>NC_059428.1:57407478-58629978 GCF_021028975.2 Sphaerodactylus townsendi | reverse complement strand
CGGGAGGGGGTGAAAATCTGGCACCATAATACACCCTCTCTCCCCACGCCCCCCTTCCGCAGCCCAGTGGGTGATCCGTGTGCTCCAGCCCGCAGTTTCCTGTTCCTTAGCAATGGCTCCAGCTACGCGGAGGCGCAGATCCTCCAGCCCCCTGGGCCGTCCACGGCGGCGTGCCCAGCAGAGGGCGATGGGGGTCATTCGCGAGGTCACCCAGAGGGGGCGCCCGCGCACTCGCCTGTCGCTCGACCCAGTGCCCCTGGCAGCCGAGGTGGCGACCGGACCACCGCGGGGGGGCCTTCCACAGGGGGCGCCCTCCGCCCACCCCCCGGCAGGCCCAGAGGTGTTGGGACAGGGGGCCCCTGTCGCTGTTGCTTGGCCGGGCGGCTCGGGCCAAGGGGCGCCCCCCACCCCCCCCCCCAGGAGCACCATGGGAGGGCATGTGCCGCCTCCTCGCACAGAATACCAGGGTGATGGAGGATCTCGCCAGAGTGTTCCGAGATGCCCCCCCAGGCGCGAGGGGGCATAGGCACCCTTCCCCTTCCCCGCCACCAGAGCACACGGATGGCGGATTGCACGATGTGGCGGGCCCCCGCACGGGGAGAGGGGCTCTTTCTTCTTTACAGGAGACCCCGGTGCGGCCACCAGTTGTCACATTTGGGCACGCCAGTGAGGGCGGATCGGGGTCGGCGGGGCGACACACACGACGGAGCTCCTCCTCACGTTGCTGCGGATCCCACCGCCGCTCCGAGAGCTCCTCCTCTGACAGTGAGTATGACGACCTCGACGACCCTGGGCACGGCAGGGACTGGTACATACTGGTGCAACCGGAAGTGCCATACAGGCGCTACCTGCTTGGCTCAACGACCGGGCGGAGGAGGGGTTGTGCCTGATTGGCTCCGACCCCCCCAACTGCCGCTGGCACAGGCCGGGCTGCTCCGCCACCCACCGGGGGGGCATCTTTCCAAGAAGGTGCGGGAGCGGGCCCTAGCGGGGTACATGGTGGATGTGTTCGCCTTGGGCCGGCCGGACGGCCCACCGGGACTTACTGGGCGTGTTTCCAAGTCGAGGAAGAAGCGGAAGGCTGAGCGTACATTTGACAATTGGCTTGATGGCTATCGGGCATATGCTGCTATGATATCCGCCGCCTTCCCATTGAGGGCGTGGCAGCTTTGGGAACATCTGGGCAACGTCCTGGAGGCCAGGGCCATCGCCGGGGACGCAGCGGCCATCGACTACGACGAGGGATTCCGCCGCTATGCTTCCCACTCTGACACCACTCTGTGGAATGCTATTGATCAACGGGTCTGGACTTTGAAGGTCCAGGCATATGCCAGGCACCAAGGCCAGGCAAAGGGCCAGCGGCCCAGTGGGGGCAAGAAAGGGCGGGGGCGGCTGGTGTGTTGGGAGTACAACCAGGGGAGGTGCACCAGGGCGCGGTGCAAATACGAGCACGCCTGTGAGCACTGCCATGGCCGCCATCCCAGGGAGTCTTGCCAGAAGGGCGCGGCGGGGCAGCCCTTTCGTAATGCCCGGCCCGCCGCCGCCCCCGGGGCCAAGGGGCAAGGGGGGTCCGGGGCAGCCCCCGCTGCGAAATGAGCCCCTCCCCCTGGGGGCCCTGGCGTGTCTGGCCAACACGCCGGTCTGCCTGCCCGCCATGCTCCCTTGGCTGGCCAGATACCCAGACACGGCCGCGGCTGACTATCTCCGGGAGGGGTTTCAACGGGGCTTCCGCATTCCATGTGAAGGGCCCCGTGTCGCCAGCGACGGGGGGAACCTCAAGTCCGCTCGTGACCTCCCGGCCGTGGTTGCCGCCAAGATTGACAAAGAGCTTAGGGTAGGCCGGGTCGCGGGGCCGTTCCCTGAGCCTCCCTTCCCCAACCTGCGGGTCTCTCCTCTGGGGGTGGTGCCAAAGAAGGCTCCGGGAGAGTACAGGTTAATACACCACTTGTCTTACCCGCGGGGCTCGTCGGTGAACGACGGCATTGACCCCGCCCTATGCTCCGTTAAGTATGCATCGCTGGACCACGCGGTGGCCATCATTCGGTCCTGCGGTCCCGGGGCATTGCTTGCAAAATGTGACATTCAGTCGGCCTTCCGCCTCCTTCCCATTCACCCGGAGGATTTTTGCCTCCTCGGGTTCCAGAATTTGGGGTAGCTTCGGAGTACGTGGATAAGGCCATGCCCATTACCCGCTTAGGGGTGCTCTAGTCGCTTAGCTGCCTTTGAAGGAATGCTGCTTTAGCACGTTTCTGGAATGGGCAGCGAGGGACCGGGCCTCCACCCCTCATGTCACCCACTACTTGGATGATTTTTTGTTTGCTGGGCGGGCAGGCACGGCTGAATGTGGTGACCGCCTGCAGGCTTTTCAGGGGATCGCTGCGGAACTAGGGGTCCCCCTGGCGCAGGACAAGACCGAGGGCCCGACCACGTCACTGGTCTTCTTGGGCATCACTTTGGATACCATCACTGGCACCTCCCGGCTACCGCCGGAGAAAGTGGCTACACTTCGCTCTCTCATGGGGTTGCTGAGCAGTAAGAACAAATGCTCCCTTAGGGAGCTCCAAATAGTCCTGGGCCACCTGAATTTTGCCTGTAGGGTGGTGGCCCCGGGTCGGCCTTTCTGCGCCCGGTTGGCCCAGGCCACCAGGGGGGCACGCGCCCCCCACCACCACGTACGGGTTACCAATGGGTTGCGGGCAGACCTGGCTATGTGGGTGGAGTTCCTGGACCACTTCAACGGGGTGGTCATGTGGCAGTCCCGTCTGGCGCCTGAAGCAGTGCTGCAGATCAACTCGGACGCAGCAGGGTCCCTGGGCTTTGGGGTATATTTTGATGGCCGCTGGTGCGCACAGCGGTGGCCCAAGGACTGGGCCACGTCGGGCATCCAGCGGGATCTCACCTTCCTGGAGTTTTTCCCCATCCTGGTGGCGGTTCACATCTGGGGGGAGCTCTTTAGAGACAAGAAGGTGCTATTCTGGTGCGACAATCAGGCCACGGTGCGAGTGATCAATAGGCAGTTTTCCCGGTCGGCTAGGGTGATGCGACTAGTCCGTCGGTTTGTGATTCGCTGTTTGGTCAATAACATCACTTTTGTGGCTAAGTATGTTCCAGGGACCGAGAATGGGATCGCCGACGCGCTGTCTCGCTTCCAGGAGGAGAGGTTTCGGGCCCTGGCACCGGGGGCCCGCAGCCGGCCGGACCCCTTCCCGCAGGACCTGTGGAGCCTTGGCGTCGGCCCCTGATGCAGGGTGTGCTGGATTCCCTCGCCCCATCGACACAGAGGGCATACCGGGGGGCCCTCGCCACTTTCTGGGCAGACATAGGGTTGCCGGCGGGGCACGATCGGGGCCAATTTGGCGAGGGGCAGCACGCCCTCCGGGCGGCAACTCCACCTCAGCAACCTACACCACCGGGGGCGGGCCACGCGCACCATGCGCATTTTCCTGGCCGCGGTTTCCTTCTATTGTGGGGCGGCAGGCATTGCCGACCCCTCCCACTCATTCACAGCGCGACGGGCCCTCCAGGGATGGGACAGGGTGTCCTCCCGCCCGGTGGACGGGCGATTCCCCATTTCCACGGGTCTCCTCGGGCGTCTCCTAGGGGCCCTTGCAGGTGGTGGCTGCTCTCTACGCAGTACCAGAGACCCTCCTGTTCCGGGCAGGCACTTCCACGCTGGCCTTCTGGGGAGAACCCTCTCCTTGGCGGCAAATCGAATTAGTAGCAGCCTCCTGCAGGGAAAGGGCGGGGAGGGCCCTGGGGGTCCGGGATGTCCAGCTGAGCGACAGCGCCTTATTCATCTGGCTGAAAAGGTCCAAGACCGACCAGAGGGCGCGGGGAGCCCTGGTGACCCTTTTTTCGGCACCGGCGAGCGGCTCGTGTCCCGTGGCGGCCATGGCCACCTATCTGGCAGCGCGCCCGACAGGGGAGGGCCCCCTATTCATCCATAGGGACCTTCCATCTGCCCTGTCCCGGTACTCAGGTTGCGCTGCCTGGCGCCCCTCCCTCCGCCTCACCCTGGCCAGTCTGGGGGTCCCAACCCGGGGCTACGGGCTGCACTCCTTCAGAATCGGGGCCGCTTCACGGCTGCGGGCCTTGGGGGCCCCCGGGGCCGCCATACAGGCAGTCGGCCGGTGGCGGTCTGCGGCCTACAGGGGTTACGTGCGCCCTTTCCCGGCCCATTGACTTGTTCCCCCCCCATTTCTTTTGTCTGTTCCAGTTTCACCGGGGGCCGGTGGGCGGCAGGTCTGGATCGTGGGTCACAGCATTGTACACTGGGCGTCTCGCTACGCAGCCACTTCCGGCTGGGGAGAATCAATGGGTCTCCAGCAGCAGGCGGCCATTCATTGGCGAGGCACCCGGGGTATGGCGCTAACAGGCCACTGCATCCAACTCTACCCTCCGTCAGGCACGACAGTTCCTCGGCATTCCACATGCCGTCGTTATCCAGCTGGGGGAGAACGACCTGCCAGAATCAACTCGGCTGCAGCTCCTACATGCCATGCTGGCTGGCCTGGGAGCGGTCCCCCTCCTTCTGCCTAGCACCACCATATTCTGGTCACAGCTGCTGGAGAGACGGGTGTGGCGCGGGGCCAGAGCCCCTGGGCGGGTTGATGCAGCTCGTCGGAAGATCAACCGGGCCGTTCGTCTCGGGTTTGTTGTGTTGGCAGCCGGATTGGGTAGAACCCTTCGCCCATCCGTCCATCTCCTTTCGAGATCCAGCTTTGCCTTCCAGGGATGATGGCGTGCCCACTTCATCGGGAGCTGGGCATGGGACCTGTGGATACAGTGTTCAGGGGGCTTTGCTGGAGTGGCTGGGGTAGAGGGAAGCGTTTGGCGGGAGACGGGGGTAGGCCCCCGTGCTCTTGTGGCGGTTTGGCGCATGGGTATTGATCTGGAAGGGCAAGGGGAAGGGGGCTAGGGAGCCGCGCCTTCCCCTTGGGAACGGCAACAGTGACAATAAGAGGCGCATCACTCTGGCTCGGTAACCGGGCCGAAGCGGGGAACATCTCTGGCCAGGGAGCGGCCAGCATGCGGCAGAGCCCCACAGTAGATCGAAGCTTCGGGACTGGAGCACTCCGCCCTGCCGAAAGCCTTTAGCACGTGACTCCGCATGACCAGATCCAGACTCCATGCTTAGCCTCACGCTTGCTCAATAAAATGGCTATGGCCAATTTACACCCCAGCAACGTGTGTGGATGTGTATCATTAGTAGAGGGGCCTCGCACAAGAAGTGATCCACCCTCGGGCAGCAAAAGGCGCCTGTGAATTACCACGAGGCGGAGTTGCTGATCGGGTGTAGCAGAGGATTGAACGAGCTCCAGCTGGCACCTGCCCAGACAAGGGCGGAAATGGAAAGGGAGCCACTATGGGAAGGGGCAGCGCCACCGGATGAAAGGAGGAGCGAGCCGAGGCTTTAAAGGGACTTGCCCTCCTTTGTGCAAGCCATGTGCTTGCCGGCCGACGATTTGCTCCACCCACCCTTCACCCCTGCTTTTATATGTTAATGCATGCTGTTCTGTCCCATCATAGCCCAGTTCGCGGGGCGGTTTGGCGGCATGTGGGTATTGGGATCTGGAAGGGAGCAAAGGGGGAAGGGGCTAGGGGAGCCGCTGCAGCTTCCCCTTGGGAAGCGGCAACAGTGACAAGAGGCGCATCAGCCTCTGTCGGGAACCCGGGCCGAAAGGGGAAACATCTCTGGCCAGAGCGGCCGCCTCGGCAGAGCTCCCCACAGTAGATCGGCTTCGGGACTGGGCACCCGCCCTGCCGAAGCTGTAGGCATCGTGACTGGGCATGACCAGATCCAGACCCATGCTTAGCCTCACGCTTCTGCTCAATAAAATGGCTATGGCCAATTTATTACCCCAGCAACGGTGTGATGTGTATCATTATAGAGGGGCCTCGCACAAGAAGTGATCCACCCTCGGGCAGCAACTCAGTCTTACAGGCCCTGCGGAATTCACCAAGATCCCACAGGGCCCGGACAGCTGGAGGGAGAGTGTTCCACCAGGCAGGGGCCAAGGCTAAAAAGGTCCTGGCCCGAGTGGAGGCCAGCCGCATCATTGAGGGGCCAGGAACCACCAGTAAATTGGCCTCTGCTGAACGCAGAGGCCGAGTAGGGACATATGGGGTAATGTGGTCCCGAAGATACAAGGGTCCCAGGCCGCGTAAGGCCTTAAAGGTTAACACCCACACCTTGAGGATGATTCGGAACTCAACTGGGAGCCAGTGCAGGCTGTGCAGCACAGGTTGGATGTAACAGCAAGGTTGGATATAACAGGTTGGATATAACAGCAAAGTATAACTGATATATTTTTGTATAATTTAATGTGACTAAAAAGGGGGTTCTTAGCACTGTTGGAGATAACATTAATGTCTAAAGTTGCCATGAACTGATAAATGATAAATGGCACTACAGAGCTACCCATTGCAAGACCAGAAATCTGGCAATAAAATTGATCTTTGAATCAAAAATACTTTTTTTTCAAAAACCAAATCCAAAATGTCTAAGAAGAAACTAGTTAGAGATAGATTGGTTTTGTTGTCTAAGAGTTCTGCAATGACATTGCAAGCCTCTTCATCTATGATGTTAGTGTACAAGGATATAGCACCCATATGACATATACTGACTCTTCTGTAATAGAGAAACCTTTCACCAAATTAATAAAATGTGTTGCGTACTATAGTGTACTGTAGTATATTGTAGCATTAATGAAACTATCCAAATATTGATCTTTGAATCAAAAATACTTTTTTTTCAAAAACCAAATCCAAAATGTCTAAGAAGAAACTAGTTAGAGATAGATTGGTTTTGTTGTCTAAGAGTTCTGCAATGACATTGCAAGCCTCTTCATCTATGATGTTAGTGTACAAGGATATAGCACCCATATGACATATACTGACTCTTCTGTAATAGAGAAACCTTTCACCAAATTAATAAAATGTGTTGCGTACTATAGTGTACTGTAGTATATTGTAGCAGTAATGAAACTATCCAAATATTGGGACAAGTGAACCACAACCCACAACTGAACCACAACCCAGAACTATAGGACACCATGGAGGCGGAAATTTTTTTTAATGGATTTTAGGTAAAACATTATAACTGGAATTCTAGAAAATTCTTCAATAGCAAAAATTTTCAAGTGCTTTTTGGATTTCTTATTGTTTAATTGATGATAAAGTAGTGTGAATTGATGTCAAAGTTAGTGTGAACTTGTATTATTCCAAGCAATTGATCTTTGCTGGACTAGCTTATAACCTCTAACCCACATAACACCACCAATTGATCTGCAAATAACACTTGTTTCCCTTTGGTATTTTATGTTATGGGGTCAATTGTTACGTTTAATATCTGTTTATATACTGGTAAATGAGATGAACTTGGTTAAGTACTTAAAATCAAAGTCATCCTTTCTCCTCAGGCAGTCATTCAATGAAACTTACTTCCATGGAAGTCTGCATAGGACTTCAATCCCCGTAGGTTGGTGGGTTGTTGTTGTTGTTTTGCATATTAGATTGTTACTTTTTCTCAGATACACAGGTAATATTTTGTACACTGTCCAGATTACACATCAAAGCACGAGTCCAGTGTAGGACCAGGAGCATTATATAAAACTAACTTCCTTCAAGCCTGTTTTTGGATGTTAAGTAGACTCTGTAGCTGATCCTTTGAAGAAGTCATCATTTCAGTTTGACAGAGCCAATGGAAAACCACTTAACCTTCTCACTCACACAGCATAGTTTCTTTCTCTACCACCAGCCTGGGAGGACAAAACTTTCTGCAAAGTCTTGTAAAGCAGCAAGGTACATACAGGGAAATCAACTTGCAAGCGGCTCTAACCTCTATGTCTAGCACTAGCTCAGTGAAAGATTACAGGACTGCCTGACCCTTGGCAATGCTGCAGGGTCACATTTTGACATGGCTAAACTGTTCTTGAACAATCTCTCCAGTGTTCTGGGTACAAACAGTCTTTTCTTCTGCATCAGGCATGCATGTCTTATCTTTCCTACCTATTATTTTTCAAGAAACATGGCTATTGAAATATATTGAAGGTTAACTTAGCTTCTTGTTTACATTGGTTTATATTACCACTTGTTATGCTTAGACAATAGTACTTGATGGCTCTTTATTTTTCACCTCTGCAAAGGGATTAGCATTGGTGCTGGAATGTGGGTTTGATTCTGGTTCAGTGTTAGCTATATATGTTTCTAAATCATTGGTCAAATAAGGGCCGTGTATTAGACAGAGTTAATGAGACATGGTTAGTCCAGAATATGCGGGGGAGTAAAACCCCAAAACACCACCAAGTGCTAGTTTTAAAACAGAGAGAAAACTGTATGCAAAACTTCACAACAGTTTCCTAAAAGTTCTCTCATTCTTGAGGATGTAATGAGTTAGATCTCATTTAAGTGAGGAACACACTGAACAGTAAGAGTAATAGTTTATTGCCAAACAAACATACTATTTTCCTAGCTTCCTTGACTACTCTCAAAATCCTACTGCATGCAGCTCCTCCCTCCTAGCCAGCAGGGATCCTCTGGAAACTCCCATGCTCCATGTTCCTATAAGGATGTCTGTCTAAATTTTAAGAATCGCTACACTCTGTGATGGCTTCTGTCCTGGCCATCTTTGTTGCTGCTCTGGAAAAGCCTCCTAGAAAGGACGAGGGAGACATCCAGGCAGGCATCTACCCTTGGAGCCTTCTAGTAATATTGTAAGACAGAATTATTTACAAGAGCATATGAGGCATTTTGAATGGGTCTGGTCTAATAGTTTTACTTAGTTAATTATCTGTTTAAATAGATAATTAAACAATCTCTGCTTTAATCACCTGTTTTTATTATGTATTTTAAGTAATTTTATAGACAATTACTTTGCATGATATCTGTTTCTGCCATCTGCCTTGGATCCTGACAAAGACACATCAGGTATATAAATGTTCTAAATAAATATGTGTATTCAAGATCTAAAAATTACCGACAGAGTCAAAGATAAAACTGCTAATAAGATATCTTCTTTGAACCTTATTACTAGCACACCTGTGTTTCTGCCATCCATATTTCAGTTTCACCAATGGCTTCAGTTGACAGTGCTAGATATTACAAGACTCGTCTTACTTTACATCTCAAAGAATTTTAGCCCATTGCTGCTTCTTTTGAAGTATTCCCAAAGTGCATCCTTGTCATAATTTTTAAAGCTTTATAGTTAATTTCTGTGTTGTAACTATGAAAGATGAATGGGCAACACTGAGCTTAGTTAGCCATGCCAGCTGAGGACATGATTTATTTGTGTATAATGTTACTTTTCATAAAGAAACTAGAACATTAATTTCACATACAAAAATGTCAGTACAGTTTCTTATGTTTTAAAAAGTGGCTTGAAATGTAAATATAAAGGACCAAGATGGAACGGTTCAGGTGACTGATAAACAAGAGTTGGATTCTTTGAATTGTGAAGAATTCAGGTAATACATAGACTCTCTTCCTTTTCCCTGGAACATTCTGCAACCTACTTAATCTCCCTCCTGCAAAAAACAACAACCCAGGTGTCCCAGAATGTTGGGAAAGATCAGGTATGTTACCCAAAATGGTGGGACGCAGCAACCCTCTTTGGAAATTAACTGTAGAGCACAAGGTCGTTTAACGTGGCTTAAGGAGCATTGGGCAATATATATATTGCCTATGTATACTGGTTTCAGCTCACTATAAGAAACCAGCAGAGAAAATACATTCTTTTCAATGATTTTATTGAGAGAATAAGAAAATAGAATAAAATCTCACTCACAATTACTCAATTACTGGGGGTGGCCAGACACATAGGAATGAAACACACTTCAGGACATTATAAATCTGGCCTAGGGTGGACAGCTGCAATAAAACAGACAGAATTGCAGCGAATGGCATATTTCAGTGGGCATAGCATGCCCTACTTCCTCAGCTCAACTTTCGAGATGCGTGTGTGTGTGTGTGTGTGTGTGTGTGTGTGTGTGTGTGTGTGTTTAGAAGGAACCCAAGTCACATCTGAGATTTTACTCTATCAAACACAATAACTTATGATGGCATAACCAACCTGAAAATTGCAAATCTGTCAGCATAAAGTGTACAATTGCGGGCACAATTTCAAACAGTTCCGATAAGGAGGAGAAATGTGTAACTGGCCCAAAGCCACCCAGTTAACTTTTCACTTATGGGGATTTGAGGTCCCAGTCTGTAACTAAACACTGCACTCAGTTGAAAGTTCTTTAGACAGCCATCCTGGTTTCCTTAGACACCTCCCATTTCTCCTCCTTATCGGAACTGTTTGGAATTGTACACTTTATGCTGATAGATTTGCTTATAAGGTCTGACAGGAAAACTTTGTTCTGCTATTACTGTAGTTTTCAAAGAAATTCAATGAACGTTAACGATAACAAAAACTATGTTTCGTTCTCCAACCTCCGACAAACTGCATCAGAATATGTGAATTTTTAGGCATCACCTTCTCATTCATTCTTATTGAATCTTAAGTAGCATTTTTAGGATAAACATTGTTGGTACTACTTACATATCATAACTTATCTTCTGGGAAAGCTGTAAATATATCTTCCCCATGCATTCCAATGAATTACACTCTGCTTTCCCCCCTTTTCTCAGTAACTGCTTTGTTATCAAGTCTTTGCTTATCTTCCCACTCTAAACTTTATGCTTTTTATCATGGTGTTCTAAAGTTCCCCCTCTGGGTTTTTCCCCCTAATCTTACATTACCCTTTGTCTACAACACTTTTATCCCACTGTCACCAGGGGCAGCTTGGCCCTTCAACTTACTGTTAAAGCATCCAGTGGGGCACTGCTGTCTATAGAAATCTAGCTTGTTGACATTGGTAGAGCATAGCCCTTCAATGTTGAAAACGGTTGCTATCATCTTATCTATCCATCTATCTAATATCTATCTATCTGTCTATCTATCTATCATCATCTATCTATCCTCTATCTATCTATCTATCTATCTATCTATCTATCTATCTATCTATCTATCTATCTATCTATCTATCTATCTATCTATCTATGTATCTATCTATCTATCTCTATCATCATATCTGCCATCTACCCATCTATCAATCTATCTACCCATCTACCCATCCATCCACCCACCCATCCACCCACCCATTTATCTATCCATCCATCCATCCATCCATCCATCCATCCATCCATCCATCCATCCATCCATCCATCCATCCATCCATCCATCCATCCATCCATTTTATTGAATTGGTATACCGCCCTCCCCCTGAGAGCTCAGAGCGGGGTCCAACCGTCAAATACAGACATTTAAAATCCATTAAAAGCAATCAACCCCATTAAAAATAAGGAACCATAAAACATAATTTACATAATTTCAGACAGCATTAAAAAAATTCTCCCCCCACCCTTTCCTTGTGCTCACGGGAGGCCAGATGTTCATTATAGCAGATTTCCGATGTTATCCTGACTGGCCAAATGCCTGGTGGAAAGGTCCGTTTTACAAACCTCTCACCGGAAACTCTGTTTATACACAGCGGCCCTGAAAGAGCTCCCCAGGGCCCTGATCTCCACCCTGGAAGCCCTGTTCCACCAGTTGAGTAGCCAGAGGCTATAAAGCTCTGGCCACTTGGGAACCAGAACGGCGGATCACTTTGGGGCCAGGGGATCACCCAGGAGGTCATACTCTCCAGTGATGAATGGAGGGGTGCTGGGGTGATATAGGAAGAAATGATGATCCCACGTAGATAATAATGCAGGTCCAAGGCCGCGAATGGCTTTAAAGGTCAAAACCAAAACTTTAAACATGACCCGGTACTCAATCGGCAGCCAGTGCAGTTGATACAGGACCAGTGTGATCCGGTCCCTAATAGATGTTCCTGAGAGGAGCCTGGCTGCCGCATTTTGCATGAGTTTTAATTTCCAGATCATTGCTGAAGGTGATAAATTGCCGCGATATATGGTTCTGGAGTGCAGTAGTCCAGCCTAGAGGGTGACCGCATTGGCATGGATCACAGGTGGCCTTTAAGAATCAGAGGAAATGGGAGAGAAAGGGGGCCAGTTGCCGAGCCTGCTACAGATGATAAAATGCCACCTTGGCCGTTTGGGTGACATGGCCTACCAACGAGCCTATAGGCATAGGCTTGCTCATCACTACAGACTCCTTCAATATCATTACTTGGGTCTGATCTAACACAACAACAGATGACAAGGAACCCTGTTCTGGTTGTCCTTTTCACTACAGCTGAATCAAGCAGAATGGTCCTTGTTGGCCTACTTGGCTGAACTTGTTCTTGGGATGTTTTAACATCTAAATCCACCCCAACTGTCACAGCTGTCCATATGTGGGTCCCACAACTATGTAGGGTTGCCAGGTCCCCCCTGACCACTGGGGGAGGGGGAGGGTTGCTAAATCCAGGTAGGGAAACTTCTGGAAGTTTGGAGGTGGAACTTGGAGAGCGCAGAGACCTCAATGAGATACAATGCCATACACTGTACCTTCCAAAGCATCCATTTCCTTCAGCAGAACAGATCTCTATAATCTGGAAATGAGTTGTAATTCTGTGGCATCCTCAAGTATCACCTGGAGGCTGAGATCCCTAAATCTAGGTAAGGCCAGTGCAATCATGAAGCAGGTTGCAAATTTTGTCAGTGGTACATATCAAACAGAACATTAGTTTGGGACTTTTGTGTAAAATATGTTGTTCTTGAGCTGCAAAACCACAATTTTCCAATTTCTTTTACCTATATGGCAAAATTTTAGATATGGAAGCTCATGTACACACTGCATGTGAGCTTCCTAGAATGATTGGTCTACAGTGGTATTGTTTTGTCCAGGTGAATGGGAGACCATACAGCAAATAAAGCTTATGTATGAAAAGCTACTATTTATTCACCTCTTCTGATTTCTGCTCTTTTCCTGTTAATTCAGTTTCCAAGCCAATTTCCAGACTCATGCAGCAAGCATGTCTGCCAACAGGTCTGAAGAAAAAAAACCCTCTTTCTTTTTAATAAAGGCTTAATCTGTGGAAATGTGTTAGTGAAACGTTTCATAGAGGTGATAAATAACATCTATTTAAACTACTATCAAAGGCACAAGATATTTTTACTTTCCAGGCAGTTGGCAACCCAAAACTGATAATAGTTTGAGCTCTGCATACGTTAATGAGTTATTCTTGTTTGTTATTGGCTGTCCTCTGAGATACAGATTTGTTACATTGGTCTGTATATTTTCCTTCTCAGGTGTGCAATTGAAAGGGACATTCCTTTTTTTTTTTTTAATGCCTAGCATAGAACTGGTCTGGAATGGTCCCGGGGTCTGAGTACAGAGTCACATGCTTATTCTCCTTTTGTAGACAGTTGAAAATTTATTATTCCCTTCGGGGATCGGGCGGTATATAAATTTAAGAAATAAAATAAATAAATAAATAAATAAATATTTCACACAAGGATTTTTCCCATTTGGGTGATTACTGATATGCTGTTCATTTAATTGTTTATCTATATATATATATAAAGCTAACCATGCGTTTGCTGCTGACATGTAATCTTCAAAACTACTCCACTGACCACCCTGCAATTTCCTGATGCCATCCCTCATGGATCCCGCCGGGTTTGCAGCTCCTTTCCCCGGCCAGGGATGATTTTCCCCCAAACCACCAGCTGCGCATGCCCAACCACCAGCCGGACTCGCAGCCTCCCTCTCCTCCCCACCCCTCCTCATACGCTGGGCCGGCACCAGCCAGCAGCCAAATGCACCCACAGTACGCATGCCCCAAAACAAAAAGTGCCCATGACGCTCCACCGCCCTTTGCTTCCACGCCCCCCCCCCTCAACACCAGCTGCGCATGTCCACCCACCAGCTGGACTCGCCCACCTCACACCAGCAGCATCCCAGACACCAGTGTAGTCCCACTCCCCAGTAAGTGTGGTGCTGCTCCAATTGGGGCTGCCCAGCTTCATCCACCTCAGCAGATAGAGGTGTCTCTAGCGCGTTTGCACGGAGAAGTCAAAAGACAAAATGCCATCGGAGAGCCACTGCCGACTCATCCTCTGAGCCACAATGCTCTGCTGAGTAACCGAGCAGCTCTCAGCTCGCCTTTTCCTCCCAGCCTTGATCCGAATATGCTTACACCCCCAGTTTCTCTTCCTTTACAATCACAGCTCTGACTTGCTGCCTCAGTGGAAGAGCTCCTCCCTCCTTACAGAGGGACTGAAGCCAGCACAAGCACACCTAACCGCCCATTCTGAAAACCAGCATCCTGCACTGCGAGGGATGTGCAAATATGACAGTGTGGAACCATCCCAACTAAATTAAAATCTCCAGCATATTCCAGAAGATGCTGGACCCTGGGTGACAGATCAGCATCCCCACCTCCAGTAAACCAGTGGATTTACACCCTTGCAGTTCTTGTCACTTTCTGCACTTGAGATGCATGGCACCAATACTTTGCGACAGTTATACATGGATTTATTACTAGATATGTGGAAACTGTTTATAGAAACTGTGTGTAGAAACTGTGTAAATCCAGCCCCATGGCTATTATATTTTTTTTCTATATATATACTAGCGATCCCCGGCCACGCATTGCTCTGGCTTGCTGTGGTGAAATGGAAAAGGAACAGTATCAGCAAATGAATTGCACATGCCACCACTACCTCCTCAGAAAAACGCACACACATATGTGTGGGGTGGTGTAAGCACCTAATTTCACCATGATATTACACCTTCAATTCACCAGTTCCCTTCACACTTATAATGGCTAAAGTGCCTATAAGCAGAGGAATGTCAATGTCTTTACGACATGTCTTTACCAATGTCTTTACAACAATTCCTCTGGTGAGTTTTCAGCTCATGATGTAGTGAAGGAAAAGAGGGATAGTGGATGATAGGCGGAAGGGCCAAATGGGAATAGGGAGCTGAGATCTGGAATTTCCAAGGAGGTTACTCTCACATCCACGTTGCTGTGAATGTGGGAAAGGAAGGAAAGAGAAACTCTGCCACTTGATACAACATTTCATTCCTCTGCTTATATCCAAAACAGTCATTCCAGGTGTGAAGGGAACTGATCAATTGAAGGTGTAATCATATGGTGACTTCAAGTGGTTACACCACCCCACACATATGTCTGTGCATTTTCCTGAGCACGTCGTGGTGATGTCTGCAATTCATTTGCTGGTACTGTTCCTTTTCCATTTCACCACAATACGCCACAGCAACGCGTGGCCGGGTCCGCTAGTTTCATATAAAAATTTAATCTTGCATTATTTTGTTATATTTTGTAATGTGAGACACCTTAAACAAAAATGTTTTTTTTTTAAAAATAGAAAGATGGTCAATAAATCATCATTATACAGCTAAGGTCAACTAGAATGGGTGGCTATATATCCTGTTCACCATTTGAGGCCCTTCTGGATCAGACAGGACGGAGAAAGTCACCATGAACTCTATTAGACACCCCTTAGCAGGCAACCAATCATTTCCTATAAAGCTGTACTCTAGCTTCTTAGCATGTGAACTAGATCTAAATGGGCTCTCTTGAAACTATAACTCTAATTTTAAAACCCTTGAAAGTTGTATTTAGGAGTTCACTCAAAAGTCTAGCCCACATAGTTGCTTATTTTGTGCAATCTGGAAAACAAAGCAAAAAACTAAAATTTAGATGAAATAAAAAGTGGCCATTCTTAAAGCACATTAATCATGGAATTAATGTTAATTGCCACATCCAAAGAGGCAAAGGGCATCTGGTCATTGTGTAGGATCAGTCATTTGCAAAATCACTTTGACTACTGGAAACCACTGGCAAGTTCCCAACAACACCCATTTTTTATTTGAATCTGAAGACTGCTTCCACAAAATCTTTTGCTCTTCAGCTAAACGAATTGCTGCAGCTATTCTGATAGCAAATACATTCTGCGGTATGCCAAGTTTGGGATTATTTGTTTTGCAGTTGTCACAAATTCTGATAATAAACTGATTATTTATTTCAAGCACAAAAACTTAGGACATTATGGATCTATATGAGGCTTGTGAAGAATACTTCTATATAGCAGCAGTTAAATGATGTTACTATATTGTTTATTACATGGCTTAGAAAAATGTGTGGCACTATAAGAGGTTTTATGGTCAGACCCAGCTCTTCCCAGCTGGTTTGTGTGGAAATGGAATAAATATTGGCTGGAGTTAGGTAGAAACCAAGCAGATTCATGGTGCAGCAAGTCCACATCTTTTCTCAACAAACGATCAACCTTTTATAGATGTTAAGCAGTCAAAAAGCCATCTAGAAATCCCAGTAATATTCTAGTCACAAAACTTCCACTATCCTCTGTACTGTTGAGGATACTGTGTGTCTTTCCATCCTCTCTTTTATAGGGGGATTGGACAAGATCTTGTGATGTTATGGAATCAAATGAGTTGGTTGGCTGCTTTCAGGTATTGGTAACTTGGGGCTGTCTTTATCACAATGTTTCATGACCATGTCCGGTAGCTGCTGGCAGTATATGTTATGTATGGATTCAGATCTATTGCTATGTTTTCAGTTTCTTAGGGCTGGACATTTTTATTTCTGTACTTCTGCTGGTACAGCATAGGATACAAAGTATGCTGCTGTTATGCTGGTGTCAGCAGCAATCTGGTATGGGAAGACTTAAAACTGCCTGTAAATCAGTCCAAACTACTCTGAATCTGGAATGGAGACCATGAATTGCTCTGGTGGATCACCTTTGTCATCCTCTTTTCACAAAAATTACATGCAGTTGAATCTATGGAGTAGGGGAGCTGGATCGCAACCACAGATTTTACCCCTGACCTCCACATATTCTCATGAAGAGATGCATAAGGTTACATGGACACATTGCTGGGAATAGGCTGTAACCATGCAGTCATATATCTTGTTTTTCTAGAGCTGTCAGTCATGTGGATGGGGCCTGTCTGTATACAGTGCATGTAAGGATGTAGATCTGAAATGTGGGCCACCTTGATAAATGTCACGCTCTAACTATAAATTGTGTAGCTCAAGCTGCCTTAATTGGACTAATCTGTATAGCTGGTAAGAGAGTGATCTAAGTATCTGTGTGGTGTAACTGCTCAGAAGACTTGGACATGTGATGAAGAAGCTGATGATGCTTGTTTCATTTCCAAAACGTTCAGTTACCTTGATGGATTCGTCTGAGCAAAGTTGGAAGGAAATTCTACCATCCTAGACTACCTTTCAGTCCCAAAGCTAGACTTTGAATTTTAACCCACTTTTTCTGAATCAGTGATGCGGTTAACAACTTAGCAGTGCTTCTAGTTTGTCTATTTCTTTCTTTCTTTCTTTCCTTTTTATTCATCAAAAATTTACTCCATGAAAAATTATGAACATGTGAAAAAATAAGTACACTGTATCTTGTTTCCCATATTCTTTGTACTTCCAAGCAAAATTTAAAAAAAATGTGTCCACCCATAAGAAGCCAGTTTAATAATATGTTCTGACAGTTTTAAGTTTACAGAATTGGGAAGTTCTTTACTGTTATTTTAGCCATGGAGAATTGTTGTAAGCTTGATACATATGGGGAGAATAACAAGAGATTCCTTCCTATCCAATGAATGAGATTAATTATAGCTTCTCATTCTCTGCTGGTAAATTATGGTCTGCTGCTTCTTCATAGCAGTTTGTCTGTGTTTTGCTCTTCATACAGTAGTCAAGGCAATGCATGTGGAAGGATTTTTCAAAAATCCAGAGCCTCTGATTATTATGCTGATATGCACTGTCACTGAAATACTGTTGCTCAAATATGTCTCTCTTCTTACAGGTTTGTGCTTTGCTAGGCCGTTTCCGCACGGCGGCGGAAGGGGTTGGGTCGGCGTAGATGACGCCGACCCGACCCTTCTGGGACCGTTAGCATGAGCTGCGCCGTTGTCAGGCTGACCTACCTGTCCTGTGGCCCTCCGGCATGTCGCCGAGGCCAGGGGACATGTCCCCCTGCCCTGCGCGACCGCTCCGGAGTCTCAGGGCAGAGGGGGCATGTCCCCAGGCCTCGGCGACACGCTGGAGGCCACAGGACAGGTAAGTCACCTGAACATGGGGGGAGGGAAGGCGCCTTGGAGCCGCTGCTGTTCGCATGGCAGCGGCTCCAAGCCGCCGTTTCCCAAAAACCTCGCTGGGGAAGTGAGGTTGGAAAATGGCGGCTTCGCGCTGTCCCCTGTGCGAACAGCTCCCTGGGGACGGCGTTTTTGCCGTCCCCAGGGCGCCGTATTCCGCCTGTGTGGAAAGGGCTCTAGAAACTTATGATTTAATCTGAAGCTCAGAAATACTTGAAGTGTCACTGAATATATTCATGTTGTGAGATCCCTGGGTTCAGGAGCTCTCTAACTGAGATAAATTTGTTCCAGATCTATTTGTGCCATTGTATGAAAAAATGTATTGACCTTTAAAGCCCTGTCTGGCCTGGGACCAACATACGTTAAGGACCATCTTCTCCCATTTGATAAGCAGGAGAGACGGCTTTGGTTGCCCTCACCATCTGAGGCTAGCAGGTGGTGACACCCAAACTTTGGAATTTCCTCTTCAGGGAGATTCACCTGTGTCCCTCCATTGGTGTCTTCTGCCTGTAGGTGAACACTTATTTGTTTTGTTTGACATACCCCCAGTAATGTTTGCTGGCCTTCCTCCCAGGGTCTTAAATTTTTAATGTGCTTTCTATTGAATTATTTTTTTGATTTTCAATGTCTTTTAATTGTTCACATATTCAAATGTTTTAATGTTCTTACATGTGCTGCCTTGGGAACCCTGACTGGGTGAAAAGGCAGCATAAAAATGATTAAAGTTTAGTCTGCAACTGAGGTAATATTTAGTGCTTTTTCATGCATTTTGTTTTGTATATCCATTGTGCTTCAGTTCCACTTATGGCAAGTCTGAAATTATCTTCTCCAGTTGCACAAACATTAATTAATAATAGCCATCACATTTCACTTGTCACAACCATTAAGTGAGAGTCTGGTTGATTTTATACATAATTATATGTTTTAGGCTGTGATTTTGTAATTTTTTATATGCCAATAAAGTCTTTGCATGAATTTCACTTGTCTTATGATAACCCCTCTCAGGATTTTCAGGGCAAGAGATGAGAAGGGGTAGTTTGGTATTGCAACCCCTCTATTTCTTGGGGGTCTCCCATTCAAGAACTGGCCATGGCTGACCCTTCCTAGCTTCTGAGCTCTGATAAGCTTAGCTATTCAGGCTACTGGCACACACATTAAATAACAGTAAAGCTAAATTTTGCATACTGAATTTGACGTTGTATTTCTTTTGTTGTGTGGACTTTTCCAGTTTACTGAAACCATTGGTGCATGGTTCTCATTCTCTTCTCCCTTTTATGTATTTGCCGAGAGAGAGAGAGAGAGAGAGAGAGAGAGAGAGAGAGAAATCCCATTCAGTATCCCTCATGCTGCACTAATTCCCTTGGCAACCTACTGTAATGTGAGCCTGTAACATCAGAAGCATTATTAATTGGGATATCTATGACTGGGTACAGGCAATATGACGTGAAGAAAAATAACAATATTGAAATGTTAACATGACCATTGTAATACACCATTCCAGATTAGAAAGATATAATCTATGCACTTGCACAATCAAGTTTAGTGCAACTAAAAATAGTTACACTAATAATGCTAAAAGTCTTAACTGGTATTTTGTCAGAGATGTATAAATGGATTTATGCAACATGCATAAATCACTGTATCTATTAATTCCAGAAGAGTAAGCTTATTAGTCTGCAGCATCAAAATTAAAAAAGGCATGAAGCACCTCAGAGACTGACTGGTAGGCAGGCAGTTCTAAACAGAGTTATACCTTTCTTAAACCAACTGACCTCAGTGGACTTAGAAGGGTTTAACCTTGTTTCAAACAGCACTGTCATAGAAACCACCTCCATTGCTCTTATCTCTGTTATCCTTCACACCTTCCTCTGATTAGACTGTATGTTTCTTGTGTCATTTTTTTATGTCTCTGTGGGAATTGTTTTGCACATCAATAGCATGCTATGGATTAGATAAAATAAAAAATAGCATAAGGAAGATTGCTACTAGTCCATTTCTGCAATCATTTGGACAAGAACTTACTCAAAAATTCATGCAGTTCTTGCATAGGAACACTCTATAAATTTGGAATTGACATCCCGCAGCATATCTATCAAGCTATAGTACATGTAACCACATTTCTTGGGACATAGGGTTGCTTCTCTACCAAGGTTATTGAGATGAAACTCTGAGGCTCCCAGAAAGTCTGATCAAGGAGAATCCTCATAACTACCACCACCAATCTTTTGTTTTTCATCAATATCTTCTGAAGCAGACATTCCGGATTTGGGGCACTCGGACCAAACAGGTTGCTTATTCCTGTATCAACAGCTCTTGTGCTTCTGCTGTACGAGAGATTATGCAAGTTGTTGTGTCACATACCACACATGTGAACACATATTTTAAAATTCAGTTTACTTTTCACATGCAAAGTGAAAATAATAATACTAATCTTCTGGATTATTATTGTTATCATTATTAATGATGATAACAATAATACCTGGTTTGTAAAATATAAAACAGTTTTTAATCAAGCATTACAGTATAAGAACAGAATCATCATGTTGTCTATATATATTACCTGTGCCCTATGTTGGATATTTTACACATTTTTTTCCCCATTTCTATTTCCAGTCATGTAACTATATCAATCTCTTGCAACAAAAATCTTATGCATCTTTATTCTTAAGTACTGTGTTCAGTAAAATTTACTTCCAGGTAAGTAAAAGTAGGACTGTTGTCTCAGGCGCTAAATGAAGTTTACATTTTATCTATTAATTAAGTTCAGCAACTATGTGAATCTGTGGGTTTTTAGAAGGCTGCTTTTAGAACATAGTTCAAATGTGACATATTATGTGTTTTTTAATTATTGCCTGAGATCCATATCTTTGCATTTGGATTGAATTAAATCTTGGTCATTCATCTTGCCAATAAGATGGGAAAGACATTTTCCATATGACATACTTGTCATACAACTCTGACTTGGCACTGTAAACCAGATTGTGTATAAATATCTTCTTTTACTTTTATGCCCACAAAGGATGCTGGTTCACTGAAAGTGGAAAGTTGCTTGAATGAATGCACTCCTGAGTGGAGTGGAGTTGCACAAGTTGTTCATAGTAACAGACTGCTGGGCTCAGTCACAGATCATATGATTTGCTTGCGGAAGCTCACTTGTTCAGTCCCTCAAACCTCTACTTGGATGCCCTAAATTAGCAAATCTGGGAAAGACTTCAATCTATGATGATCAAAGCAGATAAAACTGGGCTAATTGGAGCAACTATCTGACTCAGTAAAAGGAAGCTTAAAAGGTTTGTGGTCATTCTTCCCGGGTTGCCGTTCTTCCAGGGTTGCCACTTACCCTCCTCTCGAAATAGTCTTCCTGACAGTGCTGTCATGTCCCCTGTACTTGCTGAATATAATGGGAAGGGGGGGAAAACCTGAGGAAATGATGTCAATTAATGTCATGATTAGGAAATTCCCCAAACCCTATGGTTTTACGTTAGATTTCAGGGGAACTCCTAGGGAATCATGATGTCCCTTTTGACTAAAATCTTTAAGTGATGTCTCTGCATCAATTGATACTTCCCCTCTCCATGTCTTACTGCCAAAAGCTTCCTGGAAATTAGGTCAGGGACCTGGTAACTCTAAATTCTTCCCTTGCTTTTTCCCCATAATGAGATTGCTGAGTTACCAAAAAAAATCATTTAAATGATTACAGGAGCAATCCTAAGCAGGTCTACTAAAAATATTCCCATTTATTCAGTGGGTCTCACTCTTAGGTCGTTTCTGCATGGTAGCAGAAGCGGCTGTCCACAAGCATAATTAATGCCGGTGGAGCCATGGGACCATTCACATGGTCTCGTGTGGGCACCGCCGAAGCTGCTGCGAACCACAGAGGTGGTTCCATGCCCTCTGACCCATGGGGGTCAGAGGACAGCATGGGCATGGGCACTTCTCCCTCCGGAGCCTTGGAGGGAAGACAAGGTAAACAACACACGCAAACAGGCAGTGCCTGAAATCGGTGCTCTCACGCCGGTGCCCTTGGCACGGCGCTGGTAGGAAGACGCTGTTTTAAAAAAAACACGCTCATGAAAGCAACATTTTCACGCCGTTTGGGGGAGGTGAGCATGGCGCAACTGCACTGCAGCAGTGGCAGCTTGTGAACAGCACCCAGGTACAATGTTTTTACCGTCCCTAGGGCATTGTTTTTGGGCCATGCAGAAATGGCCTCAGGAAAGCATTGTTAAGACACAGCCTACACTTAAGAGGAAAGTTCCCAAATGCAATTCTATAATCTCTACTTGGACTGCTAGTTTTGTCTTAGTACCTACATTATTATTGGAGTGTGAAGCCATAAATATGGAAAAGCTGTAACAAGTAGCCATAAAACTGAAGCAAATGTATGGCATATGAAGTAAATGAAAAAGAAAAGGGCTTCTGACTCAACAAAACTATAAACCTTTAAGTATACTGATTTCCTTTGCTACTGGGAAAGCAGTCACATTAATGGATCTCAGGAGCTAAGTAAGGTTCACTCCGGCAAGTATTTGGATGGAAGACATCCAAGGAATACTAGGGTCATGACACAGAGGCAGGCAATGGCAAACCACCTCTGAATATTTTTAAAGCTTTTCTGGGATCTTACTCCACCTGCAAATAGTCTGATGGCCAACTCCTGTTGCAAAAAGAAATGAACCTTCTATTTGTACTACAGATATGTATGGGACAACTAATCAAAAACCAAGCTGAGTGAACCACATTCATTAACCTTCGAAGGGTACCAGTCCAAATGAAACGTCCTCTGTCTCTCAGACTTGAACCAATTATGGCAGTTCTAGTGAATGCTTCCATAGTAGCTGCACTCAGTTTTCAGAATTCATTTCTACACACGCCCCTTCTGGCTGGTGTATATGAACCAAGGGAGAATAAAATTAGAGGTTTTTTGTTTGTTTGTTTTACCTATGTGCAATTTCTCATCCAAGAAATCCATCACATATCCGGTACTTTCCCAGAAATAGGTAAAAGTTTGCTTGTATTCCCTGACAGGTGGAAAGGGCTATTAAGCCTGGTGGCAAACAAAAAACTATACTCCATTCTTCCTCTCCCTCATGATAAGCATTGGGACTGCTCTGCAGAGTGAAGAGTATTAGAAATTTTCTAACAATAAAAGTACATGTACACATAACTTGGATTGAGAATTGTGAGAGAAGGATCAGATCATTCTTATCAAAAGCAGCTTTTATAATAACTCACCAAAAAAAATTTCTCTGTCCTAGTCAGGTCTGTGCTGCATTATTTTTGATGGTTGCTTTAATAAAATAATTAATTTCTTTTCTATCCAAGGAAAATGGACAAAGGAAATCTGACCCTTCTCATCATTTCAACTTCCCAGTAAGATTCATAGTAAGATTTGCTGTTTCTGAAGATGTACCAGATAATGAAGCTAGCCCCAAGCAAATCTCTCTCAAATGACTTGAGGATATAGTAAGGTACAAGAGGCATTTCACTAAAATAGTTTCAGTTCAGTGGTATACTGTCTATGGGGACATGGATGCACGCCATTCTGTCACAAGGGGGGGGCACCATGGGACCTGGCCAGAACCTGGTGGCTCCCACGTGACAGAATGGTGGGTACTGTTTGTTGTTCATCACAGCCACATGCCGGCTCCCACCCATTCCAGAGCAGGTGTGACCTCCAATAGACGTGGGGGACAGCAGCATCTGGGCCAGGAGCACCCAGCATGCTCCTGGCCCAATCCGGCTGCTGCTGCCCACCATCAGAGGCCATGAGCAGGTGCATGTCTCCAATGGAGGTGTGGAGGGCAGGCTGCAAGCACCCGGCAGGCTCCCGGCCCATGCTGGTTGCTGCCACCCTGCCCCACCTTTATTGGAGGTTGCAAGCAGGCACGTGCCTCCAATGGAAGTGGGGGCTTCCCAAGAGCGTCCAGCAGGCTCTCTACCCGGGCCAGCTGCTGCCGCCCCACCCCACCTCTATCAAAGGTTGTGAACAGGCACACGCCTGATGGAGGTGGGGGGTAAGCCCAGGAGCGCCCAGCAGACTTGCCCCTCTGCCCCCCTCTATCGGAGGCAGCAAGCAGACGTGCACCTCCAATAGAGGTGGAGGGCGGCGGCAGCTGCCACTGACCTGGGAGCCTGCTGTGGGCAAGGCACTGTTTTTGCACACACACACCCCCCCATATCAGAGGCCATGGTGGGGCGGCAAAACAAGGTCTTGTCACTGGGCGCAGTTTTATGCCAGTTTGCCTCTGTTTTAGTTACTATAAATTAGAACTGAGTGAGCAAAAGGAGCATTTTGGTAGAATTGTCTAAGGAAGTAGAATCAGGGTCCAACTACAGCATGCCAACCCATTAACAACCTTTACTATGGCCAAGATGCCAGGCTGGACAAACCAACTATGTGGGTGAAGTTCAGAGTGTTTTTGAAAGTGTCACCCTCTTCCCCCAGCCATAATTTTGAGGTGGCAAAGACATTTCTTTTCCATTATCTGAATTTAAAAGGAATTTGGGTAATAGATAATGTGAAATATCTTTTTCTGTGACCCTGGAGAGCTGCTGCCAGTCAAATTAAACAGAACTTAGGTTGTTTACGAACGGGCGTAAACAGCATCCCTGGGGAGGGGTTCACACGGCTGCCGCTGCTGTATCACAGCGGCAGCAGCCTTGAACCCCCGGCCACACAAAGCCGCTGTTTCTGAACCTTGCTCCCTGGGCGAGGTTTTTCAGAAACAGCAGCTTCCAAACGCTGCCGTGTGAACGGCAGCAGCTGGAAGGTGCCATTCCCCCCCCTTCCCGAATTCCTTCCCTTCCCTTTGACCTTCCGGCGTGTCGCCCAGGCCTGGGGACACGCCAGAAGGTCGGAGGGAAGGGAAGGCGTTCAGGTGACGGTGCAGTGCTGTCTTCCCCACCCCTACCTCATGTGAACGGTCCCGGGGGGGTGCGTCGGCATTGTATATACCGCTGCACCCCCCGATCGTGGCCGTGTGGAAACAGCCTACACTTGACAAACCAACTATAACTTAATATAAGGAAGCTTAATCTTTTCATGTGCCTTTGGTTTCGAGTTTACTTTTGAAAATCCATCAGTCACTTCCTGATGTATCTACTGAGCAAGGCCTTCTTTCACCAAGGCTGGGTGGGACTAGTTGTGATTGTTGGTGCACACTGTAAACATGACAGTGCAAGGACACTGCAGTACAACATTGGCTCTTGTGTTCCTGTCCTTAATTTTATCGGAGATCTATAATCAGCAGATTGTCATAGAATGTTGTAGTTGTATCATGAAAATTCCACAAAACATGTCATGACAAAGAAAACAAAGCTACAAAGCATGTCATGACAAAGAAAACATAATGTTAAAATGATCCCTGTGCATTCTTTTGGTTGAATTAATCGTGGTTTCTCTTTCTGGAAAAAAAGTAGGTCACTACTGGTGGTAAAGAATAATTGTTACTTTCTATTAAATCCTTCTGAAGATAGTCTGCAAAATATTTTCGAAGATAATTCCACTACAAATGCCATGCCATAAATACAGGTTTTTGTAATAATCATCACAGCTCTCTTCAAGAAGTTGCAAATCCTAAATCTCCAATCAGAGGGTTAATACTGAACATGGGATCGCTGCTGGGGCTATTTTTAATAGTCCATATCAGTTCATCTGAGTAAATCATGGCTTAAAAAGCTTCATTACCAAAAGAACTTTACTCAAGAAGAGAATGTTAATAAGTAATGAAACAAAGAGCTCTGTCATAGAGATTAAGTGCCTCTGTGTCTAAGTACAAAGTTCATGTAGCAAAGTGCAGCTGTTACTCTGTTCGTAACCTTACAGCAGCCTTGCAACCTCTGTTCAAAATCTGTCTGCTGGCCTTCCTGTTACTATGCTGACTAGAGCAAGGTCCAGTCAAGGTTCAGAGTTCAATGTCTGAAGGCTTGCTGGCTGCGTCCTTTGTGCAGATCTGACAATTTCTACAGCTTGCCTATTTAAGATTATTAGCACAAGTAGCTGAATGGCTTCTATGGCTCCCATCCTTTGTTCTCACATTTAAACACAGTTGAATGGAACTGCTACTTATAAAAATGCTTAAGTATATTTTATTAATGCTTGTTAAATAACAATAGGGGTTATATAAATAACTTTTTTAAAAAGCACAGCTTAGCATTATTCTTAGCAGAAGAACAAAGCTCATAAAATTCATTTTCTCTATACAAAAAAATACAATAAGATATACATTAAACTTTCCTACATCTGCCTGAAAGGTGTCCAAGACATTCTTACCATCAGAATTTTGGTAAATGAAAAAAAAATTCAATTCAATGTTTTGATATAAGGAACACAGTGACTTTGGTTAAACAAGAATTTTGGCCGAGTGAGGTTTTTATCTGGTGTTATCACTATATACAGGAAAGTTCAGAGAGACCAGTGCTGCTATAGTGAGCTCTACAGATTGTTTCCTGAGGTGTATTGGGGGGAAATAGCACCCAGAGACATCCCCTTCTCTGGGCATCCCCCCACTCCCGTGCCCCCCACCTCCATTCAGGCCCGCTTTCAAAAGCTTTCAAAAGGCCAGGGGGGCTTGGAGGGTGGTTCGTCCCTACCTAGTGAGTGGAACCTCATATGACAAAACAGCTGGTAAATACTGCTTAGAAACAGACATTGGAGTTTTGATATACAATTGTGCTTTTTTAGCATTAGAGGCTCCATGGAATTTTGACTGTTGTTCCTTGCTTGTTCTGTCATCCAACTCCTAAAACATTGCAGTAATTGGCAGAAAGGGGAAATGCTGAACAAAGAACTATCAATCAATACAGTTGGAACCTCTGCAAACCATTCTTTTCCATTACTGTCTTTCCAACTGCCCAGGACAAGAATCAGACATATTTCATATTAATAGTCAGATTTGAATTGACAGATGATGTTACCAAACATGGGATACCGCAGTCAAATTAGATTTCAACTATCTGTAAAAAAAAATGTGAGATTTGGGTTATATTACCATTAGTTCATATCCATTTGCACATTCCTATGACTATCTAAAGACACAGTATCCATGATGAATAGATTCTCCAAAGGTATAATTTACTATGTAACCCTAAGCAGGGTTATGCCCTTCTGAACCCACTGACTTCTATGGACTTGGGAAGTCATAACTCTGCTTCAGATTGTACCACCAACTACAGAATGCAGGCACCAGATGAAATGGGCATAGCCACAATTCTGGGAAAGCTGGTAAAAATACCTTTATCATGCCTGTTTTTTCCTAGTATAAAACAGCCTTTTTGACTAGGAAAATAGTGCAGGAGGAGGTATAAATCTCACTAACATGGCCATGATCTCTCAAGTTTAAGAGGTTCCATTGCTAAAAATATCTTAACACAAGTCCGGCTTTTCCCTGGTTGTCCCCTTTCTACAAACTCAGATTAAGCCATGAAGGCTAGGGGGAAGAGTGAGTAGACAAAGGCCGATTTCCCACAGGGAAAATCATTCTGGGATTGGACCGGGACCATAAAGTACAGTACCTTTTGATCCCGGTCTGTCACTCCCCACGGCAGCCGAGGTCTGGAGTTGAAACTGGGATCAGAGCCCAGGATCAGCTCCGTGCTCTTTTGCTCTTCGTTCCTGATTGGCTGTTGATTTAGGGTGGGAACGTGAACGGTCATTCCCTTTTTTGTTTTTTCCCCATGACAGCTATATAGCTATGTCATCACAAAGCATAGAGCTTTGTGGCCAAGAACAGCACACAAACGTGCGTCTATTAGTTGTATGGTCGTGGCTTCATATGCAAGAATAATTTTTTTTTAAAAAAAAGTTGTGTGTTCCTGCCCTCCCTGAGTCTCCTGTTGTGCGCATGCCCAGGCCACTTGGGGGGTTGACTACCAGAATGAACGGAGACTCAGGACAGGAAAACAATTCCCCATAATACTGGGTTCATCCCAGGATCGCCAGAAAAGATGTACCTTCCTGGCGGTTTCTGAAAATCCCTGAATGAGGGGGTTATCACAGGGCAGGGCTGGGACTGAGTCAAATTTGATCCAGGAGCTGTGGGGAGTTCTCCATTGTCCCAGGACACCTGCCAGAGCTATCCCAGGATGATTTCTCCCATGGGGAATTGCCCAAAGACCTGGCCTTTTACTAATAATATTCTCTCCCGAGACAGAGCTCTCCTCTTCATCAGCATGGTGGAAGATAGTGAGGGCAGAACATTCTCTACTTCTGTTATTAGAATCTAAGGTGAGGAGAAGGAGGAGGAGGAAGAGGAAGAGGAGGGACCAAGCATCTTATCCCTGAAGTGAAGACAGAATCCCTGGTTCATATTTCCCAGTTTAAGTTGCTTCAGTCTTGTTTGTGTTTTCCTGGTTCCACTATTGAAGCAGAGGCCCTCTCTACACTGAGACATGGTCAAAACTATCACCACCTGATGACTTCATTGCAAGAAAGACCTGATAAAACCTAACAGCATAACATAAAAAAGCACATGCACTACAGACATGGTTCCTTCCTGTACTGGTGGGCTGAGGAACAGCTACCCTGCCACACCTCATGTAACAAAATCACAGTCAACAAGTAATAATAATTTATCCTTAGCATTCATTTCAAATAGGATGTTTCTGGTGTTGGTGTACCCTAGATGACATTGTACAATGAATACTTTGCCCGGATGATAATCCTGAGTTTAAGTGGAAAATAAGACACGCATACCAAAACCTGTGGAGACGATTGCATGCTTTGCAATGGTCCCACAGGATTCTCGGTCTGCTGTGAGGGTCAGCCTTTGTCAAGGGCAGAAGGTGTTTTGAAAACTGCAGTGTCTTTTCATCCCAAGTGGTGAGTCAGATCAGAGATGGAAGTTTTTCTTTCTAATGGAATCCTTGAAATCGCTCAGCAAGACTACTCCTGCATATCACCTTCTCTGGGACAGATTCAGCAGAGGCAGAATTTCTGCTCTGAGAGTTATATATCAAAGTAAAATAGTACGATCTTTGCAGTTCCCCTGAGGCCTTCTGTTCTTATGAAGTTATCTTCCCTTACCTGCAGTCACACACTCTTGCCTCTGAAGAGGAAGGTCAGAAGAGGTTGCCTTTCCAGAATTCTTCTGTCTCTGAAATATACAAAAAGCTTCCTTTTGGCAGGTGTATTCAAAGCTATGCAGAGGATTACTGCAAAACAGGAAGAGTGAATTCCAGTCCAATTGTTTATTCATCTTTGCATGTGTGATTTTCAGGTTCACTCCCACTGACACAACAAGCTCAAGTGGCACAGATGTGGCAAAGTTGCCAGATTTTGAACATGAACCAGCATTGTCGATTTACATAAGCATTATTCAGAGGTATAGAACATTTTCAGACCAACAGACTGGCTTTCAAAATAAGGAGGACAGAACAAGAATCCAAAAATCTGCACCTCTTGTGAAGTCCCGCCTAGAGGGACTTTTTAGTGTTTAGAGTATATATGCACGCTCTGAGAAATCACCTAAAGAGATATAAATGACAATAATAGGAAGTCTAGAAAAGGCTCGAGGAAAGAGCCAAAATATAATATAATCATAATAATCTCAAAAATGGAAAAAATTATAAGTATTGTTTTATGTTTATCTGACTGGAGAATAATTAACATGAAAGATACAATATAATTTTGTTATAATAGATGTACATCCACGGAACAAGAAGGTTAAATGAGATTTCTCGCACAATGAACGGAAGTTTTGATCTATTCATTTTTTCTTTTAACTAAATTTTTAATTCTTTTTTTAAGGTTAATGGCAATGTAGCAATGTTGATATGTAAGACTACTGAATCTTTGTAATGATGTTTATACTTTTAATAAAAATTTTAAAAAAAGAATCCAAAAATCTGGCTACACATTTCATTTCCGTATCAGATTCATGGTGAATAATTATTTCATTTTCTTAACTCATTTTTTCTCAAATACATATGATAAATTAAGTACAAATGAAACTTGTGTCATGCATGGCTAAGAAAAAAGTGACAAATCCTTAAACTGAAAATGTTTGTCACAATAAAAATATTGCTTTGAGACATGAGCATAGTTATAATGGTTGTGGCATACTCTGTTCTTCAGTGTGTTTTCATTTTTATCCCTGAATTTTTATCATTTCTATCCTCTGCTTTGCCCTGACCTGGATAGCCCAGGCTAGCCTGATCTTGTCAGATCCCAGAAGCTAACCAGAGTCAACTCTGGCAAGTGTTTGAATGGGAAACCTCCAAGGAATACCAAGGTTGCGACTTGGAGGCAGACAACAGCAAACCACCTTTGAACATCTCTTGCTTTCAAAACCTCATCAGGGGTGTCATCAGTCAAATGTAACTTGACAGCAAAAAATTCTCTACTGTATATGTGGCAAACAACCATTGTTGGTAATTTTATTTTTTTGAGCTACATTACTTATAGTCCACCTTTCTAACTGATACTCAAGGCAGATTACATAGTATAATTCAAATACAATCAAGAGGATGAGACATCCAGTAAGATATGCAATAAAGTTTGGATTACAGAAATCTGAAAACAAAATCTGAAAACAAGCAGGAATCTGAAACAGCTGAATCAAACCTGAAGAATAAACATTTAAATGATGCACAAATTACACAGTATGATCATACTTACAGCAACAGACAGTACACAGCAGTATTCATTTACTAAAGTATTCCTTTACCAAAGGATCTTTCTGAATCATTCCATTATAATTTGGTCCTATTACTTGTCTAAAAAAATCCCTCCTAAAACATTCAGTTTTGCATGGTTTACAGAAAACCAGGACAGTAAGTGCCTTCCACATTTTATCAGGCCATCTCATAAAGTAGAAACCACAACAAAGAATACACAGTTGTATGGGCAGTTGTTGATTTTGCCCATTTGCAGGGCAAATGCCCATAGGCGCCAGCAAAAGGCCTTCCTCAGATGACCAAAGCGGTTGTGGCAAAGCATAGGAGAGGAGTGGTCCTGTTGATATGATAAATACAGTGGACCAAGACCATGAAGGGCCTTGTATGTGATAGCCAATGTGTTGAATTGACCCCAGTAACTAAAGGGCAGCCAGTGGAGTGGTTACAGAATTGGGAGTTGTATCGTATGCATGCTCCTCCAGGCTTCTGAGAGTGTAGTTATTACCATGGTGTAAATCCAGGTGGCTGGATAGGCTGTAACAAAGTAAGGGGGCATCTTGCTGGCTAGACTGAATTGGAAGAATGGTTTTTTTGCAGATAAATTAACTTGCTTCTCCAGCAGTAGTGTTGGATTCAATGTAAGTCCTAAGCTCTTAACTGCGTCGGTGAGGTTCGCCTGAACTCCATCAAAAGTGGCAAATACAATGTCCTTCAAGTTCTCTATCTTCCTGATGAGCATCACTTCCATCTTATCTGGGTTCAGATTCAATTTATGCACTTTCAGCCATTTGACTATACCAGTCAAGCAGTGGCTCAAGACCTCTACCACATAACCAGGAGATTTGGATAGAGAGACATAGAGCTGGGTCCATCTGCATACAGGATGATATCCTGTTCCAAAGCTAGGAACAATGTCTCCGAAAGACTTTACACAAAAATTGAATAACCTGGGGGATAAAATTGTGCCTTGTAGAACTCTACAAGACAACTATTACACTAAAGATAGCAGGTCTTCAATGGCAACTCTTTCAGTCCAGTTCACGAGTAGCTATTTAAAGAAATTCAAGACACAATCCCTGATACCAGTGTTTGCCTCCAAATTGCCTGCTGTATCAAGATAGATCCAGTAGGAGCATCAAAGAAGCATGACCTTTGTCCACATTCAGGCAGGCCATCCACTAAAGCCACCAGAGCCATATCTGTCCCACAGCTTGGCCTGAAACCAGACAGAAATGGTCCAAAGAGCACAGGTTATCCAAGAAGACATGGAGATGATGATTAACCTGCACTAGACAAATTATGTGCTGTATAAACACATTTGTATTGCAATACCCTTTGGTGCAGCTGTTGTTGGCAATGTGGAGTGGTAAGACTGGAGTGGCTTGGGTTACAAGGTTCACTGGTCTGTGGACCTTTCTGTCCCAGTTAGTATGTCTTACCCTCACTTACCTCATAAAATTGTTGGGATAGAATGGAAGAGATGTAGGGTATCCATTCTGCCCTGAACTCACTGAGAGAAGAGCATGATAAAATGTGTTAGAACCTTGCATGATGCTGGACTACAGTAGATAAGTTTAAAACATTATTCCTTACGTGTGGATCAGCCTAGAATATTTGTATTTCATTTCAACACTTTAAATTTGACTTTCCAAAGCAGCATTTGAATAAGATTTATATCTTATTAACTAGGAAGAGAAAAACTTGTATCCATCACTGAACCTCTTCCTGATCAATTTTCATTTCATCAAAATTTTTATCTAAGAGAGAGATTGTTTTGACATGCTACTATTTTGATATGTTACTGAAACTCTGGTTCTATTCAGGTCTGAGTCTTTAATGATTGTTTACTGCTCAGGTGGAACTGTGGTTTTCTCTTTCCTAGATGATAAAATGGATGTTAAAACAATGCTTCTTTTTGCACAGAAATGGCATAAAAGCGCCATGTAGTAATATGAACAGCATAAATGTGGCATAAAATAGTGTCAAAATAACTTGAAAGAAATGAATAAACTGAGAGAATACAGGGAAAATGAAAATACCCCCAATTTTATGATTTTTATATATGATTTTTTAAAGGATATTTGTCCACCACAGTTCCTGCTGGGGAGGAGTGGGGAGGAGGCAGAATGCTATTTTAGTGAGGGTTGACCCAGCAGTCAGAGATACATATGAGTGTTTTCACCAAGTAGGTTATGTGAGTAGAGTTCACCTCTGAATGGGCTTAACCTGTTCTACTTGCAGTTTTTCTAAAAGTAAATTTACAAGACTAGGAGAACACTATCCTATTCTGTTTATGTTAACTACTAGCGAGGCATTAGCCCACCCTTAGGTTGTTCTTTTTATTTTCTGTCGATTCAGATCTCGGCTCCTGACAAGGGATTCAGTGCAGAACTAAAATATGATGACTGACTTGGCTGCAGTGAAAAAAAGGTCATTTACTCCAATGCAATAAAGATAAGCAATAAGTTCCAGTGATGCATATAGTATGTTCTGTGCTCTCTGGCTTGTTCTTTTTTCTCTCAGTAAAAGCATGGCAAACAGAAATGTGCAAACAGAAATTTAACAAAATAGTGGACCATCTCCCTCATAAAAAAAACATCCTGTCATCTGCCAAGGTATATCCCCCACCCCCGACCTTAGTGCAGTCCTTTTATTTTATTATTCAAAATCTGTCTGCTTTTTAATCATCTGATGAGCAAAGGGAAAAGGTGCTGATCCTGCACAACTCTTGCATTAAAATATACTTTCCCCCTAACCCTGTTGAATTCAATAGGCATTTGGAATGTGCGAAAATACAGGACCAAATCCAAGGAGTATAATTTGTGCCGTACATTTCAACAAATGTGTTTAGCAGATTTTCCTTGCTCAGCATTAAATGGATGCGAAAGTGGAAAGCATTTATATTCATAGAAATGTACTGACATTTTTTAAAAAGCAAAGAATAAATTTCAAGGGAAAAGAAGGAGCCTTTATTCTGGTTTCTTTTGGTACGGTTGTCATAACAGCATACATAGCTATTCCAGTAGGTTGATCATTGTCATTTATAATTATGCTTCATGATAAAAACATTTTTAAATGTTCTTAACATTGTTGAACACCCACAGAGTTACAGAATTGTAGTTATCAATGCAATTTGAATCATATTTACAAAATTAGTTTCAGAACTCTTAAATTGTCAGAAACAGTTCTGGGAATATGCCTTTGTGCTAGTATTTCTGTGCCTCTGCAAGGTAAAAACTTTTTTTAGAATATATGTGGTTGAAGTAAGCACAAGGTAAAAACATGATCCTTGCTCTAAAATAGTATTGTGAAATGCTGTCTGGGACCCACACTGTTTTGGCAGTAAAGAGGGAGAGGTTTCCTTGACTTTCTGCCTCATTTTATCTTGCTCCAGCAGACTTTATAGTCATGTAATTGGGCCTAGCCTCTTGGGAGGATCCTCCGTTCTCATGGGAAGTCAGAGACACTGACATAACCAGGTCCTTTCTTCTTCAGCACTGTCCCAGCCTGACAAAGGACTGCTTTAAGGGGCCCAGCTGCTGGTGACACTGTAAGGTGCATTCCCTTTGCCACCAGACTAGACAGCTGGAATTCCTGATGAGGAACCGGCAGTTAAGTCTGGGATGGTTGCCGCCAGTGGGAGAAGTAAGTCTGGGATGTCACCAGGGAACTGTTAAAGTCAGCATCCATCTTTTCATGCAGCCATAGTAGAAGTCCAGAATTAACAAAATAGGACTCATGAACTTCCCATATCCCTTGGCAAACACAGTGTTACATTCAGTTAGAATGGTATGAAATATTTGAATCATTAGCTCCATGTCCAAAATGTGATATCCAGTGGTTCAATGCCTGGTGCCACAGCTTTAGTTTCTCTGTTAGTAAGTTTGGAAGAGGCAGTCTCTCAGACTTTCTATAGAAACATCAGCTGGTAAATCTCAGATTACTTGGAAAACTCCAATCCATGCAATACTATAGATGGTAAATTATGCTGCTGGCTTCTTCAGACTAACAGGATACTGCACATGTGGTTGAATGTAGTTAACAATATTCTCTCTTTCATTATATGAGTCATGTACAGAGCATGTGGTATATCCACTTTGTGGACTCAAAGTTGACTTCATTTCTGCTGTAATCTGGAGGTGTCTAGTTTTTCCCTTGCCTGATACACTCATTCAGTATATCCATTCTATATTGCTAAACTGTAAGGCAGTCATTCCTGAGGTCCTCCACAGCATTTAAATGGCATTCAAGGCACTTTTCTTAGTCTCCCATTTCCTTCAACAATTGTTCTGATTTGAGGGTCTATTGTGCTGCATCCCATGAATATCCACTGGTTCCAGATCAGGATTTCTGGTCAACTGGGCTTCAGAACAAGTTGGACTGCTTGCCAAACATACTTCATGGATGCTCACCAATGCTGCCTCAGCAGCCAGTTCCTCATCTTCAGCATTTTAGAATGTGAGATGCTTTTTTTGGCAAATCAACAGCTTTGCAGGGCTTTGCCATGCAGGCCATGGAACACACAGCATCTCCTCCATGTTTGGGAAGCTGCTCTGCTGTATGAGGAGCTGTAATCTGGCAATATGTGAAGAAACCATTTCTATTGTGTCGTGGTGTTGAGAAATACTCTCTTAAGGTATTCTGGAAACTTCCATGAAGAGTGTTAGCAAGTTGGACTGGTGCTAGGAGAACAAAGATGGTTCTCCAAAGTTGCAGACTAAAACATTGCTCCCTGTCCAGGTCTGCAATACACTGCCTGCTAAGAAGAGTTCAGTCTAGCTGTGAAGTTTTCCCCTTCATAGGGTTAACTTCTGTCTGCATTGTCAATAAACAAATCTTCATGTGTACTACACTGGTGTGTCACACTGAAAGCTAGGCCATACTGAAAATCATATTCATCTATGTGGGCAGCATCCTGCTGATCTGAAAAGTTAGAGTAACATTTACCTTATCTCACAAGATTGCTCCACTGACCTAAAGTGGTGTTTTGGTACCCAAAAGCATGGTGGAAGGGAAGACTGAAAAGGGTAACACAGGGAAGAAAGGGAAGGAAGCAGAGAAAATAGAGACAGGGAGAAGCTGAAAGGAGGGATTTATAAATGAAGTTAGGAGAGTGGAAGAGAAGAAAATGGTGGATTCTGCACAGCATTATAACACGTGGCGATTGCTACAAATGAACCCATTTTCCTTTTTTCCTGTTGTACGTGTGCCATTTATGCATCCAGGAAGCTATTTGAGCCCATGAAAACAATATGGGTTGTTTTCACACCCTCACACAAAAACACTTCTCTCTTATAATTTTTGTTGTTGTTATGCATGTGTGCCTGAGAAGGCATACAGAAATTGACTGTTCCTTGTCGCCCATGGTTTGGTTGAATGTACTTGATGACATTTCAAATTGGAAACTATTTCCCACCACCTGGTCTCATAGTCATTAATAAAATGTGATGATAATGAACCCAAGAATCTGGTCTGTCCACCTAACAAACGCTCAATCAAAGCTGCAATTGAGTCCACTTGCATAGCTTTGCCTGTTCAACACACACACAGAAAAGAAAAAAGGGACTTTTCTGCAATGGCTAGTCACTAATGAATGTTTTACTGTAGATCTATGAGTGCAATGGCAGTCATACTTAATGCCACAGAGAGAAAATGTGCTTGGAGGACTTGTACAATGGCAGTTGTTCAGAGAATCAGTCTATAGAATGTCCTGGGCAATAAAAAAAATACTGAAAAAAGATGTATTCATCTTTTTCTGGCTTTTATCATCTGCAAATATAAGCAGGACTGATAAAAGCCGATCTGAATAGCTCAGCATGTTGAATGATGAATAGATATGTGGCATTCTGCATTTGAGAGATTTAATCTTTAAAGGGAGTCTTCAACAGTGGCTAGCCACCTTGGACTTTCTTTTAAGTTAACTAATTTGACTGCATATAGAGGCTAATTGTGAAACTTCAGTGAAGTTTGTTTAGGAGAAGAAAATGCTATGGGGACCCAACTGAAGGAGAACCTGGTGCCCACAGAATGAGTCCCCAGACATCCAAACTTCTGCAAAGTTGGCTGGTTCCTTCCAGGAGACTAATTAGCAGCCCTGCAGGAAATGCAGTGCTTGACACACACCGGTCTTGTGCCTAATAAAGGTTTTGGATTGGAAATGCAGTGCCCGTACCCAGAGCAAAACCTCCACCAGAGCCCCCAATAAAATCTCCAGCACACAGCCAACTAGGCATAACAACAAGCCCCATTTTCCCACCATAAACAGTTGCTGAAGAGCCTGGCAGATTCTTTGAACTGATGACTCCATTTCAGCCAATGGGTCATTTCTGGATGTGTGTAAGCAGGGTGCACATTTTTCAAGATAGAGGCACTAAATACTCTTCAGGAGATGCTCCTGGTTAAAGTGTCCAGGTTTGGTGAACTTTGCTTCAGAGGGTCCAATTTTTATGCGCAGGCTGCTTGTACATAACCAGAAATGTGCCATTGACTGGAATGGAGCCAGGTCAGTTCAAAATGAGAATCTGGGGACATTTCTTAAGGTGCCTGTCAGGAGTGTATTTTTTAAGATAGCAGCACCAAACTTGCAGGGTATCTTCAGGAGACCCTCTTAATGATACCACCCAGGTTTGGAGGAGTTTGGTTTAGGGGGTGCAATTTTATGGACCCTCAAAAGGGTAGCCCTCATCTCCTTTTAGCTCTCATTGGAAATGAGAGATGGGGGCACCCCTTTTGGGGGTTCATAAACTTGGGGCCCCTGAACCAAATTTCACCAAACCTGGGTGGTATCATCCAGAGAGTCTCCTGAAGATACCCAGCAAGTTTGGTGCCACTATCTTAAAAATGCACCCCCTACAGGTTGAAAACCATAAAAACATCAAAAAATATCTAAAAATTCAAACCCAATTTTTTTTTCGGAAAATTCAAAAATATTTGGGTTTATTGAATCAGTTATGCTGGAGTGTTTTTTTTCTTTAACAATAATTTTAAAGCTGAATGAAGCCGAATCCGAATTTTAACAATTTTTTTCAGTATTGCTCAAGCTTAGGGCAAACTACACAAAATGGTGGTGGGCAGAATCTTCCTGAAATGGCCAATGGTGGCAGAAACAAAAGCAAAATGGTTGGAAGGGATGTGAGGAACTGGCAGTCCCATATTAAGTCCCTTCTCCCCGCTTTAGAATAGCAGCGCCTGGAAATTTTAAAAAAATAGATCTGTATAGAAGGGTTCTCCAAGAAACATATGACATGTACAACACATAGGCCGTTTCCGCACGGAGGCGGAAACGGCTAGGTCGGCGCATTTCACGCTGACCCGACGACGCTGGGACAGTCTGCACGAACGGTCCTGGAAACTGCCGGGCAGCTGGCGCCCGGCCAACCCGGCATGTCCCCGGGCCTCCACCATGTCGCCGAGGCCTGGGGACACGCCCCCCTGGCCCTGCGCGCCTGCTCCAGTGAGCAGGGGCGGAAAGTGTCTGGAAGACTTACCGGCTGATGCGCCGGAGGCCCGGGGACAAGGAAAGATACCTGGTGGGAAGTGATGCGTGAAGCCGCTGCCGTTCGCTCGGCAGCGGCTTCACTGCGGCGTTTCCCCAAGAAGAGAACTTGCGAGCGCTCTGGGGAAACGCCGGCTTCGGGCCGGGCGGGCGGCGTGAGGGCGGCTCAGCTGCGATGCAGCAGCGCCCCTTGTGCGAATGGCGGCCTGGAGACGGCGTTTTTGCTGTCTCCAGGCCGCCATTGATTGCCCGTGCGGAAACGGCCATACATTCAACAAATGTGGAAATAAAAATTAAATCTTTAGGTTTCTTTGTTGAATTCTTTGAATCCTCAAACTGGGACTATATATTTAAATTGCTAAAACAAAGACTTTTTGATTCAGAATTTCAAAAGCTTTTCCCTTTTCCTCCATCCATATGTTCCCCTGAGTCACTGAAACTAGCCACTCACCATGGGAAAATGGCACAATACTTTCACAATCTTTACGTTGCAGAGCCTTTATGCTTGCCAGAGTCAATGCTTTTCCTTCTAAAATTATGGCAGAATGATTTCAAGGTGTTCTAGCCCTAGAAAGACACTGTTTATGCTCTGTAAATTCAGTGGATTCAATTCAGCACGTTATTTTGAATTGTCAATTCCACTCCATTCCACATAACAGTTATCTACTCCCACTTTTAAAAGCAAAAAACAGACTGTCCATGGACCATATGATGCTTTACCTATTGAATGAACTTTCTTCTGAAATAACCATCAAAGTCACCATTTTTTCAGTTGAAGCGGAAAAAGAAAGGGGACAGCTTCCTACTTGATAGGATATTACTAAGTTTCATTTTAATTATTCAAAGTCTTAATAGTATATTTTATAAACTGTTTCTTTTTATTGGATAATTTATGTCCTAGTATCTGAGATACAATGTACAATGTATATATTACATGACATGCCTAATAAAGGTCACAGTGTATTGTACTGTATATTATTTCACTATTAGATAGGTTGAATTCATAGATCATCACTTCAGTGAACTGCCCTTGGGTCTTGAAGTTCTGACAAAACTTACTTCTCCAAGGTGAACCTAGGAAGGTGTATCCTATACAAGGGACCAGATCTGGCTTCTTCAAATTGTCCCTATATCCTCTCTTCTTAAGACAGTAACATTTCAGAATTATTAGGCATATAAGGTGGATTAGTTCTTGTAATGTGATATCAGTCTAGTGCACTTGAATGCAGAAAGGTTTGTTTATTGACAGCATTGGGAAAGCTAGGAAAGCACCCAAGAAGCAAACAATTTAGAAAGAAAACAAAAGGTTAAAAATACTGCCAGCTTTTGTAACTAGCTCTACAGTGGTTCTGCTATGCTTAAATGAGTGTGTATTGACACTGAAAAAATGGCTAGGTCAGGAATCCTATCTGACAACTTGACAATGTGGTGGACAGCTATACTTCAAGAATCTGCAACATTTTTTTCCAAAAATTGGAGATGGAAAACTCCAAAACAAACAAAAGGACCAACCAAAAAAAATTACAAGATAATAATAAACTCACAGGAAACAGAAAACCATGTATAGTTTATAGATAAAGGTAGAGTATAAATAAATAAAATAAAAGTATTATAAATTTAGGGTCTGTAATGATGAACAAAGTTTCTACAGTCCATTGGGTAATGTCAATACTTTTGATGAAGCTACAATTTCATTTAAAATGCTAATACAAAATTATTGCAGATAAAATTAAATGATTTAGACATGCATAGCTTACCATTAGGAGGGACAATTGTTGGGTTCAAGTAGTGTAAATCAATTTTTATTTGGCAAACATTTTTCAAGTGTCATCAAATACATAACAGCCTGATAACATGAAAAGGGATTATTACTTTGAAATCAACACCCTTTAGGACTCTGATGATATAAGAAATGCAATTCTATGTACACTTACTAGGCAGTAAATATCATTAAGCATTTTGGGGCTTAATTCTTAATAGATATGCATAGGAGTGTGCTGTTCCAGTACAACCCAGGCACAGTTACACACTTTTAAGTCAATTTTATTCAGTGGAATTAGAAGGCTGTTAGCCTATGTAGACTAATTGTTGCTGTATTAGAAGAATTAGAATAACTGAGAAAGGACTTTCTGTCACATTAATACATTATGAAATAAATAGATAAGTTATCAGATGTGCAAGAGAAGGTATACCGTACATTTTTGAAGTCACCTGAAATTCCTTAAAAGTCACACCAAGGTAATCCACCTGGGAAGGATTCAGTGTCTTACATTCTCAGAGACTTGAGCAAATATGCAGTACAAGGGGTGCATGTTACAATGTATTTTTGTTCATACTTTTTATTGCAAAATGAAATGTCAGCGTTTCCCAACCTCCAGGCCTCAATCCAAAAGTAGATTGTGAAGCCAGTGAAAGAAGGTCCAAAGCTTTTGCTGTTTTAATTTGTATATGCTCTACTTTTTTTTGAAAGTGCGTTACCATATTAAAAAGTCTGTAAATCTCCGGAATAGCCGATATATACTATTATCACAGAGTCAAATAATTACGATATCTACCACAACTTTGCATTGGGTATCAGAAAATTAAGCACTTGTCAATAACTTACTGATTTGTTGAATAAAATCTATGAGAGCCAGACATTTATCCTGTTTCTCAATAGTGTTTTAGGAAATAAAATCCTAATTTTATCACTAATTTTAAGAAATATGCTCATGAGAGATCATAAAATTCAACTGCAAATTGGATCTTTCTTTTCCTAATCCTTTTTTTTGCATTTGTACTTTACAATCCTATTTTACCAATGTGAAACAGGAATATAATGAATATACAGAGAAAAGAAAACTTTGTGTTGTATTTGGTAAAACAAGAATAAACAATAATTATATTAACATAAGAAAAATAATACTAAGAAGAAAGGGAAAGAAGACATTTGAATTAAGAGTAAAATGAATGTGAGTGGGAAAGAGATTAGGTTGCCTTGGCAAGGATAATTAACAGACTAAAAGGTGTGAGGCTAAGTTTTAAAACTAATCAGTGATAATTACTCACATAGTTTGGTATAGCATTACTTAAGACAGTTGCAAGGAAAATTTTGTTTTTAAACAGGACAATAAAACAGCGAGAAGAAAATAACAAAAAGTAATGTGATGCCAGTTACAAGGAAATTCATTTTATGTATCCTATTAATCTGAAAGGAAGCCAATTTTTATAGATGGGCCACCAAGAAAAAGAGGGAGTCACTCACATACAGATTAAAGGTATTTATGGATTTTTTTTTTAAAAAAACGCATATAACTTTTGTTGCCATCCTTTGGAATAAATATATGACATATTTTGACAAATCTCAATAAATATACAAACCTGCCTCATTGTTTTGTAAATGGCATTTATACATATATGTAACATATGCTTGCTCTGAGCACTTCAGTACAAGCACAGTGCTATCCTATGCAAAGTTTAAATCTTTCCAAGTCTACTAATTTCAATGAATTTTGAAAGACGTAACTTTATTTATTTATTTATTGGATTTATACCCCACCCATTCCCGAATGGCTCAGGGCGGCAATACAGCATCATAAAACACTACTATAGTAAACAATAATAAACATCCTAAAAACATGATAAAGCCATTTATACAATATGAAACAACATAAAACAACCAAGATGGCAGCTTAAAAACCCCAGTATATTCTTGGGAGGCCAGTAAAAATGGGCGTCAGCCAGGCTGGAATGGCATTGGTAGTCACAGCTAGGATCCAGGCGTCATTGCTATTAATAATTTACATCCTGGATGTTTTCATATGATCACAATATCCAGCATTGTATGGATCCAGTTTCATTGTCCATCCAGAGGTGCCTCCACGGGCCGCAGCAGTTCCAGGGTTGTGTGCACAAAAGTGTGCAAATGGCCCCAGGGGTGCACCAGCATCAAGTTTGCTGGTGCACCACCACTTTTAAGACCCATGCAGAGGATATTGAGGAGATAGAAAAAGTGCAGAGAAGGGCAACAAGGATGATTGAGGGACTGGAGCACCTTCCCTATGAGGAGAGGCTGCAGCGTTTGGGACACTTTAGTTTGGAGAGGAGACGGCTGAGGGGGGATATGATTGAAGTCTATAAAATTATGCATGGGGTAGAAAATGTTGACAGAGAGAAATTTTTCTCTCTTTCTCACAATACTAGAACCAGGGGGCATTCATTGAAAATGCTGGGGGGAAGAATTAGGACTAATAAAAGGAAACCCTTCTTCACGCAACGTGTGATTGGTGTTTGGAATATGCTGCCACAGGAGGTGGTGATGGCCACTAACCTGGATAGCTTTAAAAGGGGCTTGGACAGATTTATGGAGAAGTCGATTTATGGCTACCAATCTTGATCCTCTTTGATCTCAGATTGCAAATGCCTTAACAGACCAGGTGCTCGGGAGCAACAGCCGCAGAAGGCCATTGCTTTCACATCCTGCAGGTGAGCTCCCAAAGGCACCTGGTGGGCCACTGTGAGTAGCAGAGAGCTGGACTAGATGGACTCTGGTCTGATCCAGCTGGCTTGTTCTTATGTAGAGTGGTCCACTGAGAGTCATAACTGTGATTTGTGCCTAGGTTTCCCACAGCCAAATTCAACACTCTACCCCCTGCATAATACTGGGAATAGTTTGCATACGGCTAAAAGGAAGGCAACTGCAGAAAGGATTCCCTATGTTCTGTATATTAAGGTAGATGGAATAGCTTTTATACACTGACCATTTGACTATGAATAATAATTAAGCTATAGATGTTTAGTCCCCCCCCCCCAATTTTGCTTTATGCATTCCTGCACTAGCAATCACACATCCTAACAAGCTTGATTGTTTTTTAATCTTAATTCATCATTACAAGTGTGTTATGTGGTTTTAATTAATTAGCAAAGTACAAAATTAGCATGATTGCCTTTGAAATTGACTCAGCCATGATGTTCTGGAAGAGAAGACACAGTATGACAGCATCAACTTGGGAACTGTCACTCTGCAATGGTACCAGCAAAGGAGAGAGAGAGGGAATGGCTTAAAGAGAAAATATTTTTAAAGAGCACTTCAATCAAGAGATAATTTTGAAATTTTCCCTTAGTATGATGCCCCTGTGCATTGGGGGACAGATCATGTTTACTGCCCATAAATAGTTTTAAGTGTCAAATTAAAGTTAGCTATGTTTTAAATATGCTGTGTTTTAAATATAGTTTCTTACATTTATAATTGTTCCTTCCCTACTTTATTTTTCATATATTGTTGAGATATAACTCTTCTCTTAGTTCACTTAGGGTTTACTTGGTGGTAGAAACAACTTAGTAATGCAAACTAACATTTGCATAGCAAATTAACAACAGATCAGGGAGAATTTTGCTTTTAAGTTGGTGAGAACTGGGCAAATTTATACAAGTTCGGGAAGGAATTTCAACCTCTATAAGGTAATGAAATGTTCCTGCCCAGGAATTAAGATCATGGGGAGATATCCTCCTGATTATCCCACCAATTAAAGATGCTTATTTTTGGTGGGTACACAAGATAAGGTATTTTCTGTGGCAGATTCACAATTGTGGAACAACTACCCTAGAGAGCTGTGCCTACCCCCTCCCATTGTTAACCTTCATGCGGCAGCAAGTGTTATTTGACAATGGAATACACTGCCTTGGAGTGTGATGGAGTCTCCTTCTTTGGAGATTTTTAAATAGAGGCTGGATGGCCATCTGTCAGGAGTACTTTGACTGTGTATTCCTGCATGGCAAGGTGTTGGACTGGATGGCCCTTGCGATCTCTTCCAACTCTATGATTCTGTGATTCTGGACACCCTCTTTCCCTTATTCTGGGCTGTTAGGGAAATGAATTAAAAATTCATTTTTTCCGATGTTTTCCATATACTGGAAATATATCCTAAGTGCCCTATGCAGGTTAATGTGCAGGTATTTGGCATGTTTTGGCCCTGGGCAGAATGATGGTAAGTTAATATCTTGCCTTTGATGAAAAAGAGAGTTAACTTTGGGGATAAAGGTAGGATCTGGTCGAAGCTCCACCTTATGAAAAACACAGAATCCTTTCCTGGCTAACAGAGTTACCAGTTCTGAGACTCTTCAAGCTGAAGTCACTGCTGTTGAAAATAGGTCTTCATGTGCAGCCACTTAACTACTCAGTAGTTCAGTGGAAGTTGTGGTAAGAGCCAATAATACTATGTATAGTTTTTAACTGGGATATGTATGGATTGGTCTGTATCCCCCCCGTTAAGAAACAGGAGAATACAAGGATGTCTAGTCAGAGGAACACCTGCTATCTGAGGAACTATAGTTGCTATGGCCTCTACCTGATGACACAGTGTAGATAGCAAAAGATGTGTTCCCTGGGTTTCATAGAATCTTCTGGCAGGAGGACAGATGGAATAATAGGGTCTCTTAACTTCAACTATAGTTCACTGTGGCATTAACTGCTAATTCTAACTGTTAACTTATTGTTGTAAGCTGCCCTGAGCCCATCACAGAAAAGGGCAGCCTATACATCAAAATCCTATTTATTTAGTTAATTAATTAAACTACTGCATTTTGCCACAGATCATGAGCAGCCATGTAAATATGGTTTATACTTATATTAGTATGAAGAAGTATGAGGACCCAGAGCCAATTTGAGCTTTTATTTCTTTGCTTTACCATGTTTGTGCTATTTTTAATAATGCTAACTTGTTAAAGTAAACTAGGAGGATTCTATTTAATCTTATTTCCCTATATGTTAGTGTCCTGGTCCTAAATCAGATTACCAACAATGAAGATAGGAATCTGGCAGTATACTTACTAGAACAGTCCTATTATCAAATAGATGATAAAAATGACTTCTTTGTATGCACTGGGAATATATTTCTTCCCGGTGACTTTCGGCTGACAAGTTGAAGTGTATTTTTCAGAGGGAGCAGTATGGGAAGTGAGAACAAGGCTCCTGGAAGGTTCTAAAGACATCACAAGTCTATTGTTTTTTATATCTGGAATTTGCAATGTACAGTCCATCTGCAAGTGGTCATATAATGCAGCCTGTGAGCAGATTTTGTGGTGTATCAAAATGCAGACCTGGTGACTATGCCCCAAACCATAGGGGAATATTTTTATTTAGGGATTTCATGACACATATTAACTGGCAGTAAGCCCAGGGCTCAACGAGGCAAATGTAGATTTTCCAATTACATAAACTTGTTGCACAGGAGCGATGCTACCACTCTACAGTTTCTAATCTCCAGGTGGCTGCTGGAGATCTCCCACTACTACAGCTGATTTCCAAAAGACAGAGATCAGTTCACCTGGGAGAAAATGTCTACTGTGGAAGGTGGACTCTATGGCATTATACCTCACTGAGGTCCTTCTCTACCCCAAACGTTGCCCTCCTCAGGCTCCATCCCTAGCGTCTTCAGGTATTTCCCAACCCAAAGCTGGCAACCATATACCAATTACAGCTCTCCAAAAATAGTACCTGTATGAAAAATAAAAGTTCTAATAGTAGTAAATTTGAAAAATTAAAATTCATTAAATGACACAGTCATAGAATGATGATTCTGACATTAATCTCCAACTATGCTGCTGGAACAATTTATCTAGCACACTTTAATTTCCCCTTCTTCCAAGGAGTTCAGTGAACATTGGTCTTTCCTCCTCCATTTTATCCTCACTGCAACCCTGAGGATCAGAGTTGATCTTAACTTATATTGCAAAGCTCTTATCTAACTCAGACTGATTCCGCATGGGCCAAAAACAGCAGTGTGAAAACTGTGTGAAAATGGTGTAAAAGGGTTTAAAACGGTGTAAAAGGGTTTATACTGTTTTCACACCGCTGTTTTTGGCCCATGCGGAATCAGCCTCAGTCTTGTCAACCAGGACAGCTCAGGAAATCCATGTTTGGAATTTAATGTCTAGGCATGCCCTAGCCAAAGTTGAATTGGGACATTACGAGAGCATGACTGATCCAAGATCATCCAGTACAATTCATGCTTCAGTGAGGATTTGAACCTGGCCTTCCCAGACCCAGACTACTGGGTCTCCAGGCAGCAACCCATTAAAAGCTAATATTTATTTATTTAATGTTATAAGATGCCAATCTCCAACCACAATATCTATCACGATTTTGTCATTAACATGCTTCATGACATTCAAGCTGTACTGAGGTCAGTTACCATATGAGTGAATGAGCTGTCTAGGAGAAATATCAGATATTCTGAGGTACAGAATATTGTGAATTTTATACTGACAAAATATATTTGTGCAACAGAAGTGCAAATGAGAAAACAAGTGCATATGTACTGTGCCAGGGCCAGATGATAATCCTAGCCTCAACAAATGTTTCATATAACTGTGCTGATGACATTCAGGAAAGCAGTCCCCCTTTAACAGTAAAGTTTGTTACTATGTAAAGGGGTTCTGTAAACAGTAATGAAACCTTAACCAATGTTTCTGATTATTATTGGATTTTGTTCTTCCAGCCCAGTGTCGAACTTCATTACACCTCAGAGTGAAAGCTCCAGGCTATTCACAATTAAATGTAGATATTGTAGGCTCATTCTACAACAGTTGCTTGTATGTTAGTCTTACCAAAGCATTTTCAATGAGAAATCATTTGGAGAAAGACAGATGTTTAACAGCTAGGTGGAAGAAACACCCTCTGATGGCAGTTGCAGGCTACTGTCGGATGAGTCAGATTTCTGTCTTGGCCCTCCAGCCTTGAATCAGATTTATGATCAATGTGACAAAAGTTTATTTGCCATACAATAATGTCTTGCCTTAACACAAACCTGTCTGGTCAAACTGAGTCTTACCATCAGCTAACACTGAGAGAACTGGGAACAATTTCATTATAGCATTTCCATCATGTGTCACCATGGAAATTCTAATGACCTAGACCTTTTCCCCATTATGTAATCATAGAACAACCTAGAAATACCATTCCTACTTGTCATGACTTACATATATCTGTAGAATTTATCAAGAAGTTTGATACGTTCTCCAGAGGGCTTAACAAGGATTTGAAACTCCTCAGTCATGACTGGTGTTAAATAGCTTAGGAAACTGGAGGAAATGTGTTATCATCTATTGCTGCTGTAAAATGGTCTCTCTACTTCTTTTGAACTTTATATAATTATCCCTCACTTTGTAAATCCTCCATGTTATGCCCCTTTGACCCTGCTGTTTACAAATTATTTATTTAGTACAATTTTTTATCTTGCTCTTTTTCCAAGAAGTTCAGGGCAGCAAGTATGATTCTCCACTCCACCATTTAATCCTCATAATATCCGTATAAACTAAACTAAACAGAAATAAACTTTGTGTATCTATTTAGAACCACCTTTCTTGCTGAATCGCAAACTGGATAACACAGTACAATTTAATCAAATAACATGAAACATCCAATAAACAACAAACTAGGATCACAAATATGAGAAACAATGAGGGGGGAGGCATTTATTTATTTTTGTATTAATTATTTATTTATAGTCCCCCTTTCTCACTTGGACTTAGGGTGTATTACACAATCAGTTCAGTCCACAGAAGAGCAATTCAATAAACAATGCAGTAGGATTAGGGTTGTAGAACCAACCAGAGGTCTAAAAACAAAACTGCAGCAAAGTATAAGTATTAACATGGCACATTAAATGATGCCAAATTCCACAGAATCCTAGTTTCAGTAAGCTATACATAGTAGTTTAAACTACATAATAATTAGACCCTAATAATTTTTCCCAGTAAATTTGTGAATCATTTAGTACTGTGCAACTCTATTGCTGGCATGGAAAACCCCTCTTGCATAGTTTGTGGAAACCCAGGAGAATGGGAGCCTTCTTGACCTTCTCAGGAAGGCTATTCTCAAGAGGAAGGTTATTCCACAAGGAGTCACAACAGAGAAGGGATGTGCACAGGCATTTGCAGATTTTGCTCATTTACATGTATCTGTATCAGACATGATGTGTCATAAGGAGTGCAAAAATACTATAGAAATAGAACTACAAAAGTAGAAAACAATGCTAATAGGGCAAGATAATACACAGAATAAACAGTGAGCTGAAAATCCTGTTCCCTTCATAAAAGCTCCTTCCATTCCATTATACAAAAGCCTATTCCACTGTCCATAACATCCTATCTAAATAAATGGTTGTTGTTAGATTTTAAGGCTACAAGACTTCTGTTTATATATTTGTATATTTTTTCCATAAATGTAGTATATCCTCACATTCTTCTACTAGCCCTGGTAGAAGTTAGATGGATGAGAATATTAACTATGAGAATATTGTCTTTGTGACTGACTGTTTAAGAGCACAAATAAAGTGGAAAACAATCATGGTCATGGCTGGTCCTACCATTTCCTGTCCTGGTCTTTTTGCCAAGTAAGCTGAATTCCTTTTGGAAACAAGGAAGAAGCCTAGAGAAAGAACCAGAAAAAGAAAGGAGGAAGTGAAGCTATTTTGTCTGTTTGGTACAAGAAGAATGCTGGTTCTCTATGTTGCAATCTAGTAACTCTAATGAAAGTTTCACAAAACTTATTTCTGAAGTTTAGACACCGGTGAGAAGTGGGTCTCTCATATGATTCAAGTTGACTTTAAATATGCCAGAAAAACTCCTAATTTCGATGGGGAGTGTGACAAATGCCCATATTTGGGAGGTGGTTTCCAGGGAGAGACTGCCCTGAAATAGTTAAGACCCTGCTCAGTCCTGATTGGCTGGAGGAAATTGCCAGGGAAAAGAAAAGGAGGCAGCTTGAGTGCTGAGGTTCTTTTGTCTTGGTTCGTTCTTGGACTAGGTTCCAGAAAGCTGAGTGCAGATCAGGAAGAGAGATCTGTCGCTGCTTGTACGTTCTGACAGGAGTCAGACTGCTCTATTCAGGCTGAGGAGGCTTGAAAGAGCGTGAGGGAAAGCCCTGGGCTTGGTGGAAGGTGAATCTGCCGCTCAGGTGCTTGGCAGCTTGGCTGTCCAGACTAGTGTCTGTCCAACCTCAGTTCAAAACCCAGTCAGGAGAAGACCAGTCCAGAAAGGGGGCAGTTAGGCCTTAACAGAGGACTGAACGGGAAGGTGGCGAGTGTTAAGCCAGAGTCCTTCCAGTCTTAAGACTTGGGTGGTTATGTGAACTGGAAAGGGTGTGGAACAGAGAAAATCTAGTGTCTCTGTGTGTAACAACTAAAAGCTGAAACCTCTGCGAGAGAAAGCTGAAGTAAATCAGAACCTTTGTGTATGATAAAGCTTAAGAACCAGAACCTCTTTAAGAGAAGGAGTATAGTGGCCACCTGCGTGTGACCAAACAGAAAACTTGAGTGTAACTGACTGAATAACCTCTCCAGAAATAAGTTTTACTTTCTGTAACCAACAAGCGTTTAAAACCTCTCGAGTCAACTGAGAAGCCTTCATTTCTAGCCAAATGAACTTTACAAATTCTGTTTCATGTTACCAAAGAGTTCCAGTCTATTTTCCTGTTGTGTTCCTACAAAGGGTGGTGTCTGGCTGAGCAAAAGTCAAAACTCTCTCACACAGTTTCCCTCCATTTTTGGTCAGGGGCTTTATTTTTTTTCTCTGGGGAGAGTTGAGTGAGGCAGACTCCAGAAAGGGAATCTGAAATTTCCAATCCCTGCTACAGGGAGATTCATTCTACAGTAACAATTATTAAACATTAATATATTGAAGACTTTTTAAATTTTTTATGGATGAACATCTTTTGGATGAGTGTACCACCTACATGGAAGGTTAAGCTCCTTTTGTGCTCTAATGCAACTGCACCAGATAAATGGAAGGGAAAGTACATTATGGAAAAGGAGAAAAGATTGCTGATATATTGAAAAAAAAACATGGACCAAGTCACTAAAATGCTGCAAGTATATGAAGCTTTCTTTACAGCATTTGTACAGAACATTCTACATGCTCACACCTTGAAAAGACTACAACATTCAAATCTTTTGCTTATTTCTCTTAGACTTCAGAGCATGGCTCTCTGATCTATGTGTTAATAATACAGAACTCTCTGATTCTGAATAGTGAGAAGTATATTTTTAGCACAGCTATCTATCTAAAAGAGGACAGTGACTTTCAGTGGCATACCAGAGCATATGAGGAAAAAGGAGACTATAAGAATAAACTATGTATAATAACTATGGAATGACTCTTTCAATAGCAACAGCATATTACCTCACACACAAGTTTAAAACTAGAAGTTGCAGAATATCTGCGTCAGTAAAACAGACAGATTCCATTAACTATTAGATATAAATTTGGCAAAGGATTAATATTCAAAAGTATAATATGGATTCTTTCACTATTCATTTTTAGTTGCTTCTCAGATTCCATGCTTGCTGTAACAGCATGAATTTGAAAAACTATTCCAATGTGAACAGAGGTAAAATACACAAATTGCATCAGTATTTAGACTGCAGATCTAAATGCATTCTTAATGCTTTGTCAGTTTGTATAGAAAAAGGACATGTTTTATGTGTCCCTTTCTAATTTTTACATTCTGTAACTTTCATGCCAATAAAGTCATTTAAAATTCCAGTTATTTTTCTACATCAAAAAAACTTGAGTTATGGAAATTAAATCTGTTACCTGTTTCATTTTGTATGATGTATTTAACATATTGCATCTCTTTAGATTATAGAAAATCTTTATTTCTATTTGACAAATAAATTAGAAATCCCTAAATCACTATTTGCTCTTCCCAAGCTTTTAACTATATCATTAGTGGAGTGTTGTGGGGTTTCTGGGCTGTATGGCAGTATACCAGTAGCATTTTCTCCTGACATTTCTCCTGCATCTGTGGCTGCCATCTTCCTCTGAAACCCAACAACACTCCAGTGATTCCAGCTGTGAAAGCCTTCAACAATACATATATCAATGGTAGTGAAATAGATGTATTGTTGAAGGCTTTCACTGCCAGAATCAACTGACTGTTGTGGGCTTTTTGGGTAGTGTGGCCATAGTCTGGTAGGTGAAATGTTAGGAGCATAAATGTTGTTTTATATTCTGGTTCCTTTTCCTCTACTGGCTTAGAGAGCACATGTATACAGTTTCAATCCAGCTTGTAGTCTGAGCTTTAACTCAGTGGTGGGATTCAGCAGGTTCACACCACTTCAGCAGAACCAGTTGTTAAAATGGTGCTTGTAAACAACCAGTTGTTAAATTTTTTTAATCCCACCACTGTTTTAACTTGAACAAACTGATCACATACAGTCTTGGGTTTGTTTCAGATTCTTGTAAAGCATTCTTATGCTTCCCAACTTTGCACAATGCAAACAGGCAACAGTAATTAATTAATAGTAATTAAATATGGTATCACAGGCTGCCCTCTCACTCCAATATACTTCTGGTTTCAGCACTTCATATGATTGCCATTGGGGGAGGGGACATTTTAATAAGAGTCAGATTCAGTTCTTATCCTAAGTGATTTAGCATCTGTATAACTAATATATATGTATGTGTGTATGTATAATATGTATTACTAATAAGTCAGATAGAGCAGCCATTGTACAAAAGCCCCAGTCAGTGGTTCATTTAATAAGATCTTTGAAAATATGTATTCCACAGTCATCCTGTGGCAACTACTAACCTGCAAGGAAAACTAATATTGAATCTCTAGAAGTATGCTTGTCATAGCCAAGGCTCCAAGATTGGCAGTCCTAACCTAAACAAGTACTCTGCAATCTCAAATAATGATGCTGTCTGCCTTGGTTTTGTAAATCAAAGGCGTGGAAGGGAGCAGATGGTCATCAAGGTCAACCCTCTGCCCCAAGGCAAGATTCTTTACACATCATGCCTCATCTCCAGTTTACTCATATAATCCAGACAAAATTGCATAAACAGAAAACAAAGAACCACCTGGTCCATTATGCTACAACTAGATTATAGTAATCTCAGTGACTGACAACACTCACACTAGAAGATATCTTGCCAATTTCCTATTTGAGAATTCTTGAGGAAGTCTGACCAAACTTTAGTTGGGAGCAGGAACTTGCTGGAAGCAAAATTAATAGGAAAATCTGTGGAATACATTGATGCATGCCTCTCTTGATTGCATCTTCATGACTTCATGGTATACACTTTAAACAGAAACATGTTTATTTTTTTCTCTTTTGAAAATTCTCAGAAGAAATGTAATTTTACTAAACCTTTGTCTTTACTACTTCTTAGAGGAATGGAACAAGTTATGGAATGGAAGATCACTGCTTCCCAGTCTGACTAGGTGTCAGATGGCGGAACCTCTACATTCACCTCTCTGCAGCACTCACCAAACATGCTTGCTTGTCTTGACATGGCAAGGGTTGTACCTTGATCTTTTGACTTACTTTTCATTCCGTCCATTTGTGCACCTCACAAATGTCTCTTCCTGTCTCTGCATTGCAATAGCTTCCGAAGCCAAGTAAGAGGGCATATGGTGACTTTATCTCCTTCCCACCACTATTAATCAGTAAATAATTCAAGTCTGTTTCTTAAACCATACGCAGGCTATGTTCCACTAATACAACTATTAAGATGGTGAAAATGTCTTCCAGCCTGTGGATTTGATTCAGATCTCATTCCACACCCTTAGTCCATGCATGTAGCGGAGATTCTATTTTGCTCTACTGACTATGACTGAATAACACAGATCAGAAGAGATGGAGTAGTTTTTTCCCAGATCAACCCAAGGTAATACAATCCAAGATGTTCAAGCTTTTGTCCTTTTGGGTTTTGCAGCCTCCTGAACAGGAACTGAAAATATTTACACCCCCCCCCCAGTAAGTTTAAAGCTGCCTGCAATATTAATTAAAATACAAATATTTTATGGGGGTGGGGAGGTTACTGCTAGTCTACTGGATCTACTATTTTCCAGTTAATATATCAACTTCATTTCAGCATTTCTCTCCCCAGGTTAATAGATCATTCCAAGAATACTCCCCTGAGCTGTATGCAAGATATTTCCTCAGTCTCCTTTGCACGTCTCCCTCCCTTTGCCCGCCACGGAGCGAAGGGAAGGGAGAGAAAGAGGAACTTGGCTAAGCCGATGAATGGCAAGGCGAAGGAGGGAGGGCCTGACAGGGGGGAAAGAGCGAGCGAGGGAGGGAGGAACACGGGCTGCGGGTGAGGCTTTGAAAGACTGTCTCGCAGGCATTGCAGCAGAGCCCCGAACCGGGGAGAAAGCAAGCGGTGGCACAGACGCAGAGGCACCTCGCAGACGACGAGAGCAGCAGAGGCGTGTGTGTGTGTGTGAGAGCGCGAGAGCGCGCGCGCGCGCGCGAATCCGTGCATGCTGAGGCGGCGGCTTCACGAGTTGCTTCGAAGCCAGCCTGACCGGCGCTTCGCCTTCCCCTCGCTCCCTCCTCCCCGCCTCGCGCCCTCCCCTTCCGAGCAAGCCGTCCTGCTCGCTGGGAGCCCTCCGCACGAGAACTAATTGACGGAGTTCGCGCCCGCTGCTCTGGGGCAGCGCGTGGGTGCCGGCGGCGGAGCGCGCGCTCGGAGCCTCCCTCCAGGGACCAAAGCACAGAGGGACTGAGCAGCTAGCAAAGTCGCGGACGGAACTGCAGAGCCTGGGAAACAAACAGGGGCTGGCGCCGTTGGGGCCGCTCCGGAGAGGTGAGTGCGAGGGACCAGGCTGGGCTTTTCGCTTGGGCTTGGGTGGGAGAGACCGGAGAAGGAGGAGCGGCAGAATGGGAAATGGCCGCGGCGGCTGTTGCTGGGGAGCCGTACAGCAAGAAGCTCCGCTCTGGCAGCCTGACAGAACCAGGCAGCGCCCGGAGAGAGAGAGGGATGGAGCGCCCGGAGAACAATACTGCGGGTTACGTGGGGGCTCAGCGGTGAGTGATTATTTCCGGTGGCAGATGGTCTCTCCTGCCCCCCCCCCCCGCCCTCAGTTTTTGCAATAAATAAAGTTTGACTGGTTATTTCAGACTCGGAAGGTGGGGGGAAGGGAGGCAAAGTTTGTCGTTTCCCCTTTGCCCTTCACTCTCCAACCTTCGTCGTGGCATACCTTGCAAGGCCCTATTTTAAGAGAAATACCGAGCCCCCCCCTTCTCTTATCTGAATTATTTAATGAAGCCTCAAAGTCTGTATGCAGTAACTGCAGATCGACCAGCGACTCCTTTGCAGGATGTGGAAGGCTAGGAAGATTCCTGACCTGCGCCACAAGCACCGGACCTAGCTGATCCACAGCCATCCCCGTTGCTCCAAAGGCTCCTTTTTAGCCATCGGCTTAATTGCCTGCACAACCGCACTACACAAGGCCATGCCTTCTTGCTGTCGGTGCTCACCTCCTGTTATTTATTCACTTCCTCTCCATCGCCCAACACTCACGCAACATAGACGTTCAGATTTTTTCTCCATCCCTTTGTTATGTGTCACATACAAACTCCCCATCGTTTCTAAAAGGTGCTTTCTCATCATTTTGTTCCATAACGTTATACTGCTCCTGAGGCATTTTGCCTTTCTATTTCAGTTAAAGCTCTGTGTTTCAAGCCCCCACCATATTGTGCTGCACTCCAGATTGTGAAATAACTTTCTGATACTCGATGGTGTGGAATATGTGTACCTCCCCAATGTAAACACTGAAAGAATTAAAACCCTCCAGCAAGAGTTGTTGGTCACCACAAACGCAAAAGCCTCTTAATTTATATCTATATATAGTGATGCTTTCACTTGTAAATCCTTGACAGACAGACTTCTTGTTATAAAACCATGCAATATTTTCAGCCATGATGAGGAAACACATTGGATTTGGCAAGATAAACTTTTTTAAATGCACTTTGTACAGCTAGCTGATTCAGTGATGCTGAGATGTAATATTCAGCTCATACAAAGCAGGACAGTTTGAATTTGACTGAGTCATAGTAGCATATGTTGTCATACAAGCAAATTATAGAGTTAATTATGTAAAGAACATCAGTTCAATGTAAGAGATTCCTCTTACATTGGTTGAGGCAACTACCATCTTGACTGTCTTCTCCTTCCCTCCCCCCTCTCTTTTTATTAAATAGGGTAGATTCTGGGGAGTGGCAGACTTAGCTTTTAGCTTGATTTGTTTTTACTACATGATCTCCCCCCGGAAAATTTACTGGCATCAAAGCTTTTTAATTTTTTTGTCAAGAGTTTGGCTGAATTTTATAGTTATTGGGCTGAATTTTATTGCATTATATTGTTTGTATGTGAGCCACCCTGAAACTGGCCTTTGGCTGAGGTAGGGTGGGATATGAGTCCAAAATAAAGTAAAAGTAAGGATCACTTGTGATTGCTGTGAGATAAATGTATTACAGTACAAATGAAATTGAATCTGTGAACTTTGTTGGACTGTGAATTTTTGTGTAAGACATCATAAGAGTACTATTGTCCTAAAGGTAGAAAAACAATGTCTGTTTACTAAGTGTGTGTCTTCATTGTACAAATGCTTAAATTGAAAAGTTGTTTAATTTTTAAAAATTGCTTAGCTTTCTCAAAATTCCTGAGCCTATAGTTTTGAGATAGAAGCACATATACATGGAAAATATACAAAGGCTAATTATAAGATACTGAAAGAAAACCCTGAAATCAAAATTCTGGGCAGATTCTGAATTTAACTATGCATGGCTTTTTGTAGGCATGTTTACTTCTTTGAGTTTCCCCTCTGTTTGAAGGCCTCATTCAGTTAAAAGGCAGATTATGTTTTAAAAATAAAATACACGTTTTATTTATGCGAAGAGCTTTCTTAGCTACTATGATAGTTTACACTAATGTTGGAAAATATTAGCACCTTTGAATGTGAACCACTCTGCCTGGAAAATGTAACAAGTGTAGCCCTTAGTTTACTTTGACTGCATTTTAGTTGTTCCCAAAAATTAAAATTCAAAGTATGAATTTCCTTGTATCAACTAGAAATATTGAGTTTTTCAGTAAGAGGGTGGAGCAGGTCTAGAGTATGTTACTTGGGATGTCTCTGCAGTACAAAGTGGTGAATGATATTTATTTATTTAGCATTGCTCTGTTTCTTCTCTGCTTCTAAAGCAGCTTCCAATCAATGCTGACAAGAGTGGTCTAGGTGTATGTTTTTGCAGTATATGTACCAAAAATTATTTTTTAGTTTCTTTCTGGGCTGGCAAACTTAACGGAAAGACATAATTTTAAAAAAGGCTGGATGCAGATCTTTTCTGATTATGAGAAATGAAAGAAGATTTAACTTAGTATAAATGATTCTATATGTTGATGTGTCTTACATCACCTTTTATAACTCAATGCAAATTTTTAGTGTAATGTCGTTCCAAAAAACACTGGTTCTGTATTGATAATGGTTTCCAAATGACATTCAAGGGAAGACTGTCATGCTTATCAAAGGGTTTTCAGTGAAAGAATTGGCAATGGCCAATAATCCCTGGAAGATAGGATGTCCTCCATTATTGATCTCCTATTGCAGTAGTCAACCACAGGAGGTTGTTTATGTTGTAGTTTACATGGAGCAGTGGTAAGATCTAGTAGGCCAATCCAATATTCTGGAACACTTTCCAGAATAATTTGTAACCTGCAGGTGTTCTTCAGCTACAATAAATGAGTTCTTCTTTGCCAATCATTATTGTTTGAAAACCCCTGACTCTTAAATAAGTAACTGGGTTGGAAGGGAGAAACAGGTCTCTTTTTACAGTGTTTCTTACATATCAAACCCATTAGTTTTTTTGACTTATGTTTACATGAACATTTATTCTGAAGTCTATGGCGAGTAGAAAAAGTAGCTAGACACCTCAGATATTAAATCACAGCTTTAGCCTCCTGCAATTTCTTAGTTCAGTAACATCTGTAAAATAAGAATAATGCTGACCCTACCTTAAAGGATTGCTGTAAAGTTTGTCATAATAAATACGTGCAACATTTTGAATATTCTCAGCTGCTATATAAATAGAGCTAAAGTGAGCTATGAATAAATTAATAAAATAAATTAATGGTATTTACAACATTGCCCTAGCTTGAAAACCATTTCAGCGGAAACACTTAAAGTGATTTGCATTTCTATGTAATTGCAGCCGATTAAAGAAATGTACATTTTGATGGAATGTATTTGGTATAAAGACAAGCAACTTCATCAGTATGACTTTGAGAAGGACGATATAGCCCCCATATTTATAAACCATTTCTTCCAGTGTAATCCTAAACATAGGCCGTTTCCGCACGGATAAAAGGAGCGACGTGATGACGTCGTAAATAGCAACGCATCCGCGAAAAAGCGTTCGCACAGACAGGCAGAGCTGCGTGCGTCAGGAGCCCCGCAGAAATGTGACGGTTCGCACGGAAGCAGCTGCCTTCGCCGCATCGCTCCGCTGGCGGCTGCGAGACTCTAGTGCAGAACATCGCGATTGGCTGACGTGACTGTCCTGATGTCCTGCCCGTCCCCCATCTGTCATTGCCTCCCATAACAGCTACTGCCAGTCCCAGTTCATGCCACCTGCACCAGAGTGTGTATGGGCAAGCCACCATCTCGGTACAGGCTACATGGATCTAAAAGAAGCTTAATCTCTACGGTGGAAAACTACCAGGGACAAACGCGTGTGTGGGTGGGGCGGTGACCAAGCTTGGCCTTTTGGCAGTCGCCATTGTTGAGAACGGCTCCGTGGCGGCGGTTCGCACGACTGCGGTGGCGGTGCGTCACATGTGGAAAAAGAGCGCTTCGAAGCGTTTTTTGAATACAGCGTCTTCGCGCCGATTAAGCGTTTTCGCGACGGCGCACCTCCGCTGCTATGCGTGCGAACGCTCTCGCTCTGACGTTTCTTTTCCCGTTTCCACGACGTCATATTTCGCCCGTGCGGAAACGGCCATAGTTAACTTTTTAACTCTGCTGACTTCAACTGACTTCAAAAGATGTACATTTATTTAGGATTGCACTGTTAGTCTCTTGATATATCTTGAACTGGTGCAGAAATGACAAATCTATTCTAGAAATAATTAAAAATACAGCGAAAAACTGTATTCTGTTTGGAAAGCTAAAATTCTTGGAATGAAACAGGATATACAAGAAAGGGACCAGTGAGGTCTAGAGAGCAAGGTCTCATTCAGCTCCCGTGTCTATTTTTTCTCATTCTTTCCCCCATTCCCTTCTTCTTGCAGCTGTACAGCTTCTCTTTCCTTCTTTTTTCTTCCCACCCTCCTCCGCTACTTCCCCTCCTGGCCTTTTTTCCTTCCTTCACTTCTTTCTGGCAGATCCTTGCAACTTCTTCCCTTTTCCCTCTTCCTTCCTGTCCTCCAGCCCCAGCTTCTCAGTTTTGGGACACTTTTTTCTTTCATCCTTTCCTCTTCTCTCCCATCTATCTTCATTTGTGTCCTTCCTGCATGACCACAACTGCTTTGGTTAGCTCAGTTTGGCCTGAATTTATCAGGGTTAGGGAGCTAAACAAGGTCAGCCATGGCCAGCACTTGGATGGAAGTTCACCAAGGAAAACTGGGCTTTCTGCACTGTTGAAGGCCATGACCCCTGATCATTTCATGCCTGGCATGCCCTGTGGAAGGAATTGCCATGAGTCAGTTGCAACTTGGCAGGTGCTCTTCAGCGCTCACTCCATCTCTCCCCCAACTCTCCTTTCAAAATGATACTATGGCAGCCTTTTTGGATTACTTAGGGATTCACAGACCACTGTGGTAATGTCGCACTAGCCTAGCCAATCCAGAATGACTGCCAAGAGTTTGTGAAGAAATGACACAAAATTGTGGCATCTAAAAACTGTTTTACTTTATTACCTCCTTTAAAATATAGTTTTAAGCTTTTTTCCCCAGCAAATGAGGTTCTAGATACCTCTTCCCCTAACTGTACATAAATGCATTGTGCAGGGGTTTTCATCCACACAGTGGGCCAAAGTTCAAAATTAGATGTATGACAGTATTATTTTAAACTTGGCTTGGTTACATAAAAAAATACAGGAAGGTTTTGAAAAATGGGGATTATAAGTCTATGGTGAGTCACATTAATCTTCAGACAAGTATCTGGATTCTGAACTAGCTGAAGTTTCCAGACCTTTTTTGAAGACAATCCTTCAGGACTATAATAGGTTGTATACCTCAATAACAGCGTCCCCAATCTCTTTGAGCCTGCAGGTACCTTTGGAATTCTACCACAGCTTGATGATTGCCACAGGAAATAGAGAAGTCCAAGCGCAGGATAGAAAAGGGGTAGTTAAAAATACTCTGCGAAAGAAGGGACATAGTGAATAAAACAATAACGGAAAAACTCCTGGCTTTACTACCTTTCTAAAAACACTTGGGTTCAAACAAAGGTATCTGTGAGTGTCACAGCACCTTCAAGCACTAAATTTGGGACTCCTGCTCTGTGTAAAGTTGGCTGATTCATCAATATCTATCACACAGGCTGCCCATTCGGGGTGGGGAGAAATCCCCCTCTTGATGTGATGTGGGCTTATGCTAGCAGAAGTGCCCTCCCTGGGGCATTTCTGCTAGCAGGGGGCAGTTACGCCAGTGCCCAGCTGCTGCAGAGCCCTGGGACGCCCAGCCATGGCACCCAGCTCTCCACTAGTGCTTCACTGCCACCCCAAGCTGCATTAGTGTGGAAGGAACATTCCTGGGGTGGAGTCTATCTCAGTCAGCTTCCCCTGCCGGGTTGCACCAGAGGAGTGCTTCTCTCCACTTCTCCCTATGGGGGAGTTACAAGTAAGTTGGTTTTAAAAAAAATGTTTTGAGATTCCCGTGCTGCAGAGGAAAGCCCTTTGGAGTGGGTGAGTAGGTGGCACCATCCCACCTGCACGACAGCTCTGGATTTGGCTGTTAAAGTCATACCAAACAGAGCAATTAGTCAGATGTAAAATGAATATTTTCCTGTATTTTTACTTTGCACCTTGGTATGGAACAGTGTGGCTGTGTAGAAGTGTGGATCAGTCACAGGGTCCCAGCAACAACATCATGGCTTTGAATTTGCCAACAGATGGTGAAAAAGAACAAGGAATACCTGACTAGACCATTCTTTTGATCTAGTCCCACTGTCCTTTGCAAACATTTACTACACCCTGCAGTAGTAGAGCATTGGGATGCTAACAGTGCTGCCTTCAAGGATGGCATAGCATTTGAACTGATAATCCAAATAGTGTGGACAGGTGACGGTGTGGTGTACAGTAAGCTTTAGGGGATCAACCCAAATGAAAGGAATTCAGATTCTAAATTATTCCATCTGTGAACAAGAGAAATAGCTAGGAAACAGAGGGGTTTTTGTTATCACTTAAGGATTCAACATGTCATTTTCATCATAAGCTATGGAGCATAATCACATGATGTGCTCTTATGTAACCTCAAATCCTGTGAGCATGCTTGGTGTTGCCACTCTACTGTGTGTGCATTGGATTCTATTCTTTCTTCCATGTCCAGTTCCACTGCTGATCTTTTTTAAGACTTGAGTGTTTCTGGAGGTGCTATCTCTTGTATCAGCCCCTACCATCAGTTGTGGAAGCTAAATTGCTGTTTATACGGAACAAGTGTTTTCTGTACTGCTTTTCTGTCATGGGCCAGCTCCTTTAATTGAAGATTCACCATGAACAATCTATATATCTAATTGTCACAGATAATTTAAATGTGCCTGCAGATACTTAAATGTGCAGATAGGGGGCACACTCTCCCTACAGGTTTTTCTGCAGATTCAGGGGACTCCTTGGATCTGCAGGAAAAAATTGAAATTAAAAAAAATCCCCTGCCCAATTTCTAAAGAATATGTCTGAGCAGGGGAAGAATTTGGCCAGGTGAACCAACAAGAAAGCGAAACTGGGAGGGGAGGAAAAGGATACCCGGCATACTTCAGTAACCTGGCTCAGTATAAGAAAGCAAGGGTAGGGCTCGAAGAGGAGACCGGTTGAGCTGGCAAGATAACAGGGCTGGGAGGGAGGAGGAGGCATGGTCATGCTTGGTGTAGCACTGGGCAAACTGGCAAGAAAGTGAGACTGAAGCAGGAGGAAGCAATCCATAAATTAAATGGGCTATCCGGCAAGAAAACGGCTTGGGGAGGAGGAGGAGTTCTGAAGGCATGATGGGGGAGAAGATGGGATTCCCCCCCATTAGTTTCTGAGGCCCCCACTTGTAAACTTACATTTTCCACTGTGCTTCCAAAGATTGGATCAAACAAGTTATTTTATTAGATTGCTTATTCTAATTCTCTGTTTTGATTGGTTTGCTGCTTCTGTGTAATTATTTTACTTGATTACTGTAATATGCTCTGTTGGTCTGTCCTTGAAGACAATCTGAAGATGGCATCAGGTTCAGAATGCACCACCCAAGCTATTGTCTGGAATTAGCTGGTGGTATTTTATCTTGCCGAAAACTACCATATTGGCTATCTGGTTGGTTCTGAGTTCAGTTTAAGGTTCTAGTTCAGTGATGGCGAACCTATGGCACGGGTGCCAGAGGTGGCACTCAGAGCCCTCTCTGTGGGCACATGCGCACAGAGTTCATCATGTGGGGGGAGGGAATTGCCCCCCCCCCTCTAGGCTGGCCTGGGCCACTGGGCTCGATTATTAACATTAAACCTAAGACCTAGTTTTGGGGAAGCAGTATAGGTAACCCTGTTAAGCACTGTTAAACCCCGCTGATTTTCATGCAAAGAACCAAGGCACGATCCTTTACCTGGGAGTAAGCTCGGTTGCTGGCTTCAAAGCAAAACCACCGACTACCACCAAGCTTACTCCCGAGTAATGCACGCCTCAGAGCCAACCATTTTTTCTTAACTAAAACTTCAGTATTCAGGTTAAATTGCTGTGTTGGCACTTTGTGATAAATAAGTGGGTTTTGGGTTGCAGTTTGGGCACTCGGTCTCAAAAAGGTTCACCATCACTGTTCTAGTTATAATCCTTAAAACCCTTCATGGGTGCCTTTCCATATGTCCCCATGTGCAAGATATACTTACTCTTCAGTTTGCCACCTGCTGGTTTGTTCTCCCATGTACGGAAGCTCTTAGTTCCTACCTTATGAAATTAGCTTTTTGAGGAAGTGAGGGAGACACCATTCTCTAGATGTGTTTTCAGAGCACTGCAAGGCCACTCGGTTTGCTTTTAATAACATACATGCAGCAGCTGTTGTGTTGGGGTTTATCGTATGTTGTTTGATTTTTAGTTTGATTTTTCCAGCCCCTGAGCTCTGGAAAACTTTTTAATAAAACAATGAAAATTTTTATTAATTGATTTTAGATTTAATTTTTGTTGTAAATTGTTGTATATTGTAAAATATTTTGGGACATAATTATAAATGAGGGCTGTTTTGTATACTGTAACTATGTAAGGCACAGCTGATGCCACACAAAGCATATACTTAATATTCATGTGATTGTGCTGATTTTCAAGTAAAACATTTAGCACAACTTTATAATTTAAAAACATATCATTTTTATACGTTGCTTTCAATATTTATTTTGAAAGATGAGTCATAACTAGAATTTACCTCTAAAAAGTTGATGATATTCAAGTAGTGAATTGTAGAGGTTGAAATAATGTGTATCTTCCAGAGCAGAACTGAATCTCAGTTCAGTAACTTAGCATCCTCCCATGGGTGAACTCCCTTTGCACCCTCTCCTGGCTCCAAGGCTAACACGCTCCCCTCCCCAAGACGTTTCAGTGCCCCCACAACAGCTGCAGCCTGGTGCCAGGGACTGCCAGATGGAGCAACTGCAAAGGGCTGGCCTCACCAGTCAGGATTTTCCTCCTCCTAGGGGCTCCTCTTGATATTAACTGATGTTGATGAAATGTCAAGGAAGGGCTGGGGTGGCTTTATCATCTTGGCAGCATGTGGCAGCTCATGCTCACATCCCAGGAGGTTGATATGGCCTGTCTCTATGAGAAGGGCACCAGGCCAGAAACTCAAGGCATGCTTGGTAAGCCCATGCCCATGTGTGAGCTTGGTGTCTCCTATTCTTGGAAGACCCACTTTCAGGAGATGGTGCCTGGTACCTATGGTTGAGGGAATCGCCATCTGGTCTAATGTGTGATTCCCAGGACATTCTGGGAGTCTGATTTCTTTGCAGTGTTTGTCATTGGTGTGTTGGACGGGTACCTGGCGACCTGTCCAGATGACCCAGAATACTATTGCAGGAAGGAGTTCCACACTCAGAAAGGGCTAGTGCCTCTTCTTTTTGTTGGGGAACCCATTTACATGGGAATTCTGGAATGCTTTGCTTTGTCCAGGGCATGGGTGTGCCCACACTGTCTTGGTGTGTGTGTGAGGAGCTTGTCAACATCATGCATGGGGAGAAGGAGCTGCCTATGAGTGCCTGGCAGATCTTTTCTCCAGAGGTGGTCACCCTGTGTCAATGTGGCTACTTTCTGATTGTCATAAAATGGGACAGGTTCTTCCCTGGGGTGGGTTAGTTATCATAGGGGTTGGGTACTTTGGTCTGGGGTATCATCCCCCCCCCCCCCCCCTGAATTTTAAACTGTCTCCTGGGCTTTTCCTCATCCCTTTCAGGAGAAAGATGTGGGATTACGTCTGGGAGGTCATCTGCCTTCTCCTGCCCCTCCCAATTCCTGGGCTTGCTTTGCTGGCTCTCTCCTCCACCATTCCTCTACCTCCCTAATGGATGGCAACTGTCCAGTCAATCATGGCCCTGCCTTTCCCCCTTCTTACTGGTGCTTCTTCACTACCATTCCAGGTGCACGGACTGGCTATTTACTCTGATGACCCGGAGCTGGCTGCGTGGTACAGCAAGTGACTTCAGAAGAGGCTCACCTTCATTGTTGCTGCACTGTCTCTGGCTATGACACAGCAGCCCTTCCCCCAGATTGTGCTGCCCACCTTTTTTGTTGTAATAGTTAAAATAAATACACTTTGGAGTGTAAATAATTTTAATGGATGAGTTGTGCATGCTTAAGTATCTTCAAGTGAGACTTAAAATCACATAATTTTAATTGTAGCATGCTGTGCATTTTAAAAATGACAGTTATGTTGACATTTATATATTCACTGTTGTGTTTACAGATGAAGTATGGAATTGTTTTGGAGCATTTACGGTGCATTTTGGACTCATGAAAGGAAGATCTTCAAATTAGAACTAGTATCAAGGTAATTTTTAAATTTATTTCCTCAGTACTGTGTTTTTTGGGTAAAGTCTGATCTAATTACAATAATTTTTAAAATTCAGAATTAACTATTAATGTTAAAATCCCATCAGAAGTTACTGTTTTATCAGGTAATGAGGGGACCAAGAACTTACCTTAGATAACTGGAAGGGAAAATCACTGAGGGTTTTATAAACTTTTTAGCTTAATAAAGAGCCTGTACAGAAAAAAAATTGAGTTGGGTTGATGGTAACCATCATATTTCTATGTTTGTGAACATCCTACTTCGATGTTACAATAGCTGTTTTAATTTCAGATTGGTTAATATGCATTGCTATAATTTATATTATAACAGGAGTCTCATGATTAAGAGTGGTAACCTGTGGTACTGCAGTCAAGGCTGTGCTCACAACCTGAGATCAATCCCAACAGATCGACAAACCACCCCGTGAACATAGCCTGCTTAGTAAATGTCATGATGTGATTCACCCCTTGGGTCAGTAATGACCTGGTGTTTGCACAGGGGACTGCCTTTAACTTTAATTAATATTGTGTTATTGCTTAGTAAACAAATTGAAACTATGCTGGCACAAAAATATTTATCTAGTTTGCGAAGTTGTTCGGAGTATGCTATAAAACACAATTCCCCAGCCATTAACAAGATTGGTCCACAATTCCCCAGCCATCAACAAGATTGGTCCATGGACGAATAATGTCCCCTCATGAAATTTCTCCTGTGTTCCAAACTGTTCATTTTCAATGGCAGAAAGCCGCTGACGGTGAGAGCAGGATATGTATTAATTATATTATTTACAATTAAAATATGTATCCTACCCTCATCATCAGTGGCTTTCTGCCATAGGAAAATTAGAAGCTTCAGAACAAATGGAGTCTCTGTAATTATTTCTTTTTTAAAAAAAATCTTATGTTTCAAGCTCTGAGATGTATGTGAGGAGAGTATTTTTCTTGAAAGAAACTTATTGATATTCTCCACCAATTACAATGCAGAATGTATTAAAAATAGTTGCAGCTTTAGTTTGTGGAAATAGCCTTTACATCAGTACTAGTTTGCTGGGCAGATTGTTTTGGTAGTCACAGAGCTCTCATGGGAAGGAATAGAAAAGTAGCACTTACTTCCAGCAGCTTGGCATTTAATATTTTACGGCAAGTTTTTAGTTTAACATATTTGAACTTGTACTAGATAGGGCTAATAGGTTAGCGCAAAAGGTCAAATCATAAGGCATTAGGCTTAATTAAGGGAGAGCAGAAGTGGCAGGAGTGTGTGACAGCTAAATGAGTTTCCCACAGACTAATGCTGGTTACAGTACAACCATGCCTCAACTTAAGTGAGTTATTTTGTGCAAAGGGCAATAGTGATTAACAGTTTGACATGCTAGACATTTCTAGCCAATCCCATCTGTTTTAGAGGTTAAGAAAGCACACCTTTATGAGCTGATGGATTGATTTGTGTGTCCTGTCTAGGGAAGATTAGAAGTCCAAGGCCAGTGCAGTAAATGTCAGTTAAAGAATGTTGCACTTTCCTAGTACTTCTTTGTTTTAACTGTCAAATGTTTTGTTCTGGGGATAACTGTGGCCATAAAAGCTCTGTAGAATAACAGTTCTTGGCCAACATCGCAAGTGCTTAGAATTCAAGCAAGGCTTGTATGAATACAATTGCTTAAGTATTTGTTTTGAGCTGTCATTTATTTAGTAGCTAATTTAAAATTAATGTGAAAATAAATACAGAATTATAGGTACATGACAGTCTCCTTGGAAAAGATGTTTAGCGAGGTTGAGAAAAGGAGAGACAGGAGTAGGAAAAATGAGGGTGAGACAGATGAGGGGAAGGACAGAATGAACTGGAAATGGTGAGGAAGACTATGGAGGAACTGGAAGAAAACAAAGAATTCGAATGAAGGGGTTCAAGCATGTGAGATAATAACAAGATCAACTGTATTCTAGGGATAGTCAAACACCATTTGATTTGGATTGTGCAGTCATGAACAGCTAGTTGATTTTTTTGAGAATTTGCAACTGGCAGTTTGAAGGATTTCTGAACTCCTTGCCAACCCAGCACAGTATGATAGATTTGCATGCATCTATGCTGTCACACAGCTTGATGGAAGTCTCTTCCTCCCCTCTGTCATTGCTGTATTTTGCTTAACTCTGCAGCTGAAAAACAGAGTTGAAACAGTCATAAAGCATATAAACTGCTGGCAAATCAGCATTTACTTTTTAAAAATACCATTGTCATTCCTTTCTGGATTACTTAGTGATGGTAATGACTGCCAATCTGTTTGAATTGGAGGGTTTTTGCATGTGTATGACATTGCAAAGCACCATGGACAATGTGCTTTACTCCATCATGTATTTTTGTGCGTCTCAGAAAATAAAATTAAAAATTGAAAATAAAATTGTGCAGTTCAGTAAAAAGCACCCCAACAATGAAAATAATTTTAGAGCACACGCTCTTTGATTCTGCTGAGCAAAAAAAAAAAAAATGCCGTGTAATCCCTGTGATGGAGGTTGTAATGTAATCTAGAAAAACCTTTCCGAGTCAACCAATTGAGTTATAGGGCTTTTAAGCTTGCAGGGCTTACCTCTTGGTTGTTTGCTTCTCAGTATGTTTTTCCTGTGGTTTTCTGTTTTAATGGGTTTCTTCTGCTGTGAAGTGTTCACATCTGAGCTGCTGTTTGCCCTGCCGCCCACTTCCTTGTTCAGTCCGTGTGGGAGGAACTGCTGTTGTATGGGCAGAGAAGGCCGGGAGGAGCAAGGAAACCCTAAGGAAGGACATGCTCATGCAGAGGAGACCAGGCATGCAAAAAGGCTGATTTGCTACCTTCACATGCTCATGTAACCAAGCAGTAGTGAGCACAGGTGATACCTATCCACAAGTCATTTGAGCTGCTTTCCACCAAACCAAACAAATCTGGGTATTGGCTCTGAGCACTGCTGTCAACCCAGGCAAATTCAACTATGGGTGTATTTGCTGTGAAATTCACTGCATCCATGATTTAGACATCATTTATTTGCCCCGTTTATGTGTGGTGTTCGGATATGTGTACATGAGTGGATTTTGTAAGTGAGGGTGAAGGTGCATCTTGAAATGACAAAATTCATGTGACTGTATTCCTGAGAGAGAATGTGCATGCAGCCATATGAGAAGCATAAGTATGTGTGCATGTAGCCAGGGGATTTGTTCTCCTTTTCCCCTCCAGCAGTCATGAATCAATCAATTCATTCAAGTGATTACCTGGGGACATGTTTCAGCACCTTTATGTGCTTGTTGGGTAAAGAGTATCAGTCTTGAAACCTTCTAACCTTCCCTCTCTAAACATACAATTTTTGCAAAATTTACATTCAGTAAGTGACTCATCCCGCCATCATTATTATTTCTCCAAGTTGTGTGAATACTTGTACATAGCTTGAGTTAAAGTGTAATTAAATGCTATTTTTATTATACTATCACTATGTGTACATTATGTGTATGTATATTTGAAAGTCTGATTCCTCAATACTTATGAGGATATATAAGCTAGATACTAATAGAAGGGACAGTGAAAGCTGCTGAAGATTCTGTGATCTCACTGCATCATCTGTTTAGGTACCATTTCAGTAGTCTTCTTATAAACTTAACATAAAATAAGTTGCATGACAAGTCAGGCTCTGTGCTTTATCACATTTATGACTTTGTAGATTCAGGGAAATAACATCTCTTCAGTTGCAAAACTATTAATACATTGTTGAGGTAATAAAAGTAGTTTTGATAAAGTGCAAGATTCTGGCCAGTTAAAGGTGGTTGTCTTAGTTAAAGTCAAACAGAGGTCAAATTTTGTTGTATATACTTTGGTCTCAGCTGTGTATGCATCAGCTTTGCTTTATAAATAAGTATGCATTGTTTGTAAAGATGTTAGCTCTGATTATTCCCAATGACTGTAACACTCTTTAATATGTTTTTGTTTTTACACACTAGTTCTTTAAAATAGGAAAAAAATGTATGAGTGGGAACGACACTTTTTAGCTGCCTTCTACTTCTTTTTCCAGCCTACAGTGCCCTGTGAGAAAACAGATCCCAAAGGTTGAGAGACCCTTGGGAACGGTACAGGATGCACAGCTGTTTGACTGCCATGAGACCAGGGAATCAGCAAAAGTCACCCACCTCCCATATGTAAGCTTTTCTACAGTGAGGGATTTCTTCCAGTTCTTTCATTTCACACCCTAAACTGTTAATGAAACGCTTCTGATTTTCAAGAGTGCTTTTTAAAGAAATGGAACAATATGAGGCTAGAGAAAGAAGAGGAAGGCAGCTGAAATTCCTTCAAATGCAGACCACAGGATCAAAAAGCTGTTTAACCAGTGGAACTGTTCATTAAGCTGACTTCTCCTTTGCAGCAGGAAGGACACATTGTCCAACCTCTTCCCCCCCGCCCCCACCACTTCAGTTGACAGAAGGGACTTGTTTGGGTGAAGAATTATCCTTGGATTCAACCCATTTGCAGGTCCTTCAATTTTTAATTGATTTTTCAGTACAGTTGATGCAAACTTTTCAGACAGTCCAATCCAGAGCTCTGCTGACCTCAGCACTTGGGCAGAACGGTACAGGAGGCATTTCTTCAGGCATGTAGGGCCCAGGCCATGTAGGGCTTTGCATGTCAGCACCAGCGCCTTGAATTGGGTCTGGTCGTGAATAGGGAGCCAGTGCAGTTCCCTAAGGACAGGTGTTATATGGTGACATGCTGAGCTTCTGCTGGCAGCCAAGCTGCCATGTTCTCTGCCAGTTCTAACTTCTGGACCATCTTCAGGGACAGCCCCCTGTAGAGCACATTACAGTAGTCTAACTGGAAGGTTACGAGTGCACAGATGACTGTGGCCAGATCACCCTGGTCCATGTAAGAGCTGATCTGGTGAACTAGCTGGAGAACCTGGTAAATCCTCTTCATCACCACTACTGCAAAGGATTCCACTGCCAGATCCAGGTCCTGCAACCTGTCTTTCTGGGAAAAACCACCCCATTCAGTCTCAGGTGCCTCTTAATGCCCCACACCTTGGGACCTGGCACACATAGCACCTCCATCCTATTGGGATTCAATGTGTTTATTCATCCTTATCCATCTCATGACAGCCTCCAAATAGCGGTCCAGCACCCACAACTCCTCACCTGCTGCAGAGGAACTGAGAGGTAGAGCTGGGTTTCATCAGCGTACTGGTGACAACCGCCCTCAAACCCCCTTATGACTTCTCCCAGCAGTTTCAGGTAGATGTTGAAGAACATGGGTACAGCAACTGAGCCCTAGGGAACCCCATAAGGGAGCTCCCAGGGTCTTGAGCAGCTATCCCCCAGTGCTACCCTCTGGAACCTGCTAGTGAGTACGAGGAGAACCATTGTAATATGGTGCCTCCCGCTCCTAACCCCCACAGCTGGTCCAGGAGGATACTGTGATTGATGGTATATAAAGCCACTGAAAGATCAAGGAGAACCAACAGGGCTATGTGACCCATGCCTCTCTCCCGAGAAGGTTATTCATCAGGGCGACCAAGGCAGTTTCTATACCATGACCGTGTCTAAATCGGGTTGACATGAGTCCAGAAAATCCGTGTCATCCAGGTGTACCTGTAATTATAAGACCTTCCTCAAAAAGGAGGCATGTATCTTGGTCTCTGTTAGGAACCAATACATAGGTGTAAATCTTTTTCTTTTTTCTAACCTTAAAGAAAAATCTTTAGGTATGCAGGCATCATCGATCAGCCCTAAATAATCAAGTCAGTTCAATGCTGTGATGTGTTTACTGCAACAGTCTGGGCTTGCTTCATTGCTCTGAGATAATTTTTACTTGGCAAGTGAAGATAATAAGTATTAGAAACCTGGATTAGGAAAAGTTTAACAAAGCAACTTTTGCATGTTTAGGGCATCTGTCCCTCAGCAAGTGGGAATTTTATCAGGAAATCTATTTTTCTTCCAATCTTTGTAGCACTGATTAAATTTAGGTGGAATGGGAAAGTAGCTATGACTGAAGAAGCATTCCTAAAGGTTTCTAAAGTTTAATTGATTAATAAATTACATTCCAAATGATTCTTTTTTATCAGTCCAGATTTTAACTGAGAACCCTTATCATTTAATCTTCTTGTTATTTATAAATAGGCTCGGTGTTCGTTTCTCTGGAGCATGAACTAGCAAATGAAAGAAAGAATGATGACTTTTAGGCTGACATAATGATTAAACTAAATAGAATAGTAAAATATGAAGTATTTTTTCTTTCCCCTAAATATGATTTATACTGTGAAGTTCTTAAACTAGGTATATGCTTTATGCTGATCACATCCCTACTTTTAAATGTTGCTTTCAGTCTGAAATGTGTGGTGTAGTCCAACATTTGTGTGAAGCATTACGTTTGCTTGCTTTGGTCACTAGGCATTTCCCAAAACATTCCATGTAAAGAAAGAAAAATCTCATTATCATTTATATATTACAATATTTATTTATTATACTAAAATGGTAGAAAATGTAGGTCCTTATCTTTAATTTGTCCATATCTTTAATTTGTCCATAGTAATTCTAGAGAACAACATTCTATATCCAGTTCAAGTAAATTGCCCCTAATTATCTGTCTGTGTCTCTCTTAATTTTCTACACTTGGTGACCTTGTAGCCATTGACTTCAGTCTGGAACAGTTTCAAAGTCATGTAAATGAATGTAATTAAGGTATTGCTTATCATCTTGCAGAGTTCAGAGGGAAGTACATTGGCTAGAAAGGTTTGTTTACTTAATCTGGAAGGTCAGCTACTGTTAAATTTTACTGCCTAAAATGGTTGGTAATGCGTTTATTTAGTTCCTAAAGACAGAAATGTTTGGAAATGCAAATAACACATTTATTTCACCTCAGGGTACTATAGCCTCCTTTATTAAAGAAATGTATCTCTGTTCTGCCACATTATTATGGTACAGTAACAAAATATCTTGTATTTAGAAACAAGAATTTTTTTTAAATTCTCCACCAGCAGCTTTCAAGGCTATAAATTTGTGACACCTGCATGTGAAAAGAAAGTGAAATGTTTAGTAATCATAGTGACCTCATCTAATGTATATATTCCATTAGGTATTTTTTGGTAACAAGTTGGGATGTCACACCATTCTGAAATCAGCCTTCACTGATGGCTTGGCATTATTATGCATACTAAGGAACTTTTAATTGATGCATAGGTATGTGACTCCAAGCATTAGGAGTATGTTTGTATGAACTCTGTTTTTATGTTGAGTAAGGTTTTTAATGCTAGATTTTAAATAATATATTTTAATGTTATGTTTTTATTATTTTATATTTTGTAACTTGTCTCAGGCAAGAAGCAAACAAACAAATAGATACACTAAGGGACATCTTAAACAGAGTTGTACCCCTTCTAAGCCCATTGACTAAAGTGAATTCAGAAGGGTGTAACTCTGCTTAGGATGGTATTTTAAGTTTCTTAAATTTTTCACATATATTTTATTATTGTGAAACTCAATGTGATGCATTGGTTATTGTTAAATAACTTTAATGTTCAGAGTCCCTTGACAATTTGTAGGCAGGACAGTTTTGTGTAAAAGGCACTTATTTTTTCTAATGTTCCTTTCTTCTTTTTCTGCTCCTCTTTTCTTGTACAACTGTTCTTCTTCATATTCACCCTACAAAAATAAATATGCTCAACCAGAAGCAAGGGAGCATAGGAGTTATTGGGTTGATCTATTACTGTATAAATCTGCTAAAACAACTACTGATCAATCATAATGAAGAATTAAATTCAATTTGAAAATATTATGTGTTTGCATTATTATACTTCATTTTGAACCAAATTATTTTAGAGAAATGTAATTTCTATTCAATGGGGACCCATATATGACTTACATGTTGGCTACCCATCCTCCATTTTATCCTCATAATAGCAACCATGTGGGATTTGTTAGTTTGGGAAGAGATCGACTGGACCAGAGTTACTCTTCAAGTTTCCTTGGCATACTAAGTAAGTGGTTTCTTAGTCAGGGTTCTGAGATTTCAATTGAACATGCTAACCACTACAACCCAAACTACAACCATATATTGCAGCTAAAACTTTTAAAAGTTATTCAATTTTTAAATAATTTCATTGTTTTTTCACTGAAGAAAATAATTTTATCCATCCTTTGTCTAGGAACCTGTATAAGTCGTAGTTAATATTGCAGTTATATTATAGGATACCTAAGTTTGCAGATTATGTAAGGTGCAAGCCTACAGGTAATTAAGCAAGACAAGACCCACTGAAATCTTTATCACATACACAGAATTGTTACCATAATAACAGCACAACTGTTTTTGTTGACAGTACTGTTCTTATATGAATATTCCGAGTGGAATGGACAATAAGTAGGAATTGAGGAAAACATTTATGTTACAGTTTATGGACTAGTATGTTAAGGGACTGATTCTTTTTCCATTTAGTCTCTGTAGACCAGATTAATTTTTAGTTTTGCAAGAGCTATCATACTTTTTCATGAATAAATTTTTTAGCATGTGACCTTTTCCTTCAATATCTTAATAGAGTCTGCATTTAAATCACTATCAAATTACCAGAAGCATGCTTATTACTCTCAATGAAAATATATTGATAACAGGTATGCCAAGTACTTCCATTGTGAATTGACCATATTACATACAACTGTTGCATAAGACCCAAAGAAGAATATAGAAAGGTGAAGGAAAAGCAGACCCTAAAGGCAGTGTGGAATGAACTAAAAAAACCCCAAACCAGTTGACACAACTTGTCTTACTAAAACATAAATCAACACAAAAGCAATAAATTATCATCATTTAGGTAGAGGCATGATTGGCTACACAAAAAAGCAAAGAATCTTAACTTGGGCTCTAGGGGAAATCAGCAGAAAAAAACTGTATGTTCTAAAGCTCTGGTGGATAAGAAATATAATGACTTCATAGTGTTCTTGAAACTGTTGGCTTGCCTAGCTGTTCATATATAATAAATTAAAGAAAGGAGCCATTTTCACACATTTAGATCTTCCCTGAGAATTGGGATCTAGTAATGAGGCAGAATTGCAGATTCCATCACTTTCTGGGAGATAATATAGTCCTCTGTTAGAAGACATGACTTCTTCATGTTGGTAGAATTCTGGAATGATCTTGTGGCAAGAACTCACCAGATGCGTGCTTCCTCATTTTAGAAGAGCAATTAAAGCTTGTGGTTTTGCTAGGCTTTTAAATTGTAACAGTCTAGTTTTTATATGCCTCCTGCATGGTTTTATTGCTTTAATCTGCTGTATGCCACTTTAAATAAAAATAATCCTGTTGAAGGGAGGATTGTTTTTAGGTTTGAAGCATGTAATATATCTTAAGCATGATTAATACTGGAGGGGAAAAATGATTTGCTGCATTGGTCTGTGGTGGTTTTGTTTTCCTCCTAACATGAGCACACTACCTACCTTGACTTGTATTTGTGTGTTTTGAGTCAGTTTATAGTTTGTGTTTCCTTGTCAGAACCAGTGTTAGAAAACATGTAATAGCAAACTTTAGTTTGCGCTAAATGGAAATACTTAAACAGCAGCATGCAAAGGAAAGAGGAAAGGGACGAAATAAGTGTGTGAGGCTAGGGCTCATTTCCATAGTGTCTAATCACAATTGACGTTATGTGTAAGCTGGCTCTGTGAGAGTTTGCTGTTATGTATGTCCAGAGATGTTGAAGTCATTAGCTAGAAAAAGAGATACAGTGAGAGGTGATGGAAGGGATGGTATAAAATTATTTCAAGCTGTAAGAATACAGCAATACAGCATCTTAATCCTTGGTGTACTTTTCTGCTTGCCATATATTAAAAATGCAACGTGTGTGCCCAAAAAAGCCTGAGATCTGAAGTAAATTCTAAAACAAAATTGGACTAAGAAGTTAATACATAATAAGGATGTCAGAAGGGCTGTTTATGCCAGAGTGTTTTGGATGCTTCCCTGGCAAAAATGACAAGACAAAAGCTGCTACTGAGATGTCTTTCAGTTGTCACATATTTTGGCTGTACCCCTAGGAGTGAGTCAATAGATACAGGTTGCTAGAAGGTATAAAATGAGAACAAGCAAGCAGAAAGAAAAATCAAAGATGCCAATGTGTTTTGGAGATGATTACTTTGAAATAGCAGCCATTTGCCTTCAGCCACTCTTCACTTACATTACAAGTGTCTGCTGTATTCAGTATAAAAAAGAAAACCTCCCAGACTATTTGACATTATTTTTTTTGTTAAAGTGCAAAATTTGAATTTTAGTATATAGTTCAAAACAAATAAGAATATATCTGTAATAAATAAAACATTAGATTCTTCCTAGAAAGTCTGTGAACTTGGGGAGAAGGAATGGTTTTTGCTGAGGACTTTTTCCTAGGGCAGTTTCCAGGGCATTCCCCTCAAATGCTTCTCTGGGAGATTGGGGGGGGGGACACCCCCTGGAATAGGCTTCCTCCAGGAAGGGGATATCAGTGAAAATTTCCTTCCCTTGCACTTGTTGAAATTCTAGGTAGGGTCAAAGGTTTCATAATTTTCAGTATAAATATGATGAGTATGTTGAGGAAACTGGTCCGGTAGCAACTACCAGGTGCCTTTTTAGAAAAGAAGTGAATATATGATACTATTGGAAAAGTGTTGATCTCCTACCTCCCACCCAACTTCAAGTCTTCCCAAATGATAATGAAAGCACAACTAGTATGAGAAACCTTTCCCGCATAAGTTATTCACAACTTGCAGTCAAATGCTGTTTTTTTTCTTTGAATTTCCCACTTTTCCCCCCACTTGGTTCCAGAATTTTTCCCCCTTCATTTTTATTCTATTGTTTTCCCAAGCACTTTAACCACAATGTTTTTTCCCAATCTGTTTCCAAGCCAGTTTCTGTTCAGTGTGCAGTTGAAATTGTCTTTATTTCTCTGCCCCACCAAACAGCTGTCCCTTATTGATGCCTCCTTCCCCTCCCTCTCCTTCCCTGCAGGGTGCGTAGGCTATGACCAGATGATGAGCCTCTTTCCCCTCCACCCTTTCCTGCCAGGGTGGGGGGAGTTTGATGAGATGACGGCCCCCTTCCCTCCTACCCCTTCCTAACCCTCTCCCTCCCTCCTTCCCAGCTTGGGTGGGCCATGACCAGATGATGGGTCCAACTTCTCCTTCCTCCCTTTTCTCCTCTTCTTCCTCCCTTTTCAAAAAGTAATTATTTTTTCTCTTTGTCATATCAAACTAGCAATGTATCATTGAGGCTGAGATACAGAGAAGCAGGATCAATTGCCATATTAATGTTCAGGTAGAGCATGATTGATTGGGTCAGCTTTGCAAATTTCATATTGAACTACCGATGTAATAGTAGGACAGAGTGATTTTGAAGCTGTGGGGTGATTGCATCAGCAATGGAATGCCGGGGTGATTGAAAAATGTATTTCAAGTAATCACTGTATGTAATTGTGGACAACTGCAGTAATGATTGTGCATTACTGCAGATAAAATTTGGCTGAAAAATATGGTTCTTTTTGGGGGGGGGGGGTTTGAGCTATATGTTTCTGTTCCTTCAGGAACGGCACCTGTTCCAGGAGTTGTTTTGGTTGGTATTCTCAATAGTAATAGACGGAGACTTTTTAAATTGCTGCTTCAAAATGGAGGGAGAGGGTTGTTCTTCTGCATCATGGATGACATCCTCCCACCATCAGGAATAATACGCTTTCAGCAGTAGTGTGAAGAATAAGTGCAGTTGAAGAGACAAGAGGGAAAAAACTCAAAATGATGGAGGGAAAGGAAATGTACAATTTGATTTCACAGAAAACATTTCCAAGACACAAGGTTTGACCACTGGGAAAATATGTGGTAAGCTGTGCATGCAGAAAAGGCCTATGGTAAAGTAAATAATTGCCACATTTTATTGGTATATTTTAGACAGAACAGAAGATTGTGCCCAATGATTCTTATCAGGTTGTAATTTAAAGTGGTGTTCAAGAATGTCATTTTAAACTGTAGAGTTACTGAGATTGTTTGGAAACTACTGAGTATTTTTCCTCAATGTCTGCAGTTTTTTGTGATATTTGCAGAACATTTAAGTAAAGAATTATACATTCTGTAGCCTGTTAAGTAAAAATTGTACATGTGTAAAGTGCCCAAGAGAATAGCCTTGTAGCAACGCCCAGGGGATAGCACTTGCCATCAGCATTGTTTTGCATAGCTCCATAATGTTTTGTCAAAATTCACAAAGTGGCAGGAGCTCTGAGTCCTGGAGAATCAGGTTTGATTCCCTGCTCCTCCACATGAGCAGTGGACTCTAATCTGGTGAACTGAATTGGTTTTTCCAATTCCTCCACATGAACCCTCCTGGGTAACCTTGGGCTAGTCACAGTTCTCTCAGAACTCTCTTAGCCTCACCTACCTCAAAAGGTGCCTGTTGTGAGCAGGAGAAGGAGAGGAGTTGTAAGCTGCTTTGAGATTCCTTGTGGTAGAGAAAAGCAGAGTTTAAATCAAACTCTTTTTCATCTGTATTTCAGCCTGGACAGTATTTTTGTTTTCCTGATTTTTCATAAGTGTTGTTACTGGTTTGGGATTTTTTTCCCAGGTAATTTTTGGAGTGCCAAAAATTCTGGACCACTATTCTGTCCCCCTTCAAATGAGGGAGAGGAAGCGAGCCCCCTCACTTCACCATGCCACCACTGTCACTGCTGAAGGCTTCTGCTTGTCACTGCCCACAACCAGAACATGGCAGGCTTGTGAACTCTCATGAGGCTTGGGTGAATCAGAAGCTGTGTTGCTTCCCAGTCACCAGGACCTTTTTATTTATTTATTTTTAAATTAGCAGCATTTGAATATTATATATTGATGTAACAGTAAACAATAGGTGTACTAGATTTTGTAGTTTTTGAGTTCTTTTGATGAGTCAGTCAGTCAGTGAGTGGTATTTCGCGTTTATAGATATAGATAATTACAGAGTGTAGCCATGCTGGTCTGCAACAACACAGCTATTTTTGAATCCAGTATCACCTTAGAGATCAACAAGATTTGAGGATACCCAAAAAATCTTGTGAGTTTCTAAGCTACTGCTGGATTTGAATCTACATGTTTATATAAGAGACCACATGTATTTTATAAAGTAGAAAAAATAAGTATAGTTTGACATCTTCTCATACAGCTATTGGTAAAAGTTAATATTTGAAAGCAACATAGGTAGTTGTTTCCAATTTTGTTGGTCTTTATGCCTAACTTAATGCTCAGCTGTAAGGGAAAATAATAGTTGATGGGCCCATGTAATTGGTTCTGCTCTTGGGATTCCTGTATTCAAATGCTTATTGAAATGGCTTGGACAGAAGTACTCTGGAAGCAGAGCCAATACCCCTGAAAACAAGAAATTACCATGAAATGTTACTGGAATTTCCCATGTATCCAAGTTTTCTTCATACAATCTGTAAACAGTTTGGTTATAGAATGTTGAACTTGTGTAAGCATATTTTAAAACAGAGTATAATTTATAAAAGATAAAATATGAAGAATATGTTAAATTCTGTGCTGCCAGTTAATTCTATTGTTAAGTAAACATTTTATATAGGCACATTGTTCCAGAGTGTACTAGGTGAGAGATATGTTAGAATGGTCCACCCACTAGGATGATGAATCCTTAAGAAGTTTTAGTGTTGTAGGTTTTTTGATGCCCTGAATTCCATCTGGAATTTGGAATCATCCTAGCTACTCGATTTAATTGGTCATAAATTCCATACCTCATCTTATATAGCCTTTATCACTAATGGAAATCCAACCCCCTAAATTGTTCTTCTTCCCTCCAGTTTATCCTCACAATAACCCTGTTAGGTAGATAAGGCTAATGAGTGTATGACTGACCCAGGGTCATCCAGCAAGCTTCACTGACATAGTGGGGATTCAAATTTGAGTCCCCTGGATCCTAGTCCAACTCTCTAATCAGTATTGTGGAAGAAAACTCTGTGGACCTGTCCCTGTTGCTTCCAAATACAAACTTTTACTAGTAGTTATATGAGAGAAAATAAAAATATTCTAGCAATTATTTCTGCTTACATCATGGATTATAAGACATGAATTACAGACAAGTTTAGAATCTAGTCTTCAGTAGCATAACTCTTCTACTGTTATTGAGTTGGTGCAGAATTGTCCTGCAAAGTGATGGGAGGGTGTGATGAACCCTCTGTCCTCATGCACCCTGAGATTTTTTTTCCCTCCTAAACTTTGACATCTTGTTGCTCCTTTCAGACTGGTTCTTTCTTAAGATGTAGCGTGTGAGTGATTTTTATTTTATAATGACTGTTTTCCCACCTCAAACTTAAAAAAAAGTAGAATAATAAGCTTCTATTCCACAGTTTCAAAGAACCATCCTGAAAGCAAAAGTGCTTTGCTTTCTTTCTATACACATCTCCTGGAGGCAATTGACGGCATCTTGGATGGGGTGATTTCCCAACCCTTTCTCAGGGAGGCAGGAACTAAAACTGTCCATCCACACCAACCTTTGTTCCTTTCACAAGGATAGGGTAGTGATGCAACTTGACCCAACCTTCCTTCCTGAGGTGGGTTCCAGTTTCCACGTCAAATAGGAGATCGTCATTCCTACATTTTGTCCATCTCCCTCTCATCCCAAGGAAGTCCTGTGGCATCACTTGGACGTCCATAGGGCATTAAAAGCCTTCATCCTTTGGACTGAGTCCATCAGGCGAACTGAGAGTCTGTTCATCAACGTCTCCACTCCAAATCTGGGAGCCCAGATGTCTAAGGCTACCATTAGTAGCACCATAAAACATTGCATCATTGAGGCTTACAAGGGATCCCACCTTCCGATTCCTTTGGGAATCACTGCACACTCAACACATAGTGCAGCCACAAACACAGCCTTTAGGAGACTAATTCCTGTAGAGGACATATGCTGGGCGGCCACGTGGTTGTCCATCTCAACATTCATCAGACACTGTAAAATACACTCTCTTGTAGCTACAGAGACCGCCTTTGGTAAAGGGGTATTAGAACACATTTTCGGAGACTGATAAGATCCCACCCGTTATTCAGGGACACTGCTCAGGGAGGTCCCATCCAAGATGCCCTCAGTCACCTCCAGGAGAACGGTCCATTTGGTCACTTACCATGAAGGGGCCTTCTCCTAGCGGGCGATGTGGGCATCTTGGCCTCCCTGATTCTTACTCAGTCTCCAATTCCAGTCTGCAACCTAGTTCTTACACATACCACCATTGGTAATCATCTCGATGTTACAGTTGTTGTTACCATTATCCTTGTTCTTGTTACTTCCTGTTTTCTTGTTGGAAGAGTTTTGTTTACTGCTTTGTCAGTTTGTTTACTGGGGCACAAGAAAGTAGCAAGTTTTAGTTCCTGCCTCTCTGAGAAAGGGTTGGGAAATCACTCCATCCAAGATGCCCTTGTCGCCCATCAGAAGAAGGCCCCTTCATGATAAGTGATCAATGGACCATTTTCCTTCTCAGAAAAAAATATTTGGCACAAAAGGTTTTTTAACATTAAAAAAAGAATTAGAATAATTTATTTACAATAACTAGTTGATTTGATGAGGTAACTAATATAAAACAAAACACCTAAAGTTTTAAACAGGTAGTATTTACATTTAAGATGTTGCTGATGTAGTTTTACTACTGTTTCAAGTGCTACTTCAGTTCTTTGGGCTTTTGGAAGAGGTTACAAGTATCTTATTAATTCAGTTATTTCCAACAGATGTCTTGTTTTCTTTTAATACTTTAAATATCATTCAGGTTTGAAATAATTTTTTTATGTTAGTTCTCTTTTCTCTTTCTCTCTTATGACAGATCTCTTTCTACCCTCAGGAAAAATATTCCAGCAAATTTTACTAAACACTAAGGGCAGTTCATCCTCAGATCTGTCCCTTCACACACTAATTTTGAATAGGATTTTTCTTTCTGATTCCTCTCAGAAGAAATCCATTCCCTCTCTGTGAATACTAACTGAACTATAAGGCTCTTAGCATATTTTCCTTCGGCATATTTCCCCAGAGAAATATTAGTAACCTGTGTGTTTTCAGTGTTGTATTGCAACATTGGGAGCTTAGAGCAGACCACCCTTGTCTGATTTATCTCCTCACTGAGGGAAAACGTTCACAGTCTGAGAACAGAGCAGTTCACCACCTTTCAACATTAGTGTTGGCGTGCATCAGGGATCAGCACTTTCACCATTACTATTCATACTCTGCATGGACACTGCTACAGCAGATTTGCAGACTATGTATCCTTGGACACTCCTATATGCAGATGACATTGCACTTGGCCACCAAAAACGTGCAGTCCTTCAATGACAGCTGCAGGCACGGAGTGATAGACTCGGTGAAAATGGACTTCAGCTGAACATACCCAAAACAGAGTATCTACAATGTGGCTCTCAAACTAGAACAACAATTCAAATTAATGGACAAACACTGAAGAAGGCCACCCAATTTAAATACCCAGATATACGGTGATGAATAAATGCAGCATGGTTGAAATGGCCGCAAACTACTGGCATTCTATGTGACTCTAAAATGCCTGAAAAACTAAAGGCTGAGAACTACACTACAGTTGTTCGCCCAGTAGCCCTCTATGGGGCAGAATGCTTTGCCAGCAACAAAGAAACACGAACAAGCCCTTAACACAATGAAAATGAAAATGCTGAGATGGATACTTGGCCTGACACTTCTTGACCATGTGCCAAATGATGACATCCATCAAAGACTAGGAATAAAAGCAATTAGCAAGAAAATGCAGGAAGCCAGACTACGGTGGTATGGTCATGTCAAGAAAACCAACATCAGTAGCTCAAACAGCACTACATTTGGAGACAGCAGGACGACGACCACGTGCACAGCCAAAGAAAAGATGGATGGACACCATCAACGAAGACATGCATACTGCCAATCTGAGCCCTGCGGATGCACAAAACAGAGATCTGTGGAAACGACAGTTATAGTGCTAACCCCTCCACTGGGAAAATAGCCTAGAAAGAAGGAGGAGCAATTACAGTGTATACTGTGGGTACTGTCTCATACAAACAATAAATTGCAATCACCTATGTATAAAGTTAACATGCCTTAATTGCAAAAATAGCAGAATACAAACATTCATAGCACATAAACAAACAGCAGCTGTACATTGTGAATATGGAAACAATGACTTGTGAAGTTACAATAAGTCAAAAACAAGTAAGGAAAAGAAGGTCTTGTTAACTGAAGAATACCAATTGAACCAATGACAATACAGAAAATTATACCTAAGGACAACAATACATAGTTGTGTGAATATACAATGAGGTTAAGAAGAAAAGTCTGCCTTCAGGAGAAGTCAATGGAAAGTGCTGCAAATCTGTTCCACTCTTTCTGTGCTTTTTCAAGATTTCCCCATGCCATAGTTACACACTGTGTCCAGTGAGAGGGGAATGTTTAGTGGGGTATATATTGTCCATGTCCCAGGGTGGGGGAACCAATCAATAAGTGTTTGGGTAGAACTTGAATACGAATGTAAATGGACTGAAAACCTCACAGGATTGCATTCACCAATACTGCTGCTGCTGCTGCTGCAGGGAATGCAAATGTGAATCACTCCCTGGAATGAACAAACCCCACCCGCAATACAATATTATCAATCGCATCTTTGCATAGCAAGTTCCTCCCAAACACTTGCTGATTGGTTCCCCACCTGGGGACATGGACAATATATGCCTCACGAAACTTTCCCTTCTCACTTGACACAGTGTGTAACAGACTTCCCTCTGTGATATACCTCTGAAGATGCCAGCCACAGATGCAGGCGAAACGTTAGGAACAAGATCCATCAGACCACAGTCACACAGCCCGGAAAACCACCACAGCCAGTTGAATCCGGCCGTGAAAGCCTTCGACAATACATCAGTGTATTGTTTACAATGATTTCATTTGCTTTTTAAAATTCCTACATTCTTAAAATTGGTATAAACCAATTTCAGTAATGTTTGTGGTAAAAATATTTAGCTATTAGTCCATGAGTGAATGAGTATTCTGTTCATTATACTAAATCACCCCAAACTTAGATTCATTTTCTTGACATTTGTTGGTATGCTATTGCATAAAATTACCAAAAGTCTACATATACAGCCTTTTCATAGTAGTGAAACTGATTTCTGGCCTTTGAACAATAGGAAAATTAAGATGCAGCAAGGCAAGGGGAAAATATTGATTGTATTTTGGAAGTTGCTCTGTTCCCTTGAATACAATTATATTTAAATTTTTGCTGTTTAATAATTAATCCAGTCTCTGTATTTTTTTTTAACAATTACTTACACTGCAGACCTGAGAAGAATTATCCCATTCTTTTGAAATTCTACTCAAGTCTACATGGGACTTACTTCCAGGAAAGTTTTCATAGGCTTGTGCTGGTATTCTCTCTGTGATCATGTGGGTTTGAAAGATTCAGTTTTACCAATACTTTCCACGTTAATCAATAACAAATGTTCCGTGTAATTTTTCAACCCAAATTTTTCTAGCTAACAACACAGTGTGTAACTTGCTCGTTTTCTGCTTTTAGCAAATGTTATGGGAGCATTATCCTGTTGTAGCTGGCAAGTGAGGTTTCCAAAATGAGTCCACGAAGGATTGGTGCTTCTGTATTTTTATGTCCACTTAAGATGGCAATATTTTCCTTTCATATATTTTTGAAACCACTATAAGTTGTAACTTTTAAGAGTAAAATTATGTAAATTACAATTAAAGTAATAGAAAAGATATAAAAGGTTAAGTGTGATTACATGGCATTTATATGTAGATATAGACATCTGAAGATAGTGGTGGACAGCAAGATGATTTAATATCAGCACAAAAATATTCATAAGCAGGAAAGGCATTTCAAAGGTTTTGACATTTGTAAAATATTATTTTACTACATCATACCTGTAGGGTTTGTTTACATGGTGGCTGGCAGTAAATAAGTGCCAATAGCTGACTTTCAATGGCCACTACCACATCAGCATCCCAGCAACCATGCCATGGTGTTCTTTGAGGTATTGTGGTGAGACAGCAGGGCCATGATGGACAGGGCAGACAGACCATTCAAGGGCCACCTGGCACAGGGGACAAGCCAGGCATAAGGGGCATAAAGGGATGTGGCCAGGGATTCTGCTCATTGTCAGCAGCACACATGCGCATGCGCACACACACATCCTTAATGGCCAAAGTTTTGGCACAGGTGCATGAAAAACTGCCAGCGGTTTGGGGGGGGCGGGCCCGACCACGCATTGCTGTGGCTGAGTCTGGTGAAGTGGAAAAGAAAGAAAAGGGGAAGCGAACGGTTCGACATGTGTCAATTCACAATGTTTGCAAGGGAAGGGAGGGGCAAGGGGCCCCTCACTCCCCGCGCTCTCTCCTGTTCCCTTGCATGGCAACCCCGGCTGGTTCCTCCCTAATGTTCCCCTTCCTCTGCTAGGGTGGGTGAGCCATGTGCAGGTGGGCTGGTCCTGGTCCTTTCACTCCCTTCCCTTGCAGGCGAATTATCTAGCATAAAACATGCTGGGAGGCATGAGCTACGTTGTGTTCAAATTTCAGAGCGTTTGGTCCAGCAAACCCGTGGACCCTCCCTCACCTTCCCCTTCCTCCACTAGGGTGGGTGGGTTCTTTTTTATTCTTGTTGATGAATTTTTTTGTATCTTGGATATTTGTGATCTTGTGATAAGAATCATTATAGCTGAATCCCAACCTCTCAATCAGCATCCATCTAAAAGGAATTTTCTTCTTTTTCAGAACATCTGTAAGCAATTTATACTCTACGCCTCATCAAAATCTCACATTGCAATTCTTTCATAAGAATTAGGTCATGACCTTGAAGCAACATTGTTTTCTGATAATATAAACCAAGAATCTCTTTAAATGATCTTTTTGTCATGTACTTGACCAGTCTTGAGGAAGATTCTTATTCTTGACTGCTAAGCATCTTACACAAATTTTTTATCCACTATAGACTCTATTTCTGCAACAGGAAGAGACATGAACTCCATTAGCTCTGGAATAAAGTCTGTTCTAAGATTTTCTCCCTCTTATTCTGACTTTTCGAATTTTCACTGCACTCATTTTGCTTTACATCTTTACAGACTAACTTCTCAACTTAACGATTAATCTCTTTCTGCTTTACTTCCACTCTTGTCTCTCGTGATTTAAATTCTTCTGAGATCCTTTTAAGATCAGTAGCTAGTCCCTTATTGTCCGTCCTCGTGACTGTTATCTTCCCCATGATCTTGTCCTTCACATTCAACATTTCATTTAGCATGGAAGATATCAGCAGCTCATTTTTTTTTTTGCATTGGGTCCTGTGCACTGTGGTCAGATGTGGTGCATGTTTTTTTTCTTGTCTGCCATCTTCACTTGAGCCACTTTTGCCACTAGATGCCCTTTTTAACATTAAATGTCAGATGTCACACTGAAAACAAGAGGGTGTGGAAACACGTCTGGTTCAGGAGACACCCTGCCACTCAGCCTGCCTTGTGGAGTCCTCTACCCTCTAGTGCCCTGAGAGAGGGATGATTCATCAGCCATGGGATTAGTTTAGCTCCACTGTGTTTGTGGTGATTATAGAGAATCTGCTCTATCTACAGTATCACTGCCATCTGCCATTGGCATGTCTGATCCCACTCTGGACCCAGGACTATTGCAGATAATTACTATATGTTGGAAGGGTTGTTGGGACCCTCCAATGTCAGTGACCCTCCGCTTGGCACCTGGCTGAGATCTTGGGAGTGAGAGGAAGAAGCCAGGATCTGTGGAACTTACCCCTGCAGCCATTTGCTGCTAAGCGGGCATATTTCACTCAGAACCAGGCAGCCCAGAGGAACCAAGGACTATCCATTGGAACCACTGGAGGCAGAGAGAAGAGCTTTCTTAAGGCTCCCTCCAGACTTCTGTGTTCTTTTTTTTACTTTTGTTCGCTTGAAAAGGGATTGGGGCAACAATGGCTTCAGAGCTAGGAATTGCCATGTTCCATACAGCAAGTATTCTCCTCCAATGGTTTGTAGATATATTTTTTTCGCTGGCTAGGGGCCCCAGAAACTGATCAGCATTGTCTTCCAATATTCAAAAACAGCTATTCAACAGAAATGCTGGCAACAGGGCATTTCTATTGGACAGTGTTACCTGCTCCACCCCACATGAGCAGAACAGGGCAGGCAGAGTCAGGCCGTGTTCTGTGAACTTATAGAGCCCATTCAAAGTGTCCTCTCAATCATTTGGAAAAGTTGCTAAAGCCTAGTTCTGAGCTGACCCATCCCTCTGCAATGTGGCCCTGGCTCCAAGAACCCTGCTAATTTTTCAGAGTACTTTCTGCACTCTGGAGACCCTCCAAGTATCATGTTTGATATCAGCAGGGGGTTTCAGGATACAGAACATAGGACATTTTGGTCTTTTCAAGCCAATGTATGAGAGTTACCAGCAGGACAGATTGCAGCATCTTCCTTTACATGGGGAAGCTTGGTAACTCGCCACAAGGATATACAGTGACCAATAATATCTAGTGATCTGGTACATCATTTAAAATTAACTTCATGCTTTGCTAATATAAAGACTACCAAAGTTTACTTTATTTTTACTGTGCCAGAACAGAGTAAAGACATCCAGCTAACTACTTGCCTTTATGTTTTCAAAAGAAGAGTGACCATTTCTGTTCTGTTTCAATTTTTAATTTTTTGTTGTTGTTGGCACAAAATAGTATAATCTTTTCCCCGCCCACCCCCTTTTTGTTTATGGATTCTGTGAAACTGGAAAGCTAGATTGTTGTATTAACAATTTGGCTGGTTCTTGTAGAAATATTACACTGTTCCTTTTTATGTCTACAGAATATATGTTTGAATTAAGTCGAATATATTCCCCATCATCCTCATTAAAACATCCATTGCTAATATGGATTTACAATTTCTGTGGTACAGAAAAATGCCTTCTCAGTCAAATTCATTTGGTCAACATTATTCAGAACATATTTGAGAGCTTCTGCCTCAATTCATGGTCAGCCATAGATGCAGCTCCGAGAGTAAAAGTGAGAGTAGGCTTCATTAATCTTTCCAGTTCTTCAAACACTTCATTGGAAAGCTGCATTGGAAACAATAAACTTTTGGGTGATTGCATAATTTGCATATATTTTCCGTAAGACTTTTAAAAATAATCAAATGTGTAGCACTTCACTACAGTCTGTGACTTGACCAATGCTCTAATGGCCATAGTGCTACATAGTAAATTATCATAGATTGGTTTCTGACTAGTTCATTTCCTGTTTGTCTTAACAACTAAGTAAGTTCTGTTATGCTACCAATTGTAGTAATATTATAAAAGTATTTCCATGTATCATATATCAATGTTGTTGGCTCTGTAGTGTCTGAAATTCCTCTGCATGCTGCTTAGCAAGTAATTCAGTTTTTTCATACCACGGCTAAATTGGAACTGTATGTCAGTGTATTTGACAATGACATTGGTTTCAAGCACAGTAGCACTCATATATACCCTAGTTCTGAGTCTTGGGAGCCTCACTATGACACTGCAGTTCCGTGCCACCTGTAGGTATATTACAATAAAGAGGTCCCAAACCTTTTTGAGTCTGTAAGCACCTTTGGAATTCTGACAAAGGATAGTGCGTGCAATCACAAAATGGCTGCTAAAAGAGAGGAAACAAATGTCAGAGATAATGGAGGTGACAGGCAACTATTTAACATTTCAGGCAGATGCTTTGCTTAACAGGATGCCTTTTAAATTGAACGCATTGTTTAAAATATTTTCTTGAAACATCTTATCTTCAATCATCACAACTGCTGCCAAGCAATGTTTTTTTTTTAATCTGTCTGACCAGTCAGAAGCTCCAGTGGGCAAAAGTGCTACCTGGCACCACCCACTTTCTAAGAACACTTGGCAGGCATCATTGCGCACACAGGCACCACATTGAAGACCTCTGTTATAATGGGTTGATTCAGATATCTATTGCCATACAAAAGCTTTTATTTTATTACAAGATCTGATAAACTACACCTTCAATTTACATTCTTTAGGATCTGGAACTGAAAATGCCAGAACTGCATTGCCACATCTGCATTTTATTTTATATATTTAATGAATCTTCATTTGCACTTAATTTTATATATTTCATGGGTCTTCATTTTGAAACCAATGTCTGGTTTCCTGCATTACTCAGACACTTCGGTTCCTATCCAGAGATGACAAACGGCAGTGGGTTGCACGCATAGAGCCCTCCGGGGATGAGGCTATCTATGAAATCTAATAAATGAATGAATAAATAAATAAATATCAGCATGTGCAGATCTTCCTGTGCTGTCAGCTTTGACATTGCTGATCATCAGTGTAGAGAAAATGGAAGTTCTACCTAGCACCTAATCCTGCTATTGATATATCTACCAGAACTGGCTGTCTTTTCAGAAGTTTGCTTGCAGCTTTGGTCTTTGAGGGCCTTTTTCTTATGTTTCTCTTTATATAACAAAAGGCAGCAACAATTACGTGGATTTTAGGAGGAATTGGGATAGAGAAGAGAAGAGTTTTGGATTTATATCCCCCCTTTCTCTCCTGTAGGAGACTCAAAGGGGCTTACAATCTCCTTTCCCTTCTGCCCTCACAACAGACACCCTGTGAGGTGGGTGGGGCTGAGAGAGCTCCAAAAATCTGTGACTAGCCCAAGGCCACCCAGCTGGGAGTGCACAGGCTAATCTGAATTCCCCAGATAACCCTCCACAACTCAAGCGGCAGAGCTGGGAATCAAACCCGGTTCCTCCAGATCAGAGTGCACCTGCTCTTAGTCACTACGCCACTGCTGCATTATATGGCTCTTTATTAAAGGGCCTGTTCAAGAAGTACAGAATATCTAGGTTTTTGGCAATAATCAACATATGCCACTTATATGACATTAAGCTTAGTGCATATGCTTTGCCTATATTCAGTTATGTCTTTATTTTATTATCATTTGTACTGTTACTTTATTAGTGTTTCTTTTATCAGGAAACAGATGAATGTAGTAAATGTCAATTTAAATACATTTCATTATATTTATCCTAAATTTTAAAAATGTTTAATAGCAAGTCATACAGCCATTTGTGTTATTTAAAAAATTGAAAACCTATGACTGGTAGTATGTATTGCAGTTGAAATATTGTCTAATGACAGTATGATAATAGTTGAGAGGCAATAGTACTGATATTATCGTAAGATTTTCTTGGTAATGTAGCATATATAAGGCTTCAATCAAAAAGATGCCTTATAGCAGTCAAATTAATTTTAATAGATGTATTTATTCTGCCCATGAAGTCTTCCTTTTCTTGAACTATATATGTCATACTTTTTATTCACTGTACCTTGTACATTTTTTAAAAATTGCTTGTGAAATGACACTGAAATTGTTTTGAAAATGATAAAGTTGAGGTGAGTAATGGGATGAAGACTTCTCTCTTTTTAATTCATTTAATAGTCTTTCTTAAATTGCATATGCGAGACTTCCATTATGTTGTTGAAAATAAGCAGTTGCAGAATATTCTAATTGAAGTCACATCTCAAAGAAAAAAATACGCTTCAAAGAAGATGGATAACAATTATTATAGATAGAAGATTTCAGTCTAAATCTTGTCATGATACCCACACATATTCAGTGTACAGATAAGATTGCCAACATCCAGGTGGGAGCTAGAGATCTTCCAGAATGACATGATTATGTACTCAGATCTTCAGACTACATGAATGGCTTATTTACTTCTCATAGAGAAAATGACTTCTCATAGAGAAAATGACTTCTTCAGAAGATGAACTTCATGGCCTAATACCCTACTGAGATTCGTTCTCTCCCTGTACCCCACTCTCCCAGGTACCACTCTCAAGAGTTGACAGCTCCAGGTTCAGAAATAGTTGGAAACTCTATGTGCAGATAGCTCCATGTACAGATAGCCATAACAATAGAGCCTGTGGTTTACCATCAGATGCATGGAGAATCCTCAGGATTTTGTATTCCTTGTCTTGCTTCCCTTTTCTTTGTCCTATTAAATACATTTTACTAATGTTTTTTTCTGAAACCATAGTTTGCTATACCAGGATTGAAGTATGGCTGTAGTTGTATATACTAGTCTCTAATTTTAGTTTGCAATAAATGAAGAAATGTTTTATTCTTTGGCTGTCTGGAGACTTGTGCAGCTTATCAGTTCATTAAAAACAACCTGTAAATAAATAATTTTCTGTGTTATTTACATGCAAAATCCTGCCTCAGTAAACTCCATACCACAAAACTTTACTTCTCAGCAGTGAACCGAGAAGAGAAGTCTGGCTTAGTTACATAAATTTAAGCTAGTTTGGCTTCATAAGAACATAAGAACAAGCCAGCTGGATCAGACCAGAGTCCATCTAGTCCAGCTCTCTGCTACTCGCAGTGGCCCACCAGGTGCCTTTGGGAGCTCACCTGCAGGATGTGAAAGCAATGGCCTTCTGCGGCTGTTGCTCCCGAGCACCTGGTCTGTTAAGGCATTTGCAATCTGAGATCAAAGAGGATCAAGATTGGTAGCCATAAATCGACTTCTCCTCCATAAATCTGTCCAAGCCCCTTTTAAAGCTATCCAGGTTAGTGGCCATCACCACCTCCTGTGGCAGCATATTCCAAACACCAATCACACGTTGCGTGAAGAAGTGTTTCCTTTTATTAGTCCTAATTCTTCCCCCAGCATTTTCAATGAATGTCCCCTGGTTCTAGTATTGTGAGAAAGAGAGAAAAACTTCTCTCTGTCAACATTTTCTACCCCATGCATAATTTTATAGACTTCAATCATATCCCCCCTCAGCCGCCTCCTCTCCAAACTAAAGAGTCCCAAACGCTGCAGCCTCTCCTCATAGGGAAGGTGCTCCAGTCCCTCAATCATCCTCGTTGCCCTTCTCTGCACTTTTTCTATCTCCTCAATATCCTTTTTGAGATGCGGCGACCAGAACTGGACACAGTACTCCAAGTGTGGTCGCACCACTGCTTTATATAAGGGCATGACAATGTTTGCAGTTTTATTCTCAATTCCTTTCCTAATTATCCCCAGCATAGTTTGCCTTTTTCACAGCTGCCATGCATTGAGTTGACATTCCCATGGAACTATCAACTAAGACGCCTAAATCCCTTTCCTGGTCTGTGACTGATAGCACTGACCCTTGTAGCTTGTATGTGAAGTTTGGATTTTTTGCCCCTATGTGCATCACTTTGCATTTTGCTACATTGAACTGCATTTGCCATTTCTTAGCCCACTCACCTAATTTATCAAGGTCGGCTTAAGGAGCTCTTACGCCAATCCTTGTGGTTCTCACCACACTACATAATTTGGTATCATCTGCAAACTTGGCCACCACGCTACCCACCCCTACTTCCAGGTCGTTTATGAATTGGTTAAAGAGCACTGGTCCCAAAACGGATCCTTGGGGGACACCACTCCCTACATCTCTCCATTGTGAGAACTTCCCATTTACACCCACTCTTTGTTTCCTGTTTTCTCCAAAGCCAGTTTTTTTTTTTTTTTAATCCATAGGAGGACTTCCCCTCTTATTCCTTGATTGCTGAGTTTTCTCAATAGTCTCTGGTGAGGGAACTTTTGTCAAAAGCCTTTTTGGAAATCCAGAGTAGACAATGTCCACTGGGTTCCCCACTTATCCACATGCCTGGCTTTACACCCCTCAAAGAGAACTCTAGTAAGTTTTGTAGAGAACAGGATTTTGCCTCTGCAAAAGCCATGCTGACTCTTTCTCAGCAGGTCTTGCTTTTCTACATGTTTTATAATTTTTATCTTTAATGATAGATTCTACTAATTTACCAGGAACAGATGTCAAACTGACTGGCCTGTAATTTCCCGGGTTCCCCAAAATCCTTTTCTTAAAAATTGGTGTGACATTGGCCATCTTCCAGATCTTCCAGGGATGAGAGCCAAGATTTCAGGAATAAGAAGTTGCTGCATATTAAAGGTGAGAGAGATCCCAGCAATTTCATACTTGAGCTCTTTAAGAACTCTTGGGTAGATACAATCTGGAGCCAGGGGATTTGGTAGCATTTAGTTTATCCAATGGCTGCCAGAACTTCTTCCTTGTGTCTACCACTATCTTTGCTAGTTTCCTCGAGTTCACCTCCCAGAAGCATGGTTCCAGGTGCAGGAATTTTCCTCACCTCCTTTCTTAGGTGAAGACAGATGCAAAGGAATTCATTCAACACTTCTCTGCAATCTCCCTATTATCTTTTAGCACACCCTTTGTTCCTTTTGTCATCTAATGGCGGGCCCTACAGCTTCCCTAGCTGAAAAGCTTCCCTACTTTTACAGTAGTTGTACTTGAAAGAACTGTTTGTTGCTGGTCTTGATGTTGCATGACCATGCGTTCCTCATAATCCTTTTGCCTCCCTTACACGGCTAACTTGCTTCTCTTTTGCCACCACATTTGTGTTCCCTCTCATTATTCTTCATCCAGTCAAAACTGGACTTCCATTTTTTTCTAAAAGACATTTTCTCTTTTTCTGATAATTTCCTCAACCTCTCTTGTTAACCATGGTGGCTTTCTTTTGGACTGGAGTGCTGCCTTTCCTAACCTCTGCGGAACACTGATTCCAGCTGAGCTTTAAGACCCTGTGTTTTTAAATAACCTCCAAAGCATCTTGGACAGTTTTGAAGCTCCTCTTGATTTTTCCCTTTCCAGCTTCCTGCACACTATCCCCCACCTCATCTTTGAGAAATTTCCCTTTCTGAAGGCAAATGTAACTACATTAGTAGTTGTCACTTGTTAAGCATTCTGAGATACTGAGATCTGACTTAGCAGCACATTGTGGTGGCTGTTTCCCTATTGGCTCAACAACACTGAAGCTTCGCACCTTTTTTAGGTCCTGGGGTTTCCCACATAGGAATTAGATCTAGGATAATCTCTCCCCTGGTTGGTTCTACAACTCATCTGTTCTAAAAGCCACAGTCATTTTAGCATATCCAGGATATACTCTCTCCTTACTATGACCCTGAACATGCATTTTTCCAGTTTATATATGGGAATAGTTAAGAATCACCCAAATTACCACCTACATTTTTGTTGTTTTGTTGGCCTCTCTAATTTCTTTTTTCCATCTCAAGAATCCTTTTGTATTGCACTTTGGTCCAGGGGGACGATAATATATTTCTAATATTAAACTGTCCCTTCACACCTGAGTATTGATATCCACATTGATGATTCTGAGGGGAACCAACTCCCCTTTCATTGTCTATTTTTATGTGACACTATACTCTCTTTTATGTAAAGGAGACAGCTCCACCCTGTCCAATAAGCCCTGTCCTATCAACCTTCCTATAGAGCCTGTAGCCTGGGTATAACAGCATCCCACTGAAGTTCTCCTCATTCCACCATGTCTCTGTAATGCCCACTATATCAAAGTCCTCCTTCAGAAACTCTGGCCTCCAGCTCCCCCCATTTTAGGTGAAGGCTTCTACTATTAGCATGAGAGACACCCTGTATGCGATGTCTCTGTGTCCCTTAACCTGGGATTTATGTGCTTTACCCTCAAGTCTTTTGTAAGACACTATCCTTTGTCCACATGCACATTGCTATGTTCCTCAAGCTTGTATGTGGGGTTGATTTAGAAAAACCTCCCTCTCTCTCATGCATCCCCGCATGAAGATACCCATTATTCCGAACCGGTCACCTCTGCTCCCTGTCGGCTTTCCCCAGGATCCAGTTTAAAAGCTGTTCTGCCACCTTTTTTTTATGTTGAAGGCGCCAGCAGCCTGGTTCCTCTTTGGTTCAGATGAAGCCCGTCCCTTTTGTACAGGCCTGCCTTGTCCCAAAAGGTTTCCCAGTTCCTGACAAATCTGAAACCCTCTGCCTTGCACCACCTTCTCATCCACGCATTGAGACCCTGTATCTCCAGCTGTGCCTAGCTCGCCATGTGCATGGAACAGGTAGCCTTTATGAGAAATTGCTGCACCTTGGGGTCCCTGGACTTCAACCTGTTTCCCTGGCAGCCTCACGAATTTAGCTTCCAGGACTGGCCTCCCGGCTACATTTCCCAATGTGCCGTTGAATTGCCAATGTCATGGACCCTGGCACTGCTGACTCCACCCCAGCACTGTCTAAAAGCCTATCTAGACGAAGCGTGACATCTGCAACCTTCGCACCAGGCAGGCAAGTCACCATGCGGTCATCACGCCTGATGCTTCAGAGAGTATTCTCTTCAATGTTTGTAGGTATGAAATGCTTTCACTATCTAGCCTCTAGGTTGGAGCCTTTCATGCACACAGGATTCCACCCACATCAGCTTTCCATGTTCCAAGAGTCAGACTAAATGGTTCAAGGTTTGCTTATCACCAGACAGACCTGACAGCCAGGTGCTCTTCCCTCTTCCAGAGGTAGTCCCAAACCAAGCCTATAGCTGTGCATTCAAGTGTTCCATGCCCTCTAAAAGATACCCAGATTCTGGAGTAGCACTCCCATATACTCAATGATGAAAGACCTGAGCAGCTGTTTTTCCTGTCCAGGCAGATCATCCTCCTGTCCATCATACTCCTCTTCCCTCAACTGATATTTTCTCTCCTCTTTTATTTATTTTATTTTCTCTCCTCTTTTATCTGGGAACATGCTGATGGACCCACTTGGTATGTGTTCAGTGCTGTCTGCCCTACTGGGATGACCGGAGCAAGTGCCAGTTTTTAAAATGTAGCTTAGTTCTGCTTTGTGTTGGCTCACATTCCTATCAGTTTGACTGCATGGAGGACCACTCAGAAAACATCAGTTTCAGGAAAGCATCCTGTTTAATTCAACAACATGTAGCAGACAGAGGCAGGGTGAAAGCAGCACTCCAGTCCAAGGATTCCCTACGCTTCTGCATATGATTGTAAACTTTTAAAAATTAGCATGTAAAGAGCTAGCCTTTCTCCCTGAAGCATTTTTTTAATTCTAAGGGGAAGAATTAAAATGTTACTGTCCCCACCTGCAGCCTATTTAGAAGCTTCTCTTTTCAGAACCACAGCTTTGAGCAACAGCTGTATACAACTTTTTCCAAGGCTAATGCAACTTCACAGTCAACGTATTTGCTTTTCTGAGATCTGTTTTTGGGTGTCATCAAATCTGTCAGCTTCTGACTAAAGCTTCCCTGTATTGTTTTTAATTCACCCTCTTCTGCTTGGGTGGTACAATATACTGATTATAAGGGACATCAACTTGGTTACAAAGAAGCAGTTGAATATGAGTTAGATATATTTTCAGATGGTATAATTGAAAAATTCAGGAGAAAGCTGCATATGGAATCTTTTCTGTGTGATTAAAAATTAATTTAAATTTTAAAAAAGCATTGCAGTGTGAAGGATGTGTACTCAGTGCCATGTCCTCATGACTCTCAAAGAATAAATGAGAGTTTTTGACCTGGAGAAATTGACAGGCACTGATAATTTGTGATAGGGAGGTCCTACTATTGTGTAGATTGCATTTGAGATTATGATAAAGAATCTGTCAAAAAGAGACTGTTACGCTGCGGAGAGGAACACCTTGTGTTTTCTTTCCTTTTTTTTAAACCCACTTCCCATATGCTGGTATACATTCATGGTGGTTGGGTCAAACTGAGAGATTTGATTATTTAAGTATAACATGGTTTGTGGTAGAAATGCTAATTACATGGCCACTTGCTTCCTGGTAAGAGACATCAAGGTAGACAGTATTGAAGAAAACTTTGTGGTGTATTTGAGTATTAGGTATAATGCAAGGAAGAAATGTGCCTTGAGAAAATACGCACACATCTGTAAGCTCAGCAATAAAAAGATCTATGTTGCATGCAGGAAAAGATGGGCTTGGAAGTGAAGATAGTCCAGGGATAGTATCTAATCATTTGACCAGGCTGTCAGAGGAGAGGCACGATTGACTGTTTTTATATTCTGTTCTTGCGCTATAAAATCAATAACCTAAGCTTTTAGGGGATTGGCTAGTTCAGATTCAGCAGGAAGTGCTTAACTGGATTCCCAACAATATGATTGATTCCAAAAAGACAATCCCAACTGCATAAAAAGGGTTAAAAACTATTCTTTTGGAGTAGTTCTTGATACAAAGAAAGAAAGCCTGTGTTCGAGGACTAAAGTCTGTGCCAAGATTGGTGCAATCCTTATCAAGAGCTTATATTTGTGTGTCCATTTTTTACAGGAGAGTGTGTTGAGATCTCTAGGTACGTTAAGGTTTTGAATACTGTTATAACTTTCAGTTATTTTGTTTAGGATGCTGCCTGTTTTGGATATTCCTATTTATTTATGTTTACTAGTATTCATTCTTAGTTATTTAAAATTTATTTGTTTAATGATCTGAAGTGTAGCTTGACCGTTTTTGAAAATCTTGCCCATGAAACTCCATGGCTCATTCCGCACATGCAGAATAATGCACTTTCAAACTGCTTTCAGTGCTCTTTGAAGCTGTGCGGAATAGCAAAATCCACTTTTAAACAGTTGTGAAAGTGGTTTGAAAACACATTATTTTGCGTGTGCGGAAGGGGCCCATGTTTCTTCACACAACTAGAATCCAGCAAGCATTAGCTGAGTAAGAGGAAGGTAGGAGAAGAAAAAGAAAAGCAGAAGAGACCTTAGCTCCATGTCTGCATGGGCCAAAAATAGCGGTGTGAAAACGGTGTAAAATGATTTAAAAGGGTTTACACCATTTTCACACTGCTATTTTTGACCCACGCGAAATCCGCCTAAGTCACTCATTCCACACCTTACCTCTGATTTTCCACAAGGCTAAGAGTGCCAGGGAGGGACACAGAAAAAGAGAAGAAGTTCACTTTAGGAGTAGCAGATGTCCATCAAAGGGCAAGGATCCCAAAACGGAGGTGTTGGGGGTGTGGGGAGGAATGATCCCCCTTCCCCCTTAGTTGAGAGTTTTATTTTAAGGAACTACAAGCCAGACCCTCTTGGCCTTCCTACAGCAGAAAGGTAGAAGAAGGAGGGGGATGGAAATTTGATACCAACAACATTGGAAAATAGCCACAAGATGTTTCTGACATTTTAGAAAGCAGTTTTACATTGCTAAGTAAACAGGTTGTTTAAAGTTTCCAGAGTAGCATTTTTGGGGATGTGATGTTTCAACTATACAGGCAAAATGTGAGAGTCTCGATGTGTTGATAAGATTATGGTTTCAAGGAAGCAGTTTTGATTTTTTTTTTAAATTGTAACAAAGGCTCCTGAAAATCAGACTGGACTAACTACCATTCATATCCAGTTTTTTCTTTAAAACAACTTTGGAAGGAGGCAGTACCAAGAATATTTCCCCCAAGCAAGCTTTTGTTTTGCTTTTTAAGAAAGGGGGAATTGCCAGGAATGATTTATGAGCTTTTGCTCAATTCGATGTTTGGTTTATCCCTTAGAGACGGTCTCCACTTGAACTATAATGAAATAGATTGCTGACACTTAAAATCAAAAAGGTTACAGAGAACCCTTTAAAAAGACCTCTGAGATAAAGCTGACAGGAGCTGTGTCGCATCTTGTTTACGCTGTCTGAACCCTTAGGAATAATGTTCCAAATGTTCTGTGTCTTCAAAGTGGCCACAGTGTAAAAGTTGACAACCAGAGTGCAAAAGCAACCCATGAGCTACATTTGCTCCATGGATCCCTAGATCTCCTGATTACTAAAATTTGTCTAGGAAGGTTATACCAGTGAATTAAAAATAGCATTGGTATAAACTCTGTTGAAGAAATCAAATTTTAACCATACAGACCTAAATAATTTTAAGTTGGTTTATAACATGCTATATCAGAATCAGATCTTGAAAAAAGTAGCAGCTCCTCCACCCAAAGGTGTAATGTCGCGTTTCCATACGGCCAAGCAGCGGCAGCGATGGCGTCGCAAATTAAACATCCCAAAAAAAGCGTTCACGAGACAGAATGCGAGCGTCCATGGCCGCCAGAAATGACGATTACGCCGCGGAAAGCTCTTGAGCGATCTCGCCCGACTGGCGCCTCGCGCTAGCGTGCAGGCCCGGCGCCATTTGTGGCGACAGCTCCGTGGCGGCTGTTACGCCGCAGTCTCTTGGCGTCGTCGTCACATGGGGAAAAGAGTGGTTTTAAAGCGTTTTCCTGAATGCACAAATATCTTAAGCGGTTTAAGCGTTTTAGCTGACGGTAGCGACTCTTCCTCGCGCTCTAGCGGCGTGCCGAGCGGCTCTTCGCTCTGGCCTTCTTTTCCGTTGCGACGACGTCATATTTTGCCCGTGCGGAAACGGCCTTGGTGAAAATTATAGTTGCTTTTTAGTCTGACATTGGCCAACATTTTGTAATGGTTAAGGTGTCAGGCTAGTTCCTGGGAAACCCAGGATGTTTTTAGTGCAGTGGTACATGGGAAATTGTGCATGAATTGCCCCAATGCAGTGGAAGTACTGGGAGAATTACTGAACCTAGTACAGTTCAGCCTGCACTGCAAAGGACAGTGCTCCCCTTAAAGAATGACCACACCATTTGGGTGTCCTTTAAGCCTCTAGTTGACCTGGGAAGCCCTGGTAAAGGAGGTGGCTACAAAGCTATTTTTCCAACTTCAGCTGTTTCTCAAACTTTTAACATTTTCTGGAAAAAAATCTACCTGAACATTCACTCACGCCAAGGTAATGTCCAGATGGAACTAATGCACATCACTTTGGTCTTTCTTTGTAGATATTTCAGAGTGTGGTTAGTAGGATGCTTGCAAATGCCCATCACAGAAAAGAAGCATCTCTGTGCTATGGGAACTACACTGGCTTTCAGTTTATTTCTGGGTCCAGTACAAACGGTATGTCCTGATTGAAATCCCAGTGTCATTTGCTGAATAAATAAAAAATAAAAATTATCTACAGTCAAAATGTGAATAGTAAAGTAAATTATCTTTCATATCCTGGAAGACTAGTATTTATCTAGTATATCATCAACAGGGTTTTGGAGGGAACAAATTTATACCCCTTTTCACCAAAAGGTAGCAGGAGGTTTGTGAATTAATCTGCCACTTCTTCCCAAACCACCTTTGTAGTGGAATGCTCTGTGGTGGTCCTAGTGCCTATCTAATTCTGTTCCTTCTCCTTTTCGAATGTTTTTGTGAGACCGTTCTTGTATGCTTATCTTGGTTACATTTTTGCCTCTAAATGTTGATAGATTGCATTGCACAGATACATGGCTAAGTTCTTTATTGTTCCCATATGCCCTATTTCTTAAAATAGGTGAAATGCCAGAGAGCTAGTCTTGGTTCTTAATCAGGCTAATACAATTATTTCAAAGCCTGAAATCAAGAGAATATAAGGATGGCTTCTTACTATTTCCGGCCCCTGCATTACTCATAGACGTGACCACAGATTCATTCAGCTCAAGCAGTCTTGTAAGTGCTTTAATGCATGCTCATAGGGTACATCCAACAACCAGGAATTGCTGCAGTGCAGTGGCATTTCAGCTGTGACCTCTTTTGCTGGCTGTGTCCCAATATACACTCTGTTCAGTATCTTGCAGGGATACAATCTATTCTGTATTTTAGAAAGGCCTTGTGCTAGCTAGCTAGTTGGCATAATTGGGCTGCTAAGTCTGTATAAGAAATGTAATAGTGATAAAGGTTTCACCTACTAAATTTTCCAAGAAAATTAAATTGTAGAGTCAGATTATGTATATTAACATTTCCAGTTTCAGGTACTCAAATAACAATGGGCAGTGGGCCTGAGAATATAAATCTTAGGCAGATTCCGCATGGGCCAAAAACAGTGGTGTGAAAACAGTGTAGACCCTTTTACACCGTTTTATACCGGTTTCACACCGGTTTCACACTGCTGTTTTTGGCCCGTGCAGAATCTGCCTTAGATATTCATATAGTAACAGAAAACAGATTCATATAGTAACAGAAAACTGAAATCATAGCAGCGATGGTGATTCTACCCACTAGTCATTGAACAACATGCCAACTATATTCATGACCACATATGGCAGGAGACAAGGAATGCACATCTGTGATGTAAGCATGGCCCCACCCAACCACAGAATAGGAAAGGGCAAATGCAATAAGTACTGTCTATTATATGCAGAACTGTGACATCCCCAATGTGAATGCTATGCCCACAAAACTCCTGAGATGGGAAGTTTGAATTTCATCTGCAAACATATGTCCTTTTGACAAACAGAAACACTAGGAAAAAAGCATGTACAATCCAAGCATGCTCATGGACTTTCTCAGACAGCTGATCAGGTCCCAGCTGGAATAATGCCTCATAAAGGAGCAAGGAGACCTGAGATTAGGGCAACAACAAGAGAATGCGGCTGTAATTCACAGAAGGCATTTCTGATAGCCATCTCAGTGGGAGATGCGCTGTTGTTGGAAAAGGGGGTTGCTGGTCTGAGTCCCACCAGGGTTTCAAATAAATCAAAGTTCATCTTTTGGCACTCACTAGTTATAGGTGCAAATAAACATTAAGAGGAGGTAATAGCAGAACCCATACACTGTACTTTAGAGCATTCTTCCTGTAACATATTCCAACACAGATGAAATTAGGGTACATCAGTATACCATGAGAGATAGTGCAGAATACTAAGAAATAGTCTGTATGAAGAAGTATGTTATCTTGGCATCCCCCTCCCCCCTCCAAGAATGGGCATGAAACCAGAGGCGTTCCTCCCATTGGGCAAAGTGGGCAGTTGCCCAGGGTGCAGCCTTGTGGGGGGGCGTAGGTTCGTTTGTGAGATTTTTTGTATTTTCAGTGTTTTTTCCATTTTCGGCCTGCAGGGGGCGCAGTTTTTAGGCTAGCAGTACCAAAATTTCAGGGATTCTTCTGAAGACTCTCCTGATGACATCACCCAGGTTTGGTGAGGTTTGGTTTACGGAGTCCAAAGTTATGGACTCCCAAAGGGAGTGCCCCATCCCCCATTGTTTCCAATGGGAGCTAATAGGAGACTACACCTTTGAGGGTCCATAACTTTGGACCCCCTGAACCAAACTTCACCAAACCTGGGTGGTATCATCAGTAGGGTCTCACGAAGAAACTCTGAAATTTTGGTGCTGCTATCTTAATAATTGCACCCCTGACAGCAGGCACCCCCTAAATTTCCCCAGATTCTCCTTTTAAATCCACCCCCTTCCTGCCAATGCTTGTTTTCTTTCTTTCTTTCTTTTATTCTCTCAATGCCTAATAAAGGTTATTATTATTATTATTATTAAATCCATCCCCTTCGGCATGGATTTAAAGGGAGAATCTGAGGTCCCCGGCTTAAACATTGAAAGTGATGCTGTTTCAGGGTGGGGGAGAATCCACTCCCAAAACAGCATCACTTTCAATGTCGTTTAAACTGGGGACCCCAGATTTTCCCTTTAAGGTGGATTTAAAAGGAGAATCTGGGCTCCCTAGTTTAAACACCATTGAAAATGATGCTGTTTGGGGGTGGATTCCACCATCACTTGTTTAAACTAGCGAGCCCAGATTCTCCTTTTAAATCCACCTTAAAGGGAGAATCTGGGGTCCCGTTTAAATAACATTGAAAGTGATGCTGTTTTCCCCAATTGGGGGGATTGGATACAACACCATAAAATGTTTTCATAGCAGTAATAAAACATTTTGAAAGCATTTTGAAAATGTTTTCAAAAAATATTTCTGCTGTGTTCAGATTTGTGAGTTGGGGCACGTTCTATAATATGATGGTGACTTTGAAACAACCTGGTGGGAAAAAAATAATTGTTTGGTTATCATGGGAGAGGTTGGCTGCCCACGGAGGGGGCGGCATCAAACTCAGGTTTTGCCCAGGGCTCCAGTTTGCCTAGGTACGCCCCTGCATGAAACGACAGGAAACTTGACAAAGGATGCTCTCCAGCCTTGGCACAGCATTAACCCTTGCTCTCCACTGGTCCCCCCCCCCAGTTTTTGGCATGCTTACCCAAGCAGCAGCCTGTTTTAACTCTTTACCTCCCAGTTGGGATTCTATGTGACCAATCGTTTCCATGTGGATTTGGTTCCCCATTTCCTGCCACTCCCACAGAGTTTTGAACCAAATATTTTTAAGGCTCCAGGGGGGGTATTAAAACATATCAGTCTTCTTACTCCCTCCGTAATAAGCAAACCATATAGTATCAGTTTTCTCCAGTTCTTACCAAATGATTACCATCAACACTTCTCATTCTGAATGTACTTTAAGGCATTTATGGCATGGTTCACGAGGTGTGTGTATTTTTCCTAAAGCAGCCACCCATAACAAGAGCCAGTAAAGTACGACTGATATAGTCATAAGGAGCTGTGTGACACTTCATCTTCAGTGCATCCCTGGACATTGGGACTGCATTTGCACAGGCCTGGTGTTTTGACAGATTTTTTACCTAGCCTAGCAATAGGAGGGGAGCACCTCTCTCTTCCTGAGAGGGACATGGTGGCTCCCTCCTGCTCACATTGTCATGTGCTCCAGAGCAGCAACCACCTCCCCTCAGTTCTCTTCTTGCTGCAGTTCAGTAGAAGTGTACTACTATTAGCTGTGCATTTGATACTCCTTCTGTGGGTGTTTTCCCCTTTGGAGAATTCATCATCTTCTCATGAATTCTATGAAGTTGAGGTGTTTTTGGTAGAGCTAGCTGTTTATTTTTTTCTTAGAGCCAAACTGGTGACTGAATCTCTAGCACTGATGGCCTCAAAGAGCTCTTCAAAAAGTGCACCCAGTGTTCCATTTATAGTGATGAGCACAATCTATGCCTCCTATGCTTAGAAGTCCACAACATACAAGCCTACAAGGTCTGCCAAAAATTCACTCCTGAAGCTAGATCAGACAGGGCTTTTCACCTCAAGACAGACCTTTTTGAGAAGGCTCTGGGTTTGGTGGCTCCTTCAGAAGGTGCTCAGACTCCAAGAGTTTTGTTATCACAATCTGTTTCACCCTCTGAGTGAGGGCATCATCACATCTTCCAGGTTCAACCCCATCTGGATAGGAACCAGGTTCTTCCCCTTGTTCAGTTCTCTGGCTGCTACAGTTCCAAAGTGGTCAGCTACATTGACCAGATCTTTGTCTTAGCCCACAAATAAAAAAGGCTAATGCTGAAGCTAAGCATAAGGTCAAGTACCAAGATTCTAAGTGAGCCAAACAGACTCCAGAACAGATTACTGATTTGGAATCAGCATTTGTTCCCCTAGGAGTTTGCAGGTAAAAGAAGCCTATTGGAGATCTGAGCATGTGCCTCTAGGGTGCAGGGCATGTGGGCAGTGTTTCATAGAAGTGTACTTCTCTCGGATATCTGTAACATTGCCACATGGTTCTCTGAGGATGCCTTCATCCATTATTATGCTCTGGACCTGCAATCCAGAACAAATGTGGAGGATGGAAAGGCTGTGCTGCTTTCATAGTTGCAGTAAGAAGATCTCTCCATCTCCATTAGGTAAGCTAACTAGAATCCCAATGTGGGGTTGCACTGTAAACCAGAGATGAAGATTGGTTTTCACTTACCTGAATCTGCTTTTCATCAAGGTCTTCTGTGCAGACACATTAATCCTCCCTCCTGCCTTGCTGTGAGTTCTCTTACTTTTTGATTGGGGGTTGACATGATCCCTACCTGGCTAAAAGTGAATGGTAACAATCAGGAATTGAGGGAAGAAGGGACACACCCCTCTGGAGCATGTGGCATATTGAGTGGGAAGGAGCCATCACATCACTGTCCAGAGGGGAAAGGAGCCTCCTTGTTGCTAGGCTAGGGAAAAACTCTACCAGAACCAGCAAGTTTGAGCAGGCACAGTCCCTGTGTGTGTCTGCACAGAAGAACTTGATGAATCAGTTGCAGGTAAGTGAAACTCAGTCTTTTTCATGGAAATACATTTTTTCCCGGAGCACTAAGTTGTCAGCTCATGGTACCATAAAGCTTTAACAGATTCATGTAAAGGCCAGCTTGCTCATGATTAGTCCCCATTTTCATATCATCAGGCTTTGTTTTTAACACTGTTAAATTCATAGAGCTGCTGATGAAAAAGATGTCGTGACAAACTGCATCTAGCAATGAGTGCTCTTTCTCTACTGTTCACAAAGTGTTTCAAATAAATTATGTGCATTTTTCTTTTGTGCACATTTTCCTCCTCCGTGATGGTTAGCTGTCACATTTTCTTTCATGTTGAAATACTGATTGTTCTACATTCTCAAATAGGACTTCATTCTTTTAAGGCAAGGAGCAACATGCACCTCCATAACATGTTAGGATTAGGCCTTTTCAGCTGAAGTATGATACTTGAGAGACCTGTCATTCATAAGCCTCTTGAGAAGGGATATGGAGGTAAAGCATGAAACAGTGGTCTGGGAAGGTAGCTCACTAAAGTATTGTAAGTATGGTTGAAATGTTCCTTTTCTTCAAACAGGACATTGTATTAAAAGTTCACACCAGCTGTTGTTGATTTTCATCATTAATGGAGATATCACAAATATCTGTAAATATGATGTTTACATCATCACTTTCAACTATAAATTTTATTCTGATCCACAGACCAAACAAGCCCTCCTGGCCTACCCCCCCCCCACCACCACCCTGGCCCCAAACAAATTTCTCTGCCTCGTCTCCCACCCACAGAACCACCCTGGCCCCTAACAAGCCCTCACTGCCTTCTCCCCCAACAGCAGCCACTCTGGCCCCAAACAAGTTATCCCCCCCACAACAACCACACCCCTGCCCAACCTCGCCCACCCCCCAGAGATGAGGCAGACTGGCTGGCCAGCAGCAGATGACCCCCAGCTGCCTTGCTGAGCCTGTCACCAGCCTTCCAATTAGTCAGCTCGATCATAGCCCCACTAAAACCCATTGTGGGGGAGATGCCTCTTCTTTGACCCTTTGCTAGGGCCCATTGCATCTCCCCCACATTGGGCTTTGATGCTCCTAGTAAAATACAATTTGTTTTTTGGGTTTTTTTAAGGAGAGTAAACACCATTCTGTAGTAAAGATTCTGAACTGTACATTCAGTATTCATAGCAGTACCATCCACAAGTAAAGGATTGTTTATATAATTTAAGAAAAAATGTTTTTCTCTGTGTAATATGTGTGTTTCTTCATTAGCTGAGTAAATTGTATAACCAGGATATGCTGTCTTGTGCATGAGAAGGGTTAAAAGGAGACAGCATCCTCTCAAAGACCTTGCTTTTAATTTTGCCACTCACACTGGCACAGATCTGGCTAAGAGCAGCCCAGATTAGTTCAGAAAACCTTTGAAGAGATTTAAGATGTCCTTCAGCCAGTTTGAAGGTTTTTGTCTTGCAAATCCAGTACAAGGGCGCCTGCAGGCATCTCGACCCTTGCTGTGCTGCTGATGCAGCTCAAGGTCACACTAACCCGCCCTGTGACATTCTGTAACAACAGGGAAAAAAATGATGCGGTGAAACTGCTTCAGCATTCAGCCAACCACCAACTTCTCAGTTTCTCACTTAAAAAAATGCAGGGTGTGCTTTCCCCCCTCTGTTCCTATTTCTCTTTCTCTTATTCCCCCTTCATACATTTTTGCTGTAAGAAATAATCCAGGATTTCTGGTGTGTGTGATGTCAAGGTCATTTCCTAATTAGAACACATGTAAAGAACAAAGCTAAATGGCTTCAAAACAGCTTTGTAGTTGATAGAGAGGATTTAAATTATTTAAAGAGATAGTTACCCCAGTATTGTAGGGAAAGAATTCTAAAGATATTAACTCTTTCATTGTAGTTTACATAAGCTTACCACAGCAGAAATGTGAAACTTTATGAATAACACTCCAAACCACTTTATTCGTATATCTGTCATTCCAATTATCTTGTCATCTTATATTTTAAGTGTAGAACTCTAAGTACTAAGCATTAGGGAAAATACTATAAATCTGTGGGTATTAATCTTGCAATACTAAGTCCTGTTTGCATAGAGTATGAGGTTGTGTCTTGATGGAACTTTTGCTGCTACTCAGAAAACTAATTTGTGGAAGAATTGTGTACGTACATATAACTGCTAGCCATTATGCATATAGAGGGTACATATGAGAGTTGAAGTGAGAAGGGAAATCAATAGGGAGTGCAAAGAGAAACAGAGAGACAGAGAAAGAGATGAATGCCTATGATTGTCTATAAAAGGGGCTTTGAATGAGAATGACATCCATTGTGTTGTAGATAAAAGTCACAGATTTCTTGAAGTATCCTAATTTGGAATGGGGTGTACTTTCCAACTACATTATGAGATGTGTTCTGCTTTCCCTTCTGATTTTTCCCCCATTTAACTTTTAATTAAAAAAATTAATCAAGGGAAAAATATGTCTCTCTTTATAAGTTAAATTCCATGAAAGTTAATATGCATCTGCTGTAGAAATTAATACTTTGCAACAGGTTTTTTTAAAAGGAACATACAAAAGGTGAAGTTTAGGAGTTTTATGCTTTGATATTCTCTGGAAATTATATATGTCCCTTAGGAAAAGGAATCTCAAGATTTGAATAGAAAAAGCAGAGAACTGCAAGTTAGCATGTAGTGGAAGCTTGCTACATAATGTTTTGTTAATGACTTTTGATATTTCATGGTCTTTGGGTATTTATTTTTATGTAGCAGTATGTAGCTTCTATAAAGCCTTTCTTATGTTTTGAAAAGTTTGTGAATTCTCCTAATTCAAAAGGAAAATTATACCAACTAGTGCAGTGGTGGCGAACCTTTGGCACTCCAGATGTTATGGACTACAATTCCCATCAGCCCCTGCCATCAGGGGCTGATGGGAATTGTAGTCCATACCATCTGGAGATGTAAGAACCACTCCTCTACCAAGTGATATCCCTGAAAAGAGATAATATATATTCTGAGTTTCAAACAGAATTGTTAATAGTGCCCCTCCAATGTAAAACTTACAGTGCAGCCCTAAATAGAATTATTCCCATACTCCTCCTAAAATTTACAGTGGAGTCCTAAGCAGGGTTATACCCTTCTAAGCCACTGTTAACTTAATTATAAGACATGGTCCTACAACTCTGTTTAGGATTGTACTGGTTGTCTACTAGTTGTCATTTTGAAATATGAATTCAAGTGTTTTTTTTAAAAAAAATATGTGGCTCTGTAGCTCCATTTAATCGATGCTTCGTACATTCGACCAAACAACACCTCCTCCCCAAGTGACAAAAATAAAGAGGTGAGGGGTAAAGAAGTCAGTGAAAAAATGGCACTGGGGGGGAAGTTGGGCAGTGATACAGGGGTGTGGAAAACAGCAGTGGGAAAGAAAATGTTATAAATATGACTGCACAGTGAAGGAAGATGGCTTGAAAACATTACAATCAAAAGAATCATTTTGAAACTTTTTTTAAAACAGAGAAAAAGCTGCTTGGAAATGTTTTTTGGAACCATGGAGTAAAAACAAAGAGGAACGCCACAAAGGGAATGTTTTATTTTCAGCCTGAAAACCTTAGTTTCTTGTGCAGAAAGGGCCTTAGTTTACACAGACTGCCAGCTGCTGTCCAGAGTCTCAGCATTAGTCTTTTACATCAGTGCTGCCTGATCTTTTGATTGAACTGGAGACTTTCTGCATGCCAAGCAGATGTTTTGCCACTGAGCCATGGCCCCTCCCCATAGAAAACATTAACCCTGGATCCAAGAACAATTTAAGGTGCATACAAAGTGCATACTCAGTAGAACTCTCTCCAACTTCCCAGCCCGAACAGCATTATCCCATGCTTTTATCTCAGAGCTGTGGTTTTGAAAGTTCCCTTGGTTTCAAAAGCATTGCATGTGGCTACTTGAAGGACCACATTGCCAGCTGGCGGTTTCATTCTTCCTAGTAATTTCTGTTGTCAGTATCTCCCTTGTATAATGTATGTTCTGCAACAGTCCTTTGGTGGCTACTCCATACTACTCCATACTCCAACCTACCAGAAAAGGCTTTTAAGAAAACCTGAATAACTGTGTTCATCTCTGTGCACAAACTTTTTTGGCATATTGGTTAGATATGTGTAGACCTAAAATGTGCTTTTAGTGAATGGGACCTGTTTGTGTAATAAGGAGTGAAGTGCTTGATAGTATATGCAAGGAAAAAAATGCGGTGACCTTTTTTTCCCTCTAGTTGATTTCCTACTTACAGCAACCATGTATGAAGAAAAGATGGAGATTAAGAACAAGAATATGTATAGGTGAAAGCCAGTAGGCAGAGTGCCTTCTTGCCCTTGCCTGAGGTGTAGCATGTCCTTAATAGTATGTGAGACCTAAGCTCACCTGCTAATAATTTATAATTTACTGCCCTAATTCTAAGTCGCGATTTGTTATCGCAAAATTTATTGCTTCATTTTAAAACTTCAATGTGTAGTTCCACAGTACCTAAAAGCTGAGGTTGAAAAGGTTGCACTGTAATTTAGGCACCCTTATTTCTCTTTTCTTTTGACAGGGGATAATTTTGCAGGCTATGCTTTGTGTGACAGCTGCCTAATTGGGCATTCTCCCCTTGTAGCAAGGCTGCCTCCTCCAGCCTCCCTGCTGACAAATGGTGGTAGATTATAGATGAGGACATGCTGACCCGTTCGACCTTGCTGAGACAGCGGGGAGGGGCCTCCTGCTACTTCAGGGAAGCTTTGGGTCATTTAAAGGACAAGGTCACAAGCCAGGTGGGGAAATGACATGATATCACATGACAATAGTCTGATGACATGGTCACTATGTCAAGGACAAACTGATCAGTATTGATTATGTTTAGCTCTTTATGTCTTCTCACTGAAAGCTCTGATATTTCAGAAGTATTTTGCCAGTTTGCAGGAGATGAAATGCCAAATGTGATGAGGGTTCCCTCCCCCTTCTTCCAAATGCAGGTCGCATATGCAATAAAACACTGATTCTCAGTCTCATTTCATAGAAAATACTACAGCTTCTAATAAAAGATGGGCATCCTGAAAATTGGGAATGGCTGATTGCAGTTGCATCTTTAACATGTTAAATTCCAGTTTACCAAGTACAGTCAAAGCTGTACAAATTTAGTAATTTATTATAATTTTGTGGGTTACAGGAAATAAACTACATATAATTTTTAGTGAATCTCCATGACACTTGAATATTCAAATAAAATCTACAGAATCAAATGCACATTATTCAACTTTATGGGCCAACACCTCCTTCCCCATAACTCATAGCTTTTCAATATTAAATACTCTTTTATACAACTGGCATAATGTTCCTAGGGTAAACTTCAGGGTGAATGGCAGTTTGACATTTTAAGAAAACGGTAAAAGGTTTGTAATATTTTGTAAGTAACAAGATTTCAATTCATTGATTTTTTCACTTCCTCTAAACATGAAAAAACTCTTCTGAAACATAGTCAGTTTTCTTTTCAGAATATTAAGGATGCTATTTCATGTAGTTATTCCTACTGCAAAATTACTGTTTATATAATATACATTTTGCCAGAACTGAGTACAGAAATAGTTCACTGTCGTTTTGGTAAAAAGGGAATTAATGTTGGATGTTCTTGTGTCTAAATCCTAGCATCTCACCAGGAAGTAATTTTAGTTCCCTGAGGTAAAAAGCCATCAATAGTAAAGTATGATGAATTAGTTCACTCAAGTAGATGTGTGTGTGTGTGTGTGTGTGTGTGTGTGTGTGTGTGTTCTGACCTTGCTATGCATGTGTTTAGCTGCTCTTAGAGCCTGCCCTGAGTCAAGCTTGGTGAAAGCTTAATCCTGTGCCCTTGTACACGTTTACTTGATTAGTAGTTGTGGTTATCGCAGCAGAAGACATTCCGCCCTCTTCCTGGTATTGGTTAGGACCCAGGCATTGGGGAGTAAAGTCGAAGGAGAAAGAAAAGAGATTTTGCATTAGTATTCTATGAAAGCCTTACTGTCTGCAGAACAAATTGATTGCTACAGTGTACCTGTGCTTGGCACCACTGCTGTGAAAGAAAGGTAGGGTTGTAATCTGTTTTATTGTATTACCTATTGTCACACTCCAGGAATATTTAGCATTAAGGTCTTTTCTTTGGTACATGCCATACGTCTCAGTAACAAAATGAAATAAAGGAATGAAAAGCATGAGAGAGACTGTTGGGAATGTATCTTTGTTCACTACAATAAACTATGTAGCCAGTTCTAATGAGATACATTTCTTTCCTGAACAGTTCACTGGTAACATAACGGAATGCTAAGAACAACCAAAAATCTGTGGAACGTTAAGTGTATGCGGTGTTTTGTAACATGTTTAGATAAATGAAATTACAGGTAATTTTATAAGTTTTTAACAGCCAGATGGGCAAGGAAATTCTTTGTAAAGGAACACTGTTTTGTTGATCAACTTAATGTTTTCTACTCTCCATTGCACTGCTGCTGTTTACAATTTTGCAGAAAAGGATCATATTAAAGGAAGATGTTATGTGTTGCTTAAAGACACTATAAGGGGGTGTTTAAGAAAAAGATCCTACATAAAATGTCGATGGTCAGAATTTAAAATGTAACAGATGGGAATAACCAATACATTTATTTATGCATTCATGCATGCTGTCGTGGCTTCCCTAGTTAATCATACAGGATACATTTGTATGGGGTGGGGTGAGCTGTGCTGATGTCAGTTGTCTGTGTGACAGGAAGTGTACAGCACTCTATTAATAAAGGATCAGTCTTCTTCATAGTAGGCTCATCCATTTTTGACATTGCTGAAGATGTGTCTGTAATTATTTGCTTTTGACTATGTTAAAGGTCATAAATTATTTCAGACCAGGTAATACAGAAGGTCCTGACCAATGAAGATGTGGGGCAGGTGGCAAGTATGTTAAATGGATTTCAATCTTTTGGAATGCCCAAATAAAGAGTTGGGAAAAGGAAATGAAAATCTGATTTATGTGAGGCCACTATAACAATATTTTAGTTATCAGAGTGATGTAAATGTATAACAAGAGGGTTGGTTTGAAAGAAATATAGGAGCATATGGTACTCTGAAAAAACATCAGAGTTCTTTTTATCATAAGAGCATCCTTGAGTCTGAGTGTGATCTGTGTGAATGGGTTCATGTTACTTCCTGTTACACTGAAACGGGAAGGATGGGAGGCTGTCAGTTTGTCCCATCATGATATGTTTACTTTTGGACAAATAACAAAATGTTTACTTTTGGACAAATAACAAAATTAGGCAGAATACCAGAGGAATTACTTCATAAAGTTATACTCAGTTTCTGTGTCATTTGGGTGAAAACAAAAAAATAAATGAATTGCTGCTTGAAAACAAAATGACAAGCTTTTGAAAATTGAACCTATATCAGTAATTATACATGTTTACTGGGAAGAAAATCCTGTTGAGTTAAATGGATAAAAGTTTGCATAGGACTACATTTAAAAATATGTTAGAAAATTATTATTGTGCCATACCAAGATCTGGTACTTTGTTCCTGATATTATTTGTGGTATAATTTGGAATCCATTATTGAGAGTTTACAATTTCTGATTAAAAGTTTTGTTCTAAAATATATAAAATGAACTCTCACATGCAAATACATACCTATATACACAGTATCCAGTCAAAAATTAGGGGTAATGAAAAGGAGAAAAAGGGAGTTAAGTCGAATTTCCAAGTTTTTAATTTATTTTAGGAAGTAGCTTATAAAAGGAAAGAAGGATTTGTAGAATTCCATGCAGAAGAATTCCAAAAAGAAACACTAGCTTTGTTGAAGGCTTTCACGACCGAAATCCCCAGGGTGCTGTGGGGTTTCCAGGCTGTATGGCCGTGTTCCAGTAGCATTTTCTCCTGACGTTTTGCCTGCATCTGTGGCTGACATCTTCAGAAATTCTGGACCACTCTGACAACCACTATGTCAGACTACACAGAGAAACCATTGAAATCCACAATCACATGGAAAATTTCAACAGAAAGGAAGAAACCATGAAAATGAACAAAATTTGGCTAACAGCACTTAAAAACACTAGAATCAAGACAATGGTTAGTGAACACCATCCAGACACAGAATGTCTCCAGGCAGGAAACAATCAAAAGGATTTGAAATGCCAGGTGACTAATATGCATCTGCGGTCAGCCTTTGATCTGACAAATGGCAGCCCAGATGATGCAATCTTGAGCTGAGAGATGACGTGGAGACTCCTAGACATGTCAGGTGAGGGGGGGACAGTGGCAGAGACCCCTTGGCAATGCCTGATTGAGCCCTCCGGATGATATCTGGCTGGGCAGACTGGGAATGAGCTGCTTGTGAGCATGTGAGTACGTCACTCTAGACAACCCTGGAGGGTTTTTCCCGACCCTGGAGGAGCCTGGACAGCCATACAATGTGAGGAGTCCCCAATGTGGAGTCCCCATGTGGGGTTTGGGACACAGCGGCGATGGGGACCAGTGGCAGGGCCCCTCAAACAACTTCCAAGGAACTCTTACTCTGAAACAAGCTGGGCCTCCTGGCAAAAACATGGTGATGGCAGCAGCGGCAACGGATCCTTCATAAAACGCCAAACCTGATTACCCTCAGAGTTTGATAGACATTGTTCTTCAATTTAACTAGAAAACTAGGGGGTTGATACAGTTAATTTTTGGATTACATTGGGTTTGTTAGTAGGATATATAACACAGAATGCTTTACCGTGATTGTTGAATTATTTTCACCATGATGATATTTAGTTGTTTTTTAGGCAAGGTATAGTTTTTTTGGTAGTGAATTGTATTATTGATTAGAGTAGGTAGTGTTTCTAAATCTTAGGTTGTGTTACTATAGATTTCTGATAGAAAGTTGCTATCTGTTTTTGTTAGGTTGTATCATTCTAACCTTGCTATAAAATTATGTTGTCTTATTTTTGGGGTTTTTTACTGTTCGCCATTATGTTATTATATGGCAGTGTTTTAGTGATTTTAGTGATATTGTGTGATTCTGTGATTTAGTGATATTGGCATGTTGTTATACTGACATGTTATGAGATGATGTTATTATTGATGTTATATTATGATGTTAGGATACTTTGACACTATTATATCAAGGAATGTTATGATGTTGATTATGTTTTTATGTGGGTTTTGTTAGAATATGTTATCATGTTTATTACATTTGAGTATTGTTGATATTGAAATGTTGTCCATGGTTCATTGATCTGCTGTTTATTGTTGATGTTGCTAATGTTATGACTATTTGGGTGCTATGTCGTTTCCGGGCTGTATGGCCGTGTTCTAGCAGCATTCTCTCCTGACGTTTCGCCTGCATCTGTGGCTGGCATCTTCAGATGATCCTCTGAAGATGACAGCCACAGATCTAGCTAACAATCAAGGAAAATCTCTTCATCTGCTTCAATATGAAATGAACCATTAATACCGACAATGTTATGACTATTGTTATATGTATTGTATTATTATACTAGCGGTGCCCGGCCACGCATTGCTGTGGCAGTTGTCCTTCTCATCACAGTCCGCAACCCACACAGATGTCCATGCAGGTCCAGTGATCCGCAGCATATCCTTTTGGGGTGATCAAATGTAATCCCTCTTTCCCTTTTCAATTCACATTGTTATATGGTGGTGTCTTTTTTTTTAGTATAAGGTAACCCTTTCCATTTCACAACGGAATGGTCCAGAGTGCAAATCCCGCTGTCCATGAGCCTGGTTGGCACGCATAGTCCTGGCTTGGGTAAGGCAGAACTGGAGCAAGGAGGCTATCCCAGTCAGGCATCAGAGGCAGGGTGGTGAGACGTTCAGATCTAGGCCAGCTCCCTGGATTCTTAAAGGGCCATGTGCAAAAGAAGCAGAGCCAGTAGTGTTGGTTCGCCCCCACCCCATGGATTTTCTTAGAAGGAAAAGGCAAACTGCAGCTGGCTTTTAGTAAAAGAGAGCTGTGGCGAATATGGATGAGGAAGTGGGTAAGTGGTGGTTGGATGTGAGGGAGGGCAGAGTGAGGTGTGTGAGGATGAGCTGGATGTGTATGAGAGTATGTGTGATGTGTGATAGCAGTGGGTGAGGCACAGAGAGTGAAAGTTACACACCTGCGTGTGGGGGAACCCAGCAAATACTCACCCGGCAAATTGTGTATGTGTTTCACTTCCATGTGTCCACCTATGAGTATTACCTATTTACTGTTTTCAATGCTCAAGTCTGCGCATCTGCACAAACATTGTAAGGGCATACTAACCCCTCAGGCCCAGACATGCTGCACGAACATTCTAAGGGTGACAGTTAAACACAGCCAGCTTCATGTCCTGGTGCACCAGGAAAAAGGCGTTTTACCTGGCCCAGGTACAGACTTTCAGCGATTTGAAGGTCTGATTACCTGCCCGCAACAGGGAGGAACGTCATGTGAAAATTTGGGGGGCGATCCGTCCAGCCGTTTCGGCATTAGGGCATGATTAACAAAGTCACTGTTAGCTTTTTATATATATATAGATTGTTGTGCAATTCAGGGGAGGGTGGTATAGAAATTAAACATTTCATTCCATAAATATTCCAACTTCATTGTTATTTATGCTAAAATGGGTGAATTCCTCTCAACCCATGCAAATCACACCTGTTAATTGCACCCTTTACACTTGTTAACCAATGCAAATGGTTCTTTCTCCCATCCTGGACATTCCACAGGTATATATACTCCACTTGCTTTATTATCATCAGATCCTCTGAAGATGCCAGCCACAGATGCAGGTGAAACATTAGGAGAAAATTATACTGGAACATGGCCATACAGCTTGGAAACCCCACAACACCCCAAATACTAGCTTGTCTCTTGTTGTTTTTATTTTTATTTATTTATTTATACTTCAAATTTATAGGCCGCCCTCCCCCAAGAGGCTCAGGGCGGTGAACAACATAAAATGATACGAACAGTATAATATTTTAACAGCATTAAAACCCATACAACAACCAATAAAACTATAAATATAAAACTATAAATAGGAACTACATCAGACAGCAGACAGATGGCAATAAAAACCCACCCCCTTCCCTCACCAGAGGCCTAGATGGAATAGGATCACACTCACCCTGGCTGGCCAAATGCCTGGCGGAACAGGTCTGTTTTACAGGCCCTGCAAAAATTCTGCAAGTCCCACAGGGCCCTGGTCTCTCTAGGGAGCCTGTTCCACCCGAGGGGGGCCAGGGCCGTAAAAGCCCTGGGCCCTGGTAGAGGCCAGCCAGTTGTGTTTCCATGTGATGGTTTTTGCTTTCTGGATGATATTTTCCTGCAGGTGGGCCAAACTGTGGCTTGTGAGCCACATGTGGCTCTTTGCCATATAATGTGCAACTCATGGCTGGTGAGGCTGATCAGTGGAGTGGGCCTCCCCCTTTTCTGGCCTGTCTCCCACTGGGCATGTCCTTATCCCTGGCCATGCTGCTGTCCTTTGCTACAGGGCTGGGAGGCCAGAAGGGGTACCAAGAGCTTGGGTGTAGGGGTCAGAGATGCCAAAGGCTCCATAGCCTCTGTACTGCCTTGACAACACATCAGGTGGATTTTAAACAACTCACATCAAAGATAGATACTTACAATGTTTCTACTAGCAGTAATACCAATAACTATAAGCAGTATTTTTTCTGCCTCTTTTGTTTTTATTTTGAGAGTTTCATTTAATGTTAATAAAATTAATCATAGTTGCATACCTGCATCATTTTTACATATGTATATTTCTTAATGTTTATATAAAAGGTTGGTGACAAAATGTGCATGGAACAAAAAAAATGTGTGTAATATTTGCCCATGTCTTGTGGCTCTCAAAGATCTGAGGTTTATTCTGAGTGTCTCTTACGTTAAGCAAGTTTGGTCACCCCTGATGTAAACGTTGAAATGAACTGGGATAAGATGGAACGTCAGGGAACCCCATAAAACAAATGCTGTCAGAGTAGCACTCACCCAGCACCTCACTCTGAAATTTCCCTTGAGGTAGGATTGGACCACCATAGAACAGTGACTCCCAGCCCCAGTCCTGAAAGGTGATCCAGAAGGATATTATGATTTAATGGTATGAAAAACTGCTGAGGGGTCCAGCAGAATTAACCAGGTTGTAGTGTCCGGGTCCATTTCTCAGTGTGTGCCATCCACTAGGGCAGGGGTAGGGAACCTGCGGCTCTCCAGATGTTCAGGAACTACAATTCCCATCAGCCCCTACCAGAGGCTGATGGGAATTGTAGTTCCTGAACATCTGGAGAGCCGCAGGTTCCCTACCCCTGCACTAGGGTGACCAAGGCCATTTTACTCCCCTAACTCCAAAACCAGTTTGGAGTGGGTGTAAATGATCCGCTTCATTCAAAATTCTCTGTAGTTGACCAGCTGCCATTCATTCAATCATCTTGTTCAAGAATTATACATTTGAGACTGGCAGCAATTATTCAACTTTCCTGGACCCAGAGTATGTTTCTTTAGAAGTGGATGCACCACTGCCTTCTTTAAGGCAGGAGCAATAATCCCATCTTCCAGGAAGGCGTTTATGCTTTTTCAGATGCCATCTACATCCCCTCTCCCCAGCACATTTAAGCAGCTGGGAGGGGCAAAAGTTGTACAAACAGTTGGTAGCTCCCAAACTTCTAAGAATCATGTCTATATCCACAAACTGCACAAGCTGAAAGATATCCCACACAACTGGACAGACTGGCACCCTGGGACCATTTGATCCTATTGCTCCTAATGTAGAATATTCAACTAGCTTTTCCCTACCCTTTTATTTATTTTTTCTCATTCATCACCATCTGTATTAATTCTAATCATCTTGCCTTTGTTTTTTCTTGAAGAGAAGTTAAATGCAAAGAACACAGTCAAGAGATTGTTATATTTTCCAAGGGTCACTGTCCTTCCTCAGTTCCTCATGAGTAATCTCATAGATGAAGTAGCATATCATAATAGAGTCACCTTCATAAGTTCCACCTTCATAAGAAGGATTAAAGAAGTCTTCATTGTCAGTCTGAAAACGCCTTATTGGTGGCTATTGGAGACCTTCCTGTTTTTAGCAAGTAATTTAATGAAAATGTCAGCCTACAGACTATTTCCCCTCATTTTCATAGATAGTTTTGTGCTCTATATGACGTTAATTATAGTATTTAATAATTATTATTTTCTGTCGTCATAGCTGATTTATGGTGACTCCATAGGGTTTTCATGGCAAGAGACATTTGGAGGTGGTTTGTTATTGCCTGCCTCCATGTCACTACCTTGGTATTTCTTGGAGAGCTCCCATCCAAACCCAATTAAACAATTAAATACTTGATTATTTAATCATTTTCAAATTTACTGAACTGAAAACAAATCTGTGTTCGCAATAAAATATGATATTTGACCAGTTACATTTGTAAGTGGTTAAATTTGTTACATTAGTCGCATGCTTTTTGTACTTCAACAACTGAAAAGAAAAAAGTACACATTTCTACTTTATTGCCTTCTTGGAATCTGCTAGCATTAAGGAAATAAGATGTTACGTAAATGTGCTGCGCATCACCCTGCTATGGCTGTGACCACACACACAGAAAGGAACCAGCCATAAATCCTCAGGAGCATGGGAAGTATCATTCAGCTTGAGCACTGTGGATAGGCTCCGAAGTATTATTTCCTAATCAAACTTGGAACAGCACCCACCTCTACACAGAATCTCGTTAACTGGGGAAGGAAAAAATGTTTTGTTTCTGTAATGACGTGACTAGACCCTATCATGATAACAGCTAACCCTTATGCACCACCCGCACTCCTGCTTATATTATGCTAAGCTCATAGGAGTGATAGAACAGCGATAAGCACTTTTGGAATGTTTAAGTCCTCTGAGCCAGATTTCTCAGCTGAATGAAAACAAAGGGCAACTGCATATTGTATTTTCTGAAAAGCAATGGGAAGTAGGTGTACCAATGGTCAACATCATTTCTGGCACTAAACATAGACTTTTGGGTTAATCTTTGAATGTCATTCTGACATAATGAGATCAGTTTGGGTTTCATTGAATGTTCACTTGGCACTGAGGGGATTGTTGCATTTTGCCCCACATCCTTTCAAGTGGCAGTGGGGACAGGAGGCCCTCCTGCCCTGTAGAATTGGCCATCCTTTGAGACATTTTACTCCATGTACATTAGGCGTTAAAAAAAATGTAGTAGATATGGTTCTTACTGTATTCCCTCGAGGAAGAAGGCTTCCATGGGATATGTGCATCTTATTGGGCAAACTGGAATGGGACTGTCTGGTTTATGGTGAAAACTAATGATAAAGAATGGAAGGCTTGGGTTGCCATGAAAAAAATTGCAAAGAAATCTTTTTTCTGCAGATTCAAATAAATGTTGTCTTAATTTTTTCACTCACCTACCTATAAAACATGGTGTTCTCTTGAAGGTGGAGACCCTCTCGGTGGGTGATTTCCACCCCATCTCAGGGAGGCAGGATTAAAAACGTCACTTTCAGGCTAAGACTCCAATTATCTCCATTTCTATTTTCTGCCTGCTCAGGGAGTGCACGGATCCTTTAGACTCCTTAGCTTTCTTCCGAAAAATTCTTTTTAGTGTCTTCTTTCGTGAGTTTTTTTTTCTCCCTTGTGTTTCCTTGTATTCCTGTTATTGTGTGTCCGTGTGTGGAGGCTTGGGGAGTCTCTTTCTCCCTCCGCTCTTCCCTTCCCGCCCAATTCTCCGTTCCCGCCAAAATGGCGGATCAGAACTTCTCCCTTTCTAGGAAGACCTCCCATGGGGGGGACCCAGAAGCCACTAGGGCTTCCTCCAAGAGAAAGCGGTATCCCCCCCCCCCAGCCGCCACGCCTCCTCCTCCGGAGCTTCAGCCGTGATCAGTAAGCTGCCTCAGAGGCAGCCAACGGCTCGGCGCGCCACATCAGCTCAGCTCCGGCAGAAAACGCGCAGGCGCGGACATCCAGCCAGAGCATCCTGCGAAGCAGGGGAGGCTAGCGCTCTCACATGCGCTGCCAGAAAACTCTCATATGGGCTCAGAGGGACACTCCTCAGCGGATCGCTCAGCAGGGAACTTTGGTGCGGCAGCCCCCTTGCATGTTTGTCCTCCTCTTAATGCAGGCAAATCCGTTCAGGTGGAGGGGGAGGGAATTTCCCCAACTCAGAGGCAACTGGCCCATCCTTCTTCTACTAGAAATGGCAGTCCTTCCCTCCCCTGAATTCCCAACATTCCAGAGGGCCATTCAGGAACACACTGAGTGCTACCTCCAGGGCAGGGGATCCAGGATTACTGGTAGTCCACCTCCCTTTAATGCACCAACTCTGCCTGCTCCGCTCCAAGGGCAGACTAGGGGTTACCTAGGTCCCTGAGCATGCGCTCCCTCACTCCTCAACAGGAGGAGAAGAAATCCTCGCGGAAGGGCTAAATTACAGTTTCTTAGAGCACTTTTCCAACTATGAGGAGCCTATGAAACCCAGGGCAGGGGATCCAGGGTTACTGGCAGTCCACCTTCCTCTAACGCACCAGCTCTGCCTGCTCCGCTCCAAGGGCACACTAGGGGTTACCTAGGTCCCCTGAGCATGCGCTCCCTCACGCCTCAGCAGGAGGAGAAGAAAGCCTCGCGGAAGGGCTGGAACCCAGTTCTTTAAAGAGCGCCTTCCCAACAATGAGGAGCCTATAAAACCCAGGGCAGGGGATCCAGGGTTACTGGCAATCCACCTCCCTCTAACACAACAACTCTGCCTGCTCCGCTCCAAGGGCATACTAGGGGTTACCTAGGTCCCCTGAGCATGCACTCCCTCATGCCTCAACAGGAGGAGAAGGCAGCCACATGGAAGGGCAGAGGTAGGGAGGCTTCCCTTTCCTTTTATACTCTCCTAGGTGAACCAAGCAAAAGGGGAATTAGTGAGTTAAATAAGGCCAGGAAATCCTACTGGGGGCACAGGGGAAAGACCAGAGATGCCTTCACAATTACGTTGATGGAACAAGGTCCAGGTGACTTCATGTCTAGGAAGAAGGGGAAAAGATACAAAGCATCCTTTTCAGCTGGGAGAGATAATTCACCAGCTCTTTCATGTGCTAACACCTCTTGATTGGAAGTTTGGCATGCTAGAGGACCACAGCTTAACACAGTTTAATTGGCTGGAGACTCCTGAGCTCATGTGGGGGTAAGCTCTGAAAAGGGGAACTGTTCCCTTATTTGGAAGTTCCTTCATAGCTCCCTCTTGGTTGGGAGCTCTAGGAAATGTTTGCCATGAGGAATGACAAAGAAGGAAGATTCAAAAGGAAGATGCAGATGGACCAGGACAGGGGAACCTTCATCTTTCCAAATCAGTTGCAACCTAAATTAACTCTGACTTTAGTTAGAGTTATGTTTATTTTCCAACTTTGTCTTTAGTTTATTTTCTTTATGTTTATTTTCCAAGTTTGCAATATCCTGAGTTTTACCTTGTACCTTTGTTAACCAGAAAGAGTCTGCACATTCCTTAATCTGTTGCCTGACTCCTTGGCATGCTAGTAACTAGGCTGTGGATTTTACCTGAAGTAGTGGCAGCAACTGGAAAAGCGAGGGGAAGCTGTGGCTAGTCTTATCCACCATTTCATACACCCTAAATGGTTTTTGACCAATATACTTGAACAATTTCTTCCCATACTGTCCAGCCCACCAGTAAAGATCTTCTCATGCCTGGCTTTCCATGCTTTCACCATCAGAGATGAGGTAAAACAGGTAGAAATGAGAGAGAAGTCTTTTACAGCAGTGGCACCTTTGGAATTCCATTCACCTTGAACTGCTTGTGCTGCTCTTGTAACAGAGTCCATACAAAAGTATCCTCATGAAAGCAGAAAGATCTTTTAATATATGGCTTGATGAAACATGGTCCTTGAGAGAACTAAACAGCAAAAGAACAGTGAGACATGAAGAGAACTTTTGGCCTGCCTTTTTCAGATACTTTTAGATACTTTCTCACACAAGGCTAGACCAGTCTGGGAATAGCGCCATGCAAGAGATAACACAAACTGCAACAGTAAAAACAGGTGTCAGGAAAAAACCGTCAAATTCCAATCTCCTCTTTACAGCTCTCCTGTATAAGCCATGGGTGGTTTTAGAGTTGTGTGTGAATATGGGATGTTGTTCAGGCTTGTAGAAAGATCGGCCTTGTAATGGTTCCAGTCAGTGGATTTAAGTTTCCACAAATTTGACCATAGTGACAATTAGATACATTGACAAGATAGGGAACTGCACAGATTTGCTGAGGGGCATTTAATTTCTCCTATTCCAGTATGTCCCATTTCCTTCCCTGAAAGCTCGTTAGCTTCTCCCTTCTCATCCTCTCCTTCCTGCCCACCAGCCAATCTACCTTAATCAGCCCTACTATTTTCAACTTTCTGTACTTCCTTGCTCCTGGCAGTATTCCCAAGAAAATTGTTTCCAAATTGTGCAGTACTAGTTAAGCCTGACCCAGTTATAGGGCTGGGAACATTAACAGCTTGTTGGGGGGCACCACACCTTTTCTTGTATCCCCTCACCACACCATTTCTGCTTTCCCTTCTTCTGGTAACCCCCAGGTAACATTCCCCTGTCTCCTTATCTGCTTCTGAACCATTGACCAAGCTACCTTTTATTTGCCTCCCCATCTTGAACTATATCATTTATTTACTTCATTTATACCCCACCTTTTCTTACAGTGAAGACCTGATACAGCTTACATCATTCTCCTCTTCATTTTGTCCTCACAACAATCCTGTGAGGTAAATTAACTTGAGTCTGTACCTCTAGCCCAAGATCACTCAGCAAGCTTTTATGGTAGATTTTGACATTTGAATTTGTTTCCCAGATCCTAGTCTAACCACAACACTGACTTTTGTGGGTTGCTTGCTGTTGAACAGTAGCAAGCAGTCAGTCCTGCGTAAGTCATGCAAGTCTCAGGGTAGCACATTTTCTTGTGGCTTCTGCCAGGCCTGGCACCAGTGAGTCTTCCCTTAAAGGCCAAAGCAGCATTGGAAAGGACCCATCCGTCTGCATTCTCCTGAGAGAAACAAAGGTTTGAACACTGCTTTTCTTGGTCAGCAGTGGTCACTTAGGTCATCTTTTTCTTAAAGCTGCAAGTGTTCCCTTTATTGTTTTTGTGGGTGCCCCCCCCCCAATGTCTTTTCCCTCGCTTTCAGATTTTTCTGCAGACTTGGGGTTTTTCTCAGGTTTGTAGAAAGACCTGTCTTGTCTGTCCATTGCCACAGTTTCTGGATTTAAGTGTCCACAGAAGGACAATGTTGAATATTAGGTATATTGATTATGTCATTTATAATGTTAGATTCCTTGGGAAATATGTAATTGTGTTATTTTTGTTACTGTTTTTCCTGTGGTCCTAATGTTGATTTTTCCAATTTTTTTCAGTATTAAAAATTGATTGTGATGTATTATTTGATGGTACACTGCCTTGGAGAAAATAAATTGTACGCTACAATGAATAAATGTGGAGCTCAAAAATATCATATCCCAATTTTTCTTCATTGTTCTGCAGTAGTATCTAGACTTCATCTTAAATGTAGTCTAATTTGGTTTATGTTGTTAAGTTAGAGTGACTCTGAAGTTCTTTCAGAATTCATCCAATTGAAAGGGAATTGAAAAATAAATAATACATTTGATAATGTATCATATGTAGACTTTTTATTGGTTCATACAGATTTGTGATAATTAGTGATCGATTACCCACTCTCTTTTTATTGTGAGCAAGTTTTGATGATTTACAAATAACTTTAAAGGGTTCATTCAGTGGATGAAAGGCACAGTGAAAATGAGGGAAATCTATGAAAGGTTGATTTGGAGAGAAGCCATGTGAATACTGAGAATACCAGAAAGACAAGTGCCCACAATAATGAAAGTTTAATGAGGATATGGGGTGTTGAAATATCTTTTGGACAGCAACATTTAAAGCTGTGAAAACAGATTGATGTTTGAGGATGAGAAAGAAGAAAAGTGAGAATGCAAAGATAATCTTCTGCTAATGAGTTGCATACTGTGTAGTCATAATGACATTGAAGAAAGCACAGTAAAATAGGGACTATCAGTGGAGTATTGAGTATTCTGACCTTGATACTTTTAGGAGATGGATCATTTCAAACCTAAATATAGGGGTAAGTGGTCTTAGATAAAGTTACAGACATTTGATTTAGCACTGGCTAAAGTTCTTTTTCTTACTGATGTCTTCCTTTATCAGAGAATAAAAGGGATGTCTTCCTTTATCAGAGAATAAAAGAAAAATCTTCATCAACTTCTCTGCTACTTTCATAGCAGCTAAAGCTTCCCCAGAATTTATGTAGACAAAAGCTTGTTTTAACAAGATGTGCTGTTCTGTTTTGAATTCTTATGAAAAAATGTTTGTTATCGTGGGGTTTTTTTTAAAAAAACAAACAAACAAACCTTCCAGATTATGGCCTGGAGACTAACATTTTCACATTTTTTGTTTCAGTGATTTGTCTTTGTTGCTTTTGTAAAACTGTGGCTCACATGATAGTTCCTTTCCATGCCTCTTTAATCTTTGACCTGACTTTCCTGAAAGCAAACCAGGTTGTCAATTAGTGCTAATTAGTATCTGGCAGTTTGAGAATAGTGACACCTGCCAGCCATGCTCAGTGCTTTCTTTTAAAAAAAATCCATAAATATATGAAAATATATAATATAATGTAATTAATCACAATGACTATGATTTGCTTTAAAAATGCTTGGCAGTATAGCAATAGGTTTTTAATATTTTCCTGTATCTGATTGTTATATATGTAGGTATCATTTATTTTGTACCAGTTTTTGTTTAAGTTATACAAGTTAAATGTCACCTTGTTGTTGTTGTAGTTCATAAAACATCATATCAGGTATTTAAAACCAAAGAATACAAAAATCTTGTATAAATACATAAGTACCTCCATTATTCCAATATGATATAGACATACTGAAGAAATTTTCTTATTAATAGTATGTGTATTTGTTTTAAAACAAGGGAATGTTAGTATATGTGCAGTTTTACTTCAGATAAACAGTACTTTAATAAAAGGTACTGTTTATCTGAAGTAAAACATACTGCATGTCATCAATGGTATGTCAACCAAATGTCAATCAAATTTTTAAAAAGAGTTTAAATCTTACAAAAGCAAGTCCGTCCAGCAAGAATAAAAAGCAAGAGCAAAAAAATCAGACTAATGCAGTCATATAACATCAATATTGTGTTGAATTAATATAACAGTGAAGTGTTTTGTCTAGGCAATCTGGACATTTCTTCTATTCCTTGCGTCTATTCCTTGCTTTTCAGAAACTCCTTCAGCTGTGGGAATTAGGGTTTTACTATACTAGATCACAAAGCAGCTCCCGAGCATCTAGTTTCTTAACAGCTTCTCTAGAGATGGGTCCTAGACACAGTCCTTTAAAACAATTTCATAATGATTTACCTAGGCCCATGGTGGCGAACCTATGGCACTCCAGATGTTCATGGACTACAATTCCCATCAGCCCCATGGCCAATTGGAGTGCCATAGGTTCGCCACCACTGACCTAGGCTGCTCTCACATGTCTAATTAGAGGTTTGTCAGCATCATACATGGGCGTGGTTTGTTCACTGTTCAAACTCTCCTGTATCTCTTCTCCTTCCATGTGGAGGCTGGCTGAACCTTCACCAGTTTGATCACATTCTTGTTTGCCATGATCTGCAAAGGCAGGCACCTCAACAAATTGGAGTTTGTTTCTCCCACAAGCCTAAATTCTAACTTTGGGGTTTAATTGAGATGTAGAATCCTGGTTTGTGGAGGACAGCAAACTCCAGTTTACTGAGGCAACTTGCTTTGGATGTCATGGAAAATTGGAACATGATGAAACTCGAAAGTGTTCAAATGAAGTTCTGTGCACTTAAGGAATCTGGAGGTGTGAAGACTGAGGGGAGTGTTTAGAAGCAGCAAAATATTGTGTTAATTCACAATACAGAAAAGCCTTCATCTTTCTGGCCGTTAACATCACATATTCTACTACTTGCTGACTGGCTAGGCCCTACAGACTGCTTCCAGTTGGTACAGGTACTTTTCCATACTGATTTTATTGCCCCAATCATGGCCTCCTTTATGTTTATTAGGGCTGTACAAGTGGAAACCAGCAAGGACTTGCAAGAGTATCTCATTTCTTCCTCCCCCACTATTTCTTCTTTCCTTTCCTCAAATACCCCATGTCTCTTTTCTTGTGTTCTTCTCCTGTCTTCAGTATTTTCTCCTCTGTGCAGAAAAACTGCAGCTTAGTTGCACAGTGCCAGTCACTGGGTGAAGCCCAGTTGTGCAGTGGACAACCTGCAGGGACCTTTGAGAAGGGACTTCCCTTTCTCCTGTAGCACTTTCACCACTTTATTTGCTCTTTTTCTTCTCCTGACAACCCTCACATCCTTGCCCTTCTCTGGTCCCTTCTTTCTTTGCACCCACACACCAACCTAATTTTTATGTGCCCTTTGTTTTCTGCTATATTTATTATTGTTTACTTCGTTAATACCCCACCTTTCTCCACAATGAGGACTCAAAGTATTCTCCATCCTCCATTTTATCCTCAGAAAAAAACTTGCAAGCAGGAGCAAACTGGAGTGAAGAACCCTAGAAAAGGAAACCCTCTCCCAATTGAACCTCACCCCACCCCTCAAACGTAGGAGGGAGTCAGGAAGAAATAGTCTGCCTCAGCCTGCCCTGCCCTCCCAAAGAAGAGAGGGAGAGAGTAATAGGCAACCTGCCTAACCAGTTGGCTGAGTGGTGCATACACTCACCTAGCACAGGTCTCAAGTGGGTCAGATGCAGCTTCCCACACCTCAGGATCTGAGTGCTGCTTCACAGGTTTTCCACAGAGACAAGTGTTGCCTCCCCATGCCTTCATGATGGGCCAGGGACTGCCTCCCTTGTGCCTTGTGGTGGTCTGGGAGCCACCTTCCCCTCAAGATGATGATATGAGATGATGATGATACTATATAATGAGATGTTCCAAGTACTGTATTAGACTAAAACACTCAGTGAATATATTTGTTAATATCAAAATACTTTGGGCTGCCTTGAAGTCAGTAAGAGAAAAGAGGAAGTGAGCAAATCCAACATTTTTTGTAAAATGCATGGGACTGGCTTTTTGAAAGGATGGCTTTATTTAAAATTATTTAAAGCTTTTGAATTTACAACCAGACTAGGACAAGTCTAGTGTTTAAAAGCAAACTTACTGGATCACATGAGCCCTATTTGTGCTTCATATCTATAAACAATGGCATGATTGAGATATAACTCTGCCCGGCAAAGTTGGTGTAATCTGTATAGAAGGTTATGGGAAATAAGATACAAGGTACTCTCTCAAATTAGGATCCATTATATTTGTGTGTGTGCGCTTGCGCGCGCGCGTTTTAACCTGTATACAAATATAATGTATATATATAAAACAGAATATTAGTTAATGTGTTATTTTTTGAAATGGTTTAATGTTCTTTTTTATATTTTTTCTGTGTGTTTTAATACTGATAAAAATTATATATATATTTTAAAAAATTAAATCCTGCATGGCAAAGCAAGATTAAACCATGACTAGTGTATTACTAATGAAACAAGATCCACCCACCTCATTGTGCTGCGCTTTGGATCAAAATCCGAGCCATCGACTAGTAAGTTGTCTGGCAGAAGGACATTTTTCCTCCAGTTTTTCTATGGTTGTCTGGGAAGACCACAAACTCAAGCGGTAGTGTCTTTTAACTACAAAAATCTGAGATTCTAGAAAAAGCTCCCACTGTTGCAACATAAGACATTAAAGAGAAAATAATTCAAAATGAGGCCTTTTTGTGCAAAAATACAAAAAATCCTTTTCAACACAAAATATGACTGAAAGTATGTGGGGATTTTTTTTCTATTTGCTTCTGAAACACAAACCCTGAAACCCTTCTAAAACTAGTGTTTCTGTGTGTGAAAAGGCTGTATTGTTTAGTTTTAGCATATTGGCATTAGTTTAGATTTCTAGTTTGTTTCTGTGTTGCAACACATGGATTTTACTTTTCCCAGATCCCTGAATCTTATGACTGCAGAACCTATGGGAGTGAGAGTGGTGATATGTCAGCCCCAGTTGCAAAGAGAGAAAGAATACCAATAGGAATACAAGTGAGAAAGTCAGCTCATCCTAATGATTTGTCATGTGTTTGATGGAGAACATTTATTTATTTCGCTGCTTGTGCAGTTATTTCATGTCCCTGGATGGAAACATTTGAATAACTATTCAGTTATGTTGGTTCATTTTTATTTCTTACCGTTTTTTAAAAAGCCAAACTTGCTACAGTTAGAAAGGCATTTTTTTCTCCTTATCTAAGGATTGTTACCAGGAATTTATATATATATATATATATATATTTATTTATTTATTTATTTATTTATTTATTTTATTTTATTTTATTTTTTATTTATTAAACTTTTATACCGCCCCATCCTCTAGGGGCTCTGGGATTTATATGGGATTTATGTTTTATTGTTCTGTGCAGTAATATTCATGAGACAGTTTTGTTAGCAGTTGCTGTTTACATCTGATTCTATCCTTCAGTTCTTGGAGGTGCTCTGTGTTGCGAAATAAAGTGATTGAATAATGTATATAGTCTTTTTGAACATAAAGAAACACGGTATTGCCTTTTATACATACAGAAGGGTATAATAAGATTGTGTTTACTCTAGGTTTATTGATTTATTTATTTCTTAGACTTCTATGCCACTCTCCCATGTCGAGAGACTCAGAGTAACTAACATCAGTGTTATATATATATCAATAATAATGTAAAAACAACCTACAAATGTAACAATAAACAGAATACACTGCTTAATAAAATAATCACTTCATTACTATGCCTAAAACCTTCCTGGAGGGTTCAGCCTAAAGCTTGATTTCTATTTCTGACCTCTAAGAGGAGCTACTTGTATGACTTCTTTTGTTTTGCAGGTTCATGGTACAAAAGCCATGTTTAATACAAACCAAATAATGTTTGTGAATGCCAAGGCCTCTAAGGAAGAAAAAAGAATTGTGACAGCATGTTGATGTTATATGTAGTTTAATAACATGTACCAGGAAAACTAAATTTACACAAATATAAACAAAATAAGTCAAGCAAGCAATACACAATGATTTTATCCTAGGAGGACAGTAATCAGAGGGGAAATTTAGGCCCAGCTACCTAAGGAGACCATAGGTAAAGTTGAAAAGTTAGTAATAAAATAATTAGGTTAAAACCAGTTAACATGATTTTTCAAATTGAACTTCCTTCCCTGACCAGTTACAAAATTTACATTGCAAGCCAAGCAAACTATGTAATACTATTCTTCACAAAATGTCTCTGAACTGGCTACAGGCCCACTTTCTAAAATTAGTGTTTGAACTGGAACTGAATTGCAGAGATTAAAAGGTGCTACTGAATCTGAACTGACACCAGATTTTTACTGGTTTAACTTCCTGGGTACAGAATGAGTGAGGAAGAGGGAAAGAAGAGTAGATGCTGCAGGTAGCAGGGGAGTGCACACTGCCTGTGAAAGGGAGAAACAGAGACAGAAGAAAACTGGACCAGCAAGGTGGAAAGAAGCTGGATGAAATGGAAAGGGCATGAACAAGAAAACAATATTTCCTCCCCTGTGAATTCCTTCATGTTCCATACTTTATGAATCCTACATGACTAGGTACTATGGTATCTCAGTAGTTGCCCACTACCATATGAGCTGATCAGGGGTGGGTTATTTTCTGTGGCTGTACAGGTTTATTTCTGATCATTCCAAATTGGTTTGGATAGCTGTCACTTCTTTCAGTATGCATTGCTATTTTTAATGCTTCTCTTTTATATTTTGTTTCTTCTGTACTGCTGTTTTCTTTTGCAATTATTTTTGTGAGTCTAATTGAGGGTTCTTTTGAACAGATTAGATGGTTATACGTTTCTTCAAAAAAGCACGTTGTTGTTTTTTTGCTTCCAAATGATACATTTTATATCTACTGTTGTAGTATGGCAAGGGCTGAGTTTTTTTCACTCACTGTGTATTTCTGTCTGCCAGAACCACACTGTGTCTTTTCCTGGCAATAACACATTGAAAATTGATGTTATGGTATCAGAATTAACAAGTGGGAGACATCAGAGAAGGATGAGGATAATAGGAATACCTAATCAGGCTATATACTGAAAGAGTAGGGGTGGAGCAGGGTTTGTTTATTTATTTATTTGTTTATTTATTTATTTGTTTATTGTTCACACTTTTATACTGCCCCATCCCCTAGGGGCTCTATAAGATCAACATGGCATGAAGTGAACTGTCTGAGACCCGGAGACTACAGACATATTGAATTTGGCTGCTATCCCACCTTTTACACATAGTGGTGAAACGCTGAAAACAGCAGTGCCAAAACTACTTTTGGGCACCATTAGCCAGACATGACATCTACATTCCAATCATTTTAAGACAATCTCTAATTTCTTTTTCCAAAACTCTGTACTGTACCAATAGCTTTATGTGGCAGTTCTTGCAATTAAAATATTTATTTTATTTATTTGCAAAAAAAAAAAGGTTATTCTACTTCTCCAGGAGAGCTTATAATGTTGGGACTGCTCTCAAAGGCCTTCTTCAAAAATACTGAAAAAATTATCTAGTTCGCCAAATAAGAGTCCACTACTCATGCAGAGGAATGGGGAATCAAACCAAGTTCTTCAGATTAGAGTCCACCTGCTCTTAACCCTTATACCACACTGTCTCTCTACACCTTACTTATTTGAATTGCTTAGAGAAGACAGAGGTGGGAAAGATTCATGTCAATTTGCTGTACTGTTGAAGAACTGGGCTGCCTGTCTGTGCATTCAGTCTGGAACCTGTTAGATTCAGTTTTAATTTATTTTGTTGAAAATAAACAACATCCAGATCACAACATTAATTATATACAGCTGAAGCATACAAATAATAATTTGTATGAGAACATTCTCTATCCTCAAAACAGGTTATGGAATAATAAATGTTAAGTCTCTGCCACGTGAACTAAAATATTTTCCATCATTCCATCATTCGTATTATGATTTTCTGTATAATTTGGCTTTAAAAAGTCTATCTATAGCCATGGTGGCGAACCTTTGGCACTCCAGATGTTATGAACTACAATTCCCATCAGCCATTGCCAGCATGGCCAATTGGCCATGGTTCGCCACCACTGATCTATAGGGCATTTATACAGAATAAACCGAAATATAAATAATAAATCAAAATATAGATAATGCTTAACAGAATTAGTTGTTACTGTTTGTAAAGATACAGTATTAGCTAAAGTGGAATGGAAGCTAATAGAATGGAAATCAGTTACAGTCCTATGTACTGGCTATCTATCAGTAATGCCTATTGAAAGATTGTGATACCCAGATAACAGTGTGGATTTGCCTTCTTTCTGTATCTACAGAAGTTGCATCAGCAGTTTACATCATCGTAGCTGTGCATTCATCTCTAAATGTATGTGATATCTAATTGTCTTCTGCTTATCAGGATAAGTTAGGCTCATTCCGCACGTGCAGAATAATGCACTTTCAAACTGCTTTCAGTGCTCTTTGAAGCTGTGCGGAATAGCAAAATCCACTTGCAAATAGTTGTGAAAGTGGTTTGAAAACACATTATTTTACGTGTGTGGAAGGGGCCTTAGTGTATATGTGAAGTCATAGGAAAAAATACAGTAGTCTAAGATGTCTTTCTTGTTTGACCACTAACTATATAGAATTATTGACATAAGAACATAAGAACTAGCCTGCTGGATTAGACCAGAGTCCATCTAGTCCAGCACTCTGCTACTCGCAGTGGCCCACCAGGTGCCTTTGGGAGCTCACATGCAGGATGTGAAAGCTGCTCCTGAGCACCTGGTCTGCTAAGGCATTTGCAATCTGAGATCAAGGAGGATCAAGATTGGTAGCCATAGATCGACTTCTCCATAAATCTGTCCAAGCCCTTTTTAAAGCTATCCAGGTTAGTGGCCATCACCACCTCCTGTGGCAGCATATTCCAAAATAATGGGCATATAATTATGGGCATGTAATTTACTGTATGTTGGATTTATTCTGTAGATTACCCGTACTACACCTGTATAAATCAGTTCCGCAGTAGAAAGAATGAGGCTGAAGAAGCTTGTGAAAAACGCGAATTATGTGCAACGTGTTTCCCTGGTGGTTGAATCATGTGGAAATTGAAGATACCTGGAGATTGTAACGTGTGGAAGATAAGGGAGTTTTCCAAATAATTTGGACCTAAGAAATTCTGAACACTGAATATTCACCTGTGAGGATAAAAAAAAACTCTTATGAACTATATTATGAAAAGGTGGATGATTTGAATGGACAGAATGTGATATATTGGACACTTACCTGTTTAAAGATTGTAGAGTCGTTTTGTACATATATTCCGCACCGCAATTGATACATTAGAAACTTACCTTTTGAATTTAGAATGGTTACTTACCTTTGGATGTTGTAGTATGAGTTTAAGGACCTACTGCATGAATTATGGGATCATATTAAGAGTATATGGCTATATGTAATTCTGTGAATATATGATTAAAAATTAAGACAAATAGGAGATATAGCAGTGGATTGAAAAGTTTATTGAATTGTGGCAGCTGTAGTGCAACAGTTTACCAGTAGCATTTTAGCATATTCCAAACACCAATCACACGTTGCATGAGGAAGTGTTTCCTTTTATTAGTCCTAATTCTTCCCCCCCAGCATTTTCAATGAATGCCTCCTGGTTCTAGTATTGTGAGAAAGGGAGAAAAAATTCTCTCTGTCAGCATTTTCTACCCCATGCATAATTTTATAGCCTTCAATCATATCCCCCCTATGGATTGCTTTGGACTAGGATTGCTTTGTACAATCTATCACACTCTTTGCAGAGTGCGGGCAGCTGTCTTCTTCTATAGCTCCCTGAAAAGTTGTAGGCACTTTTAAGGTTCAAGGATTTTCCAATGAAAAGAAAATTCCACAGACTTTTGCACAAATAGAAGTGCTTTGCAAATGTATGCAGGTTTCTTTGAATGCATAGATATACTTCTACAGATCTTTGTATGTTGGAAGGGTGTCAGTGGATTATCCAGTTTCATCAAACCAGATTATTACAGAATACAAATTTTTATTTTCTTTAACATAAACTATTTGCTTCCACTAGTATATTGCGAGTGTTGTTCTATACAAAATAAGCAAGGATTTTCAAAGACTTTTGGAACTGCTCTATTACAAGGAAATGCAGTGCATTTTCTGGTAAATGTACTAAAATTCCTGAAGTTTTAATCAAATGCCAAATGTTACATCAGTCCTGTTTGCCATCTTTCTTCCTGATCTGTGACCTTGACCTTGTAACATGTTGGTATGTCAAATCTATTTTAGTGAATGGCTGATCATAGGATTTTTGTTGCAAACTCACACAATAGTTTGATAGAATTCAGAAGCTGAACATAATTTTCCATTTCCATTTTTCCCTCAACTATAATAAACTGACAGAAAAGAACTGCCTAGTTCAAGTAATTTTTTATAGTTAGGATTTTAGAATATGTCACTTACCAATAATAAGAACGTTATCTGATTTCTTGTGTGCCAGCTAAAATGAATAATTTCTTAAGATTTCAAATTCTACATTATAGCAGAGTTCAGTCTTTGGAACCTTTATTTATGTATTTGTACCCCTTTATTCACAAATCAGTATTGGAATCTAACAGCATCTGTTTGGGGATTACTTTAAAATCCAATTGAGTTATCAGAATCACCATAATATCTAACCTCATTTCCAAAATTATTCAAAATTATTGAAGAAGTTCAAAAGAAGTGTCTTGTTCCAATCCACTTTTTCCAACCTATGCATAATTTTGTAAACATCTATTGTGTTTCCTCACCTGTGGCATGGACAGCCTAGTCTAGCCTGATCTCATCAGATTTTGGAAACTAAGGTCCCTTCCGCACAGCACAGAAGAGCAGGTTGCAGGCGGGATAAAGTAACCTGTTTTCCTGTTCGCATGCCTCCATGCAGGCAGCGATAGGAACGTGCGGAAACAATGCAGGTTGCTGCTGCGCCTTAACATGGAGGTGCAGGGGGTTTTTTGCTCCTTATCTCCCTTGCTGCATAGCTACGCGGGCAGGCTGTCATGACCCCCTCACAGCCATGCTAACGTCCTTGCGACCCTGCTGAACCTTGCCACCTGGAGCCCTGAAGCACTATTACAAACCCCACTAATCAATTTAGCACCTAGTCAAGTGGCTCAGAGAACTCATATAGCTCTCTCTGAATCTAAAGGCTCAGCCATGAACTTGTTTATCTGCCTGACCACTTTGCCGCTGATTGCTCAAGTAGCCAAGATACCTAAAATTTTGTGAATGTCACTCCTGGAATTGTTTTTGTCCAAAAATCAGGTTCATGGGGATCAACAGAGGTCTAAAAGTAGCTGGTGAAAAGAGTCCTACCTGTTCACTAACACAAGCCATGGAAATGTAATCTCTGTTAAAAATGTTAAACACAGTGTTGTATAATTTAAAGGATCTGTTTTCTCCATAGAACACTGTTCATTGTAAACCTCAGTAGATCACAAATGGTATAGCATTTGAAGATACATGAGGAATAGCTAGGATCTAAACTTAGTTTCTCAGACAAGGAATAATAATCTAAAAGTTAGCAAAGTAGTACGAGACTAAAATTGTAGGTAGATCTGGCTGTTGTGGACTTTCCGACTGTGTTCAGCTGTGGTCTGTAGTTTTTGATCCTAGTGTTTTGCCCGGATCTATGCTGGCATCTTCAAAGGCATGTCATAGTAAGATGTGTGATTGTGTGGTAGGATATATGTTTTGTCCACTTCACAGTGGAGAAGGGACTAGGCGCATTTGTAGGATCCAGGTGAAGTTCATTTGCAGTTGCAAATGCTTTTGGGTGGATCACTGACATTATTTACCTACCTATTTTTTCCCATTAACTGCATAAATGGTGTATAAAATGCCAAAAATCTTTCATTTCATATTTTCTCAGAGATTTTAAAAGTAATTACGACAAGACTGTCTGGTCAGTCAAACATATGTCATGTTCATTCAGAATTACCATATTCTCATCCCTGCATCTTGTAGTGTGGTGATGGCGAACCTATGGCACAAGTGTCCAAGGCGGCACTCAGAGCCCTCTCTGTGGACACGCATGCCATCATCTCCCCCTCTCCCCTCCCTCAGCCAGAGGTGGCTGCCAGCAGACTCGTTGGGAGTCACGCTGCACAGGCTGGCACAAGGCGCTCTGCCGGCTGGGGCTGAGCTTCAGGGAGGTCCTCTTGAGTCGACCTGATTTGCTGTAAGTACCATCTACGAGTACCCCCTCTCACCCACAAGGCTTGGGAGACTGGAGGCTGGCACGCTTTTCTTGGTGTGTAACTTTTCAGACCAAGCTAAAACTTTGGGGGTAGGGTTAAAAAGTGGCAGCCCGGCGAGGGGCTTTCATTGGGAGGAGTGCGTCTGTCAAGAGCAGGGCAGACGCAGTGGTGGGATTCAGGCGCTCATCCCGATTAGGGTGAACCATTTGTTAAGGGCCCCCCTCCCCTGGGGGAGAGAGCGATGGGGCTTTTAGTGCCTGAGAGCCCAGGGCGAGGAGGTGTGTTCTTGCAAGGTCCCTAGGCTCACGGCGCCAATCCCGTTCCCACAAGATCAAAGCAAAAGTACAAAAGACAAAAGGCATTTCACACAGATAAAGAATTGAGCTAAACCATGCCCCAACTAACTGGCAGGAAAGGGAGAGGAGCATCCCTTCTCCCTTCATCCCACCCTGAGCATCCCTTCCCCCCCTTGTCAGAATTAGGGCCATTGTGACAGAGGCAAATGTGGGACAGAGAGGTCCATTTCAAAATATTCTTCATGCTTTTATTTTTCTGTTCCTGTTGCATTTTTGTGGGAAGTCAAGTGCTGTGATGACATGTGAAGGAAAAACTGCAGATCAGATGGCTGCTCCGCCAATTTAGCTTTCCTGAAGTTATCCCACCCCTTGCACAGCATTCTTGCTTAGGATTGCCTTCCTTGACTGCCTTTTTACTTCTATTTTGTGGTTGGGGGGTGGGGGTTATTGGGTTTCGGTAAGTGAAAATTTCAGTTTCCTTTCCCCCCACACCCCTCCCCCTTCCCCCGCCAGGCCCAATGAAGGTAACCCCACTGATTTTCATGGGAAGAATAAAGCGCAATTCTTTACGTGGGAGTAAGCTCTGTTGCTGGCAGTGGGACTTGCTTCTGAGTAAACCCTCCTAGGGTCATGATTCACCCATTCAAAGCCTTGCATAGTTGCTTCAAAGCAAAGCCACCGACTACCACCAAGCTTACTCCCAAATAATGCACACCTTGGAGCAAACCGTTTTTTCTAAACGAAAACCTCAGTATTCAGGTTAAATTGTGTGTTGGCACTTTGCGATAAATAAGCGAGTTTTGGGTTGCAGTTTGGGCACTCGGTCTCAAAAAAGTTCGCCATCACTGTTGTAGTGGTTAACTCTACTCTGTCTGCATAGAAAAGAAAACCAGCTTTTGCATTCATGATGAATTTTTAAACTATTGTTCCAGGTAACAAATCTGAAGCGATTTCTATTATTTGGTTTGCATGTTCTTACAAAGAAACTGCTACATAATCTGAAAACTACCTTTAAGTTAATAATACATTTAAAAATGCAAATTCAAAAAAAATTATTTAAATTGTGTAATGAACATATTGTATGTTTGTTAACAATGAGGAAAATTACACAATACAACAGAGATATAATTTTTTCATAAATATAAGGGGTTTCTCACTTCAAGTATGTTTGGGCAACAATTGAAGTACAACTCTTGTGAACCTCATTGAAAACAAGTAGTTTTGTAGCAGTCTTTCTTTTTCTGTTTGTTGGGTACATGGTGTCATTATGGCCTAACATTTACAATGAATGCTGGGGTTCAGTGGACAAGAAATACCTTGCAAAAGACTAGTTACCCTCTGGCTGCTATGTGCCAACTTGCTAGGTATTCATCAACTTTTGGCCTCAGCAAATGCTTGCATGCCACTGGATGCTTGCATGCCACTCTCACAGCCTTCGTTAAAGTGATTTGCAATTCTGACATGACTTTAAATATCTAGTCGATCTAGTTAAGCAGTAAGTAAGCACATAGCACGTACCCATTCTGTGTCTTTAAAAGCTAGAGGGTTAAAAAAAAAAGAAATATGTCCATCCATCAGAATTATGCGTGATGAAAAAAACTGGGAATGGAACCAGTGGTGGGATTCAAATAATTTAGCAACCGGTTCCGGTGGTGTGATTCAAATAATTTAACAACTGGTTGTTTACAAGCACCATTTTAACAACTAGTTCTGCTGAAGTGGTGCAAACCTGCTGAATCCCACCACTAAATGGAACCCAATACTTTGAAACTTCCCTGCGAACACAGCATTTAAAAATAAGTTGGTCTAAGTCCATTGAAATCAGTGGACTAAGACTGAAATAATTCTGCATAGGATTGCCCTATAGAACATGGAATCACCACATTAAATGTATTAAATATGCTATAAATTGCCATAAAATATTACCTGTGTATGGGTACTGCCAGCACTCCCATACTGAAATCCTATGTGGGCTGTTTTCTTTTATATCCAAAAAAATGTCCTGTAGTTTAATTATTTGGTATTTTTTGAAACCAGAGGCCATTCTCTGTCATTCAGGGTTGATTGGGAGATGAAGACTATAGAGGAATGTTGTAGAAAAATGAACTGCAGAATAGTAAACAGTGTTCAGACAGGTTTAGCTAGGTGAGTGAATTTGTTCAGAGCTCTGGAATACACACTTTTTACATGAATACATTTTATTCTAAATAAGGTCCAGCTAATTTTTTTTCTTTTTTACTTCATAGGAGTCAAGTATGCTTGATGTCATGATAAATGATTGAAAAAACCCCCCTTTCCCTGGAAATCTGGAAGAACATGAATATTTCCCCCTACAGCCAAGTTTTGAATAATCTCTGTGGATCAACTGCTTAATGTGTGCGTCTATTACAAAAGAGATGGATACAATTGGAACTTTGACTCATCGACAGATTATTTTCTGGAATAATCCTATTTGGAATAATGCTCTCATTTTTCACATCAATTTTTGTAGAAGGCTGTAGCCTTATTTATTAACTTTCATTTTTGTTTATTTATAACAAACTAGTCCTTAAAGTGAATAGAAAGTGAGGCTTTGTGGATACTTGTATTGAACATGACTCATGGAGAAGAGCTTGTCTCTGAGATGCACGAGGATTCCATTGTTCTAACTTACCTAGAGGGATTACTGATGCATCAGGCAGCAGGAGGTTCGAGTTCTGTGGTTGACAAAAAGCCTGTTGGGCCAAGTTCGGAGGATCAAAACTTCAAGCTTTCGGGAAACACATCTCCCAATTGTCAGAGAGATGGTCCAGCTCCTAACACACATACATATCGGGGTTCGGGAATGCTGCATCACAAAAAGGCAAGGCTGTTACAGTCTTCTGAAGACTGGAATGCAGCAAAAAGAAGGCGGTTGTCTGATTCGATTGTGGATTTAAATGGGAAAAAAGGAGCCTTGTTAGCTGGCATGGTTGAAAATGAGCCCAAAGGAAAGCAGGATAGCACATTACTGACTTCTTTGCTTCAGTCCTTCAGCTCTAGGCTGCAGAGTGTTGCTTTGTCACAACAGATTAGGCAGAGCCTTAAGGAGCAAGGCTATTCCCTCAGCCATGATTCTCTACAAGTGGAGAAAGACTTAAGGTGCTATGGTGCTGCATCCACTCATTTGAAAACTCTCTTGAAGAAGAGCAAAGGAAAAGATGAAAAACCGGAGACTAGTCTGCCTGAGCTAACAACAAATTTAGCAAAAGATCGGTTTATAGAGTCTTCACATACAGAACAGAGTGGTACCAAGGTGATAAGTGAGCCATTGTCTTGTGCTGCAAGACTACAAGCTGTTGCAAACATGGTGGAAAAAAGATCTAGTCCTGCTACATCCCCCAAACCCAGTGTAGCTTGTAGTCAGCTAGCTTTGCTCCTTTCAAGTGAAGCTCACTTGCAGCAATATTCCAGGGAACATGCTCTAAAAGCACAAAATGCCAGTCAAATTGCCAGTGAAAGACTTGCTTCAATGGCAAGATTAAAAGAAAGTGCTCCAAAAGTTTCTGGCCATTTCAAACTGACAAAAGGTATGGAAAGCCATCTGAATGGTCAGACAAAATCTTCAACCAAATCAATAACCAGCAAAAGCAATAGAACTCCTTTTCAGGGTTCCACAGGCCTCATTCATTCATCTCCCAAAAGCATTGGTTACAAAGCCACAGTGGAAAAGAATCATTTGAAACCACCTTCAAATAGTAGCTTACTTTTGCACCTTCTTAAGAATCACAATGCTACTAAGCAGACTAAGGGGTATGAACAAACTGAGAGAGCAAGTATTTTTGAGGAGAGTAGTATACCAACCACTGTTGATGAATACTCAGATAACAATCCTAGTTTTATAGAAGATGATAGTAGTGATGATGAAAGTTCTCAATCTAATTGTCTTCCTATAGACTTATCTTTTAAACAGAGAACAAATAAACCAGATTCTGGACAGTCAACTTCTCTAGACAATTTAACTCAATCCTTGCTACACAACTGGGATTCAAAAGTTCCTTGTATAGAGAATATAGAAGAGAAAGACTCTACTAAAAGTACTAAACTGAATCCACATCATAAAGTAACTTTACTTCAATTATTGCTTGGCCATAAAAGTGAAGACAATGCAGAGAAAATGTCAGAAAATGAAGGTACATTAGTTACAGCTGATGTGTCAAAATTTAATTTACCATTGAGTAACAAGATTTCTGGAACTGATTGCTGTAATGTCAATCGAATTACTCCAGTAAACACCCCCCCTTTACTGACTTCTTCAAAAGCAGATTCTCCCATCAATCTTTCACATCATTCTCCTTTATTGGTCAAACATAGCTCACCACCTTACATTTGCACCATGCAGCCAGAGAGACTAATTAATCCAGCTTCTAAACACTTGATAGATCTTACAGTACACAAAGAACTTCGAGGAACTAAACCTAACAGAAATGAAACTGGGCAAACATCCTCCTCTTTTAGTGCAAGCAAACTACTGCAGAATTTAGCTCAGTGTGGAATGCAGTCTTCCATGTCGATGGATGAGCAAAGGGCAGCAGGCAAACAGATTACTACTGTAAATACAGAAAAACCAATAGGACTGATAGATGGGTTGAATAGCTCTCTTCTTACTAACAAATCAAGTACACTTGAAGAAAACAAAATACTCAATAAGCAGTCTCTGCCTAATGAGCAAAGATTTCCTAGTACAGAAATTCAGAATATCCTTGAAAGACGCACTGTCCTCCAGTTGCTTCTGGGAACCTCCAGCAAAGGTATGAATGAAATAAAAGAGAGGATGCTTTCAAAAGAAGAAAGTTTACCAGACCAGGCAGAAAAACCTTCGAATGAACAAATATTGACTGTGAAAATAAAAACAGAGCCTTCTGAGGAATCAAATGTCCTTCAGAATCCAGATGCACAGCAAATAAGGGAAAATGATAGTAAGAAATTTCAAGGAATCACTAATTCAGTAGAGAGAAGCACAGCTCCAGGATCTGAGGAATTTAAGCCAAACCCGCTCTCACCTCAAGATTTTTCTTTTGCAAAGAATGGTCTGCTAAGTCAATTACTGAGACAAAATCAAGATGACTGTTCTGCAAATGATCTAGATGGGAGCCCCAGGAACAGTGAGAGGACATTTGTCGAATCAAAGACTCACAGCACAGTACCTAAGAAGAGAAAACTTCATTCTGAACTTTCAGAAGGTCCTTTAAAAATATTAAAAAGTAACCAAGGTAACATGTCATCTGATTCTGCAAACAATCATAAGTCTTCTCCAGAAGCCTTGCATGGCCCTGGGCTTAACCAGAAAGAACTGAAATTCAGGAGAACTGATTCTGAATCACAGTATTCTTCAGGTCACGGTTCAAACAATGAATCTGAAAATAGGAATTGGCCTAGAGAAAGCAAAGGGTTTAATGTGTTGAAGCAACTTCTTCTCTCAGAGAACTGTGAAAAAGAGTTGTCTCAGCCTAGGAGTAATTCATCAGTTCCTGAGGGAAAAAAGAAAGGAGGCAAAAATAATCTAACAAATAATACCTCTTCATTGCATATTCTAATGGGAAATCCTGGCCAACAAACCAATTGTTTGGATCACCGAACATTTCAGTATTCAGTTGCAATGCAGAGTCCTGCCAGTTCTCTTTTCACTGAACGTTTGGGGGGAATAGTTTCATCAAAACCTGATTGTGACCAGTTTAATATATGCCATGTACCTAGTGAAAAGGGGCCTATCAAATGGGTCATCACAGATACGGTCAAAAATGAACATGAAAGAGACTCCCCCAGACTGACAAAAACCAATCCAATATTGTATTATATGTTACAAAAAGGAGGCAGTTCTAAAATCCAGGAAGCACATGGCAAAAATATTTGGAATGAGCCATCTTTTACAGAAAATTCAACATTCAAGAAAGAATTATCACCCATCACAGAATGTAAAGTACCTTTTCATAATGTGAGAAACCCTTACAATAGCCATCTAGGTAATAAGGTGTCCCTTCAACATAATGTGAACGGAGAAGTATATGGACTCTTAGAAAAAGTGCTAATAATTAAGAAAGAACCAGAATAAATTATATAAAGTGTTTACAGTCAGGTTTAAATCTTTGCTTTAAAAAAATTAAGTGTTGTAAAAATCTAGCATGATTTGAGAAAAGCATGAGATAACGGAAACATGGTTTTGTTTGATAAATGTTTCTGCTGATATTTAAAATACTTGTAGTTAATTTGTTCTTTGCTTTACAGGAAACATTTGCAAAAGATTTACTTGACTTGTTAGTTGTATAACCTCCATGAAAAGCCTACAACTAGAGACTTGGTCCCCTTTTGCATTTACTTTCCTACTTCCATAGCCCTTTTCCATTAGTATGACTGAATGAAAAAGGTTTTTAACCATGTGGTTTAGCTTCCTGTTTTCAGACCATGGAAGTGGTGTAGTGGTAAGAGTGTTGGGCTGGGATCTGGGAGATCTAAGTTTAAATCCTCGCTTTCTTATGGAATCTTGCTAGGTGACTTTGGGCCAGTCACATACTCTTAGCCTAATCTACCTCTCAGGGTTGTTGTGAGGATAAAACGGAGAAGAGGAGAACATTGTAAGTCACTTTTGGTCCCTGTTTGGGAGAAAATCAGGGTATTAATGAAATAAATGGACCTCTCAAGCAATCGAAGCATCATTCTCATGGTTTGTAAACATGGCAGGAAGCTGAAATGTGCATGGAAATATTTACTCATACTTAAATCAGTGAACAAACAACCACAGATGCAGCAGCAACTACACTGGAGAATGTAAGTATAAGGAGGCCATTGGTACTGTACATGCAATGCCAGGTAATATACAGCCTACACTGGTGATAGGTTATTGTGCACCACTGCGCTATGTTTCCCATTTTTAAATTATCACTACTAGGACAGTATAATTTTGTGTGTTTTAATACATTTATGAAATGTTAAGATTCTCTTTTTTAATAAATGGAACAATTAGACCCAGGCATTAGTTCACATGTTTGTAATCCTAATCAGTGTTAGATAGAGAAACGCACAAAACAAACCCTTTAGTGCTTCCAAATTTCTTTTAACAGTTTCTTGTTTTAATATCTGGGAAAATCACAATATAGTACATATTTTCAGTAGTTACATTTTGGAAAATACCTTCCCTAAACACTTGGCTGGTAATCATATAAAATTTGGATTATGACTTTTACTCTTTAAAAAAAAATAAAACTGCATTTCAGCTATGCTAGAAATAACAAGCCTCATATTTGTTTTCACATTTCTTTTCTTCACTTAACACTTAGCCAGATGTCAGTAGTCAGCACATGGAAAATAGTGAAGGGAGCTGGTATTTTACCAGGCTGGTGTTGTTTTTTGTTTATGAAAAAACATATAATACATGATGATGGCCTCTTTCCCCTTTATTCATGCTTTTGTATAATATAAGCACCACAAAAATGTGGAACATTTTGTGTTGCTGGCAGCTTTATTTTTGTATAAAGGCAGTACATGGATTAATATCAATTTGTCTGTGGACAAACTCATGACAAATTTATTAGCCTTCAAACATTAATATCCTAGTATTAAACAACATATTTTTTGGAAATTGGAAGAGTTGAATGACAGCTTTGTTGAATTGTAATGCATAGATAAAAATCAAAATCTATTTCAGTGTAGATAACAGACTAGATACGTTCATATCCTCTCATGCATGCCACACACATAACATGCAAACAGTAGTACACAGCATTGCACTCACACAGTTAATAGTAAGCTCTTAATTTGATTTTAGGATTAAATTAATGGCAAAGTCAGACAGCAAACATTTCCCAATATGAAAGTTAGCTTTTGCTTCATTGATTACTTGTTACAATTGATATATGAAAAGTCTTCCTAAATTTTCAATAACATTGAATGATGGACAAACTTATCCAGGCTCAAACAGCAAAATGCCCAGCTACAAAGTAGAACTCTCAGGGGGAAAAAATTGCCCTTTCCCAAGAGTTCTCCAATGACTTTTAAGATACCTTCCCTTAAGCCCTGTTATAACTTCAATCTTTTTTTTAGAGCCAGTAGCAACTGAGGCAACCAGGACATTGAGTCTCTCCCTCCCCCATTCTCCTACCCTAGCATAGTAATATTAAGTGGTATATTCTGCCATAGCAGAAAATGTAGTCACAAAACTGGTCAGCTTTACCCTCATGGTCTCTTCTTCAATCCTTCCTCCTTGTTACAGTGGTCACAGTAGGGGAAGGAGAGGTAGACTTTTTCCTTATTTTTACTTAAGAGCAGTAGCTTCTGATGCAAAAAACAAGAAGATTGCAGTAGAAGGTATAAGCTCTTCTGAAGTTTGTATTCAGATTTAAACCAGAAAACAACTTAGACCCATACCTTTGTTTTGAGCCTAGAAATTATGGACTTTGTCTGGATCACTTCAGTTTACATATACATGCCTGAGTAGCAAACTTTGAATTATAGTTCTCTGTTTTATTATCAGTTTCCTTTAATGATAGAAGTGAAATTTCCAGCAACTGTTATTTTTCTGGAAATTTTATTCTGTTTCTTTTAAAAATATCCACTATACTCACCAACCTTACTATAATCCCTTTGAAGTTCCATTGTTTTTGGGTAGAGGATAAGTGGAAATCAGTGCAAGACAGAATTCAACTTGATATAGTCCATCTTATTGAGCACAAAGATGCTAATAATATGTCAGCTACCATATAGAACAGTGTGAATTCACATCACTCGTGCAAATTATTAGTGATAGTGGGTTGGATCCACTGGAAAGGTTTGCAGAGTGAATCAGCCAAATTGATATTTCCTTATCTTCCTCAAACATAATGCTGTTGTGGGTTTTCCGAGTTGTGTACCGTGTTCCAGTAGTATTTTCTCCTGATGTTTCGCCTACATCTGTGGCTGGCATCCACAGATGCAGGCAAAACATCAGGAGAATATACTACTGGAACACAGCCAGATAGCCCAGAAAACCCACAACATCCAAGTGATTCCAGCTGTGAAAGTCTTTCGACAATACGTAGGCAAATTCTGCATGGACCGTGGGAGTGGCGGGGCGCCAGTATACATGACACCAGTGCCAGCCTGGGGCTGTTCGCACATGTGTGTGTGGGCAGCCCCAGAGTTGCTGCAGCCCGCAACAGCGCCTTTGCTGTTTTAAAAAACTTACCTCCTCATCCCTGTATAGCTTTGTCAGGAAAAGGGGACATGCCCCCCTGGCAATGGCCCAGGGGTTGGAGGGCAGGGATTGTGTCCCCTCGTCCTGATGGAGCTACGCAGGGGAGGTAATTTTTTAAAAAGCGGCATGCCAGAAAACAGTGGTTTCCACCTGGTGCTGTTTGGTTTTTCACATGCAGGTGGACACACAGTTTGGGGGGGAAGAGTGGCACTGCCTTGATTTGGAGGCGGCAGCTGTGGGAAGTTTTCCACCCAAACACTGTTTTTACTGGACCGACACTGGTGAATACGGCACGTGCAGAATCCGCCATAATGCTGTTCATTCTGAAAATCCTCTCTGAGCCTCACAAAAGCAGGGCAGCCCAATGGTAAAGGGTTATCAGGCAAAATAGCCTTTTCCTCCACTCACACAAGCAGCCAGTGGAAGAGAGAAGAGGAAACTTTTACCTATTTCCTGTAGTTATTGCAGTAGGCAGTACTACGGTGTTTGTAATCCAATCCCAGACCTTGTCAGATTTTTCTGAACAAAGACCAGTATAAGGACACAGTGAAAAAAGATCTGAAAACATATTTCATCTGCTTTTCTTCTGGATCCAGCCCAAAAGGATAGATCCAAGGACTCCTTGCAGTAAGAGTGCAAATCTCTCTATCCAACATATTAGTTATATGTTACATTGTTTATTAAATTGCATCCTTATTTGCCTTGGATAAACTTTACAGGAAGGGAATATCTGTTCCATCTGTGACACTTCAAAGATTTTTTTTGTGAAATAATGTATTTGCATAATTGTGAACCACAGGCTATACCAGGGGTAGGGAACCTGCGGCTCGAGAGCCGCATGCGGCTCTTCTGCCCTTGCATTGCGGCTCCACGAGCTGAGCCACTAGCCCCATCCTTGCCCGCCCTGCAGGCAGCAGGGCAGACGCACCAACTGCCTGCGGCCCGCTGGGCCACGCCGCGGGCTTCCCCTCTCGCCTGCCCCGTTGGAGCGGGGTGGGTGCTTTCCCGGCGGCTGCCGAGGCCGAGCTGCTGGCCCCATCCTTGCCCGCCCTGCAGGCAGCAGGGCGGATGCATCCATACGCTTCTCAGAATGAGCGGAGTAAAAGGTAAAAAAAACCCAATATATACAGTGTTATCTTTATTTTAAATGTCAAAAATTATTTGCGGCTCCAAGTGTTTTCTTTTCCCATGGAAAACGGGTCCAAATGGCTCTTTGAGTGTTAAAGGTTCCCTACCCCTGGGCTATACCAATTAAAAACCGAAGGAAATGCCATACTCAAGAGGGCCTAATATATATAATGTCGGAAAAATTCAAATTGGCTTGAAAAACTTGGCTGAAACACTGATTTTTCATCATTCCTCTATGGAACTTTCAGAGTATTTATGCATGGACTTATTTCCCATAACAAACATTTGCATTTGAGCCACTTGACTGGAAAGAACAAACCTAGGTGGGGCAAAGCCATGTTGAGCTTGTAACCATGTTAGGTACTTCATAATACAAATTGCACATCTACATCACCAAGGAAAATCATCAAGATAAAGTCAAAATGTCATTGCAGTGGTACATCTGTGTGTTTAAATCTGGAACTGCTCCAATTGCATAGGGAATGGATCCAATTTAAACAAAAAAAAAACACAGCTGAAGAATGCAGAAACCATTTATTCCCTGAAGTCCTTTTCCTTTAATGCTTTTTTCCTCAGATGGCTCACTTTCAGTATACAAGCCAGGGGAAGGGGGAAAAGGAAATTATGCATTGGATAGAAGTGACATTTCTAACAACCGGACTGTACAGAGGTAAGCTGCCAGGGGTGTGTGATCTTGTCGGTCCTCAGCTCTTGTTTTCTGCATGATTGGGCAGATCCAGATTTAATCAGAGTAACCTGCTGCCATCACAGAGTGAGAACTATGATGGAAAATATAGTTGATAGAATTAAATGAATTGAAGATTGATAGGGCAACAAAAATAAGCATCAGTTTTCCATTGTAAACTTTAAAAGAACAATACAGAAATAGAGCATAACATTTCTATCTTGTTTATTTGCCATTTTATAAAAGGAAGGACAAGTAAATAATTCAGGAAAAACTGACACTATATTTTGCTAGCGAAGTAGGAGTAATTCATCTTTGGAAGATAGAAAACAAAAGCTTGAAAGGGAAATCAGCCATGTGTTTACTTCTTAAGCTATATATTTTTAAAAATAGATTATAAAGTGTTTTAACATTTTTTTCAAAAGAAATTAATTTTCCCCCAACAAAACATCAGTTAAAATGTGATGAAACTGTCATTAATGACAGCAAAATATTGCCAGTTTATTCTCTGCTGCATCTTAGTTGAATAAATTGGTAAGTTATATATTTTATATATACATATATATATGTAAATATATAGACTTGTTACACATACATGTTGAAATTGGTTTTTAAAGAGTGATGTAAATAGTGGTTTCTTTAACAAAAATACATATTTTGTATTCTATCTAATGCAAAGGAATAAAACATTTTAATCTTTTGTTATGTATATTTCATGTATTAAGTGTAAATAGGATCACATAGGTTTAAAAACTTTTTGCATGTATGTATACAGTTGCAAGTCTGAAAGAATGTATAGAAAATGTTTTATTTAAAGTGATAACCTGCTGCATGAAAAATGCATGGGGAACCCTGTGCATCTCTGCATTGACAAAAATGTCTTAAGTCAGACCAGATGTTTATCAAAATGCAACTGAATTCTGTTTCTGGACATGACTTCTGCTGTGATATTTTAGCTTTGTGAAAGAATGTGCTTCTAATGAAAAGGGTCTGGGAAAAAACTCCAACTCCTCCGGTTTTTGTTCCTTTTTAAACATAAAGAGCACCTCTTTTACCCCAGCTGTATCTGTCATTAACTTGTTGATTCCATTTCAAACCACTGAAGTTCTATTCCAGTATTTTCATACAGTAGAATATTGGTTTGCATTGCCATAATAAAAATTCTGGGGTTTATGCAACCTTTTTGTTGTGAGTTTTCAGTAATTTATCTATTCTCATTTTTACTAGAAAATGATTTATTCATGTGATATCACAAGACTGTATATACTGCAGTGTGCAGTTTTTTTAATTCAGTGTTTACTTCTTGCAGAAAATTTGAATAAATGATAAAATGCATTCAAATAATAGTTTTAATCTATTTATTGTGCTACTTGGTTTTATAGAGTTGGACAAGACCATAAGGGCCATGCAATTGAACTCACTCCCTGCCATGCAGGAACATACAATCAAATCACTTCCAATAGATAAGTCATTCAGCCTCTGTTTAAACAAAAAACCTCCAAATAAGGAGACTCCATCACCCTCTAGGGCAGTGTATTCCATTGTTGAGCAGCCCTTATTGTCAGGAAATTCTTTCAAATATTTAGATGGAATCTCTTTTCCTGTAATTTGAATCTATTACTCCATGTACTAGTGCCTGGAGCAGCAGAAAACAATCTTGCTCCATCTTCAACATGAACCCTTCAAATATTTAAACATGGCTATCATCATCCTTAACCTTCTCCAGACTAAACATACCCAGTCCCTACATCTCTCATAAAGCATAGATTCCAGACCTTTTACCATTTCGGTCATCCTCCTCTAGATAGGCTTCAGCTTGTCAATATTCTTCTTAAATTATGGTGCCCAGAAGTGGACACAGTATCCCAGGTGAGGTGTTTTCTTTAAAATGGAATTTTCTACTTAAATTTCACGTGATCATAACATCATAATTGTATAGACCCCAAGGAGAGATGCTAGCTCATGCAAGGAGTACTTTTGCACAGTCACTGCAAGATTAAGAAACCACAACATCTTTAAACTCCTCTGGCTAATAATGTGGGGCCTAACAAATATCTGAACTGGACTTAGGATCATTTAGCACTATAATTCTCCAACTGACCAGTTGATCTTACGGTGTGCTTCTAAACATGATCATGTAGCTTGCTTAGTTGTGAAATGGCATCAGATCCCATCAATTCAGATACCATTTTCCTTCAAACTATTTAACAGGTTCATCCTTTTGTATACCACATCTTCAGACTCCTAGAAGTATACCTTTTGCTCCTCAGGTCCCATTTGCTCCTCAGGTCACCATGCCTATGTATTTTGTTAAATCATTTCTGTAGCAATCGTCTGGACAAGTTGCACAACACCAATTTTGTGGCTAACTACCATCCTTTTTTTTCCTATTAAAATTGAAGACTACATTCGCAATTATTGTGCTGTATTGCTTTGTCATATTTTATTTACATTTTATTAAAATATTTGTATGCTTTTTTTAAAAAAAGTTCGAAGTAGCTAACAAAAAATATTTTCACCCGGATTACAACAAAATTAATACAACAAAACTAACACTGAGAGTGCTGAATGCAGCAGAAAAGCTGCCAGCGTATTAAATAAACCAAGAAGGATACGCTGCAGAATCATCCAAAGGAATGGGGAAATAAAAGGGTCTTTGATGGCATGAGGTACCTGCCAGTGAAGGCATAAAGTGGGCTTCTTGCATAGGATTGTTCTGTGATGTCACACCTCTTAATTAGAAAAAAACAGAACAAGGTGCAAGGGAGAACAACTTATTTGACTTTTTAGACCTCTAACCACACACTTTACCAAGGACACTGGAACCCAGAGAAGGATGTCTGATGAAGATTTGAAATACAGAGGATTGTAAAACCAGAAATGGTTGTGATTTTCATGTTTTTAACAATTTCCAGAAAAGCAGCCTAACACCATACAATACTTCCCTTGCTATCTTCTAGTTAGAGTACATACACACACCATTCCATCTGACATAGTGAGATCTAGTGAGAAATTTGCTGAGCAGATGTTAACACAGAACCATGACATGTATAAAGCACCTTGTATGGCACAACCAGCAATAATCACATAAGCCCAAAAATGAATCAGTTGGATTTTCTGGTGAAAGTGCAACAACAAATTTTAGTTAACCTGTTAGACTGAAAGCCAGTGTGCTACAGTATACCAGTTAGACATTAAAGTGACAAAGTAAGATGTGGAAAAGCCAGATTCAAAAGCCTATTCAGCCATGTAATCTGCTGACATGGGGTGACCTTAGGCCAATCACTCTCACCCCTAACCTACCTAGCAGCACTGTTGTGAATGCAGAATGAGCATCTATGGAACTCGTGCATTCCTTGGAGTAATAGTAGGAGAAAAATGTGTCCATGTGAAAAGAGGTCATGATGTGGCATGGTGTTGATCATGAAGTCCAAGATTCCACAAGATTATTGTTCAGGCCACATGAGCCTGCTGTTCATGTGTCACCTCACTGTTCATCATGTTGATTTTGTTGTTCACGATGTTATTAATACATTCAGACAGGGACAGCCAGACATCTATATGAGATTTCAAAACCCATTCAGGGGCCTCCTCACCAGCAATGTACCAGTTTCTCTGGGCACAATGACATCACTTATGGCATTTCTAAAAGCGATGTCAGTGTGTCACTAACAAAGATTTAGCCAGAAACAGGTGGGCCAGTAACATCACTGGGAAGAGTTCTGGTGGGCTGATAGCATGGAGGGTGGCTAAACCCTCACTAAGTTAACCCCAAGGGCTGCCCCCACCATGGGCACATCAGACCAAAAAGAGGAGTAGATGAGAAACAGGACAAGGCCACCCTACCAGAGGCGTAGCGGGGCAAAATGGTGCCGCTCACCTGTGCCACCCACTCCCCTTCCATGGTCCCCCCACATCCCACTTACCTGAGTCAGCGGTTCGAGGGACACCCAGCGGGCCTGTGAAAGGATGCTAGCCATCCCACCTCCATTGGAGCCCCCACCTGCGAGCAAGTGCATGCTCAAATGGAGGTGGGGTGCAGCAGTCTGATCGGGGTGGGGTGCAGCAGCCTGCTGTGGCCTGATTGGGCACTCCTCAACTTCAGGGGCACCCAACTGGCCGGGTCAAGCCAAGCTGGGCCATCAGCTGAAGCCTGGGCTGCATCTGCATGGAGTAGCCAGCCTGGCCCTGCCCATACAGACGCAGCCCAGGCTCCACCTGTGGCTTGGCTGGCACGCCCCCTCTTGCTTGGCTCAAGACGGCCGGGCTGTCGGCTGGAGCCTTAGCTGCACCTGTGCAGGCAGGGCCTAGCTGGCTGCTCTGTGCAGGCACAGCCCAGGCTCCAGCCAACGGCCTGGCCGGCCTGCCCCCTCTTGCTTGGGCCTGCACAGAGCAGCCAGGTGATGCCGATGGCCCGGCCAGCCCCCTCTTGATCATGGAGATCTGCTGGCTGAGCGAGTGGCCGGTGGATGGGTGGTGGGTCACAAATGTGGGAGGCAATTTTCTACATCCCACGTAACTCACCGGGGTGTTCTGGGCGTCTGCCCCAGATGTCCTCATTAAGGCTATGCCACTGCATTCTACTTCGATTCACTTCTGGCAAGGGATAGGACAAGGCCGTTCAGCTCAGCTTTGCCTAGTGAGGAACAAGATGGAGCTGCCCTGTGGCAAGGGATATCGCTGATTTATCCCTCTTCACCTTGCCATACCAAGGGACAGGACTGGACTGCACCACTTGGCCTCATCTCTCCTGGCAAGAGACAAAGCCACACCTCCCAGCATTCTCTTACCTGTCAAGGAATAGGACAGAGCAAGACTGATTTCATTGTGGTGAGGAGTCTCCTTGGAAGCAGTATTCTCATGTATAGGTGGCAACCATGAGAACATTGACAGGAACTGGCATTAATGAACTGGAACACAGGATTGCTCTTAGAGGACTGGTTGATTCAATAAGGTAACTTTCCCAAGACTCAGCCTAAATATTCTGGCAAGTAATCATGCTCAACTGCCCTGCTGCAGCTGTTTAGCTCCTGTGTGCTTCTCTCCCAAAGGGTCCTGTGGAAGAAATTCTCTATTGTACTCTAGGTGTGCCTGGATCTGGAAATGCCGGGGTTCGCTCTGCAACCAATAGTCAAGCCCCTCTCCCTTCCTTTTGGGCCACACCTTTCAAGCTTTCATTGCCATTCCTGCAGAATGAGTGCACTGTCTGAATGCTATAGACTCAGGTTTGCATCCTGCCCAGCAAAAGCCTGGGTTGCAGGGGACAAAGGGTAAAATTGCCCTTTCTGCCTCTTTCATTTTACATATCTACTGCAGCCTCCCAGCCTGTATGCAGATTGCCTGATCCTAGAAAAAAGCATTTGCAGGTTTAGGAAGGACTGTTGGACAGAGGCAATCATAGAAAAGACATGTGATCCTTGTACCTAAAGATTACTGGAGCCAACCCAATATAATCCTTTGAAGCACACTGAACTCACTTCAAAATATTTAAAAATAAAAAGTGAAATGATAGTTGGAAATATATTTATCCACCAACTTCCTGGATTATCTCCTTTAGGAAATTATTTAATCACCAGTGGAAGAAAACATAACTGCCTTATTCACCATAACAATAAAAAGCAGCTTTACATGGATTTCGAAAAACACACTTTGGAAGAAGCATACGAATGAACTTGAACCCCTGTCATATTAAAGGAGTTTATTGCTCTTCAGGGAAGCCTTAATACTCTGTTAATTGAGAAGGCGGAAGACCATTTGCACTTGGCTGCACAGTATTACTATGAGCATAATAATAAATGGAGTAAACTTCAGATCACATGTTAGAGTAACATTTTACAAAGAAATCTGAATCAAATAGCCCCAGGTAAAGTTTGTTTTTGATTAATTTTGGCAGAGAGTTCAATTTAAAAATCTTATTTAAATTCAATTTAAAAATTATTTCATTTCCATTTCCTGGAATATTTCAATAAAATAACTGATACTGTACACAGATGAAATGCTTATTTAGGGAGAAAGCCACCATAGGAGATGATCTGTCACAGCCCAGTAATGAGATCACTACTTTTTGTAATCCCTTGAAATGTAAGATTAGTCAAGAGGTAACTACGCTATTTGACTATGTCATCACTTTCACAGGAATGGTCACTGCTACAGGCCCAGTGCCTTTATATCTCAATTATTGAGAAAAAAATTAGGATCATCTCCAATTTTGCCACCTTTACTAGAAACAGAATTCAAAGTTAGCTCCAGTAGCCAATATCTTTACTTAGCTATAAGCTATAAGAACTTTAACAATGGTAAAATTCTGGTACATTTACAATGCAACACTGTAAAGTTACAACTCCTATCTAAGTTTATTGGCGTCAATTAAAAGCATTGGGACCGTGGAGACAGCAATGCTTCTCAATGGACAGTAGACCTGTCCTCCTTGGTCCCAATGATCTTCAATGGGAGTCCTCTGAGCAGCTAAGATTCTCTTATGCATGTCTACGTATCTTCAAAGATAGCTCCTCCAAAAAAAACAACACCTATATGTAGATGGAATTGGCAGGACTAGCAAAGTACAAAAATGTACCTTTTGGGCTAAAAAGGTGCCCAGGATCAGACCCTGCAGAGCAAACATCCTGGGGCAACCTTCAGCAAATGGCAGCAGGGTGAAACTGACCAGAGAGCAAAATGGTTGGGAGGGGAAACAGCCTCTTTTCCCCTTGATACATTTGCTGTCTGGAAAGCACACCAGAAGCCACCTCTTTTTAAAAAGTCCCCTGCTGGATGTCATATTTTGGGTGTGCGGAGTGAAAGGAGGCAGTTGCCTCATTTTAAGACATCCCACAGATGTCTTTTTGTGCTGTGTGGAATGGACCAAGGTTTGCTTTTCCAGAGCAAATCATGATTCAGGTGCACTCAATTGTGCTTCTGTGGTTCAACCAAAACCACATTGTTTCAGCATGAGCCTTTTAAGCCACAGATTCTTTTCCCTGGAAGTATTATATTTTTCTTTAGCCCTTCAGGTATGCCAGACAATATAATAAATAAATAATAAACAACTTTGTGTTTCCAAGGATTACTAATTTGTGATCATTCATCCAACATATGAGCACATCAGCTTCACATACCAATTGAAGCAATTTGGCTTATTATTTTTCTAGATTAGTTTTTTCCATGCCCAGTTCTCCAGGGAAATGTATTTTTAAATGTTGCTTTCAGTCTTCATTAATATAGTTTTGGGTATAATGAAATGTGTATTCTTCAAGTATCTACTGACCTTGTCATTTTTGTTTATCTAGACCCCACTCGTTGATGTATGCTTTTGAGACACATAGACTAAAGCCTTGAAATTCTAATTACTTGGGGGAGATAATGCTGGACTTTGGACTCAGATCAACAGAGGCTCAGTATAAGAGTTACATTGGGTAGCTGTTCCAAATCAATTGGAAGGCATTTCATACACCAAACGAGTATCTCAGTCTCCTTGGTTTGAACATAACATTGGGGTAGATCAAATAGAAGTTACAAAGTTACGAAGGCAAGAAGCAATCAAAGGGATTAAAATGCCAGGCAACTACTATGCAGATGTCCTTACTAATTGATTACACAACTTCATTGTTACACACATATGCTAAAATGGGTGGATTCTACTCAACACATGCAAATCACACTTGCTAATTGCACTTCTTACACTTGTTAACCAATGCAAATGGTTCTTTCTCCTACCCTGGACATTCCACAAGTATATGTACTCCACTTGCTTTACTATCATCAGATCCTCTGAAGATGCCAGCCACAGATGCAGGCAAAACACCAGGAGAAAATGCTACTAGAACACGGCCATACAGAATGGAAGCCTCTCTCTCTCCCTCTCTCCCTCTCTCTCCCCCCGCCCCCCTCTGACAGGATTGGGCTATACCATGCTGCCTTACCTCCCAGGAACATAATTCACAGTTGCAATTTTCAGCCCCAAGTTTCTTATATGTAATATTTAGAAGAGCTTCATAAAACTAGCTTTTTAAAAAAAGCATTAGTTGACTTCTATGTTGGAGGACAAACATTTTAATACTTTTGCAAAAATAAAAGTTGTGCACAATAGGACTATATCCTTAGAAACATTAAGAAGTGTATTAAATTATTAATAGCAACTCAAGCAATTTATGTTTTATTTCAGTTCCCTTTTCCACCCTAGATATATGTAGCATAATAAATTCAGGGTTCAGCATTCAATCTAATAAAGGATTTGATGCATCAGCTCTTCTTTTGAATTTGGCTCTTGCTGTATTTTAATTGGAATACATCATCCCTACCTTAGGCAACTCACTTTTTACTGTGCTGATAGTGTGTTTCATGCAAAGTTTTGCCTGCACAAGAGAATAACTGCATGTTGTCAATTAAATTATGAAAACTGATTAATTTCGATATATAAATGGATGCATTAAAATTGAGCTACAAAAGAGTTCCATCTATCCTGTCTATTCTGTTCTGTTCTGTACATCCAATCTTCATCACTATCTTATAAGGTAGGTTAAATGAAATGATCATGACCCATCCCCAATTGTGGTCATAGTCAAGCATGAAATTGCACCTGGGTAGGGATGCTCAAACACCTGCCAGTTTGGCCCACAATCTGTTCAGTCTCCAACAGGAGCCAGTATTTCTGGAAATATTGTTCATGGACCCACGGACCCACTCATAGCTGTTCAGCAAGTTGCTTTACCATATTCCTGACCAAGACTGCTTCTGCACGGCCACACGGCGGGGGGGGGGGGTTGGCATATACGATGCTGACCCCTCCCCCAGACCGTTCGCACGAACGGTCCCAGTAAAGGCAGGGAAGACAGCGCACTGCTGAGCTGTCGCCCGATCGACGTACCTTCCCTGCGACCTTCCAGCGCATCGCCCAGGCCAGGGGACATGCCCCCTGCCCTGCACGACAGCTCTGGAGTTGCAGGGCAGGGGGGCGTGTCCCCAGATCTGGACGACGCGCCAGAAGGTCGCAAGGAAGGTAAGTCGTCCAGGAATGGGGGGGATGGTGTCTTCCAGCCGCTGCCGTTCACATGGCAGCGGCTGGAAGCTGACGTTTTCCCAATACCTCGCTTGGGGAGCGAGGTGGGAAAATGGCAGCTTCGCACCGCTGGAGGGGAGCAAGAGCGGCGCGGCTGCAATGCAGCTGTGCCCCCCATGCGAACAGCTCCCTAGGGACGGCGTTTTTGCCGTCCCTAGGGCTCTGTAAAAGGCCCGTGCGGAAAGGGCCTAACTCTGCACTACAGTGCAATTGATATTTCAAGCATGCATATTTTCTACTAACCCTAACCCTCCCCACCCCTTCCTTTCTGCTCTGTGAGGCATACAATTGTTTAAATGGACAGCTCAATAAATAAATGTGTGTGTGTGTGGGTGGGGTTAATCTTACCATTGAAAATTTGTCTACGTAGTCCTTAGCAATGCTAATGGCTGCCAATGTGTGTTTGCAGACTAGCACAATTTTTTTTGGGGGGGGGGAATCAGGACTGTTCATCATGAATTCAAGTTGTTTGGTGGTAAAATGAATGGTGACTGACTCATATCTGATTGTCTCAGTCAATTCAACTGGCAAACATGTTTGACCCAAAATCCACAGCTTGCCTAGCTTGACCCAGGGATCCCAACCCCTGTTCAAAACTCATACACAAATGAACTCCATCTGATGATGTGAGCTCTGACTTGGGAAATCTTATGGTAGAACTAATTTTTATTGGTTTTTAAGGTGGCACTCATCTGTAATGAGATAAGACTCCTTAGTCCCTATTCAACCTTGGGTGAATCCATTGTCCTGATGAATTCTAGTTCAGCAATTTTGCATTGTAACTTATCTTTGAAACCAGTGCTGCTCTGTTGCTGTTTCCCTTGGGCCTATCTTGTAGTAGGTTGTCCTATGATAAATATTGTCACCTGAGGGATCCATATCAAACACTTTTGGAATTGCCATATCTTTCTGGTGGAGTAAACGAATAGAGATAACTTGGTACATGATAGGCCCAAATTAGGCAAGAACAGAATGTCACTTGTGAACTCCTACAGTTCCCAACACAACGAAGGTCAGTGCATCATTAATGACTTATAATCTGTGCTCCATATCTATCTGTCTGTTGATCTGTCTGTCTATCTTCTGTACCGTCTTCAAAGGCAACCCCATGTAGAGCACACTAAAGTAATTTGATTTAGATGTCGCTAAGGCATGCACTAAGTAGGCAATATCTTTCCTACCTACTGTCTTTCCCCGATAATAAGTCCTACCCTGAAAATAAACCCTAGCACAATTTTTTTGGTACTTTTGGAGTGGCCTTGAAATATAAGCCCTGCTCCAAAAACACGCCCGCAACACCCTCTGGAACGCCCCGCTCAACTCTGGAATGCACCCGCCATGGCCCTGGAATGCCCCACTCACCTCCGGAATGTGCCCGCCACGGCCCCAGAATGCCCCCACTTACCTCTGGATCATGCCTGCCATGGCCCTGGAACGTCCCTGCCCACCCTCAGAACACGTCCCGCCCACCCTCATTCATAACAAGAGATATCAAGTTCCTGGGTCAAACCTTTCCCTCACCAATTGCACTTCTGTTTTTTTCTGATTTTCAGTTAGTTGGCCCTTCTTTATTCTAAAACTGTGTACAAATACCTGTTCTTGGTTTCCATAGTCCTGTCTCACAGAGTGTATATTGGAACAAGGTTGGTATCTTGATTTATTACCAGCCCTAGCAGAACTTTTCTTGTTCACAAATAGCTCACGGACAACTTCTGGCCCTTTCTGCACAGCAAAAATAAAATATCCTGAGGACCTTAAAAGAAGCGTCTTGGACAGGAGTTCCAAACAGCTTTTCCTCAAAGATGTCTTCAGGATGTCTTATTTCTGCTGAACCTGCCATTTTTTGAAAATGCTAAACTGGTGATCTTTTTCCCCCAAGGCACTTCGCCCATGCTGTGCAGAGAGCAGCCTGTTTTATTGTTCCCACCTGAGTTTAAAGCTTTTGCTTTTGTTTTCTCTGCAGCTCATGCCTTCCATTTGCTGCTGCTTCACAGATTCTCCCTGCTGCCAGCCATTTGCTAAAGGTTTCCCACAGAGATGTTCTTCTGCTTGCACTGTACCTATTTGCTATTCCTACATGTAAAGTAAATGAATAAAGTCAGTTTTTTCCTGGCGATCTCAGGAATGTGTTGTTTTTCCTTTTAAGAAAAACCTTTGTGGGATACCTTCAGCAAATGGTGGGTTACATGGAGGATTCAAGTGGCAGAAAAGCTGGCCAGAAAAAACTCTCTATATCCTCTAGCACTTTATTTGTCCATTCTGTCTGGACAAAAAATCAGCAGACTTTTTAAAAGACATCCCCAAGACATCTTAAAAAGGTTGTGCAAAAAAAGGTTTCTAACTTACAATAATAAATTACCTAACATGGACACAGACTCTGGGATGAGGGCTGGTAATAAATCAAGATACCAACCTTGTTCCAATATAAACTCTAACAACATGATTACCAGACCTAACAACATCAACCATAATGCCTCAGATTCATTCACTTGCTCATCTTCCCATGCGCATATCATTAGGTGTCAACAATGTCCTTCTACTCTGCATCAAATGAACAATAAGTTCCCAAAAAACAAGAAAGATCATTAAACTGACATTAAAATCACAATAGCAGTGAAAATCAGAATCAGAAAGTAGTAGAACATTTTATTCTTCCATAACATTCCACTGCTGACCTAACAGTGATAGTAGTCTTTCAGAGAAGTGTCAATGAGAGATTCCAACATGAAATTGTTGACTTAGATTTCATCAATAAGTTTAGGACAGTGGACCCCTAAGGTTGAATAAAACATAGGATTCTTATCTCAATACAGATATGCATTTTCTGCATTTCCCAGCTCTATATGTATCTCCCAGCTCTAATTACATTTTGCATTTTACTGACTTTGACTAGTCCTTCGTAACACCCCATAACACTTTCTTCATACCTTTGGACCTGGATATGAGTGATGAATCTTTACTCCTGTTTGTATCTGACGAAGTGAGCCTTGACACACAAAAGCATAACCCTAGAAAAATTTGTTGGTCATTAAGGTACGACTGGACTCAAATTTTGTTCTACTACTGCTCACTAAATATGGTTGCTCACCTTAAATCATCTTCAGTAAAGGCCAAGGCTCTGTTGAATTAGACTATAAATAATATTGTCTGGAACAATGATGCGCTGATATTTGTTAAGAACATACAAATGATAAGGATTAGCAGTCTGGGAAAAAAAAAACAACCCTGTAAAATCACCTGAAATCTCTCTATACTTTTGGCAGCTCAGTTCAGAAGAAACAGCAGCCAATGATGGAAAGGAGCTCCTGCTGGAGTTCCATTACTTTAATAATTTCTTTGCATTGTTCCAGCCATGCTCATCTTTTATCTCTTGGAAACATCCTTTTAGCAAAGCAGCCAGAGAGCTGTTGAAATGACCATGATGGACGCAAAGGGACACAGGCTTTAAAGGTAGAGCAGATCCTTATAATCTTTGTGTGATTTGCTTCCAATTGCGCATATTATAGAGCAGATAACCTCTATTGTTGTGCAGTGACTTTTTCACCAAAACATGCATCGAAAACAAATAAAAGCAATCACAAAATGCATATTAGAAAACAACAAATCCAGAACGATTGCAAAATTGTATTCATACTGTGAATGTGAATGTAAAAATATAGGTTTGTTTGTTTTAAAGACAGATTTCTTGAAACTACTTACTGGAATTTGGTTGGTGTTTCAAACCAAACCCTAGATGCAGGGGAAAATGTTCACTAAAAGACATAATAGTATGGGATCAACAATGGCATACAGAGCTAAAAAAAATTACAGGATGAATTTTTATTAAATGGAGCAAGGCCAAACAAATAACCTTTTCCAGCAACTTAATCAGCTTAATCACCAACTCCGGGGAAATGCTGCCAACAAAGGGACTTTCAGAGTAATGATCCTAAGAATGAAAAGAAAAACCCTCTATATGCTTCACTTATGAAAAACCATTAAAGAAAGCAAGTTTGGCACTGCAAGATAAATTGAATTGTCAGTAAACTGATTGTAAAATCGTAAATTTAGACAGTTTTTGCACACTGCAAAAGAAATGTGCCAAGCCATTTCAATAGATATTAAACTCAGAAAACAATGTGAATATCTAACCACTGGTGGCTTATGATTCTAAAGTTAAAGGTTTTTTAGTTTCTAATTAGGTGTGTAAATTTAGATTCCACAGCATCAAGAATTACTGAAATTCATGAGGTCCACAATATCATAACGAACCTTTCATCAGCAGATCTATAAATTATTATACGATAGAGGAGGAGTTTGGATTTATACCCCACCTTTCTCTCCTGTAAGGTGTCTCTAAGAGGCTTCCAAGATCCTACCCTTCCCCTCTCCTGTGTCTGGCCCAAGGTCACCCAGCAGGCTTCATGGGGAGGAACAGGGAAACAAACCTGGTCCTCCAGATTAGAGTCCTTTACCACCACACCATGTTAGCTCTCCAAGTTGTACTCATTGCACAGACAGCTAAATTTATTTTTCTCATGTTCATTTTATTCTACTGTGTTGCTACAAACCCAGAAAGAACAGGAATGAACTATGGTTTACACTGAGCCTTTCTGAGAATGTAAGACAACAGCCACAGCACTTTGTGTGATGGAATTAAGAAGGGTGATATATGCTCAAAGCACCACCAGCACAGTTTATTTGACCCTATCTGCTGAACTTCAGTTTTGACCCATAAATAAGTGCTGAGCACTGTTGAAAATGTCTTGCCATGATTTAAGACAAGGAGTAAAATCAAGACTTAATGTGGGACACCCCTCTTGAGATGCAGTCTTTTTCTGCCACTTTCAAAACGGCAGGCATTGAGGTCTGCCACATCCTGAAACCTTTCTAATTACATTAATAAAAAGAGATGTTATATTTGCTGTTGTCAGTCAAAAGACTTTGTCTCCCTTGTTATTGATGCTGACGCTGCCTGCAAAGGCAACTTTTCTTCTGTGTTTTACAGGAGTGCAATGTAATTGTATTTTAGCAAAAGGATTCTCATTTGCATTATGCATCACTGAAGGAAAGACTATCAGGGGATTTAAGCTCAAACCATGTAAAACAGCATGTAAGTGACCTGAGACCTTAATCTGCCCTGGTAGCATTAAAAAACCCTACATAGTCATTCATAGTGAATGACTCAAGTTTGCATTTGAACATATGTGAAAAGAAAACAACCTAAAAATATAACTTAAGTCTGATGTCTTTTTCTAGGTTAGCATCAGCTTCATTACGCACCCAGTGACATAAAACCAGGTGGAGCTGACACACTAAACTACTCTAAGCAGGTCACAGTCTATTCCAATGTCACTCATTTGCTGAGGGTCAGGAAGGAGAAATAGGCCAGGATTTTGTTTCCCAAAACATCATACTTGCTTTAGTTTCTTGTTAGGCTGATTCAGTTTGTACACTATTGGGCATCGTAGTCATAGATCACCAGCTGTAGCAGCAATGAAGTCAAAAGCAGTTGGAGCTTGGAAGGAAGACCGAACCTCCCATGCAAGTATAAAAGACAAGCCTAGATAGTCTTTTCAAATGCATCATTGACAGGGCAGGAAAAGTTAGCAGGATAGTTTATTAATTAACATTTTCTCTCCTTGCTTCAAGCAATAATCACTTCAAATTTCACAGGGCAGCACTTGTGCATTAATGAATACTGAAGGATTACACTATGTTTTGTGAAAACATAATCAGTTTGGGGAAGTATAACTTTGATATAATTTAATTAGTATACAATCTGGCCTGCTTTGTAAAACTAAAAGCTGCCCATTAAGAATCTTGGCAGTGACTTACAGTATATTTTAATTGCAAAACTAAAACTGTATCTCCAGAAATATCTTATGTAGATTCAGGAACGCAGCAAAACCCATTGAAAAGTCAGTCATTTGTTCACTAGAATGACATGGTTTGGCATCTACAATTTTTCTTCTAGCTCAAGAGGGAGGTGTAGTTCTGTTTAAGCTATGTTGGTGATTGTAGAACCCATGTGGATAAAAGAATACAGGACAGGGTGCACTGAGTCAAGCCAAGTTTCTCTGCATGAGCAGGCAAGGATCCAGCCCAATGGATTCTTGATCAACTTTCAGCTGAAAGCTACCATACTTATTTATCTGGTTTCCAAACATCAATGGGACAGATTTTCAACCCAGTTCCCGGTTGCTATTGGCATCTGTATGAAGGGTATAATTATGATTAAGGCAATTTATATTAAAACCTATAAGCAAAAAGCAATCCTTGGTTTGACTTCTGAAAGATCCCCCTGTAAGAACTCTAGGAAAGGTGTGATGGACAGGAGGCTGTCCTGCCCTTAAAGGGAAAATCAATCACTCAGATGAATCCATAGAAGTGTTACTGCAGAATCTAGCCACCTTCAAGAAAGGGGGTAAGATGCTGGAGGGAACACAGTAGAAGGGGAAGTTGAGTTTCATCTCTGGGAGAGAGCAGTGACAGCTCAAGTCTGGTTCAGGAAAAAGGGCAGAGTGAAGGGTAGAACTGTCTGGTAGTGTAGCAGATCAGTTTAGCTCTATCTCTGGAAAAGAAGAGAGTTCTCAATTGTTAGGCCTGTCTCTGGTGATGAACAGACCTTAAGAACATAAGAAGAACATAAGAACTAGCCTGCTGGATCAGACCAGAGTCCATCTAGTCCAGCACTCTGCTACTCACCGTGGTCCACCAGGTGCCTTTGGGAGCTCACATGCAGGATGTGAAAGCAATGGCCTTCTGCTGCTGCTGCTGCTCCTGAGCATCTGGTCTGCTAAGGCATTTGCAATCTCAGATCAAGGAGGATCAAGATTGGTAGCCATAGATCGACTTCTCCATAAATCTGTCCAAGCCCTTTTTAAAGCTATCCAGGTTAGTGGCCATCACCACCTCCTGTGGTAGCATATTCCAAACACCAATCACATGTTGCGTGAGGAAGTGTTTCCTTTTATTAGTCCTAAATCTTCCCCCCAGCATTTTCAATGAATGCCCTCTGGTTCTAGCATTGTGAGAGAGGAAAATGTCTCTCTGTCAACATTTTCTACCCCATGCATAATTTTATAGACTTCAATCATATCCCCCCTCAGATGTCTCCTCTCCAAACTAAAGAGTCCCAAACGCTGCAGCCTCTCCTCATAAGGAAGGTGCTCCAATCCTTCAATCATCCTCGTTGCCCTTCTCTGTGCTTTTTCTATCTCTTCGATATCCTTTTTGAGATGTGGCGACCAGAACTGAACACAGTACTCCAAGAGATAGGGGTTTGGCACCACATTTGGCTTTATATCACGGGCATGACAATCCTTGCAGTTTTATTATCAACTCCTTTTCCTAATTATCCCCAGCACTTAGGAGCTTCTGCTCTTTCACAGCTGCCATGCATTGAGTTGACATTCCCATGGAACTATCAACTAAGACGCCCAAATCCCTTTCCTGGTCTGTGACTGATAGCACTGACCCCTGTAGCGTGTATGTGAAGTTTGGATTTTTTGCCCTTATGTGCATCACTTTGCATTTTGCTAGATTGAACTGCATTTGCCATTTCTTAGCCCACTCACCTAATTTATCAAGGTCTGCTTGGAGCTCTTCGCAATCCTTTGTGGTTGTCAACACCCTACATAATTTGGTATCATCCACAAACTTGGCCACCACGCTACCCACCCCTACTTCCAGGTCATTTATGAATAGGTTAAAGAGCACTGGTCCCAAAACGGATCCTTGGGGGACACCACTCCCTACATCTCTCCATTGTGAGAACTTCCCATTTATACCCACCTTTTGTTTCCTGTTCCTCAACCAGTTTTTAATCCATAGGAGGACTTCCCCTTTTATTTCTTCATTGCTGAGTTTTCTCAACAGTCTCTGGTGAGGAACTTTGTCAAAAGCCTTTTGGAAATCCAAGTAGACAATATCCACTGGTTCCCTTATCCGCATGTCGGTTTACCCCCTCAAAGAACTCTAGTAAGTTTGTAAGACAGGACTTGCCTCTGCAAAAGCCATGCTGACTCTTCCTCAGCAGGTCTTGCTTTTCTACATGTTTAATAATTTTATCTTTAATGATAGATTCGACTAATTTACCAGGAACAGATGTCAAACTGACTGGCCTGTAATTTCCCGGGTCCCCCCTAGACCCTTTGTTAAAGATTGGTGTGACATTGGCCATCTTCCAGTCTTCAGGGATGGAGCCTGATTTCAGGGATAAGTTGCATATTAATGTGAGAACATCAGCAGTTTCATGCTTGAGCTCTTTAAGAACTCTTGGATGAATGCAATCTGGGCCAGGGGATTTGGTAGCATTTAGTTTATCAATGGCTGCCAGAACTTCTTCCTTGTCTACCACTATCTTCGCTAGTTCCTCAAATTCGCCTCCTAAGAAGCTTGGTTCAGGTGCAGGAATTTTCCTCACCTCCTCTTGGGTGAAGACAAATGCAAAGAATTCATTCAGCTTCTCTGCAATCTCCCTGTCATCTTTTAGCACACCTTTTGTTTCCTTCGTCATCTAATGGGCCTACCACTTCCCTAGCTGGCTTCCTGCTTTTGATGAACTGTTTGTTGCTGGTCTTGATGTTCGCAGCCATGCGTTCCTCATAATCCTTTTGTGCCTCCCTTACAGCTAACTTGCTTCTCTTTTGCCACCATTTGTGTTCCCTCTGGTATTCCTCCCCAGTCAAATTGGATTTCCATTTTCTAAAAGACATCTTTTTTTTCCTAATAATTTCCTCAACCTCCCTTGTTAACCATGGTGGCTTTCTTTTGGACTGGGCACTGTCTTTCCTAACCTGCGGAACACATTCCAGCTGAGCTTTTATAACTGTTTTTAAATAACCTCCAAGCATCTTGGACAGTTTTGACTCTCTTGATTTTTCCTTTCAGCTTCCTGCGCACTATCCCCTTCATCTTTGAGAAATTTCCCTTTCTGAAGGCAAATGTAACTACATTAGTAGTTGTCACTTGTTCGCATGCAGAGATACTGAATCTGACGGAAATGTGGTTGCTGTTCCCTATCGGCTCAACAACACTGATTTCCCGCACCAGGTCCTGGGTCCCACATAGAATTAGATCTAGGATAATCTCTCCCCTGGTTGGTTCTACAACCATCTGCTCTAAGCCACAGTCATTTAGCACATCCAGGAATGTTCTCTCCTTACTATGACCTGAACATGCATTTTTCCAGTTTATACGGGGATAGTTAAAATCGCCCATTACCATGACATTTTTCCTTTGGTTGGCCTCTCTAATTTCTTTTTCCATCTCAGAATCCTCTTGTGCACTTTGGTCAGGGGGGCAATAATATATTCCTAATGTTAAACTATGCTTCACCCCTGGTATTGATATCCACAGTGCTTCTGTAGAGGAATCAGCTCCCCCTGCATTGCCTATTTTATGTGACATTATGCTCTCTTTGATGTAGAGGGCCACCCCACCCCCAATACGCCCTGTCCTATCCTTCCTGTAGAGCCTGTAACCTGGGATAACAGCATCCCACTGGTTCTCCTCATTCCACCATATCTCTGTGATGCCCACTATATCAATGTCCTCCTTCAAAACCCAGTACTCCAGCTCCCCCATTTTAGGTTGAAGGCTTCTACTATTAGCACAAAGACACCTGTATACTCTGTCTCTGTCCCTAACCTGGGATTTATGTGTTTTGCCCTCTAGCCTTTTGTAGACACTATCACTTATCACATTGCTATGCTCCTCGCTTGTATGTGGTTGATTTAGAAAAACCTCCCTCTCTGTCTGCATCCCCATGGACACTGTATTCCGAACCGAAGTCACCTCAGCTGCTGTCAGCTTTCCCCCAAGGATCAGTTTAAAAGCTGTTCTGCCACCTTTTTAATGTTAAGCACCAGCAGCCTGATTCCTCTTTGGTTCAGATGAAACCTGTCCCTTTTGTACAGGCCTGCCTTATCCCAAAAGGTTCCCCAGTTCCTGACAAATCTGAAACCCTCTGCCTTACACCACCTTCTCATCCATGCATTGAGACCCTGTATCTCAGCTTGCCTAGCTCACCCTGCAAGTGGAACGGGTAGCATTTCAGAGAATGCCACCTTGGGGGTCCTGGATTTTAACCTGTTTCCTAGCAGCCTAAATTTAGCTTCCAGAACCTCCCGGCTACATTTTCCAATGTCATTGGTACCAATGTGGACCACAACTGCTGACTCCACCCCAGCACTGCCTAACAGCCTATCTAGATGAAGCGTGACATCCGCAACGTTTGCACCAGGCGGGCAAGTCACCATGTGGTCATCACACCTCTCACAAACCCAACTCTCTATATTCCTAATGATCGAATCACCCACTACAAGTAGACCCCCACCTCCCCGAGGGGTATCCTCAGTGCGAGAGGATATCTGATCACCAGCTAAGGAAGGGGTCCCATCTAAGGGAACATCTTCCACCACCTCAGACTGGCACCCTCCATCCCACAGACTCTCATTCTCCATGACATCTGAAGAGCCATAGAGAGTGGGACCTGGCTGTTAGGTCCCTGAAAGCCTCGTCTGTTGCCCTCTCTGCCTCTCTCAGCTTCTCCAGGTCTGCAACCTTGGCTTCAAGAGAGCGGACACATTTCCTGAGTGCCAGGAGCTCATTGGAGCGAGGGGACACCCACGACTTCTGTCCTAGTGGCAGATAGTCATACATGTGACACTCAGTGCAAAAAACAGGAAAGCCGCCCCCCCCGCAGCCTTCCTGCCTTCATATCTAATTTTGTTTAGATATTGAAATACTTATTTTATTGCCTTCTTCTTAAGGTTTTTATACTTTCTACTATCCCTTAAAATATTCTTATTTAGTAAAACACCGTTAGGCGCGTGCCGCTGGTTCTGGAGACTAACTGAAAAGATTTAAAAATTTGAAAAGCCCCACCTCTCAGCAGCCCCACCAATCAGCAGCCTCAGCAGCCCCAGGACAAGGAGAGAAAAAAGAAAAAACCCTGTTAAAAATACACTGTTTAAAAGATGTGGCTTTGAGAAAAGCCCTCTGAAAAGAAAACCAGAGCTCACTCAGCCCTTTCTGGCCCGCTCCTCTTCTCCACTGCTACTCTTCTCTGCTGGTTCCAGAGACTAACTGAAAAGATTTAAAAATTTGAAAAGCTCCACCTCTCAGCAGCCCCACCAATCAGCAGCCTCAACAGCCCTTGTACAGACCTTGTACAACAGTCTGATTCTGGGGAAAGGGCAGGCTGGTGTGTGTGAAATCTTGTGTGTGAGAGAGGATCCATCCTAATGGCTAGTCAAAAACAGTTGGTTTGTGCCTGAAGGCATTGTAGAAAAGGTTAACTACTCTGATGTCATAACCAGTTTAAATTTTTGTGCCTCAGCCAGGTTTCCACTATATCTACTTGGAGATTGGTGCTGCTGGGTTTCTTTTCTTCATTTAAAACCTGTAAATAAATAGATATATCTTCTTAGTTGTTTATATTTTAATCCAGTGTCATTGAGTTACTCTGAAAAGCAACAATGCAGTCTACCTACTCTCCCAGATGGGAACTGGGCAATGAGAGATGGGAGGTAAGAGGCTAAGATGCAGAAAATTTTATTCAAATGACAACATCTCTAGTGGCAAGCGAGAGAGAACCCTCTAACAAAGAAAAGGCAGGTCCTTTTATGGGTGGACCCTGAGAATGGAATTTTCATTGTTACCTAAAAGCAATAAAATGTATGCATACATCACCGAAATGGAGGAACTCATTATCCTAAAAATAACACCCACATCTCTACATATCCATGATCATCAGTAAGGTCTGGTACATTCCTCCTGCTAACAAATACATAACAATGACAGGTTTTCTTAAAATACAGTGTTGATAGTTAAAACCTCTGTGATCTTGTGTGGGATGTTAGGTTTCTTCAGAAGAATACAGGGCAGCAGTCTTTTAAGTCTTGTAAGCAATCAAGTAGAACAACATCTTATCTCATCTCCAAGATGGGAGTTGGAGCAACATCAACAAAGCTTAGTTTTCTTAACAATAAAATCCTTTTCCTTTCTCTAAACCTTGCATACAGAATCTACATAACTAACATTCATGATAACTAAGAGTCAGATATGAAACAGCTGGTTACAATATATATAGTAAATATATTTTAACTTATATTAAAAAACCTTAGATGCTACCTCTAGTCACTGACTACCCTTCAAGGCCCCAATTTACAACTTGCATCTGGTGCCAAGGTGTTAATCAGCTAGCACAATTGCCTTCAATTCCTCCTTTTCTGCTAAAGTTATCTTTTCACAAGAGCAAATTGTGCTGTTCGAACAAGGACCTTTAGGTAACTTTGGTGTATGTGCTTTCAGAATTTTTCTTCTTGGCCTTCACAACACTACATAAGAAATAATAAAACCTACTGAAACTTCACTTGTTTTTAATATAGATCTTAAAAACTGCCCAGTTACTACAATTGATTCCAACAATCTCCTTGTGCACCACAAACTTACCTTGCAGCAGCGAACCCAACTACTTGTAGAACACCTGGAAACTGACAGGAAGAGTTATAGTTCAAAATTAACCTAGATCCCCAAAATCATAGGAGACTGGGTGCATCCCTCAGTAGGAAAATAAAGGCTTGTCACAAAAGGAAACCAATTTTTTTACAGTATTGTCAAAATGGTAGGATTCAGCAGGTTCGCACCACTTCGGCAGAACCGATTGTTAAAATGGTGCTTGTAAACAACCAGCTGTTAAATCATTTGAATTCCACCACCAGAACCAGTTGTTAAATTATTTGAACCCACGACTGTGATACACCCTTCAGCCCTAGCATCTTAAAGGAATAACATTCATTGCTTGTTGTTGCTCATTCAGTTAAGATAATAGTGCATTTTTCCTATTGTTAAATTGCTCATGCTAAGCAATCTTAATTTCATATCCAGGGTTTCGAGTTTTCCATCCAAAATTTACCAGTAAATTTGGTACTCAGTCCAGCATGGTGTAGTGGTGAAATTGTCAGGCTAGAATCTGGGAAATCCCGGTTCAAATCCCCACTTGTGCCATAGAAGCTTTCAGGTTGACCTTGAGTCATTGCCAGTCACACACTCCCAACTGTTGTGAGGATAAAATGGAGGACAGAAGAACAACATAAGCCACTTTAGGTTCCTATTGGTAAAAAAAATGGATGTAAATAAAGTAAATAAATTTGAAGTTCTAATTTTAATCTACCTCCAAATGGAAACCAGTCCCCAGGAAGTGTCACAGCTTTCTCTAAAGAACCATTAAGTTTGTGGTATATGCTGTGAATTCTACACCAGAGACCCTAGGCCAGTGGCGGTGAACCTTTGGCACTCCAGATGTTATGGACTACAATTCCCACCAGCCTCTGCCAATTGGCCATGCTGGCAGGGGCTGATGGAAATTGTAGTCCTTAACATCTGTAGTGCCAAAGGTTCGCCACCACGGCCCTAGGCCCTAGATTTATTAATTTAACTGAAATGATTCCTCTTACGTTTCAGTCAAGTTGGTTTGGGGATGGTTTATGCAAGGTCTACTTGCAGAAATAATAAAAACATAATATTACATAACAAAATCACTACCAATAATAGGGCACACCTGCAAATATATCTAAATCAAAACAGAATTTTCACAAAAGTACATTCACTAAAGACACAGGGTATCACCTTGCTTGAAAAATATAATTTGTACTGTAGGTGTACCCTGTGGGAGGGAAGGCAACATGGTAGCCCAATCTCATGAGATCTCAGAAGCTAAGCAGGGTCAGTATTTGGAAGGGAGACCTCCAAGAAAGACAACGGCATACCATCTCTGCTTCTCACTTGTCTAGAAATCTCCTTGCTGGGATCACAAATGTCAGCTGCAACTTGATGGAACTTTACACACACACAAATATGTCCTATATATTATTTTTCTTGAGAACTATGACACTGTACATTTCTACACAGAATCCTACTCAAGTCTATTAAATAGGGATTGCTAGCCATACAGTTAGACCAGAATGGGGGTTTGATCCTGTGGCAAAATCCTGCTTATACTGTAGCTTTTGCCCTAAATTGTTTCCTCCTTGTGCTTCTGCTTGCCCAAAATCTTGTGCATCCAGTTTCTAGGCACTATATACAAAGAAAGTTCGAGGCATTGCACCGGTCCAGTTATGATTGTTCTTACACACATAGCTGCATTAAAGCCTGGAACAGATTAAACTCCCCGACCCATCAAAATACTGCTTGAATGCTGCTTTTGTATGTGGGGTGAAAGGGGGGTGGGATTGCTAGCACAAGATCTCACAGTAACAGTAAAAATCCTTCCATTGCAGCCCAACTATTTGTGTCATTGTAACTGCACTACCTATTTTGCTGGTGCAGCAATGCAATTCTGCATGCCACATGGGCACAAGAAAATAGACTAGTGGCATAGCACTTGTTGCCCCTTATCTCAAACCCTGGTACACAGTTTGCAGGACAAGGCTAAGAGGCTGTTGCTGAGGAGAATCTAGAGGATGCCTTGGTGGCCTTGCTGCTAGACAACCTAAATTGGAATATTTGTGTATGTATTTCCATTTCTAGTTGCCTTTTCCCCACGGCTCAGGGCTTGTTTCAAAGGGAACCCTTCAATTGAAATCAGATTCAAACAGATTCAAGCATGACTGTCATGTCCATGTGTCAAATGTAATTGCTTTTCAAGTGCTATTTATGACGAGTCCTTTCCCCGATGTAAAACATTGGTTGAAATTTTTGCCAGGAATGCCTAGTTGAGAGCAAACATTTGGACTTTATAGCTCTGGCAAAAGTCTCTGAGTGCAGAATATATTATTCAAACTTATCCAAGAAATACTCTTCAGCCTCAACTTTGGATTCAGATTTGGAAACGATTCTAATTTGGCATTTCCCCCCAGAAATAATGCTCTTTATTTATTTCTTTTTAAGTTTCTGAGGCTGCAGTCCCAAGCACACTTATGGGGAAATAAGCCCTGTTTATTTTTTGAATTAGAATGTTTCAGCTTGCTTTGACAGATAACATTGGAGGAAGTTGAGCATTAAAATAAAATCATCACTACAAAGTAATTGCTAATGAATTACTTCTCTGTATTTCGTTTATAGAAACACTTATCTACTGTGCAAGGTTATATATTTTGGGATCACAGAGTAATTGTACCCCTAGAGTATATCAGTTCAAATTATATGCAGGGCATTGTGGCATATGTCATATGAATTCCCTGGTCAAATGCTATCTAATGATGACCTGAATTGGCTCAGGTTTCTATTTTGCAAAAATGGCAAGTTGTGATCATCATTACAATTTATAATTAACAGGCAGCAATGACTTTACATTCAGAATCATAGACATATTCATGTTTTTACCATTGGATCTTGGAGGCTGCCAGTTTCACTGGAATAGACTGCCACTTCAATTATCTTTCAGAACATCCACCTATGTCATATTGCTAAGACCTATATAAATTAATGCTACCACACTTCTGGAAGGTTTAGAGCCAACACCTATGATCTGCTAGTTACTGCTGAAAACCCAGATACTTTACTACACCACTTTGGTTCTACACTGAAAATGCAGTGCAAATTTCAGTGCAATTGTTACTGAAACTTAAAAAAGCACATAATTTACTTTTCTACAATGTCCTTTGTGAGAAAACTGATAGAAGCTCTTATCCAATCCCTTCCATCTAGCATGATGCTATAAAGGTAGTTAGTTGTAAAATAATGTATTTCTGAAATTATTAATATAATTCTCAAGGATCAGACAGATCATTCTAAGATAATTACACCCACCCATGTAGTAAGAGGAATATTTTTTGTTTAAAATAATCTATTAACAGTCTAAAAAAACTCCTGCAAAGACTGAACACTAGAACCAAACTAGAAAGAACTGATGATAATGAATGCTAGTAGTATTCTAAATACAAAGCAGTTGTCACTTCCATTCAGCATAGGTGGGTTGGGGCAGAATGACTGACAGTGAAGACAGGCCTAGGCCTGCTTTGCCAACAATGTGAAGATATGACTTCTAAAATACACCAGAATGACATAATTGTGTGGCTGGCAACATTAGGTCGCTCTGGTATTTGGGAAAAAACTCTACAGTAGAAGTCTTTTTTACCATGGAGTTTTTGGTCAAATGCCAGAGCATATCAACATTGCCAGTGAGTGATGCCATCACTTCCAGAGTATGTCAGAAGTAAGATCATTGTTACCTGCAATCCTGGACCAGGTAAGTCCCCAACTGGCCACCTGATCAGTGGCTGGGGCTCTGGAGGATGTTGGCAATTGCACCTGAAACCTTCTTCATTACAAGCAAATACTCTACTACAAAACCACAGCCCCTCCCATTTCATAACCATTAGTAGAGTAAGGTAGTAGGCATTCTTTTACATTCTCTTAAGTTTTAACTTCATTCCAGAAGTCCTTGAATATTGGGGGGGAAACCTTTTAGGCTACATGTAAAGTCATCGGTGCATACTCATCATATTCATGGTTATTGTATGCTTGCTTGAATCCAAATGGATATGAAAATGTACACATTGCCTTCAGTAATGGGCCAAGCAATTGTGGTGCCATTGTATAAGACCGCTTTTCTAAAGAAAATACCCTACTTAGAATAATCAGGTATTTCAGCTGGCAAGCTTGAATGAGAACAGTTTGTCTTCTTGTTCAACCTGATTCCTGTCAGAGTCATTGTGCACTGATATTCTTAAGTAGGTTGATGGAAGTCTACTACCCCATGCATGCACTCCTGGTTCTTTCCCCTTCCATTATTGACAATGGGCCAGTGCAGTTTGATTGCAATGAACTGCATACTTTGGTGACAATCCTAGAATTCTTTTCCTTTGTCGTCAGAGTGCTTTGTACACTTCTGCTATCAGAATCACTTGTGAAGCTAACAGTGCAGGCCTGACTTCTACGGATTTAACTCTGCTTGTAGTTGCAGCAAGTTTTAATGACTCGGATATTTTTTTTCCAGAACAAGTTAGCATCTTTGTACATCTCACAGCATCTCTGAACATGGAAAGGTATTGTTTGAATAACCAGTGCTAGGGGTTGGCATCTAATCATAGCTATAAACATCAACAAATTGTCCAGATCTAGTCACATGAAGGTAATTTATTCAGATAAACTGTATAATGTTTATGTTTCTGTAAATATGATTATGTCACCCTCCTAGTTTTAATATTTTGGATGAAATGCTATAGGAAAAGGTAACCCTAATCTACCTGTTATGGGAAAGGATAATATCAGAATTATGGATGGAAAGCATAACATATCAATTCATTTTACATAAAGATTTTGTTATGTTAAATTATTCCATTTTCAGTGAAGGAATAGAAAGTCTTTCTCAAACACAGTGTTGTTAGGTTCATAGGCGTTAATGAGTTTCCTACCCATTGAAGCAACGTTGCTTTCTGAAATTCAAAAATACGTATATTATTTTCTGTAGAAAATGTATTCATGCATGATACATTTTCATTGTAGTTCAGTATTTGGGTTAGAATGCAGTGATTCACATGGTTACTACAGTCTAAGCCTGTGATAGTTTGAGATGACAGCAGTGGGCACTAAAATATTTCTGGAGAAGAAACTTTAGACAATTCAGGAACACCATCCTTTCGATGGTACAGACTATTGATTTTGAGATTAATTGAGGACTTGTGCCCTCATCATGCTGCTCATCGCAATACCAAGAACACCTGTAAAAGGTGACAAAGCAATGTTTATTCACTTATCTACCAGTGCTTGACTAGATTTTTAACATTTTTACTTGTATTTCAAAACCTTTCTAACACACACACACTCTCTCTCTCTCTCTCTCTCTCTCTCTCTCCCCCCCCCCCAATAGGTTACAAAGAACTTATTTTATAAGGACTCCCAGTTCCTTCTGTGTCAAATATTAACCCTTGGAAACATTTTTTTAGCATTTGGTCATAAAGTATCCACATAAAATTAAAATTTTAGTGTTGTCACTAATAAAAAGTCTCACTTTTTAATGTTGGTTTTTAATTTAACAGTCATCAATTTATTTTTGTTTTGTTTTGTCTAAATACACTATCAAGGTTTCCAATTTTCCATAGATAGAAATGAGATCCATATACCAGTGTGTGTCACACCAGATTATCAAACTAAACAGTCTACTTTAAAACCACCATACATACACCCTCCACTTTCTGTCAGAGCAAGATCCCTACTTTATTTAAGGTATCTTTAACCACTATCTGACTGAAACCTCAATTAAATAGCTGTTTAGCCCTTTGTGCTTCCCCCACCTTCCTCCTTGCATGTATTTCAAGAGCCCTGGTTTTTGTCCATACCACCAGGGTGCAAAAAAAAAAATCGGCATATACTGAAAATGAGGATAGACTTGGATCTGTCCATAATAGGGTTGCCAAGAATGATCTGACAACCAGTGGGAGACATAGAGGGCAATACCAACAGTTTGGCATCACCTCAGAAAAACCTGATGTCATGTATTTCTTGTAATTGCTAGAAAGTTTATAGTGAAATCAGAGAGTTTCCAGTGATTTCTAGAGAGGAACTAATGTGACTTGTGAGTTTTCCCTCGAAGTGTCATTACAACATTGATCCAATGATCATTTAAAAAAATGCTTCCCACTGCTGTTCAGAGTGGTGTCAGGAAATGAACATTGGTGGTGTTACCCGCTGCCATGGGCAACTTTAATAGTTATTTCAGTGATTTCAGCTTGGCAGCAAATAAAATTGAAGCCACAAAATTCAAATTGAAAAATAAAATAAAGTTTTAATGCGTTCGAACAGAATTTTGTTCAGTAAGAAGTGAATTCAGCAGCTCGGTCAGCACCAGGCAGGGCTCATGGCCAAGCCTGGCAAAAAAGCACACTGAACACAGAAAAACACCAAGTTCTTATAGAAAATTTTTGGAGGTTACATCATGGATCGAATTATACAGTAATAATACAGGGCCATCAAGCTTCTGCCTGTGAGACATCCAGGTCTTATATTTGGTGAGGAAATACCTCTGGATAGTTGTTCTTGTGATAATGCAGATGTTTGCCTGCTGGCTCTTATGCATATTCACCTTGATGTTCCGCCCTGTATCTGGCTGTTAATGCTCTGTTTCAAAACTTACAGTTTTAGGATAGACTGTTAGTAAGGCTTGATGATTGTATTATTCTTTAGTGATTCTTCCCAAAATAGCAGGAAATTACTTAACATAAATTCTGTCATCGGCTGTAGTCTCTTCCTGGGTGTGTGTGACAATTACTTGGGGCTATGTAAAAATGCAAAAGGGGTTTGCCTGATTCATTAACTGTCTGCATCCTGTTTCTCTGGGTCCACCTTTAGCATAATCTAATCTCTTTTTTTTGTTTCAGCAAGCTTGTGACTTAGACAATGGTTTCAGGGAGTAATACATTTTACAGCAAGAAGGAAAGCCTTTTACAGAAAACCAGAATAAACCTAAATTCTACTAACACTATATGTCTATCAAAAATTATATTAAAACAAAATAATTATTGTCCGTTACAGTGGGGGTGGGTGGGTTGATATGCTTAGTCCATCACAAAACTGATTAATTAGAGTATTTCTGCCTGAGACTGCACTGCTAAGCTTTGATAATTGCCTACATTATTACAGTAGGATCAATCTCAATCCTTTGCTCTCCAAGTATTTTGTGTTTGGATTCCACATGTTATGTCAGTGCAGTGCTTGGGGATGTCTATATATCTGTGCAACAAAGATGGAGTAGATGCTTATGACACAGCAAAGACAGTTATGAGAATAACAGAATTTATTCTGATGTATTAAACAGAGGCTGGATGAACATATATCAGGAGTGCTTTGATTGTGTGTTCCTGCATGGCAGGGGGTTGAACTTGATGGCCCCTGTGGCCTATTCCAACTTTATGAGTCTTTTCTCCCAGTCACCCTTCTAGAAAAATCTTTATTCTGGATGATACTGTAAAGGAGAAAACATACTTTGCAGTGAGTTGTTGAAGGCTTTCATGACTGGATTCAACTGATTGTTGTGGGTTTTCCAGGCTGTGTGGCCATGGTCTGGTAGATCTTGTTCCTAATGTTTCACCTGCATCTGTGGCTGGTGATACCATCTTCAGATGTATCACAGAGAGAAGCCTATTACACATTGTGTCCAGTGAGAAAGGAATGTTTAGTGGGGTATATATTGTCCATGTCCCCAGATGGGGAACCAGTCAGTAAGTGTTTGGGTGGAACTTGCTATGCAAAGGTATGGCTGACTGTATTGTATTGCAAGAGGGGTTTTCAGTCCATTTACATTCATATTCGCATTTGCATTCCCACATACTTTGCAATGTTCATTCACATCCACTGCTGAACGTGTTTATTTATTATAGTTATAGCTCCACTCTATTCTACCTTAGGTGTCCTATACAAGATTCTCAAGAGGTCTTCTATCTAGCACTGATCAAATCCAGTGATAGTTTCACCAGTGTTGTGCCTCATGTGCCCTCCACAATTTGGGCCCAGATTGTGAGTTGTTTCAGTAAGACTGGTCACTTATTTAGGGAGAAAGGAGCTTAATTCCTGATATCTCTTTCTTGCGAAAAAAATAACGAAAGTGTTGAAAGCTGACTGCCTCAACCATCTGTTTGGGAAGTCTTCATGCAGCACCATGTTCACCGCCAATAGAAAGAACTTCTGGACTGAGTTCTGCCTTTTATTTTGTTAGCATCAATACTTTCAGGCATTCCTTTGTGTCTGCTTTGACAGATTCCACTCTCACAGACATTAATAAGCAATCAGAAGAGAGGTGCCAGATGAAGATAACAATGCTGGAACCCTTTGTAGAGGAGGGAGTTCCATTTCTTTCAACAGCCTAACAAAATGGTATGTAGACTATGTCAGCTTATGGTTTTGGAAAAGCCATGAAGACTGCATCAGCAGTTTGCAGTGTTCAATATAGCATTAAGGGAGCCAACAATTTGCTTAAATATGCCTGACACAGATGATATAGTGCTTAAAGGCCAATAGAGCAGCTTTACATTCAGTGCAAGCTCTAAAATGTAAATCAAGCTGCATTTTGATATCATCTACTGTAGCTGAAGTGCCAGAGCCCAAATTCTAAATTGCAATATCTTGAAGAGCTTTTTTGCCATCAGAGAGGAAGATTGTAACTTCATAATAGCTATATTGTTGAACAGCATAATTTAATAACCAGAATGAGTGCTCTGGGGAGCCACCTTTAGATCCCTTATTGACACCATGAGGATGAATCCTATTTCTTGGTTTCTACAGGCCAAATCATTAGATGGTATAAATAGGGGCACATCAACTAAAAGTACCAACATTTGCATTTGCTGAAAAATATATATGGTATGTTAAGTCTACATTTTGTATTTTCTTTTGATTGGCTTTACATGTCCACCCAGGGATAGTTTCAGAGGAGGGTCAGTCTTAAGTAGCACACAACAAGCCTGTAAGACTGAGCTGTTCCGCCGAGCTTTGGGTGGGGGGTGGGGGTCAGCTGCTGAGGCTGCCCCCGGTCTCCTACCTTCCTGCCCCTTGTTCTCTGTTGGTTTCATTATGTGGCCCATTTTAGTAGGGGCCTTTTGGGTTCCCCAGGGGGGTTTGGTTTTAGTTCTCGGATGCTGGTTGTATTGCTGTTTATTGGTTTTAATAAGGAGACAGGGCTTGTATTATATTTGTACCGGTTTTAACTTTCCCCTGTCTGTATATGTTTATTTGTACACCGCCCTGAGCCCTCTGGGGGAGGACGGTATAAAAATCCAATAATAAATAAATAAACTAGTCCTTTGTATTGTCAGCATGTCCAGATACTTGATAGCTGTTGAAATATTGTTGAATACCTTTCAGACAAATGCACATGCTCTGAGTATCTGGGAGGAAATAATATGAATGTATGTGAATTTACATAGAAATAAAAAGTAAAGAAGAGTTTCTGACCTTAGTTCTAGGAAACTGGGTGACATTTTCCTTGAATCCACACTTGGTTATCATTATTTACATTGGTACAATCTTTTCTTCAAGGAGTTGAAGACAACATGCATGATTCCACATACACCCTCCATCTTACCCAGGTTAGGCTGAATTATTCAAGCTCATTTAGTAAGATTAATATAGTAATAAGGGACCTTCATCAGGAATACAAAAGTATCTAGTTTTTGCAGATCTCCTGGGGTGGGGGGTGGGGAGGTGAACTGGGTTCAAAGGACCTGCATCTGAATGAATATGACCTCCAAAACCAGCTCCTCCTTGACACTGTAAGAAGACATTCCTACATAGAGTTTGAAGGAAACACCTTTGTGGAAAATGCCATCAAGTTGCAGCCAACTTTTGGCGACTCCTCGTGGGGTTTTCAAGCCAAGTTACAAGAGGTGGTTTGCCCCTACATAACAACCCTGAACTTCCTTGGCAATCTCCCATCCAAGTACCAACCAGGGCTAACCTTGCTTAAATTCTGAGATCTGGTGAGATTGAGTTAGTCCAGGCCACATCAGTCAGGGCAAAGGGACATTTTATGGACAATGGAAAATAGGGCTCAGAGGATATACTTCTAACAGTCCCCTCCCATTTCTAAACCCTAGGACAGTGATGGCGAACCTTTTTGAAGATCGAGTGCCCAAATTGCAACCCAAAACCCACTTATTTATCGCAAAGTGTCAACGCGCCATTTTAATCTGAATAACCCCCTCGAGCAGGGGCCAGCCTGCTGTAGCCTCCAGCAAGTCCCACATGTGCCACTCTGCGCCTCTCCAGCATCTCTGCCACCTCTGCCCCCCCCCAGGCAGCAGCCACCTGGAGAACAGGCACTAGGCCCGCCAGCCGAGTACTCCCTGCTCGCTGAGGTGCATGCACATCAAGTCCAATGGCCCAGGCCAACCTAGATATGTGTCTGTGGGGGGTGATTCCCCCACCACATGACAAACTCTGTGCGCGTGTGCCTACAGAGAGGGCTCTAAGTGCCATCTCTGGCGCCCGTGCCATAGGTTCGCCACCACTGCCCTAGGATGAAGAAAGCAAGCAGAAATAGATCTGTCTTTCTGCTTAAGACGTACATTTTTTGATGAATGCAAATAATTTCTTTCAAATTAATACTGTTCTTACGTGCTCCAGTAAAGTTTAGTGAAACTAGCCATCATATTCCACGCTAATATCTTGTTTGGGTTGGAGACTAGTCTTAAAAGCATTAGAACACAGAATTCTTGACTTTTATCTATTTAATGATTATCTTGCTACTTAGTATACTTCTTATTACTACAGTAAATCCTTGTCCATCTCAGCCACTAAGCACTTCTGAGTTAACAAGCCCTTACATTGCTACCAGGAAAACGAACTGTAAATATTGGTCTTTGTTTTAATTTTGAGGTATCTCAATCTGAAAATATCCTTATGTACAGAAAGCTCACATGTTAGTTTTCTGCATGCAGGGATGCTAGCATTGAGACACCTCCAAATAAACCATCTGCTTCTCCAGTCTGATAGGAGGCACAGTATAATATGCTTGCAAATTAGATTCACCCAAAGCTTTATATGATCCAGAGAGGGGAAATTAAAAATATTTTCCCATACTCCTTTAATGCATGGAAAACATTACCAAGAAGTCATTATCTGCTGTCATAAAGAGAGTTGTTGGAGGCATTAATATACAAGTTTCTGCTACAGTTAAATTTTCTGAACCCTGGGTACTGCAAAAACAGGTAAGAAACCTAACTGGAAAGTACAGCTAAAACACAACCATTTCTCTACTCACTTGGTAGATGGTGAAATAATGGGCGAGTCCACAAGGAAGAGAAAGGAATTCTTAATAGCTGAGTGACGAACAGCCATTTTCAACAAGGGCAGATCTGGTGGGATGACAAAATAGCATTCTGAATAGCAAGGATAACTGAGCTTAAATGCTCTATTTATTTATTCATGTATGTATCGATTTCCTTAAAAAAAACAACTCCAGGGTGTCATATGTCTGGAAACTATAAATCGGTGACTTGTGCATTAGTTCATTCTATTATGAATTATGCATGTAGATAGTAATGCTGTAGTTGTATGGGAAAAGGTATCAAAATATTTCTGTATCTAATCTCCACTTGAGAAAGCAAGAAAGTCATGAAACTCTATCTTCTCCCTCTCTATATTGGCACCTTTGTTGTTTCAGTTCATATTAGACCACTGATCAACACAAAACTAAAAGGTTTGTTTGTTTATAATTATAAACAAAAAGGTTTGTTTATAATTTGATTTATAGGCCACACTTCCCCATGACAGGCTTAGAGCAGCCTACAACAAAAATTTCATAGTTAAAATGAATGACCACTATTTCCCAACGGTACCCTAAAATCAGCTCTAACTATGGTGGCCAGATGTTCCGCTTTTGGCGGGAGAGTCCAGCTTTAAAAGAATTTGTCTGGTGTCCCGTGGGTTTTTTGAACTGTCCCGATTTTTGGAAGGCTGCCGCACTGCCTTCTGGGGCGCGCCCCAGAAGGCAGTGCGACAGCCTCCCGCGCATGCGTCCGCAGTAGCGCACTGCCTTCTGGGACGCTCCCCAGTTTCCCGCCCTGTCACAGGGCGGGAAACGGGAGTGCCCCAGAAGGCAGTGCGCTCCTGTGGCTGTGCGTGCATGTGTGCGCGCGCGCCCGGGTCCCGGTTTACAAAGGTGACAATCTGGTCACCTTAAACTAAGGGGAATTAAGAAAGAATAGGGAAAGAGAAAGAAGCAGGGGAAAGGGAAGAGGGATAAGGAGGTCAGCTATGGCAGAATTGCCATTGCTGCCCTCAGCCATAGTCAGCCATAGGCCTGGCAGAGTAGTTTCATCTTGCAGGCCTTGCTGAACTTCTGTAGGTTCCACAGAGTCTAGATCTCATTCAGTAGAGCATTCAACCAGGCCAGGGCCAGAACCAAAAATGCGGTGGTCCTGGTCAAGGACAGCTGGATATTTTTAAAACTATGTACCACCAATAAATTGTTATCCATGGAGTGAAGTGCTCACTTGGAAAGGTAGTCCTACAGTTATGAAGGCCACAGACTGCTCAGAGGCTTTGAAAGTTACAACCAAAACCTTGAACCTGACTTGATACTCCACTGGTAGCCAAAGCAGTTAATGGAACACTGGATGGATGTGCTCCTGCCACAGGATCCCAGTGAAGACCTGTGTAGCTGCATTTTGAACCAGCTGGAGTTTCCAGATCAGTCTCAAGGGCAACGCAGCATAGTGTAAGTTATAACAGTGTAACTTGGAGGTGACCATTGCAAGCTTGGTCAGGGTGTGGAATTGTAGCTAGTTCAGGGTTTGGCAAATAGAGCTGTCTCCATCCCATCCCAAATACGCCTGTCATTCCATAGCCAGGATGAAAAATGGATTGAAATTGTGGCCTAGGGATCCCTGCACTCTCCTTGAGGTCTTCCCAAGTTCAGCCAAGTTCTTCTGAGAGATTCTAAAGCTACTACATATTTTCAGGACCATCTGGATATTTGCTGGGCTTCTAGGGTATTTCACCCCCCATCCCCCAAGGCTGATGCTCTGCTTTGGTTATGTAATTGGTAGTTGCATAGTTTGTGATTGAGGCTTTGTTGTTCTTGACAGTTCTGCTTCTCAGGCAGTTTGATGTCAATAGCTGCTCTGAGCCAGTCATTGTTAAGTCAGCCATGGGCCTTAGCTTCTCCCAGGCTGCTGGCAAACTGGCAGTCCTCCCAAATCCCAGAAGTCTTCCTCACAGCCTCCGTATAATAAACAGAGAGAGGCAGCTATGCTTGGCTGACGAGTTCTCCTCCTTGGCTTTTCTTCAGAGAGTTCACCGGTCGTAGGCCTTTCATGATACCTTCCATTCTCTTCCACAATCCGGGAAATTCGTAGTACGTTTGCCACTTTCACATTTACAGTTTCTCTTATTTGGCATTCGCTTTTAACTGATCTTTCCAGTCTGCTAAACACTTTTCAACTTTCTAAAATGTTGCCACATGCTAAAATTAAGTATATCCTATCTGAAATCCCATAAAATTGCTAAAAAGTTTACTGTCAGCAGAGCTCATGCAAAATGCTACCACCTCAGTGCCATCTTGAAAGCTTACTTAATTTTGTCTTCAGTTCCTCAGTGTGAGAAGAGAACAGCATCATGCAGAATCAGTGTTTACACGCAATGAATACAGCTAACAAAAATACACATTTATAGCACCTCATGGATGGTTCTACTCTGTTTACTGTTTGCATTTACTGTCTTCTTGCCTGCCTCTAAAGAGTAAAAGAAGTGTTTGTTCTTCAGCTTTGTTCTTGAGATATGCTTTAAAAACCCACCGGTAACTGAGCTATTACCAGCAACTCAAAATGAGCTTGTGAAATGGTAGGCAATGCAACGTGTTTCCTTAGTTCTTATGCTTAGCTGCTTGCAAAGATATGCATTAAAGTCTGCCCAAGCAAGCTAACAATATAAACTAAAACATTTTTTAAAAAATCATAAACTGAAACAAAGTAAAATAGCTACACTATAACTCATATTTAAAACTGCAACAAGTAAAATCAGCATTATCCAACAGATATAAAAGCAAAGAAGATGAAACTGGGAAATCAGTAGAACAAAGAGATAAACAACCCCATCCAAGAGTCTGGACTGCATCAGGCTGCCATTCCCATGGAGGCTTCACTGGGAGGCTTCACTGGGGAGACTCAAAAATAAAAATAAAAGAAGCCTCTCTGATGATGAGAAACTCCTATTGGGCTGAGTGGATTTACACCAGTTGGCCATCAACGTAATGTAAGCAATGGCTGGGAGAAAGCCAACTAATGTTAGCTCCTCCCCCTGCCATACCCCTGGCCCACCCCTACTATGCCAGCAGTGGTGTCTGGGGCCCTGGGACACTGACGTACCATCCAGTGCAGTGTCCCACTGCCAAGGAGTGGAGCAGCACTTGCATGCCAGCAGATTTGCCCCTCAATCAGAGCAAAAGCCTCGGGGAAGGCAAAGTCGCCAAGGCTGTACTACGCTGCTCCCACAGGCGGATTCTCCCCCTTTTGGATGGGGGTGAAAATGTAGCTTGAGGTTGGCAACCATGATAACAGCCAGTACATGTCTTTCATCATTCGTTGATACCATATCTGTATCCAAAGCTTGACAGCATATCTTGAACTACATATTTTTGGGACCATCTACCTCCATAGTCTTCAAAGACAGACCACTTAAAGCACACTGCAGAAAATTAGCCAGCACATAAATAACTGTAACTAAATTTGCTAAAAGGTAGTAATGTGACATGCATGAAATTGAAATCTTTGACTACAACTAGGAGAGAGCAAAAACAATGAACTTGCTCTTTCAGGTCAAGTACAGCCTCTCGTAGACCAGGTGAATGCCTCACTCCCTGTATAGCCTCACCATCTACTATCAGCACCTCACTCTTGACTGGACTTTCAATGTATTGGCTTTTTCATCTATGATATTACCTTCTCCTAGCAAGCCCACTTGATTTAGCTGACAGGAAGATATAGAGATGAATATCATCCACATATTGGTAACACCTCACACAAAATTACTAGGAAAACTTGCCCAGTTTCATGAAGGTGTGAAGTTGCACGGAGGACAGGACTAACCCCTACAGAAATTCATAGCAACAGTGCCATAGTCTGAGCAGCAGTCTCCCACCAACATCTTCTAAAAGTGGCCAGTCAGAAACTGTTTAAACTGTATGTCCTTGAATTCTGAGCCAACTGCTCCAAAAAGATGCTCTGGTCAAATGGTGCTGAAAAATAACAAGAGGTCTAGGATATATTTATAATTCAAGACAGTGTTTATCATTCAACCTTTATCACTCAAGACAGTCATGAGAGTGACCAAGTTCATTTCCATTCCAAATGCAGATACTGAATTCAGATTAATATGGATATTGATGGACAATCCATTTCAAAGGCCAACTAAAGTTCTGCAGCCACCATGTGCTCAAGCACTCTGACCAGGAATGGAATACTGACTGCCAGACAATACTTGTTAAGGGCCTCTCAGGGATGCCTTTTTCAAGGCGGAAGAGTTATGACTCCCCACTTCAGATCAGCTGGCATTATTCCTTGATTAACCACATGGACACAAACTGCTCACACCTATCAGGAAGAGGGGCAAGGTGAAGTCTAGATGTGGACAGCTACAAATTTACAACTTGTCTAATTCATCATCCTTCACCATCTGGGACCAGACTGCTCCACTAGTATTCTGATATCAAACTGTAGTCCAAATTTTCAATGCATTCACACACAGAATCAGACTCTGAAAAGAAGGTTAATCAATTAATAATAATGCTAGGAGTTGTGGAAGTAAGCTGGTATGAAGTACTGGTAAGAAAGACAGTGACGTAGGAGGTTAAGAGCTCGTGTAATCTGGAGGAACTGGGTTTGATTCCCAGCTCTGCCGCCTGAGCTGTGGAGGCTGATCTGGGGAATTCAGATTAGCCTGTACACTCCCACACACGCCAGCTGGGTGACCTTGGGCTAGTCACAGCTTCTCGGAGCTCTCTCAGCCCCACCTACCTCACAGGGTGTTTGTTGTGAGGGCGGAAGGGCAAGGAGATTGTAAGCCCCTTTGAGTCTCCTGCAGGAGAGAAAGGGGGGATATAAATCCAAACTCCTCTTCTTCTTCTTCTTCTTCTTCTTCTTCTTCTTCTTCTTCTTCTTCTTCTTCTTCTTCTTCTTCTTCTTCTTCTTCTTCTTCTTCTTCTTCTTCTTCTTCTTCTTCTTCTTCTTCTTCTTCTTCTTCTTCTTCTTCTTCTTCTTCTTGTCTTCTGCCTTGAGTACTCCCCCAGACCCACCAAGATATACAAGTAAGAAATTAAAGTTACTGTCACCTCTGAATGCAATTCACACTAACATAATTTTAATAAGGTTTTCCTTAGATAACCAAATAGCAGTGATGGATAACAAAAAACAAATATTGTCTCTGATAAACTGAGACAGGAGGTGTGTATAAATTAAACAGAGGTCCCTTCCGCATGCAGAATAATGCACATTCAATCCACTTTCATAATTGTTTAAAAGTGGATTTTGCTATTACGCACAGTAAAATCCAGCTTCCAAGTGTGTTGAAAGTGGATTGAAAGTGCATTATTCTGCTTGTGCGGAAGGGGCCAGGGAGTTTATATGAAGGCCCTTATTTGAAACAGTTCTAAAATACTTATAAATACGATACTTCTGGAGATTAAACTTGGAGACATAATCATATGATTCTGTATTTGGGAAACTCTGTTGACTTACATTGTGAAAGGCTGTCTCAGATATCCAGCTGTGTTTCTCAAAAACAATATGAACGCCTTTTTGCATGCGCTGTTCCAACCCTTGCAATTTTGACAAATACGTCAAAAGCTAAACTCCCCAGTTTTACCCTATGTGGTTGACTGTATGTGCATCACCATTTACATTTTAATTTTGAGAGTGTTCTGTCCCAAAGGCTTAGGACAGGCAACAGCTTTCAACAGAGATACAACCCCTCCCCCACCCCCGCAGCCAAATCTAAAATAATCCTCTGTACACTTAATCTAGAATAACATCATTTTGTGACCAAAGCCACACTTCCCACTTCATCTTTTCAACCTGTTCAGAAGCTGTTTTCTCACTGCTATTTTAGTGTCTCTTCTGCACAAATGACTGTGAATTCATTACCATCAGGCAGGCATATCCTAATTAGTCACAAGGCTTTCCATGTGTTCCTTCCCATTGTATAGCTGGCCTAATCTTTTCCCTTCCATGGCTTGTGCTGCAGAGAAATCCTTTGTTTTTTTCTGTTAACATGCCCAGTAATCTGTCCACCAATGAACCACCTTTCCCTTACACAATTTCAGTCACCTCAACCTCACCACATCATCAAATGGTATGAGAGTACATGCTTAATATGTATTTTCAGTCTTCTTGTTGCGAGTTCAAACTCCACCCCACCCCTCGCTTTTCATAGCATTATGTCAGTCCCCTTGCTATACTTATGCAGCTTCCCTCTTATTTCAGTAATTCTTTTAAAATAAACTTCCAACATCTACATGCCATCAGTTTGCCAGTGAACTTTCAGTAGTCAGCATCTCATTTTTACCCCAAGAACCATTTTACAATTGAAGTAAAGTCCATCTCATTTTATACTAGCAGCAAAACTCATTGCATGGGAAATGCAATTGTCCCTAGCAAAGGGTGGAAGAAGAAGCATCTCCCCTGCAATGGGCTTAAGTGGGGCTGTAGCCACCACTCCCCATCCTTGCTTGCAGTGCAACACTTACTTGGTTCTGGGCCTGTGGTTCGGGGTGGGAGAGGTGTAGGGGTAGATCAGAAGGTGAGGATAGGGAGAGGGTGGAGAGAAGTGTCTTGGGGTGGGGGGAGGCAGCAAGGTGAGGGTTGGGGTGGCAGGAGGATTGAAAGGGGAGGCTTGGTGTGGGAGATTGAGAAAGGGTGGAACGGAGAGGCTTCAGGTGGGGGAGGGTGGCAAGGTGAAGGTTCTAGTGGAGCAGGGTGGCAAGGTGAGGCTTGAGGTTGGGTACATAGGTTAGGTTTGGGATGGGGAGGGTTGGAAGGTGTGGCTAGGAGTTGGAAGGTGAGAGAAATGCAAGGAGATATGCAAGAAGGGAGAGTTGGAAGGTGAAGATATGCAAGAACATATGTCCCACAGATGGATAAACATTTTTTCTACATTGGGAAGAGCACATATAGGCTTATGGGTGATATGTGCATTGCTCTACTTGAACACAACCTGGAAGTCAATATGGGATAACCAAATACTCATGTGGTATGGTTAGAGTGTCAAACTGAGGGGAGAGCTGGGTTCATATCCCCACTTGGCATAGAAATACAGAGGATTACTTTGGGCTGGTCATCCTCTTTCAGCTCGACATCTCACAGTGCTGCTGTGACAATGAAAGGAAGGAGGATTAGAAGCATGTGCTCCGGTCTAAGCTTCTTCAGGACAGGGGTGGGGGATAAAGTGTACAACATAAAATGTATGTCTGTTATTCTTCTTTAAGATTCTCTGGAATGTCCTAATAAATCAAGCAGTAGACCGGAAGCCTACTGTGTAGTTAATCAAGTGATCTTAATAGCCAGTCTGTCCTTACCTAGAAAACTTAAAAAAAAATCAGTCTGTTCATTAATGTTTCATTTTTTCTTTGTGGAGACAATTTTTTTTGCAGGAGGATGGTTCTGTATCTGCAATCTCTGTATCAATTTTTGCCTGTATACACTTAATACTGCTTATGATCTATATGGTGCCTTTACAGTGCAGTCCTAAGTAGACTTACATCCTTATAAGCCAGTTCACTTTGATGGACATTGAAGGATGTGATTTCACTGTTAGGTAAAAATATGTAACATACACTATTGTGCTGTAACTCCTATTACAGCCCTATCAATTAAGTCAGCATACTACATTATGGGAGAGGAGCTACAGCTGAGACAGAATGACTTAATGAAAGTGCCCAAGTGAGTTCATGGAAAAATTGAAATTTAAACCTGGAATCTTCTGGATCACAACTCATTTGGGCCCGCCCACAGAGATTAATGGACCCTGAGTGGCTCTAGGACATCCTGTGGGAGACTCCACTCACTTGTGACACTCTTGATGAGCTGGTAAAGAGCTAAGATACCAGGCTTTCTGAAGTCATCGAGGTGGTCGCTCTGAGACGCCCTTTCTGGGCCTGTGCCAACCTATCTCCTTGGTATACTGAGGAGCTATGTGGGATGAAGCGGGAGTTGAGACAGTTAGAACAAGTGTGGCGGTGGGTTCATGATGAAGGGAAAAGACACTCATATAGGATGTTTATGAGATCCTACGATACTGCTGTGAAGGAAGCGAAGAGGGCCTATTTTGCTTCCTCTGTTGCTACTGTAAGTTTGCATTCAGCTCAATTGTTTAGGGTAGTTTGGACACTTAAGACCTCTTCTATGGGTCCCAAATTACAGGAATTGGCTCTTAGCTGTGAGGCTTTTGCAACTCACTTCACAGACAAAGTCTTGTCCCTCCACCCAGCCCTTCCTGCTACAATTGATACAGTAGGAGAACTGGAGGCCCCTTGGTCGTCTTTTGGTTCTTGTTTGGACCAATTCAGCTTATTCACCCCGGTGGACGTGGACAGGTCACTGGCAGCTGTATGATCTACCACTTGTTCTTTTGACCCATGCACTTCCTGGCTGGTCAAGGCCAGCAGGGAGTAGCTTCGGAGCCACCTGTTGAAAATCATCAATAGCTCCCTTGAGCAAGGAGTTTTTCCAGGTCAGCTTAAAGAGGCAGTGGTCTGCTCGCTCCTGAAAAGACCTCATATGGATCCATTGGATCCGGTCAATTACCGCCCGATTTCAAATTTACCATTTCTGGGCAAGATAATTGAGCGAGCGGTGGCGGTTTAGCTGCAGAAGTTCCTGGATGACACAAATGTACTGGATCCCTTCCAGTCCAGCTTCCATGCTGGCCATGGGACCGAAATGGTGTTGGTTGCTGTTGTGGATGAACTCCAGCTCCACCTGGATAAAGGCAGTTCGGCACTGCTGGTGCTGCTAGATTTCATCACAGCATTTGATGTAGTAGATCACGACCTTTTGGTCCACCGCCTTGTGCTGGCTGGCTTCGTTTTTCTGAGACCGGGAACTGCAGGTGGCATTGGGGGGAGAGAACTCCAGGTGCCACCCAATAGTTTGTGGGATGCCGCAGGGGGCAATCCGCTCCCTGATGCTTTTTAACATCTACACGCACCTCCTGGCAGGTTTAGTCCAGAGTTTTGGGCTGTGGTGTCACCAATATGCAAATGAAACCCAGCTCGTGTTCACAATAGAGGGCCACCCATCTTTGGCCCCTGGAGCTCTCCAGCGTTGTTTAGATGCTGTTGCTGGTTGGTTAAGAGCAAGTCAGCTGAAGCTGAATCCAGCTAAGATGGTGGTCCTGTGGTTGGGCTGGGGAGAAGATCTGGCAGCTGTGAAATCCACCACCACCACCACCACGACGACGATGATGATGATGATGATGATGATGATGATGATGATGATGATGATGATGATGATGATGATGATGATGATGATGATAATAATAATAATAATAATAATAATAATAATAATAATAATAATAATAATAATAATAATAATAGAACTGGTGGGAACATGGTCCAGAGAAAGTAATGGAAAATGAGAGGGTCAAGATCCTGTGGGACTTTCGAATCCAAATGGACAAAGTGTTGAAACACAATACACCAGACATCACCGTGATCGAGGACAAGAAAGTGACCATCATCAACATAGCAGTCCCTGGTGATAGCAGCTTCACTGAAAAAGAACAGAAGATTACTAGATACCGCAATTTGAAAATTGAGCTTCAGAGTCTATGGCACAAACCAGCTGAGGTCATCCCAGTGGTGATCGGCACGCTGGGCGCCATCCCCAAAACACTAGGGCAGCACTTGAAACATCTTTGAATTGACAAAATTAACATCTGTCAAATTCAGAAGGCAGCCCTGCTGGGATCCACATGAATACTACGCCGATACATTACAAATTCCTAGGCCTCTGGGTGAGGCTAGAATTGTAATGAAGACCAACAGCCAGATAAAGATCTGGCAGCTGTGAAATCTACCATCATCATCATCATCATCATCATCATCATCATCATCATCATCATCATCATGTTGTCATTATTTTTCATGGCACAACAGAACCTGTAGGTATAAAATTATGTAGACAGCATACAACTATTCCCTAAATGCTTATGACTATTTGAAGTTCCTGTAGTAGTTCCTTAAATGTTTGGTGCCTATAGAGATACTGCTTCTTTCTTTCTTGCAACTTTTCTTATCATTAAGACTATGTTAAGGACCTGGGCTGACATGCTTCCCATTCCTGAAGTGGCACCAATATCTCAAGATCGATATTTATCACAGTAAAATAAATGTGAGATCTCCATGTGCAGATGTTAACTTCTGAAGTTCACTCTTCCTGCCCAGAAAGGTAAAAAAGAGAACAGTTGAATGAATGGACTCCCAAAAGGGCAATGAACTCTGTAAATTTATGTTTGTACCTTTAATCAATGTCCTTAAGGTATGGTGTCCTGAATTCTATCTTGCAGCATATGGGCACAAGCTCTTAATAAATTCTCTTCTCCAAGAATGGGAGTTTCACAAAATACTGACAAGCTGGAACAGGTTGGAGGGTGACCAAAATGGTAAAAGGTCTGGATACCATGCCTTCTGAGGAGCAGTTTAGGAAGCTATGTATGTTTAGTCTGGAGAAGAGAATGTTAAGGGGTGACATGATAGCCATGTTTAAATATCTGAAGGGATGTTATGTTGGAGATGGAGCAAGGACAAGGAAACTAGGACAAGGAGTAATTGGCTCAATTGGTACAGGAAAAAAGCTTTCACCTGAACATTAGGAAGAACTTCTTGATGATAAGGGCTGTTCAACTGTACAATATGCTGCCTTGAAGAGTGGTGGAGTTTCCTTTTTTGGAGGTTTTTAAATTGAGGCTGGATGGCCATCTGTCATTTTATTGTGCATTCCTGAATAGCAGGGGTTGGACAGGGGGTTGGGCTTGATGGCCCTTGTGGTCTCTTCCAACTCTATAATTCTATGATTATAAGAGAACAGTAACCTAAGTACTTACACCAATGGTCCAAAGTATGTAAAAATGAAGGAACTGTCAAGGTAAATTTTGTTCTTTAAGTATAACTTTTAAATCAAAATTGGCAAGAACAGTAAATTAATTAATCCTGAATTACAATGGAACTGCTTAGAAAGTACCTGTGACATTCAAATTAATAGCAAAACTGTGTCAGATGATTAATGTTACTACATTGAACATTAAAGAAATTAATAAAGATTAAACCAATTATTATAAAGTGTCACCCACTAGAAATAGTTCATTTCAAAATGTGATGTACACCATGAAAAAGGGCAATCACTTTACCCCAGAAAAGTCATGTTAATAGAATGATAAAGATCTGGTGAGAAATTGAAACACCTAGAAAGTGATCCAAATAGGTGCTTTTGTCTGAGTTTCTTCTCAGACATATATGTCTCCATTTCCATTGCTCAGTAGCTGATCTTTATGGCTTAAGAAACACACATTTCATATGCAGTTTTGTGCATGACCAGCTTTTGATTGGTGGAAGTCACAAGGACACTTGGTTGCTTGGTTACATACTGGAAAACTAGTACTAAGATGAAGTGTGAATGTTAATGAAACTTGCAGCCTGGTAATCATGATTATGAAGCTTTTAGTCACAGAGCAGCTTCAGAACTGGTCCACAAGTTTCTTTCATACAATACCAATAGCAAACCAAAATGCCTTTTGTGCTTTGGTAAAACCCTAATGCCAAGCATGAGTCCTTGAATAATACTATTATCCCTTCAACAAGCGTCCCACCACCTTCCTTCATACTGTTCATACCTCAGTTCATATTGCACCACCAGGCAATATGCATGTTACAATGGTAACAATGTTGAGGAGAAGCACCACCATACACAGCCACTTCTGGATTCTGCTGGTGTCAATTTCCTATAGCATGTAAAGGCAGCTTGTAAATGTCCCCCCTCCCACAATCGGATGGCAATTTGTGAAGGAGCAAAAGCCAGCTTATAAAAATATGGATAAATGACTGAGCAGAAATGCACAAACTATCTTCTGGATATAATGGGGAAGGGTTAATAGCTAAAACCAAAAAGTGATCATGCATTTTGGCAGGGGGCACATTTGTATAATGTCTCATGATGGAAACTGATGACCATAATTGTCTATAGAAGAAGACAACATGCCCCACAACAAGACTTCCTTAGAAATATAGTGATCAGCAACTAACAATGCACACATTTGGTAGTATCTTAATAGAATAATGTGCTTTCACCAGATCAGTTACATTAGATACTTTTTAATGCCATGAAGTTACAGGTGATTTATGGAACTTCGTAGGGTTTTTATGGCATGAAATGTTTGGAAGTGGTTTGCCATTGCCTGTCTCTGCATCACAATCCTGGTGTTCCTTGGAGGTTGCACATTCAAATGCTAACCAGAGCTGACCATGCTTCTGGGATTTGATGAGATTAGGCTAGCCTGGGACAATCCAGGTCAGGGCATATAGGTAAGGTACAGTTATTTTAATTTCCAATGCTTACATTCCACATCAGTAATATTGTAGAACCAATGAGAAAAGTTTTCTTGGTGTTAATTGGTGTGACTTTTTGCCAAAGCTTAACTCTTTATTTGCATAGCATAAGAACATGAATCCATAAACATCAATCTTATGTTTTGTTAAATGGCTTTCTCAGTTTCTCTATAACAAATTTACATTAAGACAGTGGTTCATAAATGTTTTGAAGTGGGACTGACTTACTGTAGTTTTCAGAGTCCATTTGTAAAGTAAATCCATACTACTTTCCCCATCCGAACATTAAAATGGAGGAATCTGACACCAGTTAAAACTGAAGAAGCTTATATTTTTTCATATTTAGTATTTATAAACATGGAAGAGTACAAATAGCTATATTCAGTGGTGAGATTCAAATAATTTAACAACTGGTTGTTTACAAGCACCATTTTAACAACCAGTTCTGTTGAAGTGGTGCGAACCTGCTGAATCCCACCGCTGGTTATATATCATTACCATTTTGTACATTCTACAGAGGAAAACCTGAATTTACCATTGATCCCTCCAGGGTCTCCTTCTCCCAGCTTCATGGCCCACCTGTGAGAGAACTGCAGCTCACTTTTGGGTCGCAACCCATTGAGTTGAAAAAAATTCTTCGATTAATTCTACCTATTTTCCTGGGTAGAATCCAGGTATTCCTGAGTGACACATGCAGGCATTCTTGGATGATATGTCGGCCTTGGCCCCATTCCAATCTAGCTTCTGCCTGCATCATGGGATGGAGACTGTGCTGGTCACCATCAAGACAGGCTCTGTCTCCATCTGAACTGAGGAAGGGTCAGCACTGCTGGTACTTTTAGATGTCACTGCAGCATTTGACATTGTCAGTTATGACCTTTTGACCCACAGCCTTGCCATTACTGGAATACAGGGGACAGCCCTAAAATGGCTGGGCTCATTTCTCCAGGAGGGGGAACAGTGGGTAGCACTGGGAGAGAGTGACTCTCAATGATAGCCCCTTATTTGTGGGGTGCTACAGGGGGCAATCCTTTTCCTTATATTAAAATCTTTATGAGACTCCTTGCACAACTGGTCTGCTGCTTTGGGCTGGATTGCCATCAATATTCTGATGACACCCAGATTCTACTGTCAATGGAGGGCCAGCTGGATGCTGCCTCATATGTTTTGGTCCAGTGTTTGGAGGCTGTGGCAGGATGGCTATGTCAGAGCAGGCTGAAACAAAATCTAGCAAAGATGAAGGTCCTGTGGCTAGGATGACATGCATCGGAGCAGGAGATTAAACTGCCAGTTTTAGATGGTGAGGCTTTAACAGCTACCTCATCAATAAAAAGCATGGGTTTGATCCTTGACCCAGGTCACACATGCAATTAAACTGGCTTTTTTCCACCTTTACCAGGCTGGGCAGTTGGTCCTCTATCTGTCCCTTGATGACCTTGCCACAGGGATCACCTCCAGGCTGGACTATTTTAACTTGTTCTATGCTGGCCTGCCCTTGATACTGCTGCAGAAACTGTAGACGGTACAGAATATGGTGGCTAGGGTACTCACTGGTGAGAGAGCATGTAAGACCTGTTCTGAACTGACTGCACTGGTTACCAGTTGAATTCCAGATTGTCAAACCTTTGGGGCCATATTTCTCCATATTGCCCATAAAGGACCCTCTGATCCTCAGACAGCAATCTCCTGAAGATCCCTGGCCCCAAGAATATATGGCTAGCATTCACCAGAGCCAAGGCTTTTATGACCCTGCCTCCTACATGGTGGATTCCCTACCAACAGAAATCAGGGCTCTGTGAGATATCCAGAAATTCTGCAGAGCCTGCAAAACCAAGATTTTCTGTCATGCTTATGATCAAAGCTGAATAACATAGGCCTCTATGAATTTATGTTGGTCCTGAAAAATTACCTCCCTCCTCTCTGTCCTTCTTCTTAAGATCGGGTGGAGGTGGGAACTTTATGTGGGCCATTGATTTGTCTGTTTTAAAGTGCCATCAGAGAATTTTTATGTGATTTTTATATACGAATTTATTGTTTGTAATTGTTTTAAACTATGTTTGTCAGCCGCCTTGAGCCCTGCTTAGGCCAAGGAAGGAAGAGAATTTAATCAAATAAAATAAAAATAACAAAATCTCATCAATCATGGTTCACAGCTAATTTGGATCATGCTTCTAAACATGACTGCATCTACAATACAGCAATGTTAACAATGGAACTTTCATTTAACAAGGGTTTTCCATCTTGCTTCAAGCTACTGACCTTTGGTCAGTTCTTCCTGAATGTTTGAGTCCGAGAACACAGTGAGTTGTATTCCATGTCATGTCAGTCATTATTCTCTTTGTGACACTACTTGTGTTCTTAAGTTGATGCATTCTTAATTAATGAGGCATTTGTTTTCAACCAAGAAACCATTTAAAAACACTTTTAATTTTAATGAGTCTTCTAAGATTAATTATTTCTACATGACTTATTCATACTTTAGAACATTTCATAATTTACTCTCTTTTCCAGCGCTACCCCCTCAAGCAGCATTAAATCCTCTGAAGAATGAGAGTGGCTTCTAATCCAATGCTTCACTCAAGTGAAAAGAGGATGGCAATTTCCTTTTTTGGTTTTCTTGCAATAATGTAGAATACTTCTGTAGATACAAGATACTTTTTAAATGTATTGAAATATACACTGATGATAGTAATATACAGTGAGATTTATTTTTGTGACCACTGTTACATGGAATGTGGGCAGTAAATGGTTACACTGTAGAATCAATTTATCTAATTCTCAAAGTGGGCCCATCTGTGGATACTTATATCCAGAGACTGGAGCCACTAACAGACAAGAAGATCTTTCTCCAACCCTGATCATAGCAGCAAGGTGAGTACAAATCTGAAATATTACAAAGTTAAGGTTTAATCCCACACACAAAATAGAAGTAGTACCTGTACCTATAAAAACAGCACCTGTACCTTTAAGCAACTGATGCTCTCTGTTATCTCAATGGCTGTTGTGGGGTTGTTAGGCAAACACAACTTTGTCAGCCTTCAAACCTTGTTTTCTGTCAGTAAAAGAAAGAGAAAGGTGAACCCCTTTCCAGGGACTATTTTGGCCTCCCAGTCTATCCTTGCTCCATTCCCTCCTACTCTGGAGAGAGGACTCATTTAGACCAGGCCCAGCAGCAACCTCCAGGCAACTTGCTACCATTCAGTTTGTGCAAGTCACCCAAATGTCTTCAACTTGAGCTCTGATAAAGCCCTTGCCTTTCAGTACCTCTGAAACATTTTTAACAATAGCACTGTAATGGAAAGAAAATTCCACTCTCTTTTCTTTCCCACTTACCTCGAACTAATTACATTTGAAAGGCTGAATGGGATGTTGGAGAGAGAGGAAAATAAACTTGGGACAGTTTAATAGCCAATGTAAAAAGAAAAAGATGAGTTGGGTTTTGGAGACAGAAGGAACGGGAGGTTTCCTGAAAAGACAGGAAATCTTAAAAAAAATTATTTAGACAAGTAGGATGTGGGAGATGTTCCTGGCTGAAATCAGTGAAGTATTACAGCTTATCTAGTTATTGTTTCTGAGGCTTTTAAAATACATTCTTGTAACTATGGTGGGCACTACTTTCATTTATATATAGGTCACAGATATTTGGTACACAAGAAGCTTTTTGAAATAAAACATAAAATGGTTTTGTTTCCTTTGAAGAGAATGTACAGATCAACTTAATAAAGTGTAATAACAAGAATATGAGTTGTAAAAGAACAATAGGAATGAGGAACTTTTTTTTGCCATCAAGTCCCATATGACTTACAGGGGAGACAAAGTAAGAGATGTTCAGAGGTGATTTGCCATTGCTTGTTTACATATCATAACTATGGTATGGTATTCCTTGAAGGTCTCCCATTCAAATACTAGCAAGGGCCAATCAGGCTTAGCTTCTGTGATCTGAAAAAATCAGGCTAGCCTGATTTGACTTTGGTGTTCTCAACAATCCATATAGCCTATGGAAAACTCTATAGGTCCAAAAAAAAAGCAAGACTAATTGGCATCTGCTGGGATCACTAGTGAAAGAGTAAAGAATCTTCCGTGGGCAAAATAAAAATAAAATAAATTCACTTTGCCTCTCATTTCAAAGTTAAGGGTATGGGTGGTCAGGTGGTTCACAACCCTTCAACTTGAGGGCTTGTTTTACAGTAAAAATAAATAATAACATATAAAAATGAAAGGCCTTTATTAGAAGCTGTGACAGGTACCTACCTCTCCTTCTCAAGGAACCTGTTACACAAAATGCGAATCACCATACAAAAGGATTAGGTTATCTATATATATAAAAAGCGAACAGTGTGTTTGTTCCTCGCTGTCTATCTCTGAAAGTACTTGACCAATTGCTTTGAAATTTTCACACAACGTCGCATTCGTGTGCTGCCAGGTTTTCATACTGTGTCCACACCTCCTGTTGTGTACATGTCACAACTATGCCAGTTATTGTGTACATGCCACACCTGTGACAGTTGGAACCACAGTTCTGTTCCGCAACAGTGCCATCTGCTGGACATCAAAGCAACACCTTCTGATGCAAGGGAAACAACCATGCCTTCTTTGAAACCCCCTGTCATCTGGAGTGAAAGGGACGGGGTCCGCCATCTGGACATGGCCCACCCACCCTAGCAGAGGAAGGGGAAAGTGAGAGAGGGACCAGGGGTTTGCTGGCCCAAACGCTCTGAAATCTGAACACACCATAGCTCATGCCTCCCAATGTGTTTTCAGCTACTTACCTAGCTCATGTACCACACCTGGGCCAGGTAAACCGTGATAGCAAGCTATGTTCTGGGAACCTTCCACACAGGCTGGAAATATCCTCTCCCTGTGAAGCAACAAGGGAGAGAGGGGGTGTGTGTGCTCTCTCAGGTCAGTCAGGGGAAGGAGGGCAGAGAGACTTGCTAGGAGGAGGGTGGCGTGGGGCAAGGGCTGCCACGTGCACCAGAGACCCTGTGGGCGTGGTGGTTTCTTAGGCCTTTGGGCCAATTGGAAGAGTCACCGTCTGGGGTGACCAACCCCCAGGTTAGGGTAGGAGGGAAGGATACACCGCCCGAAGGCCCCGGGCGAGGAGGGGAAACGCCACACCACAGTATTATTTATTACTAGCTGTACCTGGCCATGCATTGCTGAGGCTCATTCTGGTGAAATGGAAAAGGAATAGTACCAGCAAATGAATTGCAGATGCCACCACTACCTCCTCAGAAAAACGCACACACGTATGTGTAAGCACCTTATTTCACCATGTGATTACACCTTCAGTTCACCAGTTCCCTTCACACTTGGAATGGCTGAAGTGCCTATAAACATATCTTCCCCCATCCCTCTTTTCCTGCACTACATCATCAGCTGAAAACTCACCAGAGGAAGTGTCACATTCGGGTAGGGCCAGGTTTTCATACTGTTTCCGCACCTCCTGTTATGTATATGTTACAACTGTGAGAGGTATTGTGTACATGCCACACCTGTGACAGTTGGAACCATGCAAGGGAAGGGAGTGAAAGGGATGGGGTCTGCCATCTGGACATGGCCCACCCACCACTGGCGTAATGCCCATTGGGCAAGGTGGGCAGCTGCCCAGGGCATCACCTTGTGGGGGGCATCAAAATGCTGGGTTCGTTTTTGGGTATTTTTAGTGGTTTTCCATTTTTGGCCTGCAGGGGGCACAGTTTTTAGGCTAGCGGCACCAAAATTTCAGCGTATCATCAGAAGACTGCCCTTATGCTACCCCCCAGGTCTGGTGAGGTTTGGGTCAGGGAGTCCAAAGTTATGGACTTCCAAAAGGGGTGCCCCTATCCCCCATTGTTTCCAATGGGAGCTAATAGGAGCTGGGGGCTACAGTTTTGAGGATCCATAACTTTGGCCCCCCTGAACCAAACTGCACCAAAACTGGGGAGAATCATTAGGGCAGTCTCCCCATGAGACCCTGAAAGTTTTGAGACTGTGCCTTCAAAAATGTGCCCCCCAGCCTGCAACCCCCATTGACAGCAAGCAGAAAACTCAATGCAGAACAAAGATTCTTGGGCAAATTTTGGGATGTTCTTGCAGGGAGGGCATTCTTTCAGGATATCATCTGGAGACTGTCATGATGGCACCCCCAAGGTTTGATGCAGTTTGGTTCAGGGGGTCCAAAGTTATGGACCTTCAAAAGGGTAGCCCCCATCTCCTTAGCAAAGAATGTGGGATGGGGTAGCCCCTTTGAGGGTCCATAACTTTGGACCCCCTAAACCAAACTGCACCAAACTTTGGAGGTACCATAAGGACAGTTTCCAGATGATATCCTAACATTTTGGTGCCGATACATCCAAAAATGCTCCCCCTGCAGGAACATCCCAGAAATTTGCCCAAGAATCTTTGTTCTGCATTGAGTTTTCTGTATTGTTGTCCATGGGGGTTGCAGGCTGGGGGGGCACATTTCTGAAGGCACAGTCTCAAAACTTTCAGGGTCTCATGAGGAGACTGCCCTTATGATACCCCCCAGGTTTGGTGCAGTTTGGTTCAGGGGGCCCAAAGTTATGAACCCTCAAAACTGTAGCCCCCATCTCCTATTAGCTCCCATTGGAAACAATGGGGGATGGGGCACCCCCTTTGGGAGTCCATAACTTTGGACTCCTTGAGCCAAACCTCACCAAACCTGGGAAGTAGCATAAGGACAGTCTCCTGATGATATGCTGAAATTCTGGTGGCAATATGTCTAAAAACTTCACCCCCTGTAGGCACCAATGTCCTGGTGCAAAAAAATTTTTGGTCGTGGTGGAGTGGCCGCCCATGGGAGGGGGGCATCCAACTCAGGTTTTGCCCAGGGCTACAGTTTGCCCAGGGCTGCCTCGTTACGCCCTGCCACCCACCCTAGCAGAGGAAGGGGAACGTGAGGGATGGAGGGAGTGGGGTGCCATGCAAGGGAATGAGAGAGAGGGAGGGGAGCGAGGGGCCCCTTGCCCCTCCCCTCCCTTGCAAGCATTGTGCAATGACACATGTTAGAACCATTCTCTTTCTCTTTTCTTTCTTTTCCACTTCACCAGACTGAGCCACAGCAATGCGTGGCTGGGTACTGCTAGTATTAGATAACAAGCAAGCCACCTTAAGTGGGAGACTAACTGGAAAGTGGTAACCAGGTACCATAGTTGGCACAAAAGGACATATCAGGAGACACAGTTCTGTAGAAATGTGTGCCATAGGTCATGAAGAGTTTTACAGGTTATAATAATCACCTTGTAATGAACGACAATAGAAGCAAAATTACAACTAATGTAGCTATTTTGAAATAGACAAGATGTTTTCCTGTCATCTGCTTCCTGCCACATTCTGAACCAGTTGTAGTTTCTGGGTTGTCTTCAAGAATGTCTTAACGTGGAGTGCATTACAGTTGTCCCCATGAGGTTACATTAGTGTGACTGTCTGGACTAAATCTAGAAAAATGCAGAAATGGTGAACTAAGTACAGCTAATTGAAGGCATTCTTGGCCCATACCTGCTTTTCAAACATCAAGGTTGAATCAATGGACTTCCACCACCAAGATTCTAACCTGCTCTGCCAATGCCAGATTCACAAATGTGGTCTTCTTCTGACAAAATTTACAATCAGCTGCTGCCCCAGGAAACAGTTTTAATTAGTGGGCAGATAATGATATTAACTGCTCTTCCCTGTAGAACTACTACTACAAGAACTACTACCCTGTAGAACTGCTACAAGAACTACTGTAAAGATTTTCTCCATAAATTTTAATTTTGTTTTTCATCCCCAAAGCACATTACTAAAGTGTAATAATAATTTCATAATTAGAAAAAGAATTGTACTTTAGAAGGACCATTTCCAGATTTATGGCTGCAATTAATTAATTTAAGGGACTCACAAAATCCACACAACAATCTAAGCAGATAGTTCCCCATTTGGGGGGCAGAGACCCTGAGGAACAATGTGGAGTTCTTTGAAGGGATCCACAAATCAAAATGCAAACTAAATAAAGCTATTTTGATCTTTTTGTCATTATGTATTATCTTAACCAACTGATACTGATAGTAGAACTACTATCATGTAGGGAATCTGAACACTTTTTGATGTTAAAAAGAGCTCCTCATAGTTGAAAAGGTTGAGAACCATTGATCTAAGCCAGGGGTAGGGAACCTGCGGCTCTCCAGATGTTCAGGAACTACAATTCCCATCAGCCCCTACCAGCATGGCCAATTGGCCATGCTGACAGAGGCTGATGGGAATTGTAGTTCCTGAACATCTGGAGAGCCGCAGGTTCCCTACCCCTGATCTAAGCAATACAAAATATGCAGGGAAGAATATTGCTCTAAATGCGTAAGGGGAGAAAATAAATGGCACATTTTTCACAAAATCTGCAAGGCTGATGTTTAACTAATGTAGTTGTCCTGCAGAACATCTCTCTTTCCTAAAGTCCAAAATTCAGAGAAAAAGACGTTCTGAAACTCATGCCTAAAGTATGTGATAAAAGATCAAAGAACCTTCCTTTATTGCAATATTTTCATCTCTGTGGAACAGAATAACATTGGACTTTGCCTTTTGTTTGAAATCTTTACCTTTTAATAAGTGAACTTTTGAAATTACCTCAGCGAACAAAGGTCCTTTTTTACAGTTAAACGTTTAACCCTTGAGTTTGAACTGGTATAAGCCCATGGAGAAGCAACCGTGTTTTCACTGAACTTTTTACCCTTTGAAAAACATGGGACAAGTTTAAAGTTCATCCAGTGAGCAAGAGGTCTCTAGTGGGTATTTCTGGTATTATTAACTTCCTGACCTCAGATAATTAAAAGGGAACAGAGGACGCAATATAGACTAAAACTCAACTTTGAACTTTTAACCTCTCTTGCAAAAGTATTTTGTGTACAAGTAGCATACACACTCAAGCCTTATGTTATTAACTTTCTATCATCTGTGGACACAAAATAACATCAAAAACATTCCGTTTTGCTTGGTTTTTATTTATATATCAGATTTTTTGGTTTGCCTTAACTCATGGAAAGAAAAAATATTTCTTCATTCAAAAGAATATAGACAGTAGCTTGTTTCCAAATGCCTGAGCCTACTGACGTGTACCAGCAAAGATGCTATGATTTGGGAGGTGGGGACAAACACCGCATCAGGCTATTGCATGTCTCCTTAAATCAACCACTGGGTTCTTTTTAAAGGAAAAGAAAAGCAGCCTCAAGCAGCTCCAGAGGCAGAGGAGAATAGACTGCTTGAGCCTTTCATTTTCTGCCAATTGTCCATTTAAAATTGCCCCTAGTAGCCTTTCTTTTCTTACGTTGAGGAAATAAACCAGCAGAAACACTATCTTAGCATATTATACCTTACTTGCCTTTCAGATTCAAGATGCTGACCTCTTTCAGATGATACAACAAATCTCTGTTTGTTATGAGTGTGAACATTACCTGTTGCTGAGCTCCCATACTCCCTTCCCAAGATGGAATTTAGGTTTGTGCAGCAGAAATAAACTCCAACTTGACCAGGTACCTGAGGTCACAGCAAACTGGAGTTTGATTGGAGGCTTCTCAATTAGGGAAAATTTATATCATACTCCACACATGAAAGGAGGTGGAAGGGAGTGTGCAGGCATGGCAAACAAGTGGTGTTTGTTGTATTGTCGAAGGCTTTCACGGCTGGAATCACTTGGGTGCTGTGTGGTTTCTGGGCTGTACGGCCGTGTTCTAGCAGCATTCTCTCCTGATGTTTCGCCTGCATCTGTGGCTGGCATCTTCAGAGGATATTCTGCCTGCTTTTATAAGATTTGGAACTTGAGCAAAACAGGATCCTTTTTCTGGGTGTGTAAATTTCCAGATTCATACTTGGTCCCTGGCTTCTGTTGTAGTCTAGAGGTATACAACTAGCAGGCTATGTATGACCACATTTCTAATTATACCCAGGTTTCTCCATTTATGTTACTTATGCCATTTATGTTATGTTATATGATATTCTCAGAAGCTAATATACCTATTTCAACTACTTGTCAAAAAGATTACAGAACATCAACACTAGAAATGTAAGGAGTGAAGACAATTCCATTCCCTACCTCCCAAAGTGGGATACATATAAAATAATAATTACTGGTAATCAACAGATGTCGTACATAATTACTCATTACAGATTGTTTTCATTAGTTAAATAAGCACACTGGAATCAGGTACAGAGTAAGGAGTTTCTACAAATTTGGGTCAGCCCAAGATCTCGAAAAAGAAAACAATACAAAATGTTAATAAATTACCTTGGTGGGCAAAATTGTCAGGAGGATAGTGATATGATTTCTCTCAAGGGAAAATGTCCCTCATTATAGGACCAAAATAGGAAGAGTCAGTTCCCTCCCTTGCCCCAGCTCATCCCATTCCTTCTCTGCTGGGGCTGGGCTCCTCCATCTGCAATCAAGTGAAGATGCCAACTAAGGCTTTTCCTGGGTCTGCCTTTCTCATTTCCACCATCACTCACCTTCAGTACCAAATATGTCAAGTAGAGAGCAGTGGAACTGCAGAGAGGGAGGACCACTGCCACTACGTGAGCCAATCAGGTGGAGGAGTTTACACTGCAGCTGGCTAGCTTGTTAGATGGCTTGATGAGTGTGGAGGGAAAGGATGGAATTCCCTCTCACGAGTCTCCTGCTTATATGTGTTCATACAGGGGAGGGGGGTAGTCAGTCCCACTCAGCAATAAATAAGTTTCTCAAATTGTAACAGTTCTCTGATTTACAAAATGGGCCTGCTTACCAAACTTCCATTAAGCATTGGCAACAGGCTGTGTTGCAATTATCTTTACACTCGTTATCATGACATTAACTAATTAATTAAAATATTTAAAATAAATATTTAAAATAAAATTTAAAAACAACAAACCCAAAATAACTTTTCTTTTTTCAAGCTATATCTTCAGTTGTAGTTTATTAAAAGTTGGGGCTAATGAAATGGTCTTGCAGCACCTCCCAAACCTCCCAAATATTTTACCTCCTCGGGGGTCTCATTCCACAGTGTGGAAGTGACAATAGAGAAGGCATGAGCTCTGGTTTGTTCCCTTAGGTAGGGAAACTGCCAGTTTGTTCCCTTAGGTAGGGAAACTGCCAGTAGGTGGCAACCTGAGCACTTCAGCTGGTGCATGGCTACGTATGGGAGGAGATAGTCCTTTAGATATGTGGGTCCTAGGCCATAAAAGGCCTTCAAGCTCATAACAAGCTCCTGGAATTGGCCTTCGAAACTATCAGGGCAATGTACATGTTTTAAGATTAGTTACCAAAGAACCCGTTTGTATTACTACCAATAACTGAGTATTTCTACATTTGCCAGCGTTTTTCAAACTTGACTTAGTAATTACAGTACATAAATTATCACATTACACACACACACACACACACACAGAGAGAGACATATATATTACTAGTTTCATGCTTCAGATATTCTTAGATGACTGTGATCCATATGGACTATGAAAGTCTGAATGACCAGTGCATTTCCCCCACAGTTTTATGTGCGTCTGAAACTTACAAACTGGCCAAAAGGTGGTCAGATTGATATCTGGGGAATAAAAGAAATCCTCTAAGGAAGTATTTATGGCAATTGAATACAACCTATCATTCCTGTAAATTAACCTAATTTCTGCTTCAGAATGAAAGGGCATCCCAAGCCGACAAAGAAGAATATGGTCCAGACCGATACAGAAACCCAACAATATCCAGTTTGATAATGGCTTGACAGCTTCAGACCTTTGGGAGCAATCTGTGGGTCATGCTCCAGGCAGCATTTAAAACAATTAAGGTCCAAGATGGGAGACAAGCTCTTACTCAGAACCAGGGACAGAAGCAATGTATTTATCAGCTTTCAAGCAAGGGAAAGCTGAAAGCTGAAGATCTGAACATGAGTTCAACTACCAAGGCCAGAGTTTTAAGCAGTTCTGAGAATGGGGTTGGTTGTGGTAAAATTTAGCATGCTGAAATAAATTCTAATTCAATTCAGAATCATTTATTACTGTTATGTCTCTTTTTTAGCAGAATGTGGGAATTGCTCTCTATCTTACATGTTTAAGCTACATTTTGTGCCCTATTATGCTAAATATTTGCTGCATTTGCTGCATTTGCTGTCTCTCCAGTGTAAATCCAAAGATGCTTATATCTTTCTGTTTTCTTCCATTTTATCCTCACAACAATCCTGTAAGGTAGATTCAACTGACAGTCTGTGTCTGCCCCAAGGCCACCCAGCAAACTTCTAAGGCAGAATGGAGATTCAAATCTGGGTCTCCCAGATCCTCATTCAACACTCTAACTGCTGTGTCACACTGTCATGTGGATATTTTATGCAAAAAACACAATGGTTCCCAGGTCCTCACCCAGACAGACATTATGCACCATTAAGTTTTAAGCCTTCCTTCAGTCTAAAGATCCTTCTTCCAACTGAAATTATTCTTCTATTGAGGGGAGAGACGTTTAAGTTCTAGGAAATTTCTCCAGCCTAAGATAGTAAGTATATGATCAAGCTTTCAGGAAACCAAGGCACTGAGCAAATTCATAGCCACTACATCTCCCATTTGTTCATCTATCAATTCTTTTGTCACCAGACATTCTCTCTCAACCGTTTCCGCTGATTTTTCTTTGCAAAAGGCAAGGACTATCAAATTGGAGGAAGAACACCATGTGATGTCTTTCAGTGCATTGAAAGTATCCACACAACCACTGGCCCACGTCCTGAGGTTCCTAAAAAATCCTAGTTGCTATAGTGGTTAAAAGGGTTCCTTCTCTGCAATTAGGAAAACATGCCCATTGCAATACTTTTGCCTAAAAAGTACCACCTTTACTACTGTTTACTGCAAATGCCAGTATGTATATTTGGCCATCTAACCTTCAGTCATGATTTACATCTTTCTGTCAAAGGCCTGAGTGTTATGCTAGTGAGCTTCACTCAGGAGAAAAAAAAGCAATGTTAGGAAGAACATTACTGTGTTATTCCCTATTGTGATAATAAATAAAAACAAAAGAACTTTCTTCTGTTTATATGGTTACTGTAGCTCAGATCACCATGATCTAAAGAGTCAGTTTTCCAAATGTTGGGTGGCTACACCTACAGCCAAATTTTATGGTGCCTAGCTAAAAGAGATGGCAAGAATCCAACTAGTCAGCAGAGTCTGAAGGATAACTTGACATTACAGAAGAAGCAAAGCCAGCTGTAGGCACAGTCTGCTTGATGAAGTTCAGGATCTTTTTGTAGAGTTCAGAGGGAAAAGACTCCATAATTAATCCTAATTATTTGTAGGTTTTCAAAATATTCTATTTTCACACAGAATCATTCTTGTAGTCGCTACCTATTCTTTACCCTGGGGAGGTAAAGGTTCTTAGTGGAAGGGGCCCTACAACATTCATTAGTGAAACGAATTCTGGTTCCTTGTCAATCCAGGTTTATTTAATTTGTAACTTCATACAATTCATTTGTTCTTTTTCAAAGCCAGTCTCCCCATACTTCCCCGCTAGGGCCCTCCGCTCCTCGGAGAAGTGCCTGCTGGAAATCCCCAGCCCCAAACAGATCTGGCTGGCCTCTACAAGGGCCAGGGCTTTCACAGCCCTGGTCCCTACCTGGTGGAACAGGCTCCCTAAGGAGACTAGGGCCTTGTGGGACCTTCAAAGTTTCCTCAGGGCCTGTAAAATGGACCTGTTCCGCCAGGATTTTGGCCAGCCGGGATAGCCTCAGACCCTCGTGTCATCTAGGCCCCCTGTGGATGGGATTGGGGGGAGGAAACTGTCGTCATATTGATTGTTTTATTTTATATATTATGATGTACGCCGCCCTGAGCCTACTGGGGAGGGCGGTCTAAAAATGTAATAAATAAGTAAGTAAGTAAGTAAGTAAATAAATAAATAAATAAATGTGGCAGGAGGCAAGGGCTGTATCTTCCAGCTGTCCTGGAACAGTGCCTCTACTATGGGGGTGAGGGTAGGGTTGCCAACCTCCAGGTAGGGTCTGCAGAACTCTTGGAATTACAATTGATCTTTATAACAGAACCCTGCCACCAAATATAACGTAACGGTCACTTCTCCCCAACACCCCACTCACTCTCAGCCACTTAAGGAGTAAACAACAGAGCCTCTTTAAAAATGGAGGGAAACTGTGTTGGGGCTTGGAGGTAACAAAGACAGGCACTACCCTATTCAGACTAACCAAAGATACTTTGGCTCTTCTGGTAACATGAAACAGATTTATTATTTACAGAAATGAACTGGCTTCTCAGATGGCACAGAGAGGTTACTTAATCATGCGGTTTCAGAAAGTTTGAGCTTCTACTTCACAGAATTTTCAAGCAGTTTCACTAACACAAACTTGGTCACACAGAGGTGCCCACTGAGAGTATTCTTCTCTCTCTCATAAGTCTTCAGCTTTTTAGCTACTAGTATACCCACTGTCCCACACTAAGAACATAAGAACATAAGAACAAGCCAGCTGAATCATACCAGAGTCCATCTAGTCCAGCTCTCTGCTACTCGCAGTGGCCCACCAGGTGCCTTTGGGAGCTCACAAGCAGGAGGTGAAAGCAATGGCCTTCTGCGTCTGTTGCTCCCGAGCACCTGGACTGTTAAGGCATTTGCAATCTCAGATCAAAGAGGATCAAGATTGGTAGCCATAAATCGACTTCTCCTCCATAAATCTGTCCAAGCCCCTTTTAAAGCTATCCAGGTTAGTGGCCATCACCACCTCCTGTGGCAGCATATTCCAAACACCAATCACACGTTGCGTGAAGAAGTGTTTCCTTTTATTAGTCCTAATTCTTCCCCCCAGCATTTTCAATGTATGCACCCTGGTTCTAGTATTGTGAGAAAGAGAGAAAAAATTCTCTGTCAACATTTTCTACCAGCTGGAGCTTAGAGGACTCTTGGCTCCCTAGCCTTCCTCTCTCACTAGTCCCTATTTGGGTTTCACTACCCCTCTGGACTTCACTCCCAGACTGGATGGAACTGTGTACTGACAGATACACTCTGCCTGAATGCTAAGCTGCGGGTCACCTTCCACAGACTTAGATCCACCTCAGCTTAACAAAGTTTTTCACTGCTCAAAGAGCTCTTGCTGACAAAGTCAGACTTCTCTTCAGATCAAGATCCAAATGATTCAGATTTCAAGTGTGATCCTCTGACAGGCTTTCTCCTGTTTATATATAACCAGCACTTCTAGCTCCCCCTACCTGAGGCTATAGGCGAACTGCACCTCTCCCAGCCAATCAGGTGGTATCTCCCTATAAGGAGTGTGCTTTACACTTTGGCTGTTGCTAAGGCCAGCTAATCTGCATCTTAACACACACACCAACCCTTCAATGTGGGCTAGTCCGTTACAATCTTCAAGCAACAAAGATTAGTTTACCTGGTGAAAATGGCCATTGTGGAAGATGGACTCCAAAACCCCATCTTCCTCAGGCTTTACACCCAACATTTCCAGGAATTTCCCAAACCAGAGCTGGCAACCATAATGGAGGTAGAAGATAGACTGGAGAGGCATTACCTTTGCACTCTGTTCTGGAGAAGGCTGGAGTGGCACATCTTTTCTATGCAGAAGGCTGGATGGAATCCTGTATGATACAAGCATATTTCTATAATTTTATATGAAAATTATAATGATTTTTAATTGGTTCATGTTGTTTCAGATGCCTTCAGGCAGATAGACAACTGAGGTTTTTTAAAAAATAAATACAATTTAAAAAAATTGTTTACTGGTCTATGTAATAACAAGTGCACTCATAGTATATGGTTGATGAAGCTAAAACTAATTATCAGTAGAATTTTTAAAATTATTGCAGGTTATCTATAACAGTTCCTGGTTATTTACACTTTGCTGCTAACACATTGTCTCTGTGGCTGACATCCAAAGTCACCTGCATTGAAATGACAGCAAAAGGACCCTGCCACCAGCTAAAGTAAGTGGGCCGCAGGGGAAAGCGCGGGGGGCCATGGGTGTGTGGAAAACTCAGAGTCTGCCCCAGGCTCCATTTTCCCTAGCTACACCTCTGCACCAGTGTTAAGGGAGAAGGAGAAAATTCTTTTCTTACCCAGGAAAGCTCATTTTTGAAAATGACTTATGCCACCCTTTTTGGTGCTGCAAGAAAATGACTTATGCCACAAAAAGAGGGTGTTTCCATGCCAGTGCAGACCCCAACAATGCAGAAGCAACAGCATGGTGGCAAACCAGATTTGGGAACCATGCCACTAAGGTAAGTACCTCTGCACTTGTGTCCATGCTACTTTGTGCAGTGCTGGTGACAACAGTGCTGGCATCAGGATCACATTGCTTCCAATGTGGCTTCACCCCCCCCCCCTCCTTTTGATTGCACAGTACATCATCTTGGGTCCTGTTTTGTCTTTCCATCTCCAGATGAAGTTCAACTGGGCCTAATTGGTTTGATCCAGCCTTGGCACCACTTGCAGCTCATCTGAGGCTGTGCTGAACAGAAAACCAACTGAGACTTGGAGGATTAATTCACCAGGTGAGAAGACCACCTGCTTTCCTTTTGTATTTCTATACACAGCTCCCATAGGAAAAAAGAAGGGGAAATACTAGGCCTAGTGAACTAGGAGAAGAGGCCTGTGTGGGAAAGTGTAGCTCTTCCTGTTCTCCATCTTTATGGCCTTGCCTCTTCCTATAATCCAGAGGCATTGGGCATTTTGTGACTGCAATCCTAAAAACACTTTCCTACAAGAAAACACTATTGAATAAATTAGGACTTACACTTTCAAATAGGCCTACTTGATTGCTCCCCATCTTTAACTTTATTTTATTAAACTTACTAAGCTGTTCTTTTCCAGCCAATGGCCAGGCTCAGAGAAACCAACATACATAATTAAATCACATGTAAAACAATTCAATATACAATTATACAACGATGAACAATAAAATATTAAAATATTAAATATTCACACATCTAACAATGGTAGCTAACAATTTCAAAACATTAATAGGGGTCTGACAGGGTGCTAGTATTATAACTAAAACAACATCTCCTACCCAATTATAATTTAAATTTACTACAGTGGGGGGAAGAAGGAGGGGACAAGATCAGGAGGATAGCAAGTTTGAACAGAAACCATAGCTGGCTCAACCAAAGGCCCAGTGGAACATCTCCATCTTGCAGGCCCTGCAGAACTGAATCAGATTCCACAGGACATGGTCTCAGGCAATAGAGAGTTTCTCCAGGCAGGGACCACACCAAAAAAAGCCATTGGAGCAGCAGTGGCATAGTGGTTAAGAGCAGGTGCATTCTAATCTGGAGGAACCGGATTTGATTCCCACTCTGCTTGAACTGTGAAGGCTTATCTGGGGAATTAAGATTAGCCTGTACACTCTAATACATGCCAGCTGGGTGACCTTGGGCTAGTCAGGGTTCTTCTGAGCTCTCTCAGCCCCACCCATCTCACAGGGTGTTTGTTGTGAGGGGGGAAGGGAAAGGAGATTGTAAGCCCCCTTGAGTCTCCTTTAGGAGAGAAAGGGGGGATATAAATCCAAAACTTTTCTTCTTCTTCATTGTAAGTTCATGTTTGGTTATTGTACTGTGTGTGTTTTCTTTTATTTGAATATATGCCATTAAAAGTTCTTGACTAAAAAAAATTGGAGAAAGTTTAGCCCCCTATGGTACCAAGGGTTATTTTTCCATCTTAAGGAGGCCAACATGGGGTCAGGGATTTCAGTGGTTATAGGACAGAGGAGACACAGGCAAGGGGCCTCCACTTCACTTGCTGTATCAATAGTTGCCTGGAGATTGTGTTGGAGTGACAAAACTTTCTGCCAAAAAATTTGCAAAAGTCTCACTGAAATCCCTGACCCCATGTTGGCCTCCTTAGATGGAAAAATAACTCTGCCTAACACTACAGTAAATCCCAACAGAGGTGTCGTCTTCTCCCCCACTGTGCTAATACTCCCAATCCCTTTTTGTCAGTGCTAGAGATCCACTGACCAGATTCTTAAAAGATGTTATATACTCATGTTCAAGTTAAATTCTGCTTTTTGTAGTCTCAGTTCTCAATAGGCTAATATTCCTCACAGGTAGCATGGGGGGCATCAATCTTGTCCATGGGCCCTCAGTGATCTTTAGACTCTAAGTATCTCCAAGATGACTCAGAGGAAACTTTGGCCTCTTCTGGAAGAACTCATGCTCCTTAGCAAGCTCCAAGTCTCTCCAGCGTGTTCCGGGGATGGCCAATGAATCCGTGAACTCACAGCACTCCTCAGAGTTTCCTGCGCCCACAATAATGGCATGATGCCAATGAGATGAGCTGGGAGGAACTGCGGAAAGGAGATGGGACATCTTAGGGAGTCTAATAGAGTGCCCTCCAGGGCATGCTAGCCTTCTCCCCGTTAGCTCAAATGAGTTCCAGTGCCTTCTCCTAACTGCTTGGTGCTTTGTTGGTGTTTGTAGCTTCCTAAAGCAGCCGGGGTCTTGGGGCATCAGTTAACCAACCTCCAGAGTCTCTACCTTTCCCACAATGATGTTTCATGGACTCAGACCCTGCTTACAGCTGAGCCTTTTGCTCCAACTGTACAGTGGCCTCTCATTCTTATTCGGTTCATTCTTATTTCTCACCTCCTGACCTCTCACTCTTTTGGCTCCAGTGAATCTGCAATGTTTGTAATTCTTAAGTCTCCTGGCTTAATATCTTTCCTAGCCCAGGTTCACTCTGGTCCTGTTATTTAAGCAGGTTAAAATTTCTAATTCTCCTATAATACATACCCAGTGACTAGTAAATTAACTTAAGAATCCATGGAGGTCTTTTCCTTCGGACTGGCTCCGGCACCATCTTCTAACATTCGTACTTATTTTATAATGTACTTCTTTTGCAAACCTCTTTCTTAAGATGCTTCCTACATGATTACCCATTTAACAGAAATGCTAAAAATGTTTCGGAGGGTAGTTATGTTGGTCTATAGTAGAGCAGCTAGATGCAAGTCCAGAAGCACCGTAGAGACCAACAAGATATTCTCGGTATGAGCTTCTGAAAGTCAAGGCTCCCTTCATCAGACAGTTAATATTCTATAATGCAGTTGTAAAACCTGTATAAACAGATAACACTTAAGAGATTTTAGGGACAATTGTTATAAGAGCAACACATTCTTAGAGTGTGAGTATCCTTTGACCTTAACTGTGTGTGTGGTGAACTCAGTATAACTACACTGGTTCAAGACCACACTGCTAAGCCATAGTCGATTCCTCCTGAATGTATTTTTCTACTTGATCACCAAGTACAGTCTTGTATTTCAATGGCATTCATGAGCCAAATTCCTCTTGGATGTAACTCAGTTTGGAATAAATGAAAGTTCCTGGCCCATTAACTTTAGCCTGAGATAAAGTCAAGGGCAAAAGAATATCCTTAAGTAAAGCAGCATCAATGCAGATATGCTACTAATCACTGTGGATTAAGAGGAGGAGATCCCTGTCCTCATAGCACCTTCATGCTGATCTTTCACTCTATTTCATTTTTTTAAACATAAGTATATGGATTTAGTTCTTCCCCAGAGAAGGTGTCATATTATTGTCTAATGAAGTGATAGGACATCATTAAATATGCAAATCTCTTAGTATTCTGCAGACTGTGATAGATTAGAAAATTGTTGCAAGGAATTTCATATAACATACACCTCTCACAAAGTGATATTTTAAAGGCATTGCTGTTTGCTTGAATTCTTGAAACCCTATACTCCAATAAAGATAGTACCAAATTGGATCCACTGTTGGAATTCTGTTATATGTAAAAGCCTAGACCATGGCAAGAGCTGTCAATGGGCCACTCAGTTCCAAGCTGAATTTAGCCATCTACTATCTTTGTGATGTTGTGGGTTACAAACCTTGTGCTGAAATCTTTGAAAATAATTTGTGAGATGTATTATTATTCAGCAGACAGAATACTGGTCTGAGACCTGAATTTGAGTAATTCATTGTTACTTTGGTTGAATCCCACTGAGCAAAGTACAAAAATGCATAGACTAGTCTGTTAAACTCAGTTCTCTGAACTGTAATATTGGTTTAATAGTACCAAAACTTCCTCTGAGGATAAAGGTAAAGAATATTAAGCAGTTTGCACTGTAAGTATTAAACAGATTTATAATATAGGTAATACCTTAGCATGTTGTCAGCCCCTGCTTTGAATTATCTGTGTCATTGTGATAGAGTGTATAATCGTATACAATCAAAACTAGATCAGTGGCATCCTATTAAAGGTAAAGGTAGGAAATCCATCCAGCTAAGCAGTCTGTCACTTGCAAACTTGGCCCCTGATATAGGAAACTATTGTTTCATACAGATATGTGTAGTTGTCTGGATCTAGTTGGATCATACAGGAGTTTCCTGTACAACTTAATCTCTTCTGAACATAGTCCCTTTGCCTGTGTAATTGGAACCAGCCCAGCACTTGCTGAGGCCCCGGAATGGAGAGACAGCTGCTAGCAGCTAGAACAAAAAAAATGCCTATGGGGACACATATGGAAGCCAATATCAATTTCATTGTTATGTCATTGTCACAGTGCTGCAGCAATGGCCCAACATCACCACATCATTATGACATCAGCAAAGCATATGGAAAAGTGCCAAGCTGCCAAGCATAGCAGTGCTGGGATTGGGATCCAGCAAGGGATGTGTGTGTATGCAATCAGGTTGAGTCCTCTTCAGGCCCATTTAAATCTTATTTTTAAGATTTTGTACAAAAAAAACTGAATTAAAATGTTCTAAATAAATAATACACAAACTAGCAGAAAGGCCAGAGACAATGTGTCTGAAGTATATTTATTTAAAATATTTTTGACTTGCATTTCTACCCAAAGTTCACAAGGCAGTGAACATAAAAACACTAAACATTTAAAGAATTAAAATACAGTTAAAATTATAAAAGTCAATTAAGCGCATAAACACTCAGCACTAGGAAGAGGACCGCTATCATTAAGGGAGGTATGCTAGGCAAAACAAAAAGGGTTTCACTTACTGGCAAAAGACACTGATAGAGGGAGACAGATGAAACTCTCCAAGGAGGGAATTCCAAAGTTTTGGGGCTATGATGGAGAAGACCCTTTCTTTTGTTGCCACGCATCTAGCTTTAGACAGTGGAGGCAACCAAAGCAGGGCCTTCGAATGATGACTGAAATGAGCAGCTTAGTTTGGAGAAGGTGATCTTTAAGATATGCTGGTCCCAGGTCATATAGAGTTTTAAACATCAATACTAATGCCAAATTAAGCCCAGAAGCAAATTGGAAGCCAATGTAGATGGAGCAAACCTGGAGTGATATGATTCCTATGACCTCCAATCAACACTCTGGCCATGGTACTGTTAACCAACCGTAACTTCCAGTCAGTTTTGATCTGCTTGTAGTGTGGGGTAGAGCTGATTGTCATCTGCATATTGATGTTTGCTCAGTCCAAATTTCTGGATGATGTCTCCCAGCAGCTTTACATAGATGGTGAAATGCATGGAGAACAAGATGGAACCTTGGGAAATCTTGTATGACAAAGGTTAAGGGACAGAGCAGCAATATTGCAGCACCACTTTCTGAAACCTACCCTCAAGGTTGGACCAAAACCACTGCAGAATACTATCTCCCAGCCCCACTTCTAAAAGATAATCCAGAAGGATACCATGATTGAAGCAGTGGTGTACCACCTACAAGGACATAGGGTAACCCTTGTTCCCTGGTGCACACCTTTTAGTCATGTGGGGGGGACGCTGGACACTGGCCAGGTCCCTGTGCCCAGCCTCTCCCACGGTGTGACGACCCAACCAGTGTCTGGCAGCTCCCCCTTCACTGGGGTGCCACTTGCTGGAGCCCAAGACCAGGCCCAGCTACGCAGCCAGGAGGCCTCTCAAGCTGGCGTGATCCCCTGGCCTTGTGCACTGGCATGATTCCCCCAGTGGAGGAGAGGCCTTGCACACTGCAGGAGAGGCCAGGCACACTGGTGGGGGAGAGTCCTTGCGCACCGCAGGAGAGGCCAGGCATGCCAACACAATCCCCCACCGGGGGATCGTGCCAGTACACGACGCCAGGCTCAGCCACACGACGTGCTGGGGGGGGGGGGGCACGGAATGGGCGTCTGGAGCAGGTGTTGTTCCTGGGTACCATTTCCCGCCAATATGCCTCTGATCACAAGCCACTGCAGAATGAACCATCTCTTCCAGGCAATGTCTTGCCTTCACCAGTGTCTTGCATGTAAAAGAAATGCCAGTCTTAATTATTACTTCTATTACTTTGAAATATTTATATCCTGCTGTTACACAAAACATGAGGCAGTTAACAAACGATTTCAGAAGGGCTTCCTTTAAAACACTAGGATTGAACCTACTAGCTTTTCTGCTCGATCTTGCCCGATTCTCCTCTTCACTGCAGATGCCATTCTATAAAGCTTTTGTTCATCAGTTTCTTAATCTTTGACAGGCTTTTTCGTGTCTTCCTTCGGTTTTTGATATGATCTGCTTACTTCCAGAATAGCTATTCCATTTCTCCAAAGACTTTTCCTGTAAGCAGAAAAGTCATACTACCATGACATGCTTTAGATATGTGCATAGACCAGGCCAATGTATGAAATTCCCTGCATGCGTATTCCAAGCCCTCATGTGAATATACATTTATACAATATTTGTTCAGCTAACATTGTTCAGCACTGATATGGGGACAATGTAGTATTTATTCTGCTTTTTCTTCCTTGGCTCTCATCTCCAGTTTGTTTAATTGTTCCTGTTTCTCATGTTAAGGTGCTACATGTCTCTGTGTGCACTTTTATCATTCTACCACTGAGAACGTTGTCATTTGGTAAGGCTCTTGTGTAAGTTCCACTAAGATATACATGAATAGGTTGGTTACTTAATTTTTTACAAGTAAGATAGATCTCTGTGTAGAAAAGCAATAACATTTCCAGAGTGGTCTTAAGCTGAGAAGAGATTCAGAGGTTTGTAACATGTTAGAGGCAGCTGGATATCCAATATAGCCACATACCATGACATCTGCTCATGGTTACAGATTACATTTGAAAAAGCCATGCATTGGATAAGTAGCCTAAGTGTTGACAGGTACTCAACTAGAGCAGAAGGTACTATAATATGAAAAAGCAAGGCATTCAATTTTAAATTGAAATGCCTGCATTTCATAAAATAGATTTTAAGGAAAGCAATATGATAATCTGTTGAACACATATATACCCAAACTAATTAAACATCAATTAAAAAAAATCTGCAAATATATATTTATTTCATTTAAGAACATCCGAGAGTTTCAGTCCTGGTAAAATACATGCAATTTAATTAATTGCATTCTTGAAATATTTCCAATCCCATAAATATACAACATTAACAGAATAGCTGCTGTTTGTGGCAAAGCATAGCAAGCAGGGTTGGCTCCTGTACATTCCAATTCCCCCTCTATGCACATCATTATTGTAAACTAATGTACCATGCATGCCGGGCAAGTAATGGAGAGGTGCAAAGGGGGCATTTTCAATATGAAAATGGGGCTAGCACCTCCTTTCACTCACTGATTCTATCCTACAATTATCTCTGGCCTTGTATCGTCCTATATCCTGTTTTCCTATACAAAACACTCACAATACATCTTGCAATAAAATTACAAAATATCATTCAAATTTTAAGACCAAACTTATTCAAAATATAACACTAAAACCCACCAGTCAGAAAAAGATAATTTAAAAGAGCAGTGACTACAATGTAGAATATTCACTAAACCCAAAAATCAGTACTTTGTACCACAGCGAAATCAGAACAGCCACATCCCAAATACAACCTGCTGTGATCCTCAACTATTTTCTCTAGTACCATATATACTCGCATATAAGTCGAATTTTCAGCACATTTATTGTGCTGAAAAAGCCCCCCTCGACTTATACGCGAGTGAAGTGTATTTTAAAAAATATTTTAGAGTTTTTACTTTGTCGGGCGCCAAAGGGTGCAATTTTTAGGCTAGTGGCACCAACGTTTCAGGGATTTTTCAAGAGACTCTCCTGATGATACCACCCAAGTTTGGTAAAGTTTGGTTCAGGGGGTTCAAAGTTATGGACCCACAAAGGGGGTGCCCCCACTCCCATTGTTTCCAATGGGAGATAATAGTAGATGGGGCTACATTTTGAGGGTCCATATCTTTGGACCCCTTGAACCAAACTTCAGTAGACCTGACTGGTATCATCAGGATAATATCTTGCTGATACCAGCCAGGTTTGGTGATGTTTGGTTTAGGGAGTCCAAAGTTATGTATCCCCAAAGTGGGTTCTCCCATCCCCCATTGTTTCCAATGGAAGCTAATAGTAGATGGGGCTACATTTTGAGGGTCCATAACTTTGGACCCCCTGAAACAAACTTCACCAAACCTGGGTGGTGTCATCAAGAGGGTCTCCTAAAGATACTCTGAAATGTTGGTGCCGCTAACATAAACATTCCTCCCCTGACCAAAAATCCAGTTTTGAAGGATTTTAACTCTTGTGTTTTAGCTTGGTTGCTGATTGAGCTAAGGTTTTTGTACTTTTAAAGTTATTGTTGAGACCATATTGTTTTTGTTGATCCTCTTTTCCACTTACAGAGCTAGTTTACTGTTTTTCTTTGAAATAAATATTCAAAAACATTTAACCTACTGATGCCTCAATTAATGCAATTTTATTGGTATCTATTTTTATTTTTGAAATTTACCAGAAGCTGCTGCATTTCCTACCCTCGACTTATACGCGAGTCAATAAGTTTTCCCAGTTTTTTTGTGGTAAATTTAGGTTCCTCGACTTATATGCGGGTCTACTTATACACGAGTATATACGATATGTTTAGACATTACCTTTACCAAATCATTATGTAACACAACATGGCCGAAACAACCAAACCTACAATGGATTTAAATTAAAGCCCTATTGGAAAGAATTTTTTTCCTTTTTGAGAAGAACAGAAGGAATATTTGATTAGCGCCACTGAGGGGTTGAAGTTGTTTGCTCTCCTGAAAAGGCTCTGTTGGTGCCATTCACTGAGCTGTCAATGATGGAGGCTAACAAAGCAGTGCCTCCCCTGACAATCTGGGTTTACAGCCTAACTGGCTGACTGAAGTAGAGTGTCCGTCAGAGCATCCTGTTTACAAACTAGGGTTACCAATGCAATGCCAGCAACTAGCAGATGTCGGGGTGGGGGAGGGACTAGCTGGTGATGTCATGATGTCACAATTGATGCAGTGTTGTCGCTTCCAGTGTGTAGGGAATAGGGTTGCCAACTCTGGGTGGCGAAATTTAGTAATCAGGGCATGGAGCCTAGGGAAAGTGCAGCATGAGGAGAGATATAATACCACAGCGTCCACTCTCCAAATCAGCCATTTTCTCCAGGTAAACTGTAGTCTGGATAGGTTGTGGTGGGTTTTCTGGGCTGTGTGGCCATGGTCTGGTGGATCTTGTTCCTAATGTTTTGCCTGCAGCTGTGGCTGGCATCTTCAGAGGAGTATCACAGAGGGAAGTCTGTTGCACACTGCGTCCAGTGAGAAGGGAATGTTTAGTGGGGTATATATTGTCCATGGCCCCGGGTGGGGAACCAATCAGTAAGTGTTTGGGTGGAACTTGCTATGCAAAGATGTGGTTGATAGTATTGCATTGTGGGTGGGGTTTTTCAGTCCAGGGAGCGATTCACATTTGCATGCCCAGCAGCAGCAGCAGCAGTATTGGTGAATGCAAATCCTGTGTTTGGATGGAGCAGAGGGCATTCTGGGGGTGTGGCAGGGGTGTGGCGGAGCGTGGTGTTCCAGGGTGTGATTGGGGTGGAGGACGCACCAGTGTACCAGGCGCTTTCCCCTTTTGCTGCACCTCTGGAGTGGAATCTGTTGTTCATGAACTTAGCATGCCCTTGGGGTTTGCTTTTGGTGTTTGTAAGTACTGGTAGCCAAGCTTTGTTGATTCTCAGAGTCTCTTCTTTCCTGTTGAAGTTGTCTTGGTGTTTGTGAATTTTAATGGCCTCCCTGTGCAGTCAGACATAGTCTGGATAGTTTTAATTTCAGAAGATCTCCAGGCCCCAAATGGAGATTGGCAGCCCCAGTGGGTTTGCATTATATTAGGCTGCATTGCTAGATTGCAGCCAATATATTTGGTTCTAAACTCTGTGATCAACTTTTTATTTTTTTTATTCCAAGTTAACCAATTCTTTGTTCTCCTCATTGATTGTGAGTTCATTTTAGTTAATCAGAGAAAGCCTTTTTAAACTGTATATTAATCTTGGGAACAAACTAAATGTCTCCTGATTCCCACATCTGTCAGTTAAGCTATAGCAATATACTACAAATAGAGTACATGTTTCTGTGACAGAAATAATATGTAAGACTTGGTACTTTAGAAGACACAATTTGCAAAATTCTTCCTGACTGCTCTTCCTGGTTTGTTGTCTTACATGTTTGAGAATAATGACCATGGATCCCTTTAAAGTCACAGAGGATTGTGGTTAAAGGTCAGTGCAGATTTAGGATGTTACTGTGTGTATGCTGGTTAACCATGCTCCAGCTCTGTATAAACAGCTTATTGTTTAAGCTCCCTGTCCCTATCCTTATTTCTAGCACATCAGAGTCATGTAAGGGCATACAATTGTTGCAACACTTACTCATTGTCCTCAGATAGTTCTGGTGGAGCCTCCTCATGCCATCTTGTGTGCAGTCATTAAACTACACCGTGGGCTATTTTGCATTCACATCCAACTCCAAAGAGACTGATTAATGGTATTACAAATTAGGACTTGGGGCAAGAATTGTTGTTGTTTTTTTCAAATGTAAGCCTGTATAGAAGAACAGCAGTAGGAGGGTTTGCCTTTTCTCTCTTAATTTATTTGATTTGTTTATATTTGATTTCAACACAACTACACTCATGCATCTTACCTTGCAAAGAAGAAGAAGCTGATTTGTTTATAAACTGGATAACTCCTTTGACTTTTTTTTTAGCTTGTGGTTGATAGAACTATGGGGTTTTTTTTGGTAAGTAAAGTCTGTCCCTTTTTGGCTTTGACAGAACTCTTATCAGCAGGTGACAAAGGCACTACACATCAAAGCTCCTTGTCAAATTTATTCTTCAAATCTCTGTCAATCTTTCCAGCCTTTCCCAAGCCAGGCAGATTTGGCTGGGTTTCAGTTATGCTGAGAGTCTTCTGACCTGTCATTGAACCGTGTCCACTTATTTCTGAATATCAAGTACCATTTTTCACTTTCTCCTCCATCTTTGTTCTTGAAGACTTCTTGAAGAAACGTTATTGTAATAAAACCTCTTGGGATAAATTGCCCACTTTGGATTGCTATCATTTCAGCCAACTCATAATGTTTGTGACCTATCTTTACACCACGTTACATGTGTAAAGTGCTGTCAAGTCACAGCTGACTTATGTTGACCCCTCATAGATTTTTCAAGGCAAGAGATGTTCAGAGGTGGTTTGCAATTGCCTGCCCTTGCTTAGCAATCCTGGACTTCCTTGGTAGTCTCCCATCCAAATACTAGCTAACCAGCACTGACCCTGCTCAGCTTCTGAGATCTGACTAGATTGGACTAGCCTGACCTATTCAGGTCAGGTCTCACATCATGTAGAGAACTGGGAAAGTACTTCATGTCTAGATCCTAAAACTGTAAGCATATCCTGGGCATGCAAAGTCCCCAGGTTCAATCATCAGCATCTCTAGAAGCAGGTGATTTGAATGACCTCTACTTGAGACCCAGGAAAGTGACTGGTAGTTTGATCCATCATAAGGTAGCTTTGTTCCTTCATGGGGTCACAGTGAGTTATAACGGCAAAGGGATAGTTATTCTGGAGCAGTAGATGCTATCTTCAGCTGCTGCTGGTATCTATTTTTACTATCACATTTTTATTCCACCCTCTAAAGAGTATACATAGCTACCCCTCTTTCATTTTATCCCTACAACTTTTTGATGTTAGTTAGGCTGAAAGAGACAGACTGGTCCAAGGGCACTTAGTGAACTTCATGGCTCAGTAAAAGTTTGAACCAGGTTTCCCCAGTCCTAGTACAATGCTCTAAGCATTACACAATACTACCTTTGGATAGTTTCATCCAGTGGTGGGATCTAAAAATTTTAACAGTAATAGTAACAGATTCCCATGGTGGTGGGATTCAAACTGTGGTGTAGCGTAATGGGGCTGGGCGGGGCACGACGGGGGCATGGCCGGGCATTCCGGGGGCGGGGCATTCCTGGGCGGGGCTGTGGCAAGGACGCAGCCGCTGCACCGGTCCTTGGGCGGGAAACGAATGCATGCAGGCACAGCCTGCCACACACACCGGTGTACCTCCTGCTAGACTGCTTCAAGTTCTGTGAGCTACTGCTGAGAGGAGGGGCGTAACTAAGGCAAAAATCACGTGGCAAAATCACCAATTAGTAACCCCCTCTCGGCACACACAAATAATTAGTAACCTACTCTTGGGAACCTGTGAGAACCTGCTGGATCCCACCTCTGGTTTCATCCTGAGTGAGAGGCATAGAAACAGAAATCTCTTAGCAACTGATACCAGAAGAAACAGCTCAGTTCCACTGGGCAGTTCTACTGTTTCATCCTCCTCTCCTGTCACCAGCATTCTCCCCTCTTGCCTGGCTTGGACATCTTCATCTTTACTCCTGCTAGAACTATGGGAGCAATTCTACTAAAATATCCCCTTTCCTTAATATATAGATCCTCACAAACTGAGTATGTTTTCAACCTTTCATTTGCAAGAACAAAATAAAAAATACACAATTCTATGTGTCACTTCTCAGTTACAATAACAAAGTACCATATTTTAACTCATTTTGTCTGCTGGAAATGAATAGGATCTGTGTATGCCACAAAGATTTCTCTCTGAAGCAGTTCTGCTGAAATAAACGAGATGATTTCAAAGTAAGTAATTTGATAGCTACAAACTCATATGTGTCAATGGTATTCAGTGAGTATATTGACTGAAATTACAGAATGGCCAATTGAAAAAATATCTTAAGCATGATTTAAAAACAGCAAAACCCAGAAGCTGCTGCCTGAATGTTCGTACACTTGCCTATCAGACAATTAGAGCTCCTTCAGGTACTTTCAGCTTTTAGTGGGTAAGACACACCAGTCACTGGATCTAAGATAAAAAATTATTTCAAAACCTGATGGACACTTCTTTCAGTACCTGTGGAAATGCTAGACAAATTTCTGTTGTGGCCATACTGCAAAAAATGATTTGACTAGTGTAATTGGCATATGTTTGATAGTCTGCATTTGTGTAACAAATAGTTCAATCATCCACCTGGAACTGAGTATTTTATTTTTAGAACACACACAAAGAAAGATACCCATACCCTTAATGAATCTTGGTTCAGTTGGCTTTCTTGCACATAGCGATGCTCAAGTTCTATCGGGTTTCCTGCCAGCAGATATAGAAGAGAATGCCTAAAAGATTAGCAAGCTGTATTGCCCATCCTACCATTAAACATGCCACACAGTGATTGTTTAAAACAGTATCTCTCAAAGGCCCTTTCCGCACGGCGGAAAGGGTGCCTCTCTACCGGCAGAAATTATGCTGGTGGAGGGGAGGAGGCCGTTCACACGGGAACTTTTCCCTCCTGCTGCAGCCCACTAAACTCTCCAGAAGAGGAGCCGCATCCCCCCCACTCACTTAAGAACATAAGAACATAAGAACAAGCCAGCTGGATCAGACCAGAGTCCATCTAGTCCAGCTCTCTGCTACTCGCAGTGGCCCACCAGGTGCCTTTGGGAGTTCACATGTAGGATGTGAAAGCAATGGCCTTCTGTGGCTGTTGCTCCCGAGCACCTGGACTGTTAAGGCATTTGCAATCTCAGATCAAAGAGGATCAAGATTGGTAGCCATAAATCGACTTCTCCTCCATAAATCTGTCCAAGCCCCTTTTAAAGCTATCCAGGTTAGTGGCCATCACCACCTCCTGTGGCAGCATATTCCAAACACCAATCACACGTTGCGTGAAGAAGTGTTTCCTTTTATTAGTTCTAATTCTTCCCCCCAGCATTTTCAATGAATGCCCCCTGGTTCTAGTATTGTGAGAAAGAGAGAAAAATTTCTCTCTGTCAGCATTTTCTACCCCATGCATAATTTTATAGACTTCAATCATATCTCCTCTCCAAACTAAAGAGTCCCAAACGCTGCAGCCTTTCCTCATAAGGAAGGTGCTGCAGTCCCTCAATCATCCTCGTCGCCCTTCTCTGCACTTTTTCTATCTCTTCAATATCCTTTTTGAGATGTGGCGACCAGAACTGAACACAGTACTCCAAGTGCAGTCGCACCACAGCTTTATATAAGGGCATGACAATCTTTGCAGTTTTATTCTCAATTCCTTTCCTAATTATCCCCAGCATAGAGTTTGCCTTTTTCACAGCTGCCATACATTGAGTTGACATTCCCATGGAACTATCAACTAAGACTTCAAATCCCTTTCCTGGTCTGTGACTGATAGCACTGACCCCTGTAGCATGTATGTGAAGTTTGGATTTTTTGCCCCTATGTGCATCACTTTGCATTTTGCTACATTGAACTGTATTTGCCATTTCTTAGCCCACTCACCTAATTTATCAAGGTCCGCTTGGAGCTCCTCGCAATCCTTTGTGGTTCTCACCACCCTACATAATTTGGTATCATCTGCAAACTTGGCCACCACGCTACCCACCCCTACTTCCAGGTCATTTATGAATAGGTTAAAGAGCACTGGTCCCAATACGGATCCTTGGGGGACACCACTCCCTACATCTCTCCATTGTGAGAATTTCCCATTTACACCCACTCTTTGCTTCCTGTTTCTCAACCAGTTTTTTAATCCATAGGAGGACTTCCCCTCTTATTCCTTCATTGCTGAGTTTTCTCAATAGTCTCTGGTGAGGAACTTTGTCAAAAGCCTTTTGGAAATCCAAGTAGACAATGTCCACTGGTTCCCCCTTATCCACATGCCTGTTTACATCCTCAAAGAACTCTAGTAAGTTTGTAAGACAGGATTTGCCTCTGCAAAAGCCATGCTGACTCTTTCTCAGCAGGTCTTGCTTTTCTACATGTTTTATAATTTTATCTTTAATGACAGATTCTACTAATTTACCAGGAACAGATGTCAAACTGACTGGCCTGTAATTTCCCGGGTCCCCCCCTAGATCCTTTCTTAAAGATTGGTGTGAAATTGGCCATCTTCCAGTCTTCAGGGATGGAGCCTGATTTCAAGGATAAGTTGCATATTAAAGTGAGAAGATCAGCAATTTCATGCTTGAGCTCTTTAAGAACTCTTGGGTGAATGCAATCTGGGCCAGAGGATTTGGTAACATTTAGTTTATCAATGGCTGCCAGAACTTCTTCCTTGTCTACCACTAACTTTGTTAGTTCCGCGGGTTCGCCTCCTAAGAAGCTTGGTTCAGGTGCAGGAATTTTCCTCACCTCCTCTTGGGTGAAGACAGATGCAAAGAATTCATTCAGCTTTTCTGCAATCTCCCTGTCATCTTTTAGCACACCCTTTGTTCCTTTGTCATCTAACGGGCCTACCGCTTCCCTTGCTGGCTTCCTGCTTTTGATGTACTTGAAGAACTGTTTGTTGCTGGTTTTGATGTTCACAGCCATGTGTTCCCTCATAATCCTTTTTTTTTGCCTCCTTTACAGCCAACTTGCTTCTCTTTTGCCACCATTTTGTGTTCTCCTCTGGTATTCTTTTGTGAATCAAGTTAAGCTTGGACTTCCATTTTCTAAAGGACATCTTTTTTTTTCCTAATAATTTCTCCTCTAACGCCCCTTGTTAACCATGGTGGCTTTCTTTTTGGACTAGGCGCTGGCTTTCCTAACCTGCGGAACACATTCCCAGCTGGAGCTTCTTTTTGTAGGACTGTGGTTTTTGGGTAAATAACCTCCAAGCATCTTGGACATTTTTTGACTCTCTCTCTTTGATTTTTCCCCTTTCAGCTTCCTGCGCACTATCCCCCTCATCTTTTGAGAAATTTCCCTTTCTGAAGGCAAATGTAACTACATTAGTAGTTGTCACTTGTCTCGTGACGATGCAGAGATACTCTGAATCTGATGACAGCATTGTGGTCGCTGTTCCCTATCGGCTCCAACAACACTGGACTTCCCGCACCAGGTAACCTGGGTCCCACATAGAATTAGATCTATTAGGATCACATCTCCCTGGTTGGTTCTTGCCAAACCATCTGCTCCTAAGCCACAGTCATTTAGGCATATCCAGGAATGTTCTCTCCCTTACTTTATGACCTGAACATGCATTTTTCCAGTTTATATAGGGGATAGTTAAAATGCGCCCATTACCACGACATTATTATTTTTTGCTTTTGTTGGCCTCTCTAATTTCTTTTTCCATCTCAGACTCCTCTTGTGCGCTTTGGTCAGGGGGACGATAATATATTCCTAATGTTAAACTATGCTTCACCCCTGGTATTGATATCCACAGTGCTTCTGTAGGGGAACTCAGGGGCTCCCCTGCATCAATGTCTATTTTATGTGACACTATGCTCTCTTGCTGATGTAGAGGGCCACTCCACCCCCAATACGCCCTGTCCTATCCCTTCCTGTAGAGCTCTGTAACCTGGGATAACAGCATCCCACTGGTTCTCCTCATCTCCACCTCATGTCCTCCTGGTGTGATGCCCACTCATATCAATGTCCTCCTTCAAAACTCTGTACTCCAGCTCCCCATTTTTAAGGTCGTAATGCTTCTACTATCATATTAGCATAGAGACACTTGTATACTCTGGTCTCTGTCCCTAACTCCTGGGATTTATGTGTTCTTGCCCCTCTGTAGCCTTTTGTAAGACACTAATACTTATCCCACATTACAGCTGTGCTCTTTCACTTGTATGTGGGTTGATTTTAAAAAAAAACCCTCCTTCTGCCTGTCTGCATCCCCATGGACTCTTGTATTCCGAACCGAAGTCACCCTCAGCTCCTCTCAGCTTTCCCCCCCAGGGATCAGTTTAAAAGCTGTTCTGCCACCTTTTTAATGTTGAGCGCCAGCAGCCTGGTTCCTCTTTGGTTAAGCATGAAGCCCGTCCCGCTTTTGTACAGGCCTGCCTTATCCCAAAAGGTTCTGTCCCCAGTTCCTCTGGACAAATCTGAAACCCTCTACGCCTTTGCACCACCTTCTCATCCACGCATTGAGACCCCTGTATCTCCGCTTGCCTAGCTCGCCTCATGCTGGCAAGATGGAACAGGTAGCATTTCTAGAGAATGCCACCTTGGGGGGTCCTGGATTTTCTGAACCTTTTTCCTAGCAGCCTAAATTTAGCTTCCAGAACCTCCCGGCTACATTTCCCAATGTCATTGGTACCTCAATGTGGGACCACAACTGCTGACTCCACCCCAGCACTGCTTCTTAACAGCCTATCTAGGACGTAGCGTGGACATCCATGACAGAACCTTTCGCACCAGGCAGGCAAGTCACCATCGCGGTCATCACGCCTGTCACAAACCCAACTTCCCTTCTATATTCCTGATGATCTAGATCACCCTACTCACAAGGAGCCCCCACCTCCCCGAGGGGTATCCCTCAGTGCTTGTAGAGGATATCCTGACCACCTCAACTAAGGAAGGGGGTCCCATCTAAGGGAACATCTTCCCCCACCGCAGGAACTGGCACCCCTCTGTCCACCCAGGACTCTCATTCTCCATGACATCTGAAGAGATGTCATCTTGGGAGTGGGACCCGGCTGTTGGGTCCCTGAAAGCCTTGTTTGTTCGCCCACTCTCTGCCTCTCTCCCCTAGCTTCTCCAGGTTCTGCTTTCACCTTGGCTTCAAGAGGAAACGGACACGCTCCTTTGTATGCCAGGAGCTCATTGCAGCTGTAGGGCACACCCACGACTTCTGGCCTAGTGGCAGATAGGGTCATACATGTGACACCTAGGTGCAAAACACTGGGAAGCCCCCCATCCCTCTGCTGGCTTCCTGCCTTCATATCTGCTTTTGTTTATATATTTAGATATTAAACTTTTTTTGAGTCCAGTGCCCTTTGAGCTATCTGTACCTACTATCCCTCAAAAAAAAAAAATGTCCTTATTAATTAATTAATTTATTTTATTTTTAAAAAAAGAAGAAGAAATTAGCGGAACGTGCCGCTAGGCGCGCGCAGCTGGTTCCAGAGACTGGAACTAAAGAGACTGAATGACTCACCTCAGGAGCCTCCCACCTTAGCTAGCCCAGGACAAAGAGAGTAACCTCTGTTAACCCCTGTTAAGCCCCACCTCCAGCAGTCTCAGCTCTTAGCAACCTTACAAGGAGAAAAAGAGAAAACCCCTGCAAACCCCTGTTAAAAATACACTGTTTTAAAAGATGTGGCTTTGAGAAAAGCCCTCCAAAATGAACACCAGCAGGTCACTCTGCTCTTCCTGGCCTCCAGTGTCAGTCTGGAGGGCTGCAAGGGCCCGCCCATGCTGCCCTCCGACCTCCAGGGGTCGAAGGGCAGCATGGGCGAGTCTCAGCAGCCCTCCAGACTGACTCTGGAGGATGAGGTGAGTGGTGGGGGGGGGAAGGGAAAGCGTCGTCTTCGGCATGGTGCTGTTCACACCGCACCGATGCGATGGCGGTGCTTTCAAAAAACCTCCCTCGCAAAGGAAGGTGGAAAGAGGCGCCTTCGCGCCGCTCGGGGCCACACAGCAGCGGCGCCTGTGTGAACAGCACCCCAGGGACTGGTGTTTTTCCGTCCCTGGGCCACTGTTTTTGGCCCTGTGCGGAAAGAGCCAAAGACTAACTTTGATTAATCTGATTTCCAAAAGATGCTGGGTTATGGTCAAAGGCATTCTATGCAATATCTTTGGGTAGCTAAAGAAAATGACTGAGGGTTCAACTTAAAAAGATATCATTTTCATTAAACAGTTCCCAGTTATTTCTGACCCTCAACATTAGGCTAGCTAAGAGGAAGACATTGAGTGGAATGCATTTTTAAAACATTTTTCCCTTGTATACACCAGAATGTTCAGTGACTGTTTTTGTATGCATGTACAATTATAACACCCCTGACATACAATTATAGCACTTTTAACATATTTTGTCCAAATGACTCCTAGGGTACAATTCAGATTTCATATGAAGCTGTTACTATGGAACAAAATATAATTTGCAATGATGAACAGATGCACAATGAAAGAATGGCAGTTTAACTGGCTGTTGTGGGTTTTCTGGGTGATGTGGCCATGGTCTGGTAGTTTTTGCTCCTAATGTTTCGTCCACATCTATGGCTGGCATCTTCAGAGGCTTATCATGGTGAGATGTGTTTCTCTCAGTGGCACAGTGTGAAGATGCCACTCACAGATGCCCCACACATTAGCCACAACAGACAGTTGATTCTGATTTTGAAAGCCTTCAACAACACACTGGTAGTTTAAGATTAACACTAGTTAGCTGTGACATATATGAAAGCAGGCACATGGCTTTACCAGGTTAGTTTCCTCCACAAACCAAGATCGTTAACCAAGATGTAATCTCAGATTAGGATCCTGGTTGGTAGAAAACCTTTGTCAGGGTGCACAGCATTGGTGGGTAATCCTATTCTAATGAGATATTGATCCTAGATATTAAAGTATCTAAGAGAAAGATTGAATGTCGAATGAACCATGATGATCTCTAACTGAAATACAGGCTCATGTGAATGATAAACAGGAACTCTTTTGCTGCTGTGATGAATAAAAGTGATTGCAATGAAAACTAAGCACATACAAGGTCTGACTGGCACAGTTATGGCACAGTGTGCTCAAATCATGAACATGTCCAGTGGGTAGTCAGGCGTGCATGAAAATATTAGTCTCAACAGAAGCTACACAACATTAAGTATGTTTTCTTAGAATTGTGAATGGTGCTGCTAATATCTACAAAAAAAATCTTGGTTATCTGACAGAATTGTTGACATGTTTATGCTGTTCTACACTTTTTATCACTTGATTGCTGCTATAACCTTTGCAAAATGTCCTCTCTTATTTTTAATGAAACTGATCAAAACTCATCAGGAGGCTTCTATGAGGCAGGAACATTTTTAGGCTGTGATAACTGTAGACCATAAGCTCCCAAATAGTGACAACAGAAGGGAGTACATAGGTGCTAACAGTCATTTCAATCTCTGTTGAAAACTTTAAAGTTTCTTCAGTGTAAAAAGTTTCCTATATTCCATCAGTGTGGCACACAAAAGTGACCCTGGAGGCAGAACCAAGGCATCAGTCCTCTCTGGTGATCTATCTGCTACATTTTTGTGGTGTTCTTTTCCCAAGGAAGATGGTTCTCCCTTTCCCAATTTATTGTTATCATAGCTCTGTAAAATAGTTAGGTTGATCATGTGTGACTGGTTAGACCCCCCGGCAAGCTTCACAGCAATATGGGAGTCAAACTACCCAAATTCAAGTCTACCACTTTAAATGCTACATCACATTTGCTCTCCATCACCTTCAGAAGATCTCTGGGACACCATGGTTACTCTTTCCAAAGCTTCTCAAAGTTCACCTAAACTCAACCACTGTCCTTTTACTTGCTGCTTTGATTCTCTCTCCCCACTACCCCTGGTTAAAATAGACTTTGCTCTAAGAATGTTTGAAAATTGGAAAGTCTTCCTACAGTAAGTTCTGTTCAATCCTTAAAATTCTTTACTTCTTTTCTAAATCCATATATAATGACATGGTTTTAACTTATAAGAATGTAATACCTTGTTGCAAAACCAAGAGGTCCAAGAGGCAAGATGCCTGCTAGATACCATACTCACCATCTCAGAAGTATCAGGAAAGCCCCACATCACTAGTCAATTTGTTGTATCTGTGGTCTTATCACTGGACCAGTTGCTGTGTTTTTTTCTATAAGAGCCCTGATGAATCAGACCAGTTGTCCATCTAGTCCAACATTCTGTTTCAACTGTAGTCATTTAAACTTGACAGTGCAGACATTCAATGGAGTCAACACTGCCATAAGGACATCAGTTTGCATAACTGCTTCCTTGGATATGGTGGACATTTCTCTGGAATTAAACCATTCTTCCCTATTACCTGTGACTACTATGATAAGTACAAAAAAATACTACTGAAAGTTAATAGTGCAGACATTTCAATGAGTCAATGGTGTCACAGAAGGTGTGCATTCAGCACACAGTGGCCAAGTGGTAGCCCTGCATAACCAACAAATAGCATAGAGGCCAAGGTCTTCCCCTGATGATGTCTCCCACATTGCCATTAAAATGATTACTCCCTCTGAATATGGAGGTTCATTTTGGTCACTATGGCTAGAAGCCATTGATGCATCTACCCACCACTGTCCTGCCATGTTGCTATATAACAGTAATTCCTTCTTGGAAAATTCAAAAACCCAGGTTATTTCTAATGGCTGTCACTGTTTCCTGGCTTAAGGTTTATATAGAGACCACATACAGTCAATCATCCATTGTTTAGAGTCTTTTGGTTGCCACTGCTGAGGAAATTCCAGGATGTAAGTCACTCTCCCAGCACTCCCAGTACTTCCTCCTTCTTCCCTCTGAAATTTTTTCTTCCTCAAATTAGTGCATAAGGTAAGCACCATTTTTCCCCCAATGGCAGCATGCTGCCTCTAACCAGCTGTGTAAGTCTCAAGCTAAGTCATCTAGAAGGCAATACCATCAGGCTGACCCACATGGTGAGGCTGTCAGCTGTTATATTTGAGTTTGGTTGTTTCTGTTCAGACAAACCATGTGAAAAAATGTTCAAGAAAACTAAACAAGTTTCAATAAAAAAAATCTGAAGATTGATGATAGAAGCCACTGAGTTTTCATAAAATTAGGAAATGTTTCTCAGGAAGGCTACACAAGGATGGTGATTAAGGTCATTCTAATGAGGTCAATAAAAGCATCCCATAAATTTGTTGGCCCCTTTCAGTAATTGCCTGCCATATAATATGCCAATGGCATCAATTAATTACTCTTACTTTTTAACCTAGGTATCCTATCCATTTAGGTTGAACATCAATACAGACCTGGTTTTTCAAGTATCTTAATCTCTAGTTTCTCTTTGAATTAACTAAGATAGCACAACATTTGGATCCACTTTCTGAACTTGTGAAAGATTCAGATCTATAGATTGCTTACTCAGCCTATGCCTAAGGATTTTTACCTTCTATAACATCTGTCATTCACATTGGGAAATTTAACATCTGCCCTTGCCTTACATTCTGACCTTGACTTTTGAACATCAAGGCTAGACACTGAATCATTACCATTTAAGTTCCACTAGCAATTGATCTCATCTCTCCCTTATTATGTTAAGCCTACATGGATTTAGAAGGCTGAGATCCTTTCTTAATTAATCTCAACTATCCTTTTTATTTTAAAAAGACAATGCTCAAGACTGACAAAAGTTGTTCACGACTTACTTGACTTTAAAGAATGTACTTCATACACTATCCAGTTAGGATCTGAAGCCAAGGTTTATTTTAAAATCTACCATACAAGGCTAGAAACCAAATTCTGTAGACTAAAATTTTCTTTTTCTCTCTTCAAACTAAAGGTGTGGTGAATTAAATTATAAACACATAACCATTTATCTAACCACAAATTTGATACTTCAGCCTACATTTCTCACAGTAAACAGATAACCTGATTCTACTTTTTCTGAGTTGGATTGCTGCTATCTGACCTATTTCAGCACCATTCAAGTAACTCTGAATCTACAGATGACATGGGACAAATTCTTCCTATCAGCATTGCCATAGTTTCAGGGTGGGAGAAAGCTGTATTTGGGACCAGAGGTGCTGCAAATTCCACCGTGAATACATTAATTGGTGATACTTATCATGCTTGAAGGTAGCAATCAGATGTAAGATGATTACTTGGTCTTTGGTTCATGCCGAGCTGCCACAAATTTTATCAGATTTTTCCAAAATTGTGTATGCACAAGGATGCTGCTGATTCAAACTGACTGACAGCCATTAGCACCACTGAGGACTACTTAGCCAAATACCAAATGACATCATTGATTGAAACAAAGCATATATTGATGACCAATTTATGTGATTTGTAAATGATCTAATTGATTTAAACAATTGTATGCTGAACAGGGCTGTTATGCAGCAAGTACAGGAACACGGTAGTCCTCAGTCAGACTGTGTGAGAACCTACATGTACAAAAAGTCAATTGCAGTCTACTGGATAGCTTCAAAGAATGCACTGAAAGAACCCACCAAACACCCACAAACAGTCAGATGAAATATCAGACTGATTGTTGAAAACTTATTTCTCTGCAACTAACACGGCATGAGCCATGGGTGCTTTTGCATTCCTAAATTGGACTCTTCCAATTTAGGTCTTCTTATATTATCCAAGCAAAGCAAGGAGGAGTTTGTATGACAACAGTTCAGGAGACTGCTCTGGCTTCTCATGCTTTAAAATTAATATCAGAACTGGTTCTGAATGGAATGAGTATTGATGTAGTGTGTCTGTAGTAAAAGGAATTGTGTGGCACTGTTAGGTGGAGATGGTGCTACTTCTTGATACAGTATTCTAACAGGCTGTTTTCTGCAACGGAGAACTGGGGTTACTAGCATAGATCTGAACCTGTTTCACTGTTTACATTCCTCAGATGGTGAGAACTGGGATAAAGACACTTAGCTCCAACCTCCCCCCACTGCAGCCGCAGAACGAGATAAGGGCAGACTGGTACAGGAAGAAATAGAAAGCAAAACAATTTTCCAAACAATTCTCAAGGCTGCTTCAGCATTAAGCTCTGCCTAGAAAGAAATATGGCAGGACCCTGGCTAAAACATTAGCGGGTCATGACTGTTTGGGCTGTTACTTAACCTCAGACTTCAGAAGGGGACTTGACTAGAGAGTCAGAGAGACAGAGGGGTCAAGGCACTGAGCATTCTTTCTCTACTTCTCTGACATTATCCCTGTGATATATAGATTGTTATTATCGAAAACACTTTCTTCCTTCTGCTTTTTATACTTTCTCTGCACATGTCTTTGCCATCTTGAATGAAACCACACTGGCATGGCTGGGAATGATTGCTCCTCTCAGTCTCCACTGAACTGAAGTCCTGACCCAGATCATCAGCGCGTATGTGATTGACCACACAATTTTACCAGCATTTTTGTTTATAGAAAAGGGGACTGTTACTTTCGATAATTCTCCCCTCACTACAGACCCTTGCTTTGCCCCCATGCTGTTCCTAAACAAAATGTTGGAGAGTTTAGTGGGCTGCAGCAGGAGGGAAAAGTTCCCTTGTACAAGGTTTTTGGATGGTTGGATATATATCCTTATGTGATGCTAGTGTATCCCTCTGCCCTAGCTAGCTACATATGTTAAAAAAAACTTTTAAGAATCTAACAGATGCCATATCAGCCTATAGTCAGCATGATGTAGCATTTAAGGGTGGTGGACTCTGGAGAAATGGGTTTGATTCCCCACACCTCCACATGAGCAGTGGACTCTTATCTGGTAAACCAGGTTTGTTTCCTCTCTCCCGCACATGAATCTTGTTGGGTGACCTTAGGTCAGTCACAGTTCTCTCTGACCTCTCAAGATGTCTCTTGTGGGGAGGGGAAGGGAAGGTGATTGTAAGTCATTTTGAGACTCCTTAAAGGTTAAGAAAAGCAGCGTATAAAAACCAACTCTTCCTCTTCTTCTATACTTCCTTCTTTCAAAGGCAAGGACACTAATATTGTTTTAATGCTTTTTCTTTTACTGATGGAATTGCTTATTCTAGAGAAGAATCAATAACCATGGATATATTTACAGAGAATACATCTCACATTGCATCTCTCACATACAGTTACAACCATGACCTCAAAGCAGCGATTGAAACCACAAAACAACAAGCCAAAATATCCTCCAGTGATTCTGCCTTAAGATGCTCTGTCTCTATGAATTAACAACTGACTGGTTTCACCTGCATGGGAGAAACAGCATCAGCTCCTGTTAGTATTCTCCTTTGAATATATGCTGACCTTTCTTGTCAGGAAATGCCTTTCTTGGCAAGAGATTCTTCAGAACTACTTAGGCTGTAATCAGTGGGATAATCCTGAAGCAAAGATATTATTTGGCATGGTAGAGGGCATCAAAATCATATATGTGTTGTTTGTATCCAAAATAGTTTGTTGGAGTTCCCTCAAACTCTTGTGTGCTTAGGTTTCTCCCCATTCAATATAACACCATTGCATTCCTAATGATTCCACAAAAAAATATGGTTCGTATGGTTCCCAGTTTAGTAGTAGTAGAAATAACATCCACACACTGTGTGTGGAATGATGGTTGCAGGAACAGTCATAATGATTGAGGGTCCTGAATGAGATCCAGAATGGGCCCCTGGAATCAATGCCCTCTCACTGGGAACCCCACCACACCTACCCTTGCCACCAGGATTCATTGAAGGGGTAGCCTATGCCCTGTGTGAGATGGTAAGTGTGGTTTCATTCAAGCAACAGTCCCCTTTTTTATAAACAGAAATGCTGGAAGAATTGTGTGGTCACACGACATAAATGCTGATGATCTGGGCCAGGGCTTCAGTTCAGTGGAGACTGAGAGGAACAATCATTTCCAACCATGCCAGCTGTCACTGCTGCTACCAGAAACTGGCTGCTCAAGCTTCAGAGCAAGTGGCTACTGCACTAGCTGCCCGAGATAGGGTGGGCAAGAGCAGCTTCTGCCGCCAAGTGGGCTGCTCCCTTCCATGGGGGCAAGTCAGTCAGGCTCCTCTCAGTGCAGGGCCTGGGCAGCTGCCCCGTTTGCCTATCAGTGAAGACTTTCCCTGAATGCTTGAACTATGTATGCACATGTGTGACTTGACCTGTGGTTTGGCTCACCTTCTGCTCAGCCTATTTTTGTTTCTCTGCCGTAAACTCGGTTACTGTTCTTGGAATTAGTTTAAGTCTCAGTGACTGCCTTCAGGCACAACAGTAAGGCACATTTTTTTTAAAAAAATGGGTTGATTAAACTCTGGTTTAGTGTTATACTAAATTGACCAAAAGAAGTACTTTTTTATTCAAAGAGACTTATGGAATTTGCTGTCACAAGATGTGCTCATGATCCCTTATTTTGTTGGCTTTAAAAGGGAATAACCATGGAGAACAGACCCATCAATAAACTATTCTTCCTGGGGATTAAGAGAAACTCCATGTCCTGGGGAAATAACCATTTGAATATCGGTTCTGGGGAAAAAAATGGCTTGTGTGACCTTCTTATAGATTTTTCAGGATGGTATAGTGGTTAAGAGCAGGTGCACTCTAATCTGGAGAACCGGGTTTGATTCCCCACTCTGCCACTAGAGCTGTGGAGGCTTATTTGGTGAACCAGATTAGCTTGTGCACTCCAACACATGCCAGCTGGGTAACCTTGGGCTAGTCATAGTTTTTCGGAGCTCTCTCAGCCCCACCCACCTCACAGGGTGTTTGTTGGGGGGGGGGGAGGAAAAGGAGATTGTAAGTTCCTTTGAGTCTCCTTACAGGAGAGGAAGGTGGGATATAAATCCAAACTCTTATCATTATTATTGACCTCTATGCAAAATAGGATGCTGAACAAGATGCAATACTGGTCTAATTCAGCTTAGCATTTTGTCCACAGTCATCCTCTCAAAATAATTTCTAGACACCATTACATGATTTTCTCACTTTTTTGAGTTCTGTGTTGAATTGATGCTTCAATGCTTCACAGCCTCATGCTGCATTCTATACTCGTATACCTGATGATTGGAAGATTGCCCCTCACAAAAAAAATAAAAGAACGAATAGGTGAGGGGGAACTGAGTGATCTCAGAAAATAGCACTAAGAAGGAAATTCAGGAAAGCAGAGAAGTGTGGGAAACATAGTCAATAGATCGCACAGCAACTGATGATGTTTTGAAAACTTTTTAGCCAAAGGCCGTTTCCAGACGGTAAGTTTTGTGGCATGAACAGTCCCAGGAACCTCCTCCGGGATCGATCGGGCAAGAGAGCTGCGCCATCATCAGGCCTACCTAGTCCCATGAATTCTGCGAGCCTTCAAGTACGCCGCTAAGTTAGGGGACACGCCCCCCTGCCCTGCGCGACTGCTCCGGAGTCGCAGGGCAGAGGGAGCGTGTCTCCAGGCCTCAGCGACGCGCCAGAGGGCCACAGGACAGGTAGGTTGCCTGGACATGGGGGGAGGGAAGGCGCCTTGGAGCCACTGTTTTCCAAAAACCTCGCTGGGGAAGCGAGGTTGGAAAACGGCGGCTTCGCGCCACTCGGGCGGCGCGGCTGCGAAGCAGCTGCGCCCCCTGTGCGAACGGCTCCCTGGGGACGGCGTTTTTGCTGTCCCCAGGGCGCCGTATTCCGCCCGTGCGGAAAGGGCCAGAGAATCATTTTAAAAGGCTGTTCATTTAAAATATTTCAAGACTGGAAATAAAACATTTTCAAGTAAAAACAGTGTGGAACTCCATGGAGGAAATGTTTTAGTTCCTGACTCAAAACATTTTAAATGAATTGTTCAGAAAAGCCCAATGAGGAAGAGGAGTCAAGGCACTGTGTATCCTTTTTCTACTAGTCAGAATCTAATTGAAATTTAGTTCCTTCAGTCTTTTACACCTTGTCTCCACACTTCATCTCCATCTTGAAACCATGAGGGCAAGACGCACAGGTCTTGTATCCATCTCTGCCCTTAGTTAGACTAGATTAAGCAACTATACTTACACTATCCTATCCAGAAACTGAGTTCCTATAATAAATGAAGTATATTAGTTTGAATAAATAAAAAGGCTCTGAGTAATTTTGTTTCTGGCACACAATAGCACTCTGCTAAATTACCAGGTGCAGAATCAGTTTGAGGGAACCAAATTCTCAATCTACCAACAACTTGCACCAAGCACAAGACCATTATTTGACAGGAGAGTATGAAGTCATAATAGGTGGAAATACATTTTCTTTTTGATGCCACATATACCTGGAGCAACATGAAACTGCAGTTTTGTACTCTTTCATAGACTCAGATGGAACAAATAGTTGGTTAATGGATGGCTAAGGCTGAAATCTAATGCATGCATAGGTGAATATAAACACCGTTGAACTAATGGACCTTATTTTGGATGTCAGGAACCATACTGATATCGAACTGTACACATATCTACAAATGTTTTAATAGATTTTTTTCATAGTTTTCCTGGAGGTCTCAGAAGGCAAACTTGTACATACTGGTAGGAGAGGAGCTCAATGGAGAAAATTAAAAAGAAAAGCAGCAACCAAGAGAGCTTGCAAAACTCAAATGCTCTCTCAAATTTCAGCTTTCTCTAGTGGCACCTTCTGGGCATTCATAGACCCTCCATATGAACTCTGGAAGTTGCAGATTTTTAAATTCCTACTGCTCAGCGAGTCAGAACTTGAAAAAGAAAAAAAAGTACACTTCCAAGAGACAGCAATGTATAAATCTTGATTGACAAACAAAGAATCAACTCTCAGCTTAACCCAGAGAACTGCAGAAAACTCCCTTCCTGCTCAATGATCCATGAAGAATTAAATACTACATTTCACATTAGCAAAGTGAGTATAGAGGTGACCTTTGATCTAACTTTGGCTTCCTGTTCTCTTTCCCTTATCCTGTGCAAGTTGGTTAGTTTGTGAAAGTGATGGAAATAAGGTGAAAAAAGAGTGGTAGATGAGAAATAATTATGAGTTTAGGCAAAATTTGGAATGGGGAATTCAGCATGTAATAATCAGGGGATTTATGAAATAAGGGAATTTATTTCAAAATCCCAATTCCTCCTTCCTATCTTCAAAAGTCTTCTTCATCCATTGTACAAATATGTAGCTTTGTATTCAATGGCCTGGAGTCAGAAGGGGTTTGAAGAACTATTCATTTCATGTATTTTCTAAACAAAAGCAAGCATTGTTATGATCAATTAACAGCTCATATGACTGGTGAAAGGGAATCATAAGAAGAAGAAAAAGAATTCAGGCTCCTTCAAATCCTTTCTTGCAAACCTAGACAAATTTTGATGGGAGGCAGGCTCATAATGGGACTCCCCCACAAACACACTTATCGATTATGCACAATATGTTTGCTGCATGGCGGGGGCAAATGTCCATCGCAGCAAGATTTCTTGTACAGACATATTTCTTCAAACCCCACTTTCATTTTTCATTTTCTCTGTGGCAAGCGAGATCACTTCCAGAATTATTTTAATTTTGCTTTGTTGCCAGAGCAAGCAGATTTGCCAGTGAGCACAGCTTTGCCCCAGACATCTTCCCTCTGTCCACATCTATTCTTCCCACTCCCTCGCACTTCCATCCTCACCTTCCCCCTTGCCTCCTCTTCCATGTTGCTGACTCCTTCAAGTGGAAGAAAAGAAGCTCCCCTCTGCATTGATATATCAATATCTCAACTTAATAATGACAGAGTCCTTGGAAATAACAAGCCTCTCTGTCCTTCAGCAACAGCAGCAGGAATTTTTTTGGGGGGGGAGAATATCAGCTATAGCACAATGTCCCCTTCTTTGACAGCATGGGGTCCAGGGAATTGTTTTGCTCTTTCATGGTGGAGGGGGGGATTATTTTTGGAACAGTAATATCAATAAAAGTGCAGTTTAAAGACTAAGCCAGCAATCTTGATTACCAAGTGTAATGAGATATGTGCCTTTAAGAATAAGGATCTTTAAGATCTGTGCTTTTAAGAATAGGTTGATGGGTGGAGTTAAGAGAACAAGGCCTGGAGAGTTCTCTGCAGAAAAACTGTGCACCCAGGAAGGAGTGCTTCTCATGTGTAAACAGAAAAACACAAGGAGAGCTCACTGCAAGCCCACTGCCTAGAGAAGAGTCCCAAGGTAAGCATTCCATGCATAATGGGCTGCTTAAAAAAACCTTGGTCCATTTAAATCCCATAATAAATTATGCCCAGGGATTATGGGATTATAGTTTTCTCTGCTGCTGTAAACATAAAGCTTAACTCAGCCCTTCATTCTTTCTGACTGTCAGCCCAATCTGCAGGGGGAGGGCAAACCCTTCTCTGGAGCTGGCATACCCTTGCTCCAGCATGAGTGCCCATTCTGTGGTACAAGGGGCAAATGCACCAGTGGAGGGGCAACTTACTGTGGTGACCACTGCTCCCCTGCACCTTACCTGGAATTTTCCTCCATTGCCCAGGCCCACCAGTGCAAAACACTGCACTGGTATGACTTGGGGCATTCTGGGGTTGAGGAGGGGTAGGGCTGAGCCTAGTCAGCCTTCAGTGCCTGGCCGATCCTGTGCACTGGCAGAGCCACTGGTGAAGATACACCATGATTTTCATGGCATATCTCTATTCTCCCTTATGAGAGTGTTCCAGGGTTTGTTTGTTTTGATTTTTTCGGGTTTCCTGTGCAGCAAGGAATCCCTTTAGAGGGCTGCAGTCCACCCAGTTCTGGATTGGGCTGTAAGCCTCCCAATTCAAGCAATGAATAAGAGAAACTACAAATCTCATGATTCCTTGCAGGAAATTATGCATGGGACAATCAAGGGATATAAGAACATTAAAGGAACTCTACTGGATCAAAGAAGTGATTCATCTGGTCCAGCACTATATTTCACACAGTGGACAACCAGTTGCTCTGGAGGGCAAATGATAGGCATAACAGCCAAGGCCTTTCCTAATAACAGCACTGTTATTCAGAGCTTCTCCTTAGCCACCACTGCTAGTACCCACCATGACATCCTTTGACTGTGGATTCTAAGATTTAATAATTCATCAAATAATCGTGTAATTTGTTCATCCTAAATTTCATGTCCATCAATTCCATTAGATATCTCCAAGTTCCACTTTTTGGGGAGCTGGGGGGAAAAACACTGCTATCTACTTTCTCTTCCCAATATATAACTATACAAACTCCCCTCATGTTCTCCCTTAGTTACCTATTGCAACTAGTCTCTTTAGCTTTTCCTCATAGGAAAGGTGTCCTAACCCTTTAGTCACCTTGATTGCACTGCTCTGCAATGTTTCCATCTGTTCAACAGACTATTTTCTATTGCCCATTGTGCTATGTTTTCCCAGAATGCCCACAGAATCTGTATTAATTTTCCCCACTCTATGAGGTTTTTAAAATGGTCAATTTATCTAAGTTACAATGTAGCACAAACATTCCAGTTGCTATATTGTGGCTTAGAGGATTCTGGCATTGGCATAAAAACATGTTTCCTGTCACTTAGCCACAGTTTTGCTCCAAGCATAGGCCATCAAGAGTGTGACAAGATTTAGAATCTGAAGAAACTAGTTGGGGGTTAGGCAGAACAAGAACTCAGAAAGATATTCATACGAGAAGGGAATGAGTTAGATAGCAGTTCAAGTACATATGGATATACTAAGACAATGAATACATTTAGGGCATGAGTTAAATGTACCAAAGTTCTGGAAAAGTCATCTAAGGACAGTTATTAGGAGAAAAAGACAGTGGATTTAAAATTGGAGATTTTCAAATTCATTTGCCATATTGCAAGAAGTAGTTCCAAACTGTCTTTCAACTACCTAAGGAAGTCTGAGTGGAAGGAGAACTGTTCTATTTATAAATATTGATGATTGTCCAGTCCCTAAAGGTTATTGATAGTTGATTAGGGCTGGAAATGTGGATTATGGCACTGAACTGTATCTTACATTGCATCTTTGTTTAATGTTTGGCGAGGCAAGAAATTTCTTCTAGGAAGTGGTGACAGTCAGTGACAGTTGATTGCATCAGCAGCCTAGGAAGCCACTGCGTCTGGGTGTAACTATGGACATGTCAACAGCAAACAATAGCAAAGAATACCCCTGTCTGGCTCTAATACAGGATTAAAAACTCCATTTTAATGAAAATATTTAAAACATCTGTATCCTTAAACATGCGAACCATACATGTGATGGACAACAACTATGAGTCTAGAACACAAACACACACATATACACAAGAAGGGAGATCCCTAAACCAATTCACGCCATTTTCACACAGCTGTTTTTGGTCCATGAGGAATCGGTTTGAGTGAGTTCCATTCCATCTTTATGATATATAGGAGTGTGCAAAAAACATCCACCACCACCACCACCACCACATACTTTTATAGCACTTCCTGCCACGGAAACTGAAGTACTCTCACTTTGACCCACTGCAGTACCACATTCATATGAGGTCCTTCATTGTAAAATTCTGTGACCATACTTTTTTCTCCAGATGTGAAATTACAGCATTAAGGTATGATTCCAAAGCAGAGCTTAAGAGAAAGTTCTCTCTTGAAGACAGAGCTGCTGTTATCTTATGGATTTTTGAGTCCAAGTTTTACTCTTCCACACTTGATTGCGTATGTAGGGTGGGCAAACCTACCTACTCCTACTGTGGTTGAAGACAGCTCACAATTTTTACTTTGGAAATACAAAACAATGCAATTTTTCTTTCTCCTGGTAGGACAAGGAGACAACAGCTGCATTCTCACAGTACTTTCCATTTAGAAACTATGGACAGAGTGCTGCAAAAATAGGAGAAGACAAGGTAGCTGGTTATGCTGGCAATTTTCCAATTATCTTGTTGCCAATTCCTGTCAGGTAGTGACCTTGCTAGGTTAACAGAAGCATGTTGTACTGACTTTATTACAGTGTGCCCTTTCATCGAGGGTATGTTTAGTGCATGTTACAGTTTTAATTAAAATGCTAAAATATGGTTCCAGGTGATTATTATCCTTCCTTCAAAGAGGACAGGAAGCAATACCAGTTTTGGTCTATACAAACAGGTTTCTGGAATGTTCAGTGACACACAAAGACAGCATTCTCCTATAATATCTGATTGTAGAATCATCTTGGGAACAGTCAAAGAATTAATCTGGCTGTACAAGATGGAGATGGAAAACAGGCATATCAGTGCTTGAATAATAATGCTGTTAATGATAGGACATTTTGGAAGAGATTAATTCATAGGGTTACCATGAGTCGGAAACGACGTGACAAGACACACAGCACCTTCGAGACCAACAAGATTTTCAGGGTGTGAGCTTTCAAGAGCCACTTTGTCAGATACTCTGAAACTATCTCCAGAATATGAAGGAGAGAAGGAGGAGGAGTTTGGCTTTATACAACACCCTTTCTCTCCTGTAAGGAGACTAAGAGGGGCTTGTAAACTCATTTTCTTTCCTCTCCCCACAACAGACACCTTGTGAGGTAGGTGGGGCTGAGAGAGTTCTAAAGAACTGTGATGAGTCCAAGGTCACCCAGCAGGAATGTGTAGGAATAGGGCAACAAATCTGGTTCATGGGGAGGAGTGGGGAATCAAACCCATTTCTCCAGATTACAGTGCACCTGCTCTTTTTTTTTAACAAAAAGTTTTATTATTACATTATTGCATTAAACATTACATATTAGACATTCTAATAATAAACATTCAAACACAATAAACACAATAAACATTCAAACACAAACAAATCACATATCACATTATACATTACACCCTACTAATTCGACAATAAATCACCGTGGACATTCGAAATTACCCCCTCTTAAAATATACCCTGTCCCCCTTATCATCTATACCTTCTCTCCACCCTTACTGTTATTTTCAACTCTTGCATTTGTTTTTGGCCAGATTTTTCTCAAAATATTTTATCCACTGTGCCTTCCTGTTGTAATCCTTCTCATTTTCCCACAGATCTTTCCAAAACTGAAGTGTTGAATTTTTCCCTGGTTTTTTGCTTTCAGCATTGATTTTTGTGTAGAAATGCCTTTGGTTTGATCAAAATTGTTGATTTTGTCTGTACTGGATGTTTCTTGCTTCATATCTTTCAATTTTTCTTGCTGCAGCTGTTATTTGTTGTTTGGTTATCTCCAGTGCTTTTTCAATTGTTCTAGTGTCTAGCCAGTACCTTCTAATTAGTTCTTTCAGGATCTTGCCATTCTTTAATCGTTGTTCCTTCATATTTTTCAGGTTACTGGCATCTGATCTTAGTTTTTTGATCTTTTGTTCCAGCCTAATTTTCCACTTTGGTTTTGATGGTTGATTTATCTTGGGTTCAGGAATTTCAATGCCCAGTTCTCTTGTGACCACTACTGCAATACTGTACATAAGCTAATTGGTTTGTTTGATGGAAGTTGTTTCAATTGTCATCAATACCATGTTTACAGTCCTCAATATTAGTGCCAGGTCTTTTTTGAGCACCATTTTCAATGCTGGAAGCCGTTGTCTTTCCTTGTTTGAATGTCCATGCTGGATGATCTTTTCCCTTAGTTCTTTTTGTCTTTCTGTCAGTCTATCACTTTTTTCCATGGGGACTTCCTCTAGTGGTTTTACTATTATTTCTTCCCCTGTACTGGCATTTTCATCTAGCAGTTCTACTATGATCTCTCTTTTGGTTTCTGGAGTATGTACTGTTCTTTCTTCTGGTGTTACAGTTGCTTTCTTTTCACAATTTTTCTGGATTTCTTTCAGTTCTGCCTCTGTAAACATTTTATTCCGTATGATGAATCACCTTTGATCTGCCAATCTTTGCTCATTGATATTCTAATCTGGGTAGTGTTGTTTCCACAGTTCATACATCTGCTTCAAGTATCCTCTTTTTTCTGGCTCTGAGTTGTAATAACAAGCCATGATGGCACGATTTTCTTGAGCACTATACTTCTTTCCTTTGGATGGTTGGTCCACTTGTAGCCCACTTGTCTCCACATACCCAGGGACTCCAATGTGCGACGCGGCCCTTGTTAACCCGCACAATGACCAATGCAGTATGAAATAATTTTTCATTTGTATCACCATATTGTATGGGTTGGTGGACACTCTTAGTCTGGTTTCTCAGCTGAGACCTGCCTGGCTTGGGAGCCCCTGCCTGGCTTGGGAGCCCCTAGTAAACCTCCAGCATAATTTTCAATGCCATTGAAGCACGCAAACCCCCTCCCCACGACAAGGGGGTGCCCATGAGGGGATTATTGTAGATTTCACAGCTGCCAGATCTTTAGCTGGTTGTTGACCATTCATTACAATTTGAGCCTCACCCAGAGACCTAGGAATATTATTATTGTTGTTGCTGTTGTTGTTATTATTTTCTAATTAGTGACAAGGGATAGTTCCATGCTGTGGGAGTTCCTGGACAGAGAATCCCCAAGCTCCTTTCTCCTCCTCTTCCCATCACCTGGCCCTCTGCTTCCATTTCCCTTTCCATTTCCCTACACACATGCTGTCCCACCAATGTTTTCTCTGCCTGCTCTCAAGTCCTCCAACCATCTGCTCTTACAGCCACCTTTCTCTCCCACAGTCCTTTCTCACACAGTCCTTTCCTTGACAGTATGGGATGGTATGTATAACTGGAATTGCTGCTTCTATGGCTGCAGAAATGCTGCTGCCACTGGGTTCCACCAGCATGCCCTTGCCTTGTGGCACTGGAAATCACGTTGAGGTAAGGGCACACTGGTGAACTGTGTATGAGTGGAACAAGAAAGGTTGCATGCATGTATATTTGGGAAGTAATGTGGCATGGGTCCTGTCTGAAGTCTAGGGCCCTAGCAGATGAGGGCATGCGGCACCAGCCGTTTGAGTGTATGCCCTGTTGCTGATCTATGAGAGAAAAGTCTGCATTCTTTCTTCTTGCTCTTCTTGTTTGTGTACTATTCTTATTTCTTCTTTTATTTTTTGTTTGCTAAAAATTCATCAGGAAATAGAAAATTTATGCTTTCACATCTCAGTCACTTGGGGCTTTGTGACAATCTTGGCTTAGTGTATGCTTGGATTCCAAAGTCAGACCAGCCTGCTATGTCAAACACAAGCTGTTGTTTTTACCACCTCCTTAATCAAATGAAAAGAACTTCCCATGCTGTTCATACTGAATAGGATGAGATTACATTTTGCACACCCACACTCAAACAGATGGACCCTACAGTGTTTAATGTCATCAGTTTTTGATTTGTCAATATTAATAATAAAATTACAGTAGATAGGGATTGCTGTATTGCAGTTTTTTTTTTTGCTTTTCAGGCCTTATATTCAATTAATTGTGTACCTTGTGTAATTGTGTAACTCTCAAAGCAATAGTTGCATGAATTCTTACAACAAGTGTGTTGTAGAATATATATTCATATCTGCTCTGGTTGAATCAACTTAAAATAAACTATTCATTCTCTTTGACACCCTTTTCTCAAGCTTGCCATTATCATTTTGACTCTCCTATGTGTATTGATGTAATACAGTCTGTGACTTAATTAAGAATCCACAGACTGAGAGCAGTCAAAATGTGATCATACATTACAAACTTTACAAACAATGTTTAAATCTTTAGCTTTTACAGTCATTAGAATATATGCTTTTGTTTTGTTTTTAAAAACCTTCCCAGTGTCCACTTATTGTGGAATAAAGTCTGAATTTAAAAAGTGGAAGCAGAGTGGTTCTTTTTCACACTTCACCCTGAAACTCCATATGGTTAAAATGATATAGTAAGTGAACAGAGCCTACAGAATTATCAAGCAAAAACTGTGGGGGGTGGGGTGGGGAGGGGAAAATCAAAATTATAATTAAAGTAATGGGGGGAGGAAATGCTCTTTTCACTCTATCTTTTATCTAGAAAATACATAGATATGCAATCTGTTGATAAAAGGTCATATTACATTATAAGGTTTGGATCAAATTACATTTCACTTAATGAAAAAAAAATTCTGTGATGGAACAATTCTTCTAGAAGGGAATCTCTTTCCACAATTAGCAAGAGGAAGTAACTGAATGCAACCCAGTGTTTTGGAACAAGGTAGGTATAGTTAGGGTTTCCAGCAATCCTGGCTTCCTGCTGCTACTCTGCCGGCTGATGGGATTTTAAAATCCCTGTCTTCTTCACAGTGTGATGTCACTTCTGTGTTATCCCTGGAAATGCCATCAGACCATCCCACTAATACCATCTTCCACATCCCTGCTTTCCCTGTCTCCTGCCAGAAGTCAGCCATTGGCTAGCAACCATAGGTATGTTTAATGGCTGCTATAACGAAACGCTGCCACCAAATATATGTAATGGTCACTTCTCCCCAAATACCCCACTCATTCAGCTGCTGAAGGAGAAAACAACAGAGACGCTTTAAAAAAAATGGAGGGAAACTCTGTTTGTGGGGGCTTGGCGTTAAAACAGACAGACAGGTGCTGAATTTGTAATCGAATTATCTTGGGGAATTGCCGCCCACCGAAACCGCTCCTTAAGGGGCGGCTTCGGCCAAGCGCCTGGCCTTGCACAGCCGCCAGGCGCTGGGCAACCACAACCCACACAGGTTTGTGTGTGAATTTGGTGCGGCAGCATCCCTTTGACTAGAGAGCCTGCCCTGGCCGCTTGAGAAACCACTTTCCCTTAAGGGGCTGGTTTACTAAGTCATGGCGATGGTAGCCATAAGCCAAACAGGTTTGTCCAGGGGGGGCATAGTGGCGGCAGCCTCTTTTTTAAACTGGGAAAACTTGTCCTGGCGGTGCTTTCGCGGTACTCAGGACGGGAGCTCCAGATTTTTAATCCAGGGAGGGCCAGTGCAGCCAATTGGCCCCTCCCACGCCTCTGCAGGTTGAAGAAAATTAGAGTGGAAGAAAAAAAGAAAAAAAAGGGGGGGGTAGTTTCTCTGCTTGCGAAGTTTGAGGATGAGTTCGGAAGGCACAATTAGGATCTATGATCTGTGTGATGGAGTTTATCCATCCCAGACTAGGGTCGTTTGGACTGCTGGCTCATGAGGTCCCTTCCCCAGAAGATTGACATGGATGTCCAGAACGATGGGGCCCAGGACTGTGAGTTGCCGCTCGAGCCTCTGGAGTTTGTGGACCCGTGAGCGGGCAGATGACTCCGTCTCGCGGTTTGTTTTCCCCACCCCCCAGATGTGCGCGACAGGTCTCCGGTTAGCCACTGGTCAGGCCACTCGGCTGCTCTGATAGACGGACCACATCAAGCGCCGGTATCCACCAAACCCTTGAACAGACACCCCTCCACAGTGAGTCTCCAGATATGGGCGAGAGCTTTCCGATGGGTGTTTCGCGACCGCCGCGAATGGTAGTATTGGATGCGCCCTGATGGCTGCCGGGGCTCGTGGCCTTTTATTGCGTCGGCTTGGCGGGCAGCGCATGGGGCAAGAGGATCAGCTGCATGCAGCTGGTCCCTTCTGGGCAACAGCATCCTGCGGGATGTTTTTCTCCAGACTTGGAGATGGATGGGTCTCTCGGTGCTGTGGAGTCAATGACTCCGGGGATGATGAACAATCTCTGCTCAGCGGCGGAGGCCTTTGGCAGCACCAGCCCAATGGTCTCCGGATAGGGATGGAATTACGCCAGATAGTTGGGTTAGAGGCGGCCCGAGGACCTCGTGGGGGGAATTTAAAGGAGATGGGCTGGGTGCACATGGTAGTGAGATGCCACGAGAGGGGTGGTTCTGGGTGTGGGTCTTGGTGTTTGGGCCTGCAGTTCTAGTACTCTTCCCCTTGGTCCTGGGCTGGGGAGATGCCGGTATGGCGCTGAAGTTTCCCTGGCGGGCGATGCAGCTATCCAGTGGAAGCCTTTCTGGCACAGGGGCATCGAGGTTTTTAGCGGCCTCGGGGGGCCTTCGCCTCTTAAGGGAGTGACCTCCACCATCGGGGTTGTAGGCCCCCCCCGCCGGGCTGCCCTACACTCCCTTCGGAAGTAATCCTGATCACCGCGAATTAAAGCAATCACCTTGGGGCTGTCCCTACAAGCGGTGGAGAGTGCTTTCTTGACAAGGAGAGCTAGCTTGGTGGGCGGAGGATCCGATGCCCTGCCAAGCTTTACGCATGTCGGCCAGTTCAGCATCTTTGCCCTAGGACTCCAGTGATTGTTCCCTACGGCACTCAGTGGAGGCGTTCTCTTTGGCCCAGTAGCGATGAGGGAGCTCGTTTTGGGCCTCCTCGCTATCTACCTACCTCTTAAAGCGCCTCCTGGAGCCTGTTCACAAAATCGGCATTAGGGCTCTTAGGGGTTTCTGTTCCGGATGGTGGAGAAACTTTGGGTATGGCTGGCCAAAGCATTAGGGACCTTGATGAACGCATTGTAGAAGGCGCATTCAAGAAGAGTGCTTTTAACCGTAGAGATTGGCCTTTCTGGCAGGACAATCTGATCGTTGGCAAGGTTGGCGAAGGCATCGAAGCCAGTAAAGCTGCTGCCGGGCGGTGTAGGCGTACGCCGAAGCGGCTCCCCTAGCGATACACTGCTGGCGGAACTCGCTCTCCCAGATCACAAATTGTGCAGGGCTCAAAAGCATCGCGAAAGGTGGTCTTCCAGTCATCCGGAACCATTTGGTGATTCATTTACTGCTTCTAGCATGCCTCTCACATAGGGGCTGGTGACTCTTTACCGCCCCGCGATCGCTTATGCGGAGCTCGGTGAGGATATTATAGAACAACGTATGGTACTCGACAACCCGCCGAACAATACCATCCTACGCCTCGGCATCCGTGAAGTGAACGGGGCATAAAGCGAGAATATCGGGTATCGCTCTTCCGCCAGAAGCTCCTTTTTCCGTGAGGGTCCGCGAGGTTAATACGCTCTGCGAGGGTTTTGAAACCCGCAACAATACGCGGGCGCCGACGGAGGTGCTATGGCTTCAGAAAATGAAGGCGGAGTAGGAAGTGTCGAGCCATGGGAGAATTTGAAGGAGGCAGGGGAGCATTGGGGGCAGAAGGAGGACAGGCGTCCAATGAGGGTGTGATAGAGAAAATTCCGGGGGTGAAAGTCTAGCTGAAAGATCGAAAAGGAGGGCTGCCTACAGCAAGCGGAGCCATAGGTCTGCAGGCTGACAAGGCGATATAACATTGCCCCCCATCGCTGGGTAGCAGCGACACCGGCGCTGCGAGGCTCTGTGCCAAGAGTGCGCCCGATGTTTTCCTTAATCCTTAAGATTCACGTCCGTCCCTCCGGCACCACGGACATTGAGCTTCAATCTCCTCGACCAACCTGTGCAGCTCCCCTCTCTTTACGGGGACTCCTGCCGTGAGCCGCTAACGCTTTTAGCTCATTAACGTGCTTGTCATAAGTCTAAGCTTTTGCAAGCTCCCATACCACACCGGGTGTTCCGCCGATCGAGAGAGCGTTCCAGGACTCGAGTCCCTGGATGCGCCGACATCCAGCCGGACGGGCCATACCGAAATGGTGGGTCCCTGGATGTCCGATCCAGCCGACTTCGCACCGCTGCCCTTTCCCAGGTGACGGTGAGCAGGGTGGAGGTTCGAGGATTCCCAGGTTTCGGCACCAGCTTGTAGTCGCGGCCGGTACGGCTGCGTAAGAACGAGATCGTCACCCAGACGCTGCGATTTCATCTGGGTGGAGAGCGCCAGCAACGGGAGCGCGGCTTCCTCGTGTAGCCCAGCCACTCTCCCGCATGTGCTGGCTCCTGGCACCTTTTATTATGATTCTAGCGGGGGCGTGTAGAAGGGCGGAACGGGGGGAATTCCGGGAGAGCGGGAGAGCGGGGGATTGAGAGATCATCATGTGATGCATGATCTCACCTGGCTGCTACGTGTGGAGAGGAGCGTCGGCGTCTGGGCCTAATCCTCACCTGGGGGCAAGGCCATTGTCCCTTTGTCCGGGACACCCGGTGGTTGTGAGCCAGGTAGTTCATGACCTGTGACTCATCGGGGGATGAGGGGTGGGGGAGCGGTGCGACCAGAAGGCCGCAGGAGCGCCGGTGTGCCGGCGCTCTACTTACGGTGCTGCTGGGTCAGCAGTGCATCCCTACAGTAATTTACAGGGAATGGTACAGCTGACTGAACTGGGGAATCAACCAGTCAAAATAACATCAAGCACTCACATAATTCCAGTAAGTCACCTCTGGCATCCAGTAATTCATTCATGAGGAAAGACACAAGGCAAAAGAGGGAGGGAGGGACTGAAAGTACATTATTCAGCATGTGTAAAAGTGCCCTAAGATTATCCCCAATAGGGTTGCCAACATCCCAGTGGTGGCTGGTGATTTTCTGGGATTTCAGCTGATCTCCAAGCAATGGAGATCAGCTTATCCGGAGAAAATGGCTGCTTTGGAAGGTGGACTCTATAGCATTATACCCTCTCCAAATCTGCCCTTCCCAGGCCCCATTCCCTAAATACCCAGTTATTTCCCAACCCAGAGCTGGCAATCCTAGTCCCTACCTGGCTTTAGCGCCATGGTGCAGAGCTGGGCAGATGGTGTGGCAGCGGTGCAACCGGATCCTTGCGTGCGCATGGCCACCTCCTCTGCCCAGTTTTTGCGCCCCGGCCGGCTAGGCTGGGCCCCCAGGGAGAAGGCAGGAGTAGGGGGTTCCCTACTCGATTCCACCAGCTCTCGCGATGCAAGAGCAGGCAGGACCGAACAGGCAGGACCATTTCCCCCCTGCCCCAGGGAGAAGGCAGGAGCCTTCTCCCTGGGGCAGAGGGGGTTCCCTGCTCAACTCCGCCGGCTCCCGCGGCACGAGAGCAGGCGGAACTGAACAGGTGTTGTCACCAGGGAGAAGGCAACTGCCTTTTCATTGGGACAGAGGGGGTTCCCTGCTTGGTGCTGCGGCTCCCGCAGCAGGACAGACGGTAGCACCCAGCAGGACGCCGCAGCTATTCCCCCTCTGCCCTATGGAACCTGCTCCCTGGGACAGAGGGGATTTCTCTGCCCATGTGTGGGAGGCATTTTTGCACCCCCCACGTGACCTGACGTGGGTGTGCCCGGGACAATCCACCCAGGATGTCCCCGTTGGCGCTACGCCACTGCCCTATCCTGTCTTTGCAAAAGCCACACTATGCAAAAGCCAAAAGGTCATATGAGGGGATAAAGCAGGAGCAGTAAAAGAAGAAAAGTTTGGAATTATACCCCACTTTTCTCAGCCTTAAAGAGTCACAAAGTGGGTTACAAACTCCTTCTCTTCCTCTCCCCACAACAGGAACCTCAATAGGGTAAGTGGGGCTGAATGTGGCTGAAGAACTGTGACCAGCCCAAGGTCACTCAGCAGACTTCATGTGGAGTGGTGGGGGAAAATCTAGTTCACCATATAAGTGTTCACTGCTCATTTGGAGGAATGGAGAATCAAACCTGGCTCTTCAGATTAGAGTTCACTGCTCCGAACCACTACGCCAGTAGGCATCTATCTGCTCAGGTTTCAAGAGGAGGTTCAGAATCTGGCTAGGGATTTCTGGACCTAAATTGGGAAGTGGGCCACATTCACAGGGATATAACCATCAAGATTTTAAAAAAGAAATACAATTGTCCACAATCGTTTTTAAAAAGAAATACAATTCTCCACAGTGGTCCTACTATATTTCTATCATGCCATAATGACAAAAGTTCATGTTGCTAAGGATTCTGGTATGCTGTTCAGTTTAAATATTCTGTATTAGAACAGGTTGTGATATGTGTGTCCTAATGATATCCAAATTATTAGAATCCACGCCCCCTTTACATCCTCTTTTAATGAGTTTCACAGCAGTAGTATACAGAAAGGGAAGTAGAAAGGGTTTCAGAGATAGAGAACAGCTTTGACCAAGAAGTTCAATCCTGTGAATTATTTTCAAATTTATGTGATTAGATAACACATTATTATTGGTTTGGGCTGTGATGGATGCAGATCAGAGCAATGATGATGTTCACTATTACTAGTTCTTTTTCTGTCACTGTGCCACTAAGTTAATATGCAGATGATAACTTTGCCATTACTGTCTGCAATGCATTATTTTACTGTGATTGTGGACAAACTGTTTTTAAAGGGCTAAAAATACTTTCAAAACCAGTTGCCCAGAGACCACAGTGTGTAAGAAAAATGAAAAAGAGTACCTCTGGCAATGGAAGCTTTATTGTATTACCTGCAACTTTTTGTTGCATGGCTGGAAGATCTACTGGTTCTTGTCCACTGGTTCCAACCCACCCAAGCTGACTGCTTTTATGTCATCTTTACAATATATCAATCTATTGCATATTCATCCTGTTCAAAGTGGCAAACTTTATACTCATAATGATCTTGGGAGGCAGATAAGTAGGAAGAACATGGCTGGCTTAAGGTTCCCCCATGAGGGTCACAGCAGAATAGAACGGCTGTGTTGGATACTGGAGGATAACATGTGCTGGCAAAGCTGCTCATAGGATCAGCACAGAAGCCATTTATTTTGTCACATCTCTGTTGTTTAAATAACACAGCTCCTGTGCTTCATTAAAGATTAATGCAATCTCTCCAGCTCTTTCCCTTTTTGTACACACACAATAGTTTTCCATCAAATATCTTTCCCCTTTTCATTTTCAAAAATACTCCTGTGAAAATCTCTGCCATATGCTGTTTTTTTTTTGTGGGAGGTGCAGTTGGATGTGGCTGTTTTTAAAGCCAAGCAAGTCTGTAGGGAGAAAACCTAATAATGCCCACAGTATTTTTATGTCCTTTGTTATGGACTGCTTTAATTAAATATTTGGAAGACCTTCTTGAGACTCCAATATAATCTTTTAATGAAATAAATAAATAAAGGAACGAAACAACATTTCTTTTTATATGGTAAGGCAAGAAAGAAGCCAGGAGCTTTCTCAGCCCAAAGGGATGTTGGGCTTCAAGTACTAGTGGGGAAAAAACAGAAGGCTTTTTTAGGGGAAAAGAACACCATGCTAGCCTCAGTGTCAGAAGCTACTGTTCACACCATCACTGATATCCAAGAGGCTCATTGCCCAAACAATTAAGATGTTCATCACAAAATGAGTACATTTTGGAATTTGCAATAAAATGGAGGGCAGAAGAATACCCTGTCCGAGAAAATTGGGAATATAAATTAAAGGAATATGCAACAATGGCAAAGCTAACAAATTCTGTGAATTAGATTAATACATACAGAATGTATTAATCATATTATTTAAAAATAAAATTAAGTGTGAGAATATGGTTGAAGTGATGTATTTAAACTATTAATAATTGCTTAGATTTTAGTATAGAGGAAATTTAATTGAAAAAGGGTTGAAAGGCAGAAATTGAAAGCAATTATATTAAGAAAATAATTTGGTAGTAAAATACATATTTTGTGAGAAAAATTCTTATAAATTAATCACATATTAATGCTTTTATTATTATACTGTCTATTAGAATTAGAATTTACTTATTTAAAAAATTATAAAACCTGTTAATTATCTAAAGATTTTATAGAATATTATTTGCTTAACTTTGCTGACTCAGTGCCCAGAAATGTATTCGAGACAAAATCCAACTTCTTTTCTTCTTCTTTTTTTAAAAAAATTAAAACGCCAAAAATGAGTACAATCATAGCAATGGAACTTGCTTTCAATATATATGTCAGATTGAATGCAGACAAACTTTAAGAAGCAAATGGGTTGAATGTTCTATTATGTTAAATTGGACTGGAGCCCATTAATACAAAAGTAAGAAGTAGTTTCTCTACTCAGACACTGACTATACACTAACAACGTTTTGAGAATCTCTTCTAAAAAGAGTAAATGGGCATCAAGTGGGGATACTATAAAGGGGGAGCTAGACTGGATTCAGCTATTACTTTGAACATGGACTGAATTTATGGCAATTAACAATCAGGGCCACCAGAGAGAGGGACTAGGGCCATTTTTGCATACCACAATTACACCGGGGTTGAACCAGAATAAAATATACCGGGGTTATTTTATCCTGGTTTCTGCCTATGCATGTCTCCCCACTTCTGCCCAGGAGCAGATCTAGGACCAGTAGGAAATGCTCCAGTTTACTCCGCACAAGCCAGACTTCTGTATTTACTTCAGAAGCATGTCTGAGTATGCCCAATGTACCCGCATTCTGATTGGCTGCTGTTTTTGAGTCGCAGCTTGAATGGACGTCAGGTGGGGAGATCAGGCAGCTGGATGGGAAAATAAACTTGGTCTGCTCCCAATTGGTGTTTTTGTGTATTGACTGTAAGAATAGAAGAAATTGATATGTATTTTAATGGTCAAAAATAAGATTTTGCTGTCAGAGGAAGAAAACAAGTGAATAGTTCTGCTAATTGATTTAAAATAAAGCTTGTACTGAGCAAAATATATCAAGTAATTGTTCTGATTGGCTGTTGCTTTTGAGTGGCAACTGTAAGCACCTGTGAGCTTGCCTGATGTCCCGCATTCTGATGGCTGTCGTTTTTGAGTGGCAGCTTGAATGAACATCAGGCGGGGAAATCAGGCGGCTGGGCGGGAAAAATAAACCCCTCCTGCTCCTGTTTGGTTTTTGAATGGTACAGTCACAAGCAGGGTCACACCAGGACTTTATAAAACAAACCTCCAAACTGACGATTTTTGAAAATCCTTGGCTAAGGTAAACATTGCAAGGTAACTCCGGGGCAGCTTTGGGAACCATGCAGAATTCCCAGCTGCACAGGGATATTTTCTGTGCTCACCCCAGGATATTTTGACTGTGTAAAATCAGCCTAGGACAACATTTGGGAGCTCTCCAACTTGTGGGTACATTAGAACTTAGGATGTTTTTCACTTTGTGTTCATATGATGTTTTAGTTGAGTTGGCATTGTATAGTTGAGTTGGCATTGACACTAAAAAGAATCATTGGCAGATTCCGCATAGGCCAAAAACAGCGGTGTAAAAACGGTGTGAAAATGGTGTAAACCCTTTTACACCCCTTTACACCACTTTCACACCATTTTCACACCGCTCTTTTTGGCCCATGCGGAATCCACCATTGTTTGGAGCTCATGGTGGCTTTTGAGTTGTTTCTGATCCTGGATACTTGATGATTATTTAGGAACTACAGTGGAGCCCAGCTCTGTAGTATTGGATTAGTAAATGTTATGCAGTATCATGGAATGAAGACACTGAACAATGACCCTCATATCCCTGAAGTAGTATTTAAACAATACCAATATCTCAATGTCAACCTTGGGTCCACAAGTGATCCAATGGCAATAGCAACAATTTTCCTTGCATATTTGTTGACATGGTGAACATAGTAAAAGCTTCAGAGTGATTTTATAAGTGTTCAGATTATATATATTTTCAAAGCAGGGGGACATTAAACTATTGTACTACTTTGGTTGATGACACCACTGAAGATCAAAGAGTTAAAGCATGTATTAACTACTGTACTGAAACAGAGTGGGCCATGCACAGAATCTGGAATTTTCAGTACTACACCAAAAAATGTTAATAGTTTTGCAAAGTTGCAGGAAGTTAACTGATGCATTTACTGTTGAATGTAGCAATTTCTAATGTGCAAAAGAACTGAGAAGAAGACCAAGCAAGGGGTGGGCAAGTGGTCAGTTAGACAGGGCTTTAAGTTAGTAAGCCATCCGTCCTTCTGTGTGTCTGTCCTTAGACTGATATTCTCAGATCTAATATGCTTCTTCTTCTTGGAAGTTAGAAAAGAGATTCTTCCTAACAAAATAGCAGCATGATGAGAGCCAGTGTGGTGTAGTGGTTAACAGCAGGTGGATTGTAATCTGGAGAACTGGGTTTGATTTCCCGCTCCTCCACCTGAGTGGCAGAGGCTTAGCTGGTGAACCAGATGTGTTTCCACACTCCTACATTCCTGCTGGGTAACCTTGAGCTAGTCACAGTTCTTCAGAACTCTCTCAGACCCCCTACCACACGAGGTGTTTTTTGTGGGGAGAGGAAGGGAGAGGAGCTTTTAAGCCACCTTGACTCTCCTTACAGGAGAGAAAGGTGGGATATAAATCTTCTTCTTCTTCTTTACCCCTTTTCTATCCTAAATTTACTTTCTAATAAACATTTACCTTTTGCCCTTTTAATCAGTGTGTTAGCCACTTCTCTGTGTGGTAAAGTTCAACATTTTTTTGTTTTGGACTCCAAGATTTAATTGCACTGGTTAAAAGACAAAGGAAGCTATTGCCCCAGGCTCAGATAGCCAGGGAACAAAGATGAAAGTGTGGAAGATGTGGACAGAGGTACAGCACTCACATAGACCTGCTAATAGATGCAAATTTCTCCACATGGCGATTGTGAATAAAAGTGATCTCACAGCAGGAAAATTTATGAAGCTTTCTTTCAACACTAAAATTAGCCCAGCCAGATAAGGACTGACAGAAACAGAATTCAAAAGCCAGAGCTGTTGTTTTATCAACTTTATTAGATCAGTTACTGAGATAGATGTTTTTGACACAGTGGCTGAAATTTGGGAGTAGTTAGAAAAACATTTGGGAAAGAAATCTCAAAAAGCAGTGATGTTTTTGCAGTATCAGTTAGTTGTGAAATGTTTACCTGAAGGGGGCGATTTAAATCAAGCATATCAATTAGATACTGCAGTTAATGAACCAGCTGGCCAGAAAGGTCTTAGAAGATGATGTCTTAATTCTATATTTCTTGATTTCATTGCCAAAAAGTTATGAGAACTTTGTAACTGTGATAAAAGGTAAATAATGCTTAACTTTGGTGCAAGTGATTAATGAACTGAGAGATCAGTGCACACAGAGAGTTTGCTTAAATCACAAATGATTTACAAGTGTTAGCTATACTCAACAAGAGATCTTTATGATGCCATGCACACAATAAAATGGGCCATTTTGCTAGTCAGTGCCCAGACCTCACTGAGGGTCCACAGAGTGGGCGTCATTTGCATTTTGCCGCAATGGGTAATAAAACCTGCCTGTGTTGTTCTCCTCAGAGACTTGGGACTGCAGGCAAACAGGCTTTATCTAAGAATTTTTTTGTGGTGAAATCTGGAGAAATTAAACCAAACACTTGGATTTTAGACTGTTAGCCACTTCTCTGTGTGGTAAACTCCAACATTTATCTGGGTTGACATCTGTCTTGGAACGATACTGAGTTGATGGCTGCTGAATAATACATTAAATACTTTTACTTCAATCCTGTACGTACTAACTTGAAAGTAAGCCCCATTAAACCTAGCAGGACTTACTTCCCAGTAACCATCCCTAGGAGATTATGCTATAATCTGAAAAAAGTAGACTCAGGATTAACTTTATTGCAGTCAGTGGGACCTGTAAGTGATTTGAAAAGCACTATTCTATCATTTGGCCATTATTACCATTATCCCACCAAACACAAACTGAAACAAAAATATGCAGTCTAGAGTATAAAATCTTTAAACTGCTTGACATTCAACCTCAGGATACTGGCTGTAAGTGCCATTAAAAAGACACTGTATTTTCAACACTTGATTCTGAACCTTGCAATAGTTCAAGACCATCTCTGTATCACAGCACTGTTGAGCAGTTTGGCATGCAATAAGAGCAAAATTCACAAGCAAGAGAACAGAAGAAGCCAAGCTGTCAGTTTGGTGAAAAGTTCCCTCAAGTCAGTGTAACTGCCTGTCAAAGAACATCAGTTGTCATGATCCTCCCTACACCCATTCAACATCCTGCAGGGAAAGGGACAAAACCAGAATGTTCCCAAAACATGTGCTACACTGCCCCTCTGGCTCCCATAATAGTTCCTTGAAGCTTTGACAATCAGTTCAGTCAAAGTAGCCCTGAAGGTTGCTCCAAGCCATGCCTGTTACATACAAAAACTGGATCAAGAAAAAGGAAAGTGGCCCAGACGCTATCTTTATACTTGCCTCAGAACCAAATAATCTTTGGCTGTCATTCAAGACCAAGGTTCTCCTTTGCATTCAACATTATCTAAATGTATGTAATCCCATTTAATTAGTAGCAAGTGTTTCTGCTTCTCCATCTAGATAGTAGTACTGACCATGGACATTCTTTTCAGTGACTATTACAAGACTGTGTAGAACAGGGGAGAACCATGTACTGACCTAAACTCCTTGGGGCAAAATGTCATAAATAATAAATAACAGCACTGAAAACAAGTGAATTGCCCTTTACTGGTGGACAGAATTCAAGATCTTTGATAGAACAGGAACAAGATGAGAAAGACTAGCCCTAGATCATTAAAAAAAATCTCTTCAGCCTGCTGTTGACTGCAGGTGGCAGTATACTACAGTTTTAACCTCAGACTATCATCTGCCTAGGATGCGGATATATGGAAGCTCTTCTTGTCAAAAATGACATATGCTGTACATGGGTATGATAGAAAGTATAATTGTAAACTAGATGTATCTGACCTGGACAAAGAAAGCATGCTAAGTTAACACACTGACCTTTTTAACATAAAAGTTTAGTAGGTATCAAAAATGGTGGTACAAATTACACTTAAGAGTTGCTCATCTTTTTTCGTTGTTTATCACACACTTTCAGAGAAAATAAAGATTGTATTTTCTGTTTAGTTTTTCATCAGGCTAGTTCTTAATTAAAATAAAACAAGAAAGCAAGCACACAGTGGTGACTGAGTTTGCTGAGTGGTTCATCATAAATTCTTTAAATTACTGGCAACCAAGATCAAGTTAATTCATGCTATAGTATTGCCTATTAATATTTATGGGTATGAAAGCTGGATAACAAAAAAAGCTGGAAGGAATAAAGTAGATTCCTTTTAAATGTGGTGTTGGAGAAAAGTGTTATGGATATCATGGACTACCAATAAGACAAATAAGTGGGTTATAGATCAAATCAAGCCTGAACTGCACCTAGAAGCTAACATGACTAAACTGAGACAATTGTACGTTCTTTACGTTATGGGGAAAAACAATAATGCTAGGAAGAGTTGAAGGCCGCAGGAAAAAGAGGAAGACCCAACATGAGATGGATTGACTCTATAAAGGAAGTCACAGCTCTCAGTTTGCAAAATCTGAACAAGTCTACTAACAAGAGCACCTTTTGAAGGACATTGACTCATAGGGTCACCATGACTTGGAAGCGACTTGATGGAACTTAATACATGCACAGTGTTACCCAAACAGGTCCCAGTGTCAGCCCTATGACATGCAGAGAATTTTCCTATTGTGAAGAACCATACATGTGTTCCTGGGTAATTAGCTGGGGCCAATGCAGTCTGTTGCATACATGGATCACTTTTTAGCACAATACTCTTAGAAAAAAAATCTCAGATAACAAAATATGAACTAAAAAAAATGAAATACGAGAGAAAGCAAAAAAAATGCACACCTAATAAAAATATCTAACAATTGCCTCGGAGATACCATGGAAATCTTTTCTTTTATGAAAAGACTAAGGACTGTCTACTTTTACCATGAGCCTGCTGCCCTGTCATGCTGGTTTGTTCTGACTTCATGGGATCTGTAGGTACTGGAGGTGTCCAGTATACTGGTTTAAAAGTGATTTAAATTCTGGGATTGGACAGATTCTGTCCAGAGTTTAGAATCTGCAGCAGAACTGGATCAAGGAAAATGGTTTTTGTTTCCTATCAGAGAGTTTGATTTTTGGATGAATGCAGACAGGTCAATTTTTGTGACTGAGTTATGGGGACAGACTGCATTATACTGATTGCTCAGAGACCTCAGGTAATCTTCAACAAAGGAATCAATTATTTGTGATCATTGGGAGCTTTAGACTAAAGACTTTTAATCAATGTGCTCTTCAAAGCATTCAAGAAATTGGGCTTCTTCTATGTAACAGTGTTCAAGGAAATTCCTGATAGCTCAGGGGGTTTTGGTTTGATATCCTAGTGGATATTTTATCCAGGCCTCTGGCAGTCAAGTCAGAAAATCTTTTGAGGGCTAGTGAACTCAAGAATCAGTGAGAGGGGAAGTGTCAATTTGTATGTAACGGTAGCCAGATTATGTACAATGCAATAAAAATGTTCATTATCAGAAGCAAGAAAAAAATAGCAGAAACAAAGAACAATACGTAGATACAGAAGGCATGAGAAGGAACATATGAATGAAATACATAGATCTAATAAATAGATGAAATACATATCAAACTTTTAGTTTGATAAATCCTTCTAAGCAAAACAGAAATTATAAAAAAATAAACTTAAAAATAAATTGGTATTTTTCTGCCCTGCCTCCACTGAAAACGTGCAACAGTACAAAAGAGCTTTAAAAATTATACAAAATGAGTAATATTTTGGATGAATGCCTCATTATCTGCTCATTTCTTCTTTGTGACTTATCTGTAATCACATTGCATTTGTTACAATAGAGTTGTCATTTAAGTGCTCTTGAAATGTTTTATCCATGGAGATTCTATCACTGCAAAGGGATATTTTAATAAACTGGAAAAGTCTAAAATGAAGGACTGCTTGTGTTTTACATACGAATAAAGCGTAATAAGGATTTTATATGTTTGGACCAGGATAGTGTCATAAGGAGACAATTGAACATATATATACCATTCAAGAATTGTACTGTTCTTCCAGGTCACTGTCCCAGCATGAAATGGAGGGTTAAAATGTTGCAGGGGATTCTAGGATCATCTCCCAGTTCAACATGTGAGGTATGATAACAAAAAAGACATTAAGAGAGCTATACTTCCATAAGGATGAAAAATCCATGGTTCAGATTTATACAAATGCTAGTATAACCCAACAGAAATTTAGCTGCATATATCCCTAAATTATCCTAAATTATCCTAAATTATCTGCAACAGTGGTGGCACCGGGAGCGGCTGTAAGTCTAGCTGTGGTGGTAGTAATGCAGGAAGCATCTCTGTACCCAGTTGTGGCAGATGTTGGGAGCCCGTCTAGGCAGGGACGTAGGTATAGATTTTTTATGGGGGGGGGTTGGGGGGGCCACACCCCCACCCACCCCTAGGGCATGGCCACGCCTCCCCAAGCCCCGCCCCTGGCCTAGCGCTTATAAAAGCAGCTCTCTGAGGTCGGGGATGGCAGACTCCCCTGCCCTGCCCTACCCTGCCCCTCCCCTCTGGGCAGAGGCATAGAGGGAAAATGGAGCCTGGTGCAAAATCTGAATTTTGCGCCCCCTCCCCCGGCAGCCACTGTGATGCTGGAATCCACCCCCAAACAGCATCACTTTCAATGGTGTTTAAACTAGAGAGCCCAAATTCTCCTTTTAAATCCACCTTAAAGAGAGAATCTGGGGTCCCTTGTTAAACAACATTGAAAGTGATGCTGTTTTGGGGTGGATTATCCCCCACCCTGAAACAGCATCACTTTCCAAGCTGTGTGCATGAGTGGTTAAGAGCAGGTAGCATTCTAATCTGGAGGAACTGGGTTTGATTCCCTGCTCTGCCACTTGAGCTGTGGAGGCTTATCTGGGGAATTCAGATTAGCCTGTGAACTCCCACACATGCTAGCTGGGTGACCTTGGGCTAGTCACAGCTTTTCGGAGCTCTCTCAGCCCCACCCACCTCATAGAGTGTTTGTTGTGAGGGAGCAAGGGCAAGGAGATTGTAAGCCCCATTGAGTCTCCTACAGGAGAGAAAAGGGGGATATAAATCCAAACTCTTCTTCTTCTTCTAAACTGAGGGACCTTCCAGATTCTCCCTTTAAATCCATGCCAGAAGTGGATTTAAAAGGAGGAAATCTGGGGGGAAATTTGGAGGTGCCACCTGCTGTCAGGGGTGCAGCAAATGGTTAAGCTAGAAGCACCAAACTTTCTAAGAAGGTATCTTTTAGGAGTCTCTTCCTGACTGAAATTACCACTCCAGAAGTTTGGTGAAGTTTGGTTCAGGGGGTCCAAAGTTAGGACCCTCAAAGGTGTAGCCCCCATCTCCTATTAGCTCCCATTGGAAACAATGGGGGATGGGGGCACCCCCTTTGGGAGTCCATAGCTTTGGGCCCCCTGGACCAAACTTCACAAAACCAGGGTGGTATCAATAAGAGACTCTCCTGATGATATCTCCCAGGTTTGGTGAAGTTTGGTTCAGGGGGTCCAAAGTTATGGACCCTCAAAGGTGTAGCCCCCATCTTCTATTAGCTCCCATTGGAAACAATGGAGGATGGGGGCACCCCCTTTGGGAGTCCATAACTTTGGGCCCCCTGAACCAAACTGCACCAAATATGGGTAGTGTCATCAGGAGAGTCCCCCAAACAATCCCTGAAAGTTTGGTGCTGCTAGCCCAAACAATACGCCCCCTGCAGGCCAAAAAAGAAAAAGCACTATAATGTTTTAAAAACTCACAAACGGGTGGGCGGAGCTTCGGACATGAATGTGGGGGTTCAAACCCGAGAACCCCCCCCCCTTACCTACGTGCCTGCGTCTAGTGATGGCAGTGATGGCAGATGCCAGGAGCCATTTCAGGCCTACAGCAGTAGAAGATGTTGGAAGAGGTTCCAGGCTCAGTTGTGGAGCTCCAGGCTTGGAGCAAATTCTAAGTGCTATTGCTGCCAGTTACAAAGTTGTGGGGAAAAAAACAAGAGAAAGGGAGAGAAAGAAGAGATTGTCTGATGGAGGGGTGGGAGAAAGAAAAGGGAGGTTGCCTAAGGAGGGAGAAAGAAAGGATTGTCTTGGGAAAAGAGAGAAAGAAAGGGGGATTGTCTGTGGGAGGGGGAAAGAAAAAAGAGGGGGGAGATTGTCTGAGGGGAGAGAAAGAGAGGAACAGATTGAGAAGGGTTGTGGGAAGAAAATTAGGATATTAAGAAGGGCTGGGTATGAGAGTGGGGCAGAATGACATACAAGGAGTTAGGATACATGGCGGGTTAGGGAGGATTGCTAATGTAAGGAGTGGGGAGAAAGGGGGAAATTGACATAGAAGAGGGAAGGAAGGTTGATTGACAAGGGGTGATGGCACAAAGAGAAAGGTGAAAATGTTGACAGAGAACAGGGGAGAGGGGAAGAAACAAAGGTGGGGGGATGTCTCATCCCTCCAAGCTTCCCCACTTCTACCAAAGTTCTAATACCAAACTCGGAATACTTAAATCTGTGATTGGAGCTATGAATGGGCAAGACAGATTTTTTTTTACAAAATTGAAGAACACCCCAGGTCTGCAGAAAGAATTAGATGGCTGCTGAGGGAAGAGGAAAATCTGCTTCTATTAACTTCTAGTGTTTTGTAACACCGGGGCTTTTTTCTCCTTTCATTAAAAGAACTACATGTTACATGTAGTTTGGTCAACTTCCACCATTAAAATTCAGGATTTTGTTTTTTAGTATTTTTTTTAACTACATGAAAATGTGTAGCTTTTCTTTGTTAGTGATTGCAGTAAGCACACATTACCAACCAGGAACCACTGCTTATCCAGAATGAAATCTCTCATAATGCAAGTAAACAATAATGGGGGTGGGGGGCAGAGAGAGAGAAGGGGACAAGATCTGACAATCTGGCAAGATCTATTTGACTATTCTGGTTCCTATTAGAAGAAAAGGGCTTTGGATTTATACCCCCTTTTCTCTTATACACACTCCTTTCCTCCCTTTTCATCATAACAAACACCTTGTGGAGTAGGTGGGGCTGAGAGAGTTCTGAAGATCTGTGACTACCCCAAGATCACCCAGCAGGAATGTGTAGGAGTGGAGAAACAAATCTGTTTAGTTAGCTAACAGTGGCGTAGTGGCTAAGAGCAGGTGCACTCTGATCTGGAGGAACCGGGTTCGATTCCCCACTCTGCCACTTGAGCTGTGGAGGCTTATCTGGGGAATTCACTCCCATACATGCCAGCTGGGTGACCTTGGGCTAGTCACAGCTTTGCGGAGCTCTCTCAGACCCCCCCCCCACCTCACAGGGTGTTTGTTGTGAGGGGGGAAGGGAAAGGAGATTGTAAGCCCCTTTGAGTCTCCTATAGAAGAGAAAGGGGGGATATAAATCCAAACTCTTCTTCTTCTTCTTTTAACTGATTGCTAAAGGGAGGGACATTAGCAGAATATGATGCCTTAGAATCCACCTTGCAAAGCAGCCATTTTCTCCAGGAGAACTGGTCTCTGTCATCTGAAGATCACTTGTAATTCCAGGAGATATCCAGGCTCCATCTGGAGATTGGCAACCATTGTCCTCTCAGGCCACTGTGAACTATCAGTCAGACCACCAAGAACTGGAATCATGAACATATCCAAAGCTTTCTGAATGTAATTAATGTGTAATTAATGCCTGTACTAATAAGTAGAGAGGTTTTGGCTTGGGTTTTGAATTATCTGGTCTATCGATTAAGCTTCACAACTTTATTGCTGTGGCCTTCACAGTCTGCAGAATTTCTTCAGTTATGGCTATCAACATGATGGAATTCTAACTGAAATTCAGCATGTTATCTCATTGCAACCAGTATTATTCCTATTTGGTCCTATATCTTTTTCTGGAGTCTTCAAGAGATCTTAAAATTATTATTTCAGTGTGAGTGTGCTGCAATAACATTGCATGTGTCACTTGCATCCAGGTATCATAATCAGACCCATCTAAAAATCTAAATACATTCCATTGAAGTCAAACAAACAAATAATTATTGCATAATTCATAAAAAATGAAGACCAGTTTTTTAATTGTGAGGGTCAGAAAAATTAACCTGGGAGCAGAGGCGTAACTAGGAAAAATGGATCCTGGTGCAAAATCGGAGTTTTGCTGCCCCCCATGTTTGTTTGTATTTTGTTTTTTCAGTTTTCGGCCTGCAGGGGGAATAGTTTTAGGCTAGCACCATCAAAATTTCAGGGTATCTTTAGGAGACTCTTCTGATGATACCTCCCAAGTTTGGTAAAGTTTGGTTAAGGGGGTCCAAAGTTATGGACCCTCAAAAGGGTAGCCCTATCTACTATTAGCTCCCATTGGAATCAATGGGAGATGGGGACACCCCCTTTGGGGGTCCATAAGTTTGGACCCCCTGAACCAAACTTCACCAAACTTGGCTGGTATCAGCAGGAGTCACTGGACAATATCCTGAAATTTTGGTGCCACTATCCTAAAAACTGCGCCTTCTGCCGGCTGACAAAATAAAAACTTTAAAAATATCAAAAATACAATTTTGCTGACTCCCCAGGTGCGCGCCTGGTGCGACGCGCACCCCTCTGTCCTGTGGTAGCTACGCCACTGCCTGGGAGGTATGTGCATGTCAGCACTTGATTAGCATGACAAGCTTTGGAAGAAACTTTATCATGATTCCCTCTGACTTGCCTAGTGATTTGAACTCAGTCTTCAGAAGAGGAGCCTGAGGAGCCAAGTTGGGCACCACAAGTCAAGGGAGGGCGCTGACCCTACGGAGCCAGAGCCCGTGCTAGCACACAGACTCAACCCTTTCTGGCCTGCCCAGAAGTAGATCTGGGCCCCTCCCAGCCTTCCCAAGCAGCAGACCTGGCCCCCTTGCTGCCTGCCCAAGAGGTAGACCTGGGCCCCTTCCTGCCTGCCCAGCAGTAGACCTGGGCGCTCCTCTGTGAGATCAGCAGATGGCTTGATTTCTCTCCCCTCTCCACTGTATCTAGGGAAAATGGAGCAGGGGGGGCGGAAAACTCAGATTATGCCCCAGGCTCCATTTTCCCTAGATATGCCTCTGTTCCACTCTCCCGGGGTCCATGCAGGCAGGCTTCTGCCCTCCCCAGGCCCTGGGGAGAGCAGGAGCCGGTAGCAGGGATGTGCAGAGGGCAGGGTTATGCAATGTGTGGGGGTGGGGCTACGCGACCCCACTGGGGTGTGGGGGGCAGGGCACCATAGAGGTTTGGGGTGAAAAACAAAGAGCGGGCACCAGACGCAGTATGGCCCAGCTACGCCTCTGGGCAGCCACCCATTGGGGGGGCATAAAACTCAGATTTTGCACTGGGCTCCATTTTCCCTAGCTACACCTCTGCAAGGAAAACCAGAGAGATGTTTCATGGAGATGTTAAAAGGCATAGGGGACAAGATGGAAGCTTGTGTGACCCCATAGGGCAGAGGCCAAGGGAATGAACAGTGGTACCCCAGCACCACCTTCTGAAACCTACCCTGACATGTAGAACTCGAACCAGAACAGAAAGATGCCTCCCAGTCCCAATAGGAAATCCAGAAGGATAACCATTATTGATGATATCTAAAGTCACTGAGAGATCACTCTGTCCATCTTCCAGTGCAAGTGATTCACCAGGATGACTGAAGCTATTTTATATCTATGCCTGAAACCAGAACCAAACTGCCTCATTCAGGAGGGTTTGACGTTAGGTATTCAATCAACTTGCTCAAGAATGGAATGTTTGAGACTGGTCTATAATTATTGACATCTCCTGGATCCAGGGTAAGCTTCTTTAGAAATGAATACACCACAGCCTGTTTCAAGGCTGGGGGGATCACTCCCTCTCTTAAGGAAGCATTAGTTACTGCTTGAATCCAGTCAGCTGGCTCCCCTCTGGAAGATTTAAGTGACCAGGAAGGGCAAGAGACATACAAGTAGATGGTTAGCATAAAATGTCCAAGGGTCCAGCCCCCATCCTCAGACTAAATAAACCGGAAAATATCCTACATAACTGTACAAGTGGTACCATCCTGGCCTGTCACTTCTGATGTAGAGTCCAAGTCAAACTGGATATGAAAGATATTTATCTACGAAGTTCTGAGCAAACTATCACAGCAGGCCACTGAGAAGTCCATCTTGTGCTGCAGGCCAGATCCCAACAGGCCTCTGATCACCCACACTGTGCAAATGTAGTGGTGGCAATGAAGCACAGACGTTCTGCCTAGAGGAACATGTGGGGGAAAATGCATCTGGGCACCACACATTAAATCATGGGGGGGCCCCGCAAAATCATCCCCACATCCCTTCTTGTTTCCGGCCTCTCCTGAGGCACCCACCGCAACAAGCAGGCGAGAGGGATAGGCGAGCAGGGAGTTCCAGCTGGCGCCCAAGGAGACACACCCCATGGCTGGAGAAGGAGGCCTCTCGGTGGCTGCTGCTGTTGCCACGCCAGAGCAGAACCCAGACCAAGAGCTGGCTAAGGATCCCTCTCTCCTCCCTCATGCCTGGGTCACTGTTCCGGGAAGCCTTTGTTCTGGAGGGCCGAGCTGGGGGGCGAGAGTGAGTGAGGAGCCTAGAGCAGCAGAGGCTTTGCAGTGTTGTCGGGCGCAGTCGGGTGCCTCTGTAGGTGGCTAGGCCAGGGCCGGCTGGTGGTGGGAGGGGGCACAGGAAGGATCAGATTGGTGCACAGCCCCTGGTAGCCCCATGCAGGCACTATTGGTGGCATGGCAGGGCAGGCGGGATGCGGCTGGACACAGGGCCACAGTTCTCAGCACTGGGCGTGTGCTCCTTCATGCCCCCGAGCCTGCCCAAATCTCAGGTTTTGCCCCAGGCCCATGGGGGGAGGGAAGCTCATGTTTTGCTCCGGGTGCCATTTTCCCTAGATGTTGCTGCCTTGCTGCCATCCCTGCCCCAGATTGTACTTTTACATGAACTTTTGTCCATGTCCTATCAGATTCAGCCTGAACCTTCCTCCGTGTCTCTCTATCCATCTCTCTGGTGTTTGCATCTCCTCAGTAAAGCAAGAGGCTACCTTGGCTCTAGCACTCAAAAAGCGGCACCTGGGAATGATTGTGTCAACTGCCTGAGTCATTTTGACATTCCAGAGGTCAACCAGGGCATCAACAGGAGTACAGGAGCACTTAAATTAACACACAACTAATTTATACCGGAGCACATACTGAGATGCAGAGTTCACTGCATATTTCAATCCAAGCATATATCCATTGAAAGCAACGTAGTGGAGACAGGTAACACACACATCTGGTTTGCATTCAAGTTTGTCAGTGTGAGAAGATGCAGGTCTCTTTCCCTACATCCAGATACACACAAATGCATCCATACTGAAAATATGATGTGTGAATAACTACAGAATGTAAGTCCAAATCCCAGTATCTGACACAAGTTCATTTTGTATATTTCTATGCAAATAAACATTCTTAGTAATGTTAGGATAATGGTGTTTGAAAAAAAAAGAACTGTTATGATGGGGGAGGGGATCATATTCTACCTTCTTTGTGGGTTGCTTTGAATAATTTTACAAGATGTTTAATCACTATTCCTTATGTGCGTGGTTGTGATAAGCTCATGAGAGACTTTCTTATTGCTGGTGTGGTTTTTTTTTCTAATTACACATCATTAATCAAAATTATGTGATTTGGGTCATGGAAATCAGGTTAACCATATGGCAAGCATAGTGAAAGCTTGGTAATGTACAGGTTTGCTAAGGATTAGAAATCTATTAGTGAAAAGCTTTGAAATTCCATTGAAGAAAGTAATGAACTGCATTGGAGTGGAGGCAAAGTAATCTCGGATAATCAGAGAAAATAAAGTCTGCTTGACAGTATGTTGAAAAGGTTCAAGAGGTGAAGCAGAAGTCATGCATAAATAAGAAGAGGCAAGAGCTTGTCATTGCAGGAGGCCTGGAAATCTCCAGGGCCATGATTATGCCACAAAGCATGGAAAATCATATTTAATATCCAGCCCAGAAGCTGGAGGTAGTCTCAGCAGTACATTTAAAACACTACAAACCCAAAAAGAAACCTCATTTTTGTAGATAAAGAACATCATCACATAGCATAAAACCCATAAACATAATAGCTAAATGTAAAGGCTCCTAAATTATTTAAATTAATTAAGTCTGGCAGGTTTTCCTAGCTTACTGAAAAATGTCATGGATACACTTGATTAAAGAGAATAAAGGTATTCCACATTCCTCTTGCTCTAATGGGAAGGATCAATGAGAACACCATTTGTGCCCCCATTCCCTTCAGCTGCCTGCCAAGTAGTATTTGTATCTGTTTTATATACCGACAGAGAGGATGTGTTTATTTTGTACTATAGAAATTTTAGTTTGTTAATCAGATAACCATGTCAGGAAGCCAATGCTATGTGGAATTATGTGGAATTATGATTGTTTTGGAAAATCAATGCTAGCCCATGAGAATGGGTAAGTGTGTACACTATGAAGAATCAGCTTTCAGAAATACTTCTGGCTAATAGCTCAGACACAGTCCAGCTTTTGTATGATTTTCTAGTAATAAAGCAGATTAGCCTACTGTATACCACTTTACTGAAGCCTTAAATCCTAGCTCTCCATTTTCCCCCACACAAACAAAATGAATAAAATGAAATTGATTCGATTTGTTTACTCTATAGTGCTAAGACAAAGATCATGGAGATGCTGCTGGGGGGGAAAGAGCTGAGGTACAGAAACTGCAAAGATATAATAAGGAAGGGACATTCAGGGATTTATTTTGGGAGGGAAGCTGTATAGGTACAGAAAAACAGCAGTAAATTTTAGTAGTAGAAAGGGATTACTTTTGCAGAGATTCTGAAAACAAGTTATCCTAATACCTTTTGTGGTAAGACAGCTCTAAAAAAAGAAGGATTTCCATTTATCTCAATAGTAAGCATCTTTTGTCATGTGCAGACCTTGTCTCTGTGCTTACACATGAGGCAAAGCCTATGCAAAAAGCAAAAAGTATATTTCAGAATACATGGAGCTTTAAAAGTTTTATGTATATACACACACACACACACACACACACACACACACACACACACACACACATTATATATATATATATATACATTATATATATACATATACATTATATATATATATATAGTTTTATATATATATAAAAATATGAATATATATATATATATATGAAGAAGAAGAAGAAGAAGAAGAAGAAGAAGAAGAAGAAGAAGAAGAAGAAGAAGAAGAAGAGTTTGGATTTATATCCCCCCTTTCTCTCCTGTAGGAGACTCAAAGGGGCTTACAATCTCCTTTACCTTTCCCCCCTCACAACAAACACCCTGTGAAAGGTGGGTGGGGACTGAGAGAACTCAGAAGGGCCATTATTGACTAGCCCAATAGGGTCACTTGGCTAAGTGTGTGGGAGTGCACAGGCTAATCTGAATTCCCCAGATAAGCCTCCACAGCTCAGGCGGCAGAGCTGGGAATCAAACCCGGTTCCTCCAGATTAGATACATGAGCTCTTAACCTCCTACGCCATATATACATTATGTATATATATCTGAACCAAATATGTTTCCCCGTTCCTACATTCCTGCTGGGTGACCTTGGGCTAGTCAAAGTTCATTCAGAACACTTTCATCCCCATCTACCTCACAAGGTATCTGTTGTGGGGGAAGGAAGGGAAAGGAGTTTGTTAGCCTCGTTGAGTCTCCTTACAGGAGAGGAAGGTGGGATATAAATCCAAACTTTTCTTCTTCTTCTCCCTCTGTCTTTAATGTAAAAATGGCAGTGATTGCTACTGTTGCAAAGAGAGTCAGGCTCAGTCATGCTGGTCGCTGGGCCAAACCAGGTTGCAATGACGGATTCTGAGAGTGTCTCCCAGCCTGTGCCACTGTTGCAGTGAATGCTTCAGGTTGCCCCAGGAATGACTGTTGCCAAAAAAGATGAGCCTTAGAAGAATTGGCCATCAGACCAGGCCAACCTATAGTGGCAGATACTGGGAACAACTCCAAGGTTGCACCAGCAAAGCAGATGCCTGGGGCTGCTGCAGACTTTAAGGCAAGTTATTTCCCTTCTTCCCCTTCCCACCATGAGGGGGAGATGGGATCCCCCCACGGCAAGTTTTGCAGATCCCCACTTGTTTTGTTCTACTGTTGTAAATATTATGACACATTAAAAAGTAATTTTAATTACTTTTTTGTGATTTTTAATCTCAAATATATTCAGAAACATAACTTTATATCATGCCAAATTTTACTGTTCCCCATTTAATTTTTACTGTTTCCCACAGCACGAGACTCACCCCTGCTCCCGGATATACCAAATAACATTTGACTGATCTTTGGGGCTGTCACAGGGTTAGAGCATCCTGCCAGGCAGGTGCTTCTTTGCCCCTCCCCCCCAGAACTCCATTGGGAATGCTTCCATAGAAGCAGAAATAAAAGGCTTTTTGGTGTAAAAGACCGTTTATTCAGACATCCTAGAAAGCTCACGTACACGACGTGGCAGGAATAAAGTCTCCCGCCAGAAGCACAGGTTATAACTCGGTCCATCCCATTCCCCCTCCCGGATTCCCATGGGAACGGAGTTCTCATCTCTCTCGCAGAGATAAGGTCTCCGCCAGAGTCTCCGCCGCAGATGCTGGCCCATCGCCCGGGTTATGGAATGCAGTCAAGGCCAGGCGGCTGTCCCGATCATCAACACCATTGAATCCTTTACACTCTGCCTCCCTTAAAAAAGACTTCTCCCCCCCCAGGTTTGTGCGGAAAGGTGCGATGGAAAGCAGAAATGAGGGCAGGGGCGTCAATATTTTCGGAATAAACCCATTGATTATACCCAGAGGAATAGCCCACCCAGAGACTAAATATTACCCAAGCGTTTGCGATTAAAGCGAGAGTCCAGGATAAAGCGTCCAATTTAAGTGAAAATGCTTGTGGCCATCAATTATAGTCCGGTGGGGGTCTCTCCGGCGGGTCGTGCCAGAACGCATCGGAAGCGGGAAGACCTCCTTGAGCAAACTGGAATGGAAGACAGGATGGATATTACTTAGAGTGAAAGGCAGAGTCCAATCGGGCAGTGGCAGCATCATTAATAATCACTTTAGTAATCTACAGAAAAGGATCCCAGAATACTTTGCCCAATTTTGAAAATTTATAATATGCGATCTCTGCCAAGATTTTGGTAGAACCAAATACACCCCAGAAGCCCCTACAGTAAAGGAAATCCGAGCGGTGCTTATCCGCTTGAAGTTTTTGGGAGTCTCTTTTGTAGCCTGCTGTAGAAGGCGGTCTGGACGTTTTCCACCTCGGCCAGAGTATGAAGAATCCACTGTTGAAACTCCGAGGAGGATTTCAAACGCTTCCATGAATGGTTGTATGTAGCAGCAGAGAGGGAAGGATCGAATGAACATACAATTTCGAAGGGGTTTTTTTTTGTACTACTATGAACCGCATTATTATAGAGCATTATTCTACCATGAAATTAACTTCGCACCAATTGTCTTGAGTGATAGTTGGTGTAACAAACGTTAAATACTGCTCCAGGGTTCTGTTAGTTCTCTCTCGACTCACCCGTCACTTTGAAGGCGTGGTAGGGGCTGGTGCCGGGGCAGCCCCCAACAAGCAAACTTAAGAAAAGCTTTCCAGAACTTTGAAGAATGAATTGGGGCCAGCGGTTGGAGACCACCTTATAGGGGTGTAGGCGATAAATATGCTGACATGAACAGACAGCAGCTAACTTAGGAGCGGAGGGGATGGAAAGCACATGGGATGAAATGGGCTTGTTTAGAAAATAAGTCCACCACCACCCACAAGACAAGTGTTGCCTTGACTTTCTGGCAAATCCAGTAATAAAATCCATGGAGATGACCTCCCAGGAGGCGGGGAGAGCCACGAAGGAGAGACTTCAACAGACCATGGGGTTTTCCCAGAACTGGTTTGGCTTCCCTTTAGAAACAAGGCAATGCTGATATATGTCTCAATGTCCTTGCGCGCCAGCAGCGCCACCTGATGTGTGGCCGGGCCAAATGCAGAGTTTTTAGGAAGCCAAAATGTCCAGCCGAGCGGGCATCATGACAGGCCTGCGAGAACCTGCTTACGAGGAGGCACGTACCAACAATCCCCCGCCGCCAAACACCATTCGCTCCAGGCGCTTGATTGGGGAGTCACCTTCCTCCCGCTGGTGGCTCATGCCAGCCCCGCCTCCCTCGAGTTCTCGTAGGAAAGGAGAGACCAAGGCTGGGAATGGGTTGGAGAAGGAGGAGTGGGCGTCTGAAGAGATCGGTGACAGCCAGCCCCAATTGGGAGGGAGAGAACAGTCTTGGCGGGATATCCCGTGGGCAGCTCCACCCCCCTCCCCGGGCTTGGTAGCGCGAGCGCATCGGCCAGTTTATTGGTGTGTCCGGGGAAAAAATGGACAGTGAAAGAAGCGAGAAAAGAATTATTGGCCCATGGAGTTGTTTTCTGGACATCTTGAGAGTGGAAAGGGCGGCCAAGTTCTTGTGATCCGACTCAAACTTGAAAGGGTGTTTAGCCCCCCTCTCCAATGATGGCGTAGCCAAGTGGAAAGTGCTACTTTGATGGCTGCCCAGTCTCTTTATCCCCACAGTCCAGTTGAGCTCAGCAACGGAGAATTTCTTTGATAAATAAGCACCTGGAGACCCAAACCTATCATCTTTATTTCTCTACAGCAGGGCTGCACCAAGCACTTTGTCCGAGGCATCCACGTGAACCACAAGCTGAGGAAGATCTGGGTCAGGGTGTTTTAGGATAGGTTCGGTAGTAAAAGCTGATTTTAAAAGCTGAAAGGAGCTGTCTGACATTCTTTAGACCAGGAAAGGGGGGCCCCGGGCTTGGCAGCCTGTGGATCTTTACCCTTAGATGCGCATTAAGAGGTCTGCCCGAGGTGGGAGAGTCAGTTCAGCGATATTGGGGTTTATAAAGTCCACGATAGAAATTAAGTAAACCCTAGGAAAGATTGGAGTTCGCCTTTCGATTGGTAGAGGGCAGGCCATTGGAGGACGCTGCTTCAATTTCCAACAGGATCCCATTTTTAGCCCCTCGAGGAGGAAGAGAGATCCGGTAACCCAAATAGTGTCGATAGAGGGGTTTGAATTGGAAACAACATTTAGAAAGTTTGGCAAAGAGGGAGTTGTTGAGCAAAGCGTTTCAAATACTTCCCCGAACCAAATGCTTCCCATGCTCCTCCATGGTTTGTGAATAGAATTAAAACATACATCTAAATTTTTACCACTACTCCCTTGTAGTAATAATAAATCATGGGAGAACTTCGTTGATAAAGGGCCATAAAAGCTCCGGGGGCCCCACTTAACCCGAATGGCATTATTAAGTTATTCATACTGTCAAAATTTTGTGTTAAATGCAGTCAAATGTTCATAGCCTTCCGCAATCCCTGACCCTGTAGTAAGCTTCTCTTAAGTCCAACTTAGGTAAAAATGCGTCCCTTGCCCAATGCATCTAAAAGGTCCCTTGATTAATGGCAAAGGGTATTTATTGGACAGAAGGAAACCGCATTGAGTCCCTCGGTAATCCGTGCAGAGCCTTAAAGACCCATCCTTTTAACAAAACAATACAGGAGCAGCATGTGTGTGTGTGTGTTTGGTAGCCCGTGCGATATGAACCGAAGCGAGGTTCTTAACTTGTCTAAGAACTGCGCGAAGTTCCCTTCTCCTCAGTATCTGGGACTCATCGCGGTAGATTCTACCCTTGGAGCAGTTCTGCGCCCCTAGCTGTAACATATCTGATTTTGCAGTCCAGTGTGTCTCTATGGGAGTGGCAATTGATGCATTCTTGCTCCTGAAATACTCTGGCTAAATCTTGGTAAGCCCGGTGGAATACTTACGGTAGAATGTCGGGAACTTAATTAGAAGCGTGCATCGCTGATGAAGCCAGAAGTGTATGTCATTGAGGAGGTGAGTTTTCCCCAATTCATGTGTATTCTCCGCCCATGGGGAGGGTCGAGTGAATTCTAAGATCTTCTTTCCAAATGAATTTTGGTTCATGCAACAACAACCATGGCATGCCCAGGACTATGGAGTGTTTGGCCACCGGCCAGAATAAAACTAATTTTTCTCCCAATGGTCATGCAGCTTGTGAGGAGGACAGGTTGCGTTTTGAGACTGGGCGGTCCTTGACCCGAGAGGACTGCCGTCCATTTGGGTGAGCGGTATGGAGCTTAGCCAGGGGACCACTCGGTCTAGTCCAAGTTTATCTCCAACCACCTGGGGCCGCATTAAACAATGGGAGCACCCAGAATCCACAAGGAGCTGAGGCTATAATACGGAAGTATGCTTAAGCGGGGTTGGCCAGAATGCGGCTTGAATGATAAATAATGGGATGCATACCTTCACTCACACGCATCTGAGTCGAGAACCCGCATATCCATAGGAGGGGGGCTGAAGAGAGACAAACAGCTGCTTCCCCTCCTCTGGAGTGCGCCTCCGGTAGCTTGCGCATAGACGAGCCCGTTGGGGGCGGCCCGGATTCGCGATGGTGGCTTGGCAGATGGGGTGTGCGCGGCCGGAGCGGTTGGCTTCTGTTTTTTCGGGCGGTTAGCAGCTAGATGAAGCCCGGTCCCTCCGCAGTAAAGACCTTACAATCCCAGGCTGGCGGCCCGGCAGCTCGGAGGTGGTTTCGGTAGAAGGCGCTGCTGGAAGCTTGGCTTGCCCGAGTACAGCGGTGGTAAGTGCTTGAAAGTATGGCGAGAGTTTTGGGCGTGGGCAGCCCCCGGCAAGCGTAATCCAAAGCAGGCGCATACTTAGAGATCCCTAATTCGATCCAATCCAAGCAATAGATGCGGGGGGATCCGAATAAAGAAACCCACCGTTCCGCGCCGAGTTTGCCGTCGACAGCATCCGAGAAGTATTCACATTTCATGCAGCTCAGGCCACTCAGGAGGAGTCGAGCAGCCGCCGCGCTACGAAATTCCTTGGGCAGAATTCTTGCAAACAATGGTTGCCTTGCTGAATAGATTTGATGATGGATGCGGATGGCTTCATTTTCCAGCACCGGATCTTGGAGGCGAGAGCCCTTAAAAGGCTTGGAGGAACGCCCATGAGCACCCGTCGCGAGTATCCTCCCCTTGCAGATCAAAAGAGTCACAAACCAGTCGGCTGAAACGCTCCATCCAAAGGCGGAACCCGATGTCCCGTATTTTCACTGGCGTTCAGACCCGGTACAAAATGCGTCATAGTCCTCCATGGGCATCGAGTTGTAGGATGAAGTAGGAAGTTTGGAAGGCGGTCCCATCCGAAGCGGGCAGGTATTGGAGGTCTGTAATATCCTCTCTCCATAGCCCTCAGCGCCCGCTGAAGCTGGCCGGTTGCGCATGGAATTGAGGCCCGGCGGCGCATGAAGGAGGGCCGGAGATGTCGGTGGAGGTGGGGAGTGCCAGCGCCCAGTGCCGCTGGTGTTCTGGTGGGAGCCGGTCTTTGGAAGGTGGCAGATCACGCTGAGTAGCAGGACCAAGCAGCGTTAAGCCCCTCTGGCGTTAGCTGTACCAGTGACAGCGTAGGAGCTCCAACTTAGGGCATTTTGTCCTGCTGCTTCTTCAGTTCCTTCTCCAAGGCTGGCTAAATCTCTCTCCTATGCGAGGTCCAAAGGCATCCCTGTGGAGTGCTAGCATGCAAAGCTGCTTTCTCTCGTTCCAGTTTTGGCCCGAAGTTAGTCTGCGTTGAACAGCTTTGCGAGTTGGATTCACTTTGCGTGCGCAAGGCGCTTCACGCTTTGTACGTTAGCGGCTGTAAGTCCAGTTTGGAGTGTTCCAGGACTTTATCATGGACTGATAGGTTCTGCACATATTGCCGTTGCAGTGCGTCTTTGGTACGGTCCAATTCCGGAGTTGGATTTCTTTCGCGCTGCTGTTTCCCGGTCTTTCTTTGCAGGTTTTCACGCTCTTGCTGCAGCTGCTCTTTCGTTCCCTCTTCCCATAGCGCTACAGGCGTTCCGCGGGCCGTTTATGCTTCCTCATCCCAGCTCTCTTTTGATGGGAGGGAATAGATCGAGATGGGAAAGGCAGGCTTTCTTGATTCCTCTTCATCCAGAATGTAGGACCATTGCCCACGGCTCCACAGGAGCACCTCAGGTGCAACTGCTGATCAGCGGGATCTGGGGTGTCCCGATGTCGGGAAGCTGGTCACGGATACCCCCTCCAATCCCCGATATAGTCCCGGTTTCAGCCCGGTGGTCTGTACAGGGACGGGCCCCAGTGCTGCTATACCGCGGTTGGAAGTTCTTAGAGCATCACCAAAATACGAGGTCCAGGAATGCGATTCAATGGACTCCTGTGTTGCCGCATGAAAGGTTGTCAGACCCGTCTCCCTCCGTGACAGAGTTGCATCTGAGGTTTGCTTAATCATCCACCACGGAAAGCGGGCAGATATCCGATCCACAGGCGCTGCCGATCCATAGACAAGCGCCCCAAGCGACTCATGCGAAGATCCACTGATGAAATGCGTCTCCCTGCGTCCCTCCGATCCCAGCGGGGTAAAGGAAGAGGCTATGCGATGTTGATCTGAGGACGGGGAGAAAGAGTTACCAAGCGAGACCCGTTTCCCCGCCGGTTCCTCAAATCCATGAGGGAAAGCTTCGGAGCCCTGCTTTGGGGGGCTACCGCTACCTTCCACAGATTCAGGAATCGCTGGCTTCAACCTCTCCATGCCGAAGACACCAGAGGTCGCTGCACTGGGGAGATAGATGGGTACTAGGATTCCTGCCACAATGTAAGGAATTCCATAGAAGCAGAAATAAAAGGCTTTTTGGTGTAAAAGACCGTTTATTCAGACATCCTAGAAAGCTCCATTACCACGGCGGTGGCAGGAATCTGAAGAATCTCCCGCCAGAAGCACAGGTTATAACTCGGTCCATCCCATTCCCCCTCCCGGATTCCCATGGGAACGGAGTTCTCATCTCTCTCGCAGAGATAAGGTCTCCGCCAGAGTCTCCGCCGCAGATGCTGGCCCATCGCCCGGGTTATGGAATGCAGTCAAGGCCAGGCGGCTGTCCCGATCATCAACACCATTGAATCCTTTACAGCTGTGTCTCAGTTAGGAAGTGGTGCTTGAAGAGAATAAGTGGGAATGGGGTGAGCGCTCATGCTTTCCCACATGGGCTTGCTTGCCTGCCTCCTGGAAGAGCTTCCCAGCCCCTCCCAAGGAATGTGAGCCCAGAGCTGCAGGACTGGGCTGACCGGGCTGCAGCTTGGCTAGCGAGTGGTGCTCAGTGAGAACAAGTGGGAACGGGGCGACCACTTGGGGGACAGCACTTGGGCTGCCCAGTGTTCAGATCAGATCCCATGCTGCACCTCACGCTTCTTTTCATCCTTTGTCAATAAAATGGTTTGGCTACGGCCAAAATTTTAACCCACAGACAAGAGTGTTATGTCCTTATTTTGGTTCGGAACTCTGAGCAGCGCCAGTCCCGCCCTCGGGTGGCAAGCAGATTCAACACGAGATTTTGAGAAAATATCACAATTTTAGTGGCTTTTGAAAAACCTAGGATGAGGGAGATATCGCAGGACAAACCCTCTTTAGGACCAAGGACCGTGCGAACTTCTTGGCCAAACTGCGATATTTCCCTTGATCAACCCAGGATATTTGGCCCATGTGAAATCGACCTGGGAACTATAGTAATGGGTATGGGAATTTGCTGTTCTTACCCATTTGCGAGGTGACACCATCAGAAGGCTTTGCTCAATTAAGAGATATTACGAAGATATGGACAATGTTTGTGACCTGGATGAGAGAAGCCGGATTTAACGAAGAATTCTGGAAGAAGAGAATACAAAGAATGGATCTTCTGTTGCTTGCTTGAACAACAGAGAAAAAGAAGAGGGGGAGGGAGGGGAAAAAGGGGGAAATGTATAGTTAGAAAAATGTATGGTATGTAATGGTTATATAAACATTCTATACAATAATTTTTTTTTAAAGGCTTTGCTCAGTTAGTAAAGTTGTGATGGAGCATAGCTAGCACAGCTAGAGAGACAGTCCTGCAATGTTAGTTGCTAAACTGTAGCCAGTGGAATGACTGCAAAGTAAAAGAAAAGAGACAGATTTAACAGAAGATCTTTTTGTTTTCCTTTTAAAATTCCTAATACTAGTATGAAAAAGCCTGGTTATAAGTGAAATGAGCTGGGAGTTGAAGACTTAAATTTTCTTCCCATGAAACCAGATCTGAATTTCATCTCTGTCTGCATACCTTCAGTAGACTGATCTAGAACTGTACTCTCAATTATGTTTATTTTGGTAATAAAATAAAGTATTTAAATAATAGTTTAAATTTCTTAGGATACAAAGTGGGGGGGGGGAGTGGGGAATGTTTGTATTTGGCCCTTTACAAATGAGACCAATTTAATTCTGTCTTTCCACTCAACATTCTAAACTTAAACGTTGATTACCTTCTCTAAAACTTTTCTTTTACCAAGTACTCTGTCACTTTCATATGCTATTTCAAGATATCTACTAACAGAAGCATTTTCCTGTTCAGGCTCATTCACCAATCCCATTGCCCTTATTGGATTTTATGACTTTGCTCCTGTGAGCCCCATCAAATCTGTATCGATTTTAGGTGGCCTTCTCTTTATACATCCATCTCTCATTCATTTTAGCCAGTTGCTATCTAAAACAGAGTGTTGGTATGAACAATCTGTTCCCATCTCTGAAGTAACTTGCATTTCTCAAGGAAATCACCCTGTTAGTCTCCTTAACATGAGCCATAAAGGGCAAGACTGATTAACCTTTCTGTCAAACTCTAGTTAACAAATCTTTGAATCATTTTGGTTGTCCTTTATTAGATTCATCTAATCTCCTAGACCTCCTCCATTGTGTATGTTGTGGACAACAATGCTTGGCTGCTTTTTGGAAGTACTTCAAAAAAATTCCTGATTTTATGCATCAGTTTAACTCTTTAAACTCTCTGTCTCTTTAAAAGAATGATTTTATTCCTGGAACAAAATGAAAGGAGTGATTTAAGAAACATGATCACATAACCAGTACCTAAATATAGATTATGTTTTGGCATATGCTATCACATAATTAATTAATTGTGAGGGGAAAACTGTAATCATTATACGCCAAACTATTCACAAGGTTGAGGAATCTATGATTAGATTGCTAATGTATCATTTCACCTCTGAATTCAACCATGTGAGAGCCTGATATGGTTAAGGAGGACAGCACTTGGGAATTGGGGTTTAATTGTTACCTCACATGATTTTCAATAAAAATTGGCTCTTCTGATGGAGGAATGGGCTAAAAACAGTTCATCAGGGCTAGTTTCCATTGGGAAAATAGTGGGTTGGATCCAACAATGCATGAGTTGAAAAGAATACGTACTTACTGCTGGTGGCATGACATCACTACCAGTGGATACCCAGGAGTGATGTTGTAATTTTGCCTAGTTTGTTTCCTCATTGTCACGCCAGCAACATCACTTCTTATATTCTCCAGGAATGATGTTGTGTCACCAGCACAGCAATATTTTACCTGCTCCTGTTCCTCATTCTCTTGCTGGTTTGCGAGTAAATGGCATAGACATTAACAAACAAGGTCAAATGTTACAGTGTTACAACAAAACATTACAAATGTTACAACAAAAAATCTAATCCATTCTACTCTGTGGATATATAATTAAAAGGAACAGAATATGGCTTTGATTCTACTTTTATTTTCTGTTACCTTAAATCTAGATGAATATATATGGATTTTACAATTAAAACAGAGAAGGGGCCAAGGCCTTTTACAATAATTATTGATAATAATGTCACAGCAATCAGACAGTCTTCATAAAAGTCTTATGTAACATACCTAGATATATAAATTGACCTGTATGAATGAGGATCACTAAACTTGATTTAGAATTCATCCTTGGTAAACAATCTTGCTGCACTTTCTGGCTGCCACATCTCCACCACTTGATTTCTCTCACCAATCCACTAGTCAACAATTGAGCTTACACATAAAGCAGAATGAGAGGATAGAACAAATTACTTCCTGAAGGATCACATGACACATCCCTGGGGTCACAAGAATCAGCATCATTTCCCCTTGAAGGGGAGAAGTTCCAGGGCAAAGGAGGGAAGGAGTTATATCCCAGATGGGGATGAGCTCCTGTCACTTTTTTTGGGTGATGATAAGAGGTCTATGGTTGCCAAAGACTCCATCCTCCAAAGCTGCCATTTCCTCTAGAAAAACTAGGGCTGCCAATTTCCAAGATGGATCCACTTTCCTCATACTGATAGGGTAGGTGCATCTGAAGCTAATCACAAAACCACAATGCACCAAAAACTATAAGTACCAATGTATTAATTCAGTAAATCATTATTTAAATAAATATGTATCCAAAGTTTGCCTATTTTCAAATACAGCAATTTGCCAAAACAATTGCAAAGATCTTTCCAAAACATAGCACAAAACAGTTCAAATGTTCTATGTCCAGTATGTTCAACTTATATATAACAACTAGCTGGCCCAGCCACGCTTTGCTGTGGCTCCCCATGGGGGGGGTTAGGAAGGGCGGCAGGGCTCACTGGACAAACTGGGCCGTGGGTTGAGGGCGCGCATGAGGCCCATCGGGGCTTGCTGCTGGCATGCACCGGGAGGCTCCCATCCAAGGCCTGGCGGGAAACAATCAAACCGACCCTGCGGTGGCGTCCCCCACCGGATTGGTCTTGCTGCTTGCTTCACTGTGGCTTATGGGGGGGGGTTGGGAATTGAAGGGAGGAGGAAGGGGAGAGGCAAAACAGTTGTGTGCTGCGCTGTGGCTGTGAACACTCCTCCTTCCTCTTCCTGTGTCCGGAGCAGGCAGTTTCGCGCAGTGTGAAGGCACATGCTGCACGGAAGGCAAGCAAGCCCAGTCTGGTGGGCCCTCATTGGTCTGCCGTGGTTTTGGGGAACGTGCATTTTACCAGGCTCAGGTGTGACCTGGGAGCCTGGTGAAGGCACAAAAACCTCCCGCCAGGGGAAGGGACGTCGTGGACAAATTTCAGAGGAATTGGTCCAGCTGTTTCGGCATTAGGCCATCAGTAACAAATACACGGTTAGCTTTTTATATATATAGATATCAGTCCAGCTTTACAAGCAACTTTTAAAGGAGTTCTGAACTGCATGGAACTTAAATGAACAACCAATAAAATAATTTTCTAACTGACCCGTGTCACTTTCTCTCAGGCTGATCAGCCACCAATAAGGTTTTGATCACTTATGGACCTGTGATATATGTTTTAATGAAACAGCAGTCTATAATAAAACCTAAATACATACATATAATTTATACAGGAAAATGAGAAGTCAAATATAATGGCACCAAAATTTCAGCGTATCATCTGTTTCTGAAGCCCTCAAACCAATTTCTTACAATAAATTCCACTCTCCTTTAGAGAGGACTAATGTTAGTCAAATGTTTCTCAAAATAACTGAAAACTTCCAAATACAACATAAACAAATCCATATTACCAGAGCAACATTTGGCTGTATGTTTCTCATGCTCTGCTTACATTCTCAATGGAAAGCACTGTTGTGTGGAGCTGCGTTTCTTTAAAATAGGTGTCCCTAATTAACCCAATCCACCTGTGCCTATTATCAATTTGAAGAATATTCAATACTCTGATTAAATCCAAAGGGTTCAACGGAGTTAAGTAGGGACACATATTGAGATTCCAATTGTTGTAAGATGTTGACACATTTCCTGCTGTATTCCATCGTCACTAGCACAGTGAATTGTACAGAATCTGGGAGATGTTTGTTCTCAAGAAAATGTCTCATGAATGGGACTTCAAGGACTCAATTCCAAATGTGTGATACATGTTTCAATATCCTTACATGCAGTCTTCTTGATGTTTGTCCCACATAACATAAATTGTAATCACAACAAATTAAGTACACCATGTTGCTGGAGTTACAGTTTTAGAATCTAACCAATTTCTTTTTAAAGCCAACTGCATCAAAAATAATCTCTTTGCCTACCTCTGACATCTCCCAACTTCCAGGTTGGGGCTGGAGATCACTCAGAATTACAACTGCTGTCCATATGACAGAGATCAGTCCCCCTGGAGAAAATGGCTATATTGGGCTATATTCCATATCCTGCTGAAGTCTTTCCCCTTCTAGAACACCAAGCTACCCAGGCTCCATTTCCAAATCTTCAGATATTTCTAAACTTGGAGCTGGCAACCATAGAGAACCCTTATCCTCTCACCTGGCATAAATATAAGCATATGTTATGTTTGAGGAGTTATGAGACACACAAAGTAAAGAGTACCCACATGATAGTGGTGTGTTTACAAGAATCCATTTTTGCACACCAAGTCACAGATTTCCTCAGCCAAGTGACAGGGATGATTATAACTGTACAGTTACTTTATATGCAGTATTATGGATGTACACACCTCACTGGGAAATACTTCTTTTTTTTACTCCACTTCAACCCAGCTAGAAGAATGGTCTGGGATCTTTTGGAATCCTGTAATTTACCAATTCACACTGCTGAATTAAACTGGTAGCAGCCTCAGCTCAGACTTCTTGCTTCCATTCACAGAGGACATCTTTATCCATTCAATAAACACTCCAATAAATGTCTCCTATTTATTTAGTCTTCAATAAATTTGGTTTTTAATAGAGATAACTATTGATCATGTATTTACAGAGTTTCACTGCATATTTAAAACGGACATATTGGAGCACTTCATGGTACTATGTTCAGAATGGTTCCTTCCTTTAATAGGTCAAATCATCATTATTTATAATCAGGATGCTGAGTTTTAATTCATTTAACATTTTAATCTTTCATCAGTTTTTTATTTAAGAGGATTTCACTACATATACTGGATTTGCATAAATCTGTGTGCAGTTAATTATCTTTTAACAGTTTTATTCTTTCATCACAAATTTATTTTAATAGATTCCACTATATATCATCTGTTTCGAGTGTGGCTTTAGGTCAGGCAGTAATTGATGCAAAAGCAATGAAGTATTTAAAAAGATGGGAAAAATCTGAAATTGGAAAAGGTTCAAAAATCATATCATGGTAAGGGCTTGGCATTCCTCAGAGATGCAAGGAAGAAAAACGAACCATTTGGTTCCCAAATTTTGAATTTTAGACCATTTTCAATTCTTCTGGGAAAGTCAAAATCTGCACATCTCTCTCTCTCTCTCTCTCTCTCTCTCTCTCTCTCTCTCTCTCTCTCTCTCTCTCTCTCACTCACTCTCTCTCACACACACAGCGCCATTGAAAAATTAAAAATTCTGAATCTGCCATTGTTTTAAAAAAGAAACACAGAGCTGTCTATTTTACATATGCAATAATAACTATTTTATCTCAGCTTCATTTACTATTCTAATATATTAACTAGAGTGATTTTGATATAAAGGGGTCAGCAACAAAGAACAGGGCAAAGGAGACTGAAGGGCCCGAAGGTATATTTATTGACTAAAATGGGTCCAGTGAGTCAATATACAGAATAAATAGGATGCACATAGAAGTCTCATGTACCCTAAAAAGATGTAAGGCAAAACTAGGTACAGTTATATAGAAATCTTTTGGAGTAAACAAGCTCTCTTTCTCATTCTCTCAAGGTAGGCACTACGACCTTCCACTACAAAGAAGGTCCAGGAAATGGCTGCGGATTAAATCAACATTGAGGTTTTATCTTTTTATGAGACAAGGTATAGTAGGGAGGAACAACAAGGGAAAAACTATAGCAGCACACTTGTGCGCTCTAAGTTTACTTGAAACAGAAGTCACCACCACAGAGTTAGTCAGAATTCTATGTTATGGCCCTGCCCTGTGTCTATCTCTGAGGAGAACCAGGTGGTGACCAGAGACAGGGCTTCAGTATAAAAGGATTGGCAAAGATGCTACTGACATTTAGACAATAGGCCAAAACATCACTTTTATCCTGGCTTTTAATTTATCTTTAACATCAATGTTGTAATGTGTTCCTTGCTCAAGAACAATGTGAATCTCATTTTAAGCTGCTTGATTATTTATGTTTTTATGTTCTGCTGAGTTTTAATGCTAAGTTCTAATTTACCATTTCTGGGGTTGAGGGGTTTTTTTTGTATTTTGAAAGTGGTCTCAGGAAGCAGCATAGTCTAAATAAATATAAATAATACTACATTTGTACCTGTGTATGTAAGGCAGTTTACAATAAAAAAAGACATAAAACAGAAGTGCAAAAATAAAGCAGTAAAAAAAAGCTATTCAAATATTCTGAAATCAAATGGAAAATAAGAAAAATAAATATTCCCCAAAACATATATTAAGAATATTCCACTACAGAAAAAAAGATGAACTGAGTTTCCCCAAGTAATGGAATAGATACGTAAAGTACCCATTAAAACACTGTTTTCAGCCATGTTTGTGAAGATCAATTGTCTCATTGACATGGTTTACAAATGATGAATGATTGCTAGCGAGTTTTCTATGTAGCTGCTCTAAAAACAGAGTGATTAATTTGGCTTAGTTCTATACTCCAATCAACGCTTATGATGCTCTACTTTCTTGAAAGCGCACATCTATCTCTTAAATGTAACAGTTTTATTTTCAAGGATTCCTTGGGCATTTTACCTTTTTGCAGTATATTAAAATATACTGAGGAGTTAAATTATCTAAGCTTTGGAAGAATAGAATTACGCCTACAACAGTGCTTTGCCACACAGTAATTCACTCTGTTGGTTCTAAAGCACAGATGGGAATGTGAGGAAAGAGGATTAAACTGCTTTCCATAGCCTAAACGTTATCAGGGATAACACAGAAAACTGTGTCATTCATTACTACCTAGGGAGTTGATAACTATTAACAATTTATCTAGTTTATACATTATATAAGAGGAAAAGTGCTGGAGTTTATTTATTAGCAATAACAGTGTAGGACTAAAATAAAAAGAATTTGTCATATAGCAAGAATTCTGTTTATGCAAATTAAGCCTGACTTCACCTGCCTCCAAAATATAAATACTAATGTATTATCCGTTCCTAAAATTTTTAGAATGAAACAAGCATTTTGAGGTCAAGTTCATTTAGAAGAAGAGGAGGAGGAGGAGGAGTTTGGATTTATATCCCCCTTTTCTCTCCTGTAGGAGACTGAAAGGGGCTTACAATCTCCTTGCCCTTCCCCCTGCACAACAAACACCCTGTGAGGTGGGTGGGGCTGACAGAGCTCCAAAAAGCTGTGACTAACCCAAGGTCACCCAGCTGGCATGTGTTGGAGTGCACAGGCTAATCTGAATTCCCCAGATAAGCCTCCACAGCTCAGGTGGCAGAGTGGGGAATCAAACCTGGTTCCTCCAGATTAGAATGCACCTGCTCTTAACCTCCTACGCCACTGCTGCTCTATATAGCACATATGCATAACAGTGGATTATTATGAACTGCATGTTTCAAAACTTTGATTTATCTAAGTGTTGATGCAAGTTTTACAGCATAAAAAATAATGGATACCCCATTTCCCAGCCACCTGACTTTCTCTAGTAATGTGTTTGGTGAAGTTGAGATTGTAGCAGGTCACACACTGCTGAACAATTAAAAAAAACACTTCAAAGCACAAAAATGTCCACTTAAGGAGAAAGTCACCTTCACTTCTTTCTTTTTCACTTTGCTTGCAGTGCTGCCTTATAATAACTTCACCACAACCAGCTTAGTCCACAATCCACTCATGTCAAGCAACTTACATTGAAGTTGATAGAGACCCACTGAAGTATACCAGCCAGTACATTAACGTACTGAAGTTAATAATAATAATAATAATAATAATAATAATAATAATAATAATAATAATAATAATAATAATAATAATAATAATAATAATAATAAGAAGAAGAAGAAGAAGAAGAAGAAGAGTTTGGATTCATATCCCCTCTTTATCTCAAAGGGACTTACAAACTCCTTTCCTATCCTCCTTCACAACAAACAGCCTGTGAGGTATGTGGGGCTAAGAGAGTTCAGAAGAACTATGACTAGCCCAAGGTCACCCAGCTGGTGTGTGTTGGAGTGCACAGGCTAATCTGAATTCCCAGATAAGCCTCCACAGCTCAAGTGGTAGAGCAAGGAATCAAACCCGGTTCCACCACTACGCCACTGCTGCTCCAAGAGACCCACTGAAGTTGACAGAGACCCACTGAAGTATAGCAGACAGTATAGTACAGTCATGTTAGCACTGTTTTGTCTCATTTGTACTATTATATGGCATTGCTCTTGTAATGCCTCCTAACTATGGTTCATCCCATTGCTACCATTGCATCCGGAGTAGGTAGAATTCTAACTCAAGAAGGAAATAGGGCCTCACAGGTTTATAAGACTAACACTATCAATCTGTCTTAATCTAGACTAGTAAAAAGTTTGAAGTGTTCTGGAGCCTGCTGCAGTCTAATACAAGTAAAAGGTCAAAAGAGAGCCATGGTAATCATGATTTCATAGGCTGAACTTGCACTGAATTCTACCACAAATGGTGTTTTATGTTTAGAAAGGAAGTCAAATGTGCTCTGTCAATCAGTGACAGTTCCCCCAGTCCTTCATAGGGTAATGCAGGTTTTTCTGATCTACTGATAGATTCCAAAATCCAATGGGATGTCTCTTTTGGGATTGACTTTTGAGGTCCCCCAATTAAGTTTCTAGTTAGTGAAATTATTGAACTTTCTGTGAATGTAAGTATGAGCAAGATTATTAGAAATGGTGTTGAGGAATTTATAATGCAGTTCTAAACAGAACACTGACTTCACAGTATTTATAAGGGAGCAACAGTTTAGAATTATACCACTACTTTGAAATGTCATTTATATTTAGAGTTTATTAAGTTTGGGAGACAGTTGGGATGTTGTATAGGACAGGTGAAGACAGAAGAATAAGTTTAGTGGGGCTGATGTTGTTAAGGGATGCTGTTTTAGTTCTTAGTAAGTAGGTTCAAAACTATTATGGGTATGCTTAGTGCTGGAGGCATTGTTTAGGAAGTTTTCATGTCTTCAGTGGTTTTATACAAAATTAATCAATATGGGAAATCAATATGAAAATATATAGGTTTGGAGTGTAAAATTCTAAATTAAAAGTGTGCATTAATTTATTGGGGAATGCAAATGATGGCATTACAAATCCCATTTGTTACAATCATTGTGACAAAGGTATTTGTGAATATTTAGCATTTTGATGTCTGGCTGTTTGATATAGAGAGTATTCATACTCAAAGGGATTGATTGGCAGGGGTATCTTAAGTTTTCTAAACAATTTAACATTTCCAAGAGATGACAAAATGTTAGGATTAATATTCTTAATTCTAGGGCCTTTTCCTTCCACAAAGAAGAATACAAAAATGAGCTTTGAAGATATACACAACTAAAGTTTAATATATGAGTAAATTACTTGTTTTTAAATGTAAAGATAAAAGCGTCACTTTCTTTTAAAAAGAGATTTGGGCTATAATGTGGCTTTTAGAAGCTAGAAATTGATTTTGTAAAAGGCATCCTCTAATTTGGTTCTGACCTAGATAGCCTGATTTTGTCAGATCTCAGAAGCTAAGCAGGGTCGGCTTTGATTAGTATTTGAATGGGAGACCACCAAGGAATTCTAGGGATATGCAAAGGAAGGCAATGGAAAACCACCTCTGTTAATTTCTTGCCTTGAAAACCCTACTTGGTTGCCGTAACTTGGTTGCCGCAACTTGACACAACTTTATGCACACACATCCTATAACCTAATATAAAAGGAAATATTTCTAATGCATAGCTTCAATGGAATTTTACTCCACCCAGGATTCAGATCCTCAATTAATAGTTCTTTCTTGTGTAGAAAAATTATTGGATCCTTCATCAATTGTTATTTCTCTTGCATCACCTACGGTACATATTTGCTGTTTAGATCAGAATTAATCTGCTCAATGATGTCATCCAAATGAAGCATAGAATTACTACTTCCCATGGTTTTCCCTATTTATCTGAGCACCTATTAGTACATTTCTTCTAATATTTTCATTTTAGTTTGATATGCTTTATTCTACAAGATATGTTTCCATTTTGTTCCATTCATACCAACTACAATGAAACACTCTTCTTTACATTGGTAACCAACATTAATCCCAAATAGGACATCTTCATGCCTTCATACTCAACATCTAAAAACATAATGGTAATCAAAGAGAGGTGTATCATATCTCTCCATCACTAAGCAAATATGTATACATTTTATTATCCCCTTCGCGACTGAAGCTCTTCATGGACACCTCTATCCATGCAAGCCAGTATTTTCTTTGCTGTATTTAAATGGGGGCCACATCTTGATTCAATAGTTTAAGGGGAAATACTTCAATTTCTCAGCTATCCAGAATAAAAAGGTCATATTTTTCCAATGAAACCAGCTTTGGAGACTTATGATAAAATAAAAGCAAAGAGGGTAGGTCATCCTTTGATGCAAAAGTCTTTGATCTAAAGTATTTCAGCTGTCAGCAGCTTTTTTCAATTCTAGTAAGCTTGACTGGCTTTTCCTTCAACAATGTCTTTCTCTTTTTTCCTCGAGTCTAGGCTAGAATCTTGAAATCCAAGATACTATGAAAATGAACTGAGCACACTTTTAATTCATAAGTGACTCTTAAATTCATTCTGGATTGTGGCCAAAACATACATTTTCCTTGACTTCTGGAATGAACCTTTGTTACCCAAAACTTAACAATGCCCTGATTTTACCATGCCCAGCTTTATTCATAAAATTATTGTAATGTGGAGATTCCCAAACGTTCTACCAAGGAACAGTCAATCCATCTTTGACTCTGGGGGAATTCACATCATCATTTTCTTAAAAGTTATTTTCTTTTAATCAGTATGATCCATCAAAAAGTGAAAAGGCAAACTTATTGTGAACAATTATTAGGAAGGACATCTGTACTATGAATATGTGCAGCAGCCACCTTTTGAATATTGTACACAGTTCTGGTTGCCCCAATTCAAAAATATATCATCAATTTGAAAAATATACAAAGATCACTAAATTGTATGAATGTATTGTCGAAGGCTTTCACGGCCGGAATCACTGGGATGATGTGTTGTTTCCGGGCCGGAAACAACAGAGCACCCCAAAAGTATAAATGTTTGGAACATCTTTCTTAAGAGAACACTGAAGAGACTGAAACACATGAAAGAAGTTTACAAATGTATTCACAATTTGGAGGGAGTGAAAAATCATTTCAAATAGAACAGTATGTGTCCAAGTTCTAAAACAAACTATGATTAAAAATCTACACCATCTACAAGATCAAAGATACATATTCAAGTTAAATTAATCTTACATTCTAATAGCAAAGTCAACCAAAACTTTGAATACTAAAATCTGGTGACTGGAGCTGTGAACGGGCAAGACAGAGCATTCGATAGACCTGAAAAGGGCTCCAGATTTGTAGAACAAAATGAAATCTTTAAAAATACGTATATACTATGGAGTTTAAAACCCCGAAAATTATAAAAGGAATGCCTGTAGCTTTAACAAATGGATTCCCTCAGTGGCCATTGCTCTGCCATAATATCCCAGGCCTGCTTTTCTCATTAATAGGCAGGAGAAGGGGGTAGGGCTCTTTTCAGTCCATATTTGGCCTTTGAAGGAGGATACAGTGGGGCCTGGCCTGGCTAGGGTTGCTAGCTGCAGGGTGGGAAATTTCTGGAATTTTAGACTGAAGTCTGAGGAAGGCACAGTTTGGGAGGGGAGAGGCCATACAGTCCTTTCCCCCAAGGCAGCCATTTTCTCCAGGGGGGCAGATCTCAAACCTTACCTTCCCAAATCTCCACCCCCAATTTTCTAGCAATTTCCCAACCTGCAGCTGGCAACACTAAGGCAGATTCAACATGGCCAATAAATGGTGCTCCTGGAATGGTAAAATTCCAAGGGCACTGTTTGCATGGCTGCTGCCTCTGCAGTGAGGCAGTGCCATGCTTTTTTGGGGGGAAATGTTATTTGAGCGAGGCATTGCTCATTGAGCAAGGCATTTGGGAAACAGTGTTTCTCTGCCGGCACCATGGGAATGGCACCAGCTTGGAGGTGCCGCTTTTTGGTGCCTCCAATTTCCCCCTCACTCACCTTTTCTCCCAATGAAGCTTGGCAGAGACAGGGAGGCACATCCACACTGCCCTTCGACCCCCTGGGGTCAGAGGGCAGCATGGGTGTGCCTCCCTGTCCCTGTCGAGCTCCGTCAGGAGAGAAGGTGAGTGAGGGGAAAGGAAATGGAGGCAACTCTGTGCGGAGCCGCTGCCTCCATTTCCTTTTCCCTCTCTCACCACTTCCTTTCCCTTCACTCACATTTCCTTTCCCCTGCTCTGGGGCTGCTCACACCTCATGGTGTGAATGGCCCCGGGGCTCCACTGGCATCATTTATGCCCCCAGCCCATGTGGAATCCGCCTAAGGGGGAACTGATCTGTGTAGTTGGGAGATCTATTGTGATTCCAGGAAATCTCCAGGCCCTATTTGGAGGATAGCAACCATGCAAGGAGAGAAGGAAGGAGGCAATAGGGAGACACTATGAGGGGAAAGGGAAAGATGAAATAGTGAGGGTGGGGAAAACCCATGATATAATTCCCACAAATCTTTGTTGGTTCCCACTTGTATCCTTAATTCTACTGAGTTCCAACTTCAGGAGTACTAAAACTAGAGTTTAGATTTCTGAATAAAACCCACCATCATCAAATCTTCATGATAAATACCCCCCCACAAAATCATTTACATTATGAACAGAGCATATTCCTCTATAGAGGTTTACACATATTCTTCTACTAGTTATAATTAAGACATGGTACTCACTTGTAGAACAACATGATAATTATAGGGGAAATTAGCAGTGACAGGATAATTCAGGTCATCTACAAGACATACAGGCAAGGACAGTGTTGTAAAACCCTAACAGTACTGGCTGCATTTAAGTTAAGAGAGGTAAGCTTTCTTGCAAAGTGGATTGGAAAACCTTACAACACCTTTCATTTTCTGTTTCTGAACACTTATCCAAGACTTTGACTAGCATGGGATGAAAAAGACAGGTGCCCATTGTCTAAGCTGCCTCTATCATGTGTTTTTCAGGAAACTGATTCTTCTGAAGATTGTATTCAAAACCAAAATGTCATTGCAAATAACAGAAGGGATGAGTGCAGTACATTTTCAGCAAATGTTTGTGATACCAGTCCATTACAGACAAAAAATGCATGAACTATGTGATTAAAAGAATACTAAGTAGTAAGTACAGAAATCAATTCTGTTTAGTGTGGATGAAAATCCCCTTGAGGCTTTAAAATGTTTTTTTTTTTAAGGTCTGACAAGGTGGGAAGTTGACATCTCTTCTATAAATGCAAGAATTACTGAGCACAGAGGATTTATTTAACCAGGAAACTTGCATTATTGAGATTAGACATCTCGTTTTCAAGGTGCTCCTGGAAGATAATGGCTGCTATTCACATAATTCACGGCAGACATCAATTTTGTAAGGTAATATATGAAAAGGCCTGAAGATGGAACTTAACAGTTTTTACTCTGTATTGCAAAACAAATTTATGGGCCAAGTTTTCTAGCATTCAGTAAAGCTGCATAAAGTAAGAAATTGGTCCAATGACTTGACTAATGAAATTGAAAAGTGCTTTTGGCTAACCTACCCCACTATTCCACTTTTCACTGAGTTGATAATACATATGGTTACTTTAGATATTTAGAACTGCAACAGAACCCTAAAAATTGAATTGAAACTGCAGCTTTTACCCACTACCTTCATTCTGGAGTGGCTTGTCTGTATCTTTTGGATTTGAAATCCTCTTGGATTCATTTATCACATTTTGTGCATATTGGTCTAAACAGAAACAAATTAATATTTTTTGTAACCCATATGCATTTTGTATACATCTGTGTTAATAATTTTTCATAATGGTTGCAAAAATTATTACAGAATTTGTTTTGTGTGCTGATGTGCGGAAGTTCTCTTACCAATTGAGACTGACACAGCTTTTGTGCTGGAATAGAAATTGGCCACAGCCTGTTTATTAATCAGCAACATAGGAAGCTGAACCTGGCATGTGAGCAGCAAGTGTGCTGAACCTGGCACCGTCTCCCATGGGGATTGGGACAGGAAGTTACTAGGTGCCACTTGGGCGAGTACCCATTTAGTGACACCCCTCTTGGGGGTAGCGAGCTCTCTAGCAGAGCCTCTGCAGCTTGCACCATCGAGCCCTTCATCACGCCCAGACCCTTATTGAGGCCTCCAGCCACAGGAAGGTCTGGCATGCAAGCTAGGCCTTTCCAATATGGATGTGCTCTTATGCCCCAAAACTGTCACTGAGCTGTTACCAACAGCTCCCATCCCAGCTTGCCGAGTCCAGAGCCACCATCCTATTGCGTGCCACCTAGCCACTGCAATAGAGTGTGCCTTATGGCATGAAGCCAAATGTCTACCCCCCCCCCCAATTCAGACAAGTGGACTCTGTCAGGGCGAAAATGCACCTCTTGCACATAGGATATCTCAGTCTGCAGGATTACCTACCATCCATATCCCATACCACCTGGGCTGCAGCCTGGCAAGCTTTCCTCCTGGTCTGGTTAACCTTCCCAGGGTTCACTGCATCCCACCGTGATCTCCATTCCAGCAAACAGAACCATCTGGCCTTTGGCAGCTGCCAATGCAGCACCTGTAGGTCTGCTGCCATCTGGTGCACCAACACCATACCCTTCTGCACTGGGATGTCATTCTCCCCCAGCTAGAGCACTACACCGTGAGGAGCGCCAAAGCAAAGAACCAACTCACAAATTGTAGGCAGCAGAGCATCCAAGACCATGCCCCGGTGTCCCACCCAACGAATGATCAAGATATCATCCAGTCCAAGGTTTGGGTCCCATCCAGAACTTGCAGCATACCGACCGGCCCAATGCACAATGCTCTGTCCAACCAGCCATACACAGGTCCGCTGGCCCGGCATAACTATAAAACGAATCACAACAAGAGGTGAGGCCATACATACATCCGATATGCAAGTGGTCTCCACTGGCCAATGGCCCGAATTTGGTCCAGAGAAAATCCATCTTGTGGCCACTTCTATCCGGAATGAATGCAGACCAAACTCCGCAGTAGGTAGACCTAATGCCCCCAAACACTGCCTCAGTACTGCCGTAAACTGGAACCTGGATAATGCCGACCCATCCCTGTGTATAAGGAGGGGGCCTGGGATGGCCGGGTGGAGAGCCAAGTATGCCGCAACCAGGCAATGAGACCCACTGGGAGCTACAGCTAAGTAAATTTGGGTTCCCCAGTGAAACTGATTGGTCTTTGAACTGGCAAACCATATATACAAGCCATTCTCTGCCATTGTTACACTGGCCCACTGAATGGCCCGGGGCGCCAAAGATGTTGTAGAAGGTGCAACTAATTCACTACTATGAAAGCACCAAAGAAAGACAACATGAAAGCTGCACAAAATAATGTCCCCTCATATGGTGATGAGCAGACAGAGGCAGTGACCATGAGTGGTGACTGCAATGGTCCCTGGTAATGGGCCAATGGCTATCTGAAGGCTGAGGGGAAGCCCAGCACCACTCTGCTATTGCCCTGCATGCTAGGAAGGATGTGGTTGGGTCAGGGATTCCTAAGGACCTGCAAAAGAATGAAATGACTGCTAAATGAACCCTCATAGTCTGCGGTGCAAACCCCCAGGCCTTCAAGTTGGCCAAATATTGAAGTAGTAGACCTTCAGAGATCCCCTGCTGTGCTGCCAGGCCCAGAGGTGCTGCAAAGTCAAGAAAGGTGCCCACTGCCCCTTCATAGGTGCGTCAGGTGGCCGGTGCCAAGGACTGGAGGACACCATCTGCTATCATGTGCTGCCAAGGTGCCACAGCTGTTCCAGGAGCGGGTCTGGATGCTGGTTGGCCTCAGGTGCAAGGGAGCAGAGAAGGTCCACCTGGCAATGAGATAAAGTGTCAGAAATACAGTTGATGACCCCTGGAAGAAAAACGGCCTTAAAAGAGATGTCATTGACAAGGCATAGCAACAGCAACTCTCGGACCAGACACATGGCCCTTTTTGATTGGCTGGACTGCCTGTTCACCACCCTTACCACTGCTTGATTGTTGCACCAGAAGCGCACTGATGCCTACAGATTGCTGGGCAAACTTTGACATTGGGTCAATTATATAGTAACTGGCTGGGAAATCAGAGTCCAGATTTGGGTATTTAATCAGAGCCTGAATGACACAATTTTATTTACTTTGTCAATATTTCTATGCTGCTTTGTCCTGATGGGGTCCAGATTCACTGAGCTGTTAATGCAGGCCTCATGCCCTAACCCTGTTTGAAATAGCCAGAGAGCCTCAGAGTGCTGTAGAGATGGCTCACAGATGGATTAAAATGAGCTGCATGAAACACATATATGAAATGAGTTGGAATCCAACTTAGAATGGGAATCTGAAAGGTACCTCAGAGTGTAAATACATGTGAGACTGGGAGAATTATGGTTGGATATTTACAGGGTGTTTTTTTTCCAAATATAAATCACAACTATGCCAGGCAGCAATGAAGAGGGCATTTAATTCTTCTTCCTCTTCACAGTTTCTCCAATTCCCTCATGCTAGCATTAGCCTTGTACAGAAAAAAAAGGTGAGCAGCCATGATGTATTTTCCCCTTCTAGTTCCAATGGACGCGAGTACACCAATAGCATGCACTAGCACCATACCAATTTGAATAAGGGCCACATGTGGCTACTATATAACATCATGAAGCTGCCTTATACTTCATCAGACCATTGGTCCATCAAGGTCAATATTGTCTACTCAGACAGGCAGTGGTTCTATTGCATGAACAAGGTTTTTTGAAAAAGAAGTTAGTGTAATTTTTATATCTGAACTAAGGTAGAAATAATGGGGTCATCTTGCAAAGTTAGTGTCATTTTATGTCTAAATTTAGTTAGAAATAACTATTAATTTGAGCAGGGTTGCTCTTTTGGAATTCAATTAGCAGCTGCAGGGACTGGTCAGTGGAGCAATTTTATCAGTGCCACTGTAAATTGTCTGAGTGCCATGTGAAATATTTTAAGAAGAAGATATTAAAATGTTCCTTTTACCTTGTTCAATTAGGAGAAGAAACTTTAAAAGCTGCTGAAATGGAAATGGATTATTTTCTCTTTTTTTAAAAAAGAAAAGAAAATCAATAACATTTAAGAGTTAGATTTTCAGCAAGTGTTTTCATGGGTCCATTCCAAATGGTTTAGCAGGGCCCCTTGTTGTAAGTGTGTATTCTAGAACAGAATGTTCCAAGGCCTCTGACCCTATACAGTCAGGACCAATTCAGATGTTTTATAGGAGAATTCAGAAGTGCAAGCAAAGCTAATAAAGTGTATTAATGTGATATAAACTTGTGCAGATGTATAATCAAAAGCCTCATATAAAATATCTGAATTGGAAATGTGGATTGAAAAACGGAGATTCCAAAGAAAACCAAAGTTTTCTTGCATAACCCTCCATCACTTGATTTCTCTGTACAATCGTTAGCGTCAGTGCCATTTTAAAACACCATTTTAAAAAATGGCCCATTTCTGTATAGATTATTCGGCACTTGTCAACTGATGTAGTCATCAAGTGATGGGCATAGGTCCATTCCAAACAGCACAAAAAAGACCTCTGTGGGACATTTTAAAAAGAGTGACTGCCTCTTTTCACTCTGTACACCCAAAATAAAATTTCCAAGGGAACTTAAAAAGAGGTATTTATTGATGTGCTTTCCAGACAGAAAAGGGGTGGGAGAGGAAAAGTGACTGTTTCCCATCCCAAATGTTTTGCTCTCTGGTCAGTTTCACCCTCAGTTTGCACCCAACATTTTGTGTGTAGCTGAAGGGATTCTCCCTGCTGCCATTTGCTGAAAGTTGCCCCAGGACATTTGCTCTGCAGGCTTCAATCCTGGGTGCCTTTTCAGACCCCAAAAGTGCACAGTTGTACTCAGCTGGTCCTGCCAATTCCAGCAATAAATAGTTATCCCATTTTTTTAAAAAAATGATGAGCTATCTCCATAGCTACCATTTCCCCAAAAATAAGACCTATCCTGAAAATAAGCCCTAGCATGATTTTCGGGATTTTTGGAGGATGCTTGAAATATAAGCCCTACTCCAAAAATGAGCTCTAGTTACAGATTCCCTGGCGCAGATGATATGGTCACGTGGGAGGCACAAAACCATGGGAAAAAAATAAGTCATTCCTTGAAAATAAGCCCAAACGCATATTTTGGAGCAAAAATTAATATAAGACCCTGTCTTATTTTCAGGGAAACACGGTACGCAGAAACAAATACAAGGATCTTAGCTATTTGGAAGACCTGTCTATCTCCCATTGAGAAGCATTAGATTGACCTGCAGACTGACTTAGTTTTTTTCTTACTGGACAGAGCAAATGTCCTGGGGCAACCTTCAGCATGCTCAGAATATAAGCCCTACTCCACAAATGAGCCCTAGCATGGGAGATTAGGGCAATTGTTCTATAGCTGGTGCAGTCCCTGGAGTTGCTTTTTTTTGGTAGTGGAATGAAAACTGGTCTTTTCCACTTCTTTGACCATGTGCAAGTCCTCTAGATCTTCTGACATAATGCTGTCAGTGCAGCTCTTGGGACTGGTGTGAGCAGTTCAGCAGGAATTCTATCAATACCAGGTGATTTGTTATTTAGCAACTGCCTCAGGACCCACTCCACTTCACTTTCCAACAGGTCTGGTTCCAGTTCCTCTTGATCCAGCAAGTCCCTCTGTGTGATCAATATTGTGGCCAGCGTATAGTTTCTCTGCATATTCTCTCCACCTCTTCTTAATGTCCTGCTAGTTGTTGATCTCCTTCCCATTATAATCCTTGATGGTTGCCTGATGAGCAGAGAAAAGCTTCCTCACCTGTTTCTCACAGTCTTAAATAATTCTCTGGTGTTGCCCTTTTAATTTTCTTCAAGGCTGTTGAATTGGGCATTTAGGAAGTTGATCTTATCTTTCCTAGCTTCTCCTTGGAAATCAGCATTGAGTTGTCTCACCTCATCTAACCTGCCCTTAGCCTTAGCCTCTCTTCTCTTATCAGCAATCTGGAGGGTGGTTGCAGTTAGCCAGTTTCCACTACGTATTGGCTTCTTGTATGGCACATGTTTTGGGGCAGTTTCAATGATGGTTCCTTTGATCTCTGCCCATAGTTCATCTGGCTCTCCTTCCTGTCTGAGTAAAGCAACCCTGTTTCTCATGTCAACTGCATATTGTGCAGGGATTTTGCTGACATCAAACTTCTTTTGCATGGCAGGATGTTTGATCTTGCACAATCTGACCTTAGCTATAAGGAGTTGGTGATCAGGCCCACAGTCTGAACCTGGTAGTGTTTTCACAGCAGAAATTGATCCCCTCCATTTTTGATGACAGAGGATGAAGTCTATCTGGTTGCAATGCTGCCCATTTAGAGATGTCCAGGTGTAAAGGCACCATTTAGGATGGATGAAGAATGTGTTGGTGATTCTAAGCTTGTTTTTCTGGCAGAACTTGTTTTTCTGGCTGCACAAGGTGGTCCCCAGCATTATTCCTTTCTCCTAGACGAGTGGTTTTCAACCTTCCTAATGCCACGACCCTTTAATACAGTTCCTCATGTTGTGGTGACCCCCAACCCTAACATTTATCCATTTTACTGATGGAGAACACTGATGCAGAGAGTCTTAGGCGACCCCTGTGAAAGGGTCGTTCGACACCCAAAGAGGTCCCGACCCCCAGGTTGAGAACCACTGTCCTAGACCATGTCTACCAACCCCACTCTTGTCTCTTCTCCTTCTCCAACTTTGGCATTGAAATCACCCATGATGTAGATGATGTCCTTTCTATAAGTTTGGTTGATTGCATTCTGGACTTGGCTATAGAAGTCCTCAGTGTCTTGTTCCGACGCATCGGCTGTTGATGCATAGACTTGGATGATAGTCACATACAAAGGTTTCCCTCTGATGTGGATTGTCATGATTCTGTCGCTAATGTATTTAGGACTTTCTATTCATCTTACAATCCTTTTGTTGGCCACAATGGTAACTCCTTTCCTCCTTTCTGTTGCATTCCCTAAGTAACAAATGTCATAGTCAACTGAGCTAAAGTCTCCAGATCCAATCAAGTGCAGTTCACTTACTCCCACTAGGTCCACACTTGTCCTTTCCATTTCTTTTGATAGTCTCCAGTGCTTTCCAATTTACATTCCTCTCACATTCCATGTTCCAATGATATAATGATATTTGCAACTCAGATAACCCTTTTCATCACAGACCACATCAGCAATTGGGATCCCATAAGGGTTTCCCCCATTCACGTCATCCTTGTCCTGAATACTTTGGGTCCTCATTTGCTCTTCCCCAGTTGCATGGTTGATGCTGTTCAGCCTGGGGGGGCCTACTGTTGAGCACCATATTTGAAGCAAGTCGATTCTGATCCATAGAGTTTCATGGGGAAGGTTTTACGAGGTAGGTCACCAGGTCTTTCCCCAACACATAGTACTTAGCCAAATGACCACCACAGTTGGTATGTTATGTGTTGCCACCCACGCGGCACTAAGGGGAGGGTGGAAGTTGTATCCTATGAGGAACAAATACCAACATATTCCATCAATTCATAGATCTTTCCACTGGTGCAAAGAAGGAACCTTAAACCAACAGACTATATCACTATTAGCTGTGAGAAGTGGAAGAATCTAAACTGCAATAATTTTCTTCTCTGTATGTGGGTGTCTCAACAAAAATGTCATTTCAGCCCTTTCAGTTTTGTTTTCTTTTCTTTTTCCTTTCTTGAGTTTCACTGTTGAAAAAAGTAAAAGAGAAATAGGAGCATTTCATTTATGTTCTTAATAATTAACATGTTCTTATGTTCTTAATAATAATGTTCTTATTATGTTCTTAATAATTAACACTTTTCTTCTGATCGCTTTTTTTTACATGACATTAAAAATGCCTAAGGCTCAAACTACACATATTGTAGTCATTGGAATTCCAGACATATATTTTGACACTAAAGAGTAGCTGGAGGGTGGCTCAAAATGGGTCAGAATGATTGGGAAAGCAGGGGTTCCTGTCACAGAGCAATAACATTATGTGCCATTTAATCCCAACATACAACTGAATTACTACAACTCTTATCATAAATCTGCTGGAAAATTTTAGTTAGTAGTCTCTTGTACAGATTTGCTTTGTCTTAAGTACTAATAACCATTAAGTAACTAGACAACACTGCCAAACAAACTAATTACAGAATTTCAATTAAGTTCAAAAGATAGGCCAGTTATAATAGTGACAGATTATTGCAGACTCTTGTTTCTGTAGTACTGTACAAAATAGTTAAACATACCCCACTCCTCACCCGCCCCTTTATCTTCCCAGGCTCTGGCTCCAGGCTTAAGGACTGTGGCAGGGGTAGGCCCATCCCATCCAGGTGAGTGCTTCCAAGGCACCCGCCTTGTGAGGAAGCTGGGGTGAGCAGCCACTCAATGGCATGGCTCCTGCCCCAGCTGCCGGGGTGTGGAAAGTCCACCGCTTGGCAGGCTTGCCAGATGAGATTTTCTTTCTCCCATTTTCAACTACCGGTATATTATTTATTTTCTACATGCATATCTTGTCTTTCTCCCCAATAAAAATCCAGTGGGTTTCATCTTTCTCATGCCCTCCATTTTGTTCTCACAACAACTCTGTTAATTAGGTTAAGCTATAAGTATATGACTGGTCTAAGATCATCCAGTGAGGATCTATGACAGAGGAAATTTGAACCTGGATCTTTCAAATCCTAGTCTGAAACTCTAATCCCTATACCATACTGGCTTTTTTGAGGGGGAGTAGCAAACAGTCAGGTCAAGGTGAGCCATGCAAGTCACATAGTAACAATTCATTCAGTGGTTAATTGCATGCCTATCGCTGATGAGGCTTCCCTGAAAAACCAAAATACTGTATATACTTGTGTATAAACTGACTTTTTCAGTACATTTTTAATGCTGAAAAAGCCCTCCTCGGCTTATATTTGGGTCAGCTTATACTCACATATATACATTATTTATATACAACTGTATGAGGAAGAATCCAGTTTTGAAGGATTTTAACTCTTGTGTTTTAGCTTGGTTGCTGATTGAGCTATGGTTTTTTGTACTTTTAAAGTTATTGTTGATACCATATTGTTTTTGTTGACCCTCTTTTCCACTTACAGAGCTAGTTTACTGTTTTTCTTTGAAATAAATATTCAAAAATATTTAACCTACTGATGCATCAATTAATGTAATTTTATTGGTATCTATTTTTATTTTTGAAATTTACCAGTAGCTGCTTCATTTTCCACCCTAGGCTTATACTCAACTCAATAAGTTTTCCCAGTTTTTTGTGGTAAAATTAGGTGCCTTGGCTTATATTCAGGTCGGCTTATACTCGAGTATATACGATAGCCCTTAATAGGTCTCTGTCCCCTCCCTGCCTTTTACTGACAGAAACCAAGTCTTTAAGGCTGGCAATACCTGAGACAGTTGCCTAGCAGTAGCTATAGAGGAGATTTTTTCTTAAAGCTACAGGGGTTTACAGGTGTTACTTCTGTAAACCTGTAAACCTGGGGTGATATTTTCTCAGGCAGACTTGCCTCACAAAGTTGTTTTCAGGAAAAAATGAATGAGAGAACCATGTAAACTGTTTTGGACCCTCGTTGAAGAGATAGATTTGGCATGGCATTTATTATAAATATGATTTTGGCTACAGTCAGCAAAATATACTTTTGAATAGTTTGCAAAAAAGATAATCACTCTTGCTAGTATTGTTGCAGCTTTTCTGACAAAAGAAATAACTGCTGCTTCAGAATCCATATTGTGAGCACACTGCCTAAGAACATACGTCTAATAAGTAAATAAAAAATAAAATATTCTATAGCTCCCTACTGAAATACATTGCTTTTTAAAATATTAACATGCCAAGTAATGCTCATCCATTTGAGTTACAATAGCACTAAATACAAAGAATTGAGGATTGATTCTTTCCTGTCCCTCCAAACAGTTCTATTAATCATTGTATAACAGAAATAAAAATTGGGCAGAGTCTCACCCTAGCATGAATATGCAGAAAATTAGGAAAGCAGTACCCACTGATTTTGTCTTTACAGCAGTCTAACATGAGAAATCTGGTACCCTTTTGTTGTGTAATTTTATATGAGTCCTAGAAACTCACTATTCTAAGATCTAATGAAAAATTACTGTACCATTCCTTTCACATTTTTCTGGTTTTGTTTGTAAACATTGTCCATTAATGTGAGGCATTGCTTGTACTGGCCCAGGCAATCCTATCTCATTTGATAATGGACTGAGAATCCAGTGGATTATTGCAGGGATTTTATCTTGCCCTAATCTCTAGGGAGAAATGTACAAACAGCTGGGAATGACAAGAAGGAACAGCATTCTGTGGCCGGAATTTTTTGACACTGGATAATTATTTATAAATGTGATAAAGATTGTCACAGCAAAATGAATCTTTTCTGTTTTTCACTGGTAAGTCTTTCCTTTGTCTACCTTGATTGTATTAGTTTGTCAGCCTAAGCTAAATCAGGTGACAAAGATTAAAGGTATTGTACAATATGAAGCTATCCAGGCCAGTAACAAAGATGAGAATAAGTTTTAAAACCTGGGGCAAGGGGATGTGGATCTCCTACCAAAAATAATCTGGCTGGTAGGAAATCTGGTAAATGAATACTTGGTTTGCTAAATATATTGTTAGTGTAGTTAGTATAGTTTGTTAGAAAACAATTTCTATGTGTGCTATTTATTTACCCGGTGATTTGAATTCACCTTCTTATGCATTGTTTTGGAAATGTGACGTTATGAATGTCTTCAGCATGCATTTCCTATTTTCTGCTGTGCTAGTCGTATAGTTTTGCTTTGTTGCTGGAAAAAAACATGATGTGCATTAAAATACTAGGGTTGCTTGCTCTCTTACACAGATCCTATGTTAATGAACAAAGATGCCAATCAGTAATTTTCAATATTGTCCTTGCCAGATACATCTGTTTGTCGGTGTTTGACACTTTCCATACATTCGATGCGTATCTATTTATACAAATCTCTACTTCTTAAAAACATTTGATGTTCACATTGCAAGCATTATTGGGAAACTCAGATAAATTCTAAACATGCTTTCCAAGGAGTAAGTCCCATTGAATGCCAAGAGATTTAATCTGCAGTTTATATGCTTAGGAGCACACTGACAGTCTTCCCATTTACAGAAGTTATTTCATATTTCACTAGACACAGTGTGTAACAGACTTCTCTCTGTGATACACCTCTGAAGATGCCAGCCACAGATGCAGGCGAAATGTTAGGAACAAGATCTACCAGACCACGGCCACACAGCCCAGAAAACCCACACAACCAGTTATTTCATATGGCTGTACCTAGGCATTGTTCAGCTCTTGGTACAGAGGAAACAAAATGTAACATTATTTAAAGTAATCTTTAATGTTATTTAAAGTTACTACCCTATAAACAATAAAATATTTACAGATCAGTGACCTGTTCCACCCGGCTTAGTTTGCATATTTTAATTTCAGATTTCTTACCTACACTTTAACCCTGAAAAAGTGTACATCATTATGCTATATAACATTTTAAAATACTATCATAGTTGCAGTCAACAAATTTATAAGACTAGGAACAAAACTTTCATATAAAAGGAATAATTTAATGATATATGCCAGGGTGGATTCTTACTTTTAAAATATTGTCAGAAGGGATTTCTTAAAAACTAAGAATGGAGCAAACTTTATATATTTCCCTTGGGAAATGAGTTTTATAAATGTAGCATTAAAGCAAAAAAATTGGCAATGTTTCTGTCTATGATTTTTTCCCCAATGAAATGTCCTAGGACTATAAATTGTTGTAGAAATATTAGTTTGGAATGATTACCACTTTCATTCTATTAACTTGCTACAGTCTACAGAGTAGTGTCAAAAATATTTGTAACAATTATAGATCACACTGCAGAAAACAGGTATATATTTCAGAATATCCTGTGGCATTTCATCTTCCTCTGTTGACAGCATTCACAACCCAGTCTAAACAATTGGCCCTAACATAATGGGCTAAAATTTTCAGATCTTGTATTTGAAAATTGTGTCCCAATATCCTCTATGATGTTATTGGGAAAAGTAATGGCAATATAGAAGAGTATCTGTTTGGTATGCAGAATGTTCCAGATTGAATCCATGAACTCTCTAGTTAAAAGGAACAACAAAATATAAGTCTAGCAGCACCTTAAAAACAAACAAAACTTCCCAGGGCAGAAGCTTTTGTGAGTCAAGATTCACATTGTCAGTTAAAAGGCAGTAGGTAATGTGAAAGATCTCTACTAGTGTAATCTTCCTTATATAATTAAGATCAAAATAATATTTATTGGCTTATATTAGTCAGATTAACCACTCAAATCACATACTGAAATAAAACACAGCAAAAAAAATATTAACAAACAGGAATCTCTGGTACTAACACTACTTTATTCCTGCATACTTTTTGGGGACTGGAAGTCACTCCAGATATCCACAAAAATGTTAGTCTTTACAATGCCACAAAAATCATTTCCTAAAACAGACTAACATAGTTAAGCTCTGTGGAATTATGATGAAATTAATCGTCAGTCCATCTTTATTGTGATCACAGACCAATGTAAGGTAAATAAAGTAAAGGATAAAACATGATACAAGTAAAACATAGTAAAAATGTAGATATGGCTCTAAAAGGAATAAAAGCAAGATCTACTGGTAAAAAGAAGCTGGCGGCATAAAATATATGAGAATGTAAAGGAAACAGAGTAAAAGCATTAACAATTAAAGGAGAATAAAAACTTTAAAACTTTTGGGAAGGAGGACTTAATTAAGCAAACCAGAAAGACAAGGGTCCCTTCCACACACACAGAATAATGCATTTTCAATCCACGTTCACAATTGTTTGCAAGTGGATTTTGCTATTCCACACAGCTGCAAAGTGGATTGAAAGTGGATTGAAAGTGCATTATTCTGTATTTCTGGAAGGGGCCTTACAAAACTGTCAAAAATTAATGTTTTTTTCCAAATAATAATAAAAGGACAAACCAACTGCAATTAAGTATGGAAGTATGTTTCTTTAAAATACAGCGGTACATAGGATTAAAGCACTGATTAAAGCGCCGATTAAAGTGCCTCCTGACCAGCCGTTCACTTGTGGGTGGCTGCAACCTGGTTTTTTTAAAGATTGCAGATAGTGCAATTCTCAAAAAACCCAGTTCAGGGACTTAGCACAGGGCAGCCTTGCTTTAGGGGTGGGATCCGTGTGAAGTTTTCCCCTGAAACAGGCTTTTTACTGTCTGTAGCCTGGGTTTATCAGCCCATGTGGAAGGGGCCTTAAAGGAGTTGATAGTTAAAGTTAAGAGAACCACAAAAAGCTGCAGAGGCCCATTGAGATGAGCCAGCTAGTTTCAGGGCAAGCAGAGATTGGCTCCTTATGTGTAAACAGAAAACATGAGGAGGCACCTCTGCAATCCCACTGTGCACTGAACAGCCTCTGAAGAGTCCTGAGATAAGCAGTTTATGTTAGTAATATTGAAGATACTCAGGATCTTAAAATACCATTTTTGAAACTAAGGAGTACATATTTGCAAATAATAAATCCCCAGTTCTATCTATGGCAGTTGTATGTACACTTAGTAGTAGTAGGGTTGTGCATTTCAAAGGAAATTCATATGAATTTTGAATCAGGATTTCAGGTAGGGAGCTGTTTTTATTATCTTGATTTTTAGGAATGGGATTACCAGTTCAGGATTCTTTGCAGTTTTTTTTTTGGGGGGGGGGGTTCTAAAAATTTGGGATAATTATTTTTGTCATGTTTTAATCACATACACACACCCTCACAGAGACAGCAGGAGAAAAAAAAGGAGGGAGGCAAATACAGGAAGCTAGTCCCAGATTCAGCATTCCAGCATTATCCCCAGAGAAGGCTTCTCCCACTATTGGCATCAGAGATGGCAGAATCCACCCCACAGCTGGAAATGGCAGGCAGCCAGGCAGGCTTCTGGAGTACAATGAGGCTTGGTTGCAGCAGCAACAATCTCTCCCTCCCCCCAATTGGTGGGGGAACTTATTTGCCTTTTTAAAATTAGCAATTGACTAGCGTTGTATCTCTTTAACAGTATAGCAGCAGTGGCGTAGGAGGTTAAGAGCTCGTGTATCTAATCTGGAGGAACCGGGTTTGATTCCCAGCTCGGCCGCCTGAGCTGTGGAGGCTTATCTGGGGAATTCAGATTAGCCTGTACACTCCCACACATGCCAGCTGGGTGACCTTGGGCTAGTCACAGCTTCTCGGAGCTCTCTCAGCCCCACCTACCTCGCAGGGTGTTTGTTGTGAGGGGGGAAGGGCAAGGAGATTGTAAGCCCCTTTGAGTCTCCTACAGGAGAGAAAGGGGGGATATAAATCCAAAACTCTTCACTCTTCTTCTATAGCAATATGTATATCAGATTCTCTGAATTCCTGGGTTTTATGGGGGGAAAATAAGTCTCCAGACCCTTGGGTTGTAAAAACATATATTTTCTTTATATCTCTACAATGGAATTGGCTAGGGATTCACTCAAAAATTAAATTCAGAGAACCTGATACACAGGTTACTATACTGTTGTATTGGTATAACACTATTTGATTGCTGATATTGTTTAAAAAGTCCACTAGTGGCAGGAGAAAATACCCTCAGTGACAGCCAAGACTTATGGGAATCCAGGAGCTCACCTGCCTTCCTGCCATTTTCCAAGGATGGAGCCAATTTCTGCTACGTCCAGTGCTGAAGTGGGGAAAAGCCTCCAGTGGGGATGAATGCTATCATGGATTAGCATGATAGCATGATAGAATGCTGGTTCAGATCTTTCCCTTTTAAAATAAACTGGCATTGGTGGAGGCCAAGTTTATCCTGCCATGAGCTGGTAGCTGTTGTCTCTCTTCCCTTTAAATTGGAAAAGAGATGCTAACTAATAGTTGTTTCTTGGGTGGGTGGGTGGGGGGGTTTCATTTCAGTTATCCCTGCACTGGCACAAAACAATTAATTTGGATATACCAAAATATACACTTCTAATTGGTTAAATGGTTAAATGGAGAGATTTGGGGCTGGGTCCCTTGCCTAAATTCCAGACAACTCATTAAACATAAAAGTCCTCTTTTTTTTAAACACACACACACAAAAAGCCTGAAAAACCTGCACTGAAGGGAGCATAGAAGTAGTATGTGCTCAACTGTGCTTAACATCGTGCTTATGTGCTTAAAATGGTGCAGATTGTTTCCACAAAGTCTGCAACTGACATGTAAATTGGGGTGCTGTGTAGTTTCCGGGCTGTATGGCCGTGTTCTAGCAGCATTTTCTCCTGACGTTTCGCCTGCATCTGTGGCTGGCATTTTCAGAGGATCTGAGGACATGTAAATTGCTTACGATAGTGCCATAAGAAGGTGTATAACATATGGTAAGAATTCTTGTGTTTCATCAGTGTATTTCACTGTACAACACTTCACTGTACAGGAGCATTTCACTTTACATGACAGAAATGTTCAGCAATGTGACATATTTCAAGTTGGGGAAAAGAAGCTCAAACTCATTTCCCCATCTCATTTTTCCTGTACAATAACCAGAATGAAGAATTTTTCATTTCTTCAGCACTGAGAGCATAAGGCCAGATGTTAGAAGATGGGATTCTTGCTATAAATACTGCACAGGAAAAAATGACAACACAATATGAAAGGAACACAATATTCTACCCCAAAAGTTCCAAACCAATTTTTCCCTATCTTTTTTATTTTGGGACCAGTTTAGAGAAATGCAAGGACCAGTTTACAGAAATGGTTCCCACCTCTGCACACACACAAACCATTTTTTTTAAAAAAAACTGTACGCTTTACGTGAAGCAAAGTGTTTTGCACTGGGCTATGCCTGCACACATCTTCAAAACCTTTCTGCTCTGTAGCTTCCAATACATGCTGGGTTCTGCTCCCAAGTCATGCTGAAATTCCAATAATTTTTTATATCAGGCTCTCGTAGCCATGTGACCTTTGACATACAAACATATCTTTTGCAAAGATAACTCTATTCTCCGTAGAATATAACTTGTGAGATAGTTAGACAATATATAATGGAAAACTGAAAATGGTCCTGTAGCTCAAACACTACATGAAGAGAACTTTTTTATATATACTGTGTGCAATCTCATTATTTCTACACCAAGTCCATCATTGTAAGGGATTGTCATTATTCTGAACACTTTGAGTTAGCATAATAGTTCCCCATATGAGGCTGGGAATCTCAGCTGAGAGTAATCACAACTTTCAGAAGGCACAGCAAGCTCTTGTGCTTACAGTGGAACCAACAGATAATTACTGCTGATAAAGAACAACAGAAGTCCAATTGTTGTAGCACCCAGCTGGCCAGATGTTTGGAAAGAAGAGGAAAGCAACCTAATCCCCCCCACCAGTCATGAATGTTTAAATCCTTTTGAGTTCTTGGATTCACATTTTTATTGTATATACTACTACATTAATTACTATTAATTATTAATATATTTTATCCTGATTCCTTCAACACACACAGTATCACCACCTTTTCCTTTTATTGTCACAACAAACCTGTGAATTAGGATTGCCAGCTCAAGGATGGCAACTGGCAGGAGACTCACTGTTGAGGGAGGAGCTCCCCAGAGACATAATAATGTCAGTAGCAATGTACTGACATCACTTCCAGTGCAAGCATGAAAATACATCAGTGCATTATTGGGAGTGCTCTAGCATTCAGCCACAAGTCTATGGTTTATCTATTCCTCACACTGTATTCTTAGATTATGCTGAATGTTCCTATCTCAGCCTTCACAACTAGTTTACTTTTCCTATCCAAATCTATGAGACAAGAAAGTCAGGGTCAGCTCAAACCTGAAGAAGGGAATCATTTCACAAAAGATCTCTGACCCTGCCTGCTTCTGACCAGACCAAAACTGCTAGGGGACTTGTCATGACCTGTCCTGGCTACAGTAGCAATGGTATCTATTTGCTGTTGGGTAAAGCCTAGGAATAAGTGGATGAGGTTTCATTAACTATCTGCAGTGTTTCTAACATTTTAATCCATGCATGTAATATTGCTATACTGTGGATACAATCTGGGGTAGTGAAGTGGGCAACAGGAGCCGTTGGGGAGGAAGCATCTACTACCCATTAAAGTCATCCCCAACCATCTGAGAAAAAGATTAGCTCAATATGTCAGTTACAAAGTTCTTCTATTCCAGGAGGGCTCCATGGACAGCTTATATGAACCTGTTAAAGAAAACCAAGAACCACAAGAAGCTATTTGTATGATCAGCCGGGCTAACACTCCAGCAAATGTCCCAATGAAGTATGGACCTCCTGAGAGATCTCAGTCATTGGTAAGTGACACTAACAATGTTGTGTCTCTGAAACAGGAAAAAAGTGAAATATCTCTTGTAACAAAACCAAACAGGGGCGAAGGAAAGGATTCCCCTTTCACAAATTCCAAGCCCTGGGAGCTATTACCTCAGGAATTATTCCTTATTGACTTTAGGGATCTCCCAAATAATAAGCACCAGAGCCCTTATCGCCTAAACAAACTTTATTCATCTACTTGTTACAGGTAAATAGCAAATGGATGAGCTGCAAGCAGAGGAAACCTCTGTGGGGAATCGTCTCGGAGAATCTGCTGCAGCACACAAAATGGCAGGTCCACTGTTAAATTGACAAGCGCTCCGTGCAGCAGGCAGGAAAAAAAAGATCTATTTTGGCTGAAAACACTTGTGTTCTCCTGTGATGTGGGAACACAAAATGCCAACACGGATCTTTTTATAACATCCTAAAGATGTTATATTTATGCTGTGTGGAATCCACCATTATCTGCTATAGATCATATGGAGGAATGTTATGTACAGTCTGTCAAGACGACTAAGATCAATATTATGGAACTCACTGATCTAATCTACCTCTGGTTCCAAACAATTAATCATGCACAATAGATGGTTTACATTGAATGTAAAGCCACATCAAAAGCCAGTACTGTGGGGTTCAGTTGAGCATCATGAAGGAGATAGGCATATTCATCAAATGTATACATAAAGCCCTGCTTCTGCATGTAAAACAAACTTCCTTTCTACACAAACATTCTAAAATGTTTGTAAAACCTTTGCAAAACTTTTTAAATCCCACCTTTTATCCACATTCATCCACTGGAAATGACTTTTGGCTGCCATTTTGTGATTTCCCCCCCTTTATTGAGTTCTGTATTGAATTGATGCTTCAGTGCTTCAGCCTCATTCTACACTCATATACTCAATGCTTCAGAGATCGCCACCCCACCCCCCTCAAATAAACAAGTAAGGGGGAACTGAGTGAGCTCCATGGATGATATGTTTTATTTCCTGCTTCAAAACATTGTAAATGAATTGTGCAGAAAAAGCCAAAGTTTGTCAAAAATTGTGTCATGAAAAAATGAAGCATCTCTATAACTTGTTCCATTGTGTTGAAAACAGAACTGTTGAAGCACTTGTTGCTATTTACAAGCATCTGCACAATGTTTTGTAGTGATACTGTTTTAAAAATAACAAGATGGCAGATCTTGCTTGTATACAGCATGAATCAACAGATGTTATTTTCAGTGTGTAGTATTACTGTTTATTACTGAACCTATTTCGGTTATCTCTTGAAAATCAGGTCACCATGTTAATGTATGTTACTAAAATTAAAGCTGCAGCATAAGGCATAGCCAAATAGTCCCAAATGCCATGAGACAAATAGAATGGCTGCTTTCCCTTTGTATCTTCTGAATGACTATTTGTAGGCAAGCATATGGTAAACTAGTGCAGCCAACGTTTGCACAACTGTAGGGACCCATGCTTCAGTTTTGGGCAGACATATAGGATGGTAAAGTTTTCATTTCTAAAAAATTCATCGTATCATAATATGAATTCATTGTATCATAATTCAATGTGCTGACATTTCATTTTATTTTATGATTTTACATTTTATGTTTTTATTACTATTGATTGTTTCCTGATTGCTTACTAGACCTATATGACAATCATTAAGTGCTGTACCTTATGATTCTTGACAAATGTATTTTCTTTTATGTACACTGAGAGCATATGCACCGGAGACAAATTCCTTGTGTGTCCAATCACACTTGGCCAATAAAGATTCTATTCTATTCTATTCTATTCTAATTCCGTTTTGCCGACGTTTTGATTGGCTGCAGCTAAGGTGCGGGGAGAGCAGGTAGCAACATTGGAAAAATAAACAGGCCCGTCTCCCACAGTGTTTGCATGGGCGCAGAATCGGTGCGCACTTTTTCAAAAGAACTGCCAATTTTATTGTTTTTTTTAAAGCTGCAGGATAGGGAAAATCTCATGGGGCGAGCCCAATTTAGGCACGGAAGCCTTGTAGAATTTATGCCCAAACCGGGATGGTTCACTTCCTTATCACAGGATATACTGGCTGTGGGGAGAATGCCTAAGTACACATCAAGATAACCATATTAAATTAATTCATGCACTATGTAGGTCCGTTTTTAGATTTCCCCCCCTTACATCACTGGCTTTCTCTGAAATAAAGCACTAGTAGGTTTCCAATAACATTTCTTCTCATTTTGTATCTTGTTTCACATTTATCAGATATTAAGATACGTTTAAGATTCCCAAATGGTTCTGCTGAAGTAAGGAGAACCTCAAGTTTTCTGACTCAAATCTGCCTTCTTTGTAGGGTTGTCAAACCTACACCGTTAAAGCCCAGAGTTTTCCTGGACTTGCAACTGATCTCCATGCTACAGAGATCGGTTCCTCTTGTGTAAATGAGAGTTTCAGAACATGGACTATATGACATTGTATACCTGCTGAGTTTTCTTACCTCACCAAACTGCATCCTTCCCAGAATCCACTCCCAAATCTCCCAGAATTTACCAACCCAGAGTTGACAATTCCGAACTTCTCCCAACCTTTATTATTTATCTGATATACTTCTTTTTTTAAAAAAAAAACAAGGTCTTTTTCCTTGCAGTGATAACTGGAATTCCCTTCAGACTTGATAGCCAAAGCATTTGACCTTAATCATTAGAATACTTTCTTGTCATGAAGTTGGATTTGAAAAAGAAAAAAAATCAAGTGGGCTTACTTCCAAGTGAATGTAGTTAGAATCTGAATACCAGTATTTGAATTTTAGTAGCAGACCTAGCCATTTTAAAATCAAATCATATTAGGGATTTAACAAAAAAATCTAAAAAGCCAGTGCGTTTAAAATATGTTGGCTGGAAAGGGGTGCATGCAGCATATGCATTGTGTCACTGAATTTTAAGCATCTTGCTTAACTGTTTTCATTTCATTTTCATTTATTCAATTTATATGCTGGCCTTTCCTTTGTGAGTTCAGGGCAGCTTCCAGCATATAAAACAATAAAATCATAAATTAAATATATTTAAAACATAGATGGCAACTGAACTAATCTTAACATACTCTAAAAATTCATAACTACATCTCAATAGAAAACAGAGCACTATAGGATGAGTGCGGGGGGTGGGAGAGGAAGGTCTTAGATGGTAAACCTTACCTGCTTGCAATCAGAAGCATTGCTGGGGCGGGGGAGCCAATCAGAATACAGCACACCGGGAATGTTCAAGCATGTGCGTTGCCTCTGCATTGTAAAAACAAAAAAGCAGGTACAAAAGAAATTGGAATATTTCCTCCCGGTCTTCTAGATTCATTTATGGAAACAGGCACTCACGTGAAGAGTGAAACGGGGATAAAATAGATCCGGATTTTTACATACCAAATGTAACCTGGTATAATTATGCCACTCAGAATTGACATCTGTTGAATGTATGTGAACAGCATTATTGAGCATCGGAATATCATATAAACTACTATGTCCAGGGGGAATGTTCACCAGCAATTATGTTATTCAGGAAAACTGTATGTCAGATCTTTTGGAACAGCAAAGCTTGCCAAGGAGAAATGTAGATGATGGAAGAGAGTCAAAGGTCGCAAAGGATGCAGTAAACCTATTTCCATGTTGGCAGTTCAGTTTTTGTTTCTCAGATGGCTTGCTAATCAGTCCAAGTGTAGCCTTATTGATTTTGTTTGGCCAGCTGTTTGGTACTAAACAGCTCCTCTAGTTAAGTGTCCTATTAGATATTCGTCCTACTGCATTCATTCACTTGCTTGTCAGTATTGAGAATCCAGATTTTAACAGCAGTTGTGAACAGTGACTGTTGCTATATTGAAGATGATCTTAAATATTTGTAAGTTGAAATATAAAGTAATTTTTCCATGGTGGGTTAGCTGAAAATGGGATAGATTTGTTCTTTATAACTACAGTGGTTTCCACAAGAGACAGGCTTGTATGTTTTTCCTGTTGCTAGTGCAGGTGCTGACAAAGAGCAGTGGCAATGGCGCTTCTATATGGCAGGTTTTCCCTGCAGTTGCCCTGCCTCAGCACCCCAACTGATATACTACTGACATAACATGGTAACAATATGGCTCTCCAAACAATATCTGTAACAGGTACTCTGAATTCCTAGTGTTCCTTTTTAAAAAATCTGTAACACCTTTCATTGTAGAGATAAAAGGGAAAAGGCATACCTCTGTGAGAGAAGGCGTTGCGTTTTTCCATCTTCGACAAGCCCGGCGGCTGGCCCCTTTCCTCTCCCAAGCAGACCTAGCTACTGTGATCCATGCAACGGTCATCTCCAGGCTAGACTATTGCAACTCGCTCTACACGGGCCTACCCTTGCGTCTGATCCGGAAGTTAAAATTGGTCCAGAATGCAGCGGCCTGTCTGCTCACAGGGGGTGCCGCTAGAGACCACATCTCACTTGCGTTATGCCATCTGCATTGGTTACCAATAGAATTCCGAATCATTTTCAAGGGGTTGGTGCTAACCTTTAAGGCCTTGCGTGGTCTAGGACCTCCGTACCTGCGGGACCGTCTTGCCCCATATGTCCCAAACTGGCCTCTGCGCTCTGCAGAGGCCAATTTGCTGGTGATCCCTGGCCTCTCCATGATGCGGCTAGCCTCTACCCGGGCCAGAGCCTTTACAGCTCTGGCCCCCATCTGGTGGAACGCTCTCCCTCCAGATGTGCAGGCCCTGCGGGATCTCAATGAGTTCCGCAGGGCCTGCAAGACTGAGCTGTTCCGCCAGGCCTTTGGGGAGGCTGGCCGCTGATGCCCCCCCCGTTAACATCTGTGGATCCTGCCGTCCCTCCCCTCTTTTAGGGGATTGGTTAGTAGGTTGCCTCTTGTATTATTTATTGTATTTGATATTAACACGCTGCTTTTAATGGGGTTTTAATGATTCAAAGACTATAGAGCCATTTATTATGATTTATTTAGCGATTTGAGATTTATTGATTTTATTTGTGCTCTATTTGTATATTCATGTTCACCGCCCTGAGCCCTTCGGGGGAGGGCGGTATATAAATGTAATAAATAAATAAATAAATAAGGCACAAGCAACTTTCTTTAAAAAAAGAAAAGAAAACTTGCTACATAAGCTGTTGTAATGTTATATCAATATAAGGATAAAAGTGGGGTCAGTGAAACTCATGAGAGAGGAATCCCATCTCCCCTCCATTGCTGCTGCCACCAATCCCAGGCTCAGTGAGGCTCCCAGCCTCTGCTGTGGAGCTTGCTGCAGTTTCCTCCCCCTCCCTTAAGTCCTTCTCCCCATCACTGCCACTGTCATTGCAAATGACCCAGGCCCAGGAAGGCTCCTAGTTTCTGCAGTAGATACCAGTTTGACTTTCCTTCCCCATATCACTGCCACCATCAAGGACGATGATCCTTGCCCAACAAGGCTGCTGGCATCCTCCTCCCCTGAACAGTAAGTGAATGGTCTGCACATATGCAAACAACATTGTTTTTTTTAATCAGTGGGATTTAAACCCCCCAATAATTTTGTTTTAATTTTCATATTATTCTGCAGACCTCGGGGGTCCTCCAAATTTGCAGAAAAACTTGTTGGGGTCAGTCTGCCCCCTATTTGCACATTTATGTGTCTGCGGGCAGAGGATAGACTTCAGAATTAGATATATAGATTCCATTGGGATTTTATTTTTTTAAAAATCTCTCCCTGATGGCAGAGGGGATGAAATGGGGATTGGGTTGTGGGGATTGTGGCAGCCACCTACACAGCAGTCATCCCAGATATGCTGTGATCTTTCCAAAACTTTGGAGCAAAGCAAGTTAAGAAACATAGAAGAGCCTGAGAAACTCTGGGAAGTTTACAAATGTACCACAATGGTGTCCCAAACCAATGGGAATTATGTACCCTAAACAAATGAGAATTATATACTCTAATACATTATACAGCAGATGTTTGGCACCAATCTTATTTGTAAGGAATTCCATAGAAGCAGAAATAAAAGGCTCTTTGGTGTAAAAGACCGTTTATTCAGACATCTTAGAAAGCTCAAGTACACGCAGTGGCAGGAATAAGATCTCCCGCCAGAAACACAGGTTACAACTCTGTCCATCCCATCCCCCCTCCCGGATTCCCATGGGAACGGAGGTCTCATCTCCCTCGCAGAGATAAGGTCTTCCGCACTGAGAAGGCTGGCCCATCGCCTGGGCTGTGGAGATACCGTAGTCAAGACACAGGCGGCTGCCCACTCTCATCAACACCATTGAATCCTTTACACTCCTGCCTCCCTTAAAGAAGACCCCTCCCCCCCAGGTTTGTGCGGAAAGGCGCGGTGGAAAGCAGAAATAAGGGCTGAAGGCGTCAATATTTTCCGGAATAAACCCATTGATTATTATATACCCAGAGGAATACCCCACCCAAAGAGACTAAATATTGTAAGCGTTTTGCGATTAAAGTTGAGAGTCCAAGGATGGCGTCAATTACCAGAATAATGCTTGTGGCCATCAATAATAATAGTCGGTGCAGGGGGGCCTCTCGGCAGGTCGTGCCAGGCATGCTTGTCGGAAAGCAGCGGGAGCCTCCTTGAGTAAACTGGAATGATGGAAGACAGGATGAATGTTACTTACTAAGAGAGGATTAGGCAAATCCAATGCGGGCAGTGACATCATTAATCACTTTAGTAATCCTGAAAAGGGTCCCATACGAATCTTTTGCCCTAGTTTAGAAAGAATTTATGCACGTCTCTGAAGATTTTTGGTAGACAAATACACCCAGGCGCCCACAACGTTCAGAGGAAATCTGAGCGGTGCCTTATCCGCTTACAGCTTTTTTTTGGGAGTCTTTGTAGCCTGTTGTAAGGCAGTCTGGACCGTTTTCCACCCCTGCAGCCAGTAGAGATGAAATCCATTGTTTGAAACTCTGGAGGATCCAATGCTTCGCGCAGGTAGTTCTGCGACAGCAGTTGGGAAGGAAGCGACCAGACACACAATTTCGAAGGGGTTTTGTACTGCTATAGAACCCGCGTTGTTATAGAGGCGGTACTCCATAAGCGGAGATGAGCTTCGCACCAATTGTCTTGGTGGTAGTTGGTGTAATAGCGTAAATACTGCTCTAGGGTTCTGTTAAGTTCTCTCCGACTCACCGTCACTTTGAGAGCGTGGTAGAAGCGGCAACCGCCGAGGCGGCCCCTAACAACCCTAGAAACTTTCCAGAACTTTGAAATGAATTGGGGGCGGCGGTTAGGAGACCACCTTATGAGGGCGGAGTGCAGGCGGTAAACATGCTGAATGAACAGACGAGCTAACAGGAGGCGGAGGGGATGGAAGCACATGGAATAAAATGGAGCTTGTTTAGAAAAAATAAGTCCCACCACCCACCCACAAGACCGTGTTGCCATGACTTTTCTAGCAAAATCTGTAATAAAATCCATGGAGATGACTTCCCAGGAAGGGAGGCCACGGGAGAGTTTCAACAGACCATGGGGCTTTCCCGGAACGGTCTTGGCTTCTGCACAAACAGAGCAACCTTTAATATCACGTCTCAATGTCCTTGCGCCGCCAGCGCCACCAGGAAGTAATGGCCGGGCCAAATGCTAAGAGTTTTAAGAAAGCAAAATGTCCAGCCGGCGGGCATCATGGCGAGCCTCCGAGGAACACTGCTTGCGGAGGAGGAGAGCCGCGATTACCAACAATCCCCGCGCCGCTTAAGCGCCATTCTCCAAGCGCCAATTGGGACTCGCAACTTCCCTCCGCCCGGCTTCAGCGTCGCCATATCTCAAGTTCCGGTAGGAAAGGAGAGACCAGCGGGCTGGGAATGGGCGGAGAAGGAGGAGTGGATGTCACAGAGATCGGGTGACAGCCATCCCACAACTGGGAGGAGGGAACAGTCTGGCGTGAATGTCCGAGTAAAGCTGGCTCCACCCCTCCCGGGTAGGCCTTGAGAGCGCATCAGCCGGTATTATTGGCGGGTTTTCGGGGGGGAAAAATATGGACCCGTGAAAGAGAAGCGAGAAAAGAAATCATTGCGCCATTATGAAGTTATTAGCGGACATCTTGGGGGGAGGGTGGAGAAAGCGGCCAAGTTCTTGTGATCCGACCAAACTTGAAAGGGGTGTTTAGCCCCCTCCAGCCAGTGGCGCCAAGTGGAGAGTGCTACTTTAATGGCACTTGATCTCTTTATCCCCCACAGTCCAGTTGAGTTCAGCACCGGAGGAATTTCTTTGATAAATAAGCACCACCGGAACCAGCCTATCATCTTTATTTCTCTGCAACAGGAGGGCTTGCCCCAAAGCGCTTTGTCCGAGGCATCCATGTGAACCACAAGCGCGGAGATCTGGGTCAGGGAGCTTTAGGATAGGGTCGGTGGTAAAAGCAAACTTTAAAAGCTGAAGGGCTGACTGACATTCTTCGGACCAGGAAGGGGGGGCCCCGGGCTGGGCGGACAGTGGATCTTTACCCTTAGATGCGTAGAGGTCTGTGAGAGGGAGAAGTCAGTTCAGCGAATTGGGGTATAAAGTCACGATAGAAATTAGCAAAACCTAGAAAAGATTGGAGTTCTTTTTTGGGTTGGTGGGGGCCGGCCATTGGAGGGACAGCACATCAATCTTAGCAGGATCCATTTTTTGAGCCCTCGAGGCGAGATCAGATAACCCAAATAGTCAATAGAGTTTAATGGTGGAAACAGCACTTGGAGAAGTTTGGCAAAAGAGGGAGTTGTTGAGCAAGCGTTTCAATACTTCGAACCAATGCTTCATGCTCCTCCATGGTTTGTGTGAATAAATGAAAGCGTCATCTAAGTACACCACTACTCCCTTGTACAATAAATCATGGAGAACTTCGTTGATAAGGGCCATAAAAGCTCCGGGGGCCCCACTTAACCCGAATGGCATTATTAAGTATTCAAACTGTCCAAACTTTGTATTAAATGCAGTCAAGTGTTCATAGCCTTCAGCAATTCTGACCCTGTAGTAAGCTTCTCTCAAGTCCAACTTAGTAAAGAGTCGTCCTTTGCCCTTTAATCGTCTAAAAGATCCTTGATCAAAAGGCAAAGGGTATTTATTGGACAGGGAGACTGCATTGAGACCTCGGTAATCTGTGCAGAGCCGTAAAGACCCATCTTTCTTTTACAAACAATACAGGAGCAGCATGTGTGTGTGTTTGGTAGCCCGCCCGATATGAACCCATGGCGAGCGGGGTTCTTGTCTAAGAAGAGCACGAAGTTCCTTCTCCTCATTGGGACACTCATCACGGTGGATTCTACGCTTTGGGCAGTTAAGCCCCTGGCTAGCTATTCACCGATTTTGCAGTCAGTGTCTCTATGGGGTGGCAACTGATGGCATTCTTGCTCCTGAAATACTCTGGCTAGATCTTGGTACGCCCGGATTGGGATGCGGTAGAATCGGGAGCAATAAGCTGATGAAGAAACCAGGGGGGGGTGTGTGTGTCAGGAGAAGTCGAGTTTTCCCCAATTCATGTGTTCCCCGCCAGGAAGGGTCGAGTGAATTCCAAGATCCTTTCTTTCCAAAGAATTTTTTGGTTCATGTAACAACAACCATGGCATGCCCAGAACTATGGAGTGTTTGGCCACTGTAAAGCATGAGAATAAAACTAATTTTCTCCCAATGGTCGGCATGGCATGAGAGAACAGGTTGCGTTTTGAACTGGGCGGGTCCTTCGCTCCCGAGAGGACTGCCGTCCATTTGGGTGAAAGGTATGGGCTTAGCCAGGGGGGGACTTAGGTCTAGACCTAGCTCACCTCCGCCACCTGAGGGCGCGACCAAACAATGGGAGCAGCCAGAATCCCACAAGAGGCTGAGAGCTATATCTGGTATGCTTAGCGGGGTTGGCCAGAAGCGCTTGGATTGTAATGGGAGCGCTGCCTTCACTCACCAGCGTCTGGAGTCGAACCCATGTCCATTGGGGCTGAAGAAAGGCAAACAGCTGCTTCCCCTCCTCCAGTTGCATGTAACCGATGACTGCTTTAAAACTGAGGCCCGTTGAGGTGACCCTGATTTCGCGATGGTGGCTTGGCAGATGGGGTGCGCGCGGCCGGAGTGGTTGGCTTCTGTTTTTTCGGGCAGTTGGCGGCTAGGTGACGGGACCTCCGCGGTAAAGACACAATCCCAGTCGGCCCGGCAGCTCAGAAGGTGAGGGTCTCGGTAGAGGCGGCTGGGCTTGGCTTGGTGGACGCAGTGGCGGCAGGCAGTTGGCTGACCTCCACGACACGAGCGTACTCCAAAGCGAGGCATGCCACTTGGGATCACAATTCAATCCAATCAGCAATAGATGCGGGGGAGCCGAATTAAAAGCTTACCGTTTCCGCGGCTTACCGTCGACAGCATCCGAGAAGTATTCGCATTTCATGCGCTCAGAGCCACTCAGGAGAGTCGAGCAGCCGCCCTTACGAAAATTCACGGGAACAAATTCTGCAAACGGCGGTTGCCTTGCTGAATAGTTTTGATGGCGTTCGCCGGATAGCTTCATTTTCCGCACCACCTGGATCTTCGGAAAGCGAGCCACTCAAGGACTTGGAGGAATCTGCCGAGGTACCCGATGCGGTATCTTCATCTTGCAGGTTCAAAGGAAGGTCACAAACCAATGCGGCTGCTGCCCCCATCAGGACTGAGGCGATGTCCACGTATTATTTTGGCGCTCAGACCCGGTATAAGTCATCATAGTCCTCCCATGTGGGCATCGAGTTGCAAGATGAAGTAGGGAAGTTTGGAAGCGGTCCCATCCCGAAGCGAGGCAGGTATTGGAGGTCTGTAGTAACCCCTCTCCCGTATGGCCCTTAGCAAGCCCGCGGCGGCGGTTCGCGCCAGAGTTGAGGCGGGTTCAGAGAGCAGCGGTTCTAGCGGGGGGGGGGCGGAATCGGAGGTATCAGCGGTGCCGCTGGTGTTCGGTGGGAGCGGTCCTTGGAAGGTGGCTGGACCCAGCAGCGGTCGCCCCTCTGGCGCCCGGCTGTACCCGTGACAGCGTAGAGCTCCCAACTTGGGCTGTCCTGGTCTGCTGCTTCTTCAGTTCCCCTCTCCAAGGCAGCCAGCTCTCTCTCCTTTCTTTAGTCAATGCATCCTGAATAGCATGCAAAGCTGCTTTCTCCGTTCCAATTTAGCCAGTTAAGTCCCGTTGAACAGCTGCAGTAAGTTCACTTTGTGTAATGCTGCAAGGCCTGAATTTACTTTAGATGTTGGCTGGCTGTAAGCTCAGTTTGGGTGTTCCAAGGACTTTGCTATCATGAACCTGATAGATTCTGCGCATATTGCCGTTGGAGCGCCTCTTTGGCACGGTCGGAGAATTCTGAGTTGGACTTCTTTGCGCTGCTGCTCCGGTCTCTCTGCAGAGTTTTCACGCTCTTGCTGCAGCTGTTCCCATTCCCTCTTCCCATAGCTGGCGTTCACGGGCCCATGCTTCTTGGGCATCTACGCGAGTCGGCCCACTTCCTCATCAGCTCTCTTTCGATGGGAGAGGGAACAGATCCCGGCTGGGAGTGCGGAGGCTTTTCTCTCGGACTCCTCGTCTGGTCTGGAGTCACAGCGAGACATCGTGTGCCACCGGTGTAGCTCCGGGGAGCATCTCAGGTGCAGCAGCTGCTCACGGGATCAGGGGGGGGTCGATCGGAAGAAGCGATGCGGATACCCCTCCCAATCCCCTGAGTATAGTCCCAGCGTGTCACGGTGAAGTCTTGGACGACTGAGCCCCAGTGCTGTGCCCGCGGTGTGGTTCTTTGGGAGACATCACCAAAATACTGTGAGTCCAGGAATGGATTCAATGGACTCCTGGGTTGCCGCATGAAGGTGGTCAGGCCACGTCTCCTCCGTGACAGGTTTGCATCTGAGGTTTGTAAATCCCATGCAGCAACGGGTAGATATCCGATCCACAGGAGCTTCGATCCATAGACAGCGCTAAGGCGACTCATGTAAAGTCCCCATTGGTGGGTCTTCCGTCCCTACGTTCCAGCGGAGTAAAGGAAGACTTCGAGTGCTGATAATCTGAGGGGCCGGAAAGAAGAGTCACCAGCGAGGAACCAGTTCTCCACGCCCGAGTTCCTCCCAGATCCAGAAGGGAAAGGTCGGAGGCCCTCTTTGGGGAGCTACCGCACCTTCCCCAGAAACATCCCAACCTCTCCATGCCGAGGCACCAGAGGTCCACTGCACTAGGAATATAGATGAATTAGGATTCCTGCCACAATGTAAGGAATTCCATAGAAGCAGAAATAAAAGGCTCTTTGGTGTAAAAGACCGTTTATTCAGACATCTTAGAAAGCTCAAGTACACGCAGTGGCAGGAATAAGATCTCCCGCCAGAAACACAGGTTATAACTCTGTCCATCCCATCCCCTCCCGGATTCCCCATGGGAACGGAGGTCTCATCTCCCTCGCAGAGATAAGGTCTCCGCCGGAGAAGCTGGCCCATCGCGCCCGGGCTGTGGAATGTAGTCAAGGCCAGGCGGCTGCCCCTCTCATCAACACCATTGAATCCTTTACATTATTACAAGAATGAATGGTAGGATATTTCCTCTTTCAGAAGAAGAGAAGTTGCACTCAAAATTATCATTAAACAGAGTCCTCTGATTTGATCTTCTTGAACTTTTTCATTCAAGTATCTCCTCCTTGCATCTGTCAAAAATTAAATTAACTGTACCAGAGGTAAACTGGTTAGTTAATGTTTCCAGTGGACCACAGCACTTGCAGCCTGTTGTCAGTCTCCTGGCAGCCAGGAACAGAGCCAAGGGCAAGTACCTTTGCTTAGCACTGTAGAGGTCACTCAGCCTGGCTTCTTCCAGGGCCATTTTGACTTTCCAGTCCATGGCCGCCTTCCACACAGGACCAGTTCTCCCATCCCTAGAAGTAGATCTCAGGTAGAATTAAGGTCTCAAATACATCATGAACAGATCAACAAATTATCCTTGATTCAATATGGCAGCCATGAGCTGTGGAGAAACTGAAAGTGAGAGCTTTAAACAGGTGGGAAAAATAAGATGTTTCCTTCATTCTGCACAGCAAGCAGGAAGCATATTCAACCTGTCTTGGGGGAAAAGATAGTTCAGCATTTTTGGAATAAGTCGTGTTGAACAGAAATAAAATGTCCTGAGGATGTCTTGAGGGAAATAGCCATGCAAACTTCCTCTCCAAAACACTTTTTTTCACACCCTCAAGACATTTTATTTGTGCTGTGCAGAAAAGATCTTGTTCTATTATTTTAATAAGGAATTGGGGAATATGAGAGAGGCTGATAGGATTTCATTTAATGCCTATTGGAAATTTTTGATCGGCAAAAAACTGCATTCTTGTTTTCCACTGTTAATACAGAAATATCAAAGGTGCATGTCTGATATTATCAAAAACAATTGGCTACTTCCACTGTCATTCATGGATAGAGGAGGGATTTTTGTAAAGTGCCTTGCTTACCTTTTACAAATTACTAATTAAATTTTTCTCCAGCTTCAAAGAATGCTAAATCAGTGAAACAAATTGCTCAGCATCAACAGGTTGTAATGAAAGACATAAATAATGTGTCGGGTCTTTGTCTTTGTGTTTTAGAGGATGTTTAGTACAGTAGTTAACTAGAAATAACGGCTCTCTGCTGTGTCACTCTGTTAGCTGCTGAATCAATATGGTTATTTATAAAATAGACTCTAGAAATGGAAAATGAGATTAGCAGTGATGGTTCAGCAATAAGGCCTGTGGAAAAAATGCTGCTTAGTCCAAAGCACAACGTCTAATCTCCTGTCTTCTATTTCTAGCATGAGAGCTATTAGGCCTACACCTTATTTGCAACTCTAAGCGTATTAACTAAGCCTGCTTGTACTCTCATTCTGATTTCTATCAGTTGCCATCTGAACATCATTACTTGACACTCTCCTGGAATGCTGCTATATTCCTAAAGCAACAGGATCATATCTGTTTTAGAACTTTGAAGATCAATGGTCCTCAGGGACAACTACCTGAGAGCACTGTACAGCCCTGCCTAGTTCAATCTCATATATTTCCAGGTGAAAAGGATCCCTAATAGCCAGGTTTGGACAGGACTGTTTGTCTGAGACCTTGAACACCAGATGTCAATTAAAGTAGGTAATGCTGGGCTGGACAAAGATAAACCAAAGATCTGACATAGTGTAACCTCTATCTGTGAGTTCTGTGGGGCAGAACTTGGAATGAGTTTGCAACAACAAATTTTAAAAACAAAATGGTTTACTTTCTTAACATATAACACATAACATCAACATTTAACATCACATTTCAAGGTCCTGTTCAGGTTGCATTTTCAAGTCCTTATATTTACAGTCTACTGATACTGCCAATTCTTCTTTGCAAGTGGGTTGGCTCCTGAAGACTCCAAGGGCTTGATGAACAGGCTTCAACATGATGAAGGTTTCCAGGAGAACTCTCACCCATTACAACCACAAAAAGAAGCCCTGAAACAATAAACTCCAACATTTACAACATAGCAAAATAAACAACTACCTTCCCAGTAGTTCCCAACAATATTGCAGTTACCTTAACAAGGTGTTAAGGGCTTATACAACCAAGGTCCGAGTCTGGTAGCCTTGTCTCCTCCAACTACATGAGGTCTGCTGCAGCCTCTTGCTGCTTTGAGTCTCCACCCCTTACTGGGTCAACCCATTCTGAGCATGGGGGTTACAATAGCATGAAATATCCCTGTACGTGCAGGCTCGGCTAGTCTAGCATTTTGGTGATGCTAAAATCACAGTGCTGACTTAGTGAGAAGTCTTTGACTTCTTTCATTTTTTGAATATGCTCCATATCCAGTGTTCTGTCTCCCAAGCAAACTAAATTCAGGTGTCTTGCTCTTGGCCAGAACAAAGTCTAAGACCCACAGGCAAACAAGCAACAGTTCAAAAAAGGTTTAATAGTACTGAAAGTTTAGGATTCTGACTCATCCCATGAAGTCTAACTAAATAAAGAATATTTGTGATGCTGGAAATGATTGGTGATGGTTTGAAGAACTTGCAGACACCAACTTTTTCTTAATTGCTTCTAAGGAAGCTGTTTTGCTGCTTCTGAGATCACCCGGTGTCCTCTATTTGGACTCTGTTTCCTTGCAATTCTGTTGAAACTTGGTTGCTCAAATACCATGAATCTTTAACACTTTAAACATCTGAGATATTGCTGTCTCCAGCCTTCCCCAGACACCTGAAAAACTAAACAGACTGTAAAACAGGATCTGCTAACTAATAAGAATGCTATAATGCTTTGCCTCTAGACAGATGACTTCTTAAAGGGACAGGGTTTAACTATGGTTCCCTCCCACAGAATACTGTACAAAAAACGACTAAGCCCATTCTACTTAAGGTACAACTGAGGCTTAAATAAAGAAAATGGCAAGGGAGTCTGAAGGGGCATGACATCCAGAATTTTTACTTATTTAGACAAGTAAGACCTTAATAAAATGTGAAATTCTATTTCATTGTCAGCTCTGCTAGGACTGCCCACAGAACTTATTATAACTCCAATACATTAGTCCTCGAGCATCCTAAGATGTAATAAAAAAGCAATATTGATCCTGTGAAGAGTCCGAAACCCAATCATTTGGAAATCTTTTTCTCTAGCCCTTCCCTGATTGTGTATCAGGACTGCCTATTTTGTTTTCCTTCATAAGAACTGGTTTGGAGAAATTGAGATGATGCAAAGCCTGGTTATTTTTGTAGGCTTAGTTATTTGCTTAGTCTTGCCATCATGAACATTTTCTCCATCAACCACTCATGTGATTATTTGTTTGATGACTTATATGCAGTATTGACCAGGAGATAAATTAATCTTTGGCCATTTCCGCTTTTGAATTGGAAGGGATGCGGGTTGATATCCCCGGCTGACCACGACCCCTCTAGATTCCGGTCCATGAGCGGTCCCAGAATTTCCGGCTCCCGGAAGACGGAGCAATGTATAGAACTCTTTGCCCTCATCAGGGCGACCCTCCTGTTCTGTGGCCCTCCGGCGTGTCGCCGAGGCCAGGGGACACGCCCCCTGCCCCGCTCGACCGCTCCAGAGTCACAGGGCAGAGGGGTCATGTCCCCAGGCCTCGGCGACATGCCAGAAGGCCGCAGGACAGGTAGGTAGAGGGTGGAAGGGGGGAGGGCGCCTTGGAGCTGCTGCCGTTCACACAGCAGCAGCTCCAAGCTGCCGTTTTCTGAAAGCCACCTGCAGCTTCCCCAAAGCGAGGGTCCGGAGGAAAATAATAGCGGCTTCAGCGATCCGATCGGGCGGAAGCGAGGAAGCGGTAGCGGCTTCTGAAAGCAGCTGCACCTGTCGCGAGAATGGCTCCCTGGGGGCGGACATTTTTTGCCGTCCCAGAAATCATATCCGCCTGTCGCCGCGGAAGGGGCCCTAGTTAACTTTTAACTGTAGCTTTCATCTACCTTATTTGTGTTCAGAGCAAACTGCAGTAGATTTCATTTACAGTTTATCAGTGATTTAGAAATATCACTCACATGCATAATTATCATTACACTACTTCAGCCCAATGATTATTATTATAGAAATTCACCAGTTATGGCTGACGATGCAGCCCAGTGATAGAAGTGCAACCCTCCAGATGACTTGCTGTCATGCAGCTACTAAAATAAAAGCAGAAGAAGCTCCTTTCTGATAAATTATACTCAGCACTTGATTTTTTTTTATCTTGGGAAGCAGGAAGCACCAATTTTAATTTCATTTCAAAATATAGAGCTGGAATGAATCTTGCATTAATTGTCAAGGGAGACTTGCAGGATCAGCTAAAAATGGCAGCATATTTTATTATCAGCTATAATGGTTTGACAGTTCTGACATTTCAAATGTCTGTTGCATATTATTGAAGAATGATTCCACCAATTGTGGCAAGTACCAAATACAATATCCAGTTAGTTTCCGGCATTTTCCCCCAACTGATTCTGAAATGAATGATAGCACCTTTTGAGGGTCTCATTTTACATCTTTGCTAAAAAGAATAAAAATTGTTGGTTTTTTAAAATCTCTTGGATCCTCCATGTGTTATATAATTCAAAAGTTGAAGTAGTTGGCCTATTTTGTGTTGTATTGCCATGAGCACCTGAATAGAGACTATTATTAATACCCTATCTCTTTGTTTAAATGGTTGTTTATGCAATAGATAAGAATAAGTGGATGCAATAGATAAAAATAAGTGGATAAAAAGTATAAAGATATGCATTACCCCTGTGCTGAAAGATCTGCAGTGGTTATCTATCTGCTTTTGAGCACAATTCAAAGTGTTGGTTCTTACCCTTTTAATTACTTATTTCTTTTTTAAAATGAACAAGAAGGGGAGAAAAACTCAAAATATAGCAACTGCTTTAAAAAGGGGAAACTGTATCTATAAAGTAGAAACAAAAATATAACAGCAGTAGTAGATCTACATATAAATTTCTATTAAAGATTTCCAAATATCTAAAACAAATATGTCCACACATAATTGTTATCTATGTACTATGCATTCAAATACTTATAAAATTTTAAGGTCTTCAACCAATTGATTTACAGGAAGTGAGCATTTATATCTCCATTGTTATTGTAGGCAAGAAGGGTCCATTTTCATTGGCTATCAGTTATCCGCCAAAAGGTGGGTAGATTAAAAATACACAAACATCCCAAAAGATCAGTGAATATTCTGTTAAGAATTGACATGAGTAATAACTTTCTCCCAGAAAAATCAAATGGCTGGACTCACCCAATCATGTGTTTAAGGGAGGTGTCCTGTGAATTACAATATCAACAATTAGACATTTCACTCAATCAATAAGAACATTGAATCAAAAATGGGAGAAGGAAGGTTTTCTAGACACTGGGAAAACTGAAAATTTAATAGATGGAAAAATATAAAGATTGATAAATATATGGAGTTGGAAAGAAAAGTGATATTGTAATGGTATAGAACACCAAAACAATTAGCATATATGATTAAAGGACTCAGTCCTAAATGCTGGCACTCTTACTTGAGGAAGAGACAGGAGCATATTATAGTCATATGTGGACGGAATGTATCGAAGTGAAAAAATGTTGGACAACCGTAATGTTATATATCGAGAAACTGGTGAAGATTAATATTGGGATAAATAATGATTTAATGTTCATAGGTGTAATGGAGGATAGAAGGGTAGATAAAAAATATAGCTATATGTATAAAATAATGATCAAAGCAGCACATGCAACAATAGCTTTAGGCTAGAAAGAAAAGAAAAAATGGACAATCCTGAAATGGTTGGAATATATCTGGGAACAAGTGACACTGGACATTTTCGACATAGTAACAAAAAAAACTGTGGCAAGATAAACAGAGTGAAATTTTGAAGATATGGACAAAATATGCAGACTGGATGAAAGAAACTGGAGTCAATGAGGAGATATGGGAGAAGAGATTACAAAGAATGAACTTACTGCTGTTTGATAAAATTATGAAGAAAATAAGGGAGGGGGAAAAGGGGAAATGTATTGTTTGAAAACGAATGAAGAAGAGTATTAATATAAAATGGAATATTCAAATGATACAATATTTTTTTTTAAAAAAAAGACATTTCACTCAATCTTTTAGTGAAAAGTTACTGTGGAGTCTCATATATCGTAAACAGAATGTTTTGCTAAGTAAATCTCAAGGCTTTCAATGGCTTGGGGGTCAGGGTTTGTGAAAGATCATCTGTCCTTATACTGTCCACACTGCTCTAAGATCTACCTTTCATGAAGTGCTGTCTGTGTTCCCACCTCCAGAGGTGAAGCAAGCATGACCAGGACTCATCCATGCCACCATGTGTAGTTTGGGAGGAAGTGGAGGCAGGGAAGAAAGCATGGCCAACTGCTGCATGGTGACCTCAGGTGGAACATGGAGGCCAAACCAGAACTCTTTTAGCCTGCCATGTCAGGCTATAGCTGCGTGGGTAGGGGTGAGGTCAGAGAGCCTATGAGGCTATTAAGGAAAGTCTATGCATGGTGGCAGCCTCCCATTTCTTCCTAAGATAATAACTTAAGACAGGGCATTATCTGTGGTGGTACCTTGCCTTCTGAATACTGTCTGTCTTGAGAGTTGCCTTGTGACTAGGCTTGGAAATTTGGGTACACCAAATCCCGGATTTGGCCCGAATCTGGGTGAATTCGGGCATATTCAGGCCATATGTCCTGCCCAGATCCGATCTGATCCGAATGCCTCCTATTCAGGCTTTTTTTGTATTTGTTGGTGTTTTCACGTTTTGGCCTGCAGGGGGCGCATTTTTAAAGCTAGTGGTACCAGAATTTCAGTGTCTCATTCAGAAACTGTCCTGATGATGCCAACCAAGTTTGGTGAAGTTTGGTTTGAGGGGGCAAATGTGGGACACATAACACCTGGGAGTAGGACAAGAATACAATTTGTATTTTTTCCAAAGTGTGTTGAAACTGCCTTGTTCCACTTCTTATCTTAGAGCAGAATCCTAAATAAATCTTTGAGAAGCATGCTGAATAAATATGTGGTTGTGTGTACATAAAGTGCTATAAAGTTGTAGCCAATTTACAGCAACCCCAGCAACACACTTTAGTTATCTCAATAGTAGTTTAAAACAAATTGGAAACTAACTTGTTTCAATCCTTTTTTCCTCCCAAAGGAATTTTCTGATATTGAAGGGACATTAACAAAAAGAAAAAAGTAAGTGGAAATTACTTATTTGTATGTATTGTTGTTCTATCTGCTATTATCTAGGTCTGCCATTATTTAAGCTTTCATACTGTTCATATAAATATGTGAATGATATTGCAGTTTGAAAGCAAAATAGGTTTGTAATTCATTACTAACACTATTTAACCTTTCCCCTATATTCTCAGAGCTTTTCTATCCATAATAATAGAGACAAGAATATCAAAACTCAGATGCAGTTAGCCATCTTTAATCTCTGAGCTTGGTTTAACCATATGTTCATTCCCCCCCTCCCCAACCCATTTTAGAGCATGTTTGTACCACTGACCTGATAATCTAGCAGCTTTTCTTTCTTTTATTCCAATAAAAAAATTAGTTTGAAACTGATTTGGCTTAAGCACTGGGCCAGATTGTGTTTCATCAAGTGTTTCCATGACAGCAGCTCAGTTCGACTAAGATGTGGGTGGCCAATGTTATGATTTGTCCTAATGATAAGTAAGTACTAATCTTTGTAGAGAAGCCCAGAGCAGAAAAATGAGGAAATTCTATCCAGCCCAAGACAGGATGGTATTGCTTTATTGGTAGCATCTATTGAATGCTACAATTGAAATCTCATCTAAACGTTTCTTTGTCTCTCTGTGACAAATATAGAAAGTTCTGAGCCATCTGAATTCCTGGGTTGTATTTGTATGAGGATTCAGTTATTCTAGACTGTTGTCAGTGGGCAATATATGACTTTCAACTTTATAGTCAAGGCAGGCTAAATGAAAGGCTAGTTGTCCTATTAGAAGTATAATTGGCAAACAAAAATATTAGTTGGCGTTCATCAACATGCTCTCCATTTAGTTCATGTCATTTTTAAAACTTATTTTCAAGTATCTGCAGACAGTGCAGATGTTGATTAAAACATGAGTGGATTTCTGAAGGCTTATGAATATTGGCATGGGGCTTGCATGCCTTTCATTGTTTGAGGTGTACAATGGACCATGACAATAAAATGTAGACTTCAGTACAGGGCTTCAGAGGATAAAATAATTGGATATAAACAACTGATACAACTGCTACTATTGAATTGGATCTTTTGAGTTGTGTAACATGCTTAAAATGATTGCCCTGATTTTTGATGTTCCCTAACCCCTCTGCTGAAGCTCAGGAGACCTTAATAAACAAAGTACCACGTGATATGGAGGCTGCAGTGAGGTGATGAATTAAACAACTCCCTCATTTTTATGGACATGCAGTCAGTTTCTAGCTGAGTTTGTTGTGCTCACACAATAGTGAAAGAAAACTCATTTGTCCCATGTCCCCTTCATTGTGCCCCTCAAACGATATGACACATTCACAGTGGTTCTGTAATCTTCTTTGGAAGATTTTGGCCCGTTCCGCATGGGCCAATAAACATGGGTTAAGAACGGTTTAAAAAAACCATTTGGGGGGACTTTATATGGATCCCACCCCTAAAATGAGTCTGCCCCAAGTTATTTCTCTCAAAACAGGGTTTTTTAAAGAATCATGCTGATCACAAGTCTTTTGAAAACTCCTGGGTTGCAGTCACTTGCAAGCAAACGGCCAGGCAGGGGTAAGCTGTGAAAAAAAATCACGGCTTACATCTGCATAGCCACACAGGTGCAGATGGTCCTACTGTGAGACATCAGCATGACTGTGGGGATTCATTTGTTCATTTCTGCATAGGTATGGATGGGTGGGAAGTAAATAAAAAAAAGAGATGTGTCTCCATGCAAAGGCATGACAGCAACCCGGATTGTTTCAGTGGGCTCCTATCACAGCCTGCACGGATTCATGTAAACACAAAAACTGGAAAATGGGTTACTTTATCCCATTTGTCAACCCGCTGTACATCTGCTGTGCGGAAGGGGCTTTTTGGATGCACTGGGGAAATGGAGAAGTTTCTCTTCCTTACCCTTTCATGTGATCCTACCCATTAAGCATAGGATCGTTGTTCATTTTTCATCAGATTATGTTGTGTAGACACTCCCTCCCTCTGTCTTTATCCCATGGTCCTGCTGGGAAAAAATTCTATGTGGACTAGTATGTTGCACAAAAGACTATGGAGTGATAGAGAACATTTGGGGCATTTTCCCCACCTAGCCCTGACACAAATTCATAGTGATGGGAAATAAAATACTCTAATGGGTAATCATAGGAACTTTTAAGAGGGAGGTGGGCATAACCAACCAATGCTTCCCCAGTCATCACACACAGCACGCTACAATTAATATACTCAAGCATCTTATCACATTAAAGAAAAGATTGGGTTGGTTATTCTGCCCTGCTCTTCCACATAGTCTCCCAGTTTTTTCAAGTATGCATTTTAGATGACCATTCAATCGTTACATATAATGAATAATATAAGTTAATTATTTATGAACGATGTACAACCTGAACAAGTCTGGTTCCCTCAATGGCTTGGTAAATGCTTGGCAATGAATAATAGATGGGAATAAAATTAGTATCAGACTGGAAATATTTTATTCATCCCAAGTAGACCAACCTTACGATAAATCATATGTCATCCTAGGACCCTTAGAAAGTCTAACAAACTTATTATGGGCAGAGCTGTTGCAGAATAGAGCCTATCGGTATCCACTAAGGTGTCTGCATTCAAAAGTCATTTAAAGACAGCATGCTAAAATCCTTATGTTACCTTCTAGACAATTCGGTTGACATTAAAATATTTGCTGTCACATTCTTTTTCTTTCCTAGGTCCATCCAGAAGTCCATGTCAGAGAATGAAGCATTTGGTAATTACAGCTATACTGTGTTTTGCCTTGTATTGTTTCTCACCATATACATTTAAAAACAGCAACACTCTGTGTCCCAATTACTTGTACTGAAAGAAGGAAACATAACTATTTCGGGCAAAGGAACAGTGTTCCCCTGTAGACTTTCTGTTCATTTTCACTACATCTTGTGCTTGTAATGGCTGGAAATTGTGTGGGGCTTTGGAAATTGTATCCTGCAAAAAGAAATTGAAAAGAATTGGGTGGGTATAAGGCAGTGTTATGCAGTATTACGCCAGTCTTCTCTAAGAATTTTAGCAGCCAAGTCAAAATTCCCAGGTTGAAATGTGGAGAATATGAATGGAGTGGGTGAAACCTAAACTACGTCTCTTGCTCCACAGCTTAATCAACATTTTTTCAGCTTTCCACAGCTGTCTGTCTGTACATCCAGCTTTTATTTATTTACTTACTTACTTACTTATTTACTTACTTATTTATTATATTTTTAGACCGCCCTGTGTACATCATAATTAAAACATAAAATAAAATGTAAAACAGTAGTTCAATCTGTAATTTAAAACCATCAATATGGCGACAGTTCCCTCCCCCCAACCCCATCCATGGGAGGCCTGGATGACGTAAGGGTCTGATGGCTATCCCAGCTGGCCAAAAGCCTGGCGGAACAGGTCTGTTTTACAGGCCCTGCAGAAACTTTGAAGGTCCCGCAGGGCCCTGATCTCCTTAGGGAGCTTGTTCCACCAGGTAGGGACCAGGGCTGTGAAAGCCCTGGCCCTTGTAGAGGCCAGCCGGATCTGTTTGGGGCCGGGGATTTCCAGCAGACACTCCTCTGAGGAGCGGAAGGCCCTAGCGGGGCAGTATGGTGAAATGTGGTCCCTCAGATATTTTAGCTGTTGTTCCCAGCTCACAGCAAAATAAGTCATATGACTTATCACATGGAGTGTTTATTTCTTTATGTAATGAACCAACTATCATTCCTGAATTTGCTCATTAAACAAATATTTACTTGTATAAGGTTTCTAATTAAAGTTAATTTTAAAATAAATTCAATAAGAAACTCTAAGGGAGTATACATATCATATCATCATGTGATCATTTGTGTGACACAATTGAGCCACAATTACCATGCAACAGACAGTGATTCTTGGATAACTGCATGGCAATTTCCTTCAATGTATATCTGATCTGTGTAATGTATACCCACCTATTATCTTATGTGGCCCATTTTCACCTCTATCCCTTCCACAAATAAGGGAAATAGTGTCACCAATGCAGACTGCATTTATTTGCTTGGCAGGATTTGGGATTGATTGATTGCAGGTTACCAACTTGTATACATGTTCTGATTATTGTGCAGAATTGCCGAATAGACAAAAGCTTAGATCCAGTACTCCATCAGCAGAAGGCACTGGCAAATGCAGGTTTTCAACACATTCTCAGAAGCAGTCCCTCAGAAAGATTATTCTTGGATTTGTAGGACCTGCAGACAAAAATCATGTGAGTTGAGGGGTGAAATAGACAATTCTCCATCTTCCATCATAAGGACTGTTTGCAGAAGGAAGAGATGATTTAGCTCCTTCTCAATACAGCACCCCACCCAACTGTTTTGCTGTACAAGCCCACAACTCCAGGAATAATCATCAGAGGTTAAAAGGAACTATTGAGGAGAAGGGAACACAAGAATGCTTTCTGTTGACAGATCACTTGGCTCCAAGTCACACTGTGCAGCTATCATGCAGACAAGATTGGCATAAAGAGTTCAACTGTCCCTTCTACTGGTTTAAGAACTCCCTGTGCCAGTCTAGTGCTGATCTGAAGATCAAACTTTAATGTTATGAATAAATGGCAATTAACCGCAACCCATTTACTCTGCAAGCTTTTGCAAAAAAAGTTGTCAATTAGAGTTAATCAGTTTACATCCCAAAGCAAATTGTGTAGAGGTATTCTTTTCCACCACAATATAATATGAATTGTGGAAACTGCTTTCTGTGCTTCAATTTTAGATAGAAAAAATGTGAATGGCACAATCGGGCAGCTTCCCAAGAAGCAAGAAAATGATTTGTACTTCAGAAGGCACTGTCAGTCTGAAGGTAATTGCAAAATGCATTTTAGCTGATTTTGCATTTTCTACAAAACATTTTAAAGGGCACTGAAGAAAAATAGTGAAATAATTTGTCAAGGCTTTTGTGGGGGGGGGGTGGAAAGTTGACTCTCCTCAAGGGAAAAATATGTACTATAAATAAATAAGAAATTGAAGTAAGGAACTGCATGTGCAGTTTCTTTGCTGCTGAACAAGGTAGATGAGGTAAAGTGCCGCTGCGAATGGGAGGGTGGCGATTCGCACACACGCAAGGATTTTAGGTTTATATTTTAGACAGAGGGGGTGGAGGACAGCGATCCCGTCGCACACACAAGGATTTTAGACCGGGAGGGAGGGTGCCGATTCTCAGCGACTGATTTGTCATGTAAAACTAAAATAGTGAAATTGAGTGTGGGGGAATGGGGCAAGATTCAGCCAATATGAAAGCAGGAAATGGAAGCTGCCCGCACATGTGTGAAAGAGACTATGGAAGAGCTCCCAGTGCTTAAGCTGCGCTTATGGGAAAGCCCCAGGCTTGTGGAGAACCATTTGGAGCTTCCCTCACTGACCCTGACTCAAGTGAAGGACAGAGCTGGGTAGCAGTGGGTAAGAAACTCCGCAGCAGGTATGCTCCCTGGCTAAGCCACGGATCATTTAGAAAGTGCAAAAACAGCCCTAGACACGAGTAGAAGCTCATGGGCCTTATTGCTGGAGAATCAGATCAAAGGGAGGGTAGCCTGTTGCTGAGGGTAGATGTTTGATAGCTGTTTGTTGGCCTTGGCCCTCCCCCACTGACACACACACTCAGGCCTTTTAAACAGAAATCCTGTCAGGGACAACTAATCTATAGATATAAAAGCTGCCACCAGAAACTGAGGTTAAAATATGTCTTAGAAAGAGTAAACACAAAACTGGATTTTATTTAACAAGCTTCTCAGGTTGTTGTTTCAGAGAGGTACTTAAACGTTACTTTAAGTTTAGGCAGATACTTCTTCGAGGTTACAAAGCAAATGCAGGTTCACTTATATGGCTGTTTCAGTTGCAAGATTCAGCTTAACTTAGAGATGGTTGTTTCATTCACAGATGACTTTATATACAGGTTCACACACACTCAGGTATCTTTACTTAGGGTAAACCTTTACACTACAGTTCTGAACACTCTCCTAAAACTCCCACCCTTACTCCAAAGGGAACTCACACTGGCTTGGGGCAGAATAAGTTCTGGAATTTCACTAAACCTACTCTTAGCCCTGCCAGGTAAGCTAAACACCCTCAAGAGCTCTTTGGCCCTATATCTGGGTGTTGTCTCCTCATGAGACACTTGCCAAGCACTCTGTGTGGGTTTAGGAGCGTTCCTGTGAGATCAGTTTCTCTCTTGTTTCCCACCAACCAGGCCTCTAGCCTCTCATGGAAACAAGGCTGTTTCCTCTCAGTCGGAAGGGTTTTCCCCATGGCCAGTATATCCTGGGATAAGGAAGTGAACCATCCCAGTTTGGCCATGAATTCTGCATAGCATCCAGGCCTAAATCGGGCCCGCCCCGCAAGATTTGCCTTATTCCGCAATTTTTTAAAAACCAATGAAATTGGTGGTTCTTTTGAAAAAGCCACTCCCACTCCCATGCAAACACTGTGGGAGAAAACGCCTGAAATCTCTTTGAGAATACAGGCCCCTGGGGAAAATGCCTGCGATCTCTTTTCCATGGGGAAAACGCCTGAGATCTCTTTGAGAATACAGGCCCCTTTGGCTATTCTCCCATTGTCTAAGGCCCACTCTAGATCCTCCCTGACTGACTTTGAGAACTGACATGATTTGTGTGTCACACAAGCTCTCAAGCTGCTTTCCAAATCTCTCTGCTCTCTTTATACTGGCCGAATCTCCACAGGGAAAACCATCCTGGGATTGGACCAGGATCATAAAGTATAGTACCTTTTGATCCCGGTCTGTCCCTTCCCATGGCAGCCGAGGTCTTGAGTTGAAACCGGGATCAGAGCCCGGGATCAGCTCCGTGACTCTTTTGCTCCTTGTTCCCGATTGGCTGTTGCTTTAGGGCAGGAACATGAATGGTGTTTCCTTTTTTTGTTTTTTCCCCTAACAGCTACATAGCTACATCGTCACAAACTTCGTAGACAAGAACACCACACAAACATGTGCATTCCTGCCCACTCTGGGTCTCCCGTTCTGTACGTGCCCAGGCTACTGTGCTGTGACTGGCTGACAGCACGAATGGAGAATCAGTGCAGAAAAATGATTCCCCATGATACTTGGCTCATCCTGGGATCACCAGAAAAGATGTACCTGCCTGGCGGTTTCTGAAAATCCCTAGATGGGGGGGGGGTATTGCAGGGCAGGGCCAGGATTGAGCTGAATTTGACACAGGAACCGTGACGAGTTCTCCATTGTCCTGGGACGCCTACCGGGGCTATCCCAGGAGAATTTCCCCTGTGGGGAATTGCCCACTGTCTTTCTGACAGGCCTTTCCCAGTTTTTATATCAGCCAGCCCACCCTATTTCTGGCTCCTGGCTACTGCATCACAGCCAGCCAATCAGGTGGCACTCTGTTTAACACTGTGGTGCTCTTGCTTTGGATAACTGCACCTTTGCAAACTAACCTTATAATAGCTTAATCCATCACACCATCTTTTCATCTGTGGTCAGGGTACATTTTTGGTACAACAAACACTGGAATCATTGCAGAAGCACTGAAATTATGAATTGACACTTAGAATTCTTTCTTTCTTTTTCTTCCAAAAAAGCTTAGTAACAGCCTATTAAAGCTTTTATCGCACATTTGCCAGTGCTGAGTCTCATGGGGTGACAGCAATAGCAAAGGAGTAAATAAATATTAACATTGATCTATCCAGTCAATTGCAAACACTGTCAATTGCAAGCACCATTGTGCTTTCTGGGGAAATGAAACAGGGCAGTCACCTCTTCTCTTCCTTCTCCTTCTTTCCCCTTCTTTTGAAAGGAGACCTGCTGTTGCTATTCAGTAGTTAATCATACAGAGAGATCCTGGTGAACCAAAACACTGAACTACAGACTTAACTTTTAACATGCAAAGTTAATTTGATAATTGGTGAAGAATATTTGAGTGTATAAAGTATAACAAAGACAACCAAGTGTTTAGTAGATTCCTCTATGTAGGTTTCTCAACTCTGGGTTGGGCAATTACTGGAGATTTGGGGATGGAGACTGGAGAGGGGAGGGTTTGGGGAAGGGCTCAGAAGGGTTTTACTGCCATACAGTCCTCCCTCCAAAGCAGCCATTTTCTCCAAGGAAATGATCATGTAGCTTGGGGAGCTGTTATTATTCCAGGAGATCTCCAGGCCCAACTTGGAGGTTAGGAAGCCTACCTCAGTGTAAATATATTAGTAAATTTCTAACTTTCCTCTCCAGAAATGAATGAAGATTTTCTTATTGGTGAACGATTGCATTTACTACAAGGAACAAGGATAGAAGAAACTACATGTCAGGTAACTTGGAAATAGTAATTGGAATAATAGGGACCTGTGTCCCAAACTTAACTGGCTAGATGATGCTTTTTTTTCCTTTTTCCATTGGAACCTTGATGCAGGAATAAGGTGAGAACTTGTTTTTAAACAGAAACAGCAAGCGTTTCTTAACACTTTTTCACACAAATGAACCTTGTACTAGCTTTATTTCAATAGTTTTCTTCCTGCTATCTGCTTAAATTTCCATTATCTGCTTTTCTTAACCGATGAAATATTTCACAGAGTGAAACAAGGTGCCAAAGATGGAGGGCATTACCTTCCCTGCCTTCATATTCCAAATACACCTATCTTTTCTACTCCTTTTATGAATAGATTGACTTTTGCATAACTGGGTTTCTCAAGATTGTTTTGAAACAGGAAGATATACTTGATCCTGCTGTTTCCTTTTCTTGTCTCTTTGTGCATGTATTCTCTCTGTCTCTATGGCTGATGATGTGCAGCACAAATAAGATATCCTTAGGACATCTTAAAATGGACCGTCTGTTCTTTTTCTTTTTTTCTGCACAGCAGATGATTTAAAAAGAACCCTCTTAGCTTTTTTTTTCCATAGTGGACATTTTATTTTTCCTGCCTTCCATCCCCTCCCTCCCCCCACCAATAGAGCACTTACTATAATTTTTGCAGCAGCTTGTGCTGCTTGGGAGTCCCTGCTGCATATCTGTTTTTCCATGGAGATTTCCTCTGCTTGCAGTCCATCCAATTTTTATTTCTTTGTAAAACATTCATGAATAAAATTTGTTTCCCTGGTAATTCTGCAAAAAAATATATTTTTTTTTGTTTAGAGGGAGGTGTGTTCATAGCTATGCAGATACCATCTGAGAATTACTGCTGTTTGGAAGACTGGTCTATCACCCATTAAGAAGCATTGGGTAAACACAAGACAGGTCTATCCATTACTTGTCCTCCACAAAGGGCTGGTTTGAAAGCAATGGGTAGACCTGTCTTCCATGGAGAACAGGTCTACCCAATGCTTCTTAATGGGTAGACCAGTCTTCCGAGAGGCCACAATTCTCAGATGGTGTCTGCATAGCTCCGAAGACCTCTCCCTCTAAACAAAAAAGAAAAAAAGAAAAAAATGACACGTGCATAGGTTCGCCAGGGAAAACAAACTTTATTCATGAATGTTTTACAAGGAAATAGCAATCAGATGAGTTGCAAGGAGAGGAAACCTCCATGGGAAACAGACATGTGGCAAATGGCGGCAGCACACACTCTCATACGGCACAAAATGGCAAGCACAAACTGCTGTGAAAATATAAGTTAGTGCTCTAAGGGGGAAGGGGTGGAAGAAGGTGGGAAAAATAAGATGTCTCCTGCCTGTTTGTGTTTGCACAGCCAGTAGGAGATGTCTTTAAGATGACGGGGGGGGGGGGGGTTCCACATTTTAGTGACTTTGAAATAAGATGTCTTGAGCAAAAATAAAATGTCCTGAGAACATCATGGGGAAAAAGCTTTGCTGACTACCTCCCCAACATGCCATTTTTCCTCAGGATGTCATATTGTGCAGAAAAGGCATCTCTTTTATACTTTTCAGGTAGAGATCTAATAGCCCGTACTCTGCATATCTGTCTATTGAGAGAAAGGATAAAATGGAGAGCAGAAATTCTGGACTGTTTTGGATGAGGCCTCCCAATTTTTCTTCTGTCCCAGCCAGACCATTTTTGTTTTGCTGACATCATCTGAAAGTGAGGCATCTATCCATTTTCCCCATCCGTTTCATGCTCAATGGTTGGAATGCCTATGAGCCTTCAATGTGACTGAGTGAAATGATGTGGACAGATCATCCATCACAGACAATACTGATGGCATGCTCATGCCTAAGGTTGGCTAGTATGATTGTCAGGTACATATCTACTGCTTTCCACTCCCCCAAGCTGCCTCACTCCACCTTACCACAGCAGAGAAATGAAAAGTGAAATCAAAGATTGGATCCACTAGTTAATGAATGTGCAAGCAATATTTACTAATTTCCCCTGTTACAGTCCTACAAACCTACCCCCATGCTATTTCTTGGAGTCCCTATCTTCCACAACTAGTCTTGCCAACATCCAGATGGTACCTGGTGATCTCCCAGAATTACAACTATATTAAGAATACATGGATCAGCTCCACTGGACAAAATGGTTGTTTTGGAGGGTGGACTCTGTGGCATTATATTTTGGTGAAGTCCCGATCTTCCCCAAACCCTTCCTTCCCCTGACTTCACCTCCAAAATCTCCAGGAATTTTTAAACCTGGAGCTGACAACCTTATGGACAAGTAGTATTTTAGAACACTTCACTAGGAGGTGGCAGCTGAGGAAAATTCAATCTGCTGCCACAAATTCCTTCAGTCAGTGGAAATGACCCAGGGGATACATCCCAGTTTGCAGCTGCATATTACAAAACCCAGCCAGAAAAGAACTAGCCCTGATCCAGTTAGTTGGGATATGAATGCTGGATATAAATTTAGTTCAGATTAGTTATCCTTCTCAGATTTATCAGACAGGTTATTTTTAGTTCAGATTTTGATTAGTTATTATGCACATATTTAATGGGATTTAAAAAGCAAGACCACTTTTTAATATTCTTTCACTCTTCTTTGGTGGAATTAAACAAGCTGTTCTTATTGGTTCATATTCCTAGGGAGATCACCAAAAACTTGGGTTCTGTGCATTTGCCACAATTTATGCTAGGTAGCCTTCTGTATCTGCTGAACTGACTAAGGAATTAGGCCCAGACTTGATGTGATGGCATCCACATGGCTGACACAAGAATGCTGACTGCATTGTAAAGTCATCAAAAAATCTGTGGGCAACTGCAGAGCGGTGGGGTGAGGCTGAAAAGGCTACAGCCCCCACCCTGTGACTGTTTAGGCTTTTGAAAAGACACAGGAGTGAAACAAGAATACTGTGGTATTGACCCCACAATATTTTTAAATAACTTTAAAATGTGTTAGCCTCGTTATTGTGCCTATGACAACACTATCATGTTAGTTTGGCCTTAAGTGCTGTTGTCTTGCTTCGCATCTAGTGAGTCTCTGTTCATTTTATATAACTTATGCTCTGTTCCCCAAGCAAATTAAATTCAGGTGTCTTGCACTTGGCCAGAACAGAGTGTAAGACCCACAGACAAATAAGTAACAGTTCAAAAAAGGTTTAATAGTGCTGAAAGTTTAGGACTCTGATTCCTCCCATGAAGTCTAACTAAATAAAGAATAGTTGTTGTGGATTTTCCGGGTTGTGTGGCCGTGGTCTGGTAGATATTGTTCCTAACGTTTCGCCTGCATCTGTGGCTGGCATCTTCAGAAGTGTATCACAGAGAGAAGTCTGTTACACACTGTGTCAGCCACAGATACAGGTGAAATGTTAGGAACAAGATCCACCAGATGACAGTCATGCAGCCCGGAAAACTCACAACAACCAGTTGAATCCGGCCATGAAAGCCTTCAAAAATACCTTAAATAAAGAATATTTGTGATGCTGGAAACGATTGGAGATAGTTTGAAGAACTTGCAGACACCAACTTTTCCTTAACTGCTTCTAAGGAAGTCTGTGCTGCTTTGCCGCTTCTGAGATCTCCCGGTGTCCTCTATTTGGAATCTGCTTTCTTGCAATTCTTGATTGCTCAAATCAGTGGCGTAGTGCCAAGGGAGCGTGGCAGGGTGCAATGCACCAGGTGTGTACCAGTTCAGGGTCGTGGTGGGGTCGTGGTGGGGCGGGGCAGGGAAGAGGCATAGAATGCAGGCATGCCCTGGGCACAGTTCCCGGTTGCTCCACCCCTAAATTCCATAGATCTTTAACACCTTAAACATCCAGCCTTCCCCAGACACCTGAACTAAATAGACTGTAAAACAGGATCTGCTAACTAATGAGAATGTTATAGTGTTTTTGCCTATAGAGGGCTTCTTAAAGGGTCTAACTAAGGTTTCCTCCCACAGAATCTGTACAAAAGGCAATGAAACCCATTCTAACTAAGGGTATAACTAACTTTAAATAAGGAAAATAGTAAGGGTGTCTTGGGAGCATGACAACCTATATAGATTGAAGAAAGTCTTCCCAGTCTTTTTTTCTATCTCATTTAACTACCCTGCTGTTAAATTAGCTGGCTATGATTTTATCTGAAACAGGCCTATACTAAGTGCTTCAATCAATCTGGCAAGCTACAGTTTGGTGCATGTGTCCTGAATGTTTCTCAATTTTTATAAACATATACTGTGTCTCCGGGCACTCTTCTTCAGAAGACTACATTAATTAACCACCTAGTATGAGCAATTAAGGAAGCCTGACCCTTGGGCCTGTGCATAATATTATAAAAGTAATTAATGATTCTTTAGTGCTGTACACTGAGGAACAAGAAGGTACAGCAGAAACAGGTGATGCCAGTGGTAGCCTAGTGGCTGTTGGCCCTGCACTCGGTGGTTGAATCAGAAGCTAAAAAAGATTTTAGCTCTTTCTGCCCAATGTTTTTCTTTATAAACCATTTTCAGAGAGTAGCCATGTTGGTCTGCAATATAACAGTGAGCTCTGAGTCTAGCACATCTTAGTGACTTGCAGGGATGGAACGGCCACGGAGACATATGGGGTCATATGTCCCCAGGCACCTGTCATTTGTTGACGTAGGGGGCGGAAAATCATCCCCATACCCCTCCTCTCAATCCTAATCTTTCCACCCTCCCCCACCTCTAGTGATACATTTCAATTCTTCCCACCCCAATCCTTACCTTCTAATGCTCCCCCGCCCCAAGCCTCACCTTGCCAATCTCCCACCCGCAGCCCTCACCTTGCCACTCTCCCACACCCCAATACTAACCTACCAATCTTCCCCTCCCCTAGCCACACCTTCCAACCCTCCCACCACCCAAAACCTTACCTTTCAACCCTCCCCCACATCAACCCTCACCTTGCCACCCTGCCCCACATTAACCCTCACCTTGCCACCCTGCCCCACCCCAACACTAACCTGCTAACCGTACTGTGAAGAGATGGGGAGAAATTTTCAGGAGTGAACATTCTATCTGCGGCAGTTAGGCTGTTTAATTGAAGTCTCATAAAGAGGAGGGGGGCTAGAAGATCTTTCAATGGATGCGTGTAGTTATTATGTCAGTGGAGATGGTTTAATATTCTGCTAGAATTTGGAACTTGAAACTGATAAAGTGTAACTATATACTGAAGAGTTACTTTGTGCACTATGTGATTTAACAAACTTGGGCTTCAGATAAGTTTATTTGCTTTTGCTTATTCCTTTAGACTTATAGGCAACGCTACTATAGTTAACCATATTAGGCTATTATTTTATGATTAACTGTGATTTGGACAGTACTGGTTTTTTATCAGATGAGTATAAGTTATATTAGCTAAAGCTGTTTTGATCATCGAGAAATGTTTACTTCTCAATAAAATTAAAGATTTTTTTATCTTGGTTCTCGAAATCTTATTCCCTGAAACTTTTGTTGATCTCTAAGCTGCTTGAAATCTAATGTCATTAACTAAATTCTGAACGAGTTGTGAACTTATCTCTAGAGATAGCTAATGCATTTGGGCTTGAAATAACACAGACATATAGGAATGTTTGAAATAATATGAAACTGCTTGCTTTGTAATATAAAATTTAATTAAGTATACAAAATCATCAAAAGAGATGGAGGGTAGAATTATTTCACATCTCATAATGTACGTGAATGTTTGGAAAGAGCAGAATGTTGCAGAAACAGGAAAAAAAGTCACTAGCTTGTAAGTATATGAAAGAAGACAAATAACAGACACATTTACAGTAAAATAGGAATTTCTGAAATAGAATATAATCTATCTATCTATCTATCTATCTATCTATCTATCTATCTATCTATCTACCCATCTATCTATCTATCTATCTATCCACACACACACATACACATACAATATATATATAAATTCTCACAATACTAGAACCAGGCGGCATACATTGAAAATGCTTGGGGAAAGAATTAGGACTAATAAAAGGAAATATTTCTTCATGCAACGCGTGATTGGTGTTTGGAATATGATGCCACAGGAGCAGTGCGGAGCGCCAAGGGGGCGAGGGGGGGTACGTCATGCACCGGGCGCATGCCTGGGGCAGCCCCTCCCCCTTTCCCCATACCCCCCGCAGCCCCCCCACAGCACCTCCCCCATGGCACACACACACCCCGCCCCCATTCCCACACTTACCTATGTTCCTTTTCTCTTTTTTAGTGCTTTTTGAGGCTGAAAAAAGTGGCCTATTTACAGTGCAGGCTAAAAACTGCATGAGGAACTACAGTTCCAAAGAGACCTTGGGTTCATCAGGCAGTTTTTTTCCTGAAATGTGAAGAGGCTGCTTTTTTCAGCCTCAAAAAGTACTAGAAATAGAAAAGGAATATAGGTAAGTGTGGGAAGGGGGGCATGGGTGTGTGCCATGGGGGGCGCCACGGGGGGCATGGGTGTGTGTGGAAAAAACACACTGTGCACTGGGCGCAGTTTGGCCCAGCTAAACCTCTGCACAGGAGGTGGTGATGGCCACTGGATAGCTTAGAAAGCCTGGATAGCTTTGAAAGGGGCTTGGACAGATTTATGGAGAAGTTGATCTATGGCTACCAATCTTGATCCTCCTTGATCTGAGATTGCAAATGCCTTAACAGTCCAGGTGTTTGGGAGCAGCAGCAGCAGAAGGCCATTGCTTTCATATCTTGCATGTGAGTTCCCAAAGGCATCTGGTGGACCACTGCGAGTAGCAGAATGCTAAACTAGATGGACTCTGATTTGATCCAGCAGGTTCTTATGTTCTTAAAACTCTCATATTAATTGATTTGGCTAAAAAGATGTTCTGCTCAATTATTCCATTGTTATTTTTATTAATACAATGCTGTCAATTTGTTGTTAATTCTTTTCAGTAAAATATTATGTGTTTCAACCAATGTTAGCTGTCTTGGAGCCCATGTGGATCTGAAGTGGGATAAAAATGTATTTTAAAAAATAAAAATCAACATTGTAGATGGCACATTATAGCACACCTTTTAGGGAAGCTGTATGTGTTACTAGAATTCCCCAAAATGGGAGGATATCATACTTTAGATTTAATTTGTCAAAGATCTTGGCCTCCCTTGTGTTAGGGTGAGTTTTAAACCTAAGTAAGTAATGGCTTAAAAAAATACCGTCAGAGCTGATAATTGGAATGTTTCCGCTTACAGGTCACCGTAAGGAATATTCACTGAAGTGAAATTTTATTCCTAGTATACTTTGGTTGTTCTTCATTGATGGTACTAACTTTCCCAATACAGATGATTTATAGAATATGAGAGAAAAATACAAAATAAACAATAAGTGACTTTGCAATATATTTTCAAAAATGTCTCATGTCTCATTGACACTATATAAATTCTTAGGCTGCTTCCAGCCTACTCATATGTATTTACATAGAGAGGGAAAATGCAATATTGTGTTAGATATTATTAAAGTGACAAACATATAATCAAGCTGCTAAATTAAAGGAAAAAAATTATTTTCCCCCATGTCTAGTCAGCTTTACCAGCCTTGTTCATCTGTAGACCACAGACTCAACTAGAGTCCGGTGTGGCTGTCTAAGCAGGATGTAAGTGCTTTAATAAATAGGTTTTATAAATAGATTCAATCATCACTATGGAAAGTATTTCAATTTATGTTACATATATGTGCTGCTTCTTCTGCTTCTGATAACACAAGTATGTACTTCACTCACAGTCCCATCTGAAGGGGGGAGCTGAATCTCCCCATGGGAGCAGTTTGTGACCGTGCCAGTGGATTTACCTTCCCTGGGGGGAATCCACTAGTGTACAGCCACCATGGCCCACTCTGGCACTGGAACACCATGCTGGATGCCACGTCAGCATCCCAGCACCCCTGATGTCGGCTTAGCAGAGTGGGCTGTGGGCATGGCCAAGTGGAAGCAAACATTATTCGGATTCCTCCTAACCATTTGCTGGAGGCTGGGGCCTCAGACTTAAGCCACCCAAAAGTTGGTGTAAGTTTATTGAGCCCCACGGGGGCTTCTTGGGGGTGGGAAGGCTTTTGCACTTTTCAAGACTCTCCATTCCGCCAGGAAACCCCTATGGGAGCAGAAGAGCAGGGCGGCTGTGGCACCATGGCCAGCTGCCTGGCCCCTTGGATGGGGTTGCTCATCTGTCAATACACAGTGCCAGAATACCAAACTAGATGGAACGTGAGAGGGGAAGGAGTGCTGAACTGTTGTCTCACCCCAGATGTGTACCTGCCAGAGGGACATGTGATGTCACATATTCTCTGGCACACACTATCATGTGGGGGGGAGGGACCGGGTGCCAACCGGGTACTTGCGCTTGGCCTCTCCTGTGGTGCAGCACTCAGCAGCTCCCTCCACGCCTGGGTCACGCTTGCTGCAGTAGAGGCTGGCTGCAAGGACCCAGCTGGCACCCGGCAGCTCCCTCCATCCCAGGGCGCGCCTGGCCTCTCCTGCAAGACTTGAGAAAGACAGATGGGCACCCACTCTATTCACTCCCCCCACCTGCAGAGGCTCTTGTGGGGGGGTCACTTGGGACCTTAAGCTTTAAAGGATGGACTGCCACAGCCAACGGAGGCAAGGGGGGTTGCTTCCTCTCTTCTCCCCCCTTTCCTTTCTCTCCCTTCCTCCCGGGCCTTGTTCTCCTCTCGGTGAAGCTTGCGAGGCCAGCATCTTTGCAAGGGGACCAAAAACTGCACCACCGCCAGCAGCAGCACCAGCCACGGGGAGGAAAGGATGCTGTTGGGGGAGGTAAGGGCCACCCACGGATCCTCTCCCCCATTTTTAGATTCTCCTTGCCCCCCGAGCTGGGTCAACATCTGCAGCAGGTCTAGTGGAGGGCCAGGCAGGGGGGTGTGGGGGGCAGAAAAATCAGGTCTTGTCCCAGGCTCCATTGGGGGGGAAATTCTGGTCTTGCTCCAGGTGCCATTTTCTGCTGATACGCCTCTATCTCACCCACAACTTAATTACATTGTTCCTGTGTTTGAGTACATTTTCCTTAGGCCTCGTCTAAATATGATGTAGTATAATGTGGCAATTACACGGCAGAGTGTTAAGATGGTATTATACAGTGCTCAAGTGGTATACTGGATCACTCTGCAGCTGATGGATTGCAATTTCCAACTGATGCTGTACCTTAACAATTCTGTGAAAGTGAAAAACTGATACAACATGTGAAGACTGAAGCTAGAACCATTTTCTCTGATATGTTAGTTTTCATCTGCAGGGAATTATTATATGGAAAACACTGAAAATGTTTCTGTCCATCTGCAATCTGAAATGGTACATGTAACCTCTCAAGATTTCACCAACTCATTCTGCTGTATGTATGGACCAAGCTTTAGTCTACCTCACTAAGAGCCAAGTGCCCAGCAGAAGACTAGGCATGTAGATGGTGAATGCAGTACATCTGCATGCTTCCTTTGGATCTGCCCTTGGAGGCAGTTGTGGGTTTAAATGAATGTGTCCATGACATGCTATAAAATCTCTGTAAAATTCAATCTGTTATGACAGTTTGACACATGCAGGTTTTTGTGTGATATTAAAGTTACTAAGTTTCTTGTATTTTTTTTTCTTTCATGGTCAAGGTAATGACACTGAAACAGTGGATTCCACCTCAGAATCATGATACATCTAGTGATATAGTAAGTTACCATTGTTTATATTTTTGTTGTTTGAATTCTGAGTTGATTGCCAGAAAAGAGGTTTTTTTTGACAGACCTTCTCTTTCTGATTTACATTCTTAACATTATTGAAGCTAATATCTTCACAGCTATGGATTAAATTCTCAAAGAAATTTGCCAATCATAACTTAGTTGCGTCAGCAGGCTTTTTGCCTATATTGAGATCTTTGAAGATCAGGCTGTGGTGAAATGGCACAGTTTTGGAAAAAAAATGTTATAACTCTGCCAATGGTCAGTGAATTCCTAGCCCCCATGATGTGGAATTGAAGAACTGCAATTTATATGTAAATAAGGACTGTTTTCCAAGGTCATGCAATGAGTCAGTACTTGCAGTCTAACCAGATATAATAATTTCCTTATAGGAAATTTGTAAGTGTACTGTCCATATGGTTACTCACTGATTTCTTCCATAGCACAGCAAACACATGAGTCCTGGGAGTAACAAGAACCAATGGACTGAAGAAATGGTTGGCACTGACCACTGAGGGTGGAGGAGTCTAGTGGATTTTCATGGTAGCCAAAACAGAAGCAGTGAAAGAAACAGCTGCAGGGTAACTGTGCACTTGGAGGCCAAATGGCTGCTGAGCCTACTGGGACCAGCCTCTCTTCACCACATCCAGTGACCTCAGAAAGCTACTGCCACTGCCAAGACATACACATCTGCACGCTTTGAACGTTCCCCTCCTCACCCAAGTTCACAATCTCCCAGTTCTTTCAAGCTGCCTGATTCCTCCACTAGTTCAACTGTTTCACTCAGAACATGATATTTCTTTCCCCTCACTGGCAGTTCACACAGCAGTATCAGCAGCTTCATATCTTTGCTTCACATGGAAGAAAGCAGCCATTAATCAGATAGACACTTCCATAACAAGTTACCCATAAGCACACACATAGAAAGTGTCATGTCTGATTAGATCCACTGTCAGAGAAGGCATTTAAAAGATACTAGTTTTACCTGGAAATTTCCACATGTAAGTTCAAGGCATCTTTTCTTCTGGTGTTCATAGCTAAAAAAATATTTCTATTAGATGGTTGAATATCCATATGGGAATAGATATTCATACGTAAATAGATATCCATATGTAAACTTTAACCACTTTTCCTGCAAGGAGATCAAGGTGCATGGCTCTCTGTTTCCTATTTTATCCTAAAAACAACATGACAGGCCTAGGAAGCTTCAGAGAAGAGCAGATCCTAGTCTGACATGCTAACCACTTTACCATTCAGATTTCCATTCAGATTTCAAGTTCTTTCTGGGATATCCTACAAAAGAGCCTTTGGTATGAAGAATTGGCAATATATCTTCTGAGACTATGAAGGTATACTTCCAATCTAGGTAGATAGTAATGAATACTGAACCTAGTGGTTTGATATCATGTAACATCGCTTTGTAAGTCCATATGCTGTTATTTAATTTTTCAAATGTAGGACTTGGCCAACTGGCTAGATCATCTATTCCCATGTTAAAATAGATGAACTTGTGGGAAATGTTTTACTACGCAGGCTATTCTTCAACTTGCCTTTTGTAGAAGTACTATATTATTTTCCATAGTATACTCTGATGAGAAGGCACCTTCTTTTGTATTACAATGTTTATTAGTTACACTAATAGTTCTAATGGAACAATTAAGTTGAAGTGAAAATAGCAGTCTTAACATTTAGTCTTTCTGTTTACTGCATTTGCTCAGGATTTTGAGAAAGATTGCATTCAGCAGTAATATGTTTATCTCCATGAGTAGTCATTTCCTTCCTCTGTCTTAAGCTAATTCCTGAGACTCTTTGTTGCATTTTTCCAAGTCCTCCTTCTTCTGCTTGCTGCCCCTTCAATATGTCTAAAAGCTTCCATTCCTTTTCATTCATTCTCCATTGTATAATAGGCTATAGATGTTTGACATAGCTGGCCATTTGACTAACTTTGGGTCCCAAACTTCTAGTCAGTTGCAGTTTTTCTCCAATATTTTTATCAGGTTCTTTTTGATATAAAAGTTCTATTTACTGCTTTTCCCCAGAGAGAAGAGTGATTCACCGCTGTTATATATAAATAAAAATTCATTTATGGGATATTGTGTGTGTGAAAAGTGATGATGAAAGGCCTTTAAGTAAACTCCTTAATAAGCTGTATAGATGAAAAGTTTGTTCTGCATTGGATACTGTCCATCCAATGCAGCAAAGAATACTGCAGAAAAAGAAGCCAAACTCACTGGGTTGGATTCAACCAGTTTTTAGGTGAAAAAGGTCTTCTCAGAAGGGGTAACCAAATGTGACCCCCAAATTACTGAGATGAGTGGTGTCTGGTCACACGACTCCCTCACCAAGACATGCCACTGTCTCTCACAACCTGTAAGTCTGTGCTGCTCATCATGGGATTTGCTTAGATTAAAACTATATAGTAAGGATTTTCATAGATTAAAACTATATGGTAGGAAGGGGAACAAGATGAGATTGAGTGAAAAACCTGGCTGGATCTAACTCAATATGTCAAAATCAGAGATCTCTTCAAACCTATTCCTTGGTGTCCTGAAAATTCATTTTGTATTTATGTTGCAGAAGCAAAAGAAGAAGACATCTAATTCGTGCTGTGCAAAATATTTAAACCTGATTTGTGCCATTATGCACTACCTATGGATCCCTCAAATTAAATTTAATTCTGTTTAAAGCTATAGGCTTTTTTAAAAAAAATCTTCCAAGGCATATTATGAAGAAAAGTTCTTAGATATGTAAAATCATTCTTTTATTTCTGAGGGTCATGCTTGGTTTAACATAATTGGTTATGTTATATTATATCTTAGGATACTATTATTTTGTAATCTTTTTTTCTATTATAGTTCTCTTTCCCATTCCTCAAATGATTTGTGTAGTATGGCTTTGGCTGAGAAACCATTTGTTTCATAACTCTTACATTCATTTATTCAAAGTTTAGTATATTACATATTTACTATATTGTGTTCTGTTCACAGAGTATTTTATTCCATGAAAATATAGTTCAATATTAATATTCTCCAAACTTGTACCAGAAATATTGGTATTCAAAGTCTGAAATATCTGTACACTAGAGCCCTGAAGAATACAAAATGGTTGCCAGTCTAGTTCTGTGTCTCAGAATACATCCCATTTGGGCCAAGAATTTTTTGCAGAATGGAGATTTATGATAAAATTGAGAGATTGAACTGATTTGAATGGCAAGTTGCCGAAACAGCTGTTGATTAAACAGTGACTATAAAAAGTAATTTAAAGTGGGTTCTAGCTATTGTCTAGTTTGCATTCAAAATCCACTGTCAGAAAAGAAAATTGCGCTTTATTAGGCTTCCACACCCCACAGGACAGTGTTTCTGAAGAAAGTAGGCTTACTATCAGTATCAGGTATAGAGGCAAAGAGGTGCCCAGAGATACCCCACCCCTGTAAGCAGAGGTGTATGGGGGGAAATGGTGGCCAGAGACACCACCACCACCACACTTCAGGGCAGGGCTCAGGTAAAGGCCCCCTGAGCCCCACCTCCTCTCAGCCCAGCTTCTGCACTCCCCAGAGTGTGGGAGCCTCTGGAGACATGCTTTTAAAAACAAAGAGGTTGAGGGCAGGGCCTGGGGGTGCAGTCCCACCCTGCTAACCCCCTGCTTTTAAAAGCACATCTCCAGTGGCTGGCTATGAGGGGGGGCCTGGAGGGGGCAGTGAGGGGGGCTGGAAGGGGGCAGTGAGGCCAGGCTGAGGGGGCCTGGAGGGGCAGGGGGCAGGAGTGGTGGTGCCTCACCCCCCAGCCCAGCTTTTGCTCTCTCCAGAGCCTGAGGAGAGCAGAAGCCACTGCCATCCTCTGGAGATGTTCTTTTAAAAGAACGGGGGTGGGGCCACACACCAAGCCTCATCCCGGCCTCCTTGCTTTTAAAAGTACATCTCCAGAGGCTGGCCTGCAGGGGGCCCAGAGAGGAAAGGGAGTGAGAGGGGCAGCACTCTGCCCCACCCCATGGGTCCCTGGAGGCCATCTCCTGCTCTCCCCATAGGGCAGAAGCCGGCCTGGAGGGGGGCAGGGTGAGGTTGCTGCCTTGTCTTCGGACTTCCTGGGCCCCGTCCACGTCATCGCTCACATGACATTGGCAGGGCTGAGGGAGCCTGAAGACTTCCTGCTGCCTCGTCATCTTCACAAAGGCATCTGGTCACATGGGGGCAATTTTGTACCCCCCATGTGACCAAATTAGTTGTGTCCAGGGACAGAGGCTACCCCTTGTCCTCGGGCAGATACTCCACTGTCTGTAAGGATAACTAGACAGTCCTCCAAGACTCTTCCATGTTCTATCACTGATTATGAAAATCAGAACATTTTATGCCTAAACTCCTTCCACATTGACATTGTTATGGGCCAATACTGACTATTTCCTCTTTTAAATTCCTTCCAAGCTCCACAAAATAAGCTAAATTCCAGGTAACTGCCACAGCTACTTGAAATTAGAACTCAGCAGTAACCTATCTACTTTTCAAAGTCCTGCACCATTCTGCTGTTTGAAAAAGTAACAATATAGCTGTAGAACAAAGATCTGTGAAATTTCAATTTGTTCACCAGGGCCATTTTGCAGGTTAAGCTTTTGCAGTCACTACTTTAATGCTACTGTTGTGGGATCAGTGAGACAGATGAGGAAAAATAATCTCAATAGTCATTTAGACAACATCTCAGAATTATAGACTTGACATTAAAAAGAAATTTGAAGCCACTGCTTTGCTTTCCAAAACAGCTGAGAAACACAATTTTTTAAACTGTTCCCAGTTTTCAATTTTTTATTTTTGCTGTACTAGGTTGCAGATGCAGATGAAAACAAAGCTGAAATGATGGGAACCTTAAAACGGTTGCAAAAATTAGTCCGAACCAAGAAAACTAGTGTGCACAGTTTGGATGACATCAAGCATGTCTTGGCTCCTCTCAGTAAGTACAAGTCTCTGATTGCATATAATTCATACTAGTTTCAGCTCATATTCTGAAAAAAAGTCCAGAATGCAGAAGTCCAGTACTACACTTGACCTTAGCCAAAAGGCTGAGAAGTCCAGTAGAGCAAAACTGATTTATTCAGATGTAAATCACCTTGTTGTTATTCCTGTGGTATATTATGATCATAAACTACCAAGAAGATAAAGTGTTATCCACATTGGTTCAAAGAATGTATGAATTTTCAAACTGGCAGTTGAAACATGTGGGGAGACACTGTGCTTCAACATCATAATGCTTTAACTACGGCTTGGAAGCTACTTTGACTCCTGAGGAACTATGCAATATTAATATATTAATAAAGGAAGGAAGAAAAAATGATTCTCCATGTTTAATACCAAAGTGGCTACCCACAACTTACCCACATTGTTTAATTACTTTTGTGTTTGAGGGACAAATATTCACACATTAAAACCACAATCTTTAAAAAACTTTTTTTGAAGATCCACCACCACAGCATGTCTGCCTCTCTGAAGATGAGGGTGAAGTCCTGACATTCTGTATGAAACTAACAAAACCACAGGATAAGAAAGTTTTTAAGGAGAACATGAGACAAAAGGAAGAAAGTGAAAGTAGAACAGACCTCACCTCTGCTTCCTTAGGCCGATCTTTTACTTCAAGACTAAGCAACTTGGGCAGTGTTTCTATCCGTTCAGAAACTGAATTTCAGCTCTGGAGTGACTGGAAGCCCTTCCCCGACAATCAGTTATGTCCCTGCAATTTTCTGATCACCAGAATAGAGGAGTGGGAAAAATGCACTTGTTGTTCTCATCAGCCCCGTCCTTCTTGTTCTCTTACCAATGTGGATCTCCCATTGTCATGGGTAAGTTGGTGATTTTTTCAACTAAACAGCTTAGTATTTGTCTGTATTCTAGTGTAACTGTATTTTGTATGTATTCTAATTTATTTGTAGCCAGATTGAAGTATCAAAAAATATGAATGGGTGGATTTCCATAAGAGTAATGTCATCCCAAATTTTCCTACATACATTGTCCAAACAGATTATAAATGTCACTTGTACATTGCAGACAAGACTTTCGGGGTATTTTACAATCAACTAATACAACAAATCTGTTTATACTACATGGGCACAAATATAATATGTAAATATTTTATTTTTATTTATTTGATTTGATTTATATGCCGCACTCTCCTCAAGGGCTCAAAGTGGCTTACAACAGTAGGTAACATATAAAATTCGACTAAATAAACAATTAAAACAATTGTAATGATTAAAATCCAATCTAATCTAGGTAAAATATATTTAAAATTTTTAAAAATCAACTAAAGAACTTAAAAACTTCAAATAGGAGTTGAAATAGACCGGCAACAGATGCCACATAAAGCAAACAGGGGATTAAGGATTTAGGGCCAGCAACAATGCAATTAAAAATAACAATTTCAGTTCGGACCTCAGCCAAAAGTCTGGCGGAACAACTTACAGGCCTTGTGGAATTGCATCAAATCCCACAGGGCCCTGATGTTAGGTGGCAGAGCATTCCACCAGGTAAGAGCCAGGGCCGAAAAAGCCCTGGCCCTGGTTGAGGCCAATCTGATACTAGCAGAATCAGGAACCACCAGGAGGTCAGCAGTTGCTGACCTCAGGTTGGCTTGCAGAATGTATGGGGTATCACGGTTTTGGAGGTATGCAGGTCCCAGGCTGCTCATGGCCTTAAAAGTCAAAACCAATACCTTAAATCTGATCTGGGACACTACTGGTAGCCAATGAGTTCATGGAGGATGGGGGTGATGTGCTCCCTCATTGAAGTCATCAGACACAGATAGGTGTTGCAGATGCAAGCAGCTCAGAATAAATTTGACACATGTTATGGTTTATGTCATTTTAGTTTGAATGTATAGAAAAAATAATTTTATACTAAAATATTCCCTGGATCTTAATCCACTGACTATAGTATTGTGGTGCATCCCTTCTTCTGGGAGCTTTTTGAAAGGGTAAAGTCTCTGTATTGGTAAAGGTAAAGTTTCCCCTTCAGTCATGTCCGACCCTGGGGTACCAATGCCAGCAGTGATTTTATAAGCAAGCCGTTTTTGTGGGGTAGTTTGCCATTGCTTTCCCTGTCTGTATTGGTAATACCTTGTAAACAAATAATTCTTCAAAAGTGGAAAGAAACAGCTATGTCATATATTGAAATTAATGTAAGATTACAGAATTAATGTAAAATCTTGCAGTTTTAAAAAAGTTGCCTTTTAAAAATGCACTGGCACAAGTGTCTTTCCCAGGGATGGGCTATTATTACCCAGATGGCAATGGTCAAAGCTCTAGGAAAGGCATGGCTAGCTGTTATCCATATGGCTGGGAAATAGGGAACATATTCAGGCAAAGTCCCTCTTTTGGTATCAAAGTCCAGAATTAAGATTTGGGATCCAACTTAGTCTGAGCTGTCTATGATACCAATAAAGGTGACTGGTAGGGTACGCTCCAGAAACTACCCACCCCCACCCCCCGTCTTGCCATGCGCTTGCTTGTCAACTATACAGGACAACATTCAACTGAACTCTAGATGTTGTATGAGATGGAGGAGTGATGGTGGGATCAGCAGCTCTTGGCCCAGTTCCATACAGGAAAAAACAGGGGGCAAACGACATAAACAATCAAACATCAGACACTTAAAACATGTTAAAACAGTATAGAAATCTTAAAAATAGCAAAACAAAACACTCCAACAGCAGCAGGCTTATATAGCTGATTTTGCTTTGAAAATTCATCACAGGTTGTCCTGCAGGTACATGGGCCCAACACCATAAAGGATTAGAACCTTGAACTGAACCAGTAATTGGTTCGTAAGTAGTTGAGTGACTGCATTATGGTCATAATGTAGAAGTAGTATCCTTAGGGTTATGGTTTCTGTTTACACCAACTCACACCACAAATATGGAGGTGTCCAATTGTTTCTTTTTCCAATTAATCTATGTCTTCCTCTTCTTACTCCTCTTCTCAGCAAAACATGCTTTCAAATTCAGGAGACTTTCAGATTTCTAACTGGAAATTTGACTAACAAAGCTGTTGGATCAAAAATAATCACAAGTCTTTTTTGAACACCACAAAGTTCATTTACATGGTCTTAAAATAGTAACATAGTAGACTACTAAAAGAAGCAGAACAGGCACTATTTAAAAATATATACTTTCTGTTGAATGGGTTAAAATACCTATGCTAGCCATGCTGGTCTTGCTAGTCAGGGTGCTGCTCCAGCTGGGTTAAAAGATTTTACTTCACATTCTGGCCAACCTCCTGCTCCACCTTATGATCAATATTGTAGAATCCACTCATTATATTAAAGACCATCTGAGAATTAAAAAAATAAAAATCAGAGACTACATTTAGTCTCCAAAGCATTAAAATTCACTCAAGAAAGTATGTGCTTGTAATGTTACCAGTTTAGGACTTTCTTTGTTTGGTGTTTTCTACAACTAGTGTAGAGGTCAAACTTTCAAGGACAAGGAGATAATCAGGTCAGCCTTCAAGCTGCTATAATTTTTCTGATGCATGAAGAGAAGAAATAGATGTGGGTGGGTACTATATCTCCTGAAATGGCCTTTTCTTCATGTTTAATGATAAATATTCTAGCAAAAGAAGGCTCATATATTACTCTACACACATATTATCTTTTTATTAATCACACAGATTTTGCAAGAGTAGGAAAGAAATTAATGCTTATATTAAGGTAGTCTGATGTGTCTTAAAGCTGTATATCCTATTTAAATAACATATACAAATACACTGTGTATAGTGTGTTATAAATACACTTTAGATGCACTCTGGATGCTAACTGGATGCACTGTTTTAATGTCAATGGAACACAGAATGTGCATTTCCAAACCAGTATGATGAATATGATGGTAGGTGGATTATGGTCCTGTAGTATTTACCCTTAAATCACTTTACTGACAGTTGAGTTAAGCCTCTACGTATGCATTGCTGTGGCCATTATAACTAGGTTTGCTGGCACACGCGCGGAAACTAACCTTCACCGGCATAATTTATGCTGGTGGAGGCTTGGGGACCATTCGCACGCTAGCATGCGAGCAGCCCCCACTTCCCCCCCAGCTGGAGAGGTGGCTCCACATGGAGCTGCCTCTCAATCAGCCCCCTCCACTGACCTTCATGCCCAGCGTTGCTCTGGAGGGCTGCAGGGACCCACCCACGCTGCCCTCCGACCTCCAGGGGTTGGAGGGCAGCGTGAGTGGGTCTCTGCAGCCCTCCAGAGCGACGCTGGACATGAAGGTCAGTGGAGGTGACAGGGAAAGCAGCGTCTTCCCAGCAGTGCGGTTCGCACCATGCCGACGGGAAGACGCCGCTTTGCAAAAACCTTGCTCGTTGAGTGATGTTTAAAGTGGTGCGTTCACGCCGCTGCTGGGTGGCCAGGACAGCATTGCAGCAGTGCCTCCTGTGCAAACAGCAGCCCAGATGGAATGTTTAGGGAAGAGGCAGTAGCATGTCAGCTGAGCCAGTCAGATATCTTTTGTGCAAAAGGATCCTGAAGATGAATTACAGTTAGTCCAGACTTGTATTTGTAAGCTTACTCTCTATGGAAAAAAGACAGTTGAGAGAGAATCAACTAGTTCGTCTACCTTTGTTACAATAGGTTAACTTTTGAGAGAAACCTCTACAGAATGATCTGGTGAAGCCAGACACAACAAGAGTTTTTTTCAGGGTGGTATTAAAAGATGGTTGAAATATATTAAAGACTTAAGAGGTTTGTGGATTCAGTCTATCACTTTTTCTGCTTTTCAAAGGCATAATTAATTCAGCATTGTTTCTGTGCAAACTATCCTGAAATTAACATGGGGGAAGGGTGAATTACTGCCAAAGTTTCTCTCTGTCCCTACCCACTTCTTTGTCTTCTTCCTTTTTTTGTCTTCCTTCCACTGTTGTAAATATTTCAACCACATCTAACTTAGAGCTGAATACGCTAGAATAAGGAAGTTTTTTTAGCTGATGTGAGCTCAAGTGAATCATTCACTGTAGCATTTTTATATGAGAAGTCTACCAACATTGCCTTGTACATTTATTTTGAATAAATTTAATTTTCAAAATGTTGAAGAGAAAGCCTTCCAACGTTTCAGATAAGGAGAAATCTCAAAAGCCAAAGGTAAGAGAATTTAGATTTTGAAATCATATCTTTGTGTTTGAAAAATACTGTTATGGTGCTTACAACAGTGTACAGTATACAACTGTAGTTTGCACTTCCAAACTGACTATCTTGGGTCTGTGGTGAACAAGGGCTGTTTCATGTTAACTTCCAAACTATTGTAATTTTTTTGGATCTACCTGTGGGGCAGCTATGCAGGTACATGCATTATGTTCCTGGAAGGTTAAATGTCCTTGAGGTTTTTTCCACACATTGTCCTAGTTGTTAACATAAACAAATTTGAATCAACAAAAGTCCTGATTCAGAAAGACATGTGCAGAAATCCATCAGATGGTAGTGCTGACAAAACTGACAATTTGTGTGGAGTTGTGCGTGTGGTTTGTAACATAGTTTGAAGAACTGTGCATACAACACATGTTTGCAGTCAAGCAGGGTAAATGTATTTAGATGGGAAGCCTGTTTTCATGCACATGATGATTAGGCCAAAGTTGCTTTTTTAGAAACATCTTGTTAGTACTAGCTGCTTTAAAAAGATACAACTGGAAGGAATATATAGCATCCATAATTCAACTAATTTCTTAGTCCTATCAACAAGTTGGATTTTGTCTAAGATTGGCGTATTGGGTACATGAGTGTTTGAGGAAACTTTCTGTAAACTGCTGTGACTTGTATTGGAACACCATTATAATTCTTTGATTGTATTTCTATCTCATTTGATGGTATGATCCAGTATTTCTGTGTTTTTCATTTTTAAAAAAACCCTTTTTTATGCAATAGAGGAAGTGGTCTGGAAATTATTTTGCCAGCTGTACTTTCAGTAAATGCTCTGTTTAAAAGCTTAAGACATGTGTTGCGAATGCGTATAATGTGACATTGCAAATTAACTATTTTGTGCCAAGACTTTAATAGTAATCACTTCATCTACCTTGAGGTATAATCTGCCAGTAGCCTCTGGAAATGTTTTTCAGTATAGCATCTCTGTGTATTTCTGGTAATGGCACTAAATAATTAAAAGCTGATTTTTTGAAAGAAAAAATTTGGGGTCATAGATAAGCTCCTTGTTTATGGTTTGGTATGGTTGCTATAGATTAACTTGTGTCACTGTTCTTGTATTCTGGTGTTTTGTAAATAATTTCATTGATATTAGGACAAGTTCTCAGTGAGAAAAGTCCATATAATCTAGAAACTTTAAACTCATTCCAACAGCAGATTTCCAAAGACTGATTTTCTGATGTTAAATATAATGCATTTACTTATTGTTTCATTTAGTATATTTTTATCCTTCTCTTCACCCAAGCCAGCACACATAATTTCCTATTCTTCCATGTGCGATTGAAAGAGAGTGACTGAACCGAAGCTATGCAGTAGGCTTCATGGTGACATGGGGGTTTGAACATGGAGTTCCCAGATTATAGTCCAGTATCTGTAGTCACTATTTCAAACTGGCTGGTTTAAACAGGGAAGAAGGCAGTTGATGGGCAGGCTGCTAATGCTGTAGATTTTCTCAGGTTCACCTCCACTATCTTCCCTGCCACACAAAACAGGGAAAATCAGGAAAATGAACTGATTTTTATATAGAGAAACTCATTAAAAAAAGATGTTTGAGGGAAAAGAATCTATTGATAAATCATCTTAAAAAGACAGTAGACATAGTAAAAATGATAGATAATGGGTATTAATATTGATACTGGTTTACTTACCTGAGCAACTGTATAAATATTATTGTACTGAATTCTAATACCTAGTAATAGTATCATATCACTCAGGGGTATCTGAAGACATCTTTTCCAAATTCTTTTCTAATTTAAGATTGATCATTTGCCTTTAAGAATACTATGTAGAAAAATACCTGTATTATATGATCCTGGTAAGCAGTAGGATGGATTATTAACACCGTACCTTTCATTATCGTTACTCTCGTCCCATAAAGGAAAAGTCTTTATTTAACAGAAACAAGGATGCATATTTTTCACACCCTGGCTAAATTAGATTAGTGTGCAATCTACAAAGTAACAACAGTGCCTCGCCTATGGAAAATGTCCTGGCCTTAAACTGACCAAACAAACTGGTCAAGCAAACTCATTGAATTTTGTCATGTAACTGACTTAAGAACACTACCAGCCTAATCCAAATTGGGGGGCAAAACAATATTTGAAAGCGGCAGAGAGCCCCCACCAGTGTGTTTTTGCCCTCTGCTGACATAAGTGTGGTGTAAGCCTGTTTAAGCTGACAGACAGGGACTGGCCAGCATATGGTCACTCACTAGGGATCTGAACATGTTTTTCAAAGCTCTAACAACTATATCACACTGGCTGTAGGTCATATGATGTGGAGGAAACTTAATTTAAACTGTTGTTTGTTTGATCATCTCTTCCACTATATAAAGTAGTTTAAAAAGTAGTTAAAATTTTTAACACTAAACCATACTGTGCTAGCAAAACATGATAGAATTATATTTTCACTGTTCTTTTGTTTCAGACCAGTTTTAAATTGTGTTTGCCTGTTATTAAATAAGGAGACAATTAGAGAATTTTAAGAATTAAATCTTTGATGAGAATAATTGGGGGGAGGGGCAAACTAAAACCAACTAAAACCAAGTCTCCATTCCTCATGCTGAGTTTTGAATTTTGCAACATTTCCTCTGAATAAGCAATTTACCAAACTTCACCATACGGTTGGGAAATGCTTAAAACATGTATGTATCATTACAAAGCCACTAGCAGAATTTCACAATTAACTTCCTTATGTGTGTATGTCTTCCTGCTAGCCAGGCTTTACTGAAGCAAAGTAAACGTTGTGATCCTTATTAAACAACAATTTCCATTTGTTGTAGTTTAATTTGGAAATAGTTGCTCTGTTTTAACTAAAGTGTATTTTCTCCTTTTCCCTTTGTAATGTAAGTTGACCGCTTCTGAGATTTTTCCTTACTTCTTCTACTCTATTTTCTTTCCTACCCTCTGTCAATATTTTAATGTGAATGTTGTTGGACTTAACTTTAAAAACAGATGGCTATTCACTGGGGGTGGGGGGTACAGCATAGCCTGATCTCATCATCTAAGCAGGGTTGGTCCTTGGGCTGGAGACCACCGGAAAAAACATTGCCAAGGAAGGCAGTTTCAAACCACCTCTGCTAACTCATTTGTCTTGAAAATCTTAAGGAGCTCCCATGAGCTCTCTGGTGTTATTTGATGGCACTTTGCATACACACGCTCTTTACTTGAAAACTATTAGAAAGGAATTTTGTGTCATAGCCTAAAATACACACTGCTTTGTTTGACAAAATGCATTGTCCCTGATCCATAGCAACACGAGTGATCCCACATGAATAAGATTTCCCCATTCACTTTAATTACTGGATTGAGAAGCTTCATAATCAAAAGTACTTAAAGAACTATTTCTTATTGGGATGTACCTAGAAAAGAACACTTAGGGCGATTCTGCACATGACTAAAATATGTTCGACCCAGTTCCCTGAGAAGGGTACTGACCTAGGTCGAAGCCATTGTTGTTCCCCACTGCAACCAGCTTGATCCCAGCTCGGAGGGTGGGATCATCCTGTGCCTCTTTGCCGCTCCGTTCTGATTGGCTACTGTTCTACGGCCATGTTTCGTCTATCCCCACACATGTTATTAAAAAACTGCCACAGGAATGGAGGGCGAAGGTGGCGTTTTTTGATTGGCCAGCTGCAAGCATGCCCAAAACACTCAGCTGTGATTGGCTGAATGGGAGACTCCTGGCACCAGAGATTCCGCACTTTACTGGAATCGAGCTGAGTTCAAGCGTGGTTCCCTGAAAAAGTAGTCGTTCCCAACTGGAGTCGGAAATTTGACCGTTACATGGGGCGAAGCTGGTACAAAACCACATCGATCCCAGTGGTTGTGTGGAGCACTTAGGTCGAACGCAGCTCGAACTTAGGTCAATAATGCAAGTGCGGAATCGACCTTAGAGAATTGGGTGCATATTTTACTTCTTGGATATGGAATGAGTGATCACTGAGGTGAATTACATTAATTCTATCCACAGGCAGATAGGGAGAATTACATGAAAAGTTTCTGAATCAAAGGCTGATTTCGCATGGGCCAAAAACAGTAGCGTCAAAACAGTGTGAAAATGGTGTAAAAGGGTTTATACCAGGGGTAGGGAACCTGCGGCTCTCCAGATGTTCAGAAACTACAATTCCCATCAGCCTATGTCAGCATGGCCAATTGTATCAGCGGACCCAGAGGTGTATCAGAGGGGGGGTAGTGGCGCCTGGGGCAACACCTGTGCCCCTCAGGGGTGCCTGGAGTGGGGGTGGTGCCCCCCCGGCAGGCTGCTGCCCCCCCCTCTATCAGAGGTTGGCCTCCGATAGAGATGGGCAGGCAGGAAGAAGCCGGTGTATTTGCATTTTATTCTAACAATGCATTTTATTCTGACAATAATGAGAGGTAATGTATTTCTCCTGGATTCCTACTGTGAACATTTATCCTCAAAGACAATGGTGCCATGTAGGTCTGTTATCAAAGGTCTTTAGCACAATCTTTTTTTTTTAAGCTGTCAAGATATTTTCAAATCCTTTTTGAAAAAACACACAAACAGATAAGGAAATTTCAGCTATGGAAATTTCTATTGGCAATATCTGTAAGCCTTATCAGATGAGTCCACATATATAGTACTGTAGAAACAAGTCTGCATATGCACAGGTATGAAAAGAACTGCAAGTGACATTTGAGATAAGACTTTCCTGTTTCCTGCAGACCTTGTAAATAAATTAGGTCAGAGCTAACATTGGTTGTTGCATCGCATACGCTTATATGTGTGGTCTATTGTCTAAAACTTCCATAACCAACAAAACTGCATCTTTTTTTGTGCTCATTTCTGAATATTCTAGATTCACTATCCTGAAAGCTATAGCAGCTTTCCTTTAGCAGCTGCCAATGAGACTGTGAAAGGGATTTTCTCTATGGGTTGTACCCTGTATTTTTCACCAGTGGTGGCATGTGCACATCAAAAGGAGGTTTTTTGAAAATCACATGCCCCTTTAATAATTCTTATATACTACAATTTAAGGATTTAAAACATATTTTAAAAGATTGCTTAGGAGGTTATTATACACAATAGTCCTCTTGTAGCAAGGTATGAAAAGGCCTAGTTTTTTAAATTATTAATTAATTAATTAATTATTGCATTTATAAACCGCCCCATCCCCTGAGGGCTCTGGGCAGTGAACAACAGATATTATAAACAATATAGCAATAACAATAACATTTAAAATCAATAACGTCATTAAATATCTAAAATTACATAAAATTACAGCGTTCCATATAAACCATATGGCGTCCAGCATTAAAACTATCAATAAAAAACCCCTCCCAGAGAGGGGGTGGTATAGATGTTGCGAACTCCCAGAGTGATAAAGGGAGGAACAGAAAGGGCGCACACTATCAGCGGCCGGCCTCCTCAAAGGCCCGGTGGAACAATTCGGTCCTTGAGGCCCTGTGTAAGGAACTCTCCCAGAGAGATCTCCTTGGGGCCCTGGACACAGACCTGGTGGGAGAGTGTTCCACCAGGCTGGGGCCAGGGCCGTAAGAGTGGAGGGCCCTGGCCCAGGTGGGAGGAAAACTGCCAGCAGTTATCATTGAGGGGCAGGGGGGACCACCAGTAGAATGGCCTCTGCTGAACGCAGAGGCCGTGTAGGGACATATGGGGTAAGGCGGTCCCGAAGGTACGAGGGCCCCAGGCCACGCAAAGCCTTAAAGGTTAATACCCATACCTTGTGGATGATCCGGAATTCCACTGGGAGCCAATGCAGCTGGCGCAATACAGGCTGAATGTGATCACGATAGGCACCTCCTGTAAGTAAGCACGCTGCTGCATGCTGGACCAGCTTCACCTTCCAGATCAGGCGCAAGGGTAGGCCAGCGTAGAGCGAATTACAATAGTCTAACCTGGAGGTGACTGTTGCATGGATCACAGTGGCCAGGTCAGCTTGGGAGAGGAAGGGGGCCAGCCGTCGGGCCTGACGAAGATGGAAAAACACAACCCGGGTTGTATGGGCCACCTGGGTCTCCATTGAAAGAGACGAATCCAGGCTGCGAACAGAGGGGGCCGGTGCCAATGAGGCCCCCTTCCACACCGGCGGCTGGAAATCCCCAACCTCCCCTTCGCGTCCTAGCCAGAGGATCTCCGTCTTCGAACCCTTCTGTGGAAGTTCAACTTCATAATATATTTGCGATAATTTTGTCATAAACTCTGTAGTTGTATAAAATGTAAAAGATAATTAATATATATTTTTATCACTGCTACATTTTTGTGTCCCCTCTAATGTTGGATCGCATACATCATGATATATTTGTTTAAATCTTAGCTGAAAGGGTTTGTACCGTGAAAGTTAAAATACAGGATGTAGTGAAAGCTTCTTTGGGTATTGTGGCAAAAGTGTTCCAATAATTCATAATCAATTATCCTGTTGGAGCTTGTATAAATGTTATCCATGGAAGAATGGTTCTCCCACTCCTTATTTCATATGTGTGCCAAAAAGGCTTCTGAATGCTGCTCATGGGTAAGGGGAGACCCCTAGGAACAGCCTGAAGGGGAATTGATGGACTGCCACGGAAGGGAAGGCACTGGTGAAAATTGCCAATTGTGTGCTTTACAGCCCAGTCCAAAGGAGGAGGAGAAAGAGCAGCACCCAGAGATGCCAATACCATGCTACCTCCAAAGAGGCACTCAGTGGCAGTCAGTGGCATGGGTGCTTGGGTGCTTGGGTGAAGGAGAAACTCTTTTCTTTCCTGGGAAAGCCCATAGCAGGCAAGAATTATTCCAGGCATCTTCATAACGTAAGTCTGTGCTACTGAATGGGGGCATTCCCAGGCTGAAAGTCCTTTGGAAACTGACTAAAGTCGGCTCCACCCCTGGGAACATCCTGAGAATGCCCCCTCCATGCTGGCATGGCCTCCTGTACAGTGGTGGGATTCAAAAATTTTAGTAAAAGGTTCCGATGGTGGTGGGATTCAAACAGTGGTGTAGCGCCAATGGGGCTGGGCGGGGCACTCCGAGGGCATGGCCAGGCATTCCGGGGTGGGGCATTCCTGGGCGGGGCTGTGGCAAGGACTCAGGGCGCGTGTCGCAGGTGTAGTTCCCCCTCACCCCACCTCTAGATCAAATAATGACTGTTTAAAGTATTAAAAAAGCAATATACCAAAAGGTAGTGTATTATTTCTTTTTTATATAATTATATTGATTGATTTTAAATAATAGCATAAGTAAGGAGAGAAACCAAAAACTGCTTACAATTGTTAACATATTACAAACATATCTAATTGTCTATCTCTCTCAACCTCCCCAACTAAAACATCCTATATTGCCTCCCTCCTTCCCATATTTCCCTCCCTCCCTACTTTCTATTTCCCCTTCAGTTTCCTATAACTACTTTATCTATTTCACTTGAAAGAAAACTAACAGAGTCCAAAATCCTTAATCTAAAAGAGTAGTTTAAACTCCTCTCTTTCCAATAAAAATTTCAAGGGGAAAAAAAGAAAATGAAAAATCTTTACCTATACTTTCCCAACCTTTATACCAATGAAAAAAAAAGAGAATTAGTATATATTGTATTATTTCATACAGTTCATTCACACTGGGGGGGGGTGCCATGGGGGGGCAGGGGAGCTGCAGGGGGCCCTGGGGGCGATTTTGCATCCCCCACTTGACGAGATTTGTTGTACCCAGGGACAGAGATTACCCCTTTGTCCCTAGTGGAGTTAATAATTAATAACCGGTTCTCCGAACTGAGAAAATTTTAGTAACTGGTTCTACCGAATAGGTGCGAATAGGCTGCATCCCACCTCTGCTCCTGCAGCACTGGAACAAAAGCAGGGATGAAAACCTCCTGGTTCCTGTGCAACAGATCTATGCATGCAACAGATCTATGCACTGTAGTTAGTCCCTCTGCACCAGCATCTGTGCCACTTTGCCCTGTGCTGGTGGCACTGGTGTGGCTGCAACCGTTCCACTGTTTCCAATGCAGTTTCAGGTCCTCCCTTTTAGAATGCAGCCATAAGCACACAGACATTTTCAACTGAGTAGAACCAATTGGCTAATTTAAGCAACCAAGTTAAATATACACATTCAAATGAATACACCAGAAATGTATACATAATGTTGGTAGTACATGTAGTTTTAGTAGTTATAGTCTGACAGACTGTCTGGACAGGATAACCCAGGAAGTGAATGACTGCAGTAGTGAAATATCCAGTAATAAAGGATCAAGCCTTGCTTATTTTGCTGTGTAGGTTTTTCTCACATGTGGAATATTGTTATAGCAGCCCTCTGCTGTAATTTTAAAGTACTTCCCAATTTTTGGCCTTGGCCAATGTGCTTCTGGTTTTCATGTATTCATTGTACTTTTAACAAACATTTATACCGTTGTATTTGGGTGGGGGTTCTTAGTCTTTATGTCGTATTCATGAAAGTACCCTTGGATGGTCTTACCCACAGAGGCTGAAGGAAGGTCTTTAAATGTTTTGCATCAAGGAAGGATTTGCATGCAACACAGGGATTTGCATGCAACTCCACTCTACATTCTTGCTGCTCTTCATGTTCATTGCGACCCCCCTTGGGAGTGGGGTATAGTTTGTTTGTTTTTTAATGTCAGTTAGATTGCTTAGTTAGTATTAGAAGAAAGCATTGCTGTATTAGGAATTCAGTCCAACAGTTTTTCTTATTTGTTACATTAAATCAACAAATAAATAAATATGCCTCAGTGTATCTGTAAGGCAGGCGAGCTGCCTTTTGCTGTGGGGAGGGCAACAAAGTCTCCTCTCTTCCCACCTCCAGATTCATATCTCTGATTTCCTGGCAGTTAATACAAAGAAAGTCTTTGCTTGTATCTGTTATAAGGCACAGCAGCTCCTGTCTCACCTGATAGATTTGCAGCACAAATAGGGTTGCAGATCTGTATTGGGAAATTCCTTCGGCCCCCGGGGGTTGGAGGGCATCATGGGGCATGCCTCTCTGTCCCTGCAGAGCTCCGCAGGGACAGAAGGTAAGTGAGGGATGATGAAAAAGAGATGCCTCCGTGGACTGCGGTGGCTTTGAGGCAGCCTGCACGGGACTGTGCAAGAGGTTCCGAGGCTCCCCCGGCATGAATTATGCCATGTGCAGATGCTTCTGCAACTCATGCAGAACGGGCCTCAGAGTCTCCCAAAGCAGCCATTTTTTAAAGATAAAGTGATCTCCATAACCTGGAGACTAGTTGTAGTACTGAGAGATCTTAAGCCACCACCTGGAGATTAGCAGCCCTAAGCACCAACCTGCCCAATTGCCCAACAAAGGTACACACTGGTGGGCTGGCAGATAGGTAGCACAGAGTATGTGTGTGGGCACAGGATAACATGGGTCCAAGATGCAGCTACTGCAGTGCTATAAAACCTGGCAGAGAACATAGGAAATCACTTTGTACCCAAATGAATGCTTGAACAGCACCCCAGTACAGTGCCAAAGAAAGCTTTGTGGTTTTGGGAGGAGCTATTCAATGTCACTATTTAAAATCTGTTTTTACTAACTGTGTCTACAGGAAAGATAAGTGTCTTTCCCCACTTGACACAAATTTATAAAATAAAGTTCAGGTGATATAAGAATTAAAAAGAATCATATTTTGAATTAATACATTGTAATGGGTTGTTCTAGTTTTAGTTTTGTCAATTTGCTTTACATGCTTACTTTCAAGTAAGTCAAGATATATACACAAAGAAAAAGTAGTGGGCTATGGTTTCTCTGTGGGCTTGCGTTAGATTTTGATGAACCTGCATCTATGGTATGAAAGTGGCACGGAAACCCCAAGCTCTTCTTTTGGAAGGTTTGTGGTTTTCTTATACCTGCTGCAAAAAAGAATAGGTTTTTTTTCTCATGAATAATGTTTAGCTGTCTGATGAACAAGGTAGCTGAGAGACCTGAACAACCCCAAATAGTCTTGAGTCCAGTAAGCATCATTCAGATTAAAGCAGACTTCAGACTTTCATCATTACTTAATGACTAAAAATACTCATTTTGTGTTTGGGTGCTCTGAAACACAGAATGAACTACACTAATACTTCAGATTTGCTCTGCAGAGGAGGGCTATTAGAAATAAAACAAACACCCTCTTCAACTGTGAGATTGGTGATAATAATCTTGAGAAACCATAAGATGGCTGTTGACAGGCACAAGAGTGGATTTGCTAACACATGCTCCTTTTTTTGTTTCCTTTGAATTCTGACCTGTTTTTCAGAAGGTTTCTCCTGGTTTTGTAAGTTATCAACACTGAATAAACACAACAAGGAGCCTGTTTGTTTACATGTGGCTGAGGATTTTTGCAGACAGGAAAGGAAAAGGAGCAAAACCAACGACCAAATTCTTGTTTGCCTTTAATGCAAGCTATTAAAAATATAACATTTAAATGAACAAGAAGATTTAAAGGGTGAATAGTATCCTATAGAAGTTGCACACTATACTTTGACTATTGTGATCTTCCATTATTTATTAAACCATTTCAAGGACCGTTGCCACATTTTGTGACAACTCTGGTTTAAAATGAATACTGAAATTGCATTGATGTTTTTCCCACATAGGAAGAAGTTCAGGCAATCCTTTCCCCTCATCCTAATAATGAAATTTGATAGACACATAGCATCAGTTGTGTATAATTGTGAATAAACAGTGTTTTAACAGCTTATAATGTATAAATAGCATTTAAAAAAAGGAAGTCCTCCAAAGAAAATGAAGAAGGTGAAAGTAGTCTTCCTGACTATGCACAAAAATTAAAAGGAAAAAATGCATACTTCATTCCGTAAACTGATCTTTTTGTGCTGTTTCTAATCCCTGTGATACAATTCCTTTCTACTACACTCATTAACAGTAAAAAGCAAAGAAACAAAAACATAAATTAATTTTGCTAGAATTCTGAAGGATCCAGAAAGTATATCAATAATGAAATCCTAAGGAAAATTTAGCACTGGTATTACATTCCTTCCCCTCCCACTGATGAATGGTGCCGTTGCAGAAACCCTGACCTAAGGTTGCTAACCTTTAGGTGGGCCCCAGAGATCTCCCAGAATTACAACTGATCTCCAGAGTAGAAAGACTGCTTTGGAGGATAAGTCTACACCACACTGAGGTCCTTTCCCCACTTCTCTCCTCCCCAGGTTGCATCACTTAATCTCCAAGAAATTCCCAGTCCAGAGTTGGCAGCTCTGGCAGAGTTGTAGCCAAAATACACTGGACTTAGAAGTGTACAACTCAGTGCAGAAGTGGACAGTGAAGTAGTTATTTTTGTGGGATTGTGCAGCATTGAAGGAAAATATAACATATATGTAACAGAACAGCATAGCTTCATTTGTGTTGATCATACATCTCTTTAAGTAGGAAATACATACTATTAAAATGCTATTTTGCACCATATGTACTTGAAAGGAAGAGGCTCCTAAATGATAGATGATTCCCACTAAAATGTTATACTTCCAAAAGATTTTTTGATTATTGTACGTAACTGTCATTTGAACGCAAACTTAAGACAACCTCCCCTATTTTTGATGGTATATCTAAGAAAAAACAAACTACTCTTGCATTTCAGTGTTTCTTGAACCTCAATAATTAATAGAAATTTGAAAAGTACATGATATGATGCTACATGAATCTGAACTGCAATTTTTCAATTAAGAAATTCGGGTACACGCCCCCCCCCACACACACATATACACCTTAGCCTCATATTTGTTTTTGCAGAAGGTGGTCAAAGTGCTCTGCCTTTATTACTCTATAATAAAATGGTGGCAGGGAAGCAGAACTACTTTGGGGGGACATACATGAGCAATTGTATGTAAAAGCCCGTATACTTCCTTGGATGAAGTGTTGGTAATCTGAATTAGAATACATCTATTTATTCAGACAAAGGAATGAAAACAGAGGAAAATGTATTTTCAGGTAATGCTTTCTAGAAGTAATGATTTCTATACCTGTTACTCAGATGTAACTGCCAGCAATTATGAATCATGTGGTGTGTTTGGTCATAAAGTGCAGGTACAATCCTCAGAGACATGTACCCTCCCTCACTATACATAAGCCTTTAATGAAAACTGGGGATTTTGTGTATGCATGCATACTTAAAAGGGAAAACTGAGCAAAACGTTGTGATCCCACAACCTACCTGTTCACACTTTTATGACAGATGGATTGTACTTATGTCTGCATTTATGTATAAAAGCCCCAGTTCTCATTAACAATTATTTGTGCACATGAATCCAAAGCTTGCTCCTACACTTCCCAACCTGGATGACCAATATGTGTGACCATGTGTGACCATGACCCAAGTCACTTTGATTTTTTGGTTAATAAACATTATATGTTTCAGCCTTTACTTTGTTCAATCATCCTACAAGGTTGTACAGTCTCAAAGGACAGTAGACAGGCAACATGATTTAATATTCAAGCTTTGATTGTGTTTTGTGTATAATATATAGGGGATATCATTTTCTACTTTTGTCTCCCTTCAGAATAAATGTAGATCCAGTTCTGAATGATTTCTATATCGGTTCTATATTCTGAATGAATTCTATATCTATTCAGAAATTTTCTGAATTTAAAACTAAACTGAATGAATTCTATATCTATTCAGAAATTTTCTGAATTTAAAACTAATCTATATAAAGAGGCGGAGCTACCAGGGGATGGGGAAGGGGATGGGGATGGGGAGATGGGGATGGGGAGAATGTGCACACTGCCTGGGGGCAGAAAATTGCTTCCCCCCTGGCACCCTCTTTGCCCCCCCCTTACCTTAGTTTATTTATTTTTTATTTTATTTTATTAAACTTATAGGCCGCCTATCCCCGAAGGGCTCAAGTTCAGCCTGAAAGTGCAGTCTGGAAAAGCAGCCTGTTCACTTAAGGCTGAAAACGGCCTGGTGGGAACTACACTTCCCAGGAGACCTTATGAGGCTCATAAGGTCTCCTGGGAAGTATAGTTCCCACCAGGCCGTTTTCAGCCACAAGTGAACAGGCTGCTTTTTCCAGCCTGCACTTTCAGGCTGAATTAAGGATAGGCTGTTTCCTCACGGCCACACTGGGGGTTGGGTCGGCGTACATGACGCTGACCTAACCCCCCCCGGGACCGTTCGCACGAACGATCCCAGTTGCGGTGGGGAAGATGGCGCAGCCTCCGCGCAGGCTGCACCGTCCCCCAAACGCCTTACCGTGTCCTCCAGCCTCTGGCGCGTTGCACAGGCCGTGAACACGCCCCCCTGCCCTGCATGACAGCTCGGAAGTTGCAGGGCAGGGGGCGTGTCCCCTGGCCTGTGCGACACGCCAGAGGACATGGTAAGGTGTTTGGCAAAGCGGGGGATGGTGCCTTCCAGCCACTGCCATTCGCATGCCTTCGGGGAGCCAGGTTGGGAAACAGCGGCTTTGCACCGCTGGGAGGGAGCGAGGGTGGCGCGGCTGCAATGCAGCTGCACCCCCCCATGCGAAGAACTCCCTAGGGACGGCATTTTTGCCATCCCTAGGGCGCTGTTATTGGCCCATGTGGAAACGGCCATAGTCTGTGGGGTGGGTGGGGGGAAACGCAGAGTGCACACCGGGAGCAGTATGGCCCAGCTATGCTCCTGTCTACATACAATAGATAACTATTCCCCTGGAAAAAATTGCTGCTTTGGAGGGTGAACTATATGGCATTGTACCTTACTAAGGTTCCTTCCTTCCCCAAACACTGTCCTTCCCAAGCTCCAGCCCAAAACTGCAGGAATTTCCTAACCTCAAAATGGCAAAACAAAACAAGTCCAGTGGCACCTTAAAGACTAACCATAGGTTAAGGTGCCATTGGATCTCTATGCTGTTTTGCTAAAGCAGACTAGCACAACTACCCCACTGGAATTACTCTTAAAAGTTTGAGCAATCCAATCATATTTGAACTATATATTCCTGACTTCGTACTAGTTTGAAAACCTTTTGGAATCAGCAACACAAAGCCATTCCCTGTACATTTTTCTTTCTAAGCACCAGCTTGCTGAAAGCAAGCTGCAACATCAGCATTTGTGTTTGTTAGGCTACCAAACTTTCTCCTCCAAAGACCTGAAGAAAAGATTTACTCATTTTTTACTCATTCTTTACTCATTTAAGATTACATATGGCATGTTTGCCCTGCATAAAACTGTCATTGACTTAAAAAAAGAAACAAGCTTCAAATTCCAAAAAAGCTGGGAGGTTGATTGCGGTTTGAGTATGGGATTGTTTATATGCTCTACTATATTCATTGCAGCACCCAACCTCAGGTGATATAAAGCATGCAAAAAAGAACTTTCTGTCAGTTTTATTATTTCTAAAAAGGTTCCCCTTGAAGGAGAAGAGTGACCTTGTTCTGCTGAGCTGACATGTGCCATTGAATTAATGGCTGAGCTTTGCTTTAGGGAAGCTTGTAGAAACATTACAACTCCAGTGGCTGAGTTCGCTGTGCACATTAATCAGGTAAACCAAAATGATGCATCAAACATTCATTTAAAAGTAGTAAAAGTCCTCCCTCCCCTCCCCATACTTAAAAAAGAAATCTTCCTAAGAATTAGTATACTGTTGGTCATCGCCACTGGTCAAGGGCATTGTTGCATGGTTACAGTAAAACATAGCAGAGAAGGTTGAAATGTGTATTAATCTCCAGAAACTAAGCAGGCTTCAAAGAAAGAAAGGTGAAACAGAGGTTACGGCCTTTATTTAATACAAACTTTTATCTCCTAGAACAAATTTCCTCCCATTTCTCTATCCATTAAATTTTTGACAGACATTATGATGTATAACATGTGAGTAACATGATGTCAAGAAGTTTAAAAGTTGCATCACACTCTGAATAAAGACAAAAGGAAGTTTTATCTTCATTCAGCTGGACAATGATGAGCATTAGTTACCAATAGATTCAGACATCCAGTTTTAACTGGCAAGACACACTTTTACGTCCCATGCTTTTACTGTTCAAGTTTTTACAAGACAAATTTAAGACAAACTTTTAAACAAAACAGAATTTATAACAGAATTGAGTGGAAAGCCCTGCTATGTAAATCATAGAATGTAAATCTCCTCAAAAGATAAATCTTCGCATACTGCAGATGACTCCCATTCTGAAGTCTTCAAAAACATTTCAAAATGATTTCAGAATTTAACAGTTAAGAGAGTGAATAGGGAAATACACTTAGGTAGGATGTTTGGGAAATATTTTATTATTTTGTTTTGCTACTGATTTCAACGAGAAACGCTTTTCCATCTGTTAACTTCTCACATTCAGTTTGGATGAAATTTTCTGAGCTGGGAATTCTAATTTATAAGTCACTCCCTGCCCAATGTCAGAAAAAAGAATTCCAGTTTTGCAGGCAGTGAACATTCTCCCTTGCAGAGCAGACAGAGGCAGGCAGCTGGCATCCATTAGAATGTTTGTAGCACTTCCGAGTGGCACAGGACATGATATGGAAAAATAAGTGGCCCTGAAACAAAACTACAAGTTAGGAAGTTTATTCCAGACAACCAAACTATGGCCATAGAAGGACCCTTTAGGCAGTGGGATTCAGCAGGTTAGCACCACTTTGGGAGAACCAGTTGTTAAAATTGTGCTTGTAAACAACCAGTTGTTAAATTATTTGAATCCCACCACTGCCTTTAGGAGAGGATCTTGCCGTTTAGGAGAGTGACCTGCATGTGTCTATGCCTTAATGTTACATCACTAATGTGATATGATAAAGAGAGAAAAAAATCATTTCAAAAACAGGGGGGAGATTGTTCCGGGACTGTGGGGCTGCTACTGAATACCCCTTCTCTTGTGTACCCAATAAATGAGCTTCTTTAGTTGATGGGACAGTCAATCTTAGTTCCTGGGACAGCCTTTCCCTGTAATCTTAGTTCTTATAATGGGAGAATGTATGGGAGAATATTGTCCTCCGGATACCCCAGTCTCAAGGCATATAGGCATACACACACACACACACACACACACACACACACACACAAAATTGGGTTCAGAAGTGGCCTGGAAACCAGTGTAATTACTGAAGGATTTGGGTCATATAATCTCAGTACTTGGCCCTAACAAGCAGTCTAGCTGTAGCCTCTGAAAAATCTTTAAGGGTAGCCCCAAATAGAATACATGGCAATAGTTCATTAAAGTCAGATTTAAATATGCATACATCAATCAGTTAAGAACATCACTTAATCAACAGATAAATACATATAAACTGGGTAGAGAGTCAGTGATGGAGGGAAGGAGGATGAGATGAATTCTCTTTTAGATCAAATATGTAAAAACAGCATAAGAACATAAGAACATAAGAACAAGCCAGCTGGATCAGACCAGAGTCCATCTAGTCCAGTTTTCTGCAACTCGCAGTGGCCCACCAGGGGCCTTTGGGAGATCACATGCAGGAGGTGAAAGCAATGGCCTTCTGTGGCTGTTGCTCCCGAGCACCTGGACTGTTAAGGCATTTGCAATCTCAGATCAAAGAGGATCAAGATTGGTAGCCATAGATCGACTTCTCCTCCATAAATCTGTCCAAGCCTCTTTTAAAGCTATCCAGGTTAGTGGCCATCACCACCTCCTGTGGCAGCATATTCCAAACACCAATCACACGTTGTGTGAAGAAGTGTTTCCCTGTATCAGTGATCTTCAATTCTTCCCCCCCAGCATTTTCAATGAATGCCCCTGGTTCTGAATATGTTGTGGAAGAGAGAAAAATTTCTCTCTGTCAACATTTTTTATCCAGCCATAATTCTTATAGACTTCAATCATATCCCCCCCTCAGTCGTCTCCTCTCCAAACTAAAGAGTCCCAAACGCTGCAGCCTCTCCTCATAAGGAAGGTGCTCCAGTCCCTCAATCACCCTCGTTGTCCTTCTCTGCACTTTTTCTATCTCTTCGATATCCTTTTTGAGATGTGGCGACTCAGAACTGGACACAGATACTCCGGGTGCTTGGCTGGCACCTACTGCTTTATATAAGGGCATGACAATCTTTGCAGTTTTATTATCAGATTCCTTTTCCTAATTATCCCCAGCATAGAGTTTGCCTTTTTCACAGCTGCAGCCATGCATTGAGCTTTTGACATTCCTATGGAACTATCAACTAAGATACCCAAATCCCTTTCCTGGTCTCTGACTGGGATAGCACTGACTTCCTTGAAGCGTGTATGTTAATGTTTGGATTTTTGCCCCTATGTGTATCACTTTGCATTGTATCTACATTGAACTGCATTTGCCATTTCTTAGCCCACTCTCACTCTAATTTATCAAGGTCCGCAGCGGAGCTCTCTAGCAATCCTTTGCAGAGTTCTCACCACCATACTACATAATTTGGTATCATCATCTGCAAACTTGGCTACCACGCTACCCACCCCTACTTCCAGGTCATTTGCTTGAATGGGTGAAGAGCACTGTGGTCCCCAACACTGATCAACAGGGGACACCACTCCTCATACATCTCTCTCTATTGTGAGAATTTCCCATTCACACCCGCACTCTTTTTGCTTCCTGTTTCTCAACCAGTTTTAATCCATAGGAGGACTTCCCCTTCTTATTCCTTTTGATTGCTGAGTTTTCTCATACAGTCTCTCTCTGGTGAGGAACTTTGTCAAAGCCTTTTGGAAATCCCAAGTAGACAAGAATGTCCTAATTCTCGGTTCCCCTTCTTTATCCACATGCTCTGTTTATGCACCCTCAAAGAACTCTAGTAAGTTTGTAAAGACAGGATTTGCCTCTGCAAAAACCATGCTGATGACTCTTTCTCAGCAGGTCTTGCTTCTTCTACATGTTTTATAATTCTTATCTTTAATGATAGATCTTCTACTAATTCTACCTAGTGGAACAGATGTCAAACTGACTGGCCTTGTAATTTCTCGGGTCCCCCCTTAGATCCTTTCTTAAAGACACTTGGTATTGACATTGGCCATCTTCCCAGTCTTCAGGGATGGAGCCTGGATTGCAGGGATAAGTTGCATATTAAAGTGATGGAAGATCATGCAATTTCATGCTTGAGCTTTAAGAACCTCTTTGGATGAATGCGGTTCAGGCCAGGGGATTTGGTGGTGGCATTTAGTTTATCAATGGCTGCCAGAACTTTCCTTCCTTGTCCGTACCACCATCATTCTTCGCCAGTTCCTCGGATCTCAGCCTCCTAAGAAGCTTGCCCGGTTCAGGCAGGTCGGGATTGTCCTCACCTCCTCTTGGGTGAAGACAGCATGCAAAGCAAATTCATTCAGCTTCTCTGCAAATCTCCCTGTCATCTTTAGAAGCACACCCTTTGGTTCTCTTTGTCATCTAATGGACCTACTGCCTTTACCCTTGCTGGCTTCACTGCTGCTTTCCTGTAGCGCTTGAAGAGACGCTGTTTGTTGCTGGGTCGATCGATAAGTTCGGCAAGCCATGCCGTTCCTCATAATCCTTTCTGCCTCGCCTGCTGTTTGCAACTTCTTGCTTCTCTTTTGCCACCATTTGTGTTCCCTCTCATATTCTTTCATCAGTCAAACTGGACTTCCATTTTCTAAAAGACATATTTCTTTTTTTCTGATTAATTTTCCTCAACCTCTCTCTTGTTAACCATGGTGGCTTTCTTTGGGGCTGAAGCTGCATTTCTAACCTGCAGAACACATACCCTTGCTGAAGGCTTTTAAGACTGTGTTTTTAAATAACCTCCAAGCATCCTGGACAGTTTTGACTCTCTTGATTTTCCCTTTCAGCTTCCTGCGCACTATCCCCCTCATAGTTGAGAAATTTCCCTTTCTGAAGGCAAATGTAACTACATTAGTAGTTGTCACTTGTTCGCATGCAGAGATACTGAATCTGACAGCATTGTGGTCGCTGTTCCCTATCGGCTCAACAACACTGACTTCCTGCACCAGGTCCTGGGTCCCACATAGAATTAGATCTAGGTTCCCCTCTCCTCTGGTTGGTTCCACAACCATCTGCTATAAGCCACAGTCATGTAGCATATCCAGGAATGCTCTCTCCTTACTATGACCTGACATGCATTTTTTCAGTTTATATGGGGATAGTTAAAATCACCCATTACCACTACATTTTTGTTTTTGTTGGCCTCTCTAGCACTAATGTGAAATGAAAGAAAACATGATGAGCCACTGAAAGTCCTGTTCTGTGAGGAAATGTACAAATTACAAACGGTGTAATTTTGGAATAGATTTGGGTTCAAATCCCTGCAAAGACATGAAGTTCAGTGGCTGACTTTGAGCCATTCAGTATCTGTCCGCCTCAGAGGCTGTTGAAAAGATAAAATGGAGGTTAAAAAACCCCCTATGTATCCTACTCTGAGTCCCTTGGAGTAAAAGAAGGATAAAAATATAAATACACAGAAGACATTGTGTCAAATGCTGCTTTTTTTTCACCAGAGGTGCCATGAAATAGTGGTGGTTCTTAGCCTATTGAGCCAGGCTTTTGTTAGGATGCAACACAATAAGGTCAACTGTCAAAGCAAATGCACCCAACTGTGCAGGGTAGTGTGCCCAGTCCGTTCTGCTACCTTTCTGCTACCCTGGCTACAGGGAAAAGTATGAAAGCATGGAAGTTAATTTGTAAGGATTAGACACCAAACCTTGCATCTACAGTAAAATCCTTTGGGAAACAGTAGATAAGCAACAGTACAGGTATATTGTAAAAAAAGGTATACTGTACAAAATATGCCAATATATATTTATTAATAACATTAATAAGTTATGCAATTTCTTTGGGGATTGGCTGGATGGAATTGCTGGCCATCAGACACCCTACACAAGTGAACCTTCCTCATTCAAATTTTTATAGCTGACAACCTTCATCATAATACTTTTTTCATGAGAGTCACCTGACTCTAAGCAGGAGATTTTTTAAGTGTTTTTTTGGAGAGGGTTGTGTAGCTGCAAAGGAAAGGGAAAACAAAATACATGCCTTTGATCTAGCTTCTTCTGTTCATTCAATCATAAGATTGAACCCATTAGACTTAAAGCTGTGCTGGAAAAAAACTTGTTAAAGATTTCCTCCCCTCTACCTTTCAACACACTCTTTTTATGAAAATAATTTAAGATAATGTAGCTGTTATTTATTTATTTATTTATTTATTTTTCAAACTTATATACCACCCAATCCCCGAAGGGCTCTGGGCGGTGAACAACATAAAATTCAAATACAAATAAACATAAAATCAAATACAATAATTTCTCAATAATATAAATTAAGATGCAGCAATTAACATGTAACAATGCCCGTTAAAATTCTTCTTAAACCCTCCCAAGAGGAGAGAAGAAAGGGTGGGTTCTGTAGATGATAATGAACCCAAATTTCCATGGGAATGAAAGAGAGGGGGGGTACTTTCAGCGGCTGGACACTCCAAAGGCCTGGCGGAACAACTCCATCTTACAGACCCTGCAGAAATCACCAAGATCCCGCAGGGCCCGGACAGCTGGAGGAAGAGTGTTCCACCAGGCAGGGGCCAGGGCTGTAAAGGTCCTGGCCCGAGTGGATGCCAGCCGCATCATTGAGGGGCCAGGGACTACCAGTAAATTGGCCTCTGCTGAGCGCAGAGGTCTAGTGGGGACATATGGGGTAACGCGGTTCCGTTTTTGGCTGTCAAATATAGTCTAGAGACATTACATACGATGTACTTCAGTTTGCTGATATTGGCATGGTCCATTTATACATTATATTCAAGCAGACATACTTATCATTCATTCAAAGATTTTCTGTAGATAGATGTATTCCTTGTCTCCAATCAAACAAGTGTTCCATTGTTCTCTGGATTCTTATGCACAATTTTAAGTAGGACAAAATAATGAAGATAATGAAACCAAAAATATTTTTAAGATATAAATGAGAAAACACAGAAATGAAAAAAAGAGTGCTGATGATCTGAGATGTGAATAGCTTACTAAAATTTTGCAACAGCTATCATAAGACTGAAACCTGGTTCCAAAGGAACACTTATGGTGATGAAACAGTTCATGGCTATATGAAGAAAAGATTTGCACTAGGGACAAATGAAGCCCAGTGACATGAAACCAGGTAGATGAATATGCTCTGTTCAGAAAATGCCCCCCTACTGAATTATCCTTTGTTTTCAGTGGTCCAAGAAGACCTTTACTGGGTGTGTTCACAGCAAACACCAATCTTACTTGAGGTGAATATTTACCACAGGGGCAGTGCAATAAATAGTGTAAAGATATTACATGCATACACATACACAGCATCAATTTCAACTACGCTTGTAGAAGAGTTATATTGAGAATACTGGGACTGTTTCTCTCACCAAATGTTAATGGGCTGAAAAGATAATTCTTTAGTTAACACAGTCTAAACTGAAATGTAGTTTATGACCTTCTTGGGCCACATTACAGTGTTATTTTTTACCATTATTAGAAGCTGATTATTACTTCTCAAGTATATGATACTAGAATTTTGAATAGTTCTCCAGAAGAACCAGCTTTTTATGAGAGCTACAGACAGTTTTCCCCACCCCCGGCAATGGAGATTTAGTGATTATTTAGACAGGGATTGAAAATGCAAATATAATAATGTCAGTATCTAAACTAATAGGTATTTACAGCTTTAGCATCATGCACTGATTTCCCAAAGGATTTGATGAAAGTGAAGGAAAAGAAAACCCAAGTACAAATAAAAGTGCTGAACACATCTACATGTTTTTAAAAATCTTCCAGCCATGGAAAGAAACAGTGATTGATCCTCTGACCAAAACCACACATGCATTGTAAAAGCCAAGAAGGTCAAAATGCTATTATAATGTAAATCACTTTCTGGTTTGACCATCAGCTGTTTCCAAAATGAGAGATACATGCATTTGTTTTTACGTCAATCAAACCAGCAACTGGGAAAGGACTGAATAACAGTTTTGAGTGCTTTGTATGAATTCACAAGCTCATAGCATCATTTTGCACATGCAAGATGCCAAGTTCAATCCATGACATTCCCAGTAAAGGGTAACTTCATATTTATTACAAAAATGAATAGTGCTTGAATGCTGGCATCAAGTGATACAGACAAAATACATGGTAGGTTCCCAAGTCAATTCCAAGATCTCCAGCCTTGCCACAGCATTTTCAGGAACTGTCCTTGCCAATTGTATACCACTTAATAGAAAAAAGGACGATTGGTTTAGCAGAATCAAAAATATGGGCAGTCTTTGCAAAGTGATAGGAGAGTTGGTATAGTGAGAATGGCTACAAAGAGCAGCAAGGAAGAGAACAAACCACTATTGGATCTATTTCAGATCAGGATAGATTCCAGAGGGTATGAGATCAAATAAAAATGGACCCAAGAGAGCATATTCTAAAATTCTATAGTGCAGGTTCTCCTCCTATCAAATTATAGAATTGATCCTGAGCTATGGAGTAAATGCAGGCAAAAGGAGGGCGGAGTATAATTTGGCCCACATAAATAAGGTTGCATGTATAAATTGAACTGTTGGAAAAAGGAGAAAAGGAAAATGCTGGAAAACCCATTAAACTATTCCATATTCAAATGGCTGCTTTTATCCACTAGTGCCAAAGTCATGAGCCCAAACAAATTGACTCAAAAGTATTGTTTCTGTATGGATCTTGCCCCCATGAATCACCTACTCAGAAAAAAAAAATGTCAAGGCTCAAAGGGAGTGTTTGGCCCTCTATATATTTGCTTCTCCCTTTTTAATGGGGGCAAGCAGCCCTTTCCCTCTGGCAATACATTTTTATGTTCAAGGAGGTTAATTTGCTTAATGCAACCATTCTGCCAAAAAGAATCGCTTAATTTTATGGGATACTGAATACCCATGTCAAAATCAATGGCCCATTCTTTTCCAATGGACTCACATTTGCTTTAAAAGCTTTCCTGAAACTGGAAATAAGGTTTGCACATTACTCCAACAGCTAAACTAAGCAGGTATTTGCTGGAGCTTAATGCAGTGGCCGACATGCACTAGCAGAAGCAAAACTGTTGTGGTACTTAGTTCTTCGGTGGATTTCCCTCCCCTATACAGTTGCTGCGGGAGTTGAATGCATTTTAAGAAGTGGCAGCTGTATTGATTGTTTAATGGAAAATAGTTAAGGCTGAGGATTGCTGAAGTAGCCCTGCTTTGTGCTGTCTTGTGGAACAAAGCACATTATCTCAAGCGGTGGAAACAGTCTTGCAGCCCTTATTAATGTTTAATAAGTATAGAACAACACTGCAGTACATGACAAAAGAGCCCAAGGCCTCTGTTCAAAGAGGATATAAGAGTGTTCTGAGACTCTGAAGGAGTAACTGATTTCCCTGAGCTCCGGCTGTTTATGAGAACAGCAACGATAAGCATTATTTCCCCTCTGCTCCTCAGTGGCCCACTGGCACATCAGCAATATATGGGGAGTCCTAACAGGGCTGCTAAAATTATGAAGTGTTACAGAAAGGTGCCGGATGTCAAATTTGTATCTTGCCCTAAGCCTGCTTCCAAATTAACTGGCATTGTTATGAATTCCAGTCATCTGTTGTCCTTCCTTCTCTTCCACCTATCCACAATGCTGTGGGGCACACTCAGCAAGAATGAAAAGTCAGCAAAAGGTGTTAATCTTACTTGATAGACCCATAATCCTCAGGGCTGTGTGTTATATCACACTATTGAGTTGCCCCTTGTCACTTCTCAGGACATTGTTCATTGAGTTAATATAGAAAATCTTTAAATAAAATGTTAACTGTTGAGGCTAAAGGGCTCTTTAATCAGTTCTCATTAGCTTTTTTATATAAAGAAAAAAGGTTAACAGCTAGCCAATAAAAATACTCAGTTGGAATACATTCAATTAAGGGAACCAATAATTAAAAAAGGATGCAAATTGCACATGCACTCTAAATTGTAAGAATATCTACTTGAAAGAAAATCCCATTGATTTCAAGAAAGCTTACTTCCACAGAAATGCCATTTGGATTGCAGTTTGAGGCAGGGTTGCCAGCTTTCAGGAGGGGTTTGGAATTCTGCTGAAATTACAGTTATCTCCAGACTTCAGAAATCAGTTTCCCTGGATAAAGGGCTGCTTTCTAGAGCAGATGCTGCAGCATGAAATGATATCCTTTCTGAGCGCCCTTGCTACTGAAACCCTCCCCAGGCTTCACCCCCAAATCTCCAAAAATGTCAGCTCTAGACTCTTGGGCCTGGCTCACATTTCCTGCATACTGTGTTAAGCAGATACAGGAGGAGCCAGGACCTTCCTGTTATTTCTCTCCATCTCAGTCAGATGATGATTTACTGGAAAGGAACCATATCATTGGCCCAACCCAAATTCTTCCTGCTTTTTGCTTTCTACTGTTGAGGCATAGGATGTCACTGCCACTAAGAAGATATCATGCCTGTATATACTGAACTCAGCTTTTACAGGAACCTTGCAGGAGAGAGAATAAAGTTTAATAGTTTTATTTAGGGATGATGGGAGTACACAAGCACTAATAATCAAAGCAGCAGAACACACACAAAGTCCTAAAACATAAGCAGTTGTGAGGGGATAGATCTGTAATAGAGGAGGGAATTGGGGAAGTAAGGGTCATAGGCATCTGATCTTGGAGCTGAATGGTCCAATGAACAGAGCTGAGCAACCCATGCTTAGCTGTGGAAGAATAATGCATTGTGGAGCAATATTACAGACAGAGAGGTGCCCAGAAATATTGAACACTGGTTACTGGGTGAAGGAGCTTCTTATAGGGAAAAGGGGACCCCTCAGGGTTATGCATACTGACACTTAATCTCCCAGAACAAAGAAGTCCTGTCTCTCCAGGAAAAGACAAAAGACAGACATCAACCTTAATGGTTGGGTCATTGATCTAATGGGTTGAGGCATAATCTTAATGTTCCAAGCTCAAGAGTGCCTCCAAGGGGGAAGGCAGCTAAAAACATTACAGCTGTAGAACAATAGCAATGCAAATGAGGCAGTCATTAAAGGTATTAGTCAGAGGAAGAAGCATTGGTTAGGATAACATTGGGTAGGGAAGCACATTAACATATCTATTGTCTTCACAGGGGTGTATGGTACAGGGCTGGAGATGGGAATGCTTTTTAGGTCGGGAATTTGGTTCACTTAATCCTGTCAGGAAGGGAATGAGAGAGACGCTGGCCTCTTCCACACAAGCAGAATAATGCAGTTTCAGTCCACTTTCAATGCACTTTGCAGCTGCGTGGAATGGCAAAATCTGCTTCCAAACAGTTGTGAAAGTGGATTGAAAGTGCATTACTCTGCATGTGCGGAAGGGCCCATTATGTAAGGCTGATTTGGAGAGGGACAAGTCCAGACGTGGTTCTTTTTCCTTGCAGGTACACTGAGCCGACACAATTTTGGCACTGCATTGCTAGGCACCTCCAGGGTTGAATGAGATCGACAGAGTCACCACTGTCCTCCAGACAGAGTCCCTTAGCCCAAACCTAAGTTGGTCCAACAACAACAGTATGGATTGAATCCATTTTATATTGACAGTGAATCTTTCTGTTGAGATGAGTGTGGCAAGATGGTTATTGCTAATTTCCAAATCTGCAAATCTCTAATCGCTTCAGCCAGGAACTTTTATCACCATAGTCCCCAGATACATGACAAACATTAATAAATGTTCTTCCTAGTAATTTTCACTCCATCTGTAAACATATTTTCACTCCATTTGGTACAGTTCCAGCATCTTGGAATCGAACAGTTTTTAAAATTAAAAATGAGTGAGATTGTATGTATAAACATATTTTCTTTTTCATAGCGAGCAAACAGCTTTGGAAACATTGACCATAACAGACATTCATCATCATCAAAACCAGATGATTCATCTGAGGTTTGTATATTGCACCATCTACTTCTTTTACACTATGGTCTCTTAACTTCTGTAAAAATGATGCAGCTCCCAGCTAATGATTGGTTGTGGGGGGTGGAAAAATAGATCTTCCCAGAACTCTAAGACCTAACTGTGCTTGGGCAAGTGTAATGTTCTAGATGTCCTTTAGAGAGTGACGTATTGACTGACATTGTGTGAACAACAGTGTGATGTAATAGCTGGTTGTAATATTGTTTGTAATCTATGACACATTCATGATTTTGGAAGACTGCAATAGCATGCCCAAACACAAACTTGGGCTACAATGGAGCTTTTATGATCCATCTGCTATAAACAAACCTCAGCCTGAATTAGAAAAGAATAATTGGCAAAGCACTCTATGGCCATGTCATTCAACTTGTGAATGTTAGGATTAAACTGACTCTGAATACACTACCTCCTGGCTTTTTATTACAACTTTTCACAAGTTTCTATTTTTCTTTAAAACCATAGATTTGTGAAATAGAGACTGTATGTGATGGTGGAGAACAAGGACAAAATAAAATCACAAATAATGGAGGAACTCTTGGAAAGAAAATGCGAGCAATTTCCATGACCATGAAGAAAAAGATGGGGAAAAAGTACATCAAGGCATTTTCAGAGGACATGGTAAACATATGGCTACATTTTGTTATGATTACATGAATATGGTTACTGATTGCTTTCTGCAGAGTTTCACTCTGTAAACTATTCCACTACATCATAGTCATCTGTGTGTAAATTCTGGATCCTAAAGAGGTCACTCACTATGACAGCAACAAACATTAGAGAAGTTCTTGAAAACAAAGCTGTAGACTTAGGGTCATTCATTAAAGCTTTCTCTTCCCACTCACTCATGACCTCAGAGTCAACCATTTGTTTGATTGGATGTGTTTGTAGAGATATTCATACCCAGCTAAGTGTACATCCTGTTACTGGACATAAGCATCTTTGAACTGAAGTAACATATAAGATGTCCTTTTAACAAGAATGCTTCCCTTCCCTCATCCCTTGTTTACATAAAATATCTCCATACATTATCAGTATCAGAAGGGACTCAAATGTCTTCTTTTGCAATTCCTTATGAAGTAAGAAACAGTTCAGATACTCTTGTGGTTGCTGTTGTGGTTGCTGCCTTAACAGTCCAGGTGCTCGGGAGCAACAGCCGCAGAAGGCCATTGCTTTCACATCCTACATGTGAACTCCCAAAGGCACCTGGTGGGCCACTGCGAGTAGCAGAGAGCTGGACTAGATGGACTCTGGTCTGATCCAGCTGGCTTGTTTTTATGTTCTTATGTTCTTATGTTGAGTAATCGGTATGACTTGCACTGTCTGGGTCATGGTTCATAGTGGCTGGTCATTCAATAAGACTCTTATAATGGAGAGGATGAGAAAGATGGAAGATGCTTCCATCGTTCTCATTCATATAGAATATGGACTGCATATGGTGAGGAGGGAAAAGAGAGACCAAAATGGAACTAATAGGACTTCTCCAGTTATTGACTTTAAGAGCTAAACCTGGGTAGTCCTCACCTGCTCCTCACAAATTTTCTACCGAAAAAGTGTTTTTAGGAGACAATAGCAGATCTCTTCAAGTGACTGTGTACTCATGACTGCCAAAGTTACCCACTTGGTGAACAAAGACAACAGGGCATGGTTTAGAATCAGGGTGCTGTTCTTTCATGTATTGTTAGTACTGTACTAAGCATGTCAAGAATAGACCGGATTAAATGTTTCAATAGCAATTTGAGGAACACCATGAATTTTGTAAAGAAAAGCATTTAAACTGTGTAACATTTGTGTCTCATGTGGCAATGAAGATTGCTGTGATGAGCCAGTTCCCAACCCGGGTTTTTCGAAAATCACTCAAGTAGCTATCTTTTTCTCCCAAGATGGGGTCAAGTCATTTCCTGCTTGTGTGAGGAGAGCAGGCAAGCAGGAAATATATTTTTCCCCACCCAATAATTTTAAACCTCTTACTTTTGTTTTCATCACTCACACCCGCCATTTTGTGCTGCTGCAGAGATTCTCCATCCCTGCCTCCATTTGCTGTCCAGTGGAGGTTTCTCTGCTAGTAGCTCATCCACGTGTGATTTCACTGTTAAAAGTACATGAATGAAGTTTGTTATGACTCCCGCGCATGTGTTGCTTTTTCTTGTTTTTTGTTGGGGGTTTTTTTGAGGGAGGTGTCTACTCATGATTGAAAGCAATGAGTAGTCAGGCAATTGCTTCTCAATGGGAGGCAGACCAGCCCTCCAAGCAGCTGCACTTCTCATATCATAACATTGTAGCTAAGCAGACACCTCCCTAAAAACAAAACGAAAAGAAAAAAGAAAAAGTGACTGTGTGGGGTTGCCAGGCAAAACAAACTTTATTCATGTGCTTTTTACAGTGAAATCACACATGGATGAGCTGCTAGCAGAGGAAATCTCCGTGGGAAACTTTCAGCAAATGGAGGGAGGGACGGAGAATTTCTGCAGCAGCATAAAATTTCGGTTGCAACAAAATGAAACTGACAAGCTTCAGTCGGCTAGTGGAGGAGGGGGAGGCAGGAAAAAGAACTTCTTTACCTGGCAATATTTTGCAATAGAACTTCTATTTTGCAATAGAACTTCTTTACCTGGCAATAGAAAAACCAAACAGGTTTTTCTAAACATCTGCAAGACTTTTTTTTTGTTCTGTGCAAAAAAGGCCACTAGCAGAAAGGGACAGAAAAATATCCTTGGGGAGAGAGATCCAGGTTTTTGGTGTTCTCCCTTGGGTTGCCTTCCACCTATTCTCAGAAGGCTCAAACACCTGAGCACAGCCTCAAAATATGGCCTCAGCAATCTGATAGATTTGTATGGGAATAGGAGCTTCAGTTGTACAAGCTGTATAAGGCCATCAGCAGCATTGGGCCTACATATCTGAGGGGTCGCATCTCCCCGTACTGCCCTGCTATGGCCCTTCGCTCTATGGAGGAGCGCCTACTGGAAATCCCTGGCCCAAAAAAGATCTGGCTGGCCTCAACAAGGGCCAGGGCTTTTACTGCCCTGGCGCCTATCTGGTGGAACAGGCTCCCTAAGGAGATCAGGGTCCTGCGGGACCTTCACAGTTTCTGCAGGGCCTGCAAAACTGACCTGTTCCGCCAGGCTTTTGGCCAAATGGGATGACCATCTGACCCTCATACCACCTAGGTCTCCCGTGGGCAGGAATGGGGTTGGGATAAGTTGCCATCTGCAAATTTTTAATTGTTCAAATTCTGTGAATTTAATATTGTTATTAGATTGTTTTTATATTTGTATTTATATTTAATATTGATATACACCACCCTGAGCCCTCCGGGGGAGAGCGGTTTAAAAATGGAAATAAATAAATAATAAATAAATAAGTAAGATCAACACCAGCACTTTGAATTGGGCTTGGAAACAAATTGGGAGCCAGGATAGCTGAGTCAAGGCTGGAATACAGAGCACCCTACAACCCACTCTAGCCAACATCCTGACTACAACATTCTGCTCCAATTTAAGAAAAAACTACATTTCATGGTGTTCTGTATTGTGTTCATACACACTTTAGTCACCCTTGATATTGGCCACATGGACTTTCAGAAATCTTTTGGCAAGATCATTTTACCAAATTTGTTTTTGAATGTAAAATTGTTGGATATAGTAATAAATATCCTGCAGCTGAACTATTGATTTTATGGTAGGAAAGCAATTATTTATTTCCAAATAGTGAGGCAACTGAAACTTGGAAATTCAGTTATCTGATCCAGAAACAGTAAGCTGAGGTTCTGGACTGAACTACAACTTAGAAATACAACAAAATGCAGTGGTTTTTCTGGAGAAAATGTGCATAACCTTTTCCCTGTCCACCTGCTCCTCAATTCCAAATCCCTTCCCTGCCCCCACACAAGCTGTTTGAGCTGTAAAAAGGAAGCAATTTGGAACATACAAAGAACATACAAATGAAAATGACACTTGCATCCCACAGTGTTCACAATTTTGTTATATTTTTCTATGATCAGGCTCCTTCTGTTCTAAGAGAAGAAATAAGAGATAAAATGGTTTGAATGTTGGGAAAAACTGTGTCAGGATTGGTTTATTTGTCAGCTAGAATCATCCTATGAAATTTGTGCACAGCAGATTTAAACAATACAAAACTTTATTTCACACAACATAGTATCTCTTCTAGAAAAAAAATGGAAGAGATATCATATCCTGGCCGATGCTCTAGGATTCTCCCAAAAACCCTACGGTGACATCATAATTTTCAGACAATGCTGTAGGATTTGGATGTATCCTAAGAGTTTAACCCTAACGTGACAGTTACTTTGGGTTATTTCAGCAGAAATGACATTGTATAACAGCATGTCTTTCTTTGCCTCTCAAATCCTCTTGGTGGTTGTCAGCTGCAGCTACCATCCCTCATATACCAGTCCGTCTCTGCTTGAGTAGATTACTCTTTGATATGTGTGCATATGTGTTTTCTGCACAATAATGTAACAGTCACCTCAACAAGTGCTCAGTTTGTCACCTTTGCCCTTTGGCCTACATTTCCTGCACCAGTGCCAAAATTAAATTGGGATATCCACATTGGGCTGTCATACGGAACCATAGTTAACTGTGACTAACAGCCCAATCCAAAGGATGGGGAAGGGATGAGTGGGTGACAGCCAGGCATGACACAGCCCTGCCACCTCCAAAGATGTACCCAGCAGCACAGGAGGCTGAAAAAGTGAGGAAACTTACCCTTCCAGTTACAAACCCCCACATTTCTGGTGGCATAAGTCCCCAGAAGCAAAAGGGGACATTCCTGGGCCAAAAGGTCTCAGGAAGCTGACTAAAGAATTCTCCCATTGACACTGGCACAGGCTCGTGTGCCAAAGGAGTTCCAGTACCAAGGCAGTATCAGCACCTGGATATCTCATGCATGGTGTAAGTGCCCCTGCACCAGCAGAGAGTCTACACTGGGGCAGGGGCATACAGCCTCCACAGTCCTTTCAGGCTCTCTGTAGATTGCATTGTTATAAATCAACTTCATACCATGGTTTCAGATCTTAGTTTGGTGTACTCTTACCAGCCATAGCTAATATAGTGATCCACATTCGGATGATCACACTAATATTTAGTTTAATTAGGCATCTGAATTGGCATCATCTGAAAAAATGTGCTGTGGCTCATGAACCCAATAAATGCATTAATCTTTGAGATGCCACAAAACTGTATGTTGTTTTGGCTACACTGTCTTCATTTTCATATCAGTGTTTTTTTGTATGAATCCCCACCCAATGTTTAGCTTCTGGACCTCTTCCACATAGTGGAACAGATGCTTAATCAACTTGGTTAACTTTTTAAGACCAGTGACATAGTCTTGTGCATTTACTCTATCCTTCCAAGTGGTGCACATTATCTCTTGATTAGTGTGCATGTCATGTTTCCTTGTAATAATGAAACATTGTGAAGAAATTGCTCCCCTTTGTTTCCCCTTTCATTAGGAAGTGATTGCTTAATTCTTTAGCTTACACAGTAATGCATGCCAAAGGTAGGAGAGCAGTGCAGCTTTTACAGTCCCTAATTTATTTATTTGTTTATGATAGTTATACCCCACCTCATACTAGCATCTCTAGTTGGCTTCCAAAGGTTAAAAAATAAAAACCATAATTAAATAATTATAAATAAAATATAACAATTAAAACAGCAATAAAAATCAAATTAAAATAACTTTCATCCCCCTAGACCAGCAACTTTGGGGGTTTCTAGGGAGCCTACCAGATGTCTTGATAAAGAGGAAAGGTCTTTGCTATATGCCTAAACCCATAAAGGGTAGGGACATGGTGAATCTTTGAGAGGAGACTATTTCAGAGCCTGAGGGCAATCACAGAAAAAAACCTGACTGCATGCCCCTGCCCCTTAGTGGGGGGAGGTACTGCCAGTAGCTCCTCTCCTGTGATCTCAGTGCCTAGGCACAGGCACTGCTTCAGGTAAGCAGGGCCCAAGTCATTTTGGGTCTTTGTATATCAACACCAACATTTAATTGGGCCCAGGAGTGAATTGGTATCCAGTGCAGTTCCTTAAGTACTGGCGTGATGTGCATCTGGCCAGATGTGCCAGCTAACAGCCAGCTGCTGCATGCTGCAGCAACTCCATGTTCCACAGTGCATCACAGTAATCCAATTGGGAGGTTACCAGAGTGTGTAACACTGTGGCCAGGTCCCCTTTGGCCAAAAATGTGTGGACTTAGGAAACCAGATGGAGCTGCTGGACTGCCCTCGTGGTCACTGCTGTCACCTGAAGCTCAAAAGACAGTGATGAATCTAGGAGCTTCTGGACCTATTATTAGTTTAACCAGAGTAGTTATATTTATGTGTCAAAAATGAAGCATACTATTTTGGGATTCTCCTCTGTTTGTAGTGAAGAATTTGCTGCAGGACTTAGTGGGACCAGGGTGGAATGGGGAAGCAAGGGTAAGAGCAGAAAAATTAATTCTAGCCACCTTTCAAAGAATGTATTCCTCTGAGGATGTGCAAAAAGCCTTTTATTCACCATTCCATAACAGCCTGAATAAATAGTCTATAAATAGCAGCTTGAATAGCCCAGCTTTACTCATCAGAGTTTAGAAGCTAAGGAGGGTTGGCCATGATAGACACTTGGATGGAAGACCACTGAGAAAGACAGAAATTGCTGCATGGATGAAGGAATTAGCAAAATACCTTTGCTTATCTCTTGTCCTGTGGATAGGTCACCATGAGTCAGGTGTGACTTGATGGCACATCCTTTTTGTTCTGTAAACAATTTGAAATCCTGTTACCACCTTTTCAAAAATCCAGGGTTAGATCACAGGGCTGATCCTAGGTATATTGCCTCCCCTACTCAGTTCACCCTCCGTAGTGTTGTGCTGTGACTTGCCACTGTGCTCCACCTTTCACATTTAATACAGTTTTGATAGTAGTTGGTGTGGAAAGTTTTTATTCTGGTTCATTGTTACTTTCTGCCACACCGATCATTTTTCTTTTTGTATTGTACATTTTAAACAGAATATTAGTCATTGGTCATGTGAGATTTAAAATTCATTTCATTTGAAATAAAAAAAGGTTTTGTGTTGACATGAGAAACACCAGCCCCCACCCCACCCATGCGCGCACGCACACACGCACGCACATCTACGCACACACTATCACATTACACATACAAAGATGATAAGAATCTGGCATTAGTCTTGAGACTGGTTTGGGATCTCACCTCAGGCAGGTAGCTGGTCCTCACACTTAATGGCTTCTTCTAAGACCTCTGTGCATTGTTTCACTGGATCGCACCTTTAAGATCATCTGACCCCCACTTAATGATTCTCAAGGGATGGGATGAGAAACCTTCTGTCCCACTTCAGATTCCAGTTCACTTGCTCTACAGTTCCAATTTGTCCCATTTGCTCTATAGTTCCAGTTTGCCACAAATATGTTTTTGGATGGAACTCAGTACCATCCCTATTTCCTGGAAGCCCAGAATATTTTAATGAGTCTGGTCCAGTTTACAATCAGGAAGCAGACTAAAGTAACATAACTTTTGACACTACTTTCATAATGCACATCTATTCAGTGAAAAGTGCATTAATCACGTATTTTTTAATTATTTAACTACTCTTTCCTCTTCTGTTAAAGAATGAGGAAGGAAAAGAAGATTGCAGCTGTAACAGAGACAGTGACCCTGGAGGAGGATCAAACACTGAGAAAGCTTCTTTAAAAACCAGTGATTCCATGGACAGTCTGTATAGTCTTAATAGTGGTCAGAGCTCATCAAGTAAGTACAAAACTACTCTCTGCTTAATATCTTGATTATTTCTTATAATTAAGTTAATATCCTAATTTATCAAAAACAATTGTAAATAAGGAAGGGAAGAACATGCCATCAAGTTGAACTATTGGGGCACATCACTATCTCTTAGCCCAATTAATACATCAGCAGAGAAGAGGGCTAGATATGATACACCACTCCCTCTTATAGCAGAGCTCTATTTAGAGATAGCTGGATTTATTAATTTTTAAGTGTGTTCCCACAGAATTAAAATTCCAATAGTTGAACACTTTTGGCATCCCCCATCAAGAAAGAATTATTGTGACAATAAGCAACATAATTCTATAATGTTTAAGTTTGAAAAAGCCATGTAAAATTACAGGCTTCAGTTCAACACAGAGGTACATTTACATTTTCTAAAATTCAGTGATTTTATTCTGATTAAGCACACAGTGATGTTTACTAGATTGTGATCATTTAAAGTAGTTTTTATTTTATAATATAATAATACTTTGTAATATGTGTTGTCAACTGTTTGTTGTGAGTTTTCTGGGCTGTGTGGCTGTAGTCAGAGGCATATCACAGTGAAGTGTGTTTCTTTCTGTGGCACAGTGTGGAATGATTGTGTGGTGGGGCATTTGTATTCTACATAAATGCAAGTAGATTGCAAATGTGATTACAAATGGCAAACGCAAATGCAACCGTAAATGAACTCCATCCACATATGAAATGGACTACAGATGCCGCTGTGAATGTGATTCCAAATGCAACAGCAAGTGCAATTGTAAATGAACTCCACCCATACACACGTAAATGTGACTTACTTCCTATGAGATAGACAAAGCATATACCCCATTATACAATCACTCCACACTGTGCCATGCAGAAAGACCCATCTCACTCCACACTGTGCCATGCAGAAAGACCCATCTCACTGTGACAGGTTTGTAAAAAGCTAGGAGGAAAAACTACCAGATCATGACCACACGGCCCAGTAAACTCAGAACAGCCAGAGTTTTGTTATACTTGGGAGTGCTCAAAGACTTTCATGTACATTGTGCTTCAATAATAACCCAGGAAGTTAGAACTCATATGTTAGATATGAACACACATGAACACATGAAGCTTAACCTAATCTGAGTCAGGCCATTGGTCCATCAAGGTCAGTATTGTAACTTTGACTATCAGTGGCTCTCCAGGGTTTCAGAGTTTCACACCTGATCATTTTTACTGTTTTGTGAAAAAATTAAGGTACCTATGCTGTTATTTTAAGCATATTTAAAGGGATCGTAGCAGAGTTTGCTCAGATGTGTTGATGCAGGATATTTGGCTCTGACAAAATGATGTCTAGAAATCTTAAAACTTTCCCCCTTTGCAAATGCTTCATTGTTTGGAAATCCCCTAACTAGCATAGCTTAGGATATCTACAGCAAACTCTTGTTCTTGGCCGCCTCAATAAAGAGGAAACATTAAACAGTTAATAATTTAATTGAAGCATTCAAAGCACACATTGTTGGGTTTTAGTCTTATTTCAATGAGCCCCAAAGAAAAGCCAGGCTCCATCTTCACAGCTCTCTGCTAATGTGGACTTTATCATTTTAAAGGCATTTTTGCTGTTTCAGGACTTGGAGGAGTGCATCAAGATTATCCTGCAACATTTGTTAATAAATTATGTGAGGCATGATCTAGTCAGAATTAAGCACTTTTAAATCCTATTGATTAAAATTTGGGACTATTAGGTGCATCACTCCATCACACAAAGAATCTTTTTGTGTTTGCAGTAGGAATTTTTATATTTTCTTTTAAACTATTTCTCGTAGTTTTTTGATATTATACACAATTCATCTCAGATACCATCTAAGGGTGACCATACTTATTACATTCAGGTGGAGTAACAAGCTGCTCAGATGGAACCAGCAACAGGGACAGCTTGAGGCTTGATGACGAAGTCCCTTATACAGGACCATTCTGTGGCAGAGCCAAAGTGCACACAGACTTCACACCAAGTCCTTATGATACGGACTCTCTAAAAATCAAGGTGAGATAATATTCAGGCTTTCTTTTTATGTTGTAAGATCATTCAGCATATTTAAACTGTAAGTTTTTTGAGGTGTGTCAGGATACTTGGGGTTGGTTAACATAGTTAGGCTTTAGGCATAGGCTTCCCAAGTAAAAGAACACATTTCTCTTCAGATCCAAACGACTGTATTCTTTAATGTTTAATGCCAACTTAATAGCAATAGAAAATGCAGAACTGGATACAGGAGAATTATCTTTGTTCTTATGCTATATTAATTCCAATTGAGATCTTTTCTGCTAGCATTCTCATGGGAAAGAGAATCTTCTCTTCTCTGAACTTCAGTGTTGAATTTCCCTTTGTGGACTTCACATTCAGACTAGCTGTAGTCAGGCTATGAGGGTCTAGTTCCCCCACAGTTACGCAGCCATCCATGGCCTGCAGCTTCCTCAATCTCAGGTTTCCTCCATCTCATGAGGGAATGCTGTGTTGCAGGCAGTGGCATGCGGGGGGGAAATGGTGCCAAGGGCAAAATGGCATCCGCTCCCCCTGCGGCGCCACACCCCATGGCATGCCCCCACTTACCTGAGTTCAGCCTACTACATTGCCACCACTTTTTCAGTATGCTGCTTTTTGCAGCCAACTGACCTCATATAAGTGGGGGTGGGGCGCCATGGGGGAGGCAAGGCCCAGCCACTTTTGGAAAGGAGGAGGGACAGTGCTGGGCCTTGGCACAACGTGCGAACGGCGCGCCATGACCCAGCCATGCCTCTCCTCCTTCCCAGATGTTTGGGGTGATTTTTGCACCCTCCCATGTGACTCCCATGGGGGCACCCGGGTGTTTGGCCCTGGATGTCCCCATGGCAGCTACACCACTGGTTGCAGGTATCTGGATTTCAGCTATGTTCATGTTTAGTGAAGTCTTTCAGAGCTCTTCCTCTGTCTCGGCTAGCTAAACCAGTTTGACTTATAGTTTTAAGGGGGGTTGAGTCATATAACTTTTTATTGGCTCCTATCAACGATTACTGAAGGGTACAATGAAATTGCTATGTTCCTCCTGCTGTCTTATTCGTCCTTCTGTAACCAAGCTAACAGACCAATAAGACAATTCTATTTTCCCTCTATTTGGTTAGCTTTCCAAATACTATATTTGCATAATTGTTCATGTTTCTGACATAAATACCTTAAATCATTCTAATCCATACCCTATTCTGTTTATAATCATATATATATGTACATTTAAAAAATCTTTACAAGTTAGCTGTCCAAAAATACATACTGATAATTGCCTGGAGATTTCCAGTTTGGACAGTGCTACTAAAAAATTTGCTCCTGTAAGACCTTGAATTATGGCTGTGAAGGGTAGTGTGTTGAGAGAACTGAAACCACTTTTCCATATTAGCAAAGATTATGTCCAGTGCCCATCTTTAAAACATTGTGATTAAGGGCTGCTTCATTGCTGACAAAGAACTCTGAAGTACTAATTTGAGCCCTTTGGGAACGGAGGATCCGCCTAAGTTGTCAGTTTTTACTGGAGCATATCAGTGGCTTGCTCTTGGTTAACCAGTAGCTCCTGTAAAACGTCAATAATTGAGTACAAAGGATGCAGGAACCGGATATACTTGTAACCTAAACAGTATTTTTGGGAAACTAGTCTTGATTTTGAACAAAAATGTTGATCTGGATTATTCAGTACTTTGTTTAAGGAAATGTAATATTATAATATCTATCTATATTTTTATATCTGTATCACCATCAACATGAATGATGTTTTATAGAGTAGAGGAATACATCCCCTACCTGGGCACTTATGGTCTGAAAGACAGGAGAGATGGGTGAAGATAAGAAGACAATAATATGCATTATCCATATTATCCCTTTTTCTTTTAGTTTTATTTTGATACAAAAGGGTTTGTACCAGCAGCTTAATAGAAAAGGTGAGTTTTGAAGGAAGTAAACCTGTGTCATGCAGGTGTTAGGGATGGGCGTTCTATGCATGAGTAAGAAAGTGAGAGAAGGCATTGCTACTGACATAGTCACCCAGAAGTCTCCAGTTAAGAATAGTCCAAGTGCATGAGTCCAGATTACAGGGAGGAGTGTATTCAAATAAGAGAAGGGGGTATTGCCATAGAGTTTTTATCATAAAAATGAGGAATTTGTCTCAACCTGGAACTATTAGGAAGCCAGCATAGGAATTTAAGGAAGACTGTTCCATGGTCAGAATGACAAGAGAAGTGCTTTTCAGCAGAGTTCTGGATAGAGGTAACTTGAATGTGGTGTGACAACAGAAACCAAATAGGAATAGGTTAGAGTAATTCACGATAAGAGGTGATAAGAGTGTGCACCAGAGTTTTTGCTAAAAGGTGAGAGGTAGGGCTGCATTTTTTAAAACACTAAATGGTGCAGCAAATTGGTAGCAGATTAAATGTGGAGAATAAGAGACAGATCAGGGGCGTAATGAGGCAGCCCTGGGCAAACTGTAGCCCTGGGCAAAACCTGAGTTGGATGCCCCCCCCCCCATGGGCGGCCACTCCACCACGACCAATTTTTTTTTGCACCAGGACATTGGTACCTGCAGGGGGTGCATGGACAGCAATACAGAAAACTCAATGCAGAACAAAGATTCTTGGGCAAATTTCTGGGATGTTCCTGCAGGGGGTGCATTTTTGGATGTATCGGCACCAAAATTTCAGGGTGTCATCTGGAAACTGTCCTTATGGTACCCCCAAAGTTTTTTGCAGTTTGGTTTAGAGCAGGGGTCGGGAACCTTTTCCCCTCAAAGAGCCATTTGGCTCACCACCAAATTTGGCTCACCACCAAAGAGCCATTTGGCTCACCCCCCACCCACCCACTCGCTTGCCCCCCCCGTCCGCTCCCCCGCCGACTTGCTCGCTCGCCCTCCCTCCCTCCCCCCGCTTACACCCCCCCCCCCGCGGGCTAGAGATGGGCCTGCCCCCACATGTACCACACCACTTACCTAATCCAGCAGTTACCGATGGTGCTTTGGGGTGGCCGTGGCACTGCGGGATGGGGGGTTTGGTGTGTGAAAAATGTGGAGGCTGTTATCCCCCCTCTGCCCCATGGAGTGGGAGCAGTTTTCCCTGCTGGGCCTGCAGGAGCTCCCACAGCACGAGAGCAAGTGCCACCGAACAGGCCACCACCGCCCTTCCCCTCTCTCCCCCATGGAGCTGGGAGCTGAGCCTTCTTCTCTGTGGGGCAGAGGGGGTCCTTGGCGCTCCCGGCTCCTGTGGCAGGAGAGTGCCGAGCTTAGCTTAGAGGCTTTCAGCGCCCTTCTTCCCAGAGGGACTTCCTGGAAAGAGGGAGAAAGGGCGTTGCAGCCTCTAAACCTCGGCAGCTTATGGGTTTCTTGCTCTTTTTTTTAAGCCGAGAAAGGGACCTTTCTCACGTTTAAAAAAAAAAAGCAAGCCCATAGCTGCTGGAGCTTAGAGGCTTCAGTGCCCCTTTCTTCTCCCAGAGGGGACTTCCCTGAGAGGGAGAAAGGGCGTTGCAGCCTTCTGAACTCCGGCGCTTATGAGGTTTCGCTCTTTTTTTTTAAGCTGAGAAAGGGACCTTTCTCCGCTTAAAAAAAGCAAGCCCATAGCTGCTGAGCTTAGAGGGAATGCTCTAGCCTCTCCCAGAGGGACTTCACAAGGAGAGAGGGAGAGGCTGCAGCCTTTGGGTCATAAACCGGCAGCTTATGGGTTTGTTCTTTTTTTTAAGCTGAGAAAAGGGACCTTCTCCTCGCTTAAAAAAAATTGCAAGCTTCCATAGCTGAGCTTAGCGCCCAGCTTTCTCTCCCAGAGGGACTTCCTGAGAGGGAGAAAGCGGGCGTTGCAGCCTCTAAACTTCGTGGAGGAGCCATACTGGGATGTGCCCGCCTCCTGCTTCCTGCAGGGCGGGCTGGAAGAGTGGCCCGGCCCGCCGCTCGGCCTGCCCGGCCGGGCTGGGAGAGCGCCACCTCGCTAGCAGCTGGGCGGGCGGGAGCCAGCTCGATGTCGCGGCATACCGGCCGCGCGTTGGGCTGATGTGCCTCGCCTCTGCTTCCTGCAGCGCTGGGCTAAGAGGGGGCCGGCCGGCTCCGGCTCATGGGAGCCGCGATGAACAGCCCAGCGCGAAGAGCCGCATGCGGCTCGCGAGCCGCAGGTTCTCGACCTCGCTGAGTTTAGAAGGGTCCAAAGTTATGGACCGCTCAGCAAGTGCCCCATCCCCCATTCTTTGCTAAGGAGATGGGGGCTACCCTTTGAGGGTCCATAACTTTGGCCCCCCTGAACCAAACTGCACCAAACTTGGGGGGTGCCATTATCTCCAGATGATACCCTGAAATTTGGGTGCCGATACATCAAAAATGCACCCCATACAGGAACATCCTAGAAATTTGCCCAAGAATCTTTGTTCTGCATTGAGTTTTCTGCATTGCTGTCAATGGGGGTTGCAGGCTGTGGGGGGCACATTTCTGAAGGCACAGTCTCAAAACTTTCAGGGTCTCATCAGGAGACTGCCCTAATGATACCCCCCAAGTTTGGTGCAGTTTGATTCAGGGGGGCCAAAGTTATGGACCCTCAAAACTGTAGCCCCCATCTCCTATTAGCTCCCATTGTAAACAATGGGGGACAGGGGCACCCCTTTGGGGGTCCATAACTTTGGACTTCCCAAACCAAACCTCACCAAACTTGGGGGGTAGCATAAGGACAGTCTCCTGATGATACCCCGAAATGTTGGTGCCGCTAGCCTAAAAACTGCGCCCCCTGCAGGCCAAAAATGGAAAACCACTAAAATACCCAAAAACGAACCCAGCATTTTGATTCCCCCCCACAAGATGATGCCCTGGGCAGCTGCCCACCTTGCCCAATGGGCATTACGCCAGTGAGACAGATAAAGAGTCAAAAATAAAGCAAGGTAAATAATAATATAAATGGATCTGGGGGATGAGGTGGAAAAATGAGAACTTCCACCTTAAACAGGTGGCAATGAGACATTGGAGTGAAAGCATCAGACAGGCAATGGGGATGTGGGATCGGAAGGAAATGGAGAATTTAGAGGAAGAGTGGTAAACCATCAGTTTTAGGTGGTTTTTATTAAATTAATGTAATTAAGGTACCTAAAGACAGTGATTATGATCATTCTTTTTGGACTTATAAAAAGATCTCATAAGAGGTAGTCCTATTATTCTTTGACACCTTGGAAATGTGTTGGCCCAGAATGAAGGGTATATTTTGTATATAATGTCATATTTATGCTGAAGTTGATACTGTACAAACTTGAATGGGGTCTCACTTGTTCATTCCGGTCAGATTCAGTTTTCTGCACATAAACATTGGAGAACCCTCAAATTTTTATTTGCATTAACTCTGTCTTGAGCAACTAGAGTAAATTAGTCTTGGAGCTAATAACCGGCATAATTTCCAAAATTTCTCATGGGTTTTCCTTCTTCCAGAAAGGAGACATTATTGACATCATCTGCAAAACTCCTATGGGCATGTGGACAGGACTGCTGAATAACAAGGTGGGGAACTTCAAATTCATTTATGTGGATCTTATTGCAGAAGAAGAATCTACATCCAGAAAGATAAAGCCACACAAGAGAAGTAAAAGGGCCAAGCCTAAATCTCTTCAGGAACTTTTGGAACGTATCCATCTCCAGGTCAGTAAAGTAAACACTGTTGTGGTTTCTTATTTTTCTTTTGCTTACAATTAATTAAATGTTCTTCTTGTCAAGCTTACAACGACTGTTTCAAATCAGGCCTTGAGCTGTGGGGCACAGGATATATTTATTGTTCTTGCCTGAAATTGACTTGAGACAGGGCCAGCCTCATCCACACAGCTGGGTAGTCGGATGTGGCGCCACAACCACCATGCTGTTCCCTGGAGTGCTTTCTAACAATGCAGAGAGCCAAGACAGCAAAAGAAACTGCTCGCCATAGGGCTCCCATGGACTTATGCCACCAAAAAGGTTAAAAAGGAGGAATAAGTCCAGGAGCCGGTCTCCATTGTTTCTGGTAGTGAAGCAGGGGTGGAAGCCGACTACTGTTGACTCCATGCCTGGCCAAGCCTCCTGAACACCCCAGTGACACTGGTGCAGGCAATGGGGGTGCAGGAGCATAGGCATGGATGTGCCATCACTCTCGCTGTTTCAGTGGGCCATGGCAGCCACCTGCCAGCGAATCCACCCCTCTGCTAAAGCAAGGGCCCTGGGGAGGACAAATTTGCCCATATAGGCCTGTGCCACCTTGAACATTGAATTCGTCTCCCCACTTCCTTTGGATGGGCCATATCACTCCATAGCAAATCACTCCATGGCAGATGCTTTCAAACTGTCAAACAATATGCATGTAGCAAGATAACTGACCATTTATTGGATAAGTGCTGATTATATATTTAGGAGGGACTATACCTGTTTCAGCCTCCCTCTTGATGTTCTTAATCAGTACAATATACAATCTAGTTACCAACCTTTTTCAAAAACTTCCCAAAAATCTGAACAACATATATTAGTCTCCCCTCAATGTATCCTTACACTAACTCTCCATGGTAACTCTGAAACAGAGATCCATTCCACATGGGCTTACAAACACAGGTGTAAGATGCTATAAAATCCTTTTTTGAGGTGCGGGGACTTCACATAGGTCCCGCCTCCAAAATGAGCCTGTCCCATTTCATTTCCCTCAACTTGCTACTTTAGTAGCGATTCTTTTGAAAAATCCTGGGTTGGAGCTGCTGCCGAGTGAGCGGCCAGGCAGGAGGCGCTTTATTTCCCTCCCTTCCACTGCACCTTCCATGGTGAGGGAGAAACTGCCTGCCCTTGCCCAGCCATTCTAAGAAGGTTCTCAGCAATTTCTGTCTACTTTCAGGTGTAGTCTGCCATTCATATAAACTATTGTATGTTTTGGAAGCACAGAAATATGGATGTTACGTTCCACTAGTCTTGAAGCTTGTATGAAACCAGTACACATCTGGATTCTGGTTAGCTTAGTTCATCCAGGATCATTGGATCTTTGCTTTGAATCACACAGGATTTTTATCAGTGTTATTAGGGTCTGTATTTCAGATACCTTGCGGTATTGTTGTTGTTGTATTATTTATTTATTATTATTTATTATTTATTAATGTATTTGGACACTTACTATACTTCCAACAAAGACATCATTTGAAAGTAGACAGCAATTGCTGTGAGCCTTCTTCTGTGTAATTTCTATTGTGGTGTACTTATTGTTAAGGTTCATTCATAAAATCCTTCACACCATTTTCTTTATAACTAAAAACCACTTTGTAGCTGATTTAATGTAGCTGATGTACGTGGGGGAGAGAGGGAGGGAGAGGTCATTTCTGCACAGTCCAAATATTCCAGGTTGAGCAAGGGAAATATCCTTGTTTGGCTAAGAAGTTCACACAGTTCCCGGTCCTAAAGCGGGTTTGTCCTGTGATATTTCCCTCATCCTGGGATTTTCAAAAATCGCCAATTTGGTGATTCTTTTAAAAAATCCAGCATTGAACACACTACCATGCAAACACCACTGGAGCAGAACCAGTTTATTTTTCCTGCCCAGCTGCCTGATTTCCCCACCTCGCCTCCTAACCCTCTGATCTCCCCTCCTGGCATCATGTCAATTTTCGACTCTGCTGAGCTGCCGACTGTTGCAGCCCACTCTTCCTGAAACATTCCCCCAAGCATGTTTTCTGTTCATGGTATTGACTAGATGCCATTTCACCTGGGTTAATCAGGAGTGGAGTCCCAAAATGTTCCTCTTTTCATTTCAGTATATGTACTGGTTGCTCGGAGCACATAGCTAGGGTCAAATGTTAGTGGGCATATGATGGGGGGGGGTAGTCTCTTGTTTTCCACAAAAATATGAGAACATGAGTGGGAATGTGATGTGATGCTATGCCGCATTGTGTTTTTTTTGCTGCCGCTTGCCATGTTGAGGCCTGTGCCAGGCCCTATCCAGAACTGGGAAAATTGCGGGGGTTCGTGTTCTCCTGCTGCCACCCAAAAACAACAGCCAATCAGAACGCGGGACACTGGGGATGTTTGCGCATGTGCAGATACGCTTGCAGTATAAATACAAAAGACCCGGGCTTATGTGCAACAAACTGGAGTATTTCCTCCTGGTCTTCACTCAGTTCCGTCACATAAATGGGCAGCCATGCTAAGGGGGAAACTGTGATAAGTTAGACCTGGATTGTAAGATACCGATTGTAACCCGGTATAATTGTGCCATGCAGAAACGGCCAGATTCAGTTGTTGCACTGTTTAAACCATGGGGTAAGAACATTGTAGCGGCGAATATAAACAGTATTTTTGTGGTACTTCACCACTACAATGCCATTTTCAAATGTTAATTATTCCTCTTAACCTTGTAGCACAAGATACATAAATGAAATTCTCTCACATACTTAGACTTCAGATATGTGTGCTTATAAATATATGACAAACAACAAAGTCAGGTCTCTGTAGTAATAATGATATGTTTTATGTTGTGTGCAAAAATATAATATTGTTTGAAATGGAATATTTATAAAATAGTGTATTTATTTACAGTCCCATTTGACTACACAATCAAATTGTTGTCTTAGAAAAACTTACATCTTGTTTGAAGAGAAAACAAGTATTTCTAAGAAATAAAAACAATTTGATTGTGTACATCAAATGGGACTGTGTAAATATGGGAGAAAGGGTTTATAAAGGTTTGTGGTTGAATAACATGTTGGGAATACATGTTGGGATGTTATACTGAAATTCTGGTGCATAAAATTAAAGGAAAAGTTTTGGTGCATGTCTGAAATTTTAAGACACAGGCACAATCTTCCCACAGTTAAGCAGGTATGTTTGTTTCAACAAGAGAATATAAATGTGTAGATTGTTTTTGTCCATCATGAAATATGTTTTGCACTTCTTAATTATGACTTGGGCAGCCCAATCAAGAGGGAGGCAAAGTGTGTCTTGGAAGTAGTGCTGCCTCATGCCAACATGTTTTCCCACCCTGCCAGTATAAGTGGCACCTATGCCGGCAGGGAAGGCAAACAGGACAGTAGGTGGGCACTGCACAACTCTGCAGCACCTGACTTGGAAGTGTGTTAATGTTCCTCAGAGGTGTAGCTGGGGCCATACTGTGCCTGGTGCGCACTCTGCATTTTCCACCCCCCTCCCCTCCACATATACACTTACCTTACTTCAGCCTGTATTTCTGACCTTTTATAGAGAATAAGGGATCCATCATCATTAGTAGGATCAGTATCATAAGTTGTTAAGTTATAAGTTTCAATGGAAATAATGAGGGTTAGTTAAATAAATTAAAAATTATTAAAACAAAAGGAGCTCAGTCATGGGGGTGGGGAGTAAAATGCCTGTCATTTTTTAAAAAGAAATGTTCATTTTTGTTTCAGGACTACATATCAACTCTGTTGCTAAATGGCTATGAGAAACTGGAAGATTTAAAAGATCTGAAAGAGAGCCATTTGATTGAGCTTAATATTGAAAACCCAGAAGACAGAATGAGATTGCTGTCTGCTATTGAAAACCTACAGGACTATGAAAGTGAGTGCTAAGAATTTCCTTGGTATTATGTCACTATTTTAATGAATAACTGTGAATTTTAAGTGAACCAATGGACTTGGCTTCAAAAGGTATGCCACTGAAAAGGACTTCCAATAAGTTTAGCTCTCAGCAATGGGTGATGTAAAAAACCAACTTGTATTGTTATCCAAATCAGCATGCACTTCAAGGACCTGCAGTGTACAACTTGGTACATGAAGTAAACCTGTGTGTTTTAGCCACCTCTATACTTGGGATGTAACCTGGGTTTGCCAAGGTCCAGATTCAAACCAACACTTAAACAGATTTTTTATGAATAAACAGAAAAGAGACTAAATTAAGTTAAGCAACTTGCAGAGCAAAATGGAAATTACAGAAAGGAAAATACATAGTGATAGATCTAATTCAAAACATTTCTCTAGAAAAACTGCCTACCTACTTCAGGAATAAAACAAAAGAGATAAAACAAGACATCACAGCATTTTTTCCTGGAGAGAAGGATGGGGCTTGTCCTCAGCAGTAACAAAACAGTATTGGGGGATTAAACTGACCAAGTGGTTGAAATAAACATGGAGACAGGTCTTTGGAGCAGAAAAGCGAGAAACCAACCAAGAAATTAGGATAACAGGGTGGGTTCCAAACCAGCTACATATCGCCCCCTATAGACTAAGATGAGGAAACCTATGAAAACAATTATTTGGGCAATATTTGCTCCTACCTTGTAGATTAGGCACTCTCAGTCACTACAATTTTGACTACAGTTGTACCTCGGTTATCGTTGACTTCGGTTTTCATCTGTTTCGGTTTTCGTCGACTTTTTCTGGGCAAAATTGACCTCAGTTTTTGTCGATTGCCTCGGTTTTCATCCTCAAACCCAGAAAAAATTTGTCCAGAAAAAGTCCACAAAAACCGAAACTGAGGAAAAGTCCACGAAAACCGGTTTGAGAAAGCCCAGCCGGGAGGCAGAGGGAGCTCCTTATTTGGGCAGTGACATCAGGGGGACATATACATTATAGTTAAAATAAGTGTTGGTAGGAAAATAGGCACTTTTGAAGCCAGCCACATATTATAGCTCAAATTCTTCTCTTGTTTTATGTATTAATAATGACAGAGGGAAGAGAACAATTCCATCTATCGCAATTTGATTATAAAGCGAATGTGTTTCAGTGCTTTAATGCATATCGTAAAATGATGTATTCTATAAAAGCATGAATCCTAAATAGTAATATGAGGAAAAGCCAGAAAAGCTATCTGGGAAAGTACTCGAAATTAGGATAACAAATTTACAACACATTGCTCCCTCAGTATCTGTGTGCAGAACACTGTCTGGCCAACTGTATGGTATGGAACTATTTGCATTTCTCATATGTCCCGAGACCAGATTGAATATGCCTTTAATTTATGTATACCATCGTGTAGTTACTTTAATGGGGATATTATTGAAGTGTAATTCTTCAAGAGCACTAATGTCTGGTTATTCCTGCTCCCAGTGTGTGTGTTATGCATGTTAACTGCCATCATGTCATTTCCAACTCATGGCGACCCTATGAATTAACATCCTCAAAAATTTCTAGCATTAACAGCATTAACATCTTGCAGATTATGAGTCCTGGCTTCCTTTTCTGAGGTAATCCATGTCTTCCTCTTTTCCTGCTGCCTTCAACTTTTCCTAGTGTTATTGTCTTTTCCAGTGACTCTTGTCTTCTCTTAAAGAGACCGAAGTATGACAGCCTCAGTTTAGTCATTTTCGCTTCTAGCAACAGTTCAGGCTTGATTTGATCTAGGATTCATGTATTTGTCTTCCTGGCAGTTCATGGTATCCATAAAACTCTACTACAGCACCACATCCCAAACAAATCAGCTTTGTTCACTGAAGTTGTTCCCAGTACTAGATGTTATTTTTAAATTTTTCTTACCTAAGAACATAATAATTTTTCTGCCCATCATAAGATGGGCCATATTCTCCAAAAGCCATATAATTAATCTGAATGTCCCTATCGCAGTAGAGAGGATATGGGTTAAACATATGTATTGCACAGTGCGTTTCAGTGATATTACCCATTATATTAATCTTTTAAATTTCTTTGGAGACATTGTGTACACGAGTGGTTGAATATCGAAACTTAAAATGAAGTCTCACTGGCAACATTAATCCTTCCTTTTTGTTACAGAACAAAAATGTTTTCTCCCTAATGTAAAATACAAAGCGGTTCTGCAAAAGTGTGTAATGGAATATAATAGGTCATTCAGTCAAGTAATTACACTGGAAGAATGGAAGCAAACTTGATCCTGGGGTTAACTCTTAGCAGAAGGAGTAATTCTGCATGACCTTGGCTAAAACCACCATGTTTCTGACAGCCCAAGTGGAAAATTGGGATGAAAAAACTGGACATCATTATTCTAACGAAATGTTGAATCTGAAATCAACTTTCCAAGGTCAATTTTTTTTCTTAAGTAGGCATGACTCTGCTATAAATGATTTCCTGATTAAAATGGATTATCTGTAGTGCTTAGAAGTTAGAAGCATAATTACCCAATTGTATAAAAGAATCTTGTTTCTGACCATGGGAATTACAATGAAATATCCAGAATACAAGTGCAGCCATTCCCTAGTTTGTTTAGACTGAGCATATAAATTCAAATGGTTTGTTTGTGGCTGTAAATGGGCTTGACTTCTAGTAAAGTCATATTTGCAGCAGATTTGATTTGGAACCTTGTACTGGCTCAATTCACACATGGAGCAAAGCTGAAATGCACGTTCTGAGGGTCCACAAGTTTGAAGGAAGCCCTTTTCAGATTGAATCTTTCAAGTGATAACGTCAAAGTTTGCTTTTACCAACTTACCTTGCAGGTAAAACCTCCATCTATACATTGCTAACAGTCTACTGGGTGTTGTTCTTTTACACAGCCATATTAAATCCAACTACATCCTTTATACCCTTTATGTACCAGTGTTGTATAGATAAAGTATGGAAGTATGAAAACTAAAAGATGCTTCTCCCAGCTGCTGATTTCAATAGGATTTTTTAAATTTCATACTTGCTCAATGCTGAGACCTAAAAAAATAACATCCTGCTCCCAAGACAGTACTCTCAATCCTGTTCTTCATCCTTGGTAAACTGACTACAATATGCATTGCACCTCTGAATTCTTTACAAGCAATTTCTACAACACCCCTTCGGACTGGGATATTTAGACTCAGAGCTCCATTTCTACTTGTATCTAATGAACAGAGCTTTGACTCTAAAATCTTGTTGGTCTCTGAGATGCTACTTAACTCTGAGATGCTACTTGCTGGTATTGGCCTTTAAAGCCCCTGCATGGCTGGGGATCAGCCTACCTTAAGAACTACCTACTCCCATATGAACCTACCTGACCAATACGGTCATCTTCAGAGAATCTACTTCAGGTGCCTGCATCATCTGAGGTGAGACAGGTTGCTGCCCAAGAACTGGCCTTTTGCACTGTGGCACTGAAACTGTAGGACTCCATCCCAAAGGAGATCAGTTTGTCTTGCTCTATCATGATATTATACCTGTGAATGAAAATGTTGTATTGTTTGGCATTTCTTCAGTGACCCTCCTTCCTGTTTATGTATCTGTGTCTATGCTATGTTGAATTGGTTTTATTATTTTATAGATATGTTATTTCAAATATTTGTTTTACTGTGCTTGGTGGAAAGGCAGCACAAAAATGCTTTAAATAAAGTAAATATAAATAATGAAACCACTGTATGGCAAGACAATAAAAGTTGTTGCTGAGGAAACAAGAACTTCAAATCTCATACCTCTCCACCCCACTTTTGCCTTGAAAGTTTTTGAGATTGATAATTCAGTGCAATTCTAAAATAATCGCATAGCACATCTTTCTGAGGAGTGTCTCTCTTCAGGCTGCAGCAGCAGTTTGCCATCATGCTTGCATATCTCTCACATGAAATAACTACCTCCCACCTTTCATCCATGAAGCTCATGGTAATGTACATGGTTCTTTCCCACATTTTATTCTCACCATAATCTACAAGGTAGGTTAGGCATAATGCCACCCTATGAGCCTCAAGGCAGAATGGGAATTTCATCTGAGCTTTTCTGTTCCCTGTCTGATACTTTTAGCCCCATCGAGAAAGGCCTGGTGGCCAGGGATGGCACCACTCTGGTGCCATCCTGCCCTCTCCAAAGTGTGGGGAGGCCAAAAAGTACAAGAAAAAACAACAATACCCCATAGGGGATAACAAAGATACACCACCCAAAATTGGGCGTGGTGGACAGTGTAGATCGACAACTGTTGGCACCCCCCGTCCGCCCTGTCCCTGGGATGACCCCAGCCACACTGGCGCAACATTTTGTATTAGCAGGCATGGGGAAGAGTGGTGGCTTCTGGGTCGGGGGCCACGGAGCCATATAGTCCTTGGCCACCTGGATAAGTAACCTCCCCCCCCCCACTTCCAGTGCTGGTCTGCCCCGGCTCCAGAGGAGAATTCCCCCACCCCCAAATTGGGCTGAAATCTTCAGTGCCACGCTAGAATCACCGTACCATAGGGAAATAACAGAAATGGTACAATTGTACTGAAGATAAAGCATATGATTATTGGTGGAAAGCACCATTGAGTCACAACCAACTTATGGTGACCCTGTAGGATTTTAAAGACAAGAGATGATTATAGGTGGTTTGCCATTGCCTGCCTTTGCGTAGTGATCATGTACTTCCTTGGTGGTCTCCCATCCAAATACTAGCCAGGGCTGATCCTGTTTAGCTTATGAAATCTGGCAAGGTTTGGCAAAATTAGGCCATCTGGATCAGAGCCATATGATTATAATTGCTATGTTTTAGGATTAAAGTGCAGCTAATCTATAAATGGACATGATCTTCTAGTGATGTATATTTGCTGAGTATCCCTGAAGTCATAGAGGTTACACAAATATTTATAACAAATATTAACAATCAAATACTTTGGAATTGCACATTTCTTTTTGAAAGGAGTCATATTCTCACATCTAATATAGTGAATTGCACAGCTGTAACTTTTCCACCAAAAAAAAATCAAGATCCAAGGGCAAAACAAGGGCAAAAATGCAGATAATTAATATTTATAACATAGCTCTTGTCAAAGTGTATGCATCAGACATATATGTCTTCAGTATCCATATTCTAATCCTAGACTAAAGTAGTATCAGACTATACATGTCAAAATGATGCATATCGTAGCTCTGCTAACCCTATCTTAGACAACTATGACTGAAAGCCATTTATCTTGTATGAAACTGCTATGCTTTAGGAAAATTACATGACTTGTAGTAGTTGATAAGATACTATTTTCTGCTGAATCTGCTACATTTGATAGAGGCCTTTACAATATCTCTGTACCTTATACCTTTCACCAATTCTCTAAAATTTTAAAAAACATGCCTTGTGGTTCAGGAATCTGGTTGGTGGGTGGTGACAAAAATTATTCTGGAGAGTGGTTGGTGGGTGGTGACAAAAATTATTCTGGAGAGTTGGGCCCAGCACTGTTTATAAACCCAATTGTTCTCAACCTGCCTCTTGATGCCCTTGTCTCCGAAAGCCAGCTGATCTCTGGGAAGGTATGGGGAGGGGAATTTGTGGTTAAAAGGGCTGCAAGCTTCTTTCTGGTCCACGGCTCAGACTGAAAAGAAATGGGCTTCAGGACCTCTATCCCAGCAAAGATCCCCAGCCCATGGTTTTAATAATTTATTTCTGGTGGCAACCCATCCTATGCAACGTCTGTAGTGGATCACTTCTTAACATGGCCAGGGAGAAATTTTAACATGGGCTCTAATTAGCGAATAGGCTCTGAAGTTTTCACCTTCCCCATAGAAAAGTGCATATATGTTCTGTATGCTTGATTGTACTGTTATAAAGAAGGTAACTGTCACAGCTACCTGCTGGCATTTAGATCCTTTCTTCACAGCAAATGTAAAGCAGGTTGCAGGCAGGATAAATGAATCCATCATAGCCCTGGGCCATTCGCATGGCTGGCCTTCCCATGGTCAGCGAGCGTATTGGCTGGGGTACACGCCTTTGCACGGAGGCGCTTTTTTTCACTCACCTCCCTCTGCTGTGTAGCTGTGAAGCCTGGCAGGCATGGACCTCTACAGCCATGCTGCCGTCCCTGTGCCCCTCTGTAGCTACGCTACAGAGAGGAGGGGATTGTAAAAAAAAGGAAGTGTAATGCGTTTCCCAGGGTAGCCATTCACTCGGCTGTGGATGCAATTCTTGTTAAAACAAAAGAATTGCAGATAGTGCAATTCTTGAAAATCCTGGGTTGCCGGGGGGGGGGCGGGGCGCAGAGTGGACTCTCTTTTGGAGCGGAATCCGTGCGGAAACCCCCCCCCCCCAGCACAGGTTTTATACCATGGTTAGCTCGCGTTTATTGGCCTGTGCGTAAGGAGTCGTTATTGGCTGGGGAACACAGTTCAGTGTGGGGTTCTGAGGGAGGCAGCCAACCTAGAGGTTGACACATTGAACATGCCCACAGAAGGATGGTGGTGGGCAGGAATATCAGTTTCCACCACTCCCAGCCCTCTTCCCTCAGTTACCCTAGCAGGCAGGTTGGGGAAAGTGCTAAAAGCAGTTGGGCAACCAACAGAACACATTGTCCACAGCCTGTGCTGCACCAAGATCTGAGGAACTTGTAATCAATAACATTGTAGATAGCCTGATTTTTCCTATTATGATGTATCTGGGTCATCTTTCTCCTCCCACCTTAATTAGTTGGTCCCCTCTCCAGGCCTCATTTAAGCCAGGAAAGGTCCACCGTTCCCTCCCGATGGCCAAAGGGGTTCTGTCTAGCCTAATACAAACCATAGTACAACCAAGGAAGAGAGCCAGTGAAAATCTACTGGAGTTACACTAAATGAAACAAAAGAATGTTCACCTGCTGGTGGAAGACAATGACAGGAGGAAACAGATGAATCTCCCTTGGAAGGGAATGCCAAATTTTCAGTGCCACAACCAAGATGGCCATATCTCCAGACTGAAGTAAGTGGCTACTTCAGTGGGTGGCCTCTATAACCCTGTAGTAACATTGCTATGCAGCAGTAAAAAAGTTATGGCTCAAGTTTCCTGGGTTTGGGACATATATGGACCATTTATTTCTGTGCAAGTTTTCTTCTGCTGAATTGGAATATCAAACATAGGGCTACCATATCTGGGCTGAGAAATACCTGGAGATTTGGGAATGGAGCCTGGGAAGGCAGGATTTGGATGGGGGGTGAGATACCTCATTAGGGTAGAATGCCACAGTGTCCACTCTTCAAAGCAGCCTTTTTTCTCCAGAGTAACTGATCTCTGTAGTTTGGAGATCAGTGTCAATTCTGACTGATGCCTATGTTTATAGTGGAAATCAGCACAAATGACAATAACTGCACAATACCATTGTTTATGCTGCCATGTACCCATCACAAGGATCTATAAGTATAATATATTGTTTTATTTTTGCAGATGAACAAGATCAAGACACTGAGCAAGTACCACAGACCTTAAGCCCTGACCTTGGCTTTAACAAGTCACAATCAAGTGACTGTCCAAGAGACTCTGGCTGTTACACTTCATCAGAAAATTCAGATAACAGCAAAGATGACCCAGATACAGAGAACCTCTCTGCCCTGGTGCATGCAATCACCATCACTGAGTCAAACTAAATGGGTTCACATTTCTAGCAGAATGATTCACGTTGAGTTTGCCGACTTAGAAAACACTCTAAACGTATCTGTTAGCATGGAAATGAAATAATGGAAAGACATTTGGGATGCAATACACTATTGGATTTTTCATCTAACAAGATTTTCGACAAGAAAATATGTCTCTTGAACAGTCTTCTACTTTTTGTAACTTGGCTGAAGTCCCAATAATTGCATTCTAAACATAATTTGTACAGCAGATTTTCTTTTCTATTTCAAGAGAATAGCTAGGTAATAATCTGAATTTCCAAGACTGTTCATTTCCAAAAACATTTCTTTAAATATTGTAAATAGTATAAATAATTGCTATTTTACAAGGCAAAGAAATTATCTTGTACTTCATAACCTATGATACAGCAATGTTGCAATTTAAAATGCAGCCAGCCAAATATCTGAATTCTGAATATGATACTTTTAGGCCTGATTTTACTGAATATAATACAAAGTTAAACTTAGTAATCATTTTAAGGTAAATTTCTCATGTCATAAAGTAAATTAATATTTGTATACATAAAAGTTAAGATGTTTTTTAATTGGAAAGGATATTCTGAATACTTTATGCACTTGTTCCTTTTTATATAAAAGGTTTCCTTATTCTTATTATTCTCTTTGTATGCATTGTGAAAATACAATTGCTAGAATTAAGGGATTTCTTTTTTTTCATAATTTGCTTGACAAAACTGTTCCTTTATGGTTAGTATATAAATAGACAATATTTATTGCAAACAGTCAATAATCCTTAAAAATGGCATAGAACATTTTGTCCATCCTTCACTGAGTGTCATTTGCTTGTAGTTTTACAAGGTTTTTTTTTAAAAAAAACTTCTTAAAATGTTCCCTTTGAAAATAAATTAATATCTTGAATTCATTAGATTTCAACTGTTGTTATTTCCAAATCTGTGTCCCATATTAAATATATTCAGTGCATATTTTGGGTATTATTTTATCTGCTATTGTGTGTTAAGTGCCCTCAAGTCACTTCTGACTTATAGCAACTGTATGAATTAATGGCCTCCAAAACATCCTATCATTATCAGCCTTGCTCTGTTGTTAATTGTATAAAACTGAGCACATCACAATATACACTATTCACAAAATAAAGAATTGTACATATGAATTAATCCATCTCACGTTAGAAGCCTACTATTTTAACGAAAAACACATGGAACTATCTCTGAAATCCAGAACTGATTCAGCAGATACAGAGTTTTCAGCTGGAAGCCTGTCACAAGACTATCCCACCTTCCCAAATTCCAGAATCCATTCTGCCCCAATTCTACAGATGCCATTAAGTGCTGGCAGTTCTAAAGGATGCTGTGAGGTAGGATAGGCTGAGAGAGAGAGAAAAAAACTGGCCCGAGGTCATCCAGCAAGGTTACACAGCAGAGTGGGAAGTCTAACCTAAGTCTCCCTGACCCTACTCTGAAACTTTAACTACTATACCATGCTGTATAAATACCATAGAAGCGATCAGCAGACTGAGACCATCCTGTATAAACAGTCAAAGCACTCAAGGCATCACAACTATTTTCTGGAGAGAAGTCTTAATTGTTATGGAAATGGCAGAGAGATTATATAATATTAATCTGAAACAGAAAGGGTTACATTTCAAGTGCTACAACAGCAACGGCTACAATTCAGGGATATAAATTTCTAGCTAATATTATCTCCAGACCGTACGGTGCCTTATAATTTCATATGAAAGCTCAGATAATATTCATTTATTTAAAAGCTACTCAACTGAAAATCCTATTTATCAGAAACAAATGTTTGTCCTATCTATACCATCAACAAACTATTCACATGAGCTGCTTGCAATAAACAACAGAAAGTTGCACAATGAATGTCAATTAATGCAATTTGCTTTTCAAATAAACTTGCTCTTTATGTGCAGAGCGTAAGTACTGTCCTGTGTATCCATTATATAAAGGTCAATTAACCTCAATTCCAGTTAACGTGCTTGTACTAAAATAAACTCAGCCGAGGACCCATCATTTGATTCTCTGCTGTTTGGTGTACAAAGGCAAAATATGCCAAGTTCTTTCAAAATGCTCCATATTTTTGGACTGTAGATAATTTTGAGAAAAGAAATAATTTTAAAGAGAAATAAAACAAATGACTGACACCTCCTGGGTATACTTTTATATAAAGGGATTTTTTATTATTCAGCACCTAATATACACATTAGAAAAAAACCAAGAGTCTAATAAAAGAATTGAGACACATGCATTATTCTGAAGCTGTGCCACTACCACCTTTCTTGTGGTTGAAATCCTGGATCATAAACAGGTTTTTTCCTTTGGCCTTGGGATGTCAGCATTTATGGCAAAAGTCAATCAAGTATTTACTTCCTCTGCTTAATCAGGAAGAACGTTTGCCATGTAATGGGCAGTTTTGGAAGCCCTTGTGTAGAATTATGCAAGCAGCACTAATTGAAAGGTCCATCAGTGGTTTAGAAATAATTGAAGCAAAAGCAATTGATTGGAGTCAGGAGCATTGGCTTGGGGTGAAAAAAATTCTTCCCCAATGATGGCAGGTGCTTGGAAAGAGTAGCTGGTTTCCATGCTGTGTCATCACTACCTTCTGAGCCTTTCCTATATCAACAGCTCCTATACATTTTTTCTGCAGGAAGGTATGAATTGTTTGGTGGTTGCACTATTTAGGGCTGTGGCTCAGTAGTAGAGCATTTGCATGGTCCCAGGTTCAATCTCCTTTTCATTGTCATGTCTTCAGTGCAGTCTCACATGTGCAGACCTGCTGTGGAGAATGATTAGGAAATTTCCAGAAGCTTCAGAGTGCTTGGAGCCTTCCAGAGCTGAGAGCCGGCTGGTTACATGGCCCAATGCTCACATGAAGGGGGGTGGGAAGCACTCCTTCTTCCATTCTTTCTTCACCACCATGTAGAGAGGACAGGCTTTAGCTGAGCACCTTAACATTTACCTCAGAAGTCTTCTTTGTCGAAATGGCCCGTTCAAGAAATATTCCAAATGTGGAATGAAGATGGCTCAAAATGATGCACACCAGCGGAGAGACTCACGTCTCTAGTACCTGCCCAACTTGCCACCTTTTTATACCAAAGGCCAGACATGAATGGGCTTCAAGACATAAGGCCACATTAGGGAAAAAGACTCTACCTGTGGTGGATACTCCCATGGCAAAAGCTTCTAACACAGCTTGTATGCCTTCAGTTCTTATGGTTCCATCTGGACCGACTCCTGACTCAGCTTTGGTGGCTAAGCAGGCTATCTAGGAGCTCTAAGTTAAAAAGGCCAAAATAAATTCAAAAGTATCTCAGAGGCCGTTTCCGCACGGCCACGGTGGGGGTTGGGTTGGCATACATGACACCGACCCAACCCCTCTGGGACCGTTCGCACGGACAGTCCCAGAAACTACCAGATGACGGTGCTGTGCTGCGCCATCACCCGGTCGACCTACCGTCTCTGCGGCCATCCGGTGCGTCACCGAGGCCAGGGGAAACGTCCCCTGCCCTGCGTGACCGCTCTGGCGTCGCAGGGCAGGGGGGCATGTCCCCAGGCCTTGGCAACGCGCTGGACGGCTGCAGAGACAATAGGTTGACTGGTCACAGGGGGGAGGGATGGCGCCTTCCAGCCGTTGCTGTTCGCACGGCAGCGGCTGGAAGCCGCTGTTTTCTGTCAACCTCGCTCGGGAAGCGAGGTCGGAAAATGGTGGCTTCGCAGCAGCTGTGCCTCCCGTGCGAACAGCTCCCTGGGGATGGCGTTTTTGCCGTCCCCAGGGCGCTGTGTATGGCCCGTGCAGAAAGGGCCTTAGTCAAAGTGTCTCCTTGGTGCCGAAGCTCATTGATTATGTATCTAGGTTCAAATTCTTTGGTTAGTCTACAGTAGGTCTCCTCTTGAGGTCAATTGTCATTATCTCCAGAATGCTGAGGATTATTGCTGACATGTTTCCAACCTGACTCTCCAGTTCATCACGTGGAAGTCTTTTATCAATGTTGATCACCATCTGTCTCTTGATGTTGGGTTTCTCTGATTTCACCTCATCCATCTCTTCAATCATCTGTTGAATTCTCCCCTGGGTCGGAGTCCTCATGTTCATGGTTGGAACCTAGAAACCATTCTAAGACGAAGTACCCACTCCCCTTGCCATCATTCATTGTTGTCTCTTCTCATGGATTCTACTGTCCCTACCAGTCCAGAGATCTTCCATCGTCCAAGGATGTCTTCACCAATATTTAACCAACCCTTGTTTTCTTCCTCAGAAGATGATGCTTTTGAGGTTTTGAGATAACTTCTTCTGATTGCAGCAAATACTTAGTGTTGGTGCACAATTCCTCCTGTCAGCAGTAGGGTTTCTATTTACACTTTTGCCAGTAAACTTATGCATGCTGCTCAGAGATGCTCCCATAGGACATGCCTTCTCCTTGAATTTCATTCAACTAAGTCTCCGTCAAACAGTCATCTACTTCATGACTTGAAGACATTGTTGATTCACCACATATCCACCAAAATCCAATTGACATCCGACTCTGATGCTGAGGTTCATGACACCTTTATGCCTTCTCTGGAGGATGATGTTGATGATCCTTGCTCCTGTTTCACTAACAGAACACTTTATGCTCTTTTCAGAACCCTCAACATTTTTTATCTTTGGATCTGATCATGATTGTGTTATATAGCGCTGACACAGGGCCAATTGTTCTCTCTTTAATTAAGAGTATTCAAGAAATAGCCAAGGGTTTGGCTTAAACCTTCCTTCAAGCAAGCAATCACTAAAAACGTCAAGAATGTATATAAAATAAATCCACAGGGGTCTGAATTCCTATTCCACCATCTCTACCCTGAATTCTGTGGTTAATGAGGTCCTTCCTTCTCATTACAGGTCTGGTTACCATTCCTCCCCAAAGGATAAGGAGAGGAGAAAACTAGACACTTCAGGGGGGAAAGTATTTTCTTCAGGTGTGCTAATTCTTCGTATGTCCAAATCCACTGAGCAGATATCAGATGTTCCTTTGGGACTGTATGGTACAACTGATTCCCTACCAGATGATGACAGGCCCTAGGCAAAGTGTTGTTTACTGAGGCTTCTAGGCTGGGTAAGCAGCAATTGAATGCTACTTGACATATGGCTGACAGTGCTAGCAGAGCCATAGTCTCTGGCATAATTCTGAGGAAATATGTTTGACTGATGGCTTCCTCATTACCTTTTGCCACCAGGGCCAAAGTTGAAAGCTTGGAAGTTCTCCTGGCTGCAGTTTCTGGTTCCCCATTCCTGTTGGTACTTTTCGGTACTCTAAGCACCTGACTCCAAAATATTTTTGAGGGGACTAAATAACCCTGCGTTTAAACCTCCTATCCTTGTTTGAAATTTCCTTTGCTTTTTTATCATGTAATACAAGAACCTTTTGAGCCACTGGCAACATCAGTCTTATAAGGTTGCTTTTCTGGTAGCTATTACCTCAGCCAGGAGAATAGGAGAGCTATTGGCCTTCCGGGTGGATTCTCCATTCACCAGGTTCCATTGTAGTCCTACACCCTAATCTAGAATTTCGGTCTAAAGTGGTGTCACAGTTCCAGATGTCCCAGGACATTATGCTGCACAATTCCAGGTGAACAATCATTCCATATACTTTATATATAAAGTATAAAGGGCACCCCTTTTTAAATTACACACAGTCTTCAAAAATACAAGAAGGGCAAAGCTGCTTCTTCCGAAACCATTTCTAAAAAAGTAGTTTCTGCATCAGATTAGCATACATGCATCAGATTAGCATACAGATTAACATTGCCTTCTTCAGGTTAGAGCTCGTTCCACCAAGGCCCAGGCCTCTTCAGCTACTTTTCTTGCCAGAGTCAACCTCCACAACGTCTGTAAAGTGGCGACCTGGTCTGCTCCATCCACATTTCTCTGCCATTATTCCATCTATCTGGACTCCAGGAATGATGCAGCTGTTGGGAGAGCAGTTTAACAGTTTTTATTTTGTTGACAATTCCACACCTGCCTCCACAATTTTGCTACTCTTTTGCTACTCTTCCATGCAGGACTGCACTGAAGCCACTATGACGAAAACAAAGCTGCACTGCCTTCTGATCTTCCATGGCCTCAACAATGCTGTTCAGAATTACTTGACTGGAACACACATTCACTCCCAGATTCTATAAAACACCAAACAGTCTTAATATAACTGCTACATCCCAATGACCTCACTTAACTTTTTCTACGCCCTTCAAAAATCCATATGTTTAATCATAGGGATAATCTGCCACAAAAGGTGGCTTGTTGCCTATCACCTTTTCCCTTGTTCTGAAGCTGAGGAGACCACAATTTCTATCCTCATCTTAGGCACTGTTCCATGCCCCTTCCTTTTTTAACATAATGAGCATACAAAACAAGCCTCTGGTGACAATCAGAGTGTATACAATACAATGACTACGCTGTGGTTTGCTGGTCTCTAGGTTATCTCTCAGTATTACAACTGAACTCCAGGCTACAGAGATCAGTTCTCCTGGAGAAAATGGCTGCTTTGGAAGGTGAACTGTATGGAGTGATGCCCTACTGAGGTCCTCTCCTCCCCAAATCCTCTCCTCCCCAGGCTCCACCCTCCAAATCTTCAGATTTTTGTCAACCCAGAGCTGGCAACCTTAACTGCCCCACATACACAAACTGACAATTTGTACAATGTACATTGTACTAAGGAACATAACACAGAGACTTGATATTATAGTGCACTTCAAGTAATCACAATAACACATAGACATTAAGATCACAGAACAAGCTATGGAAACAGGAAAAAAATGGGGAAAACTATGTTTAGCATTAGCTAAGTAGCAGACCTCTCCAACACAAAAGTAAAAATAGCAAATGATCAAATAACCAATACTCTTGGCACTAGATACAAGTTGCAAAGCATTGCTGTTAGTTTAGTTCTCTCATCACTCTCTTTACTCTCCAAGTCTCTAAACTGTTGGTTTGAATTCATAAAACTAGACTGCTAGGTACCAGAATAAGAAATACTAATATTTGTTTTTATTTTTTGCCATTCATTTTCATTATGATACCTGATGAACATTTTCTGAGATATAAGTAGTTCACTTGGCATGTTCAGCTATTATTGTTGGTATTGTTGCTGTTATTATTAAGATTTTTTTCCCTATGAAATTTACAATAGATTGTTTGAATTATTTATATTTCCCAAAATAAGATAATATGACCATGTTCCATTATTAAGAGGAAAAAATGGATGAAGTTAATATTGGCCAACACTCCAATGTTTTGTTTTAATACTGCTTGTTCTTTCCCTGCCTTTCTGTCCTCACAGGGAAGCCAAGGTAGCTATCAGATTAAAGCACACACATTAAAATCTCATCTTAAAAGCTATTAAAATCAACACACAAATACATTATTAAAACAATTGTAAACCAGAGCTAAGTACAAAAGATAAAGACAACAGTTGACCTGTGAAATTTACAATAGATGGTTTGGATTATTTATGTTTCCCAAAATAAGTTGGGATGATCATTAAGAAGAAAAATTGATAAAATGAATACCGTCCAACACTACAGTGGGTTGCCTTAATAGGAATACTGCTTGCTTTTTAAAAAGTGAAGTAATTATTCTGCTCTATTTGGCACTGAGCCTGTACAGCTTGGGATGGACTTTGACTTTTATATTTGACTTGGCATCAGCAGGCCTCATTTGGAGAGCTTTATGCCATGTAGGGCACTACACTTTAGGAGAGGGGAGGAAAAACTGGAGGGAGTTCAGATGAGAGCAACAGCAATGATGATCAACTTAGTAAATAAGACTTCTGAAAAAAGCAAGGTTAAGAGAACGAAGCCTGCTCAGTCTCAGGGAAAGAGGACTGAAGGGAAGCATTACTGTCTTCAGATATGTAATATGCAGTTATGCAAAAGACATGGGCCAATTATTCTCATTAGTGCACAAGGACACAACAAACTGTAACGGCCTTAAGATGCAGCAAAGGGGAATTCAGCTGCAATGTGTTGAAAACGTTAGCTGTGTCAAAAAAGATAAGGGATTAAAAAAAACTGCCCAAGATCTCTGTCAAATTACCATACTATACTAAAAATATACAGCTGTAAGGCTACATAGTCCACACCAAAAGGGTATTTAAAAAGTAGAGTAAGTCTGTCTAATAATAATGTTAGCTGCTTTTAGTATTTAACTCTTATTACTTGTTAACTGGAGAGACTCCAACAAAATCCAACATTGTCAGTTCTCTGAACGTAATGTTTCACAAGACTTTTCACCTACAAAGCACTTCACAAGCGACTTTAAAATCTTGTTATGTTCATCCTCATAATGGCCTTGGCTGGTAGGACACTATTATTCACTTTAAAAGCCCATGGGATAAAAATGGGGAACACATATTAGGAATAAAAAAATAGATTTGCTCAAGGCTGTACCATGAATCCATGGTGGAATCCAGGCTGACTTGATAGCAATTGCTCAGGACAGCAATATTTCTAATGGCATTTAGCAGAATAGGCACAAGAGATATGTTCAGGAATGCAATTTTACAAAGGGATTAGAACAGTAAAATAATAGAACAGCATGGGAAATTGTTTGCATAAGGGCACTAATGTAGTCTATTGCACAGTTCATTGTATGTATCATCTCTCTTTTTACTGCAGAACTCTACCCTTATAACCCCTTCTTTGTGGTATGCCATGCCTAACAGTTCAGTCAGTGCGGGGGGTGGAATGGGTGTATGGAGCCATTGCAAGCTTGACCTGTCATGTTTGCCCACCCTGCTAGCACATTTTGCTAAAGTGCTGACGGGGTGGTCAAACTGGGAGGCAGACAGGCACCATGGATTTCGGCAGTGCCCAACCAGAAAGGGAGACTGACAGTCAGTGCTGCGTTGGCATCCAGTAGGATGCCAGCATGGCTGGGGGCATTCTGATGGCATTCCCAGAGGTGAAGCTGATTTTAGTTGGCTTCCACCTGGCCTTTCAAGCCAGGAATACCTACCTGGGGCCGTTGGCATTATGCTGCCCAAAAGGGTGGTGTAATGCCATTTTCAGCTATGGGGGTTTCATAGATGGTTGGAGTTTTCCAGAGTCTTGCTGTTGGACACCTGGGAAACTTCAGGAGGTGGCATGGTAGTCACTGCTCAAGCCATTTGGATTGGGCTGTTAGACTGATTTTCATTTGCAGTGTTTTTCCTGTTCTGTAGTAGATCTCTGGTGTCTGATTGAATTGCTTTTCATGCTTTGTAACCCACTTGGACTTTCAGTGAAAAAAGTGGCCTATAAATGAAGATGGTGATGGTGGTACCAACAAAGCAGAATATGAAGAACACTCCAAAAACATTCACAATAGTGCATGTATGTCAAAGTGCGAGTCAAGTCCCACAATACTAAGCATCGTGCTACACATCCCCTGAGATATTTTGACACATTGCACAGTTGCATTAGAAAGCAGAATATCTTGAGACAGCCCTGGATGGAGGGAGAACCTCTGGAAATCCCAGCACATTATCTGCTCAATAGACCCTGCACAATTTTATTGTTGTAAAATGTAAGCTAATGTCATAAACTCCCTAAGGGTTTATATTGAGAAAATGAGCTTGTGACCAACCAATTTAAATACAGCCTTCCATCCATGTAGGCTTGACAAATGCTTGGCAGTTCTCATTTGGCCAGGATGTTACCTGAAATGGTGGGAATCTCTCACCTGTAGAGTGGGGGATTAGTGAGAGAAGGTCTAAGCAGAATGACATCCTTCTAAACCCATTGACTTCCACCTATGTACAAGGGTATATGATTGCACTGTAATTCACCATTTTCTTTGACACCTGGGAAGTGTGGGGTTTGGGAAAGAGAGGGATATTAGCTGGGAATAATGCCTTAGAGACAACCATCCAAAGCAGCCATTTGATCCAGGAAAACTGAGCTCTGTTGCCTGGAGATCACTTGCAGTTCCAGGAGATTTTCAGGCTTCATCTGATAGTTGGCAACCCTAGGTCTTTATGTCTGAGATCAGAAGTGTAATTGGGCAGGAGTACTCCCAGGGTGCACTCCATGTTTTCTGCCCACCCTGCGGCCCCGCCCCTACAGCTCTGCCCCCTCCCCGTGCCCGCCCCCCACTTTCCTTTTCCAACCGGTGGAAAACAGCTTTCTGCCGGCTGAAAATGGGCCAGGCTGATGGGGCAGGGCCAGGCCTGGCGGGGTGAGGGAGGAAGGTGGGGGGTCGGGGGTTGATTTTCATGCCCCCAGGTGCATGCCTGGTGTAACACGAACCCCCCTTCCCCTTGTAGCTCCACCACTGTCTGAGATATTTTGGGATCTTAACTTCCAGGTGTAGGGATGAGATCAGGCTCTGTATAACACATGGCAGTGTGAGCAGGCAACAATGTTTATTTTCAGGGTACAAACAATTTATATATTTTGGGTGATATAGTAATAACTTGAAAGTATTGAAAGTAACTTGACAATCCATGCAGCAGAACACGTGTTCCTCAAAGAAGAAACAGTTGTCCCAAACTCCTTGTATCACCAGAGTCTGAGGTTGAATCTAGTCCAATAGAAACCCCACTCAGAATATTTGATCACCATGCAAACATGCTACTCTAGACCAGATGATGTTCTCAAAAGTGGTAGTCAGGAAACAGATCTGTGGGACTGGATCTTCCATATGGACGAATTAATATATAGAGATACATTCTAATTTTATGATGTTGTGTACGAGGAGATTGTGAGGCCTATCACCAAGACAATAAACTTATTAATACTACCACAAAGTCTGTCATTGACCAATCTCCTCAAAGAATTTCTGGGACTAGAGTAGAGCTCCAATTGAGGCACAAGCTGATAAAAGGACTGATCTAAAAGGTCAGTCTTTTAGGGAGAGGTGCCAGCATTCCAAAGTCCCTAGAGGCTAGAGGGAGGAAAGGCAAGATTTTTCTTTGCAAGCACAAGATTATTAAAATCAACTTGGCAGAGAAGCATAGTTCAAGGAAAGGAGCCAAAGTTTGAAAGAACTATGATGTTCATAGCCATAGCAATAATTTTGCAAACGACTAATAATACAGAGTCAATAATCAGAAAAAATGTTCTCTGAAGTGAAGACTACTAAATTACTTCAGGGAGGAAATCAATTATCTTCTAGGCAGCTGAAGCTCCACAATTCAATACTGAAATTTATGAGAGCTGCTGAAGCTAGAGAATCCTGAAATTCAAAAACTTTCAACAAGGAAGTAACCATGCTTTGTTTGGTCAACTGATAAGCTCCCTGTGCAGAAGATTTTTTTAAAATATTCATATACAATGTTTGCTTTCAGGGCAGCTTATACAACTTTTCAATACACCATTAAAATAAGATAAAAATACAAATAGTAACACTACCAAAATCCACAGATAAAACCAGCAACAGGAAATCTATTCTAGAGTCCACCAAAAGCCCAAGTAAAGAAGAATACCTACCATCTAACAGACATTGGTGAACCTGCCACTAGAACGGAAAGGTTGTTTCATAATATTGTCAACATAATTAATGTTGACAACGTTAATTATAATTGTGTTTATTTGTCCAGATAAGTTAGCACCAGAAATACTGTGTTCTAGGCTCTAAGAGGATCTATAAGAAATTAGTGTTTAATGGCAAATAAATCAAATAACTCTAATCAAATAAATATTTTTGATACTGTCTTTATTATGGCAATATAATTATATCTCTGTTAAAATTTGTTATTATCCATATCTCATCCTTATTATTCAAGAGGCTGCCCCTGAAGACTGTCTGGAAGCTACAGTTGGTGCTGAATGCTTCAGCCACAGTGCTGACTAGGGTGGGTCATAGCAACCATTTCAAGCCAGTCTTGGTCCACCTCTACTGGTTCCCAGTTTGCTTCCAGGCCCAGTTCAAGGTGCTGGTATTGGCATTTACAGTGCAATTGAGTTGGGGGGAGCGCTGCAGTGGCCAGAGGAGGTATGGTGAAGGTAGCTCCATGCCACCTCCAAAGGGGCTTTGGGCAACACAGAAGGAAGGAAAAAGAAAACCCTCCCATCGCTCAAACTACCCCATAGGCAATACAGGCTCATGGTGCACTTTTGTGTGGTGTAAGTCTCCAGGTCTCGGGGGTGATGTTCCTGGGCTAGAATGCCAGTGGAACTTAACTAACATTTGCTCCACCCTGGGAATGCCCCTTCCCTCCCCATCCCAACTACCCCCACCAGTGTCTGAGTGGATGCCAGCACTGCTCTGTGGTAGTCCTGACTTCCAGGTTTCACCATCATGGAACTAAGTGGCAGCCACCCCCGTCGGTACCTTTGCCCCTGTCACTGGCAGGGGTGCCCCTTGAACTGGCAGAGGAGGCAAAAATGCAAGGTGGTTCTATATGTACACACATACAAAGTAGCCCTTCTTCGGATTTTGATATTTCTGGTTTATTCCTCTTCAGGAAGTGCATGTCAAATAAGGCAACTATCTTCCAATCTGAATCCTGTACACTTGCAAGATTCTAAAACTTAATTTTTGTTTTTATGAAAATCTTTATCCATATTATATTACAAATGAAGTATAATATTTATATTTACAAGACAGGTTCAAATATTATTTCTTGTACAGTTGCACTAGTTCAAATTAATCAATTAATGTCAGTATTATGCTAAATATTCACCTTGTAAGTGATAATAGTAGCCTAATATGACTTTGATTGTATTTTTTTTCCTTCAGCTCCTGGTATGGAGTGAAATCACAATATAGATAAGACGGGTTTTCATGTATTCCTAGTCTTTGTGACTTTGCCAAGGAAACATTCCAGTCCCACAAGACTGGGAGCTTGTTGGGGTCTTGAACTTCTAGATCCTGACTATCTCTTACACCGCAGAGCCTTGAAGCATAATCAGCAATATCAAAGGAAATGATCCATCTGTTGACAACAGTGCTGGCAGTGTAGTAATATAGTTAGGCACATCTGTTTTGGATATTATAGAGTCGTGGTGGCGAACCTTTGGCATTCCAGATGTTATGGACTGATTGTAGTCCATAACATCTGGAGTGCCAAAGGTTCACCACCACCGTTATAGAGCTTAAGGTGGTAAGTTATCATAGTTGCGCATAGTTGTGCATGTCCATGATATCAGTACGCAAATCTAAATTAGGATAACAATTAACAAATCATTTCCAAGCTATGTGGAAAGAATTGTCCTCTGAAGATTTATACTTCACAAAGTACATTATAGAAGGCTAGAAATACGCTTGCCATTGAAAATAAGTTTATACAACTTCCAACCCTCTGCAACCCTCTAGCATGTGATACAAATTTCCATCGTGAGCCTTTAGGCTAACTACAGTAAAAGAAAAGACTTAAAAGCTGCCTAGTTCTAGAATATTTTAGGGACTGTTTCTTGTATTAATCTGTGGGAGATTGTCTCTATCTCTCAGGATTACTAAAGTATTATTCCAATGAAAAATTTACTCCCTAGATGTCCCTTTCTTTATAATTATGCCTAAAGTGAAGTGCTCATGAACTATATCAATTTAATATCAGATATGGCCTTTGTCAAGGTATTACATCCTGCACTTACTGGTTGATGGACTCTCATCTAATAGGGCCTTTTCCTGTCTAACTACTCCAGCCCATTGTCCAGTTTGCTATTCAAGTGGAGCCTGCTGAGATGGAAAACTAGAAATCAGTACTTAGATGGAATAATTTAAATTTAACAGTAGTTTTGAAAGCATGTATTTTAAATCGTAATAATAACAGAGGGGAGGCAATATGCTAATCCTGATTCATTTGTGATAAATATATCACACACAAAATTTCATCTTTCACTCTGCTGCATACATTTCAGTAGTGATATCTGTGACTGTGCTCACTTTGTAGAAGTTAATCTATTTAGACAGTAATGAACTTTTTCGGCAAAGGAGCACCAAAAAGTTAAAAAATGGATCAGACTGCCAGGGATGGCTAAGTCAAAACTACAGTGAAATTCAAACAGAAAGCGATACTCAAGTACATGATATCTGCAAGTGCATGTAAATGGATTCTATTTTGTTGTTGTTAAGGGGAAAGGGTAGTGTTTTCGAAGGTGGTGGACTTTGAGGAAAAGAAGTGCTAAGGAGAGAGGAAGTTCAAAAACCATAGTGTGCAATGGATGGAAGCGTGAAATCTGAAACTGAGCACTTTGGCGCATATGACTTGCTGCTTCCCCTCTGGTCTATGTAGCCTCTCTTTCTTGATGCTAGCTGCCTACCTTTTGGAGATCAAAAGTCATTAATTCTATTTGGGGGCTGATTAAGATGGCTGGAGATAATATACTTCGTTCTGTAAATTCCAGTAAGAGCAAAGATCACCTCAACAGTAGTTATCGAAAGGCTCAAAGAAGATTCAACCAATCTATATATATAAAAAGTGACTTTGTTACTCATGCCCTAACATGGAAACGGCTGGACGGATCGCCCCCAAATTTTCCCATGACGTCCCTCCCTGTTGCGGGCAGGTAATCGGACCTTCAAATCACCGAAAGTCCATACCTGAGCCAGGTAAAACATCTTTTTCCTGGTGCACCAGGCCATGAAGCTGGCTGTGTTTAACTGTCACCCTTAGAATGTTCGTGCAGCATGTCTGTGGCCTGAGGGGTTGGTATGCCCTAAGAATGTTCGTGCAGATGGCCAGAGATGAGCATTGAAAACAGTAAATAGGTAATACTGGTAGGTAATACGAGTGGAAGTGAAACACATACACACTTTGCCGTGTGAGATGTTCCCCCCCCCACACACAGGTAACTTTCACTCTCTTGCCTCACTGCTACCACACAACACTCATACTCTCATATACATCCAGCTCATCCTCATACACCTCACTCTGCCCTCCCTCACATCCAACCACCACTTACCCACTTCCTCACCCATATTTGCCACAGCTCTCTTTTACTAAAAGTGAGCTGGAGTTTGCCTTTTTCTTCTAAGAAAATCTGTGGGGTGGGGGCAAACCAATACTACTGGCTCCGCTTCTTTTGTACATGGCCCTTTAAGAATCCAGGCAGCTGGCCTTGATCTGAACCTGCCTCTGCTGCCTGACTGGGATAGCCTGCTTGCCCCAGTTCTGCCTTACCCAAGCCAGGACTGTGCATGTCAACCAGCCTCATGGACAGCAGAATTCGCACTCTGGACAATTCCGTTGTGGAATGGAAAGGATTACCTTATACTAAAAAACCAAGACACCACCATATAACAATGTGAATTGAAAAGGGAAAGAGGGATTCTATTTGACCACCCCAAAAGGCTATGCTGGGGATCATTGGACCTGCATGGGCATCTGTGTGGGTTGTGGACTGTGATGAGAAGGACAACTGCCACAGCAACGCGTGGTTGGGCCCCGCCAGTAAAAGATAAAAGATAAATACCACATACCCTAGCGCTGTCAGCCTCCAGGTGGGACCTGGAGATCTCCTGCAATTACAAGTGATCACCAGACTACAGAAATCATTGTCCCCAAGAAACAGCCACTTGGTGTCTCTCTGTGTGTGTAATCTATGGTATTATATCCTGCTAAGGTTCCTTCCCTCCCCGAACCCCTTGTGCCCAAGCTCCACCCCCAGACCACCCAGAATTTCCCCAACCCAGAATTGGCATCTCTAAAATACCATGAATTAAGATGTTACTTATCACATGATTACAATAGGCTATATAAATGTGCAACCCCAATAGGTCTGTAAATATCAGAAAGTGACCATGGCTGTGTATTGTGATTGTTTTGCTGTTGTACATAGATGGTGGCTTCTATTTTTGCGCCTAGACTGTTTTCAGAGAGGTGTGCAGCTTCTCTATAAGGACTGTAGGTTTACAGTATCTGCTTTCAACAAACTTTTCTCCTCCAGGCCAAATAGATACTTGTTACTCACATGACAGAACATGGGGGAGTGATGCTGAGAAAAGGAGACAAGTAGTGGCCAGCATTTTTGCTTGTCTTGTAAGAATAATCTGACTAATGTCGGAATGATTCCATCAGTGTTGTCAGAAATAGCTCCAAGAAGCCTCCAGGTATGTTGAAAGCCTTAGCGGACGCTACAGCTTATACAAACTGGATGCCAATGGAATGGAGATTTCTGGAAAGTTATAAAGCAGTAACACTGAAGACCTTGACTTATGCTGATGAGTTCAGAATAAAGTTCACTTTCTTAAATAGAGCAAGGTCCACTGTGATGAGGCTTTACCCAATGGCATACTCATACGATGCCTAATAATGAGTTTATACAGAATCATATCCAGAATAATAAAAATTGATTAGTGCTTAACAATTCCAACAGGCATTATCACATATTAATCATTATTTCACTTTGTATTGATTAACTATATCCTACTGTAAAATAATGAAGGATGCTCACATACTAATGACACCTCTCACCTCTGCCTGAAAGTCACAGAAGCTATAGTTGTGATTCATAGGCAAGGTATTGTTTAAACATTGTGCAGTACCTAGAATTAATGTGTAGATACTCAACAGGTAAACTACATGGACATTTGTAAACAAATGTATTGTTCAGAAACCCAGCAACACCCATTTCTTTCATGGTCTAGTGGAAAGACATCTGTAAGAGTAACTTTTAGAGACTGGAAATAGCCCCCACCTTGTAAGAGACAGGAAATAGATAACACTCAACTATTTTTAGTGTAAGGACAGAGATATTTCAATTGACACTCAGCCTAGCTTTAACCTCCTGAAAGCTTATGAGCACAATGCAGAAAAGCATAGGCTTTTCCTTTCACCCCATGGGGTCAAAGTTGCTTTTCACAACAATGAACATTTATGTGCATGGAATTTGACGTAAAATATGCTTATCTGTAATCCATCCTACTTAAAACAATTGACCTCATGAATGAGTAAGGGCACTTAGGACAAAAGTCTGTATGTATGCTCTAGAAAACTGGAAATACAACTGCTGCAGTTCTCATTTATTTAAACCGATTCTCTCATTTTGTCTGAAACCCAGGACCTGGTATTGAAAACATATGTCCAAATGGACTCAAAAGATATCAAATTCTCCTCATACTGTCCATACTCCCAAGTACCAATAGTTCTGTCTTCTTGGGGATACAGCAATAAGGTTCATCATATACTAGTGAGGAAGGGGAAATTACATTTAGACACAGGAATTCTACAGGTCTAGGCAACTGTGTCAAGACAGACACTGGCTTAACCTAATGTTAACCTAAAGTGTCAAGACAGACACTTTGGTCTCATGAGAACCAGGATTGTTTCCGTTATCTCGTGGGAGCAGGATGCCAGGTGGCTCCCGATCTCTATCTGTCATTGACCTTAGGGTGCCTCAGCTCCAAACTATCTCTTTCTCACATTTCTTGGGAAAATTGGAGGGAGGGACTAGCATTGGAATAAAGGGGATAGCAAAATCCAGGTTTGCTAGAACTGGCTTTGTCAAACTGGGTGCTTCAATGCCTATCAATAAACTGGGTGCTTCAATGCCTATCAATAAACGCAACTGATCAACAATACAGATCAACAATTGCTTCAAGGTTTGTGACCTAACATTTATGAACTATGCTACACAAGTTCTCTGAGTTCACTTTGCCACTTGTACGTGAACAGAAGTTGCATCAGAATTGGTATACACTGCTGTCCATGAGATGGAGTGAAGAAAGTAGTAATTAGATCAAAGAAGGGGAGGGTGCTTTTGTAAGATTCACTGGCTATATAGCTTTGTTTGCTGGACCAGCTGCTCATAGGATTTGGTGGTTAAACTACTAACTCTTCAGGTCAAGATCTGTTACAATAAGTCCATGGATTTTTTTAAATCACTTGCTCGTGGCTGTAATAATTGTTAGAGAAATATTCTTGCCTTTCCTACAACTTTTTGAAAAATAAAGGCAAGGACTCTGAGCCAAAAATCCCGATGAGTCATAGCTGCATTTTCAATATTTAAGACAAAAAATTAAGAAATTCTACTTCTCTTAGGAACCACCTGGGACAATAATCTCACTAATTGCTGTGAGATGCAAAGGCAACATTATCAAAAAGAACACAACACAAGAATCCCAGTCAAATGTTCTTTCCTGCCTTTAAACTGTACCCATCAACACAGCTCATTCTACTATATAAAAGGCAAGCCATGTTCTCAATGACTCACTCTTAAAAGCAAAGGACTCTGGGAGATGTAGTCCACAGGGTGCTGTTTTCCAAGCAAAGCGGGACTGACTCCATAATACTTTGCTTTAACAACACAGTTGTCACCAATATCCCTTCCCTCCATGCCCCTCAAGAAATTCAACTCTATCTCTCTCACAAAGCCTTGTTCCCATTCACATGCTCTTCCAAAAGCCCCCTGCTGGCCTCCTCAGCTGGGGAAAGCACCTAGGGCTAGGCCTGCTCATAGTGGCTGTTCAAAGCCGTTGCTATGATGCCCTGCAGCTTGAAATGAGATGGTCTTGAAAACATACGCCAGGCCTCTCTGACCTTCACTACCCAGCATGACACTGGTTCTGCACATGGGAAAGGGAATGGAACTACTCTGAGAAGGGCTGGGTGCCACCCATAGCAAATGGGGAGAGGGATGGGGGCGTGTGGCCAGACTTTTCCACTATCATGGAGGGTCGGAAGATGAGGGAAAGGAAGAGGGACACTGCCAGCAGCAAGGGTCTCATCTCCTGGCCAGTGGCTCATCCCAGCCAGGCTGGCAAGAAGCTCGTGAGCACCCCAACAGTTTTCTAGAGCCCATTGTATTTCTTTGCACTGCTAGTATAAAAATAACAAATCAATATGCTCATGCATTCAGCACAAAGGCTTTGTGGGTCTCTGCTCTGGGGACAGAAACCCAATCCTATAGGCTCCAGGCAGGATACAGTGCCCCACATAAATGAAACCACAGCTACTGCAAGGGATCTCACCATTCTTGGGCTTATTCACTCCAGTAAGTGGCATCCATCTACCTCACATGCCAGCCTCCAGGTAGGAACCTTTAGATATCCCAGAATTACAGTTGCTCATTACAGAGATCATTTCCCAGGAGAAATGGCTGCTTTAGAGGGTGGGCTCTACAGCATCAAACCCTGCTGAGGCCTGTCTCCTCTCCAAACCCCACCTTCCCTAGCTTCCATTCCCACATATTCAGGAATTTCATAATCTGGAGTTGACAACTCTACCCTAGAGCATAAGATATGATAGAGTCCCCACATGAGCTATGTGGTTGAAAGGGATTCTGCAGCATTTCTATCTGTGCTTCTCCTTCCCCCAAACACACTGGCAGAACCTGTGAAATCCTCCACTCTGGCATTCAAGGTCACTCCATTTATTTTGGTTAAGCTCAGAGCTGCAGCACCAAGCCACAACATCTCATAGTCACACATTTGACTAGCTATAGTTTATACATACTCTGGAGAGAGAAAAGTGTCTTTTGACAAAGGAACAGAACAAGAAGTATCTCCACCACATAGGGGTCTCTGGGAAAAGGGCTCTTCACTACCAATTCTTCCCTTGTCCTCACCAAATAGCTTTATTCCCATGTCTAAATATGGAAGTGAAGAGGATGATTCTAATTTTTCACAAATAAAATTTAACTAACTGGGACCCATTCTTTCAGATCTAATTCCCACCTAGACAGGACTCACTCCATGGATTCGTAATTAGCATGTTTAAATCCTACAGTGCAATACTGAAGCACCACAGCATAATTTGAATGACTTCACTGCTTAGGTTCATCATTAACAAAAGCTGCCCAACACATGTCCAGATTATGTGACATTAACAGCATGGCTACATTTGTGAAAATGAAAGAACAGATTTCATTGAGAACTTCCAAAATGAAGGTTCAGTGAGTTTATTACAGAATAAAATACAATAGGCAGAAAATGATAAGCCTTATTTATGGCTTATGCATTTGAAAAAATTTAGATAAAGATTACCAAAGGTTAATGTATTCTCTATGAATCTGAAGCTGTTAAGATCTATCTTGAATCAGCTTCTCTAGCAATATTCTGACACCTAGTGGAAAATGTGCGTAATAATGGCTTCTACTGAAAGCTTCAGCAGTGTGTTTGTATGTTAAGTGCTGTTAAGTTGCTTCAGACTCAAGGTGACCCTTTAAATAAAGTCCTGTAAAACTTCCTATCATTAACAGCCTTCATCAGGTCTTGCAAACTTAGGACCTTGGGTTCCTTTATATAGTTAATCCAACTCATGTTGGGTCTCCCTATTTTCCTGCTGCCTTCAACCTTTCCTAGCATTGTCTTTTCACTATGAGACCAATGTACAACAGCCTCAGTTTAGTCATTTTAGCTTCTAGGGACAGCTTAGACAGTTGATGTAGAACCCACCTCCTTGGGTTTTTTTTAGCACTCCATAGTTTCCTAACATTGTCTTCTAACACCATATTTCAAAGGAATCTACTTTATTCCTATCAACTTCCTTAACTGTCTAGCAGTAGGGAATACTAGGTAGGGGATACTAAGGCATGAAGGGAATACTAAGTAGGGAATACTAAGGCATGAATTAACTTGACCTTAGTCTGTCTCACCAAATATTTACTTAGCTGTCCATACATGTCTACATGGACTGTTTTCTAATCATTATGGCTGTGAAGTAATTACAAATCTTAATTGATGAAGGGTGCTATGGTGGAATGGGCTTCCTTTGCCTGGCAGGCCCTATTCTGCTCCCAAGCCTCTCCCAGGAGTTGCCAACTTTTCCTGGAGAGAGCTAGCTTTCTCCCTGGGTAAACCACTGCCACCACCTGACCATTTGAGGAACTGCCCGCTGGGGAGGGTCAGGGCTCCGCAATTTTCTTTCTAACCATGAGGCCTAGTCTCAGTTTCCCGAGTTCCCTCTCTTGGAGGGTACATTGAAAGTCTCAGAGGAAAAGCTGCTTGCCAGCTGCATTCATGGTACAGAAAACTGTTCTCCACATCTAAGGTTTAAAAGTATTTATTAAAAATAAAATGGTTACAAGTATATTTGAGATTGAGCAAGGGTTTTCAAAACAAAGGAGATATAAAAGCAAGTCCCCTGTCCCTCTCTCTTAACCTACCCTAGCAGTTGTTGAAAATAGGGTAGGCTCTTAAAGCTTAAAAGGTTACAATTCTCAAAGAGTTCCCATTACCTGGAAGGCTGAGTGAGCTCCCTGGATGAGCACATGGTTCAAAAATGGCTGCTCTCTGCATAGCCCCGGCAAGAGGTCTGCTCCATTCAGTGACCCAGCAGAAAGGGAAAGAGACCTTGTCCCTCTCTTCCCAGCAATTTATTAGTTCTCTGACCCCACCCTCTTTTGACCTGGTAAGGCTGGGTTAAGATATCTTTTCCCCCTAGGTCAGGTAATTCTTCCTGATGTCTCTCTGCATTTTTTAAGTCCTCCAAATATATGATACCTGATGGGAGAAGGAGAGGAAAAAAAGAGAAAAAAAGGGGGGGGGGAGCCATTTCTCCACTGATGCAATCCTAAAAACATTTTCTTGGGAACAAATCACACCAAATAAAACGGGACTTTTTTCTGAGTCGACTCTTCTTCTGAGGACTGCTCTCTGAATGTGCATAAAATTACATATAAATAAAATCAACAGTTCTGAAAAAAATATACTTCCTAAATCACTGAACATAAGAGTCAGCCGCATGGAATATGGAGGTATGTGTGGCTTACTCAAGGATGTCCAGACTTGCAAATTCACCATCTCCTCAAAAAACCCCCGAAAGATCAGTTGCTTTGGCTTTAGTGCAGGCAAATCAATGATTCTATCTTGGGACAGCTCAGAGCCATGCTGAATCTTGCTATACAAAAGCAATAGAAGTTGCCAGTTCAGATGAGGAGTGGGAGGAGAAAGACATGTTCTAAATAGTTGCTCAGTAACTCAGGGTCTCAGATCATAGGTCTCCTTTAATTGCATCAATTAACTAATTAATAGTTTTTGTGGCAAGTTAAGTATGTATGCAATCTCTGAATGGTGACATTCCAGATTCAAGAAGAAAAGAGTTTAGATTTATACCCCACCTTTCTCTCCTGTGAGGAGACTCAAGGTGACTTACAAACTCCTTTCACTTTTTCTCCCCACAACAGACACCTTGCGAGGCAGGTGGGGTTGAGAGAGTTCCAAAGAACTGTGACTGGCCCAAGGTGACCCAGAAGGAATCTAGGAGTGCAGAAATATATCTGGTTCACCAGATAAGTCTCTGCCACTCAGGTGGGGAATCAAACCCAGTTCTCCAGATTAGAACCACCTGCTCTTAACCACTATACCACGTTGGCTCTCATAGCTGCATTTTGGATTGGCCTATGGAAAAGCACTACGGTAAGGATATCAATAAGCTGTCTTTTATTATTTATTCAACATTGATACCTGAGCATCCAGCATCTCCAGTGAGAAGTCTGCACCTGTGAGCATGGCTCCACTTAATGAACAAGTTAATTATGAAGACCGCTTACAAAACTTAATTTTTTCCTGCCTTCGTATTGTGACTGAACTCCAGGGTAACTGTTTAAACAAATGCCTTATTATGAGCTCCCACCTCTTCCATTTTGCATTCCAATTTGCAATGCCACAAAGAGCAAACACATTTCATTTTATTATATGATTTTACATTTAATGTTTTCATTACTATTGATTGTTTCCTGATTGCTTACTAGACCTATATGACAATCATTAAGTGCTGTACCTTATGATTCTTGACAAATGTATTTTTCTTTTATATACACTGAGAGCATATGCACCGGAGACAAATTCCTTGTGTGTCCAATCACACTTGGCCAATAAAGATTCTATTCTATTCTATTCTATTTGCTTCCAATCTTTCCTTGACCTCTCAGAATAGCGTTATTCCAATATTTCAATATGGAGCTAAAGAGGGTAATTACAATTTTTCACACAGACAGTTTAACTAACTGGGACCCATCATTTGGCCTCTCACTAGTTCAACAAGTTAATTATGAAGGCTACTTAAAAGGCTCAATTTCATATGGTTTTCATACAGTGACCGTTCTTCAGGGTAACTCAAAAAACATTATTTAAGGAAGAATTAAATTTAGAACCATAAATATAAATCAGTGATCACTAGGGTTGCCAGCATGACACTGATAACCAGAGGAAGACTCACCCCACCCTGGTGTAGTCTAGCCAGTGACATTTTGACATCACTTCCGGGTTGACTGAAAGTGATATAATCATAGCACTAGGACTCTCTAGCATTGTGAAAACTCTATAGCTTAACTATAGACTTTGTGAATGATGGAGCACCCCAAAAACTGCAATGATGTCACTTATGGTTGCCCCTGAAATTACACGATCACAGCTCCAGAAGCAGCTGGAACTCAGCTATATTGCTCCTACTGCTCATCTTAGCAAGATAACGCAAGTGGCAAGATAACGCAACAGGGGGCAGGAGGACTGCCTGACCAGCCTAGTGACAACCATTTTGATAGTGTGACATCAAACAAAATATTGCCTTTCTACAGCAACAAAACCTTACTCAGAAATTGATAGGGGGTGGTCTTGCTAGGTCCAGGTTGGTCTTCTAAGAAAAAGAAAATAAAAGGATGCATCTAACAGATAAAGGAAGATCTTCTGTTAGATTGTACCTGCTCTCTGAATCTCTAATTAGGCAACCTGCTGTCCCTCGGACTATTAGGAAATGAGTATATTGGTAATTATTGGCAATTTAAACAATTATTTGGTAGCAAGTGTCATTAAAGACACAATGGAAGTGGGATACTGCATAGATTAGAACCATGTCCACCTTTTGGAAAATAAGCACTGCAGGACTATCTTCTTCAGTTGGGCAAAACATGCAGAATGTCAGCTGTCTTTACTACCTTTTCTAATTACTCTATTGGTAGTTTTTAGTTATTGAATGTTTTTTCTCCAAAGATCCAGCTTTGTCACTTAAGTTTTAATTTGGTAACCAATTTCAAATGAAATACCTTTTGGTTTTTAGTACAGCTTAGCTTCACAAGTGCTCACGGTTTGCTTTTTTTCAGATATATGATGTATTATAAACAATCAAAAATAAAGTATAGTATATAAATCAATTCACAGAGTTAAAAAAGCCAAAGAAATATTGTGTTTTAATAGTTCAGTAATCTAACATGTAATTAATTAGTCCATTTTCCCACAAACTTGCCAATGAACCCTTTAGAATACCTGTTGTAAACCAAATACACATTTTTCCTTTCTTGTTGCCTACTGTGAAAAAGCGGAGCCATTGTGATGTAGTGGATAAGGGGGGGGGGGGCGCGACTATAATCTAAACAACTGGTTCAATTCCCCACTTCTCCACATGAAGCCTGTTAGGCCAGTCACAGTTCTTTCAAAATTCTCTCATCCCACACAAAAGCAGGCAATGACAAACTACTTCTCAATATCTCTAGCCTTCAAATCTCTACAGGGTTGCCATAAGTCAGTTGTGACTTTCCACTTCCACCATGCAAAAGAGCAGACCATCCTGAAACAGTGTGAAATATGTGTGAAATATGGAAACATGGTAAAAATAAATATGACATCCTACCTCACATCTGCACATGTCTGTTGTTGGAGTAAAAAGCAATGATTATGTTAAGCTACTTTTAGTTTTGTCTTCTGGAAGCAAAGAGACATGAAAAATGTACATTACCCAGGTGGGATAGATATTTTTCCTGATCTTCCCCAAAACAATGAAGACCCTCCAATTAATCCCTCAACCCACATACATTTTTCAGGAGGGCCCCTGATTCCCTGGAAAATAGCGGGCTCAGAGACTTCATGCAGGAGAGGAGTAGGAATGTCTGAAAGCTTCACTTCATATTTTAGAATATTAGGTCCAATCTTTGAGTTTCAAAAATCCACCTTTCACCTGTTAGCCTTATTGTTTCGACAAATATTTTGCCTCCTTAGTAAAGTGACAGTTTTAGATAGGACAAATGGGGGACCTACAAGAACTTCTGGTGGGAATTATTTTCCCCTCCTGAACTTTCCTTTCCCCCCATCACTGACAGCATGCATAGCCTCTTCCCATTTCCTGCTTCCTTCTCACTCACAAATTGATCAATCTTCATCAGTCCCATCATGTGTTTTCAATCCTTTCCTGCCCCAGGTAGCCTCTCCCTGTGAAAAGTTTGGTTAAGCTGTGCAGTGCCAGCCACCAGGCTAGGACCAGCCATATGGGGAGGCAGCTGCAAGAACTTGTGTAAGGCACCTTTCTTTAATCTGTATCCTCCTTGCTACATTAGTTCCTCTTTCCCAACCCCTGGCATCTTCACTTTTCCGTTCTCTTGCCTCCACCTTTTATCAGCCTCATCACCCATCGTCAGATACATTTATTATTCACTCCATTTATATTCTACCTTTCTCCACAATAGGGACCAAAGCAGTTTACGATATTCTCATTTCTTCCAATTTTATTTTCACAACACTGTAAAGTATATTAGGCTGAGTGTGTACGACAAACCCAATAAGTTTTCAAAGGCTTTTTTACCTGCCTCTGCGTCACAACTCTAATGTGTCTTGGAGGTAGTCCTTCCGAAATACTAACCAGGACCAACCCTGCTTCTGAGATTTGACGAGGGAGCAACTCCATACAAGCTGACTTGCTACCGAGAGAGAGAGAGACAGAGAGAGAGTATCTATACACACACACACACACATAAAAGGAGTTGATATTTACAACTAGCAAGAGCAGTACACAGCTTTGCATATATCATGGGACACTTAAGTAGCGACGGAGGGGCGACTTGCAGGGAGGGGAGGGAAATGGTTCTAGGAAAGGACGTCACCAGCAGCTCTGGCCCTCCTCTCCGGAGGAAGAGAGCATGTCTAAGGCGAGTTTCTCTCAATCCATTCATACTACCGGTCCCCAAAGACAAAGCACAGGAAACAGTCATAGGAACCACCCCCCTGGGACAAGAGGAGTTTCCTTCCACTCCCATCAGCCTTATCGGTCTCTTGACGGAAATACTTTTTCCGCAAGTTGCACTATCTGACGGGTAATGTAGTTTTTCCCCTACAGTTTTGTCTGGATCCTCCTTCAGCGAGACTACATTTCCCAGAATGCCACGCGGCGTACTGGTGGTTTCCCAGATGCCCATGCAGAACGCAGGTACAGTCATCACTCCACTAACAAGCCAGGAAGCCGGTTGGTGCCCCAAGAATTAGCATCGTGAACATCGTGGCGAAAATGGCAGGGGAAATGACGGTACTGGGTGAGTTAGATTTGTCTCTGTGAATCCAGTGCTTTCTTAAAAGTCTTAAGGGCTCGCCTTTCTTTCTCCAGGCAATGCAGCCTCGGCATATGCGCTGAAATGCAGGGCTCGGAGTCAGAGGCGTAGCTGAGCAAAGCTGCGCCTAGGGTTAGGGTTAGGCCACCCCCCCCCCCGCCCCGCGCCACTACTTATCTTACCTTCCAGGTATGATGGTGAGGCATGGGGATGGGGGGGGGGGAATTTGGAGGCCGCCATCCCCCCTCTGCCCCATGGACCGCCTGCTCCATGGGGCAGAGGGGGTTTCCCTGCCTGGCGCTGCCTCCTCCCGCAGCAGGACAGGTGGTGACACCAGACAGGCCGCCTGCCACAGCTGCCATTTCCCCACCGCCCAGCAGCGCCGGGCAGCTGAGAGGCGGCGGCACTGGGCCATTTCCCCACTGCCCAATGGAGCAGGCAGCTGCCTGCTCCATGGGGGCAGAGGTGGTTTCCCTGCCTGGTGCCGCCACCTCCCGCAGCATGAAAGGCAGTGGCACCGGGCACGCCATCGCAGCCTCCATTTCCCCACAGCGTGACTGAGCAGGCGGTCGGGCAGAGGGGTTTTTCCTGCCTGACGCCGCCGGCCGCGATCCCCATTTCCCCACCGCCCGACAGAGCAGGCAGCTGCCTGCTCCATCGGGCAGAGGGGGTTCTCCTGCCTGGTGCCACCTGCGACGGCTGCCATTTCCCCACTGCCCGATGAAGCAGGCAGCTGCCTGCTCTGTCGGGCAGAGGGGGTTTCCCTGCCTGGTACCACCGACAGAGCAGGCAGTCGGGCAGAGGGGGTTTCCCCTGCCTGGCACCTCTGCCTCCTGCAGCAGATGTCCCCCCATTGATGCTATGCTTCTGCTTGGCGTAACCTCTTGACAGCCAGAGATAAAGACAGGTATATCCCAGTGTCTGTAGAGTGCTTTCCACCAGAAATATAGACACGCTTATATGTTTGGAAAATAAATTATTATTTATATTACATATTGAACACTTGAGATTGATCATGTGTAATTGGACAACTTGATTTCTAAACTAGCCAGTGGTAGCCAAGTCTACAGGAAGGGGGCCAGTGCAGTAGAACAAAACGGGACATGACTGAAACTTTCTTTTTGTCATGAAAATCATTGGATGATCTTGGACTAGCATGAATTAACTCTATTTAAAACAATAAAACAAAAACTGCTTTTTTTACTTTCTAGCAGTTAAGAATAGAGAGTCTTAAAAAAAAACAAGTGAAATTAGATTTGCAAACCCAGCCAGAGAGTTTCAGTGATGTTAAATCTGATAATGTGCATGTTTGAAAATAGGGTAGGCCCTTAAAGCTTAAAAGGTTACAACAGGGTTTAATGACACTCCCAGGCAAGTGTGCACAGCATTGCAGCCTTGAACATATGACGCTGCCTTGTGCTGAGTTATACCATTGGTCCATCTAGCCCAGCACTGTCTACTCTGATTGGTAGTGGATTTCAGCTGTGGATCATATGAGCCATTTCACCAGGTATTTTTATCAGGACGTGCAAGTATCTGAACTGGGGAACTGCCATCAAAACATATTCTGTAGATGTGAAGTCGCCCTGCTTTTTGTTTGGAAAAAAATATTATTTTATTCTGTGAACTGTTGCCACTAGATGTTTTGGCTTTAAGATATCCAAGAACTCAGTGTTCAGGGGAAAATTGCTAGTCTTCTAAACTTTAATAGTGATTTCTCTGGGAAAAGTCTGCATTAAGCATTGTATTAGCATCTTTAACAGCCCTTTTGCAGTATTGTAACAAGCTCAAATATGCTGGCATGTCCAAAATTCCAAATCAGAAGAAGTTATATATTGATCTGATACACATTTTATGAGAATTCCTTCACCGGACAATAGGTACTTTCATACATACTGAGTAATATACTCCCCAATATTCAAAGCAAAGGTTATCTCTCAAATTTTATATTGCATCCCAGTCTGGATTACATCTTTAAATAAGGCCGTTGAAAGTATGCAAGCTTCTTTCTTTAGACAAATCTTAGGCGTTCCGAAATGAGTCCCTTGGCCATGTGTGCTGAATTAGGCCGAAGCTCTGTTGAAGATATCACTTGGATTGCCACTTTTAAATAGTGGATTAAAATACATTTTAGAAATGATATCATAAGCTTACTGGATTTCCTAAAGAACGATTCTTACTGGTCCACATGGTCTCAAGCAATTATGCTAAAATTAACTCAGTTGGAATTGCTTCTGATTCATTATTACTCTTTGATGAAAGAAAAATATTTAGATTTATTAAACAGAGATTATTGGACCAGGAGCATCAAAAAAAACTTTCCTGCTCAGCCATTTGTGTGTTCCTCCTGCTTTTATGGGCATTCAGAATCAACTGGGTCGTATGACCCAATATTTTTATTTCCTTGAAATTCCTGCCCAAAGAAGAGCTTTTACTTTAGCACGCATGAGTTCTTTTCCTTCGAGTGTTCTCTCTGGTAGATATTTACATATCCCCTATCATGAGAGACTACCGTGTTTCCCCGAATATAAGACATACCCATGAAATAAGACATAGTAGAGGTTTTGCTGAAGTGATCAATATAAGGCACCCCCCGAAAATAAGGCGTAGCAAAGTTTTTGTTTGCCCGCCACGGAACAGAACACCAGAGCAGGAAGCTGTGGAGCGGCCCCTGGAGGAAGTGCACCAGCAACAGCAACGTTTGGCTTTTTACCCCGCCTTTCTTTCCCATAGAGCCGTGTTGGCAAACCTCGGGGCTACCGAGGAAAGAGCAGCTTCTTTGTGCACGTTGGGAAAGGTCGTCGTGCCTCTTTTCTCCCTCTCGCCTTCTACTTGAAAGCCACCTTGAGTCTCCTTACAAGAGAGAAAGGTGGTGTATTAATCCAAACTCCTCCTCTTCTTCTAGTAAGTTAAAAAAAACCTTCTAATATTTTGAGACGTTGCTGCCCGCCCCCAGAGCTAGCTGGCCGAGCAGCAAGTGGCAGCGGACATTTGAACCTGTGCCCGAGGGCCAGTCCGGCCTGTGTTTCTGGCTGGCACAGGAGCAGAGTGGGCTGCCGGGCTGCTGCTGCCTTCCTCTCCGCCTGCAAGGCTCGGGCTCACCTTGGGGCCTCGGGCGCTGCCCCCTCCGCCACCCTTGCTGCTCCTGCCCTATCTCCCCAGGAGGGATGATGACAGGAGCCGCCTGTTGTGCTGAGGGAGGTGCGTGAGCTTCACCAAGCACACGCAGGGATCACGGTGGCTCCTTCCTCCTCCTCTTGTTTACCAGCCCGTTTCTCCTCCACCTCCTCCTCCTTCCCCCGCACCTTGCAAGTTTGCAAGCTTCAGATTGCAAAAAGACCCCAAAGTTGCAGCCTTTCCCTGCAACCCCCACAACGGCCCAGGGGGGGGGGGGGTTGCAACTTGCAAGCATCGCCCTGCGGTTTGCAAGCAGCGCTGGAAGGATCGTGGGTATTTCTCCCGCCCATTTCTTTGCAAGGGATGCCTGGAGATGCAAAACTGCAAACTTGCCCCCGGGCCTGGGCACATTTGGGTTGGTTGGAAAGGCTGGCCCAGGCGGGGGTTTGTTGGGCAATGGGTCCCTCCCCACTCGGTCGGGCGCGCAGCTTGCAAGGCGCACCGGGTCGGTTTCTGCATGCACAGCTGAAGTAGGGAAGGGAGACCAAACAGCTCCGCTGCTTAGGCCAGTAGGAAGAGTTAGCGTACTTTTAGGCCCAGTTGGAAGAAGCAAACAGTGACTTTTGAGGTTTAGGGTGTGCTTGTTCATGCAGGAGATGGAAAGCTGGATCAGTTCACCAGCTGGGGGTGGGGGGGTGGGGGGGGGCGGACGGGATTCCCCTCCCAGGACTTAGCAGCCCTGACCTGCAGCTCACCTCAGAGCCCAGCAACAGCTCAGCCCAAGCCCCTCGAGTCTTCCAAGAGGGGGAGGAAGAGTCAGACGAGGGAGGCTGGCGGCGTGCAGCCAGTCCGGCCGGAGGGGACAGCTTGGGGCAAGCAGGAGGCGCTGGGGTGGAGGAAGGAGAGCGAACGGAGCAGGGAGAGAGTCAGAAGGAAAGAGAAAGAGAACGGAGCAGAGAGGGAGCCAAAACAGAAGAGAGAGATATGCAAGGGGGAGAGAGAGAAGACGAAGCAAGACAGGGAGAGAACAGAGAGAAACTGCAAGAAAGGGCTACCAGGAAGGGAAGGGGGAATTGGAAGCCCTGAGAGTCAGAAGGAGGGGAAAAGAGGAGGGTATCTAGGGAAGAGGCAAACCCTGGGTGGTGCCTCTTCAACAACTCCCGGGACATCCTGCAGTCTGGAAGACGGGTGGGACAGCAATCACCCTGTGGCTAACAGCCTTATTGAATGACAGACCCCCTAAAACCGGCGTCTCAGACGGGGACAAGACCACTTTTTTTGTTCAACAATAAATGTGAATTCTTCTTCATGGAAAAATAAGACATCCCCTGAAAATAAGACATGGCGCATCTTTGTGAGCAAAAATTAATATAAGACACTGTCTTATATTCGGGGAAACAGGGTATGTCCATGTGGGGCTGGGACTCCTGATTCATTAACTCACATTATTATAGAATGCCATTTATTTGTACATCAATGATAAAGATCCTGTCATAGCCCTTTGCACATTATACCATTTTTTTCACTTACATGGTGTCTGGAGGTGGATGAGGGTTCTGACCCAGTTCTGAAACCCCCACAAACCTAGGGAAGGAGGGTGGGGCTGCAGACCCCCATAAAGGGGACACAAAGCTTACGTATGACTCCAAAGGCAAGGCTGATTGTCAGGACAACTGCAGGGCAGCTGAAGCACGTGGCATGCTGATGTAAGGCAGAAACCCAAAGGCCAAACGGCAGCCTGGGGGATCAAGGCCAAGGAAGAGCCCAGGGCAAAGTTGGACAATGGGGAAGAGGCATAGACCATTCTCAGGCTTTTTCCAAAGAAGGGATGCAGCACTGGCATTTGCTGATTTCCCTCAAGCCGGAAGAGGAAAAGAAGGAACAAAGAGATCATGGTCAGGGCTACTCTTTCCATAGAACTAGCTCAGAGGGAATGGTAGGAGAGTCCCAGTAAGAGGAGGTAGATGAGCATGAAGATTGAATTTTGAATCTGAGATCTATGAAGATTGAATCTGAGATCTATGAAAGTGTGGAGGGGAAATTTGGTATGCCCTCTAGTAGCCTCCTCCTCAAGAGGATGAATATGCAACACCTTTTCTCACCTATCTGCCAGTCATGGATAATTGGATAGCCTTTGCCTTACACCATTATTATCAGCATATTTTCCATACAGGAAATTACTGATCTAGAAATTTTTGAAAAACATAATTCTTTCCCTGCTGTCTTAAGTCCGTTATTGCTTCAGCACTACGCAACCTCATTATGCTGCACACTTCGATTAAACTCTCCTTCAGCGGAAAAGAATGTACACTTAAGCAATGAGGAAGGGGAACTCGAATTCTTAATGCCTCCCATATAAACTCCTCCTGAAAATTTAAGAGGTACATCAAGAATCAATTCTTATTTGCTGCAGAAGGCTACTCTAAAAATGTCCATTCTGAAAAGTATCACCATTTTCAAGTATTTTAGTGAGCTATATTGACACAAATGTATGTGTGGCAACATAAAAATTCATATCAACTGATTGCTTGTTTTGTGGAAAACGAGAACTGAAAAACGAATCAGTCCTGTCTGGTTTTCTCAATCTAAATCAATTGATTTCCATAGATTTAGACTGGATTAAGTTTGCAAAACTTTGTACTGTTAGCATTGTCTTATTTATACCTATTATCTACTCTATAGTGACCAACCTCAACAGTAATCTGAATGAATACATTTCTGTTTGTTAATTGTAATTTAACTGTCTCATTCATTTTTATTACTGGCCTTTTTTGAGGAGGAGTTGTGTTAAACATTTTCTTATTTTTCAGCTTAATTAGAAATTGGATTAAAATTTAATTAAATTTTTCCAATGTATTTTTAACATTACTATTTAACTATTAACATAGATGACTGTTCTTGTGCTAGATGTCTGGATGAATCTCTCGATCATTCAAAGAAATGAGGCTGTTTCAACTGAAAGGTTTTTCCTTTTCTGATAACAAATCTTTACTGGGATGGATTCTCCAATCATTTTTTCCCCCTTTGTTTTAGGTTCTGCTATTTTGACTCTTTTGTTAGCTGGATACCTAGCCCAGCAGTATTTGCCCTTGCCCACACCAAAAGTAATTGGAGTTGATCTTGGCACTACATACTGCTCAGTTGGTGTATTCCTTCCTGGCACAGGACAGGTGAAAGTGATTCCTGATGAAAATGGGCACAACAGCATTCCAAGCATAGTATCTTTTACAGAAAAAGATGTGTATGTAGGATATGATGGACTAGAGCTGGCTGATTCGAATCCACAGAACACTGTGTATGATGCCAAAAGATTTATAGGGAAGATTTTCACTCCAGAAGAATTGAGATGGGAAAGCAGAAGGTACCCATTTAAGGTAAGCTGAAAGCTTTTACTACAAGGTAGCTATCTTCAAGCTATACTTGGTAACTACAAGTTCTCTCACTTTCCAGGTTGGATGAATAGATCATTCGTTTGGTCTAAAAATAATTGAGTAGTTATTCCAAAGTGCTTTCATTGTAGTATATGTTTGAAATATATTTATGTTTCTGAGACTGATTTTTCCAATCTACAGCCTAAGTTTGTTGTGCCTCATGTTAATCCTATTGTTAGTATTTCCTTCATTTATAACTCACTTTTCTCCCCAGCTGAGACTCAAAGTGGCTTACACAGTCTTCCCTTTTCCATTCGATTCCCACAACAACCTTATAAGGTAGGTTAAGCTGAGAGTATGACTGACCCAAGGTCACCCAAGCTTTATGGCAGAGTATGGATTTCAGTCTCTCTTTCCCAGATCCTACTCTTAATCACGATGTCACACTGGAACTCTACATGACTATCTATAATGATGACTAAATCAAGTAAATAATTTTTAATAGGACAGAGTTTTCATGATAAATCCTGGTGCAATCATGAGATTTAGACACATCAGTTATTTTGCTTATTAAGAGAAATGTGCTTTACACATAAAGGTTTTATTATTCTGTGTTCTCTTCAGATTCTTCATAATAAAGGCGCTGCAGAATTTTCCATAGCAACCAATGAGACATTTAACATAACACCGGAATATATCAGTTCTCAGCTGCTTCTTAAGATGAAGAGGATGTCAGAGGACTACCTTGGCATGCCTGTTTCCAAGGCAGTAATTTCAGTCCCAGCAGAATTTGATGAAAAACAACGGAACTATACAATAAAGGCAGCTAGCCTTGCAGGTGATTCAAATTTTTCATAGTATCAGAGCATAGCCCTGTTTATATGTTACAGTGAATGCTGTAGCCTTGCATATAGACCTTGCACATATGTTTGTATATTCCCTTTATGAAAGAAACTGGGACCATACCTGGATAAATGTGGTTTTTAAATCATAAGCTGTATGCTTGTTGAATGCAACATAAGAATTATTCAAAGCATATAAAGAACAATCAAGTATACACTGTACATGGATTGTCCATGTGTTCACTGTAACTTGTGAATAGGACTTATGCCTTTGATTTCATCCAGGGCAGCGTTTGCTTGGGTGCAACGAGTGGGATCCCAGGAACAAAACTCTGGGAGGTGTTTCAGGTTCATGCAGGAGTCAGAAACTTTTGGGAAATTCCTTGCCCTGGCAGAATTGTTGCTCTGATTGCAACCTGATAACTTTTGTTTATAGAATGTTAGAAATCAGAAACAATAGAGCTCCTCATTGAGATAAAGTATTTTTAATTAATGTATGCAAATAAAGACAAAGGTGAGGTCAGGAAAAGTAAGACATAGTTAAGTGAAACAGGTATGCAATCATAAGAAAAGTTCTAATTCACATATAGTGTCTTTGTCAATTAAATAGAGTTCCCTGCCTCAGGAGGAAATATCTGCAAAAATCGATAGGTAAAATTCCACCAGTCATATTTTACATAACAGAATTTTTATTGGGTTGTATTATATAACTTCTGCTGAATATGCCAAATAAAATTATCAGGTAACAAGAATTAAATTACTGATAGATCCATTTTTCTTTGAAGGCCTGGAAATCCTGAGGGTAATTAATGAACCCACAGCTGCAGCTATGGCATATGGTCTCCACAAAGTAGATGTGTCTAATGTTCTGGTCGTGGATTTGGGTGGAGGAACACTGGATGTTTCTCTGTTGAACAAGCAAGGAGGGATGTTTCTGACCCGAGCCATGGCAGGTACAGCGAAGCCTTTCCTTCTGGATAATGTAGTGTGGTCGTTTATGAAAAAATGTTTTTAGTGACATGTCAGATCTTGTGTGTTTGTATAATGCTAAAAATATATTATGCTTGAGTACAGCTACATTTTCAGTTAGTTGATCAGCATTCAGAGACGAGTAAGTCTGTTCTTCAAGTGGTTATGAGATTTAGCACACAAAGAACTAGTTGATGTAGTCAGAGCTGAGGTGGTTTTACTCTGAACATTTGTCGGGGTAACTTAAGCAGAGCACCTACTTGATGAATTAGTGATGGCACATGAGATAGAGAATGTTAACATCATTTAGCTTTATAATAAAACTAACAATAAAGTCTATTGTGCAAAAAATGCAATGGGCTGTGGAAAACTAATCCTTCCAGGGCAAGAGACTAGGCACATCTATAGGAAATGGCACCCAGTTCAGACACTGAAATTGCATCCCCCAACATCCCAGCTTTGCCAAGGATCACCCCATCCAGTTGCAAAGTTGTATACTGGCTTTGTAAGGAGGGAGCCAGCAGGGTGCCTGTGAAGATGAGTAGAGTTCTCCCCATTTCCATAGGCCCCCCCCCCCCCCCCGGGGCTTGCAATCCTGGATCCCAGCTTTGCAAAAGATGGGAGTCAGCACAGTGCCTGTGAAGATGGGAGCCTATTGTGTGAAAAAATAGAATGGGCTGTAGCAAGTGGGGACCCACAAATGGGAACTCTAGAGGGCATTATCCACACCTTTTTCTTATGTTCTGTGACCCCAACTCTCTTTTTGGACCCCCTACCCCAGCTTTCTCTTTCTGCCCCCTACCCCTGCAGTTATTAACCACCTTCTTTGCTTCCCTAACTCTGTCTGTCTTTCTACCCCACTACTCTGGCTCTTTCTTTATCTCATCTTATTCTGTTCTCTATGTTTCTACCACCCTACCCCAGGTTTAGTTCTTTCTGGAAACCTGGCTCTTTCTTTCGGCCTCTCCCCAGCACTCATTCTCATTCTGCCCCTACTCCAACTCTCTCTTTCTCTCGCTATCCTAATTCTTGATAGCATTCTGGGGTGCTCTGGGTGGATGTGGTGAGGCCTCTCTCCCCACAGCCCCACTCTCACCACCTCAGCCGGAGCTGTTCAGAGTGCAGTGAAGCCTCCCCCACCCCCCAGCAACAGTCTGGGGTGGGGTGGCCTGTTTAGTCCTGGCTGCTGGTGCCAGGCTCGCTGTTGACTTACCTGAGAATTGGCTCAGACAAGGAATAAGATCCCAAAGCTGTAAGAAGTGCTACAAGCTGAGTGAGGAGGAATCTGGGAGTTTTAGTCCCATCAGCCCCTCTGTACATGAGAATTGGCACCTTCTGGACTACATCTCTAGGAGACTGCTCAATTATATATTAAGAGGTGTGTTTACCATATATAATTGTACTATTTTAGCATTTTGTGTTTGCTGCACACTAATGATATCTAATACTGTGAATTGTGTAATATGTGTGGGCTTTACATTATAGGTAACAACATGCTTGGAGGTCAGGACTTCAATCAGCGGTTGCTTCTCTACTTGTATAATGAAATCCATCAGATGCATGGCTCTGTGCCCACCAAAAAGGAAGAAATACACAGACTTAGACAAGCTGTAGAAGCTGTCAAACTGAACTTGACGATTCATAATTTTTCTACAATCCGGGTACCTCTTACTATGCCGAAGAAGACGAATGAACATGAACGATTGCAGGAAGAGAACCAAGTGCATAGCAAACAACACAAAGGTTTCACTGAAGATGATCATTTAGTGAAAGATAATATAAGAGACAAAGAAACACAGAGCAGCAGTTCAAAAAACATTATCTTTGAAGCACAAATTTCCCGGAAACTGTTTGAGACATTAAATGAGGACCTTTTTGAGAAGATTCTGGTGCCTATTGAGCAGGTATTGAAAGAAGGACATCTGGACAAGTCAGAAGTGGATGAGATTGTATTAGTTGGAGGGTCTACCCGTATTCCAAGGATACAAAAGGTTATTACAGAGTTCTTTGGGAAGGAACCCAACACCTCTGTTGACCCAGACCTAGCAGTGGTAATAGGGGTGGCTATCCAAGCAGGAATTGTTGGGGGATCTTGGCCTCTCCAAGTTAGTGCTGTAGAAATCCCAAACAGGCATTTACGAAAGACAAATTTCAACTGAGTGTCAGTGTTCTTATATTTTATTGTTTTTAGTTCTATAACTTAATCCTTTGCATGTTTCAGTAGTGTTCAGTGAACATTGGGTTGGATCCTGCAGATCTGTCCCATTAAATGGTGTCTTCATCCAGTTCAAGGAGTCTTTTCCTGCTGCAAGAGTCTCTTCCAAGCTGAAGAAAAGCTCCATAGGTCATGTAGCAAATATGTAGGATCCAACCTATTACTTTTCTCTCTTTACCACTGTTAGGGATTGAACAGTAGAACTTGATTAGAACATCTTCAGCTTTTACTTGAGCTGCAAGAGAACATATGTTTCTGAGCGCCCCCTCCCCCCATTTTGATAAGTGACAGGACCTCAAGACTTCATTACTTGAAAATGGTATAACATTGTTCTGCAGTAATATATGAAATAGTGTTGACAATGAATTCTGGTGTTCTACAGGAGCTGGTATTGACTGTGATCTGACCTGGTGTGTAGCAGTATTAATGCAGATTGCACAACTAAAGTTCATCATGTACAGCATTTAAAAGCACTTATCTCAAGATTGTGTTCAAATTTGAATACACTTGGGATAGAAGCACTTTGTTGAGAACTGATTTGCATAAACCACCAAAAAGAGGCATTACTATTGGATACTTGAAGCACCCCCTTGTTAGAGACAATAATAGTCTATAATTTTTCCTACATAAGTGTTGCTACTAACTATATGTGTTCTGATAAGCTGGATACTGCAGAGATTGTGTGACAATATATAAGCTTGCCTGAGGTGTTGCCTTTCAGTTTTGAGGGGTGAATGCTACTGAAGTTATTTCGCTTTCTGGGAAATGGCAATTCAAAGAGCAGCTTAGGTAACCATTCCATAAAACTTCTTGTAACAAAGTTCAACCTAGACTTTTGTAGAAAGTATTGAAAAACATTTCCAGGGCTCTTACAAACATTTCTGTTAATAAGAATACTGGTAATTTCAGGCTGTTGCTGTTAGCCTTTTAAAGTAAATATTTCACTGTTTACTGCTGAGTTGATTTTGCTATGAAAGGCTAAGAGATTGATGCTGTCTCTTACCACAACAAAACTCACGTAGTGTTATGCTGTGAATGCAAGCAATACTGAGTGTTTCTGGATATTCAGTTACCAGAACAAAACACACAAACTAAGTCAACCTGATATACAACAGCCTGTGATTTCCTCCCAACACGGTTGCTGCAAAATGTTCTAAGATAAAAGTAATCACAAGCACCTCTTTCTAATTACCCAGTTTACACACTGCATGCATTTACATAAATTTTAGTCAAAGATTGTTTCAAATGCTTGTGTGTAGAACAAATGTTATTCTGAGAGATGGTCCCAAATATTTTGTTATACACAGATGCCCTGGTGATGCTTTTTCTAGTGGTGTTGGAAAGGAGAGGTGTAGTAGCATGAGAATCCAGGGAATAATTTTAAAGTTAGGTAAGAGACTGTGCAGAGCAGAATTTGTGTGACTGCCCTGTACAGTTGGAATTATGTACAATATTGGCATTAGTATGAGGTAAAGATGAAAGAACTGTGAAATTAGTTTTGTAAACCGAAAGGCATTCCTTTTTTTAAAAAAAAAACCCTTTAAACATACCTCCCTATACAGAAAACAGATTATTTTTAAACCTGAAAGTTTCAAAAATGTGTGGGATAGCATGGATGTCAGCTATTGAAAGTTAACAAAATACCAAAATAACCCTTAAGTAAGGGAAAGAATCTCTTTACATGCTGACCCTTTTGTGTCTCATGGGAGATACAAAATTTAGCCAAATCCTTAATTTTAAACAAGTTACAAGTCTTTAAAACAATGTTGTACAGGAACACAGGACGTCAAATAAAACAATTTAGATTGTAGGGGTTGAAAGAAAAATCACGGACCAAATAATTAAAAAATATATTTTAAATTAAATCTCTCATTACCATGTTAGTGGACAGATTAAAAAAGAAATAATATTTTTACCATAATGAGGGGAAGATGCATCTGCTTTCTTGAGCCATGATCTTGACAACCTGAAGCTAACTCCCCTAAGACTGAGAGAAGAGCTTCCATGCCTTAATCTGGGTCAAGATCACATTCTTGCTAGACTTGGTAAACAAACAAACTCACTGTTAAAAATGCTGAAAATGTTAACAGTCTAATTGGGTCAAAACAGGACCAAATCTAGATAAAGATTAAGCATAATGGAAGAATTTTAAATGAAACAAATTCAGGCTCATGAAATGAGAATATTTGGTATCTCAAATTCATATTGATTAGGAGTACAACAGTTTCTAGAGTTTTCTGACAAGCAGAAAGGAAGTTGAGTGTAGCCTAATGTTAAAGTCTTTAGTTTCTATAGTATAAATAGCAAGGCTGTGTGTTTGCTGGGCAAACAGAGCAGCTTTGGTAATCCTGACTCTCACAATTACACTCCATTACTGCTCATTTGCTAGCAGTGTTCTGAATCTTAACCTATGAGCTGTTTCGCTGGCATAGTAAATTGTAGGATTCAGTTGTTTGGTCAGTTTCAAGGGGTTGAGAGTCACCTGAAAACCTGTTTAGGAAAGATGTAAATACTTTGGACATTATAATGAAGCTGCTGTAACAAACCCCCATAGGGACCCTGTTTTTAAAACAAGTATAGTCAAGTGGTACTCTTACTGAAACCACTGCTTTTAAGAGAAACCAAGCCATTGAACACTTGTACATTCAACAAGGGTTTATAAAAAAATAGAGACTTCTACTTGCTTACATGCCTTAACTTCATTTTGTTATATGAATAACATCAACATCTCTCTGCAGTTTTGGAGTGTGGTTCATAAATGATGGGCAGGTAATGAAAATGGTAATCTTTTGGAGACTACATTTACAAAATGGTCTTTTTGTATTATCAGAATAAATGACTTTGTACTATGCCTTGTTTCTTCTGAAATGCTGTTATATTAACATTATACCGGGATAAAAAAATAAACGGGGGACTCCGTGAGCTCACATTTTCTACTTTGTTAATGTAGGAAATGTGCTGAATATTTGAAGAATGCTATAATATATATCTTGTGGCTTCTGAAATACTTAATATTTTCTACACATAAATAGCTGCGGCACTAGGATGATAAATTATTCTTGAACACGGAAGTATTTCATTAAGCAGAGATGCTGCATCTTGCCTATTTGTTTCTTTGTGAACATCCTCTGACAAAGAAGGGAAAAGAGGTGAACTGTCGCATATAATACATTATATTAGCAAGAACAGATTTACACTGGTTACAAAATATTCATACATTTGTTTTATTGAAATAATTTATAATAGATTTATGAAAATAACAGTATAAATATTTCATTGTTTTCTACATTTGAAAAAGCTTGCTTAGCGCATTCTTTGTAAAGACAAATTTGAATTTTTGCTTTTGGAATTAGAGACATAACATAGCTTGCAAAAAGTATTTAGAACACATATTTGAAAAACCAATCAGGTTTATGACGTGAGTCATAAATGAGCTGGCTGACGAGGTATCTTGGTATCAGGGACATTATTGCATGTAGTTTGGAAACTTTAAAAAGTTTCAGAAATACAGCTAAAATTCACTTCTGGTGTACCAAGTTAGGTTTCAGCACATTCTGATATATTAGGCCTAAGACATCCTAAAAATTAATCATGCAGTAGCAACGTTAGCCTTTGTTAATGTCTGCACCATTGCAAGAAAAACCAAAGGTTTTTATAAATTCAATTTTATGAAAGATTTAATATGAAAGAACATTTGTTCCTTTTGTCAAAGATAAATTTCACTAATAATAATGCTTTTTAGACACTTTCTGAAACTCCGTTCAAACCTGTTTTCAAAAAGTGTCTCATTCTTTTTTTAAATTAGGACCAACTAAAATATCAGTTTTTTAATTCCACTGAACTCTTCAGCAAGCTATGTGTACGGTATAAAATAGTGTGTGTGTGTGGGGGGGGGGGGGGGACAGAGAAAAGAAAGAAAACTGAGAAGGAGAGATGCATCAGGGTATGACCAGAACATTTCATTTGTTGATTGTAATGTCCAAAGACAGAATTAGTCATGTTGCATATTAGACCAGACTGCATTCTTGAGAATTTAGTTCCCCTCCTTTCATATTTATCATAAAGACTTCTGGAGACCTCAAATGCATGCATAGTTGGTTTTAATGAAATGGAGTAACAGACTTTGTTATAGGCTCAGTATGTTATTCAAACTTGACAATCAAATAAATTGAACCAAAGAGATGATGGAAGGATGTACAGATTTTCTGATTAGTGTAATGGTCAAGTGTATGCTAAGAAACAAGAAATAAGATTTAATAAAGCATGGCAGGACTCCCCAGTGTGCGGGCACCGTAGCCAAGGTCACAGATCAAGATATAAAAATCTCTTTTACTTAAATATCAAACAGTCATCTATAAATGTCCTGAGGGTAAATTGAAAAATCCCACCACAATAATTCACATAATTCATATTTATAAAATTAAAATCATTTACAAATAGGCAGCTCAGTTATTAGTTTGCCTTACAGTCATATTATAAAAATGAAACTATATACATTCTTCAGTACTACTTTTCACAAAATTTACAATCCAAAAGAATAATGCACAGCATTCATTAGAGGTTAACTTCATTTTGATGTATTCCAGCTTGTGATGTCATTTCATAAAACACACCTCTCTGTTGCAACAAATTCTGTGGCGTATCAAATTCAGCAATTTTTCCAGAATCAAGAACAAGCACTCTGCAACAGAAAAAGATACTGTGGAAATGGGTGATTTCTTTGCTAAATAGGGAATGAGCAGAGCTGATGGTACTTCTGCCTCCAAAATAAAAGATCAGTTCATAAATTTAGAAACTCAAGACTTGTATAAATATAGTCTGATCCAATTAAGAAAGCATTCAATTTGCCTTTCCTGAAACAAATTTTGACATCCTAACTTCCTAAAAGAAAGGTTTCCTCCTCTCCTCACCCAAACTTCAGCATTAATAACTGACATATTTTTGGACCATATAGATCAAGATCTGGGACAATAAGTGATAACAATGGTCATATGGATAAGGAAAAAAGTTTCATTTAAATCTTTTGTTAGGTTTGAAAATGTTAAACAATATTTGATGATGTAAACTTTAGATACAGGTATAAATAAGCACTAGGTGGCTTTTAAAATGGCATTGGATGCAAGCCTCCAGAGATAGCTTTTATGAAATAATTTTTTGTTATTTTTTCTTGTGCCCTACAAAAGGTTGCTACTGAGGAACCTCTCCACATCAGTTCCACCATATAATACAGTGTGCTTCCACAAGAAAACATAAACAAAACACAGAGGCCAAAATCATCCCCCCAGCTATTGTATGAGTCTGTTTAATGCATGAAGCAAGCTCTTAAGGGGAGAATTTTTATAACCCTGTTTCCACATTCTTGTCTACCCCTCAAGCCTTCAACAGCAGCTTGGGGAGGCACACCAAGTTCTAAGAGAAGGCAGAAAAAAATGCTCCAGCCCCCACCAAGAAAGGTTTACAAAAATAATGATTTTGAACAAAAAAGGGTAACATTTCCCCATGTTACAGGAAAAAACAACCTTTTCATAATTTATTTGTAGTATTTGCTTGTTCTAGCAATTTACCTGTCAGAGTCCATGATGGAATGCAGCCTATGAGCAATAGTTAGCACCGTGCAGTTTCGGAATTCTTTCTGGATTGTGGACTGCACAAGATTATCTGTTTCCATATCAACAGAGGCTGTTGCTTCGTCCAAGACTAAAACTTTCGTCTTCCTTAACAAAGCACGGGCAAGGCAGACGAGCTGTCTCTGCCCCATACTGTCAAAACAAAATATAGTTCTAGCAGCAGTTTTATGAATACTTATAGGTCTCAATAAAACAAGGCGGACTCCAGGAGGTATGTAGAAATATGTATGTGATGGAAAGAATGAATCACGCAGCATTCAGCAGCCTGACATGGGGATGCAATTCTAGTCCTTGTCTAGAAATCTGCACACTCAATACCTGCTGTTGAGCTTAGTGAGTCCTCATAAGACACACCTGCTATTTATATCTGGCAGTGATAAATTTCTACAAGAGAGGTGGTAACTCAGTAGAACAGCATATGGAACAGAATTCAGACTCAGTGCTCACCATCTTGAACTGGTAACAGAGATTAGGAGCAACTTCACCTGAGATCCTGGCAAGACAATACCTTAGTATACTCCCTATGCTCTTGGATCCTTTACTGTCATCTATACACACCTAACATTTCTCAATATAGACTTTTTCATGCTGCCCCCCGCCCCAGAGTTCTGCAGAAACATAAGCTGACTTATGGAATCAGACAATCAACAAGCTACACACCTAGATTGACCATGGTGTACAGGACTAAATGCCTTGTTGGAGCACCACAAACATACACTTTGGCTGCCAGGCAGGCTTACTAAACCAACATGTAGGTAAACTGTAATGAATCAAGCAATGAGCAAGTAAAGATCAATCCCCACATCATACCTCAGATTTTCACCACTCTCTGAAATTTCATGCTGAAGTTTCTTTGGAAGCGATTGCACAAAATTCTTCAGGTCACACAATTCTAGTGCATTCCACAATTCAAAATCAGAATATTTTCCAAGTGGATCCAAGTTTGATTGAATTGTCCCTGAGAATAAGACTGGGTCCTACAGAATAAGTAGATAATATCTTCACATGCTAAAATGATTTTTAACAGTTTGTTTGGGTTCTGGATTGCTGTTGTAGAAATAATGAAACAATGAGGACTGGAATTGCTCCACAAGGAAAGGAATGTTGAGAACAGTTGGAAGTCGGCTAAGGGTTGGAGGGGGGCAGCAAGCCTACTGAAGCAATTGGAACGGAAAATTTTGAAAGGTGATGTGGAATTTCAAAACAGTTGACACATCCTGCAATTCTTCCTATTACCCTATTCTATAGCTAACAGTAAAGTGGCAACTGATAATTAAAGGGATACACAGTGACACTGTAGGGGAACTCCTCAACTATATAGGAAATTATGACTGTAAATTATTCTAAAGAAAAGAAATCACAACATACCTAATGTGGGCTAACCCTTGAGTATTGGATACTGTGTGTGTATGCTGTCAAGTCATAGCTGACTTATGGTGACCCACAAGGTTTTCAAGGGAAGAGATGTTCAGAGGTGGTTGGCCATTTCCTGCCTCTGCGTGGGCTGAGAGAGCTCTGAGAGAACTGAGTGGCCCAAGATGAGTTCTAAGTGGAGGAGTGGGGCATTGAGCCTGTTTTCTAGATTAGGGTCTACTGCTCTTAACCATTTCACCATGCTAGCTCTAATTGGATACGAGACGGACGTATTTGAAGATAGGGTAGGATTTCCTACCTTTGATTTCCTGTGGGATCCACCCTTAGAACGGATTTCTTTACTTCAGTCAAATATCAGTTACAGTTCAGTAATTACATTTTTATTGGAGGAAAGAATACTTCAAATTTTAGAAATTGGCATCAAATTTGCCAGGACCTATCTTTTACAAATAGTTCATATAAATAAAAGATACCAAGACACTAACCTGCGGAATAATGTTTAGATTGCCTCGAAGATCGTGTAGGCCAATAGTTGATATGTCAATTCCATCTATGATTATTTTGCCTCCAGCTCTTTCTATTATTCTAAATAAGCAATTGGTGAGAGTGGATTTGCCTGCACCAGTTCTTCCTATGATTCCAATCTGTAACAAGAATGTGCACATTCTTTTTTACTGACACATATTCAAAAATCACAATGCAGTCTTTGCTGATGATTGACCACATGCAAAGAACATTTCATAGACTGAAAATAAGTAGACAGACATTTAAAACTAAATGTCTAAAAAGATGTTGCCAGCACAGGAAACAGCCAATGATCAACAATGGCAGACGCTATCTACAAATGTAAATCTAGCTCATGGAACAGATATTTTCTCACTTCTTCACACTGCAGCCCAGCAGGTCTATAATGGGGAAATCAGGATAAATTGTTTCCCCTTGTTTTTGTATGAATAGCTCTGCTCATGAAGAAGTGTTTGGACTCCAATATTTAGAGACTGTGTTTCAACAGAAATATGCTCATATACTTTTCCTCCTTGGTGTACACAATATTCTACCTATTTCGGTAGAGTTCTTTTTTCCCCTTACATGACTTGATCAGGATTTCAAACAATAAATGTCAGCCTTTTTTTAAAAAAACCCAACAACAACCAGAAGATGTGTTTAAGCTATCAATTTAAACCAACAATTAGAAAATGCAATGAAACATAACTTAGAATACATAATCCTCTCCATTGCAAAATGTGACAATTCAGCTGCAAATCCCATGAAGGCATGCATTTCTGCCGTCTCAAAGCTCAATATACATTATGATGGGTATTGACAACTGCTAGATATGCCAACTGCTCTGTTTGCCTCAAATAGAGGAGATTAAAGTCAGTGAGGCAGCCGTTAAGGACAGGAAAGTTTTATGCTCTTATCTGAGGGTAATGAATGATCTATAGCTGCTGTCAGTGTCACTAAATATTGCAGGGGGCGGGGGGGGGTCAGTGTCCATAAGTTGTTCAATGTATTTTGACGACATCTCTTAAATAACTATTGGCTTTTATCCAGAGATGTGCAAGTGGAAAGACCTTGCACAAGATCTTGCATAACGAGTACTGCTTTGGTGTGTTTGTGAAGTGCCATCTTTATCCTGGAAAGAAGTGACTAGCAAGGTGCCACAGAGTTCTGTCCTGGCCCAGTGCTATTCAATATTTTTATCAATGACTTGGATGATGGAATAGAGAACATGCTAATCAAATTTGCAGATGACACCAAATTAGGAGGGGTAGCTAATACCCAAGAGGACAGAGTCAGAATTCAAAATTATTAGAGAGCTGGGTCAAAACAAACAAAATGTAAGATACTACTCTTAGACAGAAAAAATGAAATGCACAGATATAGTGATACCTGGCTTGACAATACTACATGTGAAAGGGATCTGGGAGTCTCAGTGGACAATAATCTAAACATGTGTCAACAGTGTGATGTGGCAGTCAAGAAAGCCAATGTGATTTTGACCTGTATCTATAGGATCAAGATCGAGGGATGTAATTGTACCTTTCTATTCTGCATTGGTTAGATCTCACCCGGAATACTGTGTCCAGTATTCAGGAAGGATATTAACAAGCTGGAATGAATCCAGAGGAGGGCAACCAAAATAGTAAAAGGAATCCATGCCCTATGAAGAGAGGCCTAGGGAGTTGAGGATGTTTAGTCTGGAGAAGCAAAGGTTAAGAGGGGACATGATAGCTATGTTCAAATATTTTAAGAGATGTCATGTCGAAGAGGGAGCAAGCTTGTTTTTTGCTGCCTCAGAGACTTGGACACAGAGTAATGGATTCAAGATGCAGGAAAAGAGATTCCACCTAAACATTAGGGAGAACTTTCTGACCATCAGGGCTGTTCAACAGTAAAATTCACTGCCTCAGAGAGTTGTGGAGTCTCCTTATTTGGAAGTTTTTAGGGGCTGGATGAACATATGTCAGGAGTGCTTTGATTGTGTGTTCCTGCATTGCAGGGGCTCTTCCAACTCTATGATTCTATCAAGTTGCTTCCAATCTATGGAGACCATATGAATTAATAATGTCCAAAACGTCCTGTTTCTTTTTTCTTGCTGTCTTCAATCTTTCCAAGCATTAATGTTGTTTCCAGTGACCACAATATGATAGCCTCGGTTTAGTCATTTTAGCCTCCAGGGATAATTCAGGGTTGATCTGATCTAGAACCTACTGATTTGTCTTTTTGGAAATCCACACAATCTCTAAAATACTCCTCCAATACTGCATTTCAAACCAATCAACCTTGTTGCTGGTTTTCTTCATTGCCCAACTTTCACATCTATACATAGTAATAAATAGGGAATATTATGGCATGAATTAATTTGATCTTGGTTACCAGCTTATCGCTTTCTCACTATATTGCTTTCTCACAAGACCATTTGGAAGCAGAAACTGAAGTGGGGACACAGCAAATTTGACTTAGTACGCATGGGAACAGCAGTTTCTTTCTTGCCTTCCACTTGTACAAGAGCTTTAGCTCAAGTGTAAATATTGTTCTGGATCCAACCCATTACATTTAAAAGGCAATCAGATAATGTAGAGAGTTTTATGCATTTTACCTTTTCTTCCCTGCTAGTTTGAAAAGATATGTCCTGTAGAGCGTAATCTATATCTGGTCTGTACCGAACTTTGTAACTGATAAACTGTATTACACCTTCATTAGGCCAACCTGCTGGTGGGCGGCTGGATAGTATCCAGGGTGCCTGAAATAAATGAATGAATGAATGAATGAATGAATGAATGAAAGAAAGAAAGAAAGAAAGAAAGAAAGAAAGAAAGAAAGAAAGAAAGAAAGAAAGAAAGAAAGAAAGAAAGAAAGAAAGAAAGAAAGAAAGAAAGAAAGAAAGAAAGAATGGTGTGGTACATCTGAAGTAAATGCAGAACTTTAAATTCCAAATACGGGAATGTTCATATACAACCAGAATAAAGAGCCTACAATTTAAAGTTAGACATGTTACTATAGAAAAATTAATTTCCCCACTGCATATGCGGCAATAGCAATTAGTATGATTACCAACCTGCTCATTGAGTGCTTTGAGTACTATGAAAAGTACTACAATCAAAATATTAAGAGTAGTTATTGTAAGTTACTAAGATCACAAGCTAAGCAGTTTCAGCTGTACGTATTACAGAAAAGTACCTTGCTTTGTGGGGATATTGATAGCACAGTATGAGAATTAAAAAAAAACTCAAATAATTTTACTGTGAGGGAAAGAATGCAAGAAAGTTCTGACTAGTAGATATTAGTAGAACATAACTTTCAGATTAATACCACATTTATATTCCAAATAAAAGCACATAACACCTGAACAAGGAAATACTCAGCCAATTCATAAGGTGCATATAAAAGTATTTTCCCCCTTGATTTTAGAGAAAAATCTCACCATACCAGGCATTAAGTTGATACACTTTTTAAAACAGCCCGCAGGTGGTATTAGTTCTTCGGAAATATACTTACCTCTTTAACAATATTTGAATATTCACAAACCCGTTCAATGGAGATTCCATTGGTTTCAATTTCACATGCTTTGCGGACCCAAAAATTCAAACTTTGAGTTATCTGAAATAAATTTATTTTGTTTATAGAACATGATGACAGGAATTGGCCTCATTAAGCAAATGGGCTCAATAAAGTCACTGTGTAAAGACACAGGGTGCTTGGATTTTCTAAAAAAAGTCCTGCCTTCAAGCAATGTCCAGAACAGATTTTAAGTTCTTAATACATCAAATGTGGAAAGTGCTCTAAGACTTATTACAACCCAGATTACCTAGAAAATTGGTTCAATACACCTACAGTGGTTCCTTTCTTAATATATATGCAAAATATGGTTTACAACTCATTTCTGAAAAGACTTTTATGCCCTTAATGCATGACAAACAGATGATCATAAGGAGAAAAGATATAAGAAATATAAAAAGCTTCACCTCCCCATCATGAAGATATGAATGAGATAAATTTAGGGTATATAATCCTGTGTATACACACTACATATCAAAATTGCTTACACTGAGTGCATAGGATATCGATAATCCCACTGTGGTAGAATCCACCTTGCCATTGGCAATCACTGCAAACAATGCAGCAAAGAAAACCATCAAGTTCCCCAGAAATTCAAGTCGGACAGCTAGCCACCTGTTGTAAACATATTGGGATGGGAAACATCAAAACAATTCAAATTTATGCTCATTATATATTTAATAAATACAGTGCCATAATAAATTAGGCACAGTTAAATACCATGTAACATTTCCATGGAGAATATCTTCCTTTTATAATTAATACTTCCTAGCATTTTGGTCATCTCAGCAATTCTGAATATTCAAGCTTTAATGGTTGGGGTGAATGCTGTAGTACCACTTCAATAAATAGTCTACTTACTGTTTAATAAAATTCATAATTCCATGCTGCTTGTCTGAAGCACAATACAGCTATAATGAAGGATTTCCCACTGATTTCACCCAAACAGCGAGTGTTCAGTAGCTGCTGAACCCCACAATTTAAATAATTGGGACAAAAATGTGTTTAAATTTGGCTATGCGAGGGGTGCCCAACAGACAGTTTTTGAGCTACTGATGTCCACTTCTCTGCTTCAGTTCACTATTTTTCACATAGAACAAGGCTTGGTAACACACTGGGGGAAGGGGATATTTTCATTACTCAGAAACAGCTCTCACTGAAGAAAAAGTTGGCAATCACTGGGCTAGATCATACTTCCAGATTTTAAAATGTCTGATGAAACAGCTATTCAACCTCAACATGTGCTTCTAATAGGATAATAATCTATTATACAACAGCTGCAAAATGTTTTGTTCTGTGAAACTACTGAATCTCTCCACACTTATTTCAGGGGTTGGGGTGTCCAGAGAGGGCTTTTCTTCCAGACATATTCAACCCCAGTACCTCTTTTTTCCTTGAAATTAAGCAAAAGGAGAGAAAATGTATTAATATCTCAGTTATATACCTTGATAAAATTACTAAAAAAGCAACTATTAAAACTATATTGTCATAGGCTCATTCCGCACATGCAGAATAATGCACTTTCAAACTGCTTTCAGTGCTCTTTGAAGCTGTGCGGAATAGCAAAATCCACTTGCAAACAGTTGTGAAAGTGGTTTGAAAACGCATTATTTTGCATGTGTGGAAGGGGCCATACTTTCTTAAAAGTTAGCAGTAGATTATATTTCAGCATATTTTTCAAACTAATTCAGTTTAATAGACACAACTAATAGGTTATGAAGCCCTATTGATAAGAATTCATCCTGGAACACAATACGAATTCCCACCATATTGTTGGAAATGTACCTGTTTGAAATTACATTGTTGTAGAAGCAAACCAGGTTCTCGTTGATCACATCTTTGTTTTGATTTATAAATCGTTCCTGATGTCCAAAAGCTCTGACTGTAGAAACACCCAAAAGTGTTTCACTGAAGTGTGAAATTACAGGGGTGTGTGAAGCACCAGCCAGTCGTCGAATCTGTCGGGAGCTAGCAATATAGTATCGCTAACAAAAGCACATCAAGTAAAGAACAGGTAATATTAGTGTAGAAATCTGGAAAATGTGACGCAATATTCTACATACAGAGCTTTTACAGAGATGCTACATACAGGTATGCACGTAAGACACTGTCTGATACTGAATCTGAACGCTGGTTCATCAAGGTGAGTATTGTTTATTCCAACTGGCAGCGGCTCTCCAGGGTCTCAGGTAAAGGTCTTTTGCATTACCTACTACCTGATTCTTACTGGAGATGCCAGGAATTGAACCCGGGACCTTTTGCATTGCCCCCACCCATACTGAAATATCTGGAACCAATTTTAACTAGGTTGCACAAACGTTTTGCATGTAGATAACAAAATGCCAATTGACACCACTTCTGTACGTATGGATAGTTCTTCAGTGCTTTTTTTAAATTCTAAAAGAACTAGGTTTATGAAAAACCAGTGTATGATCAGTGGTACTAGTGCTAGTGGTCAACTAACTTTAAAAAGTTATATAACACGGGCCAGATTATGACCATTCTTCCATAAAGTTATCCTACCAACCAATTCACTACAAGAGCAGTTGCACAGTAACTTCAAGATTGTGATGCCACCTTTCAGAACATAGTGGTTTCATCATACTGTTGGCTTGAAGTAACTAGATATGTGGAAAATTTGCATACAAGGGACACACTTCACACTACCATGTAAGAGATCCAAATTATCAGCGATACCATTCACTATATCACAATGCAATAAAGTTGCCTCATGGAAGCTATTTCAAACAACCTCCACTTCAATGGCCCAAAGAAAGCTTGCCTTGGACTGGATAGCCTTCCCTTTCAATAACATAAGTTTTAAAAGTCCTTTGATAGTAGACAGCAACTTTACCTAACATTATGAAATATAAGTTTTGCAGTTATGTGACAAATTATGATTTGTACAAATGTTAAATGGTTCAGTTAGATAGTTTGTCTCGAAACAGCAAGAAGACTGGTCAGACACCAAATTTCAACATATGACAACTGCCCAGAGAAACTCACATTCCCCTCCTCTGCTTTATTAAATTCAGCAATCCATGAAAAACAAAAACACACGTGTTTCTTGTTGAACTTGAGTGGACTTACTTGAATAGTAAAATATAGGTATCCAAGTGGAACAACCACCAGCATGAAAAGGGGTGATGCGTACACAATTACAACAATTGTTCCAATAACATCCAGTGTACAATTCAGCCAGGTTCGTAGATAATAATGAAAACGTACATCAACTATAAACATGTCCTAAAATAATACACAGAACACATCAGTTTGAAAGTTTCCCTATCACATACTTGATAAGAAAAGGCACAATCCACAAATTTAATAGCACTATACATTTCTGGGCTAGGTTCTTATAAGAATCAGAATAAATATGAAATATTAATACTAAAATAAATATTCAAGATTAGTTAGGAATAGATACAATAGAAGGCCTTTTGACAAAGGGAACTATGCATTAGGAAACATAGTATGGGATCTTAAGACTCCTTTCTACCAAGAGAGAAATCTTCTATTTGTGGAAGACGCTTTCTGTTCTTTCCTTTTCAAAAAGAAACCTTTGGGGCCATTCTATAGTTTCCATGTGTGGGTCACTCCAAAAACACTGGAGATGTACACCTGCTTTCTAGAGCAATAGGCTTTGGCCGTTTCACCTACAATTTTAGAGAGTGTGAGTATGCATAACCCTTTGTCTCTTTTTTCCTCCAAAACGTGACAACACAATGAGAAACCTTCTGAAGCAGCTCAGCTCAGCTCTGAGTCATGAGTTTTCTATGAGCAGGAGACAAGAGGAGTTCTATGACCACTCCTCCCAGAAAAGAGGATTTTGGAATGCCCTTCTTCACGAAGTGAGACTTGAAATAAAATTTCTAGTACAGAAAAAAAACCAATGAAAACGGGCCGGGGGGGGGGGGGGCAGACTGCCTGGTACTGCTGTTTATTCTTCCTTAAGGTAAGAGGAAAATGGACTAGTAACCTTGCAGTAACTTGTCTTTCCTTAGAACACAGTAAAGAGTGACTACCACTCCCTCAATCCAGCAAAGTGAGAAGCAGTTGCTTTTCTTTCTTCAGCAGGTGCAGTTGTATTGTGAGTTTATTTGTACTTTTACCTTTGTGAACCTGTTGATGATCTGACCTACAGGATTAGTTTCAAAATACTGAAGTGGAAGGCGCAGTACACTGTCCAGCATCTGGTGATGCAATGCCCGAGAGGCACACAGAGATCCTCTAGTAAGCACATATGCACCAAAGCAAACTAAAAGACCTGGGGTGCGAGAGGAAGAGAGAACTATACTGAAAGCAACATCAAGGTAGTCTCCATTCCTCACTATTACCCGACAAATCCTAGCATTAATGCAAAACCTTTTTCTCTTTCAATATTATATGGATGGCTTTAGTCCAAAGCATCTGAGATTTTTTGAAGTTAAAAAAATATCAAAAATAATGCAAATAGCAAAAAAGTAAGTGGATTTCTCACTTACTTTTGAAATAGCAAAAAAGTGGACTTCTCACTAAATTACTCTTACCTTGCATGAATCCCAAGAACCCATAGATGCCAAATCTGTAGTTTCTTAACTGCTTCCATTCTGTGAAGTGTTTAAGTTGTTTAGCTTCTGCTGTCCATGTACTGAGCCACAGATTTTGTCCAATTGCCATAGCATTTTGACCCAAGTAAGCAGCTATGGTTAGCCACATCCAAGACCAACCAAAGGCTTGTAGGTATTTCAAAATAACTGACATTTTCACCTGAATGTAGGAAGAACACATGACAGTTATTAAAAATATTTGTGAATGAAACAGAGCAACATACTGCTCAATCCAGATTGAAGAGGGGGGGTTGAATCGTCCTGTGCAGGCGGAGCAGGGCTGTGCTGGTAGATTTGCCCTCCTTGGGGCACTTACTCTGTCAGAAGGGCAAACAAACTGGCTACTGCCAGTCCCATCAGCACAGTAAGAACATGGTAGGTGCTCTCAGAGATGGAGCTGATGTTAGTTGGCTTTCACCCCAGGTTTGTGGGGAAGTACATGGCAGCCCAGGCCTTGGTTTCACACCATCTTTTGGGTGGCACAAGTACCTTGAGGGTATTCCTGGTGTCAGGGAGATTTTTGGATTTTCCTCCCTCCCCACGCCACCGGAAATCCCTCTGGCGGTCATGGAGCAATGCCGCAAAGGTGCCATCCCAGGCTGCCAGGGGATCTGGATTGGGCCGTATTCACACATCTTTCTAGTGCATGACCAAATCTAGTGCAGCATACCGGGATGAAACCAATGGCATTCAAAAACCAAACTCCCCCTTCATTCAAACTGTTGAACATATTGATTTTTTAAATTGCATCTGCCTACGTGTTATACAGTTACCTAGATAGTCCCATACTATTTTGAAAAGAACATATTTTAAAACACTTACAGTACCAGTAGCAACTTTTTCCTTCTTCACGGAGAAACTGCTCCTTTGATCAAAAGAAATGTAAAAGATTATTTGTTTTACAGCAAGCAAAGGAATTAAAGTAAACATAAAATTACAGTACGATCCTAAGCATAATCACATCCTTCTAAGACCATTGTCTTTGTGGCATGCTACAGAAAAAGAGGGAGATCAATTAAAATTGCCATATATAAAAACGCAGCAAAAGACACAGCCACTCACTACTTCCTACACCTTAAGTATTCCGTGACCCAAAGGAGCTGCTTGTACACACAAATCAGATCATTGGTCCATCAAGATAAGAGGATGAGGGAGGGAAGAAGGGGAAAAATTGAAATCTGGGTACTTTAAAATTAAAGGAAGCCAAAAAGAGTGCATACCTCAATTGCACTTTCTGCTACAGTACAATCATTTCCAGCTTTCTAACAATCACAAACAAGCTGGTTTAGGTTGGGAAGGGCACCTGGGTGCTATTTGTGTGGAGACTCAGTTTTGTGGGGACCAACTACTACCAAATCTGCAAGGCTCAAGTGGACTTCAGTGATCTTGTTGCAGGAGTAATTGGCTGCTTTCACTTTGGATATTCCACCAAAAGCATGAGTCATCTTTTGTTCTCTTCCATCTTTTTTATGCACTACAAGCGATAAAGCCTACTGCATGGAAAAATTCAATGAGCTCTAGAAAAGTGTGTGTTGGGAAGGGGGGAAGGAAGCACGTTCTCCTGCAATGGGCTTTACTGCTGCTTTAGCTGCCCCCTCTCCCCCGCCAGCCCACTTTCTACCTGTTGGTAATCCCAGGACACTGCCACTGGCTAGCTGTTTGGGATGGAGGATGGTGGCCAGGGGACTGGGAGGGTATTTTGGGGGGTAGGAGAGGGTGGCCCTGCCAGGCCTGGCTTGGCCTTTGGGAGGTGGGAGAGGGAATGTGGAGGGGGGGCTTCTGCTGGGCCAGAAGAGCAGGCGATGGCAAGCCACCACTGCCCCACTAGGACCAGTTTGCAGGTTTTTTGGGGGGGGGGGATAGGGTGGAATGGGGTGGATTGGAGTGAGAGAAGGGTAGAGTGCAATGGTGAGGGTGCTGGTGGGCCTGGTGGGGAGTGTAGCTTCCTGCCACCCTCCCCACCAGGCTGGCTTGCTCCTCAGTTGTGGGGAAGGTGGTTGAAATATGAGGGACTCACTTCTAACCAATGGGCTTGCAGGACTCACTTCATGAGTCTAGCGCACCATTGGTGGGAGTGCATCATCACCACATTCCAATCCTTAAGCAATTATGTCTAAAAATATTATCTTAAGTTTTTTGACATCATTACTCACGTATCTTTATGCTGTGCATATTGCCTTTTCTGTGGTACAACATTATCTCTTATTTTAATAATGTTTTTTGGGAAAGAGTCTGCAAAAGTGTTAAAATGAATGTTATTATCTGTTCAAACAGCAGTTAGTTTTTTCTGCTAATTCATTGACAAGGTTTACCAACAGACAGAGATTAGTACAACTATTCTCTCATCCCTTAAATTATTTCTATAGTCCAGGGATCAGCAAACATTATAATTGAAGAGCCAAATAATGTCAAAATTCAGAGCAAAAGATCAGCAAAGAGTCAGTCTAAGACAGATCATTTGCACAAGTGAAAATATTCAATTAAATAGTACTGATAATTGACACAACTATTGATCTATAAACGTTCTATAATCCAAATATTGGTTGTTCCAAGTCTTAGCAGAAATTTGCATGTATTAGGCCTCACAATAAGTAATAATTATACACAGAAGCACCTAGTGTGATGATGTTAATGCACTACCATAAACATGCATATTGTTCACACTTGGATTACTGTGAACTGTTCACCTCTATTATTTTCCTTTCCGTAAAGCGTCTCTATGTAAAAAAATGTTGCTGGCCATTCCTCTCTCAAAGCGAGTATTCCCACATACCCTCAGATTCTACTATAGTTATATATTACTTAAGACACAACAGAGTTACAGACATCAAGAATCCCAGGATCTATATCTGTCTGAATTTAATTCCCCAAATTAGAAACATATAAGATGGAACAGGCTTGTTGGAAAAAGGTTAGTTTACAGAAGTGGTTTTCTTAGGACCACAATTCATTAAGCATACACACACACCAATGGAAAGGGTTAAGAATCCTTGCACAGATCAGGAGGTCTTGACTGAACTCTGTGGTAAGGTAAGGATGCGAGCTGTCTAGCGAGTGTATAACAGAATCATGCCAAACTCACCTACCACTTCTGCCTAATTGTTTATGTCAGACAATGTGTGATCCTTGTTCCTTAAAATCTAAGCTGAAGGAATAAATATCACACACATCAGAAATGCATACGAGATCCTACTGTGAAACAGCTGGTGGGCCATGTGTTAAAATCATTCATTGGTGCTACATCACATGATTTATGGTGTAATAAGGCCAAAGGACCCACAATCACTACTACCTCATGACTACCTAGGACCTAGGTAATAGGTTAAAGTTTTAGGAAACAGAATCATGAGAATGAGTATTTGCTCACTTGATACTGAGAACTTTTCTTTATTCTCCCTTCCTCCACCAAATGTCAGAACAAATTCCGCAAAGTTTGCTCTTTTGGAGAACAGTTCTTTATAACTGCCAATTTCAGTAATCCTGCCATCTTCCATCACCATTATAATATCGGTCTGAGGTAGAATTGTCAGATTGTGCGTCACTAAAATTCGAGTCTTGGAACAGAGAGAGAGAGAGAGAGAGTTATTTCACAGAACAGCAGTATCTTGTGAAAAATACTAGTGTGGGAAACTAAAAAAAACAGCCTTCACCTACCTTGTTTTTTAATAGTCCTGAGGATCCAATCACCTTCTCAAAAAGATGCTTCCCAACATGTACATCAACAGCAGATAGGGGGTCATCCAATAAATAAAGATTTGCATTACTGTACACAGCCCTAGCTAAGCTCACTCTCTGCTTCTGGCCGCCACTTATGTTCACACCCTAAAAAAGAAAGCCACTGTTTTTAAAAACCATAAAAACCATGAATCAAGTTTTATTGGGCTCATACTGGTTGACTGGCCGAACATTTTCATTCTGGAGAGAAGTGAGTAGTGGAGTGCCACAGGGTTCTGTTCTGGGCCCAGTGCTATTCAATATTTTTATCAATGACTTGGATAATGAAAAAGAGGGTATGTTAATCAAATTTGCAGATGATACAAAATTAGGAGGGGTAGCTAATACCCTGGAGGACAGGGGCAGGATTCAAAATGATCTGGACAGTTTAGAGAGCTGGGCCAAAACTAACAAAATGAATTTCGATAGAAAAAATGAAATGCATAGATATAGGATGGGTGGCACCTGGCTTGACAACAGGACATGTGAAAGGAATCTAGCACATGTGAAAGAGTCTTAATAGACCACAAACTGAACATGACTCAGCAGTGTAATAGGACAGCCAAGAAAGCCAATGCAATAAAAGTATAGTATCTAAATTGAGGGAAGTAATTGTACCACTCTACTCAGCATTGGTCAGACCTCACCTAGAGCACTTTGTTTGGTTCTGTGCACCACAATTTAAGTAGGATATTGACAAGCTGGAATGTGTCCAGAAGAGGGCAACCAAAATGGTAAAAGGTCTGGAATCAATGCCCTATGAAGAGAGGGAGCTGGGGATGTTTAGTCTTGAGAAGCTAAGGCTAAGGGGAGACATGATAGTTATGTTTAAATATCTGAAAGTATGTCATGTTGAAGAGGAAGCAAGCTTGTTTTCTGCTGCCTCAGAGACTAGGACATGGAGTAATGGATTCAAGATGCAGGAAAAGAGATTCCACCTAAACATTAAGAAGAACTTTCTGACCGTCAGGGCTGTTCAACAGTAGAATTCACTGCCTCGGAGAATGGTGGAGTCCCCTTCTTTGGAGGTTTTTAAACGGAGGTTAGATGACCATATGTCAGGAGTGCTTTGATTGTGTGTTCCTGCATGGCAGGGGGTTGAACTTGATGGCCCTTGTGGTCTCTTCCAACTCTATGATTCTGTGATGGACAAATCCTGCCTCACAATTTTATGGACAAATCCTGCCGTACATGGATAACTATGAACAAATCCTACCTCACAAGAAAAGGCTACAGCTTGGTCACTAACTGAAATTTATTACACACTAAGCAAGACATTTAATGTTATATATGTGTGTGTGTGTGTGTGTTGTGAGTGTGTATATACACACACACAAAATACCTTGGCAAGGCATTTAATGTTATATACATGTGTGTGTGTATATATGGGTGTGTGCTTAAAATGACAATACTGCTGAACCTGTAGATAAGATTTGGCACTCACCCTTTCTCCAATTTCTGTTTGATCTCCCATTGGTAATTGTTCCAAGTCTGGTGACAAAGCACAGGCCTCCAAAACTCGTTTGTAATACAGTTTGTTCAATTCTGAGCCGAAGAGAATATTTTCTTGTAAGGTTGAATTTTGTATCCAAGCTTGCTGAGACACATAAGCTACTGAACCCTGAATGAAGTTAAACAGAATGGGGCATGAAAAGTCTTCAACGATATGAGACAGCACACTGTAATAGCACTCAAGGCTCTGATCCTGCTATGGATGTGTAGAACAATCCCCACACAGCTTAACTGTTCTTTCCCTCCTACATGGGGGGCATACGGTAGAGACACATATACTGGTTAGGAGTGTTACCTGTGTGTGGGTGTGTTGTGTTTCAGGAATCCATTCACAGGAGCTAAGCCCACAGCAGGACAGAACTGAACCATCATATACACCCCCCTCTGCCCAAATTAAGCACAGATATGGCTAACAGCCCAATCCAGAGAACATGGCAGCCAAGGGTGGCTTCACTACTGCACCGTGCGCAACCTCCAGAAGGCTTTCCAGGCGATGTGGGGAGGCAGCAAAAAGGGGAAAAACCCAGGCCACCTATAGAGCTCCCCATAGCTCAAAACAGTGCGTGCTCCCAGCCTGAAAATACAGTGGAAGCTGTCTAATCTCATTTTCACCCCTGGAAATGCGCCTAGCCTGCTCTCAGCTGCACCAGAGACCAAGTTTAGACCAGCATAGCTCTTTGGGGGAGGCATTTCTGGAGTGGGTGCCATCAAGCTATGCAGCGCCCACCTGCCTTCCAGTTTGCCCACTCCTCCAGCTGAAGTATCACTTATGCCAACAGGATGGACAAACATACCAGTATGGCCCCTTGCCAGCCCCATAAACCAATTAGCCCCACAAGCCCTTTGCTTTGGGCTGCCTGTCCTCCAAAGAAAATATATGATTGATTAAAATGTGTAATTTTAAAATCTGAAGGTTTAAACAAAGAAATGATCTTAAATTTCAAAACACGCAAAAGTCTAGTAGCACCTTAAAGATGAACAAAATGTATAGAAGGGAATAAGCTTTTCTGAATCACAGCTCGCTTAAGATACACTCAGTGGAATGGGGGGGGGGGGGGGCAAATGGTGCTTGGGTCAAAATGCTGCCTGGGCCCCACTCCATGCCCCCCACCCACCCACCCACTTACCTTAGTTCAGTTGGCTGCAAAGAGCAGCAGGCTAAAAAAGCAGCCTGGCTAGGCCCACCAGTCTGCTCCAGGCTTTTGCCGGGCCTCAGAGGGTAGGGCAAAGAGGAGGGGTGTGTGGGCCCTGCCCCCACCACCACTTGCCTTAGTTCAGCTGGCTGCAAAGAGCAGCTGACAGAAAAAAGTAGCTTGGCTGGGTCTGCCAGGCTGCTCTAGGCGTCTGCCAGGCCGGGGGGGGGGGGGCGTGGGGAAGAGGTGTGGGTGGTGACTTTCCACCCAGATGTGATGCCAATGGTGTGTGCCCTCCTGCCCCATGGTAACTACTGGATACACTTAAATTTGGTAAACAAGTGATTGATTTGAAGTCAAATAAATCTGTTTTACTTTTCTCTGAGCTGTTCCTTCAATCTTCTCCATTTCTCCAAGAACTGCAGAAAGGAAAGATGACTTTCCAGCTCCAACCTGACCCACAATAGCAACTAGTGAGCCTTCTGGAATCGTTACACTCAGTCTAAAAATTGTTAAGAAAATAAAAATAATATTCATTATCCATAGAAACCACATTTTGAACAGAACTGTTCAATGGTTGACCTGAAGAACTCAGCTACAATATCTGTCTTCCTGGCACTTTTCCTTCTTTTTCATAGTCAGGTTATGCACATGTGCTCCCCCAACCTCTGTTTTAAGGGTTATCCCTGCCTCCACCTTCTCTCAAAGCCTGCCTCAGATTATTATTTTATGTCATAGATAAAAGCAAGTTTCAACTTTTCCTCAGTTATATACTTGCTAGGCTTCATACATCCCTTCCCTGGCCTTCATCTCAGACAGAATGGGGAAATGCAGAAAGCAAGAGCTACACTTCTTGCCTCTCATGTGAAACCACAGCAGGGGAAAGAGGACGGTTTACATGGATTGTGGGACAGTTTCCCTCAGCTGGTTTCCCTCACCTAGTTAAAATGTTTGAGCCAATTTTTCAATATAGCATGCACTACATAATACAAACACAAAATCAAGAAGCTCCTTATTAGAGTATATGGTCACTTTGGCACATTTGTTCAAATATTAGACTTTAAGTAGAGAGACTGTGGTTCAGATCCCTGCTCTGTCCAAAATTTGGCCAGGTGGTGGGGTAATGAGGTGGAGATCTGGACTAATCACCATCCCTCAGTCTAACACACCTCACAGGGTGGGCATGATGAGATGTGTTTCTATGAGCTGTTTGGAGGAGCAAAAGAATACAAGTGTAACAATAATATTATTAAAAAGAAACACCCAACAGAAATGGAAAACCATATCCTGTTAGTCCGTCAGTAGTTTGGGAGCGAAAAAAACTCCAGTTTACCTTCTACTGTCCCTACTGGGGGCAACAGCTAATTTTTCCCTCAGTTCTCAAATTACAAACATGCTCTTAACTAATGTTTTAAGAAGCTTATAAGAAACATAGTTTGGCCAGCAGTCATTAAGGGGCTCTTTGTTTCCTCACATAAGTCAAAAACTATCTAAACTGCAGATGTGATAGCAGAGTTTGATGGCCTTCTCCCACCAAACCCACAGTCTTCAATTTCAGCTAACAGCCCAAACCACACCTTCTCAGCTCACAGATGATATGTACTGCAATAATCAGAAGCAATGCAGACTTCCCAATGGCAATGTCCTACCAATCACTTGGGAGTTTTGTCTTCCTCCCAGTCTCAAAAAGTCTACCTTTTACAGAGCTCCTTCTATTTTCACCCAAGATTCCGCAAATGCATGAAATCAGGCCTTTCCTATGAGCACTCAACTCAGCATATTGCTTCAGTGCTTCAAAACTGTATCTCCATTTATATTGTAAATATAGTTTGTTTCTTACTTATGTAAGGTTGTGGTTCCAATCTTCTTCCAGCGGAAGGAGGCATTAACAAATCTAACTGCATGATCTTTAAGTCCAGAAACAAAACAATGGAAGTTAACGGAAGTAGCCTCTTTAGTCCAGTTCCCAATAGTTATTCATAAAACTAAAACGATAAAATATTTTTGTCAGCTCACCTCCTCTGTAGTCTGTATTGATGTTTTGAGGATCAAGCTCTTCAGAAGAAAGAAAATTCTCTAAACGGCCCAGAGAAACCTTAGCCTGTAAAAATGGATACATTTGTATTTTAAAACATATTTTTCAGCATTTCTCCCTATTCCTGCACATACTTACTGATGTCATATGGCCAAGGCAAACATTGTACATGTGTGTTTTTATCACCAGTTAACTGAGTGACTGTGAGTGGATTTTTATTTTATTCCACTTTCTTATTTTCTCAATAAAATCCTAGAAAAAAATCATTTTCTCTGCTGCTTTCTTAATGAGCACAGGCAATATATATATATCAAGTTACACAATGCTGCTTAAGCCACACTAAGCGACTTTTTGCTCTACAGCTAATTTTCCCAACCAAAGAGGGGTTTTGTGTCCCACCATTTTGGGTAACAATATTTACCCCCCCCCCCCCCCCCCCCCACCAATCACTCTATCTCTCTCACTCACACACTCACACTTTCTGCTTTTTATTTGATAGGGGAAGAACAATTTTTAAGGAAATAGTTCTGCTTTTGTGACTGTCAGTTTGAACTACTCAGGATTAGCCACCAAACAAGTTCCATAGCTATCAGTTAGGTATAACAAATGTTCTCATTAACATATATAGTAAACGCATTTGATTAACTAGCAAACCCAATTCCTTATGCAGATCAGAAAGTACAGATTTTACTGCATTTTAAAATATAAATGTTATGCTTAGACATAAGTGCCTAAAATTTGGAATGAATTGACAATTCACTTCCAATCAATGAATGCATAGGACTCACAAAGTAAGTCATGCCTACCCATTGGTTGGAAGTGTGTCCCTCACATTCCAATGAATCCCCTCCATCTCCTCCCGCTCACTGACCCAGAAGCAATTAGGACCCAAAGCAGCTTCTGCCTTGGTTTTGTCCTCCTCCATTTATCCTTAATGCAAATGAACTTCAAACAAATTCCAATTCCTAATTTTACCCATCAGATTTTATAAACTAGTCAAGAGACGAAAGCTTGCATAATGTTCAAGATTGCCAAACATTTTCTTTTCTTACAGTTACCTGAGCTGCAGCAGAAATCACTGTAGGCAAATCAAACAAAGGAAGTCGTAAAATATTAAACAAGGAAATAGAGGTAAAAACTTTGGCTGCAGTTAAAACATTTTTTTCATCCAACAGAAAATAGACACCAAAGGTAGCCAGCGAGACCTACAGAAAAAGAAGCAAAGGACTGGGTTTGTTTTCCTACCGTCGCAAAGATTTTCTAGTATTTTAGTGATTTATTTATCTAACAAACAGCATTACTATCAGTTCAAAACATACCTCTTTTCCAAAAAACCAAAATACGACCTCCTGGGGCCATCTTAAAAAATCCCATCTCTTCATTTTTTGTTCACAGAACAAAAATGAAGCATCTGAGGAGACAACGGGGTTTTTTCTCCTGTCTGATCTGCAAGCTCTTAGTTCTGCTTTCTCCTGCCAGCCGTCTTCTGATGTTTGAATCATCCACGCCACCCACCATTTGCTGACATTGCCTTAATCTACGGACACTGTGGCTGAGCATCTTTTCAGTGAATTTAGTACATGGATTGACTCAGTGTTTCCTGCAAATTCCAGCAACATCTAGTTTCCCCATTTTTTAAAAGAAAATTTTGAGGTGTCTTTGTAGCCACGAACACACAATAAGAGAATAACTCTCATAACATGCGTTCAAGGCTTTAAAAACACCTCTTCAATTTTTTTTTTCAAAATGGAAAAATTACATATTGCGGGAATTGGCAGAAAAAACTGAGTCAATCCATGTACTTAATTTACTGAAACGAAACCCAGCCGCAATACCTGCAGAGCAAATGTCCCACGGTAACTGCAGCAAATGACAGGCAGCATGGATGATTCAAACCTCAGAAAATGGTTGGGGGGAAAATGGTAAATTAAGAGCTTGCAGATTAGATGGGAGAAATAAGTTATTTCCTGAATTCTGCACAGCAAGCAGGGAATGACTTTAAGCTGACTTGGGGGAAAAGATCCAGTTTAGCTGGTTCTGGTGGGTTTTCTGGGCTGTGTGGCCGTGGTCTGGTGGATCTTGTTCCTAACATTTCGCCTGCATCTGTGGCTGGCATCTTCAGAGGTGTATCACAGAGGGAAGTCTGTTACACACTGTGTCCCTCTGTGATACACTTCCCTCTGATTGTGATACGTGTTAATTTGATGTGTTAATGTTTATACTTTGTTTCAACGCTGTTTCATATTTCTGCAACCCATGACTTACTGCAACACTTATTAGATGTCTGATCTTTCTGATTGTATTGTCTTATACTGTTCGATACACCTTGAGTCTCAGTGAGCACAGCAGACTATAAATAACATAAATAAATAAATATCAGGTAGCTAAACTAATTTTATAATTCAGGTTACAATCTGGTATATGCTTAGGATAGAAAACTAAATCCAAAATATGTACAGTCAAATTGTCATGCTAGGAATGTTATCTTCTGTAAACTGGGTTCTCTTTTATCCAGTGCAGGGTAGAATATATAATTACTGTGTATGAAAAATAATATCTCATTCACACACGCACCAAAAATGGAATACATGTCAGAGTCAGTCAAATTGTCATGCTAGGAATGTTATCTTCTGTAAACTGGGTTCTCTTTTATCCAGTGCAGGGTAGAATATATAATTACTGTGTATGAAAAATAATATCTCATTCACACACGCACCAAAAATGGAATACATGTCAGAGTCAGCATGGAAAATGTTGTCAGGTATCCAGATAATCTCAAAACAGATATTTCACTTTCCCGAATGTTCACGATTTTTTTCTGATATGAAGGTTCCCATGCATACAGCTTTAAAATCTAAACAGGAAGTTAGAAAGAGTATAAATGCAACTTTTTGTACAAAATATTAAGATGATAGTAGCAATTGAACAAATAATTCTTGGACTGCTATACTATTCTTCACACATGTCAGTGAATAAGGAGAAATTGTGTAGCAGCTCCTTACAAGAATTAAAAGAACCTTCTTCTCCCTCTTAATGGAGCAACTGCCTTTCTTCAAACTCAATCATGGTTAAGCATGGTTAAGCACTTTACTTTCTGGTCTCATGTAGAATGATCCAGCAACTGCCCCATCTACTTAGTCAAAAGACTTCACAAAACACAATTTGAAACCACACAGTTTGTCCATGATCACAATGTGAGTAGCCACCGTGATACGTGCTGGCTGGCTGCTAAAAGGAACAGATTATGTATTCCAGTTAGGATCCAAAGATCTCCTCTATGTACTCCCAAACGTTTGGCTGCAATTAATGAGTTCTGTGTTTAAATTAAAACACAAATCACAACCAGCAGACTCTCCTACCATGCAACAAATGGGTCTTAAAGACTCCTTGGTTGCAAAAGCTTTATCATGTGGCATAAGGGAAATTTCTGCTTAGGAAACATAAGCCTTGGGAGCATAGATCAAGTTGTGTGGTTTCTTTGATCCTGGGCATCACTGAATCACAGCCAATTTCTCTAACCACATAGGAGTATCTGGTCTTCCATGTATATATATTAAAGACTATTATGCTTATATCACTGGCCTAACTCAGATGTAATGCCAAACCATACTTCGTCACTACGTGAACAATGCTTGTGCATTTCCTTCACCTCACATACTCATATCTGATTATTTACCGGGCAGTGCACACCATCGTTGTTGTTGGATCCAAACCAGGAAGCTATCATTTTTGTTTTTCCTACTGCTCAGAATTGCACAGGATATAACAGAGGTCTGCAACCTGCGGCTCTAGAGCCGGATGCGGCTCTTTCAGCCTTATACTGCGGCTCCGCGTTGCCTGGTCAAAGGGTAGCATGGGCGTGTCCCTCCAGCCCTCCAGAGCAGCGCTGGAAGGAAAGGTGATTGGAGGGGCCGAACCGGAGGCAGCTCCGTGCATGAGGGTGCCGCTTTTCGCATCCCCTCCACTCATCTCTCTTTCCAGCACTGCTCTGGAGAGCTGGAGGGACACGCCCATGCTGCCCTCCAACCCCTGGAGGTCGGAGGGTAGCATGGACGTGTCTCTCCAGAGCAGCCACCATCCCCCCTCTGCCTCACGGGGGCAGGCGAATGCCTGCTCTGTTGGACAGAGGGGGTTTCCCTGCCTGGTGCCACTGCCTCCTGCAGCGTGAGAGGCAGCAGCACCAGGCAGGCCGCAGCCGCCACCTCCCCCCTGCCACACGGAGCAGGTGGCTGCTTGCTCCGTCGGGCAGAGGGGGTTTCTTGTCCTGCCTCCTGCAGCGCGAGAGGCGGCAGCACCGGGCAGGCTGCAGCCTCCATCCCCCCTCTGCCCCATGGAGCAGGTGGCTGCCTGCTCCATCGGGCAGAGGGGGTTTCCCTGCCTGATGTCTCTGCCTCCCAGAGCAGCGCTGGAAGGAAAGGTGAGTGCAGGGGCCGAACCGGAGATGACTCGTTGTGAAGCCGCCTCTCCAGTTCAGTAGATCTTCGGGGCCATGGAAAACGGGTCCAAATGGCTCTTTGGGTGGTAAAGGTTGCCGACCCCTGGGATACAAGAACATACTACAGTTCATGCTAAAATAAAACAACTTTCTGAATCAGGGCACATGAGGGAAAGAGAGCCTCACAAGGGTAAAGGTCATTTATATTTGAACCTGTTTCCAGATATCCACTCTACATCTTCCTAGAAAAACATTTAAGAGACTATGCAAAGGAAAAAGTACAAATACTTCCATGATAGGTCTAGTAACCATTTCCAAACCCATTTTTTAAAATTCCACACCCACCTACCCATGCAGCAATGACTTTATTGAAACCTATGGAGTTCCCAAGGTTGGAGAAGGGCCATGGCTCAGCTCTAAAGAATCTGCTTTGCAGGTTCAATCTGTGATATCTCCAATTCAAAGGATCAGGTCTAAGAGACAGGAGAGACCTCAACCTGGACAGCCAGTACCAGTCAGAGGAGATAATACTAACCATCATGAATCAATGGTCTGATTCTGTATAAGGCAGCTTCATTGGTTCATTCTCTTTTGCAAGAATAAATATACTTCAGACTTGCATGAGAATTAGTGCTTTTCTGGTTACATGCAAGAAGTACTAAAAATAGCTACTCTGATGCATAATCTTTTTCATGTGTTCATGACTACATAATTGTTTATTTATGTATTTATTTATTTATATTTATGAGATGCCCTCCCCCCTGTGGTGGAAACCAGTTAACTATTTACCAACACTTTAAAATAAGATGTAACCATTCCATTGAAAAAACGAAGTGAAAATATTTAATGTACTTCTGGGTTAGAAACTAGCAGTAAAAAAGATAACGCTGGGAATCACAGGACAAGAATGTACAAAAGCCATGTGGAACAAAGACTGCAGAAAGGAGAACTGGGTGAGGCTGAGTGAAAAACAACTATGATTCCAAACAACTATGACCTTTTCATAAATGAGGAAAAAGCAACAGTATGGATCCAGCTTAGTCTCATGAGAAATGTGAATGCTGTAAAAGCCCTCAATGGAAGATCAGTCTCAAAAAAGCAGATCAATAGAACTAATCAGACAAAAATATTCAGCAATATAATTTTTGAATAATACGTCCTCTGTTCATATTCATGAGTTGTCCATCTTACCTTTATGCCATGCAAGATTTCATTTAAGAGTTTAACTCGTTGATCAGTGTTCTTCGATTGGCTTTTCTGGTTAAAAAATAGGTGGCAATTTTAAAATCACAGAACCCAAATATTCCACAACTGATTAATATAACTCTGCTAGTAATAAAGAGATAGATCCTCCACCCAATTTGTTCCACCAATGTCCACTGTCTCCTGCTTGCATTTCCAAGGAACAGCCAACAAGCATTTATGAGCACAGGGGTCTACAGAAGAGAAGTGGACAAACATCTGCTCTGAAAATTAAATTTTGCTCACAGTTCTCTCGAGCCAATGTTTTAAGAAGTATAATTGTAGTACCCCCATCAAACAACTACAGTTTAAAAAAATACTCCTACAGTCATTATAAATGGAGGTAGAGTTTAGCAATTATCTCTTAATTAAAATGAATTCCTTCCTGCAATGTAGCAACTTGTTACTGAAATTCCTTACCCTGAGTTGCTTCACTCTGGCTGCTACATAAACATTTATAGGTACAACCAAAAGTAGCATTCCAATGCCTGCTAGCACAGAGGGGCCCAGTTCTTGCCAAAGGAAGATGATAGTCAGCAGAATTTGAAAAGGGGCTGACCATAAGAGGTTGAGATTGATGGTCAGATCCATAAGTTGCTGGACATCTGTTGACATCAAGTTAACTATTTCACCTGTTGTATATTTTTGTCGTGAAGAACTAGACAAGTTCAAAGCCTGCACCCAAAGAAGAAAATATTCTGTAACAGCCTAGTGGTTTTGATGTATAACCATAGAAATTATGTTACACCGTTGCAAAAAAACACATAAATCCAGTGGCGCCTTAAAGGCTAACATGGTTTATTCCTGCATAAATCTTCAAGAGTCAGACCTGCATCTCAGAATGCGAAGTCTGACTAATGAAAGCTTATGGTGAAATAAATTGAGAAGGATTCATGAGAACTTTTGAAAAAAATTAAGTATGCCACAGACAGTACAACAAAAGTGTTCTTTACAAGCATGGAACTTAATGCATCATTAAATAAAGAGAAAGACTTTATTTACTTAGAAACATCACCAGATCTTCAACCTGCTGTTTTTTCGGGGGGAGGGTTAATTAATTTATGTCGCCCATAGTAGAAGAAATCAGCTCTGATATGTCTATTTTGCACTGAAACCATCTCCAAAAAACTTGTTTGAATGTAGTATTTCATAGGGAAACAAACCCTTTAAAACAAAACTACTTTCTAACCTGATATGACTTCTACCAAAATGCAAAGAATGTCAAATCAAACATATTTTAAATGTTGTCAGCTTGAAAACCAGCCTGGGAAAAAATGTCATGTCCTTTTAATACAGACTTAATAGATGATATTTTTTCAGGTAATGTCAGTTACTCCCATGCCATAAAAAGTTTCAACTGCCCATTTCTACACATAAAGTCTCCATTAAATAGACAGAACATTTTTCTCCAGGCTTGTTGGCAACCCTATAAGGAGAGATGTTTTGGTGTTTAACATAAGCATCTATATCTTGGCCCTGCATTAAGCTGTAGTATTTCCACTGTTCTGCTCTCTCAGAGTTAATCTGCAATTAGTGCAGTTATAGTATAGTTTTATGATACTAAAGTTAATTTAGCTGAAGTCCTATAATAGAACTCCAAAAACAAAAATCTGCCTGCAATAAAATTTGCGTGATTTATGTATTTCAAAGAATTTTCTTGGATGTTAGTCTTACTAATTTTACTGGAACCTACAAGTAAGAGGTTCTTTAAATTAGAGTCTTCAGGAGCAATCCAGACTAAAATATTTCAATGGTAGATCTAAACTTTTCTGCCCTCCCTTCCCACTGGAACACACTGATCTCTTGGGAACCCTGAGAAATGACATGAGCAGGGTCTGCAGCATAAGGGAGGAAGGAAATCAATATTAATTCCCAATTTAGTCTGAATCAAACCCTTCATCAGGATCAGCAAAGATACAGAGAAATAGTGCACCAGCCAATAACATAACATGAATATTAGAACCACTAACTGTGAAAGATCTACCATATTAAAGACTGTGCTCTGTGGCTAAAATCAGCACAATTGATCAATGAAAGTTCTGCTGTATTGTTGAGAAAGAATATATAGCAAACAGAGAAAAGTGATTACCTTTTTATACAAGAGGCCAACCATTGCAGTCTTAACTTTTACTGCATTAAGCATGTTAAGACGCTGATAAGCCTGATGGATAAGTGTTTGCAGAACGACCACAATAAGAAGAGCAACTGCAAATCCATAACCATTCCAATATGAACCAGAATGATGTTCGCAGAAATCAATCATTTCCCTGCAAATTAAGAGGAATATTTTTTAAAGCCCACACAAAAATTTCCTGATTTTTATCTTTTATGCACACCATTTGCAAACAGCTGCCCGTCAGCGCATTCAGGCCAGGAGGAAGAACGCCAGTGAATTACGTACAAGCCCCCAGTTTATTTTCATTTTCCACATGAACATTTACGTTGTTTACATAGTTTGCTTACGTTTCCGTAGTTTACGTAGATTCCATTTTTCCAACGTTCTGATTGGCTGCAGCTAAGGGACGGGGAGAGCAGGCGGCGAGGCAGGAGAAATAAACCGGTCCGTCTCCCACAGTGTTTGCATGGGAGCGGGAGTGGCATGGGATTTTGAAAAGTACCACCAAAATCATTTTTTTTGAAAGCCGCAGGATAAGTCAAATCTCGCGGGGTGGGCCCGATTTAGGCCCAAAACCATGTGGAATTCATGGCCAAACCAGGATGGTTCACTTCCTTATCCCAGGAAAATGCCAAAGGGAGCTTTGACTCTCCATAGCCTATACAGTGAAACTTCTGCTGGTCTCTAAGGTACTGTTGCACTTGAATCTAGCAGCATTGTCAGGTCATGAGAACTTGTTGAGACACCAATTTTACCAGACAATTTAAAAACATTTAGTGTGGGGCCCTTGAAAATGTGGAACCTGTTTTGCTACTAGGTTAAGCAGGCACTGATTATGATAAGAGTAATGTAACTGAAGAGTAACCAGAGGTCAATGTTTAACCTAACCACCAGTATCTTGAAACACAGCTGTCACCATAAATATGTGCTACCAAGGACTCTCTGGAATAATTCATCTTTGAAAACAGTGACTAATATTGTATACAGCTTTTATAAGCTAAAAACCTATTTAGTCTCCAACCTAAAAAGAAATTTGAGAAATTTAGCCCAATTACAACTATAAGCAAGAAAAACTATGTTAAAAGTCCAGAGTAATAGAATATCTGTTTTCAAGACTACTACCAGGTCAAATACATTATATTTATACTTACTTCATAATCTGTGGACTCAAAAAAGATAAAAAATCAACTGCAACTTTCAGAATAGTAACTTTGATCAATGCAACTTTAAACGTTTGCCACAGTGGTGGCAACAGAAATACTTTCTGAAAAACTGCTTTCTTTGTTACATCTTGTTGTAGAGGCACCTGCATTTTGAAAATACAGAAAGCTTTTCATGAAATCAATAAATCAGTCGAAAAGACTGGCAGACACTGTACAGCAAGACATACTGGGGAATTTTAAGATGACTCTGCTCACTTTTTTCGCACAGCACCAAAACACAGCTCCACTGACATCTAGAATAAGTTTGAACGTCACGTTTAAATATAAATGTACTAAAGAGAACTGAATGAAAATTAAGGATAATTCTATGCAGAGTTACTTCATTTTGCTCACAACATGGATAAGCCAATAAGCTTAGACTGGAGGAAGTATTGTACTGCATCTGCTACCAAATCACAGGAATTTATTAATGTCATGCATTAATCCTAAGTATACACCAAACACATGGTACTAATGTGGCAAATACATGGCACTCCCTCATGTCTGATTTAACTGCAATAGTCCATTTGTTATATCTGATTAATATTCACTAATTGGTTTGCTACACCAATATTTATTTATGTGAATAAATTTTTGTGATGTTTAGAATCTACATGCCACCAGGAAGCAAGACTGTGTGTTTTCTGCTTAGTCATCTGCTATATCTCTGCGGCTGTCAGATCTCCAGCTATGTGTGTACTGTATAAATCTTATCTTTCAAAAACAATTACTTAAAAATTGTTCATGCTGCAGATGAAATTATAGCAACTGGAACTAAACCAACTGCAGACGGAATTATAGCCCAATTACACCGTTACACCGTTACACCGTGTAACCAAAATCATTTGAACGTCACAAGAGAACGTCACAAGAGAAAAACAGCAATATTTTCAATTTTTTCCCATAGCATTTTAACAGTACTATACAAAGAAATCACTAAAAAAAAGTATTGTAGGCTCATTAGTATAAAATTATCTTGTACTGAATTTTGTTTAAGAACCAAAGAGTATTATCAGTTTACAATTACTGCTATATATTGGAAGAACCATGCACATCATAGACTCTTTTGGTTTGATCTCTTATCAGTGCAGTAACTCTACACAGAAACACTTCATGTATGGTAAAAAAAAAAAATTCAGCTAGCCTCTCCAACTTCCAATCTCCCAAAACACACTTTGATCAAAAGTTTCAAACACTCTTATGTTGAGTAGGACAGACCAATGTGTAATTAACATGCATCCCCACCACACTCTCACACAGACACATATGGATTTTGCTACACTTAAATGGAAGTCTATGTTGCATTTCATTCTAGTAATGGTGTGTACTGATGACCCAGTAGAAGTTAATGTGCCCAGGTAAACTGATTTATCAAATGATTAAGTTTTAGGTGATGGCATGAGGGAGGACTGGATAAGAGATATAATACAGTGGAAAAGTGGACTGTATCAGTAGATGTTGAAACCCTTCAGCCCACTGAGGAGAGAAATAGATGGCTCCCATGAACCTTTGTAGAACTACTGCCAAGTAAGAAGACAAAGGTTTTAGGTAATAAAATCTTGGTGAAGTATCACACAGACATTGCAACATAAGAACTGAGAGGGGAAAAGGGAAGCACAGAGTAAAATAGGGTTTATAAATGATCACATGGGAATTCTTCTTTAAGAGATTCAAAGTCTAACTACAAGTATAACAACTATACATTCACATGGCTCCATATAGAAAAACTGCAATTAGCACCACCCAGAATCACCTTTATGTCCTTGGTGGACTTTGAATATTCTCTTCTCCAGTGCTTTTCAAAATCTGGACATACAACGTAGGATGAATCATTTTCATTTAGTTCAAATAGATCTTCTCTTTCCAATGGTTTCTTATAACCCAAAGTTATAATCCTATTAAAGAAAAAAAAATTACAAAATAATGCAAAGAGCATTTGAAAAACTTTCAGACAAGGTTCTACTTTAAAAACAAGCCTCTGCCTTTGGCTTTTGAAAAGGAACAACACAAGCAGGGTCTCTTTTTGTCTTCACGTCACCTCCCCTGCTCTGTGTCTTTAAGAGGAGTTGATAGATAGAGTTAAGAGAACCAGGAAAAGTTCCAAAAGCCCACTAACACCAGCAAGCTAGATTCAAGGCAAGCAGAAAATGGCTCCTCATATGCAAACAGAAAAATGAGAGGAGACCCCTCTGCAAGCCCACATCACAATGAAGAGCCCCTGAAGAGTCCTGAGGTAAGCTTTCTATGTGAAATAAGCCATTGAGTCCAAGAGCAAATGAAAGCAGGTAGGCATGATTCACTTGTGTAAATGTTCTAGTTCCCAAGGCCAAATATATACCCACAATCTAATCTGAGATTGGCATGGTCAGACATTTTTACTCTACAACTGGATGTGTCATCCAACCAACCTAAGATTTAATGAACAGAGGATACAGATTATGGCAACTATACTTCCTTTGTATATCCAGTCTAGATATATTACATATGAAGGGAGAGGGAGATGTATTTGCTGCTTCTGGTTTTCCACAAAAAACCAAATGTCCATCTGACATCTACTTGACCAGGACTCATTTCATATAGAAGGCACTGTATTTTAACTTTCTCAGGGACATTTTTCAGAGGTACTGTATTTTCTCTTCTACAACATGATCCACCACAATTTGAATGAACAGAGAAAGAATTAATGTCAATAGGTACTGAGTAAATTGTTTCTCCTGCTAGTTATTTGCCCCAAATTCCAGGCCTAAAATATGGATGAAGGCATTTTTAAAAGAAAAAAGTATTTAAAAATAATAAATGAAAGATTTAAGCCCTCAGTTTTCTCAGTTTCAGGTTTTAGCTGATGTCATCATTTTGGCTGATGTCTACTGTGGATTTTAAAACACCACATCTTGGCTTTTGTACCTGCTGTACCAGGAATATGTTATTTTGCTGAAGAAGGAAGCATTTGTTTCTGGGCTGCATTTCTGTAGAAAAACAAAAAAACAAATCTAGGTTAAAGGGTGACTCTATTTTTCTAGTCTTTAGTAATTTAATAAAATGAATTTGAAATAAACCAAAGTCTACAATCTTTGTTATGAGTAAAATGTATAGACTTGCACATTATTTACATAAGACCATCAATATATGTAACACTAGAGTACAGATTTCCACATCCCCTTTTTTCTCAGCTACACATAAAAAGACATGAATGCATATATAACTATGTGCAGAACTAAGAACTAAAGAGCTAAAGAAACACCATTACAATCAAGCTAGTGATTCCTGTCAAGTAATTCTGGGATCACAGTTGACAGATCCAAAACATCAGCGTGCAGCAATAACAAATTCTATATTAGGAATTACTAGCAAAGGAACAGAAAATAAAACTGCCAGGATTGTTACACCCTTAAATTGTGTGGCAGCCATGTTTGAAAAACTAAGAAAAGTTCTGTTTTCTCAGTCTCAAAAGGAGTTTATAGAGTTAAAGAAGGTGCAGAAAAATGCAGCTAGAATGATCAAGGAATTTGATCACTTGCCTCAAAGATGCAAAAATGTAGGGGATTTTTAGTTTGAAAAAATAGCGAAGGAAAAACGATCATATGGAGGTTTATAAAGTTATGAATCATATAGAGCAAGCGCATACAGACATTTCTCTCCGCACAATATTAGAAGCTTGACTCATGAAATGAAATGGACTGGCACTTGATTTGGAAGAGATAAAATAAACTAACTAAAATGTTATGAAATTTGCCTGTGAAACCCAATGCTTAAAAAAAAAAGAACTGGACGAATTCATGGGCACAGGGCTCCTTTAATGTTCTTATTGCTAATAGAACCATACAATCTTCTCCTGATGTAATAATATATATGGGCTTTCTACCAACTAAAATCATTTTCATTTATTAATGTTTTATCATCAATTTGCTCAGTCACTGCAAGAATGAATTAGTTTTCAGTATATTGTTGACATTTTAAAAAGGCAAGTAAAAACACACCAGCCAGGAAACTGCTAAGAGAATCACTTCTTTTCCCCAACTAGTAGTTGGGGGTTTCTGGAAACCTGTGAGTTACTGAGGCCCTAAATCCTCTGGTTCGTTGGATATCTCCTTTCCTGTACTATTTTTTACATTTCTTTCCAAGAGCCACAGAAGACCTTTATTACCACTACAGCCCTTTTTATTCCTTCTTCTCATATCATTCCTCACCCACCCAACAGAATACATTTACACCTTTACAAATTTTGTGTGAAGAATTAAACAGTACATAGATTTAATAGAATACTCCTCTTATAGACACTCCTCTCAGCCTGAATCTCCCCTCTCTGCTAATTGAAGCATCCCATATTCAGGACATTTTCTAATGGGACTGCAAAAGGGGGCGCTCATCACAATTCTGATGGTCATAGACAAGTGCCCTCCCCTTCATTCCCTGAAACTTATGCCAAAAGAAAGTACCTCAAGTACCTCAGGGCCATATCATACCAGGAATTTTTTTGTTCCCATAAAAACTCGTATTAAGATGCCCACAATTATGCAAGTCCTGAGGTTGTGCAACTACCAAGAAAAAGAACGATGACTAAAAAGTAATTTATTCTCTGGAACATTTTATGGATCACATGAATGCCTTGAGTTCAGGGTTCAGTTCTGGCAACTGTTTTGCAAAAATGAGCATTTTCACACATAATACTAAATTAGAAGGAAGAGAAAGCATTTCCAACTCATGGAAGGGAAAGATGCCCAATTTATGCTTTTTTTCTGCTGGAATTACTCCACCTACCCCATCACATCCCACACCAGAAATCCCCCCCCCCCCCACCTCAGGAGTAGCTTTGAGAAGGAATACACAGTTTAATCAGTAGCTTTTGGGCAGAAACTGGAAAGTTCAAGTCTATGTATGTAATTTATAGAAACTTCAACAAGATTCCCCAAACTTTTAGTACCTGAACCAGAGTTTCCTGAATTTAAATTAAAGACATAATTGTTCTAACAAAATTTACTTTGGGAATGCGGAAAACACTTTCCCAATATCAGAACAGCACCTCACACAATATTGCTGAATTTCATGTTCTAGGCATGCCTTCCCTGAGAGAATACATAATTCCACTGTGTTTCTGCATGAAAGTAATTGAATGATACAAAGACAAAGCAAAATTATGTGGAGGCTTATTACAAATTTGCTGGCTGTTGTGGGTTGGCTCTGTGGCTGCGTTGTGGGCTTTCTGGCCACACAGGATAAAAAACCCACAACAACCAGTTGATTCTGGTCACGAAAATCTGCAATAATACAAATGTATTAGTTAAGGGCATTTCTGGAGGTGGCTTACAATTTAAAACATCATCATATTAAAAAAAACCACTTAAACAAAGGGGTTTGCCAATAAAACATTCAGAGACAAAGTGGTCTCTGTTGTAAGTGTGGCCTGAACCTTCCACAGTTTCTGATCCAATAGCACTTGTAAGATACAGTTCAAGAATTAATGGGGTACAACATGCATTCAGTTTAAAAATGCCTTCCATTTTCTTTACATCTTTTGTTAATAACATGCATATATGTATAAACCCCACCCAAACTCCAAAGTACTAATGCCATGTGTGTGGCAACAGAATGCCTGTCCATGCAGAATGCATTCCCCACACTTTAGGTCATAACCTAAGAACACAGTCTGGCGACTTGACTTCTAGCCATAAGACCACCACCACTGAATAAGAAATTAATGTACATTTTAAAAAACCTTGTCTTTATGATTAAGAGGGTTTTTTTTTGGGGGGGGGGGGGGGGTTGATTTTAGAAAGAATACATATGCAAGCTAACCAGGAAGCTACTTCCTGGCATGTCCATACTTGTTAGGCTAGTGGTCCAAACCAATCAAGATTTGATCACGGTCTTGAGCTGCCTTTGAAGTTTACTCTACCAGGTCCAATAGTTCTCGAAACAATGCTCGACCTTGCCAAAGAAAATAAATATGGACTCCTTGCATGGAACAAGTCCTACTGATACAATTAATAACTATAATCCACCTTGTTGGATATCCTTTCTTTTGCCACTAGAAAACACTTTTAGTTGGCTGTTGTGGATTTTCCAAACTGTGTGGCTGTGGTCAGGTAGGTTTTGCTCCCAAGGTTTTACTCCCCATGGCTCAAATCTTACCATGACATGCCTCTAAAGATGCCGGCCACAGATGCAGGCAAAAACCACCAGACCATGGCCACACAGAACGAAAAACCCACAACATCAAGTTGACTCTGGTCGTGAAATCCTTCGACAATACAGTAAACCTTTTTAACACATTTCACCCTGTCTCAAACAGGGTACATGAAGCAAAGAAAGAATGCCTCTGAACATGCATACAGTGTATTCATGCATCTGAGCAACAGACGCAGCTTCCCCATCAGCAATCAATATTACCTTCTTTAAAATGTATTCTCACTTTATTTCCTTTCTTTCTCTTTAATTTTTAAATATAGAGTATATACCAACAGAAGTCGAACTGTCTATTTAGATTCAATTTTTAGTGGATAAATTACTTACACTGATGTACTAATCGGATTTGTAAAGATGGTTGATTTATCTTTCAATTTATGTAATTATTTTTGGCATAAATAAAAAAATATTGCCTTCTGATTGCATGGAGCTGGTTGTCAGGTAACATCGGGGGAGTTCACTTTTTAGAAAACACCACGCGTCTTTTATCCCAAGCATTTCGGATACTGCCCCATTTGCAATGAGAGACGCAGAATCTCTAATCATTCCCTTACAAAAAAAAAGGCAATCCCGGAGCAAATCGCCATGCAAATTACCGTTCGGTTGAAGGGCCGCAGATTCTGATAAAGCGCATGCTTGCTCCCCGGCAATGGACTCACCATAGCTGTTTTACCTCTTGGAGAAAACCGGAACACCGCCGCTGGCTCCGGCTCTTTAACTGAGCAACAAGCAGTGGAGGCATCAACAGTCGGAGCGCCTCTGATTGAAGGTTGAGGCCAGCCAATCACACGCCCGTCTGCAAGTCAGGGCGGGTCTGCCGTGCCCAATGTCAACAACACAGTCAGCGTGGACAGAGGGCAGTGCAAAAGGAAAATCGGATGACTATCCGGAACGGGAGCTCCTCAGAGTCCCTCAAGTTCTATTGTCTAATCTATATCATTTTGACCATACTATTTAAAAAAAATCTCATGCATATGAAGTGAACAGGGACACTGAAACCTCCTGAGGGGGAGGGTAGACCAAAAGTTACTCTTACTAGGGTAATCCTACAGCCAAAGCGTTCTTCCCTTGAATTGTTGTGCTATGTTCTAAACTGAACTCAGTAATTATAATTTGCTGTTTCTGGGACAGCCAATTTTCTTGAATTTTAAAAGTAGTAATAAAAAAAGAGCGTATACTCATCCCAGGTACTTTGTTTCCCAATTGTGTTGCACATGTTGGAACCTGTAATTGAAGAAACTACACAGGAAGTTTCTCCATCCTTCCCTTCAGGATACAGAGTGGTTCGGAATCAGCGTGACATATAGTTAGCAATCAGGGACGTAGGTATAGATTTTTTATGGGGGGTTCAGAGGCGGGGCCACACCCTCACCCACCCCTAGGGCATGGCCACGCCTCTCCAAGCCCTGCCCCAGACCTAGCGCTTTTACACACACACACACACACACACACACACACACACACACACACACGGCAGCCACTGTGATGCTGGAATCCACCCCCAAATAGCATCACTGTCAATGGTATTTAAACTAGAGAGCCCAATTTCTCCTTTTGAAGTCACTTAAAGGGAGAATCTGAAGTCCCCAGTGAAAACAACATTGAAAGTGATGCTATTTTGGGGTGGATTATCCCCCACCCTGAAACAGCATCACATTCAATGTAGCGTAGTGGTTAAGAGCAGGTGCATTCTAATCTGGAGGAACCGGGTTTGATTCCCCGCTCTGCCGCTTGAGCTGTGGAGGCTTATCTGGGGAATTCAGATTAGCCTGTGCACTCCCACACATCGCAGCTGGGTGACCTTGGGCAAGTCACAGCTTTTCAGAGCTCTCTCAGCTCCACCCACCTCACAGGGTGTTTGTTGTGAGGGGGGAGAAGGGCAAGGAGATTGTAAGCCCCTTTGAGTCTCCTACAGGAGAGAAAGGGGGGTTATAAATCCAAAGTCGTCGTCTTCTTCTGAACTGGGGACCTCAGATTCTCCCTTGAAATCCATTCCGTAGGGGGTGTATTTAAAAGGAGAATCTGGGGAAATTTGGGGGGTGCCTGCTGTCAGGAGTGCAATTGTTAAGCTAGTAGCACCAAACTTTCAGGGTATCTTTAGAAGACTCTTCTAATGATACCATCCAGGTTGGGTGAAGTTTGGTTCAGGGGGTCCAAGGTTATGGATCCTCAAAGGTGTAGCCCTCATCTCCTATTAGCTCCCTTTGGAAACAATGGGGGATGGGGACACCCCCTTTGGGAGCCCATAGCTTTGGACCACCTGGACCAAACTTCACAAAACCTGGGTGGTATCAATAAGAGTCTCTCCAGAAGATACCTCCCAGGTTTGGGGAAGTTTGGTTCAAGGGGTCCAAAGTTATGGACCCTCAAATGTGTAGACCCCATCTTCTATTAGCTCCCATTGGAAACAATGGGGGATGGGGACACCCCCTTTGGGAGTCCATAACTTTGGACCCCCTGGACCACAATTCACAAAACCTGGGTGGTATCAGTAAGAGACTCTCCTGATGGTACCTCCCAGGTTTGGTGAAGTTTGGTTCAGGGTTGGTGAAGTTTGGTTCAGGGTGTCCAAAGTTATGGACCCTCAAAAGTATAGACCCCATCTTCTATTAGCTCCCATTGGAAACAAGGTGGGATGGGAGCACCCCCTTTGGGAGTCCATTGCTTTGGGCCCCCTGGATCAAACTTCACAAAACCTGGGTGGTATCAGTAAGAGTCTCCCCTGATGACATCTCCCAGGTTTGGTGAAGTTTGGTTCAAGGGGTCCAAAGTTATGGACCCTCAAAAGTGTAGACCCCATCTCCTATTAGCTCCCATTGGAAACAATGGGGGATGGGAGCACCCCCTTTGGGAGCCCATAACTTTGGATCCCATGAACCAAACCTCACCAAACCTGGGGAGTATCATAAGGAGACTCTCCCAAACAATTCCTGAAAGTTTGGTGCTGCTAGCCTAAACAATGCGCCCCCTGCAGGCCGAAAGCCGATAAAAACACTAAATACGTTTTAAAAACCCACAAACGGGGGGGGGGGCGGGGGCAGAGCTTCGGACATGAATGGGGGGGTTTGAACCCGAGAAAAACCCCCCCTTACCTACGTCCTTGCTTAACATTAAAAGCAAAACAGAAAAAGTGTTATGGTTTTTCCAAGGAGGACCTCTGACCGTGTTTCTAAAGTCATTCAAAGGAGCATCATATGAGTCATTAGTTCTTTCACTGGAACTAACAGAGACAGCTACAACACTATATACACAGGACAGGATTACACAATGAGGATTGCCACAGATGCAGAAGAATTTTTTCTCTGAGATGTAATAAGAATACAGTGCAATAGAAACCCAGATGAGGAAAACTGCTAGAAGATGTCATGGCTTGAATTCTAGATCAGTACAGAAGCAGGGGTTGGGTGGGGTACAAATTTAAATAAAGTAAAATAATGTGAGTGCAGGTAGAGTAAAAATCTCCAGTCTCGTGAGAAGGTACAGTAATCTTCCACAAGATCCACAGTTGTCCTATGCATTATGTAATCAACATAATCTTCCAATCTATCATTGTAATGGATTTATAAGCATTATTTCAAACTTACCATGTTTCAAAAAGCAGAATATCCCTGAGGTAGACTACTGTTAATCTGTAAAGGTCTAACTGGTAATGTCAGAGTACCATAAAGTTCTGGACTCCTACATAAAGCAAACATGTGAGAGGAGGCCTCTAAGAGATTTAATCGCCAGCCAATAAAGACAGACAGATATGATCATTGTTCTTCAGTTATCCTGCTGAAAAAAAGAACACTCATTAATGTTGAACACTTTCCAAGGAGTAAGTAACTTTGAATATAGTGGGTCTTACCCTAAGAGAATCTACACAATTGCCTTCACGTTTAATTTAGGAAATAATTTAGGATGGTGGAAGAATTATTTGCACGAACTACTCTGAGAACTAAATTAGTATGTATGCATTTGGGACTGATGCCAACTATCAAGTTTATTAACAGATTATTATATCTACTAGTCATAGCCCAAAGAGTCCTATAACTAATGAACTTTATAGGAGGACATCTATCAATAAGGGTGGCTAACCAATCAAGAGATCTCATTAATATTACTTGTTGGGGAGGGGGCACAGCTAGATATTAAAATTTCCATTTTGCATTCAGAAAGTCTCAGGTTAGATCCCTAGCATCTTTTTTTATTATTAAGTAGTGATGTGAGAGACCTTTACTGAAGCCCAGGAAAGCTGGTACCAATCACAGTTGACAATATTGACCTTATAAGTGATCTGATCGAGTATAACACAATTTCATGCATTCAATTAATTAACTGTGTATCTTTTTACAAGTAATTCCCAAAATTTCAAAAAAAAAAACCACCCACAAGGAATCTCAAAAAGACAACACATTCAGTATATCTGTTAAACTATGTACCAATAGGTCATTTTTAAAAAGTACTGTCAACACTACTAATTAAATGTAGGGGAGGAGCAAATTTCAGTCTGAAATTAAATCTTGAGTTAGCTTCACTAGGGGATCCCATGAAACACTTCCTTGGGAGTTCCCACTGACCTCTGGGCCAAACTAGACCTGATGTTGGGTGTGATACAAACAGGGATCCTGCATTTTAAAAAAAAGCCACACAGAGGCCTGACTTAGCTCAGTATTATAGCACAAAGGAAGGAGGGTAATTTAAGCATTACATTCCCAATACAGTTGTCCTGACCTGTTCCAGCCTCATAGAACTATTATTGCCCTCAAAAATAAAATGTACAAATAACTAGTATGGAACCTGCCTCAACAGGACAAATATCAGTTCTGTGGGACGACTTCAGGCCAGGCAAATGATATGTACGTGGAGGGGAAGGTTTTCAATGAAATTTCAATGAGACTCTGCTAGACCATTCTCAAGAACTGGACTTAGTACAGAAGAAACTCTTGATATAAGTGGCCTGTATCATGTGCAGAAAAACCTCTCCCTTTCTACTACCTTAATATTCACTTCAGACCACAACTATTTGCATTGGAAATTCACAGGCATTCCATTTTAGGATCAGTTGTGTTTTATTTCTCTTCACCCCCACACCTTTTAGATGTCAAGGCAGATTTAACAAAGGTTTGCCAGAGAAGAGTTCAGAATTTTTGCATATTTCTAAATATTCGGGAATCATATGTCCACCCCCACCCCCACCCCCAATCCACTGTATCCAAGACAAGTAAAGGCAGACATTGCCATGAGGAATATCTTCTGGGCAGATCATCCTCTAATTCTTCAAGTCCCTACCAACCTTTACGGTAAAGATTTTTGTTTTACAATAGACTTAGTGTCAGGTCCAAGAGAAGGACTTCAGGTTCAAGAGAAGGACTGAAAGGACTTCAGAGGGGTGTGATTGTTGGGGCCTCAAAAGCTTTCTTGATCCCATCACTCCTTTCTCTGAGGTCCAAAGTTCCTTTCCCTTGATATCTGTGGGTGCAATATTTTTAATTCCTACGCTTTCTTCCTGTTAGGGATACCAGTTTCCAGGTGGGCCTGGGATCCCCCAGAATTACAGCTCATCTCCAGTCTGCAGAAATCAGTTCCCCTGGGGAAAATAGATGCTTTGGAGGGTGGGCTCTGTGATATTTTGCCCTATAACAACCATGGTGAATGTTTGACACACACGTCAAAGGTGACACAACACAATGTTTTACTCCCAATATTTTAATAAATAAATAAATAAATAAATAAAGAATTTTTCTCTTTTTTGCTGGGGTTGTGTGTGTGTGATATGCCAGCAGAGTTAAGTTAGGCATTTTCTGAATTTTTCACATACTAAGCCCAAAATGTTTATCATCACTGCCTTATACTTCTTCAATTTAAATTGACCTTTATTAGGCATATCGGTAAAAATACAAAATACAGGACAGAGCCTTATAATATTGTACTCTATGGTCCTCCCCAGGCTCCACCCCCACAGACCCTGCTGATGGCCAGGGGGACAAGCAATCCTACTTTTTATGGGTTTAATATTGTCATAGGTGTAGTTGTTTTAGTTTGTTTTAACAAAATGGGGGTGTTGTGTCTCTTAAAAGACCAGAATGCTGTCAGTAAAGCATGAATGAGTGTTTGTGGACTAGGGCCTTCTTCTTCCTGAAAGGTCTGGGAGCGTTGTATCTGTGAGATCAGGAGGTACCACCACTTTCTTATTAGCACCACAAACCCAGTGCACAAGTTACAATGAATGCATGTAAAATTATATACTTGGCCTTTCAAAATACCTGCATTGGAGTTTGGCATCATTGTCTTCCAACTTGACTAGCAAAGCATTGAGCTCATACCAGCAGGTGCGTTACAGCTGAGTGTCATCAACTTGGTAATAAACTCAGATTTTCTTCAGTTTCTTCAGAGAAAACTGCTATTTTTTGAAAATTAAACCAGGCACTATCCTTTCCACAAAGCACATTTTAATTTATTTACATTTTGAAGGGCATTCACTGTGTCCATTACAGGAAGATACTTGGATTGGGCCTATCCCATTTGTGATTGGCGATTGTAGCCATTTTATGGTGCCACCTGCTTCCCCCCCCCCTTTAAATATCAAGTGTCACCTGACTTACTGCAACCCTGTTGAGGTTTTCAAAGCAAGAGACATTCGGATTTGGTTTACTATTGGCTGCCTCCACGTCATACTTCTGGTAGTCCAAGTAGAGCTCCCATCCAATTATTTGTGACAGGTCCAAGGTTACACAGCAAGTTTCCGTAGCAGAGTGGAGATTCATCCCTGGGGTTTCTATATCTTAGTCCAACACCCTAACCACTGCATCACATTGCCACCTGCTACTATTACTCAAAATTCAAAAAATGTCCATAGGACACTTCTTTGAAGGTTAATAGTATTGACTTAAATGAGGTGCACAACTTGAATCATTCTGATATTCATGTTTAGACAGATATTCATTTTTAGACCAACAAAGTTATCCTAAAGCTAATACTGATGTGTTAGTTGTAGTTATGCAGCCTAAAGATTCCAAACTTTGTCTGCCATCTTGTGGTTTATCCTGATATTGCATTATCTTTAGGAAATGTGTGTTTACTATGGTAAATTAGAACTGTAGAAGAACATAGCCCAGTTGAACTGTTTAGTAGCTACCACGGGGCGGGGGCGGGGGCACAAATGCCCAGGCACAGGCATGGGGCGGCAGAGAATCGCTTCCCCCATCCCTCCCCTCAGAATGCCCTGCGGCCCGGATCAAGCTGCTCTTTTAGCTTTTAAAGGTAAGTGAGGCATGTGGGAGAGGGCGCGGGCACGGTGGGAGGGCGCGGGCTGTGCCATTTTGCCCCAGGTGCCAGTTTTCCCCTTACGGTACTGTCTATGCAGGTTATTTCTATGAGCTGATGATGTATCAACACTTGTCCTAGTGGAAGCCAACCTGTATTGTAAGCCTGGAGTTGAATTTATGACTTCCTGCTGCTAATGGTTTGTTTCAGTACATGACAGTACAGTACAGGTTTTAAATAATCATATTAGCTACGCTAATTGGCTACCCCTGTCTTCTGTCCCTCTTTCCCTTAGAAAACTGGGCAGGCTTTCCTTTAAAATTGTATTATGTATTAATCCTTATATTTTATTTCAGGAGACAAACATTCTCAAAACCTAAAATAAAACCTAAAAAATAAAACCTAACCTAAAAATATATCCAAACAAAAAATATCCTAGGCAGCAGTAAGATTAAGCTGCATTCTTGGTTTTCAGTAGGGCAGAAAATGAACTAGAAATAAATTGTTTAAGACCTGTTATAGAATTATTTAACTTGACCCCAAGGTTTTTAGAGAATGCACACGAGTATATAAAACTGGTTATTGTTGTACCACATACTGTCAAGGAATAGACCTTGTGGTCCTCTGTCCATGATCAGAGGCACGAAGCTTTTATCTTAAAAAGATGTGACAATCCTGAAAGAAGTACTTCAGCTTTTAACTAAGAAGGAAAGGCGGAGTCACATGTTGCAGTAGCATAAAGATTTATTTTTACTCTGCCAAGTAACTTCCTCCACTTTGCCACACCTTTTTTATCAGTGACGTTTGACTGACTAAAGCAAAAGACCAGCATGTTACAAGGAAACAGACACATTCTCTCAAACGTGGATGTTCTATTCTGCTTTTCAAAGATTCTCCATGTTCGGAATATGTTTCTTCGTCTGTTTCTTGGCATGGTGTATAACAGCAGGTAAATTCACTGTTTAAAGTTCCTCCTGACTTTTTATTAGAAGGAAATGGGTTCATTTGTAATACATGATTCGTAGTTATAGGTACTTGTCGAATAGTTGTGCCTCTTTAAAAAATCGTGCAAAGGTTCCTCTTTAGCATAAATACAGATACTTTATCTTCTGAAGTCTGTGCAAAAGTATGCTACTCAACTGATTTTGGAATGTAAACATGTAGTTAGAAAAGATTTTAAAACTGAATATCTTGATCCTAAGCATATTTACTCAAAAGGAAGTCCACCTTTGTTTAATGAAACTGGAAGTGTAGTCCTAAGCAGAATTACACCCATCTAGATCCATTGACTCCCACTGATTTAGGAAGGTGTAACTCTGTTTAGGACTGCACTGCTAATCCTCAAAAGGTGTGCATATAATTTAAGTATTTTGTTAATATTGATACTTTTTCACCTGAGATATTCAGCAAGACCAAAAATTATATCTATAAAAGTATACAGAAGTAACTTCACAAAAAGAATGTGAGATTTTGAACTAATATTTACAGAGTTTATTTTAATTTATTTACTTGTTAGCCATGCCACATTAACCTGTGGAAATTGTATGTATCCAAATGTATTTTTGTTGCCTGACAGTAACTCCTGGTCATACTGTACAAGTTTTCTGCCTTGAAGCACTATCTTTGAGTCTACAGAAACAGTTTTATCAGGGGAAGGAAAGGGAAAGAGGTGGAAACTAAATAGCCCAGAAAAAACCACAGTGTCAACATGTAATATTTATGGTGCCACAGTATTAAAACGCAGAGTGTGACTCAATCTTATATGAAGTAGTTAAAATGTGTGCAATTGCATCTTGAGAAAAGTAAGAATTTCATTTTTTTGTAACTAATATAGAGTTTAGTTATCAAAGGCTTTCATGGCCAGAATCATTGGGGTACTGTGCGGTTTCCGGGCTGTATGGCCGTGTTCTAGCAGCATTCTCTCCTGATGTTTCACCTGCATCTGTGGCTGGCATCTTCAGAGGATTCACGGCTATACAGCTCGGAGACCACACAGCACCCCAATATAGAGTTTGCTTGTAAATGTAGAGCAAAAAGAAGATAAAGTAGCATTTCATAATAATGACATCCTTAGAAATATGTGTAGAATATGTCCAGTTTTGGAATTGTGGAAGTGGGTCACTTGGACCAGTGAGTTCTGGATTCAAATAATATCCATGAATTTATTGGTGGACCTGAAGCAAGTTGCAAACTTTAGTGGTGAGAATAAAGTGGGATGATTGTCATACATTTCACCCTGTGCACCTTGGAGGAAGCATGAGATTAATGTCATTTTTTAACAAATAATCTAGCTGATCCTTTTCTTTCCTTTATTTTTCAGACACAGAAAAAAAATGCCCGGAATTTACAGATCTTAGTTTAGCAAATGCTCTAATGGGCACAGATGTAAAAGTGCAATTTCTTCTGTATACAAGGAAAAATCAAAACTGTTCTGAAAATCTCAGTGGACAAAATTTGACAACTTCTGTTTATCTAAATGTGACCAAGAAAATTATTTTTGTTATTCATGGGTACAGATTTACAGGTTCTCCACCAGTGTGGATTAATGCAATTAAAGATAGTTTGCTTGCAAAAGAAGACATTAATATTATAATAGTGGATTGGAATCGGGGTGCCACAACTTTGATGTATCCCACGGCTGCTTCCAATACCAGGAAGGTGGCAGAAATGTTGAAGAACCTTATTGATGAAATGTTGGTAAGGAACCCATTTTTTGCTGATAGCCGAACATAGAGCAATCTTATGGTGTCAAGAGGAGTGACATATGAACTGGCATGCTGTATTGTCACTTCAAGAATTTTTCACAGCGTACAGCAGCAAAAGGGACTGGTGAGGTCTGTTACTTATTCTTGCTTATTACACACACTATTTTTAGAGAGCAATCCTGGGTAGCTCTTCTTAGAATCCCACTGAAGTCCATTAAGTGAGCATTAGTCTAGGAAAGTGTTGTTAGGATAGCATTATTACTGCCCAATCCAGATAGGGAATAGAGCTACCTATGGAGCTGCCACAGGGACAAATGCTGCAGTGGAGGGCCTGCTATAGGTGCCCCTCAGTCCCATTGCTGCAAAAGCTGGAAATCCTGGCCATGACAGAATTATGCTTGTGTCTGGAATGGGATGCCAGTATAAGAGGACTGGGGCATCCTTGGGGGTAGAGCTGACTTTAGTTGGTTCCCACATGGGGTATGTGGCCAGTTGCACCACAGCCCCAGCCCTGGACTTATTTTGGCTCCCATGAAGAGTTTTCTGGAGATGGGAAGAGTTTTTCCTGTTTTTCCCTTCCCCATGCCTCCAGAAATCCCTCTGGAGGTGGCTGCGTGGCTTGACTGCAACCCATCTTTGACTGTCTCCATTATTTTGATTGGGCTGTTAGTGTAAGAAAATGTGTGAAACCATGCAAACAAAAAATTAAGGAAGGTATAATAATTGCATGTCTGAATCTGCATATAGTATGTACATGAGATATTAAGCTGTGGCCAGTTATATTTTCAAGTACAAGGAGTGTGTGGTGCAGTAGCTTCCTTAATAGCTGTGGCTAATTGGTACAGAACCTACTTTGCATGCAGCAGGTCCACGGTTCAATTCTATTACCTCCAGTTAAAATGATCAGGTAACAGATGATGTGAAAGGCCTCTACCTGAGGATCTTAAAAGCTACAACCAGTCAGAGTAGGCAGAACAAGAACTGAGATAATGAATGGTTTGACTCAAGACAGGTTCTTTTGTCAAGTTTTGACTCAACTCTTGGTTGAGCATTCCCCTGAAATGCTTGTACTGGCTGTACAGAATTACGGTAAAGCAGTACTGGCTGTCTTATTATATTCCTCTAGGTTTCCTCACTTGAATGGACGCTAATACAAAAAACTTATTTTATGCATAGTTAGCTGATCAAGTCATTTTTCATAAACCTTTCGGCTGTTTCTGCATGGCCCCAAAACAGCACCCTAGGGATGGTAAAAACACTGTCCCTGCAGCGCTGTTTGCACAGCTGCCGCAGCACAGCAACACCATCCTCATCCCCCCAAATGGCGTGAAAACGCTGCTTTCAAAACACACGCCATGAGCGTGTTTTTTGGAAAACGGTGTCTTCCTGCAGGCTCCGTGCAAAGGGCACCAGTGGGAGAGCGCCGCTTTCAGGTGCAGTCTGTTTGCATGTTTTGTTTACCTTGTCTTCCCTCTGAGGCTCTGGAGGGAGAAGGGACATTCCCACACTGCCGTCCGACCCCCGAGGGTCAGAGGGCAGTGTGGGTGTGTCAGTACCTCCCTCTGGAGTCTTGGAGAGAAGACAAGGTGAACAAAACATGCAGACCCGAGGCGGCTTCATGTGGAGCTGCCTTTGTGGTTCGCAGCAGCTTTGGGGCCGCCCCACGAGACCATGCGAACAGTCCCATGGCTCCACTGGCATGAATTATGCTGGTGGACAGCTGCTTCTGCCACTGTGCAGAAATGGCCTTTGTTTACAGAACCAAAAATACAGTAGAATCAATGCAAAGTTAACAATTATGGTGCAGTTAATATTGCTTGCTCAGACAGGCAACAGTTGTCCAAAATCTTCAGCAAAGGTCTTTCACATCATGTACTACTCAAACCTTTGTGTTGAAGATATCAGGTATCAGGTTGAAGATACCATGTGGGAGGCAAGTTCCAGTAACTACCAGACCTGACAGTAGGGATTCTCAGGTCACAGTCCAAGTTCCAATAACACAATCGAAGTTGAAAGATAGTCCAGTTAGGCATTCAGGTTAGGCATTCACAAAGGCAGAGGCAAAAGCAGTCCAAGGGTCAAATAACAAAAATAGCTATAAAACAGGTCAGGCAACCGGTGGGATTGTCAGCAAGATTGCAAGAAAATTGAATCAGTTCCTCTACTCCTGAGGAGTACTGGGGCCCAGATCCTGTGGGGGTGCATTAGTTTCTTCTAGCATTCCCTTACCAAGAGGGGAGGCTGCTGGCTGCCAAGTATACAATCCTGTGCCTGGTCCTGGGGTGTTTCAGGAGACTGTGGTGGGTCTGGTCATGGGCAGGTCTGTGCTGGGGTCTCAAGTCCTCAGCGCCCTGCAGGCTCAAAGTTCCTTTGGGAAAGTCCTGAAACCTTGGCCTCGCAGGAAGTGTGTACCAAGGCAGGGCTTGCGGACAGATTGTTCTCTTCCTGAAGGGGACTAATCCTCCCATACTATACCAGGGCAGTCCATGACTACATGCAAAAGTGGTGTTCTGTAAACCTAAAAAGATTTGCAGAAAAATCTGAAATCGAAACAAATACGGGGGTGGGGAGTTAAAATCTTAAAAGGATGAAAGGATGCCTGTTGCTTCAATCTCAATGCAACCACAGTACTCCAGGCTTCAGTTTCCGTGAGTAAAAGGCAGGAGGAGAGGGTGGGGTCCTTTCCAGGACTATTTTGGCCTTTGAGGGATAACTCAGTGGGGCCAGACCTGACTAGGGTTGCCTGCTCCAGATTGAGAAATTCCTTGAGATTCTGTGGTATAGTGAGGAGGGCAGGATTTGGAGAGCAGAGAGGCATCCACAGAGTATAATGCCATAGAAGCCACCATTTAAAACAGTCATTTTCTCCAGGGGAATAGGTCTCTGTTGTCAGGAGAACGGCAACCTTAGACCTTGCAGGAACTTCTCGGTGACTTCATACCATCTGACTTACATGATTCAACTAGGCCTGGGTGCTTGCTGCTGTACCATTGTGGTATAGCTTCAAAGAAGGGTTTAGGAGACCCAGGTTCAAATGGCCATCTTGCTGAGAAAGCTCATTGGGTGATTTTGGACCAATCACATACTTTCAACCTAACCCACTTCACATGGTTGTTGTGAGGATTAGGAGATTGGGGGGGGGGGGCTAATGTAAGCTTCTTTGGTACCCACTGTGGAGAAATATTGTAGTTTGTTTGTTTGTTTGTTTATTTAATAAAATTTATATACCGCCCTCCCCCAAAGGGCTTACGGCGGTGTCCAACATTAACCATAAAAACAATTAAAACAAGTAACCAAGGTAGAGGTGGGGGAGGGAAACAGAAAACAGCAGGACAGATAAAAGTAGATTGGCTGTTGGGTGAAGAGGAGGTAAAATTGCCAACTGCAAGTTCCTGGAGATTTTATGGGTGAAGCCTGGGGATGGTGGAGTTTGAGGGAAAGGACCTCAGCCGGATATAATGCCATAGACCAGGGGTCTGCCACCTGTGGCTCCGTAGCCGCATGCGGCTCTTTCAGCCTTATACTGCGGCTCCACGTATTCTGGAGGTCAGAGGGTAGCATGGGCGTGTCCCTCCAGCCTTCCAGAGCAGTGCTGGAAGGAAAGGTGAGTGGAGGGGCCGAACCGGAGGTGGCTCCATGCGTGAGGGTGCTGCTTTTCGCATCCCTTCCATTCACCTCTCCTTCCAGCACTGCTCTGGAGGGCTGGAGGGACACGCCCACACTGCCCTCCGACCCCTGGAGGTCAGAGGGTAGCGTGGGTATGTCCCTCCAGAGCAGCTGCCATCCCCCCTCTGCCATCCCCGCAGCCACCATCCCATCTCTGCCCTACGGAGCAGGCTGCCTATGGAATAGGGCAGAGGGGGTTTCCCTGCTTGGCGCTGCTGCCTCCTGCAGCATGAGAGGTGATGGCACCAGGCAGGCTGCAGCCACCATCCCCTCTCTGCCCCACGGAGCAGGCGGCTACCTGCTCTATTGGGCAGAGGGGGTTTCCCTGCCCAGCGCCTGTGCCTCCCAGTGCTGGAAGGAAAGGTGAATGGAGGAGCTAAACCAGAGGCGGCTCCGTGCCGAGCCGGGCTTGGTAGATCTTCGGGGCCGTGGAAAACGGGTCCAAATGGCTCTTTGGGTGGTAAAGGTTGCTGACCCCTGCCAAAGACTCACCCCTTCCAAAGCAGCCATTTATTCCAGGAGAACAAGGGCAGCTCACCCATTATTACAGTTGATCTCCAGATGATTTATCAGTTCCCTTGGAGGAAATGGTTACTTTGTAGGGTGAAGTCTGTGGCATGATACTCTGCTGAGGTAACTTCTCTCTGCACATCTTGCCCTCCCTAAGTTCCCCTCCAAAATCTCCTGGAATTTCCCAACCTGGAACTGGCAACTCTAAAGAGAACTGATGTTTGTAGTTGAAATATATATTGTAATTCTGGGAAAGCTGCTTCCATCATTGCTGTGGTGGGGTGTGATGGGGTGGGGAGGGAATAAGTGGCAGGCTGCAAGAGTGATGGGGGCAGAAAGAGAAAAAATGATGGGCAGCAAAAAGAATAAGAAAGTGACAATCATGGAGGACAGAGAGAGTAAGAAAAGGTGACACGAGGAAGAAAGAACGATAGACTAACAGTGTAATCCAGAACAGAGTTACTCCAGTTTAAGCTCATTGAAGTGTATTGATTAGACTGGAGTAACTCTGTTCTAGATTGCACTGTGAGAAGAGGAGCAGGGGGAGAATGGAGAAAGCAAAGGGGGGGATGTGATCGCTGTTTTCACTTTTTTGTGGGTCCCCAATTGTATAGTCTATTTGATACGTGTTGCTTTGTCATAAAATGGGTAACATTTTTATATGTCTGAAGACTTTCAAAACTACACAAAGAATATTATATTGATGTACACAGAATGTAAAGATGTTTGGGTTCACATTTCTACAATCTTCTTTCCCTGCGTATTTACTGGCAGGAAAATGGAGCCTCTCTTGATTCTGTTCACATGATTGGTGTAAGCCTTGGGGCTCATATATCTGGATTTGTTGGAAAGGCATACAGTGGAAAAATTGGTAGAATAACAGGTAAGACTTTTACCATTCTGTTGAGTATTCAGGAGCATAGCTGTTCCTGCATATTAAGTAATTCAGTTCCCCAGACCTAATGGACAAGTAAAATCCAGTTTAGTTAACCACAAAAACTCTAAGACTGAATTTGGACTAAAGTTAGATGTACATCATTGTACTCTTAGGCCATTCATGCACATGTGGTCTCCTTCACTTAGGGCATACATTCCCTTCAGGTTTGATTCTTGGTTATGTATACATTTCCCCCCTCTTTGGCACTTGCACTGCTGTCAGATCAGAAAATTCTTGCAATTTCTGACAGCTCTTTAAGTATGACTTTTTCTTTCCCTTTGCAGGGAAAGTGAAGGAGATCACTATGCATTTAGCTTTCCTCTGGTTTTCTTGCTCCTCCCTGCCTTTCTCTATCTAGACCACAGTAGTTCCTCCCATTCTTTGGGCCAACGGTTCAGAAAGATCAGAAGGGCTTTAAAAACAAATTTAGCAGTAAAGTTCTATCACTGGAGCAGTGAACCCACTGAAGTTAACAAAACTGGTCTAGCGAAAAAATACTGGACCAAAGACATCAGCAACAACAAAAAAAGGTGGCAGGCAATCTCCCGAAATAGAGGTTATATGGGAACAACCAAGAGGTTGGCAGGGAGGCAAAATGGTGGATCAGATTGGTTTGGATCACTTCACAGGAGGGTAATTTGAATAAGCAAAAAATTGTGAGAAATCAAAGAATGGTATAAACAGGAAAATGCCACTCTGAAGCAAAGTTAGAAAACTGACTACTTCTCAGCCATGTGGTAAGCAATGCATGCAGAAATGGCCTTACTCAGACTATCTGGCCTTCCTCAAAGAGCTACAACTTAAACCATGAAAACACAGCTACTGGTGACACCCACACTTAACGTAGGTTTCAACATAGAACCTATGTAGGTCAGCTACTGATTAAATCAACGTTACTGAACGGCAGTGAGCATATATTATAGGCAAGCCCTAAGCAAGTAATGCATGACTATTCTTCAGAAGAGCAATATCTCCTTAGAGGAAGAGGTATGCACCCCAGTGTGCATAGTGGTACCAGAGCCTAGTGAAGTTGAAATCCTCTTAAGTTCTTTTGAAATAATATATTGATGTCTCTTCTGTGAAAGCAAGCCCTGTTGCCCCTACCTTCAACTTAGTGGGATCATTACCATCCTAGGCTCATTCCACACATGCAGAATCATGCACTTTCAAACTGCTTTCAGTGCTCTTTGAAGCTGTGCGGAATAGCAAAATCCACTTGCAAACAGTTGTGAAAGTGGTTTGAAAACGCATTATTTTGCATGTGTGGTAGGGGCCTTAGAAAAGGGGAACAGATTCCTGGTTCCATGAGAATTGTGTACATAGATCTTGTTTGGTTGGGGGCATTGTTGAAGAAGAGGTTCACCATATGTCCTTCCTCCCAGGACCTTTTACAAGCCCCAAGTATATTCTTAATTAAGACTGTAGCCAATATATTGGGAATCGGGATGTTAAGAATACAAACAGAGGTTAATTGTTTTAAATAATGCATAATCTCACCATTATTTGGTTAATATAAATAATGATTTAATTTTGTATTGCTTGTGTTGTCTAAACAATTTGTATGCCCACATATTTGGTCACGTGATGGTTTGCTTCCCACTCAATATATTATAGAAATAGAAAAGCCTATTATAATGTAGCTAAATATGTTTATTTTTCATGCCAGGTCTTGACCCAGCGGGGCCATTATTTAGTGGAAAAGAGGCAACTGAGAGACTGGATCACACTGATGCTCAGTTTGTTGATGTTATTCATACGGATATTAATGGTAACTACACAGTTCTGCATTACCAGAATTACTTTATAGAGTAAAAAATGTGCTGAATTTCTTGGTACTACTTGCTGATATGTAAAGCTAAGTTTGTGTGTGTGTGTCTGTGTGTGGGGGGGGGGAGAACTTAAGGTATGACCAAGAGCTTGCATGCAGCCAGTGTGTGTGTGTGTGCACGCGCTGTTGCCATAAAAAAAGCAACTGTGTTATATCAGAAACTGCTTTTGAAATTTTCATGATGCACAGTGACTGCTGTTTAAAAAAAGAATGAACAAGAGGAGAAATACCTTGCAAGAATGCACAAAGTAATAAGTACCATTATGGATATGATTCTGAGTCTTTTGTAAGCCACCCACTGCTATTAATATATGGTTACATTTGTTGAGATTAAGAACAATTTATTTTTACTCAGTTAAATATAATTGTTCATTTTGTTTTTTGGGACCACTGGTTACTTGGTACCCTTGGCTCTATACCAAAATATACAAGAACAATTAAGCTCACTATGCCTTTGTTCATGGCCTGGAATTCTGACTGGAATTCTGTTACGGCCCCCAGGGGTGTTCAGAAGAAGTCCAAAATACTCCATTTCAAATAAAATAATTATTTGTTTTTTAAAATTAAATTAAATTTCTAATGAATGATTTCACACAAAAAATGTCAGCATTTCCTTGGTTTGGACCTAGCTGACATTTGGGGAAATTGTCCTTGCCCCAGAAAAAGGCAGTTTCTGAAAAAAAACATATCTTCATCATCCATAATGTGCTCTGGCACAACCATTGTCCACACAGCCTGTAAGTCACCATGAATATTTTTGGATTTAACATGCAATTATTTCCTCACACAGTAGTCATTTTAGCCACAGTGTGACTGAGAATGGAGGGTTTTCATTTCAGTTAGGCTGATAAATTGTCTTTTTTAGTCTCTTCTAGTTCATCCATGAATTAAGATGGTCTGTAGAATGGATAAATTGCTTATTGTTATTTCCTATGATGATGAATTATCAATCTTCTCTTTTTTGGTGATGGAAAGTGCTATCCAGTCTCAGCTAACTTATGATTACCCCATAAGGTTTTCAAGGCTAGAAACAAACGGAGAAGGCTTGCCATTGACTGCCTGTGTATAAAAGTCCTTAGACCTCCTTGGAGGTCTCCCATCCAAACGCTAATCAGGGCCAATATTGTTTAGTTCCCTGTATCTGGTGGGATTTGGCAAGCTGGGACCATTGAAACCAGGACACATACTTTCTGTCTCTCTTTCTTTCGGACACATACACACCACACACACACACCACACACACACACACACACACACACACACACACACACTGTCAAATATGTAAACAAAGAAAGGGAAAAACAAGTTCTTATACATTTTGATGTTTAAAATTATATCCAGAGTTTGTTAAGTGTTGATTTATTTGTTCTGAAATCTATTGTATGTTCTCTTGCATTGTATTGTTAAGTTTTTGTTAGCTTTGGGTTACAGAAAGCCTTTGGGAAACATTGACTTCTATCCAAATGGTGGAACATATCAGCCAGGATGTCCACAGACGATATTGGGAGGTAAATAGAGAAATTATTTACATTTAAAAAATAATACTGGGAAAAGCCCTAAACAGGATTCACAACTAATGAAATTGTTTAATCACTTTGCTCTTGAAAGAATTGTATTAGGAAGACCAGAGTTCTTACTTTTTCAATTAAGAAGTAGATAGGAATGCCAGGGCAGGAAATAGATGCTTTACCTGTGCATTTTGAGGTGCTGCTTCTACTTCAGATATTCCAGTGTGATTCTAAGCTAAATTATACCCCTTCTGCCCATTGACTTCAGTAGATTTAGAAAAGGGTAACTCTCTAAATATTGCACTGTGGTTACAATTTGAAAAGGGAATATATATCAAATGAGAAGTGTTTTCTGGGATAGTTCACTAAAAGAACTGAGTGTCTCAGAAGTTTTCTGAATGCTATTTAAGATAAATATGCTCCTGGTGCAAGGGTCCCAACAAATTTTGTGTTATGAAGATTATGGAAATAGTGCATATAAAGTACTTTAAACACTAGAATGCTGAATCAATGCATTTATTTTATTGTTCATTTGTGTTTGTTTATTTTAAAAATTTATACCTTGACTTTCTGTCCTTAACAGGGCCATGAAGGCAGGTAACAGATTAAAAACATATATAATAAAAACATCTTAAAAGCGCTAAAATGAAAAAAGCATAAAGCACTTAAAACCAAGCTAAAATACACATAAAACACAATACAAACACTCATAAAAACAACAAAACATAGGGCAGGAAGGAGGAATCACTGAGGGAGTGCCAGACCAAACAAAAAACCTCACCTTGTGGTAGAAGATGGCAACAGAAGGGAGCATGATAGATGGTGTCTTTGGAGAGACAGTTCCAGAGTTCTGGTTTCACAACTGAGAAGACCATCTCTTGGGGGTGCCAACCACCTGTTTCCAGAAGGCAGGAGTGTCCAGATTATGGCCTATGAATATGACTATAACAATTGGGTAGTTTCTTAAGTGAATAACGGTACTTCGGGTATGTTGCTTCCAAGCCACAGAACTTCACAGGTTAACATATTGGAAACCAGTGTAGATAGGTCAAAAATGCAGTGATATGATGACTATAACCCCGCTTAGTTAACTGAAGTTTATGAACACTTTTCAAAGAACAACCCACCCCAAATCTGCAAATGATTTCCTCCAGCAGTTTCCAATACATGTGCAAAAACTCAGGGCACAAAATGGAGCCTAGTGGGAGCCTGCAGCCTAAAGGTCAAGGGGCTGAAGAGCAGTCCTCCAGCACAATAGTTCTAAAACCTATTATCCTGGTAGGATCAGAATGTCTGTAAAACCATGCCTTCCAGTCCAGAAACACAGTTCCAGAGCAGTACCGTGATAGATAGTATTGAAAGCCGCTGAAAAATCCAGACGAATCAACAGATTCACACTCTCTCAGTATAAGCATTGTAAAGTCTGCAAAAATAATAATAATGTGCAACTGATTGTACAGGATCAACAGAGAAATGTATTCTGCCATGGTCTCCAGTAGGAGGCTGATTTGGCATTTTTAAAAAATGCACGGATACTGTACTCCCTATCTGTGCTACTAAATTTTCTGGACTGCATTCTTGATTGTAAAGCTTGTAACCCTATGTTACATTTCCATAACATGAAAACATGCCTTCCTTGAAATGTGACTATTTTATTGTCCTGTTAACATTAGTATTACTCTTAGAAAAACTAACAAACTATTACATGCTTTTTAATTTTTTTTTATTTCAAGGATCTCAGTATTTAAAATGCAAACATCAGAGATCTGTTTTTTTGTTCATTTCATCTTTGGAGCAGAAGTGTAACATAACAGCATTTCTTTGTGACTCATATGTGGATTATAGAAATGGAAAATGTACAAACTGTGATGTTTTAAATCCGTGTCCAACATTGGGTAAGATTGTTTTTTTTCATCTATTTTTATTGCATTATTCCTTGAGGGAGCCCTTCCCCTCCTCCATTTTATCCTCACAATAACTCTGATAGTTTAGATTGAGAGCGTGACTGACCCAGGATGTGTGTGTGTGTGTGCGCGTGTGTAAAGTATCATCAAATCTCAGTCATCCTATAAGTTTTGTGGTAGAAGAAGAAGAGTCTGGATTTATATCCCCTCCCCTTTCTCTCCTGTAAGGAGACTCAAAGGGGCTTACAATCTCCTTTCCCTTCCCCCCCCCCCCCCACAACAAACACCCTGTGAGATGGGTGAGTCTGAGAGAGCTCAGAAGAACTGTGACTAGCCCAAGGTCACCCAGCTGGCATGTGTTGAAGTTCACAGGCTAATCTAATTCCCCAGATAAGCCTCCACAGCTCAAGTGGCAGAGCACAGAATCAAACCCGGTTCTCCAGATTAGTGTGCACCTGCTTTTAACCACTACACTGTTGCTGCTCTCTAGGTGTAGTGAACTTGGTTTGGTAACTAGATGTTTGAACCTGAGTCTCCTTGGTCCTAATCCAACACTCTGAAAAGAACATAGTGTGGATGGTTTCACAGCAGTCAACCTATAACTCAGATACCTTTCAGATGCCACATTTATTGTTCTAGGTTGGCTGTACTGCATTCCTAAATGCAGCTACATCCTTTTAACCTGTTCAAGTCAGTGGGCTTAGAAGGATGTAACTCACCTTAGGATGGCTCTGCTGATGTTACTGTAAAAACACTCTTTATTATAGGACAATTTTTTCAACTCAGTCTCGCCTGAGTTCCCTCCTCTCTGCAGTTCCCATTCTTTTTGTCTGTCAGTTCTACAATGCTTTACAATTTTCAGAGAATAGAAAGGATCCTTGTTCCTTCTTTCATCAGCAGAAAAGCTTGTAGAATCCAAACAACTGAACACTCTTCTGGGTAGAAAGCAATATAATACTTGTGGAAAACAACTCTCTGCTTAACTGTTGTTTATCAGACAACACTGGCTTGGATCCAGTTGTGCCCTAAGACAAACAGAAGGTAACTTTTGCTCAAACAGGAGTGATGATCTGTGCCAGATTCTTCTGCAGTAGTTGTAGCTTCAAAATTGCACACCATTCCAGAGGAACCCCTTCCCTGATCATTGGGAGTCATTTTCAAGGGCAGCTGAAGGGACTGCAGTGAGAAGGGTGAGATAGGAAAGCTTTTGTCCATGAGCACAACTTTGGCCATGCTTCTTGGGATCCAACATAATGCCTCATTCTAATCACAACAGTAGTTGTTTTGAAACCATAAGACAGAAAGACTGGGTTAAATTACAATTGAGTTTAACAGAAATTGGCTGTTCTAGTCAGGTAAGATGTTTGTGATCCCAAAACTGCAATGCTAGCAGAACTTCAATTAGTTAAGGCCCCCAGGCCAATTCTCTGTGCATTTAAGTATAGCCACACCCTTCTGTTAATCTCCCCATACATTCACACAAATCTGCCAGATTATAGTGTGGTGCAATCAGTAATTGGGGGTGAGAAGGTGCCAACTTGCCAAAATTTGAAGTGAGGAAGCCGCTAACATTGGTGCCTGCTTTGAATTGTGAAGTTTCTGGCAAGTAAGTAATGCAACAACTTGATCTCTTGCTGGACAGAAGTAAATACAACTACATTTCTTCCACTAACCTTCTGATCTGTAAAAAGATTCCCAAACAGTTCTAGTTCTCGAATAAAGCTAATCCAACCGGGAAGAAAAAATGTAATCAGCACATATTAAAACTCTAAACAGATAGCCCTTAAGCCAATTAATAAAAGTTGATTTAGTTTATTATTAGAATTAATATAAACTGAGCAGGCCCTGAAGGCCACTATCCTTGATACACGGAGAATGCATTATTAGTTTTTGATTTTTCTGATTACGTAACTGATTAAAAAGTATTTTAATATTTAAAAGCAAATACCACAGAGCCAGGAATTTCAACATTAATTCAGTTTGGAAAGGAAACCAGTGTCTTCATGCTGCACTATAAAATGCAGAACGGGCATTAATTGTGGAGAGAGGTAAAAGTGTTGTGTTTCAGGGTCAGCGGGCAAACAAACCATCTGTATTTTGTAGAATTACTTATACTTAACTTTGCAAGACAGAATTAAAGGGATTGATTCCCCTCCCACCTTGTGACCTTAATACAGTATTGTTGTTTGTGCATGTGCACACTTTACCTTTCACAGCTGAATGACAATCTATGATATTTATAATATCAACTATAAAGAGCTATAGTGGGCTGTGTCTATTATTGCTTGTGATTGACAAGGACAACCAGTACAAACGCAGAAAATGTGATGACAGTTTGTACCCTTTGGAATTAAAACAAGAAGGATAGCTAGAAGAACTAGAATTCTCCAGAGAAAGTGTTTTTAAAAGGTAGACTTCTTTAAACAACTTCATCATCAAAAACAGTTCCTTGAGCATTGTTTGTAAAACATGCCAATTGCTTTCATACTGAACCTTGAAAATTAGTGAAAATAACTGCAGGAAGTTTACGTGTTCGTAATGAAGAAAGAGCTTAAGAAATGCAAAACATTTTGATGAGGATTTTAAAGTCCTACGTTGCAATATTTATTTACTTCATTTACAGCCAACCTTTCTCATGGTCTCAAAGCAGATAATATAGTGTACATTGATGCAATCAATAGAACAGAACATCAGGTAAATAATGTAACATCATTCGGAATACAGCAATCTGAAAGAAACCATAAAGTATTAGACATACGTTAGCACAGAAAACGGTGTTACGCTATTAAAAAATGCAGGGAAATAGTAAAATACATACTGCAAACAGATAATATATGTTGAACACACTACCGTCCCATTCCATTTATAAAAATGCCATTCTGAGCAATTCCACTATAATATATTCCGGTTGCCTTTGAAAAATGCCCTCCTGAATAATTTTGTTTTACTTGTTGTGTTATGATAGAAGTGGGGATCCTTTCTAACTTTCTTAGGCAGGCGGTTCTACAGTGGGCCCAAAAAAGAGAATCTACTTATACAGGTGTTGTTGACGTTTCTCATTTGCTGGGTGGCACCACAGAAGGTCCCGCCAAAATAAATCTCTTCCTTAACTGTCTGAAATCAATTTTATGCGTTCCTATGAACTAAATCTTCATTTACCCTTGAGAAAATAACTTTTTCTCAGTTTAACCTATTGGGGTTATTGACAGGCTGCCAGTCCTTTGCTGTGATGGATTTTCAAAGCATAGGCATCCTTCATTGATGCATGCATTGGACAGATTTATGGAGGAGAAGTCAATCTATGGCTACCAATCTTGATCCTACTTGATCTGAGATTGCAAATGCCTTAGCAGACCAGGTGCTCAGGAGCAACAGCAGCAGAAGGCCATTGCTTTCACATCCTGTATGTGAGTTTCCAAAGGCATCTGGTGGGCCACTGCGAGTAGTAGAGTGCTGGTCTAGATCAGGGGTCGGGAACCTTTGAAACCCAAAGAGCCATTTGGACCCGGTGGCAGCAGCTGGGGAGCCTTACCCCCGCCTCGCAGCGCTGCCCCACCCTGCCCCCACCCAGCCAGCCCTAGCTCTGCAGCTCCAGCTGCCGCCAACGGGAGAGCACCTCCTCCCCCCTTCCAGAACAGGGGGAGAGTGCCTCCTCCCCAGCAGGCTCCTGCCCCCCACCCTTACCTCCCACCCCTGCCAACTGGCAAGCCAGCCATCATTCCCCTCCTCCCCTCACCCTCCCACGGCAGGCTCTGAGGCTCGGCTTCTGGCAGCCAGCCTCTATGTGACTTTCTTAAAAGGGCAATTCTCCAAAGATTGATTAAAGATTGCTTTCCCCTTTAAGCAATCTTTTGGGGAATTGCTTCTTTAAGAAAGTCATAGAGGCTGGCTGGCTGCCTGGAACGGCAGCTTGGAACTAGCCTGGGTAAGTCGGGGTGGCTGCTGAGGAGGCCAGGCTGCACGAGTAAGTGCTGCAGTGCTTACTTGCGAGTAAGGCGCCACGCTTACTCGCGAGTAAGTGGGGCTCCGCAGGCGGGGTGCCCGGAGGGTTTTTTGGTCTCCGGGCACCATTTGGACCTGGTATGCCCCTGGAAGGGGCAGCCATGCCAGGAGCCACAGTACAAGCGGGAAGGAGCCGCATGCGGCTCGCGAGCCGTGGGTTCCCGACCCCTGGTCTAGATGGACTCTGGTCTGATCCAGCAGGCTCTTTTTTATGTTCTTCTGTTCTTATGACATCCTATGTTTCTTTGTGATGGAATTGTTAACCCTCTTGATTGCCGGCTTCCTGCTGTGCTTTGCAGAGGAAGGCTGTTTTCAGTCCAGAGAGGCAAAAACACATTTTGGGACTGGAGAGCCTGATCAAGGAGAAGAATCCTTTCATCACTTCTGCATAGTTGTCATTCTCTTCCCATGCAGTTCTGGGCCTGTGAAGCTGAAGAATGAGAACAGTCAGAACACATTCCAGAATCATCACAGAATTTACATTCTGGAATTCTATTTTGTCTTGTTTAACCCATCTGTGTAAGCTGCTTTTGTACTTTCCAGAGAATTATGGGCATGTTCTAGTGTGCATACTCAGGTAGGAAAATAAAACAAGGAAGAACAACTAGCCAGTTCTCCAAGAGATCCAAATACGGTTGTAACAGCTTCCTTACTGTTTTCCCATCAACCCACCATTTGGGCAGGTTTTTGCCTAGCTTGTAAGAATATTGTTGTGAGTTCTGATTAATCAAGTAAAATGAAATGCCGAAAGAAAGGGGAAAAAAGTGTGTGTGTGTGTGTGTGTGTGTGTGTGTGCGCGCGCGCGCGCGCGCGCTGGAGTGGTAGAGAATGCATACTGTCATAAATAATACAATGACTACCTTGGAATTTAGCATACATAACTTGTCTAGCTTTTTGTGACTGGATGTCAGTTTGATTTCCCCAAACATTATAAAACAAAACAAAATATTTCAGATTTTATCTTTTCTATGTGTGTTAATTTTTTGTTGAACGTATTCCAATTTGAATTTTTAGGTTATTATGCTGATAAATGGAAGAACCATTTAATTGAAAAGAACCCCCCTGTGACAACAGCTTACTTTGACACTTCAGACAAAGAGCCTTTCTGCAGTAAGTCATCCACCATTCTTTTTTGCACTTTCTCTGGTTTTCATTGAATGAGAGCGTTGTGAATAAACTACTTACTGTCCAGATAACAAGGCACACTCTTGATTAGATGTGATTCTTTGTTGCTGGATCATTTATGAAATTTATTGTGTTCAAAAAATCCATGTGTTAGGGAAAAATGCTAAACACAGGAAATTATCTGGTAGGGGATGACAAATGAGCTGGATGTGAAAGTAAGAAGGAACTGCATTTGCATTGGATAATCAGTAAAAGATGAATTTCAAGAAGTGCAATGCAAGACAGCTGCATTTTTACACCCATACATTGTAAGATGTGTGATGTAAGGAATATGTCACTGTCATTCTCAAATGCTAAATAACACCTGTGTGCCATTTTTATTTCATAATTATTTTATTTATTTTGTTTGTACCCTCTTTTCTCCCCAATGGATAGCCCTTTCATTGCAGAGATGTAAAGGGAAAGGCATATCTCATTTGTTGTTGTTTTTTAAAAAACCATCTGTAGCAAGGGAAATGGGTGGGATTGGCCACTCAGGTGCTTCTGGAAGTGCTCAAGTAGGGTGTGAAGACCACAACCCTTACTGTTGCCCCAGGCAGTGTTGCTCAGAGGTACACTGCATTTCAGGGTGAGGGTTTCATTGATTCACTGTGGCTAATCACTTTTCATATACCTGCCCATTTTGAATGTGTCTCCTTATTTAAAGATATCATTGCATCTTTTGGCAGTGAAATCTGTAAGTTAATTATGATTTGTGTGCTAATTTTGCATTTGTTTTCCAGTGTATCATTACTTTGTGGATATCATTACCTGGAACAAAAACAGTAGGAGAGGTTTTATAAGAATCCAGATAGCAGATAATACAGGAAATATAGCAGAATCTAAAATAGATAGGTAAGTTAATTATATTACCTGATGTTTTTGTCTTTTGGCTATGATCAACCTAACTTGGAAGTAAAGGCTATTGAAACTGATATTGGATGGGACTGATATGCTAGTCTGAAGAAAGGGCATGCACCTGAAAAAAAATTGGCATCTTTCAGATTCAGATTTTGGCTTAGGCCCTTTCTGCTCGGGAGATACACAGCGGCCCAGGGACAGCAAAAAAGCCATCCCTGGGCGGCTATTCGCACAGGAGGTGCTGCTGCAATGCGTCCTGGCCACCCAAAAGTGGCGTGAAGCAGCCACTTTTAACCTTGCAAAACAAGCGAGGTTTTTGCAAAGGAGCGTCTTCCCAGGGGCGTGGTGCAAACCGCACCGCTGGGAAGATGCTGCTTCCCCTGTCACCTCCACTCACCATCATGTCCAGCGTTGCCCTGGAAGGCTGCAGGGACCCGCCGACGCTGCCCTCCGACCCCTGGAGGGGGTGACACTGGACATGACGGTGAGTGGAGGGGGCTGACTGAGAGGCAGCTCCATGTGGAGTCACCTCTCCGGCTGGGGGAGGGAGTGGGGGCTGCTTGCATGCTAGTGTGCGAATGGTCCCAGAGCCTCCATCAGCATAAATTATGCCGGTGGAGGCTCGTTTCCGCCCGTGTGTGGGAAGGGCCTTAGTTTTCATAGTAGTATTTTAGAGTATTCAGTCTTTTCCCCAGTGCCCTTTTGGAATTCTGATCCTTCTTTTGTTTTGTTTTTGAAATTCTGACATTTGGGGGTCATTATACCATATACACAGAATCTTTTCAGAAGGCTGGAGAGGCTGTTTCTCAAGCAAATGACACCAAATATTTTAGGGGATCTTATCCTTCCTGTCCACTGAAGACCCCCAAGTTTCAAGCAAATTGCATTAAGGGATCAAATTCTACAGGAATCTGAACAATGTGCTCCCTGCCTTCCTGCTTGTCACCATTATTTTCTGGGGGGAGGGAAAACACACACACACACACACACACACACACACACACACACACACACACACACTTTATTTCCCCATGGAAGGTCTAAGAAAATGAGAGGGAGAGGGCATCTAAATTCTCTCTCTGCAGCCTAAGCCTATACTGGTTCACAGGAGAACCCTCAAGAGCTATACCAGCCCTTCCGCACTGATGCTCTTGTTTTCTTCTGCCCCCTAAAAGAAGCTAAGTGACAACATAGCATGCATGTGGATTTTAGGTAATCAAATTGGACTACTTCCTTGGGGTTTCTTTCTATTTATGAGTTTTATGTTTCAGGAAGCAGTTTTTCCACAACTGTTCAACACAGACTGAGAAGATACAGGTGCATGTGTGTGCTCACTCACTGTCAAAGTCCAGGGCTGGGTAGTCAAGAGCAACAACTTGGCCATCAGGATGATCAACTGCTGAATTGCCCAGGGGAGAAGGCATGAGTAGTGCAAGCTGGCAATGAGGCCCATCTGAAGGAAAACATGCACTCTGTGAGTGCAGTCTGAGAGCATTGGAAGAGCCTCTGAGCCCCAAGAGAGAGCTCCAGCCAACCTATCTGCCTCTTGTCCCAGTAGTCCAACTGTTCAGTGGCACATGACTCATAGAACTTAGATAGGTAGCCCCTTACCACTGTATCCACCAACCTTGGCTCCCATGCCTGGTGCCAACTGCCTGTCCAATAGACTCCATCAACATGGCGATTAAGCTTTTTCCCACCCACCGTTTCTCCCCTAAATAATTCCAAACTATTTATTTTCCCAGCTGAACTCTGAAACTGAAGTAATTCTGGCTGGCTAGAAAATGTCCCCCAAGGAGAATTTGTAGAGGAAAAATCAGTAGATGTGGGAATGACTGTCATGTCCTCCTTCCCCTCCCCTGCCTACCAGCATTTATTTTATCTTTGAAAACAGAAGTTAAGGAACACAAGTTTTCTGAGATAATTATTACTTTAATCTTACATTAGACACAGAATCCTTTACTGGACTAAAAAGCAAACAGGGATTAGAATGGTTTGGATTCTTCACAGTGTATGATTTTTCCTTTGGCTGATTCTTTTTCTTCTCATCTGTATTGTATTGTAGGGGTATTGTATAGTAGTGGTAGAGGAATAGGGAGTCTTTTTCTGTCAGAGAAGAGACCCTTAAATTGAATAGGCTTGAACACCAAACCAAATGCAGTCAGCTGCCTTGGGCACCACAAGCTAGGTAGAAAGGTGGAATAAAATGTTTAAATAAATAAATACAGGCAGGCAAAAAATAAGTAACCGTGGGCTATATTTGAAATGCTGCTGTACCAGTTTTGCTACTCTGGAACAGGATAAGCTCAGATAGAACTGTTTTCTCTGTTAATGTTGGCTATACTTTACAGAATCCCACTGAAGTGTCAACCTGAGAATTTCCTTGATTTTTCCTTAGTGATGCAGCAGTATTTCAGCAATATAGACAAGCCAAGATCCTTGCTGGATTTTATCTGGATTTTTACAGTATATCAAAAATTACCTTGACATTTTCTACAAATAATGTAGTAGGACCAAAATACAAGCTTAGGATCCTCCAAATGAGAATAAGATCCCTGTCAGATGCAAAAAGGTAAGTTTATAATTGTTTAAAACAAAAGCTTAATTGCTTGTCTTACTTGGGAGCAGGGGCTATTATTGGAAATCTTTATCTTGCATAGAACTGAACATGGCAATAAATAAGGCAAGTCTTCTAAGCAGCCAGTGATCTGCTGCAACACCTGCAAGGGAGAATCATTTCAGTGAAGCTGCAAAAGAAGGGAATTCTTCCTTCAAGTGTAGAGATGGCTTTCAGGCTCACTAAGCTATCCATTGAGAAAGGAGAAAAAAGACAATGCAGATGGTGATGGCATGGGAATGTTGTTGAAGGAAGCTCAGGAAGCCACTGTACCAATCCAAATGGTTGATAAAGGCTACTTGCTCTCAACCTCCTGGGTATGTCTTTGGGTATGAAATGTAACTATATAGGCAGTTAAAATGCAAAAGCATAATGCTAGCTGGCTTTGCAAATAATCAGTGGATGAAGCTGGATGAGGGTTGTAAAAAAGGGAGAACAAACAATAGTAATAGTGGAGTTCAAGTCTTCAGGTGAGCACTTTGGAGTATATCCACCAAGTGTAGTGTCAATAAGATGGTTTCCTTACACAAGTGCTGCATTTTATTTGCGAGTAGCTTCTATAGGTTACCTAGGCTGGCCCTGCACATTTGATGGCCCCTGTGGTCTCTTCCAACTCTATGATTCTATATTGGGAGTGCTTTGATTGTGTGTTCCTGCATTGCAGAGGGTTGGACTTAATGGCCCTTTTGGTCTCTTCCAACTCTATGATTCTATGATAGTATTGAATTAGAACTCATAAAGGAATTAAACACTGCATGTCATCCTAGCATAAACCGAGACCTGGATGTCCTTACTCACTACAATGTTTAGCAGGATTTCTTGCAGATTTTTTGATCCACATGGGAATTTGATATATAGATGGTTAAATCTTTATATGCTTCATAAAGGCAGCATTGCTCAAAACATATATATCTTATGTGTTTGCTACTGTTTACTAATTTTTGGCTTTTCTGCAATTTATGAAAAATTGATTTAAATTATTAGTTTATATATAGTTCAGTATGATCATATGATATAATTGTATCTTGTAGTTGGGTAAAATATGTGAAGTTGATGTGAACACACATATAATTTCTGTAGTTACTGATAATTACTATAATTATGTTAATACTAATTGATAAAGCTAAATATCTGAGTTCTTCAATTACGTTTAGCAAAATTAATTATAAATTGTACAAACATCAGTGCATAATGTTCCAAAGTACACATTAATTTGTGACATATCAAGATCAAATAGTAGAAAGCCAAGAAGCAATGTGGCTAAGTTAACAGACTACGAGTTCTCCATTTGAGTTTATTTGGCAACATTTTTGCAAAAGGTCACCTATATTGTAAGTTTGCCATTGTTATAAGAGGGTCAGCGGATAGCAGAATTGAAAGACTATAACTTTGCTTAGGATAGCCTGTGAATCATGCAAATTTTTTGTGGTGTTGTGAACTTTTTTTCAGGTTTGAATTTTTGCTTGAGAAAGGGGATTCTGGAACATGAGCTATGTTTCCTAAAACCTTCATACGATGTTATTTCCTCATACTGGCTGTAGCTGTTTGAAAAAAGCACCTGCTTTTTCCTTAGGAACAGTTAGGCCCCTTCTGCACTTGCAGAATAATGCACTTTCAATCCACTTTCAGTGTACTTTGAAGCTGGATTTTACTGTGCGGAATAGCAAAATGCACTTTCAAACAATTGTGAACGTGGATTGAATATGCATTTTTCTGTGTGTGTGGAAGGGCTTGAGTTGATCATATAAAATGACTGAGACAAAGCAGTGCTTAAGAGTATTTGCCTTCAGTAACTATCCTGTAGAGAAATGAATGGACAATGTGATGACCCCACTATTTCTAAAAAAAAAGATGCAAAATTAAACAGACTGAGCAACTGAATAGCTGCTAACAAAATATTGGGGTGGGGGGTGGGGAGGGGATTTGTGAAAAGGAATGCACACCTGCAAAATAATGCAATATTTGGAGGAAGCAATACCAGGGTCAACCTCCATGTAGGGTCTAAACATCTCCTGGAATTAAGATTGGTCTCCAGACTGTAGCCACCAGTTCCCCTGAAGAAAATTGGCCTTCTTTGGAGGGTGCCCTCAGTAGTATAATACCCTGCTGAGGTCCATCCGCTCAAATCCTGCTCTCCCCAACCTCAGCCCCGCAAATCTCCAGGAATCCTGCCCTCCCCCAACCTCAGCCCCCCCAAATCTCCAGGAAGTTGGTGATTTTAAGCAATATCCTGAGTAAATCATCAGAATGGAAGATGGTATTTCAGGGGAAAACGTTTGCAAAATTAATCCTCTTTTTAACTGCAGCTTGAGAAACTTAATTGACTGGAAACTACTCTTTGCAGCCTTTAAAGGCTTCTTTTGGTGCTTACACTGTGTACATAACAGCTCCCTGTCATTCCTAGAGCAAGGGGGCAGAAATTCTGTCATACTCGACAATATACAATTTAAAGATCTAATGTTGCATTCATTTGGTAGTGTATCACCTCTCTCTCTCTCTCTCTCTCTCTCTCTCTCTCTCTCTCTCTCTCTCCAGGCTTCATCTATGTAGATATGATTTTATACTACTGGAAAATATTGAAACAAGCTTCAGGCCTATTCCCTGCTATGAAAATGATGAATGAAACAGACTCTAGTAAATGTGCCTTGTCTTATACATAAAGGCAACAATGAGAAGTGACATAAAGACTGAATTCCAATCACTGGGGCTACTTTTGATGGCCATAGAATGAAGTTGTACAAGAAGTTCAGTTATTTGCAATGTGTGAAAGATGGTTTTTTATTAGCATAACTTGAATCAAGCAGCATAACTTTTCATCTCTGATTAGACTTATACTAGAAATTTGTACCCAAGACTACTAATTTAATTTGATATCCTTCAGAAATTGCAGTGTCGTGCACAGAAGTAAAGTACATATTTTTCTCAGTAACTTTCATATTCTGTACAAGGACCTTTTTCAAATTGATGCCTGAAGTGAAAGAACCAAGCTTGTTCCAACAATCCCTTTGTGCAAGTGTTGAGCTAGAGAAGTCCTTTTTGGGATATGAGGGGACTACTGTGCATATTAGGGACTAAAAACAGGAGTGGCTAAACTGAGGAAGATTTGAATAAATAAGGTATTTTGGAATATCAGTGCTTCAAGCTGGGCAAAGAAGTGATATTTCATATGCATAGAACTTGTGTTCAACTTGTTCCATGAACCTAACTATGGTGGATTCTACACAGGACAAATATAATGGATGTAGAGTGCAATACAAACCATTGGAGGGGGGGGGCTACACTTCGCACAGGTCCCATCCCCAAAACAAGTCCACCACGTTATATTTCCCTCAACCCAGAATTTTTGAAAATCCCTAAACCAGTGATCCTTTTGCAAAATCCCAGGTTGGAGCTGCTCGTGCTCAAACAGCCAGGCAGGAGGCGCTTTATTTCCGTCCCTTCCTGTGCAGTCCAGTCAGGGAGAATCTGCCTGCCATCGCCCTGCTGTTGTAAGGAGGCACCTTTTTCTTTTTTAAATTTTGCATGTTGTACATGCACAGCTACGCAGATGCAGCTGATCGTATTGTGGAATGATCGGCATGGGGGTTCATTTCTGTATGCCTGCGCAACTACAGCTGTGCTGCAGGCAGTTAAAAAAGAGAGAAGCGCCTCTGTGTGAAGGTGCAAAAGCAGAGGCAGAGCAAGGGGAAACTGTGCCCAGGGCACTCGCACGCCCTGCGCCCCTGCAGCAGTGGTGCCCACCCCTGCCACGCCTCGGAACACCCCTGCCATACCCCCTCCGCGGCCTGGCCACAGCTCCACCACAGCTCCACCTGGGGCGTCACCCCACCCCTACCCTGTGGGTGCAACGCCACTTTGCAAAAGCAACCCGGATTGTTTCCATGGGCTCAAATCACTTCCCGCACAGCATGCACTTGACTGAGAAAAAAGAAAACGGGTTCCTTTATAACGACTGAAACCCATTATACATTTGCTGTGTGGAATCAACCGATGAGAAGTAAGCATAAAGCACCTACTCAATAATTCCACTGAGTTAAATGGAATTTCTTCCCTAACTAATGAGCTTAATATTAAAGCCTTAATCATTGTTAGTTGGGAATGTGAATTGTTCTAAATAAAGATTTGTTTATTTAAAGCTATGGGAAAGTAGTGATTATGAAGATATACAGAAGTGTTTCTCCTGTGAGGATGTAAAGATAAGGGAGAAGAGTGGCACACTAAAGTGGAAGAAAAAAGCAGAAGGACAGTGGTGCAGTGGGAAGTAAGAGTGCTTTATTCAGTTATACTACCCTTACATACTTCACTGTTCTTCTTCAGGGGTATCTATTAGAATGTAAATAAAAACAAGAAAAAATAAATTATTTAAAAAAACAGGATTTAAAAACTTAGTAATAGATATTAAGTGTAAAACATGCACAAATGTATCCAGAGCCATAACTTTATGAGCATGTTTCAAATATCCAGGTGCAATAAAGGAGCATTACACAGACCATAGATGGATGGAAATCTAGGTCTTAAAATTGCTGTGGATCACTCTGAAACTATCACTACTTAGAAAAATGTATAACTGAACTACTGTATCTATAGCAAAGTTTTTATTCTCTGAAAAGAATACAGTGGAACCTTGGTTTTCGCCTGTAATCCGTCCAGCGACACTCTGCGAAAACTGATACTGGCGAAAACCTAAGCTACGCTGTTTGCGCATGTGCTACGCAAACAGAGTAGCGTAAATTTACGCAAATGGTGTAGCAAATTTACGCAAAAAGCATAAATTTACGCCAAAAAAATGTGGCTGAAAATAGAGCTGCCCGGTGAAAACAGAGGCAAAAAAATGGCCAGGGGATGACCGGCGAAAACTGAAATGGATGAAAACCGAAGGCTACGATTACCGAGGTTCCACTGTATACAAAAGAATATCCAGTGTATAATTACTCATTAAATGGACCAGTTACATGGACTAGTTGAGGACTGGAATAACCAGTTCTCTACTGCCATTGATGAGGTCGCTCCACATCCCTCTGCGTCCCCGTGCCAGATCAGTTCCACAGTATTCCCTGGAGCTGAGAAGGAAGAAGTGAGAGCTCAGACAACTAGAAGTGAGAGCTCAGACAACTTCTCATGTTGAAGAGGCAAGGACTTCTTACAGGAGGTTTTTCTTATGAAAACCTATGAGATGGTGGTGAAGGATTACTTCACAGCCAACATCATGTCTGCAAGCTCGTGTCCAACACAATTATTTAGACTCATTCAGCAGTTAACCAGTAAAAAAAATTGGGTCCCTTGAGGGAAATTGTCAACCTTTCTTTTTAAAGGTGTCTGTAATGAGACTTTAAAGGTGGCTGCAGTGAGTCTGCTCTTAAAGAAACCATCCTTAGATCCAACCAATTACTGCCCAGTGTGTAATCTACCTTTTTAGGGTAAGGTAATTGAGAGTGGTCACTGAGCAGTTCCAGACTTACCTGGAGGGATTGTTGATCCTGGACCCATTCCAAACTGGGCATGCCATGGGATAGAAATGGCTCTGACTGCCTTACCAGCTGACCTGTGGAGATCCCTAAATCAAAGTGGGTTGGTGTTGCTGGTATCATTAGATCTTACAGTAGCGTTCAGCTTGACTGATCACAACATTCTGGCCAACCACCTTGTCTGCCTTTGGGATATCTGAAGAGGCTTTCCAGTGGCTGTGCTCATTTCTCCAAGACTGAGGACAGAGGGTTTGCAACTGGTGAGAGCACCTGTCATGAACTGGGGCAATTCTCTCACCATTTTTAATAACTATATGCACCCTCTTGCCATGTTGATCTGGAGGTTTGGATTGGGATGGTATCAGTATACTGTATTGTATCTGATGATGATGGATGGTCATCTGGATGCTGCCCCAGCTGCACTGGCCAATTGTCTGGATGCCATGATGGAATGGATGAAAGGGACCTAGGCAGTGGTGGGATTCAAATAATTTAACAACTGGTTGTTTACACGTACCATTTTAACAACTGGTTCTGCGGAAGAGGTGCGAACCTTGGTCCTGTGACTGAGCCAAAAGGGGCAGGTAGAAAAATATAAGCTGATGTGAGACATGCAGTCTTTGTAGACATAAATTTGCACAGAGATAGTGCTATTATGGCATGAAACTGAAGAAGATTCAGTGAAGCAGCCACAATGTAGAAGGCTTTTGTTAAGAGACTACAGTACAGTCACATGTAGATGGTGTGTTTTTCATGCTTTTTAAAGACCTTCTACAAAATTTGTATTTTTCTAGTGCCTCTTTCTTCATAATCCTTTGCTCTTTCTAAATTCTCTGCACCAAATTAATGCATAACAGCATTTTTTCAAGCTTTTCAAGAGTTTCTTCATTCTGCAATGTTCTATGCATTTAACAAATGAATGAGGAAGGAAGGAAGGAAGGAAGGAAGGAAGGAAGGAAGGAAGGAAGGAAGGAAGGAAGGAAGGAAGGAAGGAAGGAAGGAAGGAAGGAAGGAAGGAAGGAAGGAAGGAAGGAAGGAAGGAAGGAAGGAAGGAAGGAAGGAAGGAAGGAAGGAAGGAAGGAAGGAAGGAAGGAAGGAAGGAAGGAAGGAAGGAAGGAAGTTTACTCTCCTTTTAACAACTAAATAAGAAAGGACATACAAGATGTACTGGTTAGTTGGCACACTTGGAGATAACTTGGACAATCCCAAATAGACTAGTGCCACTTTAATAAAACCTTGTATTTGTATGCTTATAGGTTTATTTGTTATAATGTGTATTTTCTATGTGGTTTGCATAAGATTTTTGTATTATAATGTCTGGTTGAATGTGTATGAACATATCACTTTAAGAGAATTTTTCACTCTGTGATACATTGCCTGGAGGTACTTTATTCATTTGTTCTGAGTTCACATTTTGTACTGTAACTCTCCCTGGTTTTTCAGTTTGTATTCCTTTACAGGGTACAGCTAGTTGCTGGATTATCCATCAAGAGCCTTGGGGTACACCAGGATACCTCCTTATCAATGGAGGTTCAGGTAAATAACATCACATAAATGGTGTTTTGTCATCTTCGCCAGGTGAGATAGCTGGTCCCCTATATGTCCCAAGTCAACTTGACCATAGTGATCCATGCAACAGTCGCCTCTAGGTTGAATTATTGCAACTTGCTCTACACAAGGCTATCCATGGGCCTGCTCTGGAAATTCCAGCTGGTCCAGAATGCAACAGTGAGGCTCCTTACAAGAGCCTTATAGCAGTCACATACACAACCTGCAATGGCTCCAGCTGGAGTACCAGACCAAGTTCAAGGTTTTACTACAAGGCCCTAAACAGGCTGAACCCAACATATTTGCAGGACTGTCTCTCCCATTACAGCCCTCGACAAACACTTTGGTCATCTACTGAAAATTTGCTCATGATTCCTGGCCCAAAAGAAGTCCAGCTGACCTTGACCAGAGCCAGGGCCTTTTCAGTTGTGACCCCAGTCTAGTGGCATGCTGTATCCAATAAGACCAGGGCTCTGTGGGATTCACTTCAGTTCTGCAGGGCCTGTAAGATGGAGCTATTCCACCAGTCTTATGGTTGAGGCAGCAACAGTTACCATCTTTGGCCTCCTCCCTCCATTCTCTCTGTACCCACCCCCTGTTATAAGATAACAGGTTTGGTTTTAGCTACCCTTCTTTTTAAGGTTTACTGGGGCTAAGTGAAAGTGGATGTTTTTTGTCATGTTTTTTAGTAGACATATGCGGAAAGTTTAAAAAAAATATTTCACAGTGGATAGTTATAATTTGCTGCATTTATTATGCACAAATTCTAACCCAAAAACTGTTATACAGACTAAACAGAATTAAATATGTAGGCTTTTTTATGTACATGGGTAATTTAATTACATGGAAATTGTAATTTAGGATGTTGTGGGTTTTCTAGATTGTATGGCTGTGTTCTAGTAGTATTTTGTCCTGACATTTCTCCTGCATCTAAGGCTGGCATCTTCAGAGGATCCTCTGAAGATGCCAGCCACAGATGCAGGTGAAATGTCAGGAGAAAATACTACTGGAACATGGCCATACAACCTGGAAAGCCTTCAACATCCTAGTGATTCTGGCCATGAAAGCCTTTGACATTAAATTGTAATTTGTAAATAGATCCCAAGAAAGCAAAATTCTGTTTAAGTTCTTCCAGTGAATTTGTGGCTGAGTAGAGCTCATGGACCTATCCAGAAGCTACAATATGCCACAGACTAAGAGCATGGTTGCTTAAGTAAAAAATTATTTTAACGGGCATCTTCTATTCAGAGTTCATCACATTGGATCCCCAAACTGAAGTACACCACTGAATTAACTTTTGAATCTGGTAGAGTGCTACAATTACATTTCACTGCTAACTATAATACTTGCATCCTAGCACTGAGCTCTTTAATGAATTCTTCTTTGGGCTAGTTGCTGCCAAACATTTCTTTAATTGGTTTGATTCCAAGGATAGCTGCACGAAACACTGTTGGTTTTTAATAGTCTTTAGACAGCTCATTTATAATCTAATTATTCTTAAGGTTTTTTCCCACAAAAAACATTAAGGTTTTTTTTCCACAAAAGTAGGCAAGGGGAGGTCTTCCCAGATTCCAGAGTCCAAGAGTCAGAGGTCCAGTGGCAGGCACACAAACATTCAAAAGTGAAGTAACATTTTTAGTGCAGCTAAAGCACTGAATGAAGCAGCCTGCTAGCCTCTGGAAAGAGTGGATGTCAGTATTCCTGCAAGTCTTATACTGCCTTCTTGACAAATTGTGCATATGTTCTTTTTCTTCATGTAGCATCTTGCAAATGTAGATGAGGATGTTGTGTTTCTATATTGAGTGTGTTGCTGTGGCAACAGGTTTCCTGTGGGCAAAAAGCAATTCTGTATATTTTGAAAAATTCTTATGTTTGTGAATTGATCATTGAGATCTTTGCTTTTATTATCTGATTGGAGCTAGAGGCATTAGATGCATATACAAAGCATGATTGAAGAGATAATTATATATGTAGGAGAAAGGATTTACCAAAGCCCACTGGAAATGCTGAGGATTCTGGGAGCTGTCTTATATCTGATGAAATTCCTGCAGCGACCAACTTTATCCAGAGCCAAACTGGAATGGTAGTCTTACTACTTACTACTTAATTATATTTTTATAAATTGATTTCCACTTTAACAGTAATGATAGGTGGCTAGTCATCTGAATAAAATATATCCCCAGAGTAAACTAATATCATTTGTAAGTAGTTTACTGTAGTAATGACAGACTTAATTAGCATTTGTCTGTAGTAAAGTGCTTAAAACTGTTTTACATCCATATGCTAGGAAGTCTTAAACGGATTATATTTATTACTTAGTAGATCAGCAGAAGCAGACATGGACACAGTTATTGCTTAACCTGGATAGCTTTAAAAGGGGCTTGGACAGATTTATGGAGGAGAAGTCAATTTATGGCTACCAATCTTGATCCTCTTTGATCTGAGATTGCAAATGCCTTAACAGTCCAGGTGCTCGGGAGCAACAGCCGCAGAAGGCCATTGCTTTCACATCCTACATGTGAACTCCCAAAGGCACCTGGTGGGCCACTGCGAGTAGCAGAGAGCTAGACTAGATGGACTCTGGTCTGATCCAGCTGGCTTGTTCTTATGTTCTTATGTTCTTATGCTACCAAACTTTTAAGACTATTTTTTCTTCCTAAATGGATCAGGTACAAACTTAGACAAATTCATATTTTCTGATAGCTCTGTTGGTTACATGATCATTATAAAGTATCATTATAAAGACAAGAAACACTTTTTGTCAATGCTGCACATTACCTGGTTTTTAAATAAATTATAGATATGATGTAAATATATATTTAGGAAATTATGTCACACTCTGTATTTCAAGAAACTTGTTATTGGCTGTGCTAACATTAGGTTTGGCCTTACCTATTTCTCTGGATTCCAACTGGGTTTTTTGCTCTGACACATAATCCCCCCCCCCCAAAATAGCCAAGTCAGGCAGTGAGAAAGAGATGAAATTAGGGCCATCACACACATCACAGCTGCAGATGAAATTAGGACCATCACACACATAAAATGTAAAATATGTCTGTATATATCTGTATATAACATATTTTGGAACAGCCCTATGCCTGGTGTAAAAATATGTTCTGATAATGTCAAGGCCTTTCTTCAGGGAGGACACCTATGCCCAGATAGACTCTGCTGCTGCTTCCCCTCGTAGTCATCTACTTCCTTACTAATTTGGTTTCTTAACCTTGGCTCAGTTCTCGTTGTCACCTTATAAACAGACAGGAGATGCAATGGGAAGGGCAAGAAAAGCAACAGCAGTATCAGTGGGTGAGCAGGGCAAACACAGGGGTGGCAGATCGGTGCCAAGTGAAAAAGTGAATCTGGCAATGAAGGAGGTGGTGGCAGTGCCATTTGAGACTGCACAAGCAAGTGAGGCAGTGGTAGCACCAGTGTGGAGGGAAAGATTGCAGGAGTTGTCATGGGCAACTGAGGAGGGGGGAAAAGCAGATAAAAGTAGAAACCTTCCTCCACAAATTTGTTTCTGTTCCCTACTTGTCAGAGCATATTACTTGTTTGCCATCAGATACCTGAAGACTGTAACTATGACAGCAGTCCAGTAATGGAGTCACTGTAAATTTTAAGATGTTAACTGAGTATTCCAGTCTTTATGTCTACATCTCAGGCACATGTAATTCCTGCAATCCATATTGTGTCCAAATTCAGTCTGTGGGTGATCCTCCTTTGTATTTGAGCACTACAGTTAGGGGAGAATTATGAGGTCAGTGTGAAAGATACTTTCTACAGGATGACATGAATAAAGTCGGCATTGGTTCTATCGTGGCATCTTTTACAGTAAGGAGACTGTTACTTGTGTAGGTCCACCAACAGCTACTAGTCAAATGACTAAAGAGATCTTGCACATGAGGGGCAGTAAACCACTGAACCTAGTACAACTAGGATAATATAAGAAAAAACCTTGGCCTCTGTGTCCTGTTTGTTGACTTTCAGGGCAACTAGTTGACCACTGAATAAACCAGGAAGCTGGACTAGGAGGACCAGTATTCTGTTCCATCAGGGGACCTGTTATTTTCCTGTGTTTACTGTTCTACTTTGTTTAACCTTTTGGGTGGTCACTTTTGGAATGGGGATAACAAACTGGTTCAATAAAATTTGGAATGAAATTGTAATAAAGTGGGAATAACAAACTAATTCAATAAAATATGTTATTTTGCATACAAGTACAAGAGTTTTACTCTGCATATTTGTACTAAAATCCTCAGAGATATGAAAATATTAGTCAAAACTTAGATTTTCACCCCAAATATACTTTTGAATTTGAAGTGTGTTGTTCTTTCTAATTGCCAAGCAAATAATTAACCATTATAACCTTATTAAAAAGAACCAGTAGAGAATACCGGTTAGAGTGCCTGACTTGGACTAAGGAGACCTGGTTCAAATCCTTGCTGATTCATGATGCTCACTGGGTAACTTTGAGATGGTCATTCTCTCTGATCATAATTTCACAGAGGTACTGAGAGTGTAAAAGAAGCAGGGGGAGAATTGTGTATGTCACCACAAGCTCTTTTCAGGATGGTTGGAATGAAAATACAATAACAGACTGATATATCTATTTAAAGAATTAAAATTATGCTGTCAGCAGAGGGCAGTCTGTTCACATGAATTGTAAACAAAGCAACTTCTAAAACATCTCCTTAAATTATTCCATTCATTTGGAATCAATGTGGCACAAACAGTTGTGGAAAGGAGATGATTACAAACATTAGATTCAATCTATCTGATTGTTAACAGATTGCATTCTTGTTAATTTTCTCTGTTCTGTGTAGGGCATGATTAAAACTATTCTGCAAGGTGAGAGAGATAGCACCTCCTTTTTCTTAGTTTACTTGATAACAGGTTTCCTTTCCTTTCAGCTAAACTAAAAAAAAAAGGCATTTTTGTGAGTCAGAGGAATGACCTTAGCATCAAGTACTGTGGGCCTGAGTAAAAGGTGCCCTTTCCTTCTGGAATGATCTTAGCACAATAAAAGATTAATATTGTAAAACAAGTCGGTATATATTTCAAAGACCAAGCTAGAAAGTGACAGAAGAAACATCATCCTTAACTCTTCTTAATCCTGAATTGCATACATAGTTATATTACATATGAAACTCTATAATAATTTTGTACTATAATTGTATAAAAAATGACCTTCATACTCAAAACCTTTCCAAGAAATTTACCCATCACATAGTGGTTTCCATAGAAACTAATGCAACTTCACAGAGGAACTAGCAAAAGCAAACCAAATTTAGAAGAAGAAAAAAACCCCTATATATACTCATAATTATGGTGGAACAGTTTGACAAAAAAAATATTAAAGGTTTATATCTTGCTCTTGCCCTGATACAGATGGCCCAAGCAAGACAAGTCTTGTCAAACCTCAGAAGCTAAGTGAGGTCGGCCCTAGTCAGTACTTGGTTGGAAGACCACAAAGGAAGTTCAGGTTCATCACACAGAGGCAGGCAATGTCAAACCACATCTGAACCACCTCTGGAAGTTGATCCGGAAGCTGAAGCTCATACAGCATGAAGCAGCTAGGCTCCTAGCTGGAGCTTCTAGCCGGGACCACATAACACCTGTCCTGAAAGATCTACATTGACTGCCTGTTAAGTACCGGATCATCTTCAAACAGTCTTGGACCTGCATACCTGTGGGACCACTTCTCCCCTTATTGCCCTCAAAGACCGCTCTGGTCCAACAGGTATCAGGGTCCAGGGATGTTCAGCTGGCTGCGACACGGATCAGGGCTTTTACGGCCCTGGCCGCGGCCTGGTGGAAAGCTCTCCCTGATGAAATCCAGGCCCTGTGGAGTCTGTCTCAGTTCCACAGGGCCTGTAAAACAGAGCTGTTCCACCAGGCCTTTTCTGTCGGGACAGCCAGGCATCCCTTTCCTTAGTGTCATTCGTGTCCCCATCTGGATGTGATGTACACATCTGGTTTTATATTTGCATGTCCCCTCATAGGTTTTCTGCTACGTTATTTATTGTGACTTGTTTGAAAGCCTTTTAATGTATATATTTTTGCATTAGTTATTATACTATATTGTTATATATGTTTTATTGGAAGCCACCCTGAGTCCTCTGGGAGATTTGACAGGGTACAAATGTAACAAACAAACAAACAAATAAACATCTGCATTGGAAACTCTGTAGGGTCACCATAAGTCAGCAGCAACTTGAAGGAACTTTCCACCATTGTTCTTGCTTTTCCACTACAATACTGGACCCTCAGGACAGGTTACCACAAAAGACCCCAACTAGTAATTCTAATAAAACTATCAGCAAATAAAATGTATTCCTATCACTGTGGCCTAATTCATTATCCTAGTTCAAAACATATATAGCCCTCAGTCCCTGCTGAATCTGGAACCCTGAAATGTACCCCTATACCCATATTTGAGTTCTTCCAATGCAACCAAAACTCAGGAACAGTTATGACACCAAGCCCAGGTGGAAGGTATCCTTAGATAAAGTTTTGGCAACCTGAGGCCTCCCTTCCTCATCTCCGCTCTAGAAGATAAATTGTTGACATGTGCATTCAGGTTCAGGGCTTCCACACATGCACCAGAGATGCTGGAGCAACAGCCTTGCTCCAGCCTTACAAACTGAAGACTGTGATTTCCTCTATAGACTCAATCCATCTGCTAGGTCTGGTTTAAATCTTCTCACCTGCTACCTGAAAGCCATTAATATTACTTCTCATCAGCAATGGACAGCTCCACTGGCCTTCAGCAACTGAACTGCCCAACCAAACCTAGCTCAGCAAACCTTTCTCTTTTAGACACATCCCTTGCCTCTCTGCACAGTGGGAAAAGTACAAAAGGGAATAAGGAAACTGTAATTTGAGGGTCTTCACTAGATTCTTCTTAAACTTTGTTCCTTTCATACCATGCATCTAATTCTCTCCCACTGTTCCTTCTGAGTCAACATGAGAGTTACTGCCACAGTCATATTTTACTTAGCCATATGGAGACAATGGTTGTTTACAGCAGAGAAGGGGACATGTTTCAGCACTTCAGCAGTGTTTGCAGACAAAAATTCTTAAGCTCTATGCCTCACTTCCAATTTAAATAAATATCTTAGATAAGAACATGGGGGTGGGGATCAGACCCAGCTAGATACTTTAAGTTGCCAATATTGGATTGGATGGATTAGTAATTTGACAATAAGGATTTTTCATTGGAGAGAGAGACAGAGAAGTCTTCTACATCCAACACTCTAACTACTACATCATGCTGGCTTTGCACCATTATTTAGTGATAATGGTCAAGAGAATGGGCATGTTTTATGTGATGACAAAAGGATGACTCCTTAAACCTCTAAGCCAGAGATGGCTTTTCCAATGTTCTCAGTACTACGCAAAAATTGATGAATAAGAATCTGATGCCTGGACAACCCAGGGTTAGTGAAACTGTGATTTTCAAATAATTAACCCATCACCTACAAGAAGGCTTGTAATAGCTTAGTGTCAACAGCTGTTGTGATAAGAACTGAGACAGATCACCAAGAACAGGAGGGACTTACCCATGTTGGTATTCAACAAGCATTGCAGAATTCAACATCTCTGGCTAGTGGAGATTCACAGTGAGATTATGTTGACATCAAATACAAATCTAAAACCAATGAGGGGAAAAATCTATAATCATTTACAAGCCTAGACTACAATGCTAATGAAACTTTGAAAACTCAATCCATCTCTTTTATATAAATAAAGCTCCATCAGTATGTTCCATTATCTTCAAGGTCATAAACATTACACACAATTTTAGTTTCATGAATGATTTGCAGAAAGAGGCAATACTTTGCATCCCACAAATGATTTCTGAAAAAGAACATAAGGTTAAAGCAAATATGCTGGGAGGGATTCTCTAGATACTTGCAAAGATTTTTAGCCACAGCATCAATGCCGGCATTAAGAACTCTTTGGCAGCTCTTAACTATAGCTGTGAAAAGTCCTGCAAATCCAGTTAGCATGACTTTTTTGTATGACTTTTTAATTAGTATGACTTTTTTTCTTATTCATTTTATTAACCTACATATTTTTTGGCCTGTATGTTCAATTGTAATCTTTCTATGTTGGCTTTTAATTTTATACTATATACATTTCCCATAACAGGATGACAATAGCTTAGGAAAGGGTTTGAAAGAACCATGCATAATGTATGCTGGTGGATATTGTCTGAAAGGGTTGATCATGATTTGTTTATTGAAATGGAAATATAATTAAAAACATTAAACTCTTACACACACACCCCTCCACAAGCTGAGCACCCAGCTATGGCACCACAGCCACACCCAGCTTCCACTCCCAGGGAGGATTCCTGTGGTGTGAGGAGGTCCGCAATGAAAAAATGTTTCCCCATTGCCAAGCAGCCTCTATTGGGCTCCTCAGACGTGCACCAGTGTATTAGGTAGATTAAGTCTGAACGAGATGCCACCAATGCAATGGGGCAAAAGGCCAGGAGGGATCTGACTAATATCTGTCCCTCCCCAGCCATACCCCCAGCCTGCTCCCACTAAGCCAGAGGCATAGGCACAGGGACGCTGTTACAGCGTCCTGCATTGCATCCCAGTGCTGGAGGGGGGAGCAATGGCAGCTGCACGCTAACATAACCAACTCTTCACTGGGATAAGTTCTCCTGGGGAGAACAAATCAACGCAGCAGTGTGCTCCTTCCACAAGTGGATTCCTCTCCCCCCCCTGCCCCAGATGGGGCTTTACATCAGTTATGTTAAATATTGTATGACAGTGAGTGGTTCAGGTACATTAAGGTATATCAATCCATTCCACCACAACACATCAGGGCTACACAACTATTCATGATACATAGTTCACAGGTCTTTTATCAGTAGCGAAATACTAAGAGTTTGCCATTAACAGAGTTTATCTTGTGCTTTCCCTGTTCCATCTCTAACAGGAATATTGATCATCATTATAGTTTTTATTATGTGCTGATATTGTCCTCCTGTCTAGGCATATGAAATAATCAAATGTACATTTCACTCATTTATTCCGTTTATACCATTTGGCAGCAGAGTTTCAGAATACTATTAACTGACTGCATCCATATTTGCCACTTATGCATACAAGCAAAAACTTAATTCTGCATAACACATTCTTTGAACTTTTGTTAAATGAAAAATGTTTAGACTGAAGGACATCAGGTTTTAGGAAAGGGATAACTTGCAGTTCATCTACCTTTCTACTAGCTCAGGGGTAGGGAACCTGCGGCTCTCCAGATGTTCAGGAACTACAATTCCCATCAGCCCCTACCAGCATGGCCAATTGGCCATGCTGACAGAGGCTGATGGGAATTGTAGTTCCTGAACATCTGGAGAGCCGCAGGTTCCCTACCCCTGTACTAGCTGGTTTAAACAAAAACAAATATAACCAGTATAAAAATTGGCTAGGTAGTTATAACAAGCAAACATTATCTAAAGATCATCAAGGAAGAATTATCAAAAAATTATTTATAGCTGCTTCAGCCAATAGGGACAACTGACCATTAGGAAGTAAAGAGAACTGCAGTTGGGTGGGAAGGAAGGAGAAGAGATGGTTAGTAACAGACTTTGCTGTCAAGCATTTTTATGAGATATCCTCAAAATGACAGGACACAGTTTTAGATAATGAGATATATGTTAGTGTGTGTAATGCTGAAAGCAGTTGAAGGAAATCTGATTCTTTGTACCTGTTAAGCAACATTTGTGCCACTCACTTGGGCCCCTTCCACACATGCAGCATAATGCACTTTCAATCCACTTTCACAATTGTTTGCAAGTGGATTTTGCTATATCACGCAGTAAAATTCAGCTGAAAGTCGATTGAAAGTGCATTATTCTGCATGTGCAGAAGGGGCCCTGGATGAAATCCATAGCAAGTATAACTGAATCACTTTACCTCAAGTTTATTTTACAAAACAAGCCTTTCATTTGTTCACCGTTTGTGCGTGAGGCATTAACTCACACTTGCTTAGGGCAGACATTGAGGCTTTCCCCACTACAGAAGGGAGCTAAGGTCGACTCGGTTCCCTTCAGTGGAGGGCGATTCCAGGCTGTCCCCACAGCAACTGAGTTGGCCCCCTGGAACCCAGCTAAGTGGGCGGGATCATCTTGGTGCCTGTTTCGCTCCTCGATCGTGATTGGCACTTGTGTTACGGCAGGAAACGGGAGCGTTCTTTTTTTTTTTACAGTTTTTACAGTTTACAGTTTACAGTTACGTGCGCTTTCTGCCGCCACGACTCTCCCGTTCTGCGCATGCCACAAAAGCGGCTCGTGATTGGTTGAACGGATGAAGTGTCGTTTTGATGCTTCCCCACTTCGAAGTGGTATCGACCTTGTTCCGGCAGAAAAGTGTAGTTCATAACTGCGACAAGGATGTTGCAGTTCTGCGGGGGGGGGGGGGCTGAGACAAAACAATGTTGATCTCGGTGGCAGTGGGGATCCACTGAGGCAAACCTAGGTAGAAACCAGTTCAACTCTGTCAGTGGGGAAAGCCCCATTGAGAAGTTTACAAAACAAGGCCTATTTTATCCCCATTAATTTTTTTCTGGCTACTGTAAAGAAGGGAAAGATTACCCCAAGAGGAGTCAAGTAAGGTTTAGGTTTCCAAGGATCTTTCCCTGTACATCATACCTTGTTACCAAAAGCTAGACTTTAGGTATTATAAAATTATTTCATATATAGCCTTATATGAGACAATGAGTTTCAGCCCTCTCTATCTTTGTTGTACTTACCATTCCCTACCTTTCAATATGAATTGAAATTTATGAAAATAAATGCCTACATGATTAAAGAATTCACCATGGAAAAGGTAAATCTCACTGTAAATTGTTGCCTGTGTGTGCAGTAGAAAGACTTAGTAACTTTGTCTTTTCATGTATAGGATGGGGTGAAGAGCTTCATTCACATAAACCAAGCCTGTATCTTACTGATTTCACTGACCTTTATTCCTTGGTAACAAAAAATGTAGCCCAAAAAGTAGTTCCATGTTGATTTTTTTAGAGTCACAAAGACTTTGTTTCTTTTTTCCTTTGGCATAAATAACATCTGTAATTGTCCACATCTTCAGAATTCATAAATTTTTCAGCATGTAAATGGTTGAGTATTTCTATAGTTTTTATCCTAATATTAATTTTTCTATTCCCTCTGTGATTGTTATAACTTAATTGGTGTTTATTATGTAGTTCCCTACTAATTATATGCTTGTATAATTGCCAAGTTTGTCTTTCTAATGTCTGGTATGTGCCTATTCTCCAGCTCTTCATTAATTTTTACAATATGTTTTGACAGGGTAATAACTCTAGAGACTGTTCTCCCAGCTACTGATTGAATCTTTTTGCTTATTAAAAATGGGTCGTCCCCCCCAAAACATATTCTCAACTTGGAATAAAATGGCATGAAAACTATTGTGAAAAGTAAGCAGATTGTGATCCAGAGAAATAGGCCCCTACATGAAGCAATTGCTGTATCTGGCATGAATAAGGGTCGTGCCTTGGGATGTATGTCTTCTGAACTTCATGTCCTTTATCTCTTGAAGGGATTATATTGTAGTATTATATTAAATATTTAGTGTATGATATCTTCATGGGCATGGGTTTTCATGGCTGTCTAGTATCCCCCTGTTGCTTTGCTTTTTATAGATCCCAAATGAGGTTCCTACCTACTCCTTGAGCTGCTCAAAGTCTGGGGTGGAATCCCCACTGAGAAATTAAATCTAGATACAACCAGGTTTCAAAAGAAATGGCACTTTTTCATTGAGGTTTCACCCTCCCTACTGCAGCATGTTTCTGGTGAAGTCATTGATGTCTATCATGGATTCAAACAACGTAAAAGATGTTAAGCTACAATGCAATGTGTATACACAATATCATTGGATGCAGAAGCTAATACTCTTGTACAATAATTTGAATTAAATCAGGCACTGCAGTGTAGTAAACATACTCTTGTCTATAGCAGATACCTTGCTTTGGATGCTTTCAAAATTAAATAGTTATGAATCTAAAAGCAAGCAGCAGTTTCTGGTTTGCTTCCAATCAAATGTTCCAAAGCATCATAAAAAACCTAGAAAAATATTCATGTTGCTAAATCCTAATGCTTGCACACAGTTTTTTCCCCTTTCTCATTCATTCTGGCCACCATGTGATCATAATTTACTATTTTCTCCTACATTGAGCATATTTCTTAAAATATGGAATTAAAAGAATTGAATTTTCATTCAAATTTTCATATGCCCCATAGTATCCCTATCATGTATCAGACTGTTTTTATGGAAAAGTTGGGAACTAGTGGCACATTTATACATGCTTAGCATGATTAATACAGTAGGTGGGTTGACTGCACATTTATAATTTGACCCATTTGAGACCTAATTCACTTGCTTCATTTCAGTCTCTCCATATGCTTTTGATTCAGTACCAGGTTATACAGAACATTTTATTTGGATTCCACTCCTGAACAGCTATCAAAATATGTCCAGGCTTCTACAGATCTCTCCACCCTGGAAGATCCTGCACTTCTGTGAGTTTCAACTAACAGCTGTCTACCCTCTGCATCTTCCGAAATTGAACGATACTTCACCCATCCATCCATATCCATTCATACATCAGCTCCCTTGGGCTGGTCACAGTTCTCTCAGAACTGTGTCAGCCCCACCTACCTCACAATTTGTATGTTGTCAGGAGAGGAGGGGAAGGAGTTTGTAAGTTGCTTTAAGATTCCTTTCGGTTGAGAAAAGCAGGGTATAAATACAAAGTTGTTTTCTTCTCCCCTGAGCTGGAAAAGAGTCACTTCTCAAAGGTATGATGGCTTCTTGAAGAGAGTTATTAGAAGACCATTTTGTAATAGAAGAAATATCTATAGCCAGTTAAAAATAATCAACATATTTTTGTCACAGGCTTGCCTCCCATCAGGTCTGCTGTTTAGGCCAAATCCAGTGTGACAGTTCTATTGTTGGTGTTGGGCAGTCACACAATGTCAGCCTAACCTACTTCTCAGAATTGTTATAAGGGTGAAACAAAGGAGAGGAGCATGATGTAAGCTGCTTTGAGTCTCCACTGGAGAGAAGGGTGGGATATAGATAAAGTAAAAAAATAAAGTAAATATTTAGAGTGCTGGAAAAGCAATTGACAGTTACACATTTGTTCCAGACAGAAGTTTAAGTTGGTGCAAGAAGCTTACCAGTACCCAGTACAATGACATTTCTAAGATTGTACATGGTATAAATATTTGCAGCTGTCAACCACATCCGTGATCTATGCTGTGGACATGTTTTCCAAAATACTTCCCAAGCACTTACTGGTGGAAAAAGTTCAATTCCATGCAACATTTGCATTACAGACTAAGCGAAGACCACTTCTGGTGTTCCAAGCAACTCAGTTCTACAGAAACAGTAGTGGGTTCTTCTCTGATCTGATAACCTACAAGCTTTGCAATAATGTCAAGTGGGTACACTGTGCTAGACATGGAGCTTTTCTTCATTCTTTTTGTTGTCACTAGTAAGTCCATATTACCTCATTTTTTTCTTTTTGCATATGCTTTACTCCTTCTAATGGTCACTTCGTTATTACAGTGCTATATCTCTGGTGTAGTTCCCTGCACTTGTGTGGAAAAGAAAAAAAAGCAATACAGGCACACAAGTCATGAAAAGAAGAGTGCATAAAACTCCATGGTAGACACATGTGCACTAATATATCTTGAGATTGGTGGGTCATGTGCACAACCAGGGTTGCTGAATGCCTGGGTTTTCCTTATTATGCATACTTGTGGAGCTCTTCTGCAAGCCAAAACTCATTTCTTGAAAAGTTTACTTGTAGTTGGATTGGAGCACATGTATGGAATTATTTTGTTCTGAAACCAACTTTGTTGCTTAACCAAACTCACTGTTTCCTTATTATGCATACTTGTGGAGCTCTTCTGCAAGCCAAAACTCATTTCTTGAAAAGTTTACTTGTAGTTGGATTGGAGCACATGTATGGAATTATTTTGTTCTGAAACCAACTTTGTTGCTTAACCAAACTCACTGTTGATCATATTTGATCAAGTTGTTTGATCATGGAACTTTTCAGTGGACTTACTGTCTTCTTTTTAAGTACAGTAGAGCAATTACTACTGTCATTCCTTACCTAGCAATACAAACATCATTAAATGCATTGTAACCATAAATCATAAGAAATGCTTAGCTGTTAGTATAATGAATCAACACAGCAGTGTCAAGGCTACTTTATCATGAGGCTTAACTGCTAAGGTGAAGCAGTAGAATCAAGTATTCTATAGTGGATTTTTGTTTTTGCTTTAACATCAGCACTTAGAGTGCTTTTAATTAATGTCTCCTATTATTCTTTCAGTCCTGTATTTGTGGAAACCTAATATAATGGTTCTTTTATTCATAAACCACTTTAGGGATAATACAATTGACTGACATTTTGAATGTTCTCAGCAAAACAATCTGCGAAAATTAATGGAAGGTTTTTCAGCAAAATAAATAATTGCTGAAAATAAATCCTAAAAATGAAATGAACTGGCAACTGTACACATTTTACATAATCTGCATAACATGATGTGACAGGAGTGACTGGCGCTGAATCGAGACCAGAGTGATGTCCTGGTGATTAATGGACTATGACTATATGTTATATTGACACATCAAGACTATCTGCCAGGATTCTAACCTCAGTGTGAGAATGGATTCAACTATTCATGGAAACTTGAATGTCTGGGTTGTAGAAATGTTCATGGGCTCATTTCTTAAACCTCACCTGATGAAACGATTGCATGCTTATGAGGACTTGTGATAACCATCAATCATATTTTTGACATCTTTTCCAGTCTATCTTTGTTTACTTTGCACATTTAGATTACACATACATAGAAAGATGAAGAAATCCCGATCTAGTCCCCCCTACCCCCTATAATAATAGTACTAAATGAAAAAAAAGAAAAGAAAAAAGAAAAAACACATACACACCTCCCTACACGTATATAGGGTGACTTCCAGCTACCTCACTATGGATCCAAACATAAATCTAACTCCATGCTTATAATTAATATCTACATTTTTTTACTTTTAGTCTTTCTTATAAAATTGCCTTAATCCAACATGCTGTTTTCATTTAAGTCTCGAATCCTGCAGTTGTTTCTCTGTTTGTATCAGAAAGTAGTCCACGAAGGATTTCCAGTCTTTCAGAAAATTGTCCGTATTCTTGTCTTTTATAGCTGCCATCAGCCTTGCCATTTCTGCATACTCTGTGACTTTCAAGATCCAGTCTTGTTTTGTTGGACTTTTATTGTCCCTCCATTTGTATGCATATATAATCCTTGCTGCAGTTGTTATATCGATAAAAATGTTCTGTATTGATCAGGAATACTTTCCCCCATCAACCCCAACAGAAATGCATCAGGTGTTTTTTCAATTGTTATTTTCAAAATCTTTTGCATTTCTTTTAAAATCATATCCCAAAACAATCTTGCCTGTTTTCATGTCCACCACATATGAAAAAATAACCATCTTGTTGATATTTCCAGCATTTATTTAATATGTATTTGAAATGTTAGGAACAAGATGTACCAGACCACGACCACACAACCCGGAAAACTCAGCACAACCAGTTGAATCCGGCCATGAAAGCCTTCAACAATATATTTGATATTCCTTTATACATTTTAGACAATTTTTGGGTGTTAAATACCATGTATACATCATCTTATAATAATTTTCTTTCAAGTTATAACAAGCTGTAAATTTCAAATCTTTTCCCATGATCTTTCCCATTGTTCTATTCTTCTCCCCAGATTTTTAGTCCATTTTACCATCACTGATTTTACTCCCTCTTTCTCAGAATCCCACTTTAATAACATCTTGTACATTTTGGTAATCAATTTATCATCATTAATACATAGGTTACTTTCAAACTCTGTCATCTGAGTGGCAAAACCTGCATTTTTGTTGTCCGCTTTAACTGTTTCTAGCAATTGATAATAATGAAACTAATTTTTGAATACATCTTTTAATTCATCCAGTGGTTTAAGCTCCCATTTCTCATTCTTGTACAACAACAATTCTCTGCAAGTAAGCCATTTCTCCTGGATATTCACTTTGCTTGTTTTTAATTAAAAAAGAGACTTAGGCTGATTCCGCATGGGCTAAAAACAGCGGCGTAAAAATGGTGTGAAAACAGTATAAACCCTTTTACACCATTTTCACACTGTTTTCACACTGCTGTTTTTGGCCCATGCGGAATCAGCCTTATAGTCATTGAAGGTTCCTTAAGTCTTTAGTTCTTTAAGTTCATCAAACAGCCAATCTTCGCACTTTATTGTTTTCTCCAATTGGAGAGGTAACTTCTTAGTTATACATCCATATATAATTAATCTTGGTAGAAGAAATCTAGTTTGAAGCAGTGTGATTTCTTTCGGTTCCACAGCTGAGTTTAGTCAAGATGGTGAATCCACTCCCAGATTTCACTCTAGGGCAGAAAGAAGCATCCTCTGACACCGCCTTTTCCCAAGGAAACCTTTATGAGATATGTGGTTGATCTCAAGTCTATCTTTTTGATCTGGAGATGACAATCAAGCTTGAGAAGCCTCTCAAACCTGACAAACCCCCAGCTGGATCCCTCTGCTTTCACAGAAAGCTGCAGTCACTTCAATCCCACATCGGAAGTTTGTATTTTTGACATCTTGGATATAGACCTCTACAATGTATCTTGTTCCACCTTGGTCAGAAGTGAAGGGTAATGAAGGAACCTCACAAAGCAGATTCAGAGTTCTGGAACTGAGCAGCAGCAAGAACAAAGACATAGTAGGAAAGGTGACAAGGCATATAGCAAGGTGAAAATTTATGAAATATTAAACTGGGTCTAAATGAAATTCCCACTCATATATTAGATTTCTACATTTGAGTCTACATCCTTGTTTGGTCAGGTTCACCATGTGGTGAAAATGCGCAGAGGAGCTGTGTTGCAGGAATGCATATGCTGTATGCCAAAAGTTCCAGGTTCATTCTCTGGCATATCTCGTTAAGAGGGTCTCAGACAGGCAGGTAGTGACAAAGACCTTTTCTGGCTTCTGAGATTTTGTTCAAGTGCTGTCAGTCAGAGTAGACATTGTTGAGCTAGATGGACTAATACATGGCAGCTTCATACGTACTCTAAACAAACTAGTCAGGGTTTGCAGAACTAAGCAAATGTGAACTTACCCATTTTCAAATGTAAGCATGGAAAAGAAATTGACTGTCATGGTTTTTCCGGGCTGTGTGAGCCTGGTATGGTAGTTTTAGCTCTTAATGTTTTACCTGCATATGTGGTTGGCATCTTAGAGGCATGGCATAGTGTAAGAGTAGAAAAAATAGCCTCTCGTTTTAAGATCAGAAGGTCTTTTGGGTTTCAATGATATAGTATGATATAGCATTAAAAATTTCATGCATTTACATAATATCTAACTAATTTATACCAAGTTTTGAAGTGCAAATTGTGTTTCTCTCTAAAAAATTAGAATGAAGAACAGGAAACAACAACAATTTACACTACGGGCAAAGAAGGCCTATTTTGTCACAAGAAAGATTTTAAAATTTGCATGTTTCATCCACACAGTGAGGTGTTAATGAATTATATTTTTCCCCAGATGGATATGTTAAAGTATCTGGAGCTATATTATAGCACAACTATATACAAATACTGTACAAAGAAAAATAGCCTGGTTCAAGGTCATTTTAGTTGCTGCAAGTTCCTGATTATGTTATTACAGTTTGTCACATCTATTTGTTTCAGAGCTGATTGAATTTAATGGCAACAATTCCAATACATTTCCACAGATTTCCACATAGTCCTGTGTTTCCGTATGGAGTCCATAGAGTTACAGACAGGTAAATAAACATGCTTTATTTTCAAAAGAGAAAGGTATATACAAGGCACTCTTCTAATCTGTTAGGTTACTCATAACATGGGAAGTGAGATTTTATAAGAACAAAGAGGTCTAGTAGGGAGAATACATTCTCTACCACAAATTACTTTTCAAAATAATTATTTCTCACTATTTCAATCCCAAAAGTTATAACAATGTTTTGAAAATTAATTAAAAACTACCTAATGAATGAAAATACTAATATATGTGTGAGATTGGGATATCCAGTAGGTGTACCCTACAACAGCAGCTCACCAAGCTATGTTTGGGAGCCTTAGCTCAGAAAGGAGGGGATTCAGTCATCTGTTTCCTCTTGCTGCTCAAAAGGACGCAATAGCCCTTGTCTCTCTATGGGGGTCTGGAGAGATGGCAGGGGAGCAGGGGTGTAACAAGGCAGCCCTGGGCAAACTGTAGCCCTGGGCAAAACCTGAGTTGGATGCCCCCCCCATGGGCGGCCACTCCACCACGACCAAAAATTTTTTTGCACCAGGACATTGGTGCCTACAGGGGTTGAAGTTTTTAGACATATCAGCACCAAAATTTCAGCATATCATCAGGAGACTGTCCTTATGCTACTCCCCAAGTTTGGTGAGGTTTGGTTCAAAGAGTCCAAAGTTATGGACTCCCAAAGGGGGTGCCCCATCCCCCATTGTTTCCAATGGGAGCTAATAGGAGATGGGGGCTACAGCTTTGAGGGTCCCTAACTTTGGCCCCCCTGAACCAAACTGCACCAAACCTGGGGGGTATCATCAGGGCAGTCTCCTGATGAGTCCCTGAAAGAGTTGAGACTGTGCCCTCAGAAATGTGCCCCCCAGCCTGCAACCCCCATGGACAGCAATACAGAAAACTCAATGCAGAACAAAGATTCTTGGGCAAATTTCTGGGATGTTCCTGCAGGGGGCGCATTTTTGGATGTATCGGCACCAAAACTTCAGGGTATCATCTGGAAACTGTCCTTATGGTACTCCCAAGGTTTGGTGCAGTTTGGTTTAGGGGTTATGGACCCTCAAAGTGGGTACCCCATCCCACATTCTTTGCGAAGAAGATGGGGCTACCCTTTTGAGGGTCCATAACTTTGGACCCCCTGAACCAAACTGCACCACACCTTGGGGGTGCCATCATGACAGTCTCCAGATGATACCCTGAAATTGTGGTGCCGATACATCCAAAAATACACCCCCTGCAGGAACATCCCAGAAATTTGCCCAAGAATCTTTGTTCTGCATTGAGTTTTCTGCATTGCTAGGAGACTTTCCTAATGATTCCCCCCAAGTTTGGTGCAGTTTGGTTCAGGAGGGCCAAAGTTATGGACCTTCAAAACTGTAGCCCCCATCTCCTATTAGCTCCCATTGGAAACAATGGGGGATAGGGGCACCCCTTTTGGGAGTCCATAACTTTGGGCTCCCTGAACCAAACCTCACCAAACTTGGGGGGTAGCATAAGGACAGTCTCCTGATGAGACCCTGAAATTTTGGTGCCACTAGCCTAAAAACTGCACCCCCTGAAGGCCAAAAATGGAAAACCACTAAAAATACCCAAAAACGAACCCAGCATTTTGATGCCCCCCACAAGGTGATGCCCTGGGCAGCTGCCCACCTTGCCCAATGGGCATTACGCCAGTGCAGGGGAGACCTCCTTGGCACAACTTTGGCACAACTGAGCAACCCCACGCTCTTCCTCCCATAGGTGGGCAGTAAGGTTACCAATTGCCATAACATGGAGTTCTCTCTTCTACAACAGATCTCCTGACTATATACATAAGTTGTCCTATTTCAGAGTGCAGACTCTATGGCAGGGGTCCTCAACTTTTTGAGTTTGTGAGCACAGTGGTGACACCCCACCTTCTGATTTAGAAACTAGAGACTTAAATTTTATTCCCTGCAAACTTTTCTTTTTAAATTGTCATTTTTATAATTATGATTTTTTGGGACTACTTAGAATTCTAGTTATTAATGAGGGCAATTCTTGGACTCAAGGTGATAACTACATTTGTCCTTCATTGTTTCCTTGTTTTCTTTCTCTCTTGTCATCACTATCACAGTAACAAAATTACTAAAGACATGGGGCCTCAGCAAGTGTAACAGTTACAAAACAGGTTTCTTGTTTGAGTGATTCAGACATAACATGGAACAGACAGAAGAGGAGTTCGGATTTATATTTTTATCTACCATAAGGAGTCTCAAAGTGACTTACAAGTTCCTTCCCTTCCTCTCCCCACAATAGATACCTTGAAAGGTAGGTGGGGCTGAGAGAATTCTGAGAGAATTGTGACTAGCCCAAGGTCACCCAGTAGACTTTATATGTAGAAATGGGGAAAACAAATTCAGTTAATCAGATAAGAATTGCTGTTCATGTGGGAGTCAAACCTGGTTCTCCAGATAAGAGTACACCACTCTTAAAGATTATCTTATAACTGTTTATGACAGGGAAATAGCCCTCAAACCTACTCATCCACAAAATACCTAAAAGTGCCTAATGACCTTCAAAAGGTGGTTAAACAGGTTCATGGAGCAAACGTTTACCATTGGCTAGCCATGGTGACTAAACAGAATCTTGACAGGCAGAAGCAAAAGGTCTCTGAATTCCCATGCAGAGGAAGCAGCCTAGGCCTCTATGCCCTGTTAGTTTTGTCCTACGGGGCAACTGGTTGGCCACTGTGTCAACAATACGCTGGACTAAATGGACCACTGGTCTGATCCAAAACCTTTTCTTATTTTCTTATGCTTGAAGAAGAGTTCAGTAGGAAGTCAAGATTGTGATCCACACATAATTTCATATTTCATTAAGGACACTGTGAGTGGAAGAGGGAAGAAGAGATTCAGCAAATGGAAAAGGGTTATCCCAACCGTTTATTAAAATGATCTCACCATCACTATGAATGTGTCTATGCACAGCATAGCATGGAGAGGGCATTTTGTATTCCATATGAACAGGAGCAGGGTGCCATTTACCTGCTTATTCTAAATATATAGAGATTATGAACTGCAATTTGTAATTGCTCATGTAAGAGTGAGTTGTGTGTGAGAGAAGGCCTGTTTTGTGTTTTCTGCCTGCATTCCTGCATCACTAATTAGTAGTCCACTTACATACTACACTTCATTTTGTTATTATCTTTGAGGATTGCTATGTGCTTCCCTGTGTTCTACCCTTCTGCCTTCTCCCACTGTGTAAGTAATAATTTTAATTGGAGATAGTTTCTCCTGGCTACCTGAAATTTGGTAGAGAGGAGCTCGTGCATTATGAAGTACAATGTGTTTTTTATTGGGTGAAACCTAAAAGTTGCAGTAGAGTTTGTTGGTAAAATCAATAGAAACAGATTAAAATAATAATAATAATAAGCCTTTATTTGGCATAACAATAATCATAACACAATAAAAAACCTGAGATAAAAGGTATACAAATACAAAGGTTTAAGATAAAAGGTATACAAATACAAAGGTTTAAGATAAAATATAAATTATTGATTGTGCATCACCTCCAGTAAAAATTGTGCAACCAATTCACAAGTTTCATTGTCAGAATTGTCCAGAAGGAAAGGAAGTCTACTTGATTCTTCCATTTCACTAGGTATCCTAGAAAGAATGTTGGAATATTTTGATCTGATATTAGCAGATTTAGGGCAGCAAAGCAGTTGATGTGCCAATGTTTCAATTTGTTGTTCACCACAAGAGCATACCCTTTCGCTCATTTCCAAGTTGTTAAATCTACCACGCAATAAAGCGGAGGGGAAAACATTGAAGCGAGCAAGTGTGAGGGCTCTTCTCTGCATTGGATTAGTCAAAAAATACAAATAGGGAGCCATCCTGTTTTGATATAGGGGTATTGAAAGATGTAAGGGTGAACAAGTTTTCATAGCAGCCCTAAATAAATTAATCCATTCGCTTTCCAACAATTTTTGTTTTAACAAGTTGTAGGATTCTGAACTAGATAGCGGGAAAAGCGAGTCGAGAGATATACCAAGTGATTCAATCTTTCTTTCGATCAGAGAGAACCATGGATTAGCCTGAGTATCAGACAAAAGTAGGTGAATCAGCGAGTGCTCATCATGCGAGAAATGCAGGCGAGACAGAGAAATTTTCTCCGCATTGCAACAAGGCTCCTTTAAATGGACTCCAGAAGGAGATCACGTAAGATTTCAGCCACGTATCCAGAATAACAACATACTCTTGAAAAATAAGAACTTTGTAAATGTCAGGATAATATCCTATGACTATGGTTTTGGATACAAATATATGAAGAGCAGGACTAATACGTTGGACTGTTTTGAGTGTGCACTAAACTGAGAGTGAACTGTTTGAGCACGCGTGAGAAAATCCCTGCGCTCCTTCCAAGGAAGTCTACTTGGAATAGAAATACAAATAAGCATTGTTGCACTTGTATTTTATGTATGATTAGAAATATAAGAGGGTAATACATTGAATGCCACTTTTAGCAGCATACGTGTGTCTTGTATAATTTTTCCGGTCCGTTTTTTGACACCTCTTTCTCCCCAAAAAAGTGGCTGTTTGGCTCAGCCGATCTACCTACTATCCATAAATTTCCATCTGAAAAGGAAGTAACAGAGAAATTCTAAGTAGTTCTAACCAAAATCCTACTCAATATTTAATATGGCTTACTCCCAGTTTAGTGTTTTTAGTATAGTCCTAAGTGTAACTCTTTCAATCTATTCTTCTCAATATTCTTCTCAATTCTTCTATCTTTTCCTTCCATCCCCAAATACTTTATTTCTCCTCTTAAATACCTGAAATAATATTTCAAGAGAATCCAGTATTCATGTGGGAACTGAACTTTCCATAGCTCATGCTATGCTCTAGCACTTTCATGATGGATGACAAGGCTACACTGAGCCATAGATGTAAATAATGTTTGGTGCCCTGGGTATTATCCTTAAGATAATACTGTCAGCTGCCAACCATTCTTCTTCCAGATAATCAGGTCAGATATGCCTCACCACTCCAAATACAGTACAAAATCTCACACATAACATGGACCATATGGAAAACCTGTTCCATCACTCACTATTCATCATGAAGCAACAAGCATGCTAACATTCACCTCCCTACCTCTACCATTCCCAGCCTGCTCCATTGACCTTTCAGCACATAGCAGACATAATCCCTGACAATAAAATAACACAAAATATTCATTATATACATTAATGTGGAAAGTCCTCTAGAATCTCATCAGGTACTCCAATGACTGGCAGATCATCTATTTTCTTTGCATAGAAAAACCACTTGAGATTGCTTTGTATTGTAGCAAGACGGGTTCATGGTTTAGATTATACCTAGCAATTTGTATTATTATGTGCTGGTCTTTGACTGCAATAAAGAATTTGGCTGGATTATACCTAGCAATGTTTCTGCAAGGTAGATTATCTGCTGAGTCATTTTCTTCCTCATGATCTCTTCTGGCTCCCAGGCATTACATGGGAAAATGAAATAAGACAGTGAGGCTCAGGAATGACAGTCAGATCCAACCAGTGACATAGGTATAGATTTTTTATGGGGGGGTTCGGGGGTGAGGCCATGCCCCACCCACCCCTGGGGGTGTAGCCACGCCTCCCCAAGCCACATTCATGGCCTCAGTGCTTATAAGAAGCAGCTCTCCGAGGCAAGGGATGGCAGACTCCTGTGACCTGCCCCCCGCACTGGCTGGCCTCCCCAGCTGGCAGCCGGCAATCCCTTCTCTCTCCCCTCCAGGCAGAGGGGTAGCTAGGAAAAATGGAGCCCAGTACAAAATCTGAGGTTTGCGCACCCTCCCCCCCACTATGGGCGGCTGCTGTGATGCTGGAATCCACTCCCAAACAGCATCACTTTCAATGGTGTTTAAATTAGGGAGCCCAGATTCTCCTTTCAAAACCAATTTAATGGGAGAATCTGGGGTCCCCAGTAAAAATAACATTGAAAGTGATGGTGTTTTAGGATGGATTCTCCCCCACCCTGAAACAGCATCACTTTCAACATTTGAACTGGGGACCTCAGATTCTCACTTTAAATCCATGCTGAAGGGGGTGGGTTTAAAAAAAGAATCTGGGGAAATTTGGGGGGTGCCTGCTGTCAAGGGTACAATTGTTAAGCTTGCAGCACCAAACTTTTAGGGTATATTTAGGAGATTCTCCTGATGATACCACCCAGTTTTGGTGAAGTTTGGTTCAGGGGGTCCAAAGTTATGTAGCCCCATCTCCTATTAGCTCCCATTGGAAACAATGGAGGATGGAGGCACACCCTTTGGGAGTCCGTAACTTTGGACCCCCTGAACCAACCTTCACCTGGGTGGTATCAGCAGCAGACTATCCTGATGATACCACCTAGGTTTAGTGAAGTTTGATTTAGGAGGTCCAAAGATATGGACCCTCAAAAGGGTAGCCCCATCTACTATTAGCTCCCATTGGAAAAAATGGGGGATGGGGAACCCCTTTTGGGGGTCCATAACTTTGGACCCCCTGAACGAAACTTCACCAAACTTGGCTGGTATTATCAGGAGTGTCACCTAACGATAGCCTGAAATTTTGGTGCTGTTAGCCTAAAAACTGCGCCCCCTGCAGGCCAAAAACAAAAAAACCTATTTAAAATGCAAAAACCCACAAATGGGGGCGGAGCTTTGGACATGCAATGTGGGGGGTTGAACCCAAGAACCCCCCCTTACCTACATCCCTGGATCCAACTGGCATCTAACTTCTCACAAACAGTAAGAAATAATTCTGTGTGGATTTTGAAATTCATATTTGCAAATGATCACACTCAAACTTGATTTCCATCTTCACCTGCCACTTAAACAATATCAGTAAAGTACTGTATAAATGTCTTTTAAAGAAGTTACTCAGCATTCAATATCAGAGAAATTGTCTTGCAACTTTTCCAATTCATTCCTAAAATACTTTCCTGTGAGTGAGACCCTTTGCATTGACTTTATTCTCTGCAAATCTGCTTAAGATTGTACAATTTATTTCATTAAAACAAACACTTTCTTGTTACTTGAACTGACATATCTGTTTTTATACTTTAAATGAGACTCCTAATATTTTTAATCACCTTTCTATAAAATGTTGTACTGTGCTGTCTGAATATCTTACAGTGGCATGCTGAAGTTCATAATTACATCTGAGCTGAGATTTAAATCAAGGACTTCCAAACCCATAACTTGTACTCTTAACCACTAAATTACATCAATTTAAAGTGAATAACAAATAGAACTCCTTTGTTCATCTTTATATTTGTGGTTTCTGGACAGAGGATTATAATATTCTGCAGTCTTTGTTCTGGTTTTACATTTCCTTGAACAATATGACCTTCCAATCTTATAAGTCAGCCTTCAAATTCTCTTTTTACATCAGTCATGTATGCATGTTTTTGACCCAAACATCAAAATTACAGTGCAGACTTATATTTAGCTAAAAGTCACATGGTCTTCTCTAATCTAATTACAGCACTTCAAATGAAGTGAGGTCAAGGAGAAAAAACTGGGATAAGGATACCACAGTAGCAAGAGTACCCATTAAGTAATTGCAGGAGAGAGGTGTCCATCGTATGGCCAAAAAGAATGCAGCCTTAACTCTGATATAAAACACACTGATGAAAAGCTAGAGGATTACAGATTGCTGCTTCCATGACTACACAGAGGTCTCTGTTATTTTTTACTATTACTCTGTATGACTGCATATCATCTGACAATTCCTAGATGAAAATTAGAAAGCTTCCTCGTATGTATAAGAGGGGCTATGATCAGTGTTTAGCAATTTATAGTGCCATTCTAAACATTCTACACCCCTCTATGTCTGATGTGAAAAGACTTATCAGTGCAGTTACATCTCAAGGCAATAATAATAATAATAATAATAATAATAATAATAATAATAATAATAATAATAATAATACAAAAATAAAATTAATATGTTATAAATATATGCAAATATATATATGATTTAATTAATATAATTTCAATTTTACAGCTAAGAAACATTGAAGCAAAGCAATAAACTAGCCCAAGATCAGACAGTGACTTCAGGGGAGAGAATGACAGTTAAACAACAGAGTGTTTTCCTCTCATCACTACAGCATTCTCCTTGACCACACAAAATTAAGGAACATTGTGCACTTGAGCAAATGCACAAGGCCTATAACTGGCCATTAAGCAATTAGAACATCTCTTATCAGCACATACTCTGGCTGCTTCCAGACAGTAGCATGCAAAGTGTCTCCATCATGGCAATAGCAGCAAAAATCACAGGAATGAGTGGAAACAGCATACACATGTACCATTCCTGTGCCACTTTGATTTGTTACATCTCCAAGTTTTCTCATGCCTATGCACTGTATAGAAACCCTTCCCCCTACAGACACAGCCTGCAGCCCACCTTCAAAGCCCTTTTCTTTACCCAAGCCATGCTGTGGTGCTACAACTGTAATGCTTGGTAGCATTTTTAAAAGACCCTTTAAAGAACTGAAAGGGAATGTGGCGTGTACCTCTTTCATTTTAAATAAGTTTAGTTGGCCCCTCTCCATGATGGCTACAAAGGCACATCCTTCAAAGAAAATTGGGTTTATAGTTTCTCTGAAGTAAACGGGGAAAAAACTGGCAGTTAGAGGTACCCAGATAAAGAATAGCATCATTTATTGTGGGAGCCTCCTGCTTTTCATGTAAGGGAAAATCTCCGAGTGGAAGCTGCTTTATATTCAGTGGCCTACCTTGAGAAAAATGGTGCCTGTGGCATGTTCTGAAATTGTGCCCCTGCCCCACCCCAATACTGCACCCTCCCCCCCAAATTTTTCCCTACCCCAATATGTGCTGCTAGCAGTCAGGGGCATGGCAAAGCAGATGGCAAGCACAAGCATGGTCAGGTCACAGTCTAATCCGTCAAGGCAGGCAGCAGGTAAGGCTAGTCAGGTCACAGTCCAATAGTTCGAGAACTGAGGAGCAGGCCAGGAATCAATGCAGAACCAGGCACACAGAAGCGACAGGTAACACACTTGTTGCACCCAGGCAAAAGCAAGCTCACAGCAAGGCTTATTTAGAGAGCCTTGTTCAGGGGGCTGTGATTCTGCGAGGAGTTAGTCCTCATCAGACGCAGAGATTTCTTATCTCCCATACTTTGCTGCCAAACAAGCACTCCTTCTGCGGTTCTGCAGTAGCTGCCTCTGCTTCTGCCTTCTATGTACAGCTGGCTCGTCACTGAATTCCCTAGAAGAATTTGCAGGCTCCTTCACCTGTATGTCATCAGGCAGGGAAGGGCTGGGCGTTTGCTCTGCTGCCTGGTCTGGTTCCTGTGATGATGTTTCCCTTTGGACTTAAGACTTAGGTATGACACACTCAGCCTAGCCTTTCCTGGTCCTTCAACAAAACTGGCTATACAGCCTAATCACCCCCACTGAATTATACTGTTAGTTTTTGTTAGTTTTTTAGAAATTTCTGATGTGTAGTGTTGCTTTTATGCTGATTATGATGTCTAGGGAGTTTAATATCATTTCCCTCTCTGTGCATTTTAAAAAACCCTAAAAATTTAAAGACAACCAACCGAAAAATGGCTTTAGTTTTAATCTAAAAGCCAATTGATATATTGCACATTTATATGTTTATTTTTAACAGACAGCTAACTAGTGGATGGGTACTAGAAATGTGAGCTGCTACCACTGTTTCTCATCAGTATGTAATTTGCAAGTCCTGTGTAATTTGCCACTTTCAAAGATCAGAATCAAAATTTGAATTTTTCACAGAAACAAAATGAAATCAAGTGAATATTTTGAAGCACTGTATTTTTTTAAAAGGACTTTAATTTATGGTGACAAAATCTTCATTATACTGTGCACTCCATTAAATAAATCTGTCGCTTAAACTGGACTGCGTATTCAGATTGATGCATAAGATAAATGGAGACCTATGGATGGCTAATCAACAGTAATTAAGTGGCAGCTGGTTAGTGAATGATCAGTGAGGTACAAATGGAGGACATCTCAGTGACACTGAATCAAGAATTTGTTTAAGTAATGAAGATAGAACCTTCTGACCCCAAAGCAAGGTTCAACATGGCTACAGCATTGTTGTTTTTACTAGATTTGTCCTAGCTACATTCTAATAGAGTGTTCCTCCATCATTTTTCCTCTTGTATACTCTTAATCTCCTACTTAGAGTTAGATGTCTCAGTCTTCTGGTTTAGTTTGTAATAAGATAATGTTATGAAGTGCCACCCCAAAGGACATGCCCTGATGTAAATTAGCCCCTTGTGACTATCAGAAAAGAGCGACCAAGAATGAGTGTGGCCGCCATTGCTGCCTGGAAAAGGGCACAGCGAAGAGGCCCCCACTGCACCTGCCATTAGTAGGGTGAAGGGCATGTGGTGGCCATGCCCATTATGAGCAATAGCATCATGATGCCAATGCAGCTTCATGATGTCATTAGGAGGGGCAGCCAGGAGCTTTTATAACACTTCGTCCCGCCCTTGACCCCTCTTTCTGGATTGAGGCAGCAGTGAGTTGCCCACCCACCTCTCCCTTTTGGACAATGTTACTGCATGAGTTTATTGTCATAGCCAAGCCAGCCGTTGGCTCAGGGGAACTGATCTGATGTTGAGGGAAGCTGCAGAGCTAACTCTCTTTCGTGGAACCTCCTGAAGAGGTTTGGGATGGAGCAAGCCACGGGTCAGGATGTCCAGGTGGGGGCTACTGTAGCTCGCGCCCCTTAGGAGTAAAATGGTTCTTCAGAAAGTGGCCTTCTGCCCAGCTGAGTTCCACTACCGCTGCACAAAATGGATCTCTAGAAAGTGGCCTATTGCCTGGCTGGGTTCCAAGGTTGCTGTGCAAGGTTTACAATTTCCTCCAACAGTTGGGTTGGAGGAAGGTTTCACTGAGGGACAGTACTTGGGCTGCTCAGTGTACAGATCAAATCCCATGCTGCGCCTCATGCTTCTTTTCATCCTTTGTCAATAAAACGGTTTGACTATGGCCAAAATTTTAACTCCACAGACAAAAGTGTTGTGTGATTATTTTGGCTATGGGACTCTGAGCAATACCAGTCCCGCCCTTGGGTGGCAATGTGTCTTAATAACTGGTCTAGAGATAGAAAACCCCACTGTTGGGAGTGTAATTCTGGTCTGAACTGTTAAAGGAATCACAACTGTGAGGGTGCATAAAAAGTCTTGCCAGAGATAATTTATTTGGACTTGGGGTGGTGCACTGTGGTTGTGAAGGGCATCAATCCCAATATGTTCTGTGTAGTGCAGGCCTTCTGAAATAGGTTATATGCAAATATCATGGCCATGGGCCTGATAATGTTTACTTGTTCTGGAGATATGGAACTTTTAGTGAGGATGGAATCTAAAACCAAACTGTTTGATCCTGGATGGTGTCAATCTGAATTTTTCCCATTTAGTAACTAGGCCTGGGATTCTACAAGTCTGGAGGATAACAGATAGATAAGACAATAACTCTTCCTGGGAACAAGCAAGCAGGAACCAGTTGTCAAGGTAAAGGTAAATGGTCCATCCCTTGAATTGCAGGTAAGCAGTGACTGGTACCATACATTTAATAAAAGCTCTAGAGGCAGGAACCAGGCCAAAGGACAATACTATTTACTGATAAACCTCATTTCCATTTAACAAAAAGTGTAGGTACCTGTAAAGGTGTTAACAGATTGATATATGAAAGGAGGTGGCTTTTAAGTAAAGGACCATAAACCTACAATTCCCTTTTTAATAGTTGTAAGTTAGAAAGTAAAAAAATCATATGAACTTGGTTATTAATAAATAACTGTTCAGATTATGCAAGTCCAAAATAGATCTATTTGTTCAGTCTTTCTTGTTTACTATGAAGGAATGGGAGTGGAAATCACAAAGAGAATCAGAGCTATGCACCTGCTCAATTGCCATTTTCTGTAAGAGAGACTGTAATTGGGGTCCCAATTCAGAGAATTATTAACAGCCTCATGAACTTCTTCTTCGTCCTTGTGAACGATAGAAAGTGTCCCGCAATCTCTGCACAGAAATGTGACAACCAGTCACCAAATTTTACAAATACAGAGTAGTCATCTAATCAGAATGCAGCCTTCGACTGCAGATGTTGAGGATCTTTGGCTGAATGTGATTGCCACATCATGGGCCTCAAGGTGCTTCTCCTCTTACTATATGGTTGTTGAAGTAAAAAAGATCTAGAAACAGAGTGCTGCTGGAGTAATGGGTCATAGTATCTTTGATCCTTGCATTAGGGCTGCCACTGTTATCAAGGAAATGATCTCTGCTTAAATTGTGAGGCCCATGATGGTCTAATCCCCAGAGATTTAGCCATTTGCCTGTTTTTCTTAATTTGTGAGAGTTCTCAAAAAACAATATGATGCCTTTGTATGAAACTCTTTCACTTTCTGCTTGGTCTCCAGAGTAGAGCCGTAGATCTCAGCCACACATGTCATCAAAACAAGATGGATGTTGCCATTGATTTTTCTGTGGAATAAGTCCCTTGTCCACTCACATTAATCTGTTCCTTAGCGAGCCAGACTCTCTAGGCAGGAACTTGGCTAGGATTTTTTCTTCTCAGAGAGAAGTTTTTGATAGGGAGATGTTTCTTCCAAAATGAAAAGTTGATAGTTACCCATGATGACCTAATAGTTGAGATTTACAGGCCCCAAACTACCAAGAAGTAAACCTTCTCACCTACAGTATCAAGTTTCTTTCCCTCTTTATCAATAGGTATCACATTATAGACTTGATGTCCACTATGCTGCATCATCTCTATATTAAGAGAAGGAGGATATAGAGAGAAAGTACACAGTATCCTGTTGAATCTTATAGAATATTTCTTTGTGGCATGAGGTTTCCAGGATAGCTGCTAGTTTGTTCAATCCTAGGCTATATCCTTAACACCTCCCAACACAGAAAATGCAATAATTCCTAGGGAGTCAGAATATAGATGACAGTTTCTTATCCTTGGACAACCTCAATATCCAGAGATTATGTCATATGAAACATCTGTCCACTGTACATTTTGAGATCCTCCATGGGGGAAACCAGAGCAGAATCTCCCACTCTTTCATTGGGATTCACATCTGATGGGGCCTCTGAATTTTGGAACTGAAAGCTGCCTCATCCCCCTTTTCCAGTTCAGATTCAGGCCCAAATGAAGGGTGTCATCTATACAGTAGCCAAGGCTGTAGCTGCTGAAGTGTGACAGGAAGGTTGAAGACTCTGACTTGGATCTGCCTTGGGCCATTGTAGTCCCTATTTGGCAAGGTATGCAGGAGACACAACAATGGATACAGGAGCCACAGAACTGACAGAGGATCCTGTGGCCATGGAACCAGAGATGCCACTTCAGACCCAACAGGTCCCAGAACTGTTCAATCTTGCCCTAGAGAACAATAACAGTGGGGATGCAGATCAAAAGAGGGGGGTCTTGGGTGGATGCTTTGGAGATGGCCCCAGTGCTGTAACCAGTGTTCAGGTGCATTTCATTTCCAATCTGTCTGTCTTTGTGTTTCATCTTGAGCTTAGTTTTCTTCACAGGTGGTTCTGATGTATTCCTTGCAACTGAGGGGGTATTTGCCAAACCACTGGAATTTAATACAGTGTATTTTTATGTCCAATGAATAACCACCCCTCTTCATAGTATACAAATCACTTAAAACATGGATGGATTACAAGGGAATTGTGTTAGTCCAAAAACAGTGTTTATAAAGTTAGTGACTCAATTAAAAAATTAATTCTATAGTTCTGATAAATTTCTTAAGCTTCTTCTATAAGTAGTAGAATATTCTGTGGATGTCGAGAAATAACCTTGTAGTAACAGTGTATTACTAAAGATGTAATTTATGTTCTTAACTCCGAGCATATTTCCTAACCATTTGCTCTGCTTAACTAATAAGCCTGTCCAAGCTATTGTATCTTCCTTCTTTGCTTTTCGCTGTTCCTCCACCTGCTGGACTTCAGTTCAGTTTTATTACGGCCATTAGGCCAGCAAAAAAGAGCAGAGAAGAACAAGAAAAAGGAGGAACAACAAACAAAAGAACAATCGAATTTGCACTGAAATCCACGAAACAGAAATCCACACAAAAAATATCATCAGCTTGTAGCATTCTTACGGTCACCCTCATGTGTCTGGCTCTTGGTCCCAACATGGTTCTTCTCTTACTATATGCCAGCATACAAAATTTAGCTACCTGCTGAGATATAAGAGAAACTCGGTCTTCCAGCAAAATTCTCACAAGAACTGAGTCGGAATTAACTCTAGTTAAATTTCTGTACTGGATAAACAATGGATGAATTAACGCCTCCCTTTCCCCTTTATGGAGTTCACAATGCAATAAAATATGTAATACAGAGTCCACTTCCCCTGAGTTACAAACACATAGTCTCCTATGTCGTGGGATTTTTTGAAATCTGCCCATTAGATTGGCTGATGGAAAAGCGTCAAAACGGGCCCTTGAAAAGGCCCAGCGGCATTTCGTAGATGTTATATTGGACAGGTAAGGGGCAGCCGAGATACCTGTCCAAGATTTTAATGGTTTATATAACGCCGGTAACAAGGAGAAATCTGTTTGCATTTCAATATCATTGAGCCGTTGATAGACCAAGGCTGTTGCTCTGCAATGATCCAGTTCCAATAATTGTACAGGATCCAAACCACACTGTGTAAGTTTAAGTGTTATTTTTTCTAGCCAGCTTGGATATGGTGTTGCTGCCAGAAGCAAAGGCAATAAACCCATGGGATGGGAGAAGACTTTAAGCCAGTATTTGATAATAAGCCTCCACCTGCTGGACTATCTTTTGCTGCAGATGGTGAGACTTACTTGCACAATAAATACACCACGACGACAGGCTGGAAAAAGGAATGGGCCGCAGCCCGTTTATTGAAATATCAAAAATAACAGCAATAACTATATACAAAAGAGCTGGGCGGCAAACGGGTCGCACATCCCATCCCATCATATGGGACTGGCGGGAAGGGAAGCCCCAGAGATAACACTCCTTGCTTCCACCCTCTTCCCGCCCATGCTGAGGAGACGGGCACCGGCTAAGCCCCAAGGCCGCACACAGCCCGTCCTCCTGCCTTGCTTGCTGGGGTGTCGGGCACCGGCTAAGCCCATGGCCGCCTACCGGCCCGACCCAACCCCACTCCCTAGGGTGTCGGGCAGCGGCCCGGCCTGCCTGCCTGCCAGCCTGCCCGCACCACCCCCCGGCCCATAACAGGGCACAAGTCTGGGAGCCCTAGCCGGAAGGCTCGTTCTCTCCCCAGATGTGCGACACCGTTGCAAACCCGCCACGAGCTGCCCTCCCTCGCAGCTCACCGCCCAAGCTCCTCAAGCCTGAGCCTGTCCCTATCTCAACCATCGGAGGAGAGTAAGTTGAATGGACTGAAGCCACATGTCCAAACCCCATTGGGTCAGGCGGACGCCATCCGGCTCGAAGAAGTCTCTGTTGTCCCGGGAGATCTCGGAGTGGTCCGCCACCGCTCCCCCAAGGGAGAGGACCACCTTGGCGGCTGCCTTGTTGACCTTCCTGCAGGCCCTGTCCACGGCAGTGGGATCCACAGCTCCCCTCCAGTGGACCCGCTGCAGCATCTCAGACCAAACCAAGGTCATACCAGGCCGATGCCTGGCAAAGCTCCGAAGTGTGGTGGCCATCGCACGCAGAGTCAAGGCCCGACCTGGCAGGGAGGTCCTCCTCCCCCAAATGAATGACCAATAGGTCCGGTGTGGCCGACTGGAAAATATATTCAATTATTATGGGCTCCAGCTCATGCCACAGCATGTGCCCCTGCCCCATCCACACAATCCTCACGTGCGCCCCGAGTCCGAGATGTCGGCCCCAGTCCGGTGCAGGCGTATTCTTCAGCTTACGGTTGGCCGAGGCTGTGCCCACGACCCACACCTGTCGATAGACAGTCTGCGGCGTCCCTGGAGGCACTGTGGAAAGAATTAACAAGTCAGGTGTGGGCGAATGTACGCCGAAAGGCCCCGGACCGCCACCTGCCCAAAGCGCAAATGTCTTCCTGCGTCCTACCATCCTGTGCCGCGGCCGTGGCGGCACCTATCCTGAAGGAGTGCAGGCCAAATTAAGCGGCCGGCAGCCCAGCCCGGGCCAGGCATGCCTGGAACACTGCCAGGAACTGGAACCTGGTGAGGGGGGACCCATCCTCATGCACTAAGAGCATGCCACCGACCCGTGGCCTGTGCCGGAGCCACGTGATGAGTGGAGGGATGGGGCAGGAGGCGTCGCCCGGTAGGGCTGGCATGGTGACCCAAGCACTCGCCGACCCTCCTGGTCGGTTTTTGAAAGAGCCAGCCACGCATAGACCATGTCCCCAGACAGGACTAGGTGCTCCCTTTGCAGCCCGGTGCTGGAAGGCCGATCCCTGGTGGGGGCGACCAGTTCCCCGGGCCTGAAAGCCCCATGGTGTGCCAGGTGGAAAGCGGCTGTGAAGAGCAAGCGCTCATAGCGTGAAGCGCACACCTGCCGCAGCACCCCGGTGACTGCCCGAAGCACCTCCCTGGTGACTGGGCGCCTGAGATCCCTCTGCCTAGGGCCGACCCTGCGCCAACCAGCTACCAGCTGGCGCACGACGAACGCCTTGGTAACGTCCGGAAAACCCGAGACCCTGCAATAGAAGGCGATGCACGCCAGCTGCACCCCCATGGTGCGGGGGTGCATCCCCTGCCCATGGAGCCGGACAGGTACTCGAGGAGGAGGCCCGTGTCCACCCCGCCGCGGACATCCCTCCCGGTGGTCACGGCGAAACTCCACGAGAGTCCCGCACGGCTCGGTCGTACTGCCTGCATGTGGCTGGTGCCAACGAGTTCAAAACACCTGTGATGACTGCTCGCTGCCAAGGTTCCAGAGGGACGCCGGCACTGTCGCCGGGAACAGCTCCGCCCCGGGGGCCAGGCGCCAAAAACGATCCACCTGCTGGCGAGATAAGGCGTCAGCAATCTCATTCTGCAAACCTGGAACGAAAGCAGCTTAAAAGGAAATGTTAAAAGAGAAGCAGGTAAGAACCAAATTGCGAACCAAGCGCATGACCCGTGCCAACTTGGAGGACTGCCTCTACCCCTCACGAACCACACCCTGGTTATCACAACAGAACCGCACCCTTCACTTTTGCCAAAGGTCGGTGCCAGGCGTGCACCGCCACCAAGATGGGAAACAGCTCCAGAAAAGTGAGATCCCTGGTGATACCCTGTGAATGCCAGGCCGGGGGCCAGAGACCTTGAGCCCACCGGCCCTGAAAGTAAACCCCAAAACCAAAGGCACCGGAGGCGTCAGAGTGCACCTGCAACTCCAAGCCGGGTTCCAGAGGTGCCTGCCACAGGGAAATGCCGTTGAAGCCCCGAAGGAACGCCAGCCAGACCTGCAGATCCTCCTTCAGACCCCGGGATACCCTGATGCGGTGATCAGGGGCTTGCAGCCCGACAAGGACCTAGCCAGCCGAGAGCAGAACGCCCTGCCAGGCGCCACCACCCTGCAAGCGAAATAAAGGTGGCCCAGTAAGGAATGGACCTGGCGAACCCTGCATGTTTTTTAAATGGAGCACGGATTGCAGCAGGGTGGTTAGGGCCAGGAGCTTATCCGCAGGGAGCAAGGAGATGCCTTGAACCGAGTCCAGGTGGAAGCCCAAATAGCAGAGGGCAGTGGAGGGCCCCTCTGCCTTGTTGGGAGCCAAGGGGACCCCCAGCTCAGCCGGCAGGGCCTGGAAAGCCTGCAAAGCAAAATCACATTCCCTGGTGCCCTGCCCACCGATGAACAAAAATCACCCAGATAATGAGTCACCCGCCCGGAGGGCACCCTCTGCTGAACGCCCATTCAAGGAACGTGCTGAAAGTCTCAAAAGCTGCACAGGCAAAAGAGCAGCCCATGGGCATGGCCTTGTCCACAAACCAGCTGCCTTGGAAATGGATGCCCAGCAGCTCGAAGTCCAGGGGGGGGGGAATGGGCAGGAGCCGGAAAGCGGATTGAATGTCACATTTTGCCAGAAGGGCACCAGTGCCAATTGGTGTGACCCAGAGGCTGAGTAGGGGTGGGTGGCTGAAAGGGCCCGCCATGCGAGCGGCCCTGACTTTCTTGGCAGTTTTGTCAGCCACCACGCCAGGGAGTTCTCGGGACCGACTTTAAGTTGTCCGCCTGGTAAGCCCTCGCGAGGGCCTCGGTAGGGGATTCGAAAAACCAGAGGGAGAAACCTGCCCCCAGCAGGCACGCTGCACGCCTGTCTGGGTAACGCTGCAGCCACACCAGCAAAGGCTGAAGGCGAACAGGTGTGGAGCCAGTGACTGCAGTTGGGAAAAGTCGTCAATGTTTTGCGGGGGCGGGGGCGCTGCTTTGACCACCGGAAACTTTTGTGTGGGCCCGGCCGGAAACCGGGCCTGCCGCAAGGGGGAGCGCCCGCCCGACTTGGGGCAGCTTCGCTCTGCCATGACTGCCAGAACAGTTGGAACAAACATGCTCAAACCTGCACTTGGGCCGCTGGCAGCGCCGGTTGAATTCCCAACAAAGCCCTTTTGTTCCCCTGCCTGCCCCGGGAAAGCTCTTGCGGATTTTCACGGGGGCAGATGGCTCGACGGCCCCTTTCACGGCCGGCTGGGCGGCCGACCATCCAGGTTTGGTCGTGGATGAGATCCCAGCGGAACCGGCTCTTGTGGGACGCGTTCTTCCGGATGGCATCATCGTAGGCAATGGCTGCTGGCTCGCCGGCCAGCGCCCGAGCTCGCAGCACGTGGGACATGTGGGCCGCCAGGTGCCAGGCCCGCAGGGGGTAGGCGGCCCCGACGAGGGCCAGGAATTCAGTGAAGCCCTGCAGCCAGTTGCTAAAAGTACGCTCGGCTGCCGCCGGGTCCCGCCGCTTTCTGTCCGCTTTCCCCCCCGACAAGCCATATACGCCCTCCCGCCGGGGAAACTTGAATGTATCGACATATTACCCGTCGAGTGCCCGCTCCCGGAGCTTCCTGGGGAGGTGGGACCCAGGCGGGTTGCCGCGGTCGTCCTGAGCGGGCTGGGAAGGGTCGCCTCCGCACCCCAAAGCGCCTGCATTTTCGGCGATCCAAAAATGGGAGAGCGGGCACGTGTTCCCCTTGGAACCAGAATTCCCCAACCTGGGCATCGTCGTCCTCGGGAGGACTCACCCGAAGATGAAGAGCTGGGAGACCGTCTGGAGGACCGGGAACGCCTCGACGACCGCTTCCTCCTCCTGCTTTCTCCCGAACGGAGGGGCCAACGGATGCGTCCACTGATGTGGACGCGCTGACTGGCGGCAAGAGCTGGAGGGCCTCCGCCGCCCCGCTTCGAGGTGCCCGCCTCGGGCCACGCCCGGCAACCGCTGGCGTGGGGGGCTCCGGCTCCCCTGCACCCAGCGGGGACCGGAATCGCTGGCCACACCGCCGAGGAGCCTGCGAGAGGTGCATCAGCGTATCCGCTAAGTTGCGTACCAGGAAAGGATCAGTGCCCGCGTCGCCGGCCGGCTCCGTAGAGGCAGCTGAGAGCCCTCCCCCGCCGGGAAGGGGTGCTCCACTGGGGCAGCGGGCCTGCCCCGCCAATGGGGACAGACCCAAAGCCGCCAGTCGCCAGCGTCGCTGCACCAATCCGCCCGACCACCGGGCCGCCTTCCGGAGACCCCGGGCGGTCTGGACCGAACCCTATTTAAGAGGGCTCGAAGCTCTGCCCGAAGGTTCCTTGCTCTTGGCCCGCTTGGGACCCAAGCGAGCGTGAGACCGGTCACGACCAGCAAGGAGAAAGAAGGAATAAAAGTGAGAACAAGCAAGGTGAGGAAAAGTCGGAAAAAGGAAAGAAAAGGCAAGTTTAGAGGCCGCAACCAGTCTCCTTCCAGGCCTTATGCGAGACGCCAACCACACCACCACGCCTTGCTGGGTCTCGCCGCCGGGAAAGGCGCGGACCTGGAGAGGCGTCTATATATACCCAGGCTCCTCCCGCCAAAGCGGCTGGGAGCCAATCAATGCACCCGGTTCTGCAGCATGCAATTCCTACCTTGCAACCCCTTATTTTGCTGCGCTGCTCACCCCAGCAGCAATGGCTGCCCCTGGTTATTCAGGTGCATCTTATTAATGAAACCGACTTGTTCAATGACATCACCCTATTCCTTATTTGATTGGCTGACTCAGGCTGATTTTTTTATTGAATCCTTAGAATGATCTGGACTCCCAAAGCTTCTATCCTCTTCTAGGTTTAGATGTTTTATCTTTGGCCCTTTCCACACGGGCCATTTACAGCGCCCTAGGGACGGCACAAACGCCGTCCCTAGGGAGCTGTTCACATGGGGGGCTCAGCTGCATTGCAGCCACGCCGCCCTCGCTCCCCCCCAGCAGCATGAAGCTGCCATTTTCCCACCTCGCTTCTCGAGCGAGGTTTTTGAAAAACAGCAGCTTCCAGCTGCTGCCGTGTGAACGGCAGCGGCTGGAAGGCGCCATCCCCCCTTTCCTGATCGACGTACCTTCTCTGTGACCTTCCGGCGCGTCGTCCAGGCCTGGGGACACGCCCCCTGCCCTGCCACACCAGAGCAGAGCGGTCGCGCAGGGCAGGGGGGCATGTCCCCTGGCCTGGGCGATGCACCGGAAGGTCGCAGAGAAGATACGTCGATCGGGCGACGGTGCAACGTTGCGCCGTCTTCCCTGCCTTTACTGGGACCGTTCGTGGGAACGGTCCCGGGGGTGTGTGTCGGCGTCGTATACGCTGATGCATCTCCCCAGCATGGCCATGCAGAAACGGCCTTTGTTTCTATTATGTGTATAACAGTTCTGATACTGCAAAAGATTATATGCCTTAAACAGCTTTCTTAATCACCATGATATTGTTTCAATTGGCTGTTTATTCTATCCTGTTTCATGGTTTTAACAGCTACAAAACCTGCGCAGTTGACTTGCTGAATGTACAGATCATATCAACATATTGCTCAATTTCCATTTAAAGAGGGCTAGCTTTCCAAGCATATCACATTTTTAAGTAGTAAGACTGCATTCATCAGGTTGACTCAAACATCAAAGCTTCTCCTTCTATAAGTCATTGGTATGTTCTCAGATGGGACATTCCTTGATAGTAATTGGGTAGTTGCCTTGGTGCATGTCGGCATGCATAAAACAGTACACCACCTAAAATATTCAGCTGTTGTTTCCTGTGGTACCTCGTTCAAAGCATCCTATTGATTTGGTTTATTTCATCTGTCATTTACATACACTCCATTGTTGTACTTGGGGCTTTCTACAATCTATTCCCTGAAGTTCACCTGACATTGATTTCTGACTTTTGTGTGTGATTTTCTAGAATTAGACTTTCAACTGCCTTTCTTTAACAATCTCTGTAATGGAAAAAGGAATGCAGAGCTAATAGCTCGAGGTTTTATAAAGGATATTACCTGCAACTTTATAGTTCTGTTTCAGCTTTGAAAAAAAGGAGAGATGCTAATCATTTCCTAGTACTTCTAATAACAGAATAAAAGAGTCCATGCCCCCTTTGAAAATTCATATTGAATTTCTTTGTTATGCTTCTCCAGAAACAGGTTTGTAAGAGTAATTGAAAGTGTAGTTTTACATATCTTTCTTCTATGTAGTTAGTGGCTCTTTTCCTGCAAATTGCTGAATATCTCTTACAATGCTGAATTCATTTCCTTCTTATACAATAAGTGGGCTGATAGAGTAGATTGAATTGAAATACTGCATTTAAATTCTGTGTACAGGATGACTCAGTCTAATAGATAACAGTAAATCTCTCTGGGCTCTTTGTCAATTACATTATTTCCTTCTTTCCATGATTTACAAAGCAACAGAAATACTTAGGATATATCATATGTTGGATCCAAGGAATCTCAGCGGAATCTGTAGACTTTGGACCTTTCCAGATTAGTATTTTACAATGGGAAAATGTACAGCTCTTAAAAAAACTGAAAAAATAAAATAAACAATTAAAAAGGTCTCAAACTGATGCATGTGTGCAGTGCTTGGAGTGTAGCAGTTAATTGTGTTCCTTTTGTTATATGAAACTCACAACTCCAGTTTCCTTATGAATGAATTATCTGTGTTGCTTTAAGTAGCAAACCCTCCATTTATGCCATGGGAATAATAACACTGGCCTGCTATACTGAATTGTTATACAGATTACTGGTATAATTTATGTAGAGAATTTAGGAAAGGGCACTATATAAATGCTAATGTGTTATTATTAATTAGCTATGCCCTAGACAGTAGGTCCCTGTGATATTTTTATACCCTCATTCCTTACAACACTGGGTATTGCTATAAAACTGCCAGCTAGGGAAAGAATTATATTTTCCAACTCAAATATTGTGGTTATGAAAATATGACTTCCAGAAGCACAAACTTGATAAAGATATCTTGGTGCCTTGCTACAATTGGTTCAAGATTCCCACAGTGGCATCCACTGTGCATGAGATCCATCATGCTGCAAGTATGCAATAGGAAGTCATGTGACACAAAGACATGGAGTCACAATTATACTTTACTGGTGTCAAGGGCAAGACCATGATAATGGATCAAAAGGAAACACAGTCTGGGCGCCAGGAGGCCCACCATAATAAGGTATAAGCCAAGGGTCAAAACCCGGAAGAATAATCTCTACTGAGCACATCTGCTTCACTTTACTGATGCTTTTCTTAGTATACATGCAAAAAGACACAACAGATCTGTAGGGGCTCATAGCTAGCCTGAGGCTTCCAACCTACATGCAGAAGGGCAATAACATGTAGCAAACTATTTTAAAAATAGTTGCTTAACTATACATTGAAAACTGTTGATCTATAAATGCCCTTATTCTCTATCAAATAAAGCCATTTTATGTATGGAAATGCTTAGCTAACTGTACGTTGTTAACTGAAGAACTATCAAATAAGGAACTAATTGTGAGGCGGCAAGAAAATGATGTATTCAAATATTATCTATTAGAATGCACTATTCTGGCAAAGTTGCTTTTTGCAGTTACGGTTCATGTCTTATCTTTCATGCATAATTCTGAAATCAATAAGAAACACTTATTTGAAATAAGGGACAAATTGCTACTATATTAGCAAATAAATGTTTTATAGAGAATGGCTAACCCTACCCCCCCCCCTGATTTTTTAAGGGGAGGGATTGAGGGGTAGCATGCGAGGGAAGGGAAGGGGGCCTGGCATCTGGACATGACCCACCCACCCGAGTGGAGGGAAGGGAGGGGAGGGGTGGCATGCAAGGGAGGGGAGGGAGGAACCTGGCCCACCCACCCTAGCGGAAGGAGGGGGAGCAGAGGGAGGGGTGGCATGCCACTCCTCCCTCCCCTCCCTTCCTCCCCTCTCTTGCATGCCACCCCTCACATACTCCCCTCCCTCCCTCTGTCTCTTCCCTTGCATGACACCCTTCCCTCTCCATTCCCCATACTCCCTCCGCTAGGGTGAGTGGGTCATGTCCAGATGCCAGGCCCCTCCCTCCCCCTCCCCTCCTTTGCATGGCCACCCCTCCCTCCCTCCACTCCCTTTCTCTTGAATGCCACCCTTCCCCCTCCCTCTACTAGGGTAAAGATGTCCAGATGCTGGGCCCCTCCCTCCCCTCCCTTGCATGCCACCACTCCCTCCCTCCCTCCTACTATGTTAGCAAATAAATGTTTTATAGAGAATGGCAAACCATTGCACTGCTTAGTAGAATTACCAAACACTGAGTAAGATGGGTTTGTGTTATAGAAGAGCCACTGTCACTACATGGAGCATTGAAGCACTGATCACATCTGTTTGATAGCACACATTAATTAATGAAGAACCAACTATATTTGCAACAGTTTATTATGTTTTAATATTTTTTCAAGACCTGAAAGCAAATGTATGGACTATAAATATTACACTTAAACAAATGTTGTACTCGGAGTGGGATAGAACTTCTATATTAAAGAAAGAAGGCTTTTACATAGGGCATGATCTTACATTGAAAATATTGTGCTTAACTGTGTCCTGATATAATGGCTTTGGATGATGATCATGAAGTTATACTGTTATTTTGGTCTTTAGGTGATGTGGCACATATTATTGGGTTCTATATCCCCTCACTATCAGGTAGCATCCCTTTGTAATATAGATGCAAATGTTGTCCTAGAAATACTGCTACTTTGCTAAATAATGTGACAGTGATTCATGTGGCATGGGACTTTTCATGGCAAGCTTTAAAAACCAAATGACATTGTTACTTTCTGATGATGTTATAGAGGCTCAAGAGTACTTGGAAGTAGGCCCACTGTTCAGCACACTATACCTCCCAATCCAGGTATGTGCAGGCTGCCAGGGTGGCAAAGGCATTAACATCATTGTTATCCATTCAACTATCATGAATCCAAACATTTCCAGTGGTTTTTGAGCTTTGGTTCAAATGAAACCCTGAACATTAACTGGTTCTATTTAGTTTCTTAATATCCCACCTTGAAAACAACTTTTAAAAGGAAAAAAAATCCCACTCCTTGTGTCAACCACTTATTTATCAGATACGTTTCTCTATGACTCCCTGGAACAAACCATCTATGATGATAATCAAAACTGGAATAAAATCATGGGCCTTGTATTATTATGGGCCTTGTTTACTGGATAAAATTTTACCTCTCTAAGCGCTTAACACTCTAAACTGCAGAGGCTTCACAATGTTACTTTAGAACTGAAAGCATGACTACATTAGTGATTACATAATCCCATTGTGCTTTCACATTTGTCTTATGTGATGTTCTAAATTTAATTTGCTATAATATATATAATTGTAATGTCTAATGAGTGCCTTTGATAATGTGCATATATACATTATTATGAGGAGAAAAATGGTTTCATTGACACACTTTTAGTCTAGTAGTAAGTCTACGGCTGTATGCTTCTTTTGTCAGAGTTCAGGTACATAAATCAGATACATAAACATATAAAGTTATGCACATTTAAGAGATCAGTCCCAGAAGTTGTTCCATGTATTTCCACAGATCAAATGGGAATATGTTAGATTTAATCCCTATTTTATAAAAACTAAGGATTAAAAATTATCTAGTAACCGAAAAAACAGGGTCGCACTCACCTGTAACTGTTGTTCATTGAGTTGTCTTCTGTGCAGTTCCATGCAGAGATTCATTTTGAAGCTTAAAAACTCACCTGGGGTGCCCCTCCCCTATGGAGCTGCTGAGATTCGTTTTCCTGCTGAAATAGTCACATGCACCAGGGGAATGCTCCCTCAGCTATTCCTCACCCTCACTGGTGAGAAAATAAAAATAAAACTCAAAGTAGGACAGGTGGGAGGGAATGTGTGCTTTCATAGAAAACTAGTCACTGTTTTTATCTTTGGCCTTCCCACATTGGGATTTTACCAATCCATCTCCTAAGAAGGTGGGGTGAAGTTTGTACCTCCCAGGTTTTTGGAGCAAAGATTGGTGAACTGTTTTGCCTACTTCTGATTCTTCTTGCTTGCAAGTCTAACATGTAGCGTTTTGCAAACATTTGAACAAAGATCATACAGCAAATCTCCAGAAGCAAAACATCCCTAAGAAGATCAATGGATGAAGTCTGTGTTCTAGTTGAATAGGCATGAGCATGAAGGGTAGAAGGCAAATCTGCTTGAGAGTCAGCATGGTGTAGTCAAGTGGTTAAGAACAGGCAGACTCTAATCAGGAGAACCAGGTTTGATTCCCCACTCCTCCACATGAGCAGTGGATTTATCTGGTGAACCAGATTTGTTTCCCCCTCTCCTACACATTCCTGCTGGGTGACTGTGGGTTAGTCAGCCCCACCTACCTCACAAGATGACTCTTGTGGGGAGAGGAAGAAAAAGAAGTTTCTAAGTCCCTTTGGGTCTCCTTACAAAAGAGAAAGAGGAGTATAAATCCAAACTATTATTATTATTCATAACATAGCTTTATTGCTGGAACAATTCACTGAGATAAGGACTGAGATGAAACTGCATTTCTTGTATTGTGACCAACCTAAGAAATAAAGAGGTTAACATATTTCCTGAAAGGTTGTGTTCTTTTTAAATAGAATCACAAGACATGATTCAAATCTAAAGTGTGCACATGAGACATTATCAATGATAGGCACTACTCAGGGACTAAAGTAGGCTGAGATGGGTACATATTGAAAAGGAATACCGTCAAAAATCTGTGGGAAAATACTGAACCACCATTTATGGGGAGATGGTAGGCTGAAATGAAGCCAGGTGCATCTTGAGATAATGATAAATTTTCAGATGTTAAGTTAAACAGATAAGCTAGGATCCTAGATGGATGCGTGATGAAGGGGATATCCCTTTAGACAAATCCCAAATTGAAAAAATCTTTCTCTTATTCATACAAGAATGCCTTGTAGACTTGTGTGATTCAACTAATACATCCATGATCTGACTGGTGAATCCTAATTGTTCAGAATCCTCCAAGTGATGAGATGTAAGCATAGTATTTTCTGGTGAGAAAGGGGTTTCTCAACAGGTTGGGTGAAATTGGCAAGTGGATGTAGTCTTCCTTGGTTAGCTTGAACAGGGTTGAAAACCATGTTTGGCAGGAACACAAAGGAGCTATGAGGATGGCTTGTGTTTCATCTTTGATTGATTTCATAATCAAACGGGAATGCCGGGAAAGTGTAGAACAGATTTCTCCTCCAAACAAACTGGAAAGCACCCCCAAGTGATAAAAGATCACTGCCTACCATGGAACAGAAATTGGCAGCATTGTCCTAAGTAGTGGATAAATCTTGCAGATTGAATGGATGTATTTGTTTGAATGAGACCACTTGTGGTTTAACATGTACACTTTGCTGAGTAAATATTCTTGTGTGTTTTGCCAACAATGTTGATAGCTCTGATAAACAAGTGCCCAGTGCCATGCTTCCATGGCTTCTGAGTTCAGTTGATTCTTTGCCACCCAGCCTGTTTTATGTAAAACACTGCAGTGACATTGCTGGTTTGGATAATAATTCTCTTGCCCATAGGATATCTGATTGGGTGCTAAGGGGATATCTTATAGCTCTCAATTCAACAACATTGATATACAACTTATTTTCTCTTGTAAACTAATACCCAGCGCAGTTAGACCTTCATTATGGCCCACTCATTCCAAAGGAGAGGCATCTGTGATAAGGACCAGTTTGTGTTGTCTGAGGCCAAAAGGAGTGCCCACAAAGATATAACATTTTGAGACCACCAACAAAGAAATGTTATAACATTTCCAGATACAGAAACATATTGATAGGCAGAATGAACATTAGATTTTAATTTTGATAAAAACAATAACGGTAAGGGCTAGTTTTCCGTTTTCACTATGGTTATAGTTCTGGTCTACCTTACAGAGATAAACATTTTTTATCCTGCAGCAATGGCTGTTTATAAGTTACTGCAGATTGATCAAATCATTCACATACATTACTTCATCAATCGGTTGAACAGCCTTGTGAGATAGGTCAGAATCACATGATACACTATGAATAACCTGAAGTCCTGTAGAATAAATCCCACTAAATTTCTTTGCTTTGTTTATACATCTACATGGAATTTATGCAAAAGCTTTTCACTTTCAGTATGTCAGGAGGATCACTTTCAGTATGTCAGAGAGAGCTGAAGTATTAAAACAGAATCAGATTCAGTACATCAGCAGAATTTTGGGTGGCAGTCCAAACCCTCAGCATGAGTATATGAGAATTAAAACCTGGCTGGCTGTCCAAAGTAAGTAATCCACCACCTGGAATAGTTGTGGTATGGCTGAATTCCCTCAAAGGAATTGATAATGTGTATCAAAGTAACTGTCAACATTCAGTCTAGCTTCCTTGCTTTAGCCTCCAGCACAGTAGCTGTCTTTTTCACCCTCCATGCTTCATCTCTCAGACCATCTGTACACCTCAGTGACCTTTCAGTATAAAGCAATGGCAGATGTATTTCAGTCACAGTATATTGACAGTTATAGGAAATGATGATAGTGGCAGGAAAAAATGTAATTATGATATCTAATCATGATCTAATATGACATAGCCCACTATTTGTGATGAGTTCATCAAAATAAGCCACACTGCTGGCTAAAAGAGAGTTTTTACATAATGGCATTTCCAGCAATAGCCCTTGTCCTGTCAAATATACAGGCCATGCTAGGTCAGGGAGTTATTCATTAAACCTGTCTACAAACGCAGTAAGCACCTGCTAAGGAGTCTTTCAAGAAACTGAACTGATTAAGGCTCTATTTTAGATTTATTAGTGCTGTCTAAGTACAATTATTACTTTTAAAGAATATGAATAGTCATGCCAAGTTTCAGGTTCATTGAATTGACAGTAATACTGGCATTATTAAAAAATACATTTTCATGTATTTTTTAGCCCCAGCCCAAACACTGAAATGTGTTTGGGTGGACTCTATGTGGCTTGGATGCTTATGCATTTTCAGGAGGGGAGGTAGGGTGGGGGATGATCTATTAAGGTGATTTTAGAATGTTTTAATACATTTGTAATTTTGTGGTACTTTTATGATTGTACCATGCCCAGAGACTTTGGTGATGGGTGGGAAATAAATACACAGGAAATAAATAAATAATGCCATTGAGTCTACCCATTAACACTGTCATTTCCTTCAGGAGAACTGATTAGTTATTTCAGGAGTTACTTCAGGAGAACTGATTAGTTATAATTCAAGGGAATTCCAGGCACCTTGCAAGCAACACTTCCACCCTGTAAAGGTAGGTAAGGTTGAGAGTGAATATTGAGCCATTTCCATGGTTAAAACTTTATTTCAGACCTAAACTTAATAGTTGGCCTTAGCAAACTGATATCTCTTCAGCCTCTGGCTGCATTGTACATTGAGATATCCATCCCTGTACTTTTTATTTTATGCATTTTAATGTTAGAAAGCAGACATATGAAGGCCCAGTATGTACTGAAGGTACAGTGCAAGCTCAAGACATTATACATAGCTCTTCTTCCCTACTTTACAACAATACTGTGAATAGGATGGACTGAGACACTGGTTCAGGGTCACAGTTGTGACCAATAAGTTTCAAAGCTAATTGGGGCTGATATACCATAAGATGTGAGTTGTGACATTTCAGTATCTTTATCATTCATGCCTCCAACACCCCTAGTGTATAATGTGTGAGATTTTTCTTATGACTAGAGAGGGTGGGTGCAGAATAGAAGCAAACAATGGTACAAATTGGGAAAATAACCAGCAGTGCATAAGCACATACAGTTGTGGTTTAGAGCCAATGCTTCCACGAGCAAAAGGCAAATCAGTGTATGTACTGAAGATCTGTAGTCAAAGATTTGGCTGCTAAATTCAAATCAACCGAATTAAACCTACAGTGTTTTTTTTTAGTTTCCATGCCTCTTTTGCTTTCTGACTACTCCTTCCACTTTTTTCTCAGTTCTCCTTTCCAACTACTCAAAGCAAACAACTCTACCCCGCACCTCAGAGAGCTACATAATTTCACTTATACAGAAATGTAGATACTGCTTTTGGTTAATTTAATCCAGTAATATTGGTTCAGACTGACAAACCAACCTAAGGCCTCAGCTCTTTCCTACATTTGCTCCCTGCAATGTAGAGGCTAGGAAGTAAAACTGGGACATCTTGCATTCCATGCATTTGTTCTATGTGCCCTACCATGTTATGTCCCCTTCAAACCATATTCCTTTAATAGAGTTAAGAAAGAAACACATAGTGAAGTGTGATCTGGTAGACACTATATACTTTTTGGACTTCAAAAATGTTTTTATTTACTCCCCAAAGGCTTTTGAGTAAACATGTCAGAGGACAAAAATGTGCATCCTTTTGTGGATTGGAAACTGGATAAGAGAAAGCAGATAGAGTAAATTGAGCATTCTTGCAACGGAGGAATGTTAGCAGTGAGGTTCCACAGGGATCAGTATTGGGGCTGGTACTATTACATTTGTTCTTAAATGATCTGGAATTGGAAGTGTGCAGCAAACTGGCCCAGATCACAGAGGTTGCTATTTTGGACGCTGAATACCAATGTGGATTGTGACGAGCTCCAAAAGGATCTCTACAAACAAGGTGAGAGGCCAACAGTGTAGCAAATGAATTCCGTATGAAAGAGTATAAAGAGATCCATATTGTTTCAAAATAACAAATTTTAAATATGAGGTGATAGTGTCTGAAGTGGCAGTGAGTAAGACTTACCAAGAAAGAAATCTTGAGGGGTGATCATGGTGATGTCATCTGCTAGTATGAGAATATATAGATTCCATAACGAACACTGGCTGTTACTAGATTATTCTTCATTAAAAATGCTTAATTAAGTGCTTATATGTCTGCTTCTAAGTCTTCAGGACAAAGAAAACAACTGTCCCGGAACTATTTTGTGCATTCAGCAACTTAAACACTGTTAATTTCCTAAGCCTATTACAAATAGAAATTGCTTGACACAGCATGTGAGAAATGTGTGTGCGCACAGCAGAAGCAGCTAAAATACATCCCCAAATAGTGTGATCTTAGTCAGTAACAACCAATTGGTGGTCCCTGGCCTGAAAAATGTCCAGCTATTCTCAATCACAGCCAATGTGATGGAACTCTCTGTCAAATGAGACCTGGATTCTGCAGGATTTGCTTCAATGGCTCATGGCTTGATTGATGGTGATATTCTATGGGTGAGGGCAGCGACTGGGTCCATTTTACATGGCCTCCCTTTTCTCCTGTCCCTTTTCCTTTTGTTTTATTGTTTGTGCCTTTCTTATCCTTTTGATTGTTCGTTCCCCTGATTGGTCTGACAACCTATGGTTTTGGGGCACCAAGAAATGCAATGGATTGAGTTAATCATTTTATAATTTTGTTGTAAAAAAATGTTGTAAGCTCCTTCTTGGCAGGGGAAGGTGGTATAAAAACCTTGGCAGGGGAAGGTGGTATAAAAATCTAACAAAGAAAGGTTTCTTCTCTGGTGCCCAGTCTCTTCACTGCTGAATAAGAAATCCGTAGGTGCAGAACACTGCTGTAGGGTCTGGTAGAGCCTAGTATACTGAGTCAAGGGGCCACAGGTGCCTGACACTAGGGATTACTAGCAAAAAATATAAAAACAAAATGGCAAATGTCTCAAAAAGGTGTTGCATTCCTGGAGAAGGTGCTGAAAATTGTGATGAAACTGATCATGGGATTGGGCTACCTTTTCTATGAGGAAAGACTTAGGAGGCTGGGACGTCATAGTTTACCGAAAAGATTATTGATGAACATTACAGAGTTTTATAAACGTATGCGTGGAGTGGAGAAAATGGATAACTGGAACAAAACTTTCTGACAGTAAGGGCTGTTCGACAGTAGAATACACTGCCTTGGAGTATGGTGGAGTTCCCTGCTTTGGAGTTTTTTAAACAGAGGCTGGATGGTCACCTGCTTTGATGTGCATTTCTGCATGGCAGGGGCTTGGACTCGATGGCTCTTGTGGTCTCTTCCAGCTCTATGAGTCTATGATTTTATGAAAAGGGGGACACAAGCTTTGAAAAGAAGACTGGTAGTATGTAAGATATGTACTCCCTAAGGTCTCTTATTCAGAAATCTGTTAAAACCAAAGCTGCAATTATTTCTGAAATAAATAGAAATCACCTTTTCCTAGATATTTAATGCCACAGACAAGAACACAGATGGAAATTAATTTAAAAAAGGTTTATGTTAAATAAAACAAAGTAGTTAATATTGTAACTGTTGTGTGTAGATGACTTCAATATATAAAGTAAAACTGGCTCTCAAGTAAAGTCAATCAACACAGGGAGATTTGACTGCCCTTTCTCTAGTCTGATTATGTTATCAGGTTCAAGGCTGCTCTTTCTAACACAGAGTACCTGTCCATACAACCAATACATACCAGTAAGGAATGAGGGACTCTTAACAAGATGCTTGTCATACTAAAATAAGTTGTCTTCCCAAAATTGCCCTCAAACCCTAAATAAAAGCCAAATAAGGGCCACAAAATCCCATCCAAAGGGAAGGAAAAGTTTCCCCCCTTAAACTCCTTACACGGAAGCTGGCTTGCTCCCATCAGATCCAGTGGAGTTCCATGGACTCTGATTGACTACAATCACTTGGATTTCCATGAGGCCTAAATCACAAGGTTTGCTTCATTGCCCAAGAGGAGAGGTGGGACTTTAAAGGATGATTGCAACTGAATCCACTACACAAAATGTGGCTTAGAAGCTTGCTGGGTGACCTTGGGCATACAGTCCTATAAAGTGTTATGAGGATAAAATGAAGAAAAGGAGAACTAGGTAAGCTACTTTGGACACAACTGGGCAGAAAGAATGGGTGTAAATGAAGTAAATTGATAGTATTTAGCTGGTTTTAAATGAGGATTAGACAAATGAGGGCTAGATCAATCAGTACAACTTAGGCACAATGATTAGATGGAACTTTCATGTTCAGAATTTCATGCTGAGTAGTCTTTCAAGTACTAGTGCTGGTAGAGGTTTTGTGCCCTGCTTTTAGGTATTCCAGGAGCATCTGGTTGGTCAGTATATAAAACAGGGGGATAGATAGTGGACTAGACGGAGCCTATGTTTGTATTTTACTGGATTTGCTCCTGCTTATTGTTTATATATTATGTTGTTCACCGGCCGGAGCCCTTTGGGGATCGGGAGGTATAGAAATTGAATAAATAATAATAATAATAATAATAATAGATGGACTAGCATGCATTTATGTTCCTATGCCAAAATCTTCCTTTCTCAGTTAAACTTCAAAAAATTTGGTCTGTGGAACTTAAGAATATGTAGCTATATTTCATTTATGCTCATGTTGAAAATTGTAGATATCAATTATCTGCCTACATGTAATTTCACATCTGATAATGTCAACTGATTTTTTAAATCACAAATAGTTTTCTACCATTTCCAGCACTTAATAGTCATCTGAAACGTACATAGCCTTCGTGCACAGTGATATGACATAATCATTTCAAAAGTAGGGTCACTTGCAAAGGTCCTTCAAAAAAACAATAAAAAGGGAAAGATCACACAAACTGGTTCTGTCCACAAATGGAAGGGTCTCCCCACATCTCTTACATGCTAGCACCTGCAATAAGCGTACTTTACCAGTCAAATTTCAAGTGGTATATTTTACAACCACTGGGATTGTAAAGTTTTCAGTGTTTTAATGTATCAAGAGATGATCATAATTTAGGAGTTGTAATACTTTATTTCTGATTACTGCATACTGTACAGTATGTACTGCATACTATTTCTGATCACTGCATACTGATTGCTGCATACTGAACTTCAAATTTTAGATGTTTTAATTAATGTATTTGGTTTTATTGCATTGTGAACTGCCTAGATCCCTTTGTGGATTAGGCGGTCTATAAAATCTAATTAACAACAACAACAACAACAACTGTAATAGCTGGTATTAACCCTCCCCCCCACCTTACATGAAGACTAACTGATTCATTGTCCCAGTGTGCATTACTTTGTCCATAGATGTTTGGACTTCTCTATTCTGATTCTTTATTTAAATATCCAGATATTAATAGCATCTGCATATGTATATTAAAATTTCCCTGCAGCATATTCATTATACTCTTAAGTGCTCAGATGAAGAGCAACTGTCTGGAAGTGGCCAGCTTTCTAGCTATTTGTTATTCATATATAATTAATATAACCCCACTGAGTAAAAATATACTGTTATTTTGGGAATATCTGAATATCAATAAGATCCTCTGTCAGCTGCCCTGGATTGTGGTACATGGTGGCAATAAACTTCCTCATATAAACTTCAAGTTGAAATAAATTATCACTAATTTCCTCCTATTATTTCCTAATATGTCCTGGCTAATTAGCTGCTTAAGTCTCTTAATGTGAAGTATGAGTAAAACCAAGTGTGCAACTGCTTGAAACATTCCAATTAAACCTCCCCACACAAATGTTTTTGTTTTTAATGCTCTTTGCATAGTTTTCCCCACATAGATTATTAGGGCTTGTAATTGCGATGGCTTTATTTCCTAGCGTTTCCCCAATTGCGGAGTTTCAGCTGCTAGATTACATAAATAACACCAAGTACCACTTCTAGGCAGACAGTACCTAGTCCATACCCAGATAATCTCTACAGGCCCCTGATGCAGCATAGCATGAATCAAAAGAGAATTGTCCTCAGCTGTACAATTTGTTAGAAAGTTTATATGCCAACAAAATCTTCACGATATTGTTTGAGTGCTCATTAAATTATAGTATGGTAGCATGTCATCAAGAAGAGTGCTTCTGTGAAAGTGCAGAGTGCCTCTTCTCAACACACACTAACTACAGACTAATACATCCTCTAATACACATGTGTCAAATTCACGCCCCCCCCCCCCAATCAGGCCCTCTGTATAATTCTGTCTGGCCCTCGTTAACACACATTGTCTGGCCCGCAGGCCGTGGTGGAGGGGGCGGTGTCAGACCTGGGGAAGAGCAGTCAGGGAAAGGCTGCAGCCAAGGGAGCCTCTTGTACCCACCCAAACCAACAGCAGGAGCCTGGAGATTGCAGCCTGCAGTGAGGGATGAAGGAGGAGGCAACTGGTAAACACTAAGTAGGCAGGCCAGGCATGGGGTGGGGGGGGAGTGGGCAGGTAGGCTTCCCCTCTCCGGGACTGGTCTGGCTCCATTTTGGGCCCGCTGCCTCTCCCCCGGGTCCCAGCTGCTGCCCTTTGGGCCTTCTCTGGCAGCAAACCTGCTCTGGGGACTGCAGAGAGAATCACACAGGACACTCAGTGCATTTAAGAACATAAGAATAAGCCAGCTGGATAAGACCAAAGTCCATCTAGTCCAGCTCTCTGCTACTCGCAGTGGCCCACCAGGTGCCTTTGGGAGCTCACATGTAAGAGGTGAACAAAATGGCCTTCTACGGCTGTTGCTCCCAATCACCTGGTCTGTTAAGGCATTTGCAATCTCAGATCAAGGAGGATGAAGATTGGTAGCCATAAATCGACTTCTCCATAAATCTGTCCAAGCCCCTTTTAAAGCTATCCAGGTTAGTGGCCATCACCACCTCCTGTGGCAGCATATTCCAAACACCAATCACACTTTGCGTGAAGAAGTGTTTCCTTTTATTAGTTCTAATTCTTCCCCCCAGCATTTTCAATGTATGCCCCTTGGTTCTAGTATTGTGAGAAAGAGAGAAACATTTCTCTCTGTCAACATTTTCTACCCCATGCATAATTTTGTAGACTTCAATCATATCCCCACTCAGCCGCCTCCTCTCCAAACTAAAGAGTCCCAAACGCTGCAGCCTCTCCTCATAGGGAAGGTGTTCCAGTCCCTCAATCATCCTTGTTGCCCTTCTCTTTTTCTATCTCCTCAATATCCTTTTTGAGATGCGGCGACCAGAACTGGACACAGTACTCCAAGTGCGGTCGCACCACTGCTTTATATAAGGGCATGACAAGCTTTGCAGTTTTATTATCAATTCCTTTTCTAATGATCCCCAGCATAGAGTTTGCCTTTTTTACAGCTGCCATGCATTGAGTTGACATTCCCATGGAACTATCAACTAAGACACCTAAATTCCTTTCCTGGTCTGTGACTGATAGCACTGACCCCTGTAGCGTGTATGTGAAGTTTGGATTTTTTGCGTGTATGTGAAGTTTGGATATTTATTAGAGGGGTTCCTTGGCATTCGAAGAGCAGCTCCAACTGAGCCTCTGGGGCTGCAACTTGAGCATCAGCTGCCTCCAGTTTCCCTTTCGTTCTGCAGCTTTTTGTTTTTAACCCCATATTTGCAAAAGGCCAGCTGACAGATTCCCTCCCAGGGAACCGTATTTGCATGCAAATTTTGCAATCCTTTATAAGTAATGCTCACCCCTCCCTAAAGCTGCAGACCCAAAAGGAGAAGGAAAATAATCTCCTCTCCTTGCAAGAGAGCTGACCCATTGCAAACACACACACCCAGCCCTGTAATCCATGCAAAAAAGGGGGCTATGAGTTACAGAACTCCAAGCCAAAAGAAGGGCAAACCCTCTTCTTTCACTCCAGCCAAACTTGCAAACTCCCCGCCTCCAAGTCCCTAGGCATCTCCTTGTGGGCAGAAGTTGGTATGTGTTTTTTTGCCTGGTGCTTTGCATGAGTTTTTTGCAAGAGCCGCCCCATCTCTGGGTCATGCTTTGGGTAAGGCGGCCGAGTGGAAGGGGCGGATGGGAGGTCCAGATTCAGCTTTGCGCCAGTGAAGTCCTGCTCTGACTTCTGTGCATACCTGCAGGGTAGGCTGCCGTGTGGGAATTTGCAAGTTTGCTGCTGCTCTCCGTAAGGCAGAGGGGGTTTGCATGCCTAGTGCTGCTGGCAGCACCAGTCAGGCTGCTGCTGCCGTCCACTCTCTGCCCAACGGAGCAGGCAGCTGCCTTCTCTGTGGGGCAGAGAGGGTTTGAATGCCCGGTGCAACTAGCTCACGCAGCACAAGAGCCGGCAGCACTGAAGGCTGCCGCCGCTGCCCAATGAAGCAAGCAGCTGTCTTCTCCATGGGGAAGAGAGGGGTTGCAAGCCCGGTATTGCCGGCTCATGCAGTGCAAAAGCAGCAGTGGCAGGCACGCCGCTGCTGCTGCCCCCTCTCTGCCCAATGGAGCAGGCAGCTCAGCTGCCTTCTCCATGGGGCAGAGAGGGTTTGCATGCCCGGTGTTCCCAGCTCGCGCAGCGCAAGAGCAGCAGCAGCAGGCAGGCAAGTCCCCTCTCTGCCCAATGAAGCAGGAAGCGGCCTTTTCCATGGGGCAGAGAGGGTTTGCAAGCATGGTGTCACCAGCTTGCGCGGCGCGAGAGCGGCAGCACCAGGCAGGCCGCCGCCGCCGCAGTCCCCTCTGCTCAACAGAACAGATGGCTGCCTTCCCCATGTGGCACAGGGGGGTTGCATACCTGGTGCTGCTGTCCCCTCTGCCCAACGGAGCAGGTGGAACAGCTGCCCTCTCTGTGGGGCAGAGGGTTTGCATGCCTGGCACCGCCGCCCCCTCTGCCCAATGGAGCAGGCAGCTGCCTTCTCCATGGGGCAGAGGGGGTTTGCATGCCTGGCAATAAATGGTTATCCTGTTCGGCCCCCATCCTAAAGTGTGCTTTGAGTTTTGGCCCCCTGTGCAATTGAATTTGACACCCCTGCTCTAATACAACACACATACATCCTCTATTGCTAGGTAGTGAGACAGCAGTGAAAATTCCATGACGGTCATTCTACCTGTATCTCTCCCTTCCTCCTTCGACAAAGGAGCTGTGAATTGCATACATAACTCTTCTATTTATTTTATCATATGAGGCAGGTTAGATTGAATCAGTGGCCCAAAGCCACCCAGTGAATTTCATGGCAGGGCGGGAATTGTTGAACCCACATCTCCTTGATGCCAGCACCAGCCTCTGACCAGTGTAACACAGTAATCCTCAAAAACAAAAAAAGTTCTTAGAAAAAAGCCCATTCCTGCGACACAATGTCTGAATGTTCCACCGTGTGGCAGTGAATCAGTTATTTGCGAAGGAGCCACACACGGAATCCGGCTGGTGGGTGTGACCCGCTCAGAAACACGGGCTCCTCCGCTTGTGCGCGTGAGAAGGAAGGCAAGATGTGGCAGCTGAAGCCACGGATGTCCTAGGCGAGAAGGTCATTTCCTTCTTCCACCGGACACCTGCAGTTAGTGAAAGCTCAGGTGGAGAAACTGCTCCGCAAACTCTTCCCAGCGCCAGAAAAAGATGTCCAGAACGGACACGTTCGCCTGGGAGTCACTCGAGTCGCCTAGTTCTTGGGACGCGGAGTAGCGCTTGTAAAAACACGCATGGAGAGGCTGTCTTGAGGACCAGACAGAGGCGGAGGCGGTGGCGGAGCACTGCAGTTCCGCCCTTCAGGTGGCAGCAGCGCCAGGCGACTAGCGCCTGCTGCGGGTGTCCGGCTCTGGTTTGGTCTTCTCCCGTAGCGTTTGCCTGTCTACAGAGGGCCAGGGCGTGGTCTGGGCTGGCAAGGGCAACTCGGCGAAGGAAGGGCTCCTGATTCGGGAACTCCCCCAAGGTAGGTGCGGTGCAGGGCGAGCGGGCAACGTGGGGCTCTTTAAGTGGGCAAGATCGGGCAAAGGGAGGTGGGTCTCTGCCCTGCCCTCCGATTTGGAGTGCTCCTGGCCACAGGCAGGCTGGCTTCCTGGAGCCCACCAACTTTTGTCCGGGCGTGGCTGCAGGACACCTGGGGGGTGTGGGCGTCTAGGAGCCTATGGCTTTTCTTTCTCGGTGGGTTAACTTTGGGTTGGAACTTGTCAAAATGTCGCGCGGGATGCGGGGTGTTCTGTAGTCTGAGGGGACGGAGGAGGCAATAACAAGGGGAAAGGTGGCTGCTGGCCAAAGTCCTGACAGTTCGTTGACAGCAAGGAGAGATTAATTGCATTTCCCTTTGTGGAAGATGGGATGGGGGGCAGATCCCCAAGCAGCAGCAGAAAGGGGGTGGCGGCAGAAGGTGTGGAAGCTCAGTTGTCTAGAAAAGATGGCTCATTCTGCAGCCAGGCACATGCCCCGCCCCCCCCCCCCCCCCAAATCAGGCTGCTGCTAGCAGATGGTGGAGGCTTAATTTCCCAGCAGAGCTGGTTGGTTCTGCATGCACCCGGATTCTGCAAATCAGGGTGCTGCTAGGAGGTGGGGGAAGCTCAGTTGCATAGAGGTGAGGTTTCATTCTGCAGTAGGTTCACACTATGCCCCTGAACAGGCTGCTAGTGGGAGGAGGGAAAGGGAGACTTCAGGTCTCAGAGTAGCAGCCCTTGGGAAGTTGTGGCTCTTAGTCAGACAAGACTATGTGCGGAAAGGGGAGAGGGGATCTTAAGGTTCCTAAAGAGATGTTCAAAGATGTCAAGTTCTATGCAATGGGACACATAGACCCCCAAGTAACCTTCCTTGGCCTTGCTAATCTCCTTCCTTCCCCCAACTGATCACCCCCCTCCAGTGACGTAGCTAGGGGAAATGGAGCCCGGGACAAAGTTTTGCGCCCCCCCCCCCCGCAGTCCCTCCCCCACCACGACCAAACAACATTTTTTGCACCAGATCATCTCAAAGTCACATCACATTATAGAACATGCCCCAACACACAATTCTGAATACACCCAGGGCTCCCTAGTTTAAACAACATTGAAAGTGATGCTATTTTTTGAAGGGGGGGGGGAATCCACCCTGAAACAGCATCACTTTTAATGATGTTTAAACTAGAGAGCCCAGATTCTCCTTTTAAATCCACCTTAAAGAGAGACTCTGGGCTCCCTAGTTTAATAACATTGAAAGTGATGCTGTTTCAGAATAGATTTCCCACCCCCACCCCCACCCCCACCCCCACCCCCACCCCCCAAGCAGCATCATTGTCAATGTTGGTTGTTGTGGGTTTTCTGGGCTGCGTGGCTGTGGTCTGGTAGATCTTGTTTCTAATGTTTCACCTGCATCTGTGGCTGGTATCTTCAGAGGTGTATCACAGAGAGAAGTCTGTTATACACTGTGTCCAGACTTCTCTTATAACAGACTTCTCTCTGTGATACACCTCTGAAGAGGCCAGCCACAGAAGCAGGTGAAACATTAAGAACAAGCTCTATCAGACCACGGCCGCATAGCCTGTAAAACCCACAACAACCAGTTGAATCTGGTTGTGAAACCCTTCAACTATACTTTCAATGTTTTTTTAATCTAGGGAGCTCAGATTCTCCCTTTAAATCCACTCCAAAGGGGGTGGATTTAAAGAGAGAACCTGGGGGGAATTTGAGGGTTCCTGTCAGGAGAGCAATGTTTAAGCTAACAGTACCAAAAATTTTAGGCTATCATCAGGAGACTATCCTGATGAAACCACCCAGGTTTAGTGAAGTTTGGTTCAGGGGGTCCAAAGTTATGGACCCTCAAAAGGACCCATCTACTATTAGCTCCCATTGGAAACAATGGGGGATGGGGCACCCCTTTTGGGGGTCCATAACTTTGGACCCCCTGAACTAACATTCACCAAACCTGGGTGGTATCAGCAGGAGACTATCCTTATGATACCACCTAGGTTTAGTGAAGTTTGATTCAGAGGGTCCAAAGTTATGGACCCTCAAAATGATAGCCCCATCTACTATTAGCTCCCATTGGAAACAATGGAGGATGGGGTCACCCTTTTGGGGGTGCATAACTTTGGACCCCCTGAACCAAACTTCACCAAACTTGGCTGATATCATCATCAGGAGAGTCACCTGACGATAGCCTGAAATTTTGGTGCCGCTAGCCTAAAAACTGCACCCCCTGCAGGCCAAAATTGGGAAAACAGTAAAAAATACAGAAAGCCACAAACGAACCTGCAATTTTTGCGCCCACCACAAGGTGGCGCCCGGGGCACTTGTCCCCGGACGTCCCCATGGTAGCTACGCCTGTGCCCTCCTCTCTTCCACTTGCAAGACTTTCCAGTTTCTTGACTTCCTGCCCCTTTAAAGGACAATGCGTTGACAGTGGCTGTGGTAGGGACTGGACACACAAGACTTCTGGAAGGAAGGCTTAGGGTGTGTTTCAAAAACTCACAAAGGGAGAAGAGTTTTTGGAGTTGGTGACTGTTAATGATTTAAAAATGCCTGATGTGCCCCTCTTTCCTGCCCCCCTGTTTGCTAAGGCACTGCCTTCCTTGGAGCAGCTGGGAATCAAATGGGATGAATGCTCTTCTCTTGCCCCCTCCCCTTTAAAACAGGGAACTGTGGTGGGCTTGGCTTTGCCCACTCCCACACATCTGATGAACTTGACCTTCCCCAATGAGCCTGATTTTACACCTTGAAAGAGGGCATGGAACACAAGGATTTAGGGACATCAAGTTGCTTCTGACTTATGAATCAATGATTTTCAAAATGTCCTTTTATTAACAGTCCAGCTCAGGTCATATAATCTGAGGGTCATGGAAACTTTTATTAAGTCAATTCCTCTCATGGTGGATTTTCCTCTTTTACTACTGTCATCAACATTTCCTAGTGTTATTGTCTTTTCCAGTTACTAAAATACAGTAACTTCAGTTTAGTCATTTTAGCTTCTAGCAGTATAATTACCAGATAAACCTTGTCTTGGACTGTACTTTATCAGGCTGTGAAGGAGTGTCAGGTGTATTTGATGTTTCCACTTCAAAATTATGCCAGCCATGTGTGTGTTTTTTTAAATGTCCAGAAAATACTTGGCTGAAAAACTGTCTCCTTAGGTTGGGTTTTTATGTGTGCAGAATAGTTGAGGGAATATTCAAACTTTGTAGATATATAAAATAATGTAAAATTGCAATTACTCATTAACAGGTCAACATAATTTATTCTATCATTTAAAAGAGTTGTTGATTATGTATATTGAATATATATGTATATACAAAGAAAAATATATATGTAATATATGAGGGGTGTCATTTTGTATTTTGCTCTTCTGAATTTCCAAAGTACTGGTCTATCATTATAGGTTGTTGATTTTAGCTTCACAGCAGCATTCTGTCAATGATTTTATTAAAATATTAATACTCTACCTTTCTTGGATTCAAAGTGCTAACACAATGCTAGTAGAACAGAAGTACACAATAAAAACCAGAAGCCAATATGGCAAAGTATGCTCCTGAAACATAAAATCAGATATACATTCAGCATGACAACTGAATTATTCCCATTAACAGTTTTAAATTAGCTCCTCAAACACAATCTCAAGAATGGCTTCAACCAAAGGCTGCTCTGAAATGGATAGCATCAACTTCTTCTGCAAAACAGGCTGAGAAGATGTCCTTAGAATCAAGGGATTAAAATAACTCTATCCCAAACAGAGCAGAAGCATACAAACGTACAAGAGGATGTCCTTAGAAGATAGTGACTGGGACTGGGAGTAGGAGTGGCCTTGATACATGCATAAATTCATATTGGAGATGCAATCCTCATGATAGAAGGATCTGAGGTCATGAAGGCTTGAAAAGGCAAAAATCAACATCTTAAATTGAGTCCAGAAGCAAATATACAGTTAGTGCAATCATTTCTGAGCAGGTGGTTTTGACATTCGAATCAGCTCCGTGTATAAGCCGAGGCACCTAATTTTACTACCCAAACCTGGGGAAACGTATTGACTCATGTATAAGCCGAAGGTGGGAAGCTGGGAGGCAGAGGGAGGTCCTTATTTGGGCAGTGACTCCCCCTGATGTCATTGCCCAAATAAGGAGCTCCCTCCCCCCCCCCCCCCAGTGAGCTCCTCCTGCCTGAGCTTCCCAGAACTCTTTTGGATGTGATGTGGTACTGCCTTTGCTGTGTTTTTTCTGGCCACAACGCAGCTCCCCCTACTCAATCTAGATTGCACTGTAATTTTCTCTTGTCAAATGCATTTTTTACATGAAAATATAAAATATATAGCTGAGAATAAATTTGTGCAAACTAAGTTTGCTGCATTGTAGATGTGTTTTTTGAAGTGACACTGCAAAGCAAAGCGGAATTTGTTCTCGGAAATGGGCAGACAGCCTTATCCTCTCTCTATCTCATTTGTCAAAAAGGAGACGCTGGCCAATTACACACAATGTGTGTTCTGAGTGATGGAAGCAAATGTCAGTCACAGCAAGATTTCTTGTATGGACCTATTTCCTAAAGTCCCACTTTCTATCTTCCCTGATGCAAGCAAGAACACTTCTAGCATGAATTCAATTTTGCTTCACCACCAGGTAGATGTGCCAATGAGCACAGCTTTGCCCTGAACCACTTCTCTCCACCCATGGCATCCTCCTAGCTCCACCTTCCCAGTCCCTCACACTGTTGTCCATGCCTTTCCCCTCACCCCATTCCATATTGCTGACTCCTTACTGCTTCTCTTAGTGCTTATATCGAGATTTCAATCTACGTCAGCCTCTTTATGGCTCCAGTTTATCTCTCCCACTTTGCTTCCACCCTTTCTGACGATCAGGAGGGCTTTTAAAAACTTTATTTGAACAGAGCCCCTTTTTAAAAACAAGCCTCTCTCTCTTGCAGCTGCAGCAGTTAGTGAGAGAGAGAGAGAGAGAGAGAGAGAGAGAGAGTTAAGAGAAGCAGCAAAATGAAAGGCTGTTTGAGGCTAGCAAGCAGCTGTGAGGCAGGTGTAACCTCAGCTTGTGGGTTCTGTGGGGCAGTACTTGGAAGGAGTTGCAAAGAACCAATTTTTAAACAACAAAATGGTTTACTTTTCTTTACAATTAACACTTTTAAAACATCAACATTTAACGTTACAATTTAAGGTCCTGTTCAGGTTGCATTTCCAAGTCCTTCTATTTACAGTCTACTGATATTGCCAAGTCCAAATCTTCTTTGCAAGTTGGCTGGCTCCTGAAGACTCCAAGGGCTTGGATGAACAGGTTGCAACATGATGAAGGTCTCCAGGAGAACTCTCACCCATTACAACCACAAAAGAAACCCTGAAACAATAAACTCCAACATTTACAACACAGCAAAACAACAACTACCTTCCCAGTAGTTCCCAACAATATTGAAATTACCTTAACAAGGTGTTAAGGGCTTATAGAAATCAAGGTCCAAGTCTGGTAGCCTTGCTTCTTCTGCAAAAGAGCTCTTGCAGCCTCTCTGCTGCTCCGAGTCTCCACCCCCTTACTGGGTCAACCCATTCTGGGCCAACCCATTCTGGGCATGGGGGTTACACAGGCACTCCTTGCATGTAAACAGAGAAACGTGAGGAGACCATACTTTAGCTCCTCCACTCAGCTACCAGCCCCAAGGTAAGCATTCCATGAGTAGTGGCCCATTAAGAAAAAAAAACATAAATTTACTTTGTCAGATGGTAGCAGTGAGGAGGATAACCTTTGCATCTAAAAATGTGTATAGGAAAACTGCTTCAGGAGGTTGTTGGATTAAATCCACAGAGGATATCTTGCCTTTTCTTTGCATTGATAATTGTACTGGTGCATACGAGATATGCTTATAGTGCTAAATTTTAAACGTGGGTAGATAAGATGACATCAACCTGCACATGGTATCCAAGCCCACCAGTTTTTGGATATGTCCCCTATATATCAGTTTACAAAGCACACAGCTAGTGTTCTGATTATGGTACAGAATCTGCTGATTTGTCAGGCCCATTTCTGAATAGATCATTTAAGCGTATGCAAAAATTAAAAGTTTTAAACTGTTTTGACTAATTAATGGTGGATACAGAAGGGCTGAGTTTTTTTTAAAAAAAGGATAGTCTTAAGTGCTTATAATAACAGTAGACATGTGTTGCCAAGGATCTTTTTGTGGAAAACTCAAAAGATTTAAAATTTCATATGTGACACCAAAATAGCAAGAATAAATAGTAAAATGTGTCTTGTTGGTTTAGATTGATTCCTTCCTCCCAAATAATTTTTTAATACAGCCTTACCTGCTATCTTATAATTTTCTGAACAATGCTATAATGGATTCCATGTAAAATTGCTTCCACTGATTGTGACTCTTTTCAAACCCACTATAGTTGATATATATGTTGTAAACTGAATTGGCTTAATTTTTTTTTAATATGAATTTTAACCACTTCTACAATTAGTGTGTTGACAGTATTGTTATATGTTAATTGCTTCATAACAATTAACAAGGAGCAGCAGGAACCGTGTTTGATTCCCAGCTCTACCGCCTGAGCTGTGGAGGCTTATATGGGGAATTCAGATTAGCCTGTACACTCCCACACACGCCAGCTGGGTGACCTTGGGCTAGTCACAGCTTCTCGGAGCTCTTTCAGCCCCACCTACCTCACAGGGTGTTTGTTGTGAGAGGGGAAGGGCAAGGAGATTGTAAGCCCCTTTGAGTCTCCTGCAGGAGAGAAAGGGGGGATATAAATCCAAACTCTTCTTCTTCTTCTAACATGTCTGTTAATCATTGTAAAGATGATGGTTCAAAGGACAATATGTTGCCAGGTTTATTAAGAGGTCTGAGACAGATGTTGGGACAGTACTGCATCCAATACTCTCCCCCTCACTTACACAAGCACCATTTATTTGTTTTAAAACATCTAATACATTATACAAAATTTATTCTGCTCAGTTACTATTTATCCTTTTATTTTCTGTTCATAGCAGATTATTGTAATTTCTTAGTGTTTGTGATCAATTATCGAAAGTAATATCAATAAAAGTGTCAGTGCAACTGTTATCAGAAGTCAAATTTACAAATTTGGATCAAAAGACATGTAGGACTGAATAAAGCATTAGCTTGCATGTGTTAAAGGCATCTTGAACCTCCCTTCCCAAATGACCAGTTAGGTGAGTAACACATCAATTGTTGATTTAAGCATGTCACTCATTCTTTTCCATTTGCCCATTCTACTGCTAATCCATGATTATACACTATCCTCAGGTTCATCACAATATACAACCATGGATAACATTAATAAAGATCCCTGCAGCTGCATGCCAGTGTTACCCAGAAGGGACATGTATAGGTGTCCTCTACCGAGCTGGGATCTTTTAGGTCTCTTTATACATGTGAGTGCTTTGTGCAAAAATCAGAGGGTTTTTTTTCAAATGATGGAGGTTTTATTTAACTGCCAAAATGTGATCAAAGAAGGAAAAATGCAAAAAATGCAAAAATCACCTAGAAACAGTTCTTAAAAATAACTTCTGTGTCTTAAAAACCACTATATATTATGCATATATTTTAAGTTTTATCTTTCACCCTCAGATAATTCTATTAAGACTAATATAGTGCCCTTGAAGAGATTTTGGCCTTGAGGAGACAGAGAAAAGAACTATATTAATAAAAACTGAGGGTTGGTAGAAGGGGGGTGGTTAGACTGAGTATGTGTCAGGGAAAATTGTAAGAAGGAAGGAATAAAGAGGAGATAATGATCCTGGAGAAAAGGGTGATGTTTCAACTTTCTAATAGTTGATGGACAGCTTTTGGTGGGAGGAAATTTAACAAGGGAAGAACTAAGAGGGGAGGAAGAAATTTCTCACCAATCTGGAATTGGTCTCTTGGTGTACCTTTTCTGGTCATGTGACCGTGGCATGAGAATAAGCTCATATCCGCCTACTCTGTCTCAGCAACACGGTCAGCACTGCAGCCCCTGAACTGGAAAAACAGTAACATAAGGAAGAGGCAAGGGCCTTTCGTGGCACATGAAGGGTGTGTGGTGGATTACTACAACCCTCCCTTTTTTCTGTTACTTCAGTGGATATTTTTGCTTATCTTTTTCTTACTTTTTTTCTTATCTTTTTCCTACTTGTTCTGAATGTTAACCATACTGTTCCTGTGGCTAAGTACACTTTGAAGCAATATTAGATAAGTAGGGGTGTCACATACTTCCCTCCCTAGGATGTGATAGTTCTCAACCAATCAGAGAATGCCTAGTGGCAAATTTCTGAATGTCTGAGGTTCAGTTGGAATTAGGCTTTCTCAGGAAGGCCAGTTAGAAAAGACCATAAGAAACAGCAAGTTGGGAAATGGTTTTTTCCCCCTCTCTGAGGAAGGTGTTTAGGGTAGACAGTCTCTGAAAGGCACCTACCCAGTTCTCACAAAAAAGGGTAGAGTAGCCTCCTTGGTATGGGATATGAATAAAGTAGAGATATAAGGGGTTAGTTAAACTGCTTTGATTAAGATTAGATTCTAAGGTCTATTGTAGGTCATATGCTTGTTTCAGTTGTTTCTTAAATTGTTTCCCAAATTATTCTGATTGTCTACTGAGTTTAATAAATCTTTTCCTTTTAACTATATTCTGACTGCTAATCATCATACTATCTGAATATTTGACCTAAATTAGACAGTTAACTGTAACACGCCTTCACTCCAGTTGACTGTGCTATTCGGGGATGGGACGGTCTATAAATCGAAATAATAAATAAATAAATAAATTTAAAAAAATTCAATATAGGGAAGTCAATGGTTGTTTTCCTTTTTCTTTCTCAGGAGTTGCCAGAACCCCTCCTGATTTAATAAACAGGGTCTTGCTGATGCCAGCAAAAATTGTTAGTGGGTGGCAATTCTATGATACTACTTCATTACCCAACCTAAGCAAAACAATAAAGCTTAAAGCAGGAAGAAGGCCCTTCCCTAGTAGACTGCACCTACTCCTGTTCACCACAGAGGGAAAGGTTCTGGGTAGGTAGGCAGCAGGAGAACCTCGTGATAGGTTTGCTTGGAAAGGAATAAGGTTTTGAGAGCAGCAGACAAGCAAAGGAGTACAGATTGCGAGCAAAATTTGGCACAGCAGGGCATGCATTGGGAGGGATGCAGAAGCAGAGTCCCCAATCCTTTGCGATTGGAATATTTCACTCGTATATGTAATCATGGTGTCTACAACTTGCAGTCAAACAGAAAGGCCAGAGCCTCTCACTCCTCCCTCTTCCTAAGGACACAGGGCTCTCTCTACACTGGGGGTCCCCAATATGGTGCCTGTGAGCACCATGATGCTCACCAAGACCTTTCCTGGTATGTGTCAAATGTTCTTGGAAAGCTCATGTGGGGATTTTGCCCAGTAGGGCTTCTGATTGGCCATTAGAAAATTGGCTGTGCTTTGGCAGTATTGTGTGACTGAAGGTAATCTGCACTGCACTGCACTGCCATTTTATGGCAGTCATTTTGTGGATGTGCCCACCACACTGTGTCAGAATTCCAAAGGTGGCCGCAGGCTCAAAAAGGTTGGGGACCCCTGCTCTATGTTTTTATTAAGAAAATACTGGGTGCTTTCTAAAAGTGAAACCAACAGAAGTATAGACTGCAATAATGAAGGAAACTGGAACAAAACACAAGAAAATCTTGACTTTTTTTGTTACAGGCTTTTTAGATGAGGAATTTGATTAATTTTCATATTAGTTAATAATTATGAAGCATCCTATTTTTAATTTTCAAATTTTATTAGTAAATTGCTTGCAGAAAGCAAAGCAAAGAAAAAGGTCAAAAGCAATGAAAAAGTACACTTAATATAAGGACTCCCAATTTCATGTAAATCAAGTGTGAACAATAAAAATTAATGCCTCTTGCTCTTTAACCACATACTTAAAATTCCAACTTACTAACCATTACTGATTAGAATAGTTTTCTACGTTAAGTCTTATATCAATCCACTAATCTTCAAAACCACTAACCATCATTTTGCTTTTTTCTGTTTTACCCAAGTAATCTGTCAATGGTTTCCAATTGTCAATTTTTTTACAAAATTATTTTAAGTAACAAGGTGAGTTTGGCTATCTCTGCCGACTCTGAAACCTTCACCCATTACTCTTATATTGCAAGTATATCTGAAATTTTCCATTTTTGTGCATAAAGTATTCTTGCAGCTGATGCCATGTATAACAACGAAGTAAGAAGCATCCTATTTTTGTAATTATTAACGAAAAGCGCAAGTATGTGCACAGGTACACTGTTGCATAGGTCTGTTAATAATGCACAGGTTGTGTAGTGGTTATGTCACACCAGGGCTGGACAGTTCAAATCCCCAGTCTGCTTTGAAATCTGCTGGGTGACTCTGTGCCACTGACTTTTTTTCACAGCCACTGGGGTTGTGGTAGTATATGTTAGAGGAGACCTGTAAGCTCCCCTAGGCTTCTTGAAGACAGGTTGTGATTCATTCTATTTTGTTTTTAATAAGAAGTAGATATGTGAAAACTTTGGTTATATATATCTTCGAGAGTGCATTCTGGGAAGACCAACCATTAACACTGTACAGGTTTGGTCAGTTTGGTTACAAAGCTTAATGTATTACATGTGGCCTACAGAAAAGGTGATAGAATGCTGTACAATCAGGCCAGAAATGTATTAACAAAGGAGATCAGAGCAGCAAAAAGAAACTACTCTGAAAAGCTAAAAAATCAGTTTTCACCAAACGAAACAGCAAACATGTGGAAAACTCTCAAAAAATATCACAGGTGCAACAAACCACAGCCCCAAGCTGAAGGAAATCAGCAATTGGCAGACGACCTGAATGTGTTCTACTGTAGGTTTGAAAACAATCTGCAGTCACCTTTCTCCACAACTCTATTTCAGATGCACCAACAATAATACAAGCTTCCTACAACTGACCCATTTCATTGGGTTTTACAACTGGTAGAATCTCGAAAAGTGCAGATCTATTTCACAGACAGAAGCCTGGAAAAGCAGGCCCAGCAGACAAGATAACACCTTCTTGCTTAAAAGTCTGTGCTGTCCAATTGGTCCCCATCTTCACCCAAATCTTCAACAAATCACTAGAGATGTGCTATGTTCCTTCTTGCTTCAAACGCCTCCATTATCGTCCCAGTGCGAAGAAAGCCTTCCATCGAATTTGAGCGACTACGAACCAGTTGTAACATCTGTAGTTCATGAAAACTTTGAAAGAGCTAGTGATGTACCATTTGAAAACAATCCACCCGGATCACTGTTGGACCCTTGCGAATTTGCATACCGAGCAAATAGATCGACAGATGATGCTGTTAATATGGCTGCACTATATCCTACAGCATCTTGAATGCTCAAGACCTGTAAAAGGATCCTCTTTGTTGACTTTAGTTCAGCATTCAGCTACTATCATACGGACATTCTTCTAACCAAACTAAATCAGCTAGCGAGTACCTGAGCATATTTGTAAGTGGATCACAAGCTTCCTAACAGATATAGGAAACGGCGGTGAAGCTAGGAAAAATTACATCGAACTGCAAAAAATGAGCACAGGGGCCCCAAGGCTGTGTGCTGCCACTTCTCTTCTCTCTGGCATACCAATGACTGCATCTCCAAGCGATCCATCTGTTAAAAAATGCTTTGAAATTTGCAGATGATACAGCAGTGATTGATTATATTGAACAACAATGAAACGCATACCCAGGCGGAGGTTGGACAACTAGCCTCGTGGTGCCACTGGAACAATCAAGAACTGAACACACACTTAAGAAGCCGTAGAAAATGGTGGTAGATTTCAGGAGAAACCCTCCCATCTGCACTCCTCTCTGTACCTAGACAACACAGTATCAACAGTAGGGCCTTTGGGTACCACCAGAGCTCCATCCATCATCCTCCATGACCTAAAATGGTCACCCTAACATCAAAAATGTCGTAAAAAAAAGCACAACAAAGAATGTTCTTTCTCGCTCAGGAGCTCGGCTGCCCAAGGAGCTGCTGATACAGTTCTACAGAGGAATTATTGAGTCTGTCATCTGTACCTCTAGAACTGTGGTTTGGAACATGCAGCAACAAGAATCGACACAGACCAGAATAATCAGAACTGCAGAAAAACAATTGCTGCCGCCTGCCTTCCATTGAGGACCTGTATACTGCAGATTAAAAAAAAGGGGCTGTGAAAATGTTACTGACCCTGCATCCCTGGACGCAAGCTGACAACTCTTACCTCTAAGCGATAGCTACAGAGCACTGCACCAAGACAATAGACATAAGAACAGTTTTTTCCGGTCTTCATCACTCTACTAAACAAATAATTCCGCCGATAATGTCAAGCTATTTATTATATATTTTATTATATAATTGCTGCACTACTTTTTCATGTTTCGCATCATACATGACTGTGACTAGGCTGTTTTGTTTGTAGTACCGGTGGCTTTCTGATTGCTTACTAGACCTATATGACAATCATTAAGTGTTGTACCTTATGATTCTTGACAAAATGTATTTTTCTTTTATGTACACTGAGAGCATATGCACCGGAGACAAATTCCTTGTGTGTCCAATCACACTTGGCCAATAAAGATTCTATTCTATGTGGATTATTTGTTGTAGGTTTCTTCTGCATAGCTTATGGAGTTGAGTTTATAGTATGCTAGTGTCCAGGCTATTTTTCTTGTGTCCCAAGGTGACAATATGAAAAACAGCCTAAAGGCACAAATTAAAATGCTAATCTTTAGTTTCTTTTGAAGATCTTCTGTTTTCTGTCAGCAAGCAAACCAAGTTATGAATTTAAAAAACTGTTTACAGCAGCTCATTAATATTCCCAAATGGAAGCTATGCTTAGAACAATCCAGACAATGAATCCCATGTTGTTTTAATAATTAATTTTAATGAATTTGAGGTTTTGATATTTATAGAAAACTGGCAAGGATGTAGATACAGCAACTTGGCATTTATAAAATATCAGCTTCAGCAGATAAAGCGAAAACTGAAATTATCTGTACTAACATTCATTAAAATACTAAAGTAGGTAAATAACTAATTGAATACCATCTGTCTAATGAAAATCTCTCTGTCTTAGATTAATGAACTGGCTCTTCTTTTTCTGTAGTACTTCTGAATGTTGTTTGACACAATTTTACTTCTTTGAATATCGAATGAGTACTTTTTGGTACCCGTAGCTGGGTGTCCTGTTGAGGACAAGATAAACAAACAGTGAATGCACATGGTGAACTATGTGCAGTCTTGGATTTCACTATCTCTGTTTTGAACATGATTTTACACAAGTGATATTATGTCTGTCTTTTGTTTTAGGCTGACAAACAGTTTTCTCTTGGCTTGGTCAGGTATCATACTTTGTAAAAAACAACAACAGAGAAACCCATTGCTTAATCTGTGCATTTTAAACAGTCTTCTGAAAAATCCTGGAGCTGCTTAGAGGCTTAAAAGGAAATTAGAAATGGCAGGCAAGATTTCCTGAAAGATAGCTAGGTCACCTACTAATACTGATGTTACCCAGGAATGGACAGCAACTGGGAAGTGTATATGGGATAGCAGTGATATCCAAGAAGCCTGGGCAGGAATTCCCATAAATTGTGTCTGTACCATCTCCCAGAAGCCTTTGCAGTGTGCTTTGGTTATGGTGGAAATTCAAGTATGAAAAGTATCAATGTGGAAAGGGCTCAATGAAAACAGAAATCTGAAAACCACTAAACTGCTGAAGCAAGATGTTGATAGTTGTGATGGCTAAAATGATCAAGTATTTCAGCTTTAATATTGAAGGACAGTTAGATTTGAGTGTTCTAGAGCCTTATTGACCAACAAGAATGTCAAGGAATAAACTTTTGAGAGTCAAAGCTCCTGACATCTGATGAAGGGAGCTTTTATTGAAAGTTACCCTGAAATTCTTGTTGGTCATTAAGAAGAAGAAGAAGAAGAAGAGTTTGGATTTATATCCCCCCTTTCTCTCCTGCAGGAGACTCAAAGGGGTTTACAATCTCCTTGCCCTTCCCCCCTCACAACAAACACCCTGTGAGGTAGGTGGGGCTGAGAGAGCTCCGAAAAGCTGTGACTAGTCCAAGGTCACCCAGCTGGCGTGTGTGGGAGTGTACAGGTTAATCTGAATTCCCCAGATAAGCCTCCACAGCTCAGGCGGCAGAGCTGGGAATCAAACCCGGTTCCTCCAGATTAGATACACAAGCTCTTAACCTCCTACGTCACTGCTGCTCCTTAAGGTGCTATTGCACTAGAATCTAAGGCCGTTTCCGCACGGGCGTTTAATGGCAGCCTGGGGACAGCAAAAACGCCATCCCCAGGCAGCCATTTGCGCAGAAGCAGCATAGCCGCCTTAGCGCCCTTAACCATACCTGCCCATCCCCACGCCGGCGTTTCCCCAGTGCGCTCAGAAGCGCACTTGTTGGGGAAACGCCGACTGGAAGCCGCTGCCGTGCGAACGGCAGCGGCTTCCTGGCAACTCCACCCCCTTGCTCGCTGTACTTACCGCAATCACACGGGCCAGCCCGGCGTCGCCGAGGCCTGGGGACACGCCCCCCTGCCCTGCGCCACTGCCCGGCTCTTTCTAGGACCATCCGTACGGACGGTCCTAGCGTCGTCGGGTCGGCATCAAGTACGCCGACCCGGCCGTTTCTGCATTCGTGCGGAAACGGCCTAACTGTTCTACTACATTTATCCTCTGAAACTTTAACATAGTGCAGACTTTAACCAGCCATGTAAAAGTTTAAATTTAGGTATGAGTTTGACAAATGGTGATTTCCTTTCTTCTATTTTTTTAAGGAGTCCAATAATGCAATGGCTGAAGATGAAAGTAACGGTTTCTTGGATTTTAACAGTGATTCTGGCATTATGGAGTGATTGTGGCAATGGACAAGGTAAGTGGAAACATTCTTTTAATTGTAGAATGAAAGTATTAATTTTGTTCAGCATATTCATGGAGCATCTTTTATGGTCCTTACCAGTGATGAGTTTGCAAGTTATTTGGAAAGAAATATGAAAGTATTTTTTCATTTTCTTGGCTGTTTTTGATATATATCTATGGAAACTTGAAGGCAATAGAGTTATTAAATGTAATGCAGAATATAATTTAAAGTAGTAAAAGCCATTCATCATTTTGTTGTTGTATAAAGAAATGCATTGGATTCTGTGTGATAACTCTGGATTGTAAAGGAAGGTGCATGTTCATTCCTCCTTAGTGGCTTTTAAAAAATGTCTGTGCAAGCTTAGTCACATTTCCAGAAAACCAGCTTCATTTCAAATATTTGCTGTTTTGCTTCTATCTTTAGTTGTGATGTTTTGGAAAACTCTTATCATTGTTTGAAACAATGATGTGAAAGCAGGAATGGTTGAGCAGCATGCATGTTGATATTGATGCTAAGAATAAGTTAATAAGTTACTTGCATGAATATAATTAAATCAAAGTTGTTTGAGATCATTGAGGTATTTTTTAACAGATGGATTTCAAGTTTAGAAAAGCACAAGGATACCAGATGATGGCATGCTGTTTACAGATAGAAAGTATTTGAAATGGGGGTTGCTATGGCACTTGAAATTGCAGTACCTGAGATGTGGCATTCTGCATCACTTTAGGGGTGACTTTACAAACTGTCCTGTCAAATGAGCTATTGTGTATAACATAGACCCAGATATATTTGCATTTTTGTCAAGGTTTTGCTCATTCAACTTATGCACTACAGTATAATGTCAGATGTGTGAGATATCTGAATTTTCAATAATTATTGGCATATAGGTTTATACTATAGCAACTTCCATTGCTGATGTTTATATGTGTGTAAAACAGTAACGTCACTTTTAACTTATGACAGCCATTTGAATTAATATCCTCCCAAACATCTTATTGTTAACAGCCAGAGGCATATCAGGAAGAAATGGTGGCTGGGGACACCTTCTCCAGGCACTCCCCACGGCCTCCCAGTGCTTGGGGGATGGAGCTCGGAGGCGACAAGCCCCGCTCCTACCTCCCTGCAGGCCAGCTTCTGCCATCCCCAGGGCCTGGAGACAGCAGGACCCGGCTTGCATGGAGGCTGGAACAGGCGGAAGGGGCCGCCCGCCGAGGGAGGCAGAAGGGGCTGCCCGCCACCAAGCCCCAACCCTAACCCTGTCCTCGCCTCCCTGAGCCTGGGGAGAGCAAAAACCGGCCTGCACGGAGGCCGGGGGTGGGACTCAGGAGTGCAGGGCTGCCCACTACTGAGTCCTGTTCCACGCCTCCCTGCAGGCCCGCTACTGCTGCCCCAGACCCTGGGGAGGGCAAAAGCACAGAGACCTGGGGCAGGGGCTCAGCGGCGGGTGGCCCAGGCAGGTGCTGTGGCCACCTGCTGCCAAGCCCCGCCCATGCCTCCCCAGGCCCTGTGGATGGCAGGAGATGACTTGCAGGGAGGTGGGGAGCAGGGTTCAGCGGCATGTGGTTGGGGTGCATGCTGTTTTGTCATGTGGGGGGTGCCCGGCGATCTCTCATGTGACTGAAAGGCATGCGCCAAGGGACAAGGGTGATCCTATAGGCCATATGCCTCTGTTAACACGACCCTATTGGCTGTATGCCTCTGTTAACAGCACTGGAAGGGGAGGAAAAGGAGATGCTAACTATCCACTTGCCTCCTCTTCTCCTCCATTCAGAGCCGTGGCTGCTACGCTGAATGGCCCTTTGATGCACTGCACAATCCCCCCCAGAAGCCTTGCCCCGCTCTTCTGTATCGCCGTGGCTAGGCGATATTGGCCTTGGCCCACGACGATGCAATGCAGCATGCAAGTGCTCCACTTGCTTGCCTGCCTCTGAAAGAGGTCAGGCTGGCTGGGCGTCATGTTTTATAGGCACCATCCCCTGGCTTCAGTTCACCAATAGCCAGGTTTTCTGCCTCGCTGTTCCCTCCCCCACCACAACGGCACTCCTGGGAAAGTCTGGGGTGTGTTTTTATCTGCAGGGAGGGAATAAGTAGCTGATCACCACCACACCAATTATATTTGCAAAAGGAAGCAAACCTAGTTTTTAATTAGTACAGGGGAACATGTTGCTATTGCTGGAATACAATACTTAGCCATACTAATGTGAATCAGTACCTCAAATGAGCCTGGATAAGCCTCTCTGATAAACAGGAAGAATCAAGGACTGTTATTCCATTTAACTAGTGTTGCACTGCTTCCTATGTACAGAAAGCTGGTCAGTATATACATGTATTATTTCTTATTCTAAAGCTTGCTCACACATTTAGCTTGTGTGAATTGCGCTGGGTATTTCATTTTAGAGTTGCGGACTTTCACTCATTAAACAGATACTGGAAGTTGTTTGTTGTTGAATGTTCATTCTGTGCTTCACATCTGAAATATTACCCAGTAAGATCAGTCATCTGCACATATGCTAAAATGGATCAAATGATCCTTATGGACTGAGGAGGATTTGTCCTCCTTTCCCGAATCTAAAAGGGTTTGCAAGTTTAGGTAAATTTTATCTACTACGGATTCCCATAAAGAGTTCACTCTGTTATTCTAAATTAATTTTGTTCTGTGGCTAAACCACTTTCTTTGCCACTATCTAGCCCTTCAAAGAGCCCTTCAGACTGCATTACTGCTAAAAAATCATTGCCACCCAAGGGTAGGACTGGTACTGCTGGAGTCCCCAACCAAAATAACGACACAACACTCTTGTCTGTGGGGTAAGATTTTGGCCATAGCCAAACTGTTTTATTGACAAAGGATGCAAGGAAGCATAAGGCACAGCATGGGATCTGATCTGTACACTGGGCAGCCCGAGTGCTGTACCACAGTGAAACGTTCCTTGAAACCTTAACTTTGACTTTAGGCTGGCTGTTGTTAGGCTGCCAGGGCCAAGCTCTCTCACCAGCTATTCAGCCTGTCCCTAATCTACAGCTCTCTCAGCTCTCAGGTATTTTCCACGTCCTGAGATAAATTCCTGATGCAGGTATCTAGGTTTCAGCTCTGTCCCTGTTTCCTGAAGCCCTATAGAGAGCTTCCCCAGTCCAATTTTGCTGAGCAAGCCAGTTCCACTTATATATGAAGAAGGCTAGAAAAATTGAACTTTTATTCGCTCCTAGCTCTTTAGCAAAGTTTGCTAAAGAGGCCAATAAGGTTGCTATGTTCTCCCTGTTCCAGTCCATTCCACACAACACAAATAAATAAATGGTTTCCAGCCTGCACTGGAGCTGAAACTTGCTGGCCATGGGCCTGTCGTGCTGCTGGAGGTGAAGACCAGTCCTCCCACTGCAGGAACTGATGCTGCCGGACGTGACCTGGCTGAGCTACAGGGGGCGGTGCTTGGGCTCCCCCCACCACCACTTGGAGCCAGATCCAGAGCCTTTGCCAGTGGCACAAAAACACAACGCTGCCACACAGTCAGGGTCAAGGTCCTGCTCCCCCCCTCCCCAGCCAAACATACCGGGCTGGGTTGCACTGGTTGTCCAAAGACTGTGACCTAGTGTTTGATGTTAGGGGCAGGAGCCTGTCCCCCTAACAGCCCTGGGGTCAAACAAGGTGGGCCGCAGCCCAAACCGGCAGCGCAAGGACAGCCCCAGGGCCTAACATGTACCACTGGGGGGAGGGGCCCAGGCTCCCTTGTCATGTGGGACCTGGTCCATGGATGGGCCCCCTCCCCAAGTGGGCTTTCTAAAGTGGGCCCCCTCCCCAAGTGGACCTTCTAAAGCCCTGCCATGGGGTCGGGGACTGAGACTCAGATCAGTGGCAGAGGCTAGGGAGCAGCTGCCAGACTCACCAATTCAGAAATCGCTCTGATCCTGCAAGCTCATTTCAATGCCCTTCCCTCAAAGGTTTGGGAGGCTGAGAGATACTGAGAGATACCAGAAGATTCTGCTGCAGGAGAGAATATGTATATGTTCTCCATGTTTCCTTGACACAATCCATGTAATATCGTTATTCTTCCCATAATCTGTTCTAAACACCTCTCAAATGAGGATGGCATTGTCCAACTTTTACTGAATAATCATATTACAGAGATTACTGTCACAGTTGCGAAGTTTCTTGCAGAAATAACCAAAGTTATAAAGTGGATTGCGAATTATTGTGAATCTTTTTTGTCCTTGTTTATTATGTATAATCTAAATGCCAATAAAGAATACACTTTGAACTTAGAAAACTACCCAGTACCACCATAAATCTCTTCCCACTAAATTCAGAATCAAGAATTGCTAACAAAGTTACTGACTAAATAATAATTTTAAAGCTGAAACTATCAAAAAATTAAATTTAGGTTGTATTAAGACCACTCAGTATGTTTAATTCAGAGAAGTTAAACAGTTTTCAAAATATTTGGAAATTGAATGGTGAAGAACTTTTTCCCCCCCCCCCCCCCCCAATTTTTCCTGAGGCCCCTTCCACACATGCAGAATAATGCACTTTCAACCCACTTTCAATGCACTTTGCAGATGGATTTTACTGTGTGGAATATCAAAATCCACTTGCAAACAGTTGTGAAAGTGGATTGAAAGTGAATTATTTATGTGTGGAAGGGGCCAGAAAGACACAGGAGTCAGTGATCTTAATATTTCCAGATTATGAAGAGTGACATAGTACCAGCTTGTGACTGTAAATATGTACAGCTAGGTTGTTACTAATAACTAAAGCTATTAGGTATGAGCAAATCAAATAATAAAAAGAGTGTTAAAACTCAGGTAGTGTTGTGTATATGTCAGCTTTCCACATAACTAATAGTCAATAATCAATGAAATAAATTTGTTTATCTTATACAGTATTTCTTATGGAATGCATTTTAAAGTAGTATTACCCAGAAGAAATCTTTCTTTTCCTTTAAAATATGGCACGCTCGCAGGCAACAAAACACACAAGCCTCTTCAGACATTTTTTGGCAGTCATATTGATATTAATCAGGCAAACTGAAATAGAAGAACTGGCAGCAAATAGAATGATATAGTGATCTATAAAATATAGCAGCTCTTAATCTTGGAATCCATACAAGATCTAAGTGTGCTAATGTAAATGTGTTGAGGTGTTGCTTGGCATTTTCATTTATATTACACTTCAATTTAATTCAGTTCACAGTTCAATTCAGCCTGGTTGTTTTTTTTTTACTGCTATAAAGGTCTTGTCACTGTTTTTCATGGCTTTAATTGTGAATTGGTACAAGTTGGTGCAAAATTGGTACAAAAGCTCATAAAGCTTTTATACCCAAAAATTATGTTTTGATATAAGTGCATTCTTTTAATTCATTTAACACATTTCTAAGGTGGTGAACATTTATATACCAAAACAAAATTTTAAATATAAAAATATGTATAAAATAGTTAGAACAAATATACACATAGGCACATAGAAAGGAAAGAGGAAACACCAAACAAAACAGGGAACTTTTCCCCTATTGGATGAGCACATTAGTCCAATTCTGCACAGCTGAAGGAAGACATCCTGAGAATGCAAAAAAGAAAAATGGTGACTTGAGAAGGCACTCTGCACAGCCTTTTTCCCAAGATGCCTTATTTCTGCTCAAGATGTCTTTTTTAAAAAAAATACTTCACAGTGGACCTTTTCCCCCCAAGCGGCCTGCAAGATGTCACCTATCTGGCTAGGCAGAATGCAGAGTTCAGGAGGTATCTTATGTTTCCCACCTGACTATTTTGCTTTCTGGTCAGTTTCACCCTCAGCTTGTGCCTGACATTTTGTGTTCAGCTAAAGGGATGATCTCTGCTGCCATTTGCTGAAGACAGCCCCAGAATGTTTGCTCTGGAGATTCTGATCCTGGGTGACCAAAAAGGACATAGTTGTACTCAGCTGGTCCTGCCAATTCTGGCAATACCGACTATCCTATTTTTTTTTTTAAATTGAGGTGCTATCTTCATAGCTATGCAGACTCCAGAAGAAAATCTTAGTCACTCGGAAGATGCATCTGCCACCCGTTGCAAAGCATTGGATTGACCTGCCCTCCATGAACCAATGTTTTGTATTATTGCGTTATTGAGGGAAAGGATTTATGTTAATTTTTTTCCATAAGAGAAGATCCTGGATTTGAAGAACAAAAGACTTGTGCTACTATCCTATCTATTGCTTCAAATTAACAATGAAATTGGCACCTCAGAATTATATATTTAGATCTAAACTGATGCCTAAAAGCTACATTATTGGGTTTAATTAAAAGCATTATTTGGGGGTAATTTAAAATGTTGCTTTTTAAACATTAATGTTATAACTCTCAAAGGTTTTAAAAACATTTCCAAAGTTAGCAGGAAATACTTAAGTTTGCAATAGTTATGTCATACTTTTGGATAAGGTAAGTCCAAAACCCTGGCTGCAGTGTTCCAGGCTCCAGATTAAAGTTGGTTCCATCCCTGAGAATGCCTCTGGCCTGGACTGTCTGTGGTGTGGAAGTGCTGATGCAACACCCAGTGCCATATTCAGGCATCTAAAGCATCCACATGCTTGGTTTTTTGCCCCGGAGAGGGTAAATCAGCCTGCACAGGCTCACTCCACATCCAGAAGCCAATTCATCATTCCCCTCTGGATTGGTCTGTAAGTGTAATAAAACCTCCTAGAAAAAGATGAGGTCACAAATTCCAAATTTCAAACTCTCTAAGGCTGATTCCGCATGGGCCAAAAACAGTGGTGTGAAAACAGTGTGAAAACAGTATAAACCCTTTTATACCGTTTTAAACCCTTTTACACCATTTTCACAGCATTTTCACACTGGTGTTTTTGGCCCATGCGGAATCAGCCTAAATGAAGTGAAAAGCAAATAAATGTTCTTAGTGAGAGGTCAATCATGGTGATGATACTTTGAAGGTTAATGATGTAGCCTGTTTTTCACTGAAATTCAGTGCAATATTTTTGAAGAATTTATGATGAGATCAGATCATTTTCTGTGGGAAAGAAGAAAAAGAAACTAGAAGAAATTGAAATTGATTTGTTTGAGGTCTTAATGGCATGATACATAGTTTGTTTCAAATATCTGTTTAGAACTGTCCTTATTTATTCTACTACTTCACTCAGGAAATGGAACCTTTTCTGTGTACAGTCCAGAAACAGAATCAAAAGTAGGTTACTTTTTCCATTTATGGACTGTTACTACACCAAATCAAGATGAAATAAATGATTTTAAAAGGGAGGATCCTGATTTGATGTTCAACAAGTACAGTAAATCAAATCATGTTTATTCACTGCCCAACACCAGCACAAGATAAAATAAGTATAAAATATAAAATATAGCAATAAATACCAGCGTAGCTGTCAAATGGCACCTCCTTGCAAAATCAGGACAAATCTAGTTATTTTGTGTGATATTTCAGGGTTATTATCAGAGAGCATCAACAAATGCAGTACTCTATAATGGCTGAGGTGACTGTGGAGTCACAGAGATTTAATTTAATATCTCTTAAAACGTCATATATCTCATCCAACTATTGTTGGCTTATTTAAAAGGAACAATTATGCAGTTTTATAGATTAGACACTGTACAGAATTCAGGTAAGGTTGGAAATTCCTCAATGGAGTATAATGCCATAGAGTCCACCCTTCAAAACAACCGTTTTCTCCAGGGAAACTGACTTCTGTAGTGTGGAAATCAGTTGCAATTCCAGGAGATGCAACCACCATATCCAGTGCATACAGAACACATATTGTAGAATTCATAACAAAAACTGCATATTGAAAAGGTTATTTTACACAGATTTAAATATTGAGCTGTTATTCCATCTCAGTTTCTTGATCCTTGGGTGTGTGTGTGTGTGTGTGTTTGTGGTGATACAGTCCATTGATACATACTCATTATGGATAATGGTGTCAATCAATAGTTTGCCTCAAAAATTTGGTTTAAAAAGAACAGTGGGTGAGTTTATACTGTTATTAACATGTAGGGTGTTTCTGGATATAAGACCTGACTTTATTTTATTGTCCCTCAGTGATAGTGGTGTTAACCAATAGTTGTGTGCCTGCTACATTTCTGAGCTGGTTTTAATTCCATGTTTCAAATGGTACTGGTTGAAATACTTAGAACAAACTTCTCTGTTGCAACTATCTTCTTCTTTTTCCCTACCCTGATTTCTGCTGTGGTGGTGTTTGTATTTCCTGTATGACCTGTTGTCCTGCTTGGGGTTCCTTATTTAAGTTCAGAAATCAAATTAGATGCTTAAACGCCCAGGAGGACTACAGTACTTAGTAAAGCTTAGTTGTTTCTTTGCTCTTTTTTGCTGCATGACTAAAATGTACATTCAGCGCATTAAGAATTAAATGGGTTTCCTAGTCTTTCATCATGCACCCATAAAATGTCTTAAAAACCAAATTAGTATTTAATTCATAATGCATGAGCTACATTTTCAAAAAGTCATTTGCTTAGAGTTGAAGGCCTGCTATATCAATTTATATATATAAGTTAGAATGAAGCTCAACATCAAATGTTTTGGCCTAGATCCAGTTAGGCATTAGTGTCATATTTGATTCTTTATTGGGTAGCATAACTGTGTGTTAGAGATCTGTAAAAATAAGATCTGGTTAATTTCTGTGCACTAAATAGGTTTATACCACATTTTGGCATGTTTGCCTTTAATTAGACACCATTTAATGCATTGTTAATGTATTTTGATGACCTGCAAGGATATTATTTGCTATGTACTAATTAATCTAAATGGTGGTAATTTTTCAATCAACTTAGTTTTTAGTAAAAGGTGAAAGATTTGTATTCTCTGTAGAGAAACCAGAGTATGCTAAAAACAACTTAATTTTATCTGCCAGTATGTTCTAATTTAGAACAGGGTTTTGTTCTACTTTTGCATGTACAGGGAAGCAATTGAAAACCACATACAAACCTGGTTAGCAGTACTAAAAACCAAGGGGCTTTTCAAACACCATTCAACAATCTACCAGATATTACAAATTCCTTCCCTTCCCTTCCCCACCTCACTCCAATTTTTAAGGTGAGTTGCATACATTCAAACCACCAAGATGAACATATACAAATGCACTTGCAAATGAATTCCACCCAGCTACAAGCAAACACACTTCATCCCCCTCTAACCTCAGAGGTGGACAAAACAAATACCCAACTACAGCAAACACTCCAGACTGCCACAGAGATAAACTGATCTTACCATGACATGTGTCTAAAGATAACAGCCATAGATGTGGGTGAAACATTAGGAGCTAAAACTACCAGACCACAATCTCATAGTTTGGGAAAACCCATAACAGCTGGAATTAGTGAGTGCTCTCGAATTTAGGCCTGGATAAGTATTTGTGCCTCTGGAATGTAATTCAAATTAAATTAAGAAATTAATTTTCAGTAAATTAAATTTTAGATGTTTTGATGTTTCAAGTTGACTTACAAAACCCTTTCTGCATTGTAGCCTGAAGGCCTCTGGCTATATCATGTCTGGCAACTACATTCTCCTGCTCTTCAGTCTTTCAAAGTGTTTTCTCATTTCTTTAGCAAGCTACATTTATAGCTCTATAGTGTGACTGGGGGAAAAAAAACAAAGAAAGGGCTATGGGGGTTGTTTGCAGCTGTGTGGCCACAACAGCGGAACAAGAGGTGAGAGTTGCCATTCCCATTTTTCTTTTTCTACTCGCTGGAGTTGGATGGCTTTGCATCCTGCCTGGAGGAAGCCTTTGTTGCAAGAATGCTATGCACTGGTGTTATTTAGAGAATCCCTGAAATGAAACTTGTAATCCTGAATATGTATTTCTTCCTAAGTATTTCTTCCACTGTACTGTTCTACTTTTCTTCTGCTAAATGGCATGAATAATTCAGATCCAGGGACTACAAATTTCAGATGTTTTTGGAACGTGTATCTACTTACTCATCTTCCAGCCCTTTCAAAAATCCAATCACGTTAAGAGCATTTTAATGCAACTATAATATGTCCAGTGCCTCGACACTGCATTGAAGGAATAAAGACTTGTGTCTGTTACGTTTGCAATACATAAACTTTGTTTCCTGTAATATGCATTTGATTTTGAAATATTTCCAATTTAAAATGAATATTATGCACTGGAAAAAGTTTTTCAAAATAAATCTGCAATTGACTAGGAACTTGGTTCCACAGACACATTTATTATTAATATCACTGAAAATAAGTCTATCGTCCCAATTTGTAACTGAGGAATAATAACTTCAGTGTTTCTTTCCAGTATAGCAGTATACCAGTTAGAACGTTTCGTAACTGTCTTATTGTGGATATTTAAATTGTACAGAAAAGCAACTTGACACAACCTTTATGGAAAATTTGATGACTTTATGATATTCCGAATTAAGAAACTTCTAGTATAATCCTATGGAGAGTTAACACTAGCCTAACCCCACTGACTTCAGTGAGCTTAGACTGGAGTAACGCAGTGTCCTTTTCCATGCAGCACAATTATAATGCTTTGAGGACGTTATACAGAGTGTTTTGGGGAGGATGTTCACCAGGCTCTCTCCCCCCAAACATTTTCATGTTGTTTTATTTTTCTTCACCCAAGTTTTTCAAAAATTGCTAAACCTGCAATCTTTTCTCCTCCAAGCTGGGTTGAAGATGTTTCCTGCTTGCCCTGTGCAAACAAAACAGACAGGAAACATTATTTCTCCTATGCCATTTCTCCTGCCCAATTTTAAATCTTCCCCCCACTTTCCCCCTTGCTATTTACATTTTTACTCTCTTCCCACCTGCCATTTTCTGAAGCTTCCCAAGCAAGTTTTCTCCCCAGGCAGTGATTCTTTCTTCCATTTCCCTCAGTGAAGTATAGTGACTCAATCATAATAGCATGCCTATTTAATGAATGTGCCCCTTTCTCTTTTTAAAAATGTTGTCTGTTGAATATGCAAAGCTATGAAATTGCATATGAGGGTAGCCACAATGGGCATTTGCAAGGGGACAGGATAGATTCTCATGTTTATGAAGATCATATTTTTATTTATTTTCTCATTAATTTTAAGAAGGATAGGAGGTTATTTATCATTGTTAAAGTGCTGTACTGTACTGGAAAAAATGAAGGGGGGGGGGCATTGGCTGGGCCAGTCAGGTCTGCTATAGAAAGTCACCACTGATCAGAAGTCTTCGTATCTGAGAGTGGGAACCATTAGAAACAAAGGAGACAGGAGCAATGGATACATCCAATCAGAGCATGGGCAACAAGTAACGGCCAACCAGATCACTAGAAAATCGACATGGCTGTGAGGATTTTTGTCCTTGTGGCTTCAAAGCTATGCATGCTTGGTAAAATAAATAAATAAAAGCTTTTTCTGTGTGAATGAGCCAAATGAACCCGAAAATTTTCAGGTGCTTAACACACTTTCAAAACACATTATAAAGGCTCCTATGAACAAAATTCACAAATTAAAAAAAAATAGTTGCAAGATGCTATAATTGTGCTGTGTGGAAAGGGCCAGTATAGCACTGCGCTGCTTGTGTATTCCTGACAGTCACATTTGAGTTCAAGGGTGAAGCTTGAGTTTATTCATGGAATTGTGCCTAACTTTTGGTTAGAATCCCAATCTGCAAAGAGTTATTATATATTTGGCATTTTTCTCTCCTCCAAAATTGAGTTGACAGCAAATGAGATTACTGAAATGCGTTATAATACAATAAAGATTTTGAAAGGTACTATTTGGAGATTAATTAACAAGCTAAATTAACAAAAGGCTTATAGTATGTGTTCTATACTTTCTTCCAGCTAAGTGCCTGTCAATTTTGTCAGGGATGTTTCAGTGCTTGCTGGGTGACAGTGGGCCAGTCTCATATGCTTTAGCTTAGCCTTCCTCACAGGTTTGGTAAAAATGGAGCTGCCTTCGGTCTGCGTGTTTTGTTTACCTTGTCTTCCCTCCGAGGCTCCAGAGGGAGGAAGTGACATGCCCACGCTGCCCTCTGACCTACGGGGGTCGGAGGGGAGTGTGGTGTGACCCTTCTCCCACCGGAGCCTCAGAGGAAAGACAAGGTAAACAAAACATGCAAACAGGCAGCGCCTGAAAGCTGCGTGCTCATGCCGGTGCTCTTCGCACGGCAGCAGCAGGAAGACTCCGCTTTCCAAAAAAACTCACTCATGGAGTGAGTTTTGAAAGCATCATTTCCCCGCTATTTTGGGGTGGAGAGCACGATACTGCTATGCTGCTGCAGTGGCAGCTGTGTGAACAGCGCCCCAGGGACTGTTTTTACTGTCCAGAAAGGCGCTGTTTTTTGTCCATGCAGAAACAGTCTCAGTTAAAGCAAATGCCCATCCCTTCTGGAATTATGCTGCCTATTAACAGTAGAAGAGAAGTGGCCAGCGAACAAGAAAATCCAATGATTGTGTTAGGATGACTGCCAAGATGTAATAGTTTTGTCGTGTATGCGAAGATTCATAGTGAGGCAGTTATTTTTCCTAATTGTAAGCACTGGTGTACATATTTTATGAATTAGAACAAGCATTATATTGACTAAAACCTTTAAATTTTACTTTCAGTGGAAAATAAATATTTAAAATGACAACAATGACGCTGGAGATTGGTAACTTTTCCCTGAGTGTTGTAGATTTATTGACTGATATGCTGTGGATAGATGCCCAGATTGGAGGAAAGATAATATTTTAAAGGACTTCACTTTGTTTTTTATTTTGCGCAAATGGAGAAGAAAGTTAGCGAAACTTCTAACACATGCTTTTAATGAATCATTGTCATGCAAAGTTGAATTTGCTACTCATTCAAAATGCATGATTTACAACATTGTTTGAACTTCTCTATATGTTTTAAAAGGTTTATGTAACCCCCTCCCCCAAGAAACGTTTTAACTATGAATAATACAAAAGTCTTATGGGAATCAGGGACTGTTTTGCATTTTAGATGCATGTCTTCTGTGAAGGTCATAATGCTGGAAGGGGTGCTAGGTATTGGCAAAACAGAGGGAACATATGCCAGGTAACTGTTGCCGGCTATTTTACCTGCTGTGGCTTAAGCTTGGTGATTTGGACCAGGATTATTTTGTAGGATTACGATTGACAGCCTCCTGGTGGGGTCTGGAGATCTCCTGAAATTACATCTAATCTCTGGATTATCAGTTCTCCTGAAGAAAATGGCTGCTTTGGGTGGGTGTGTTGATTCTATGGCATTGTACCCTGCTGAGGTCCTTCCCCTTGTCACATTCCAGTCTCCCTAGGTTGTACCCCCAAATCTTCAAAAAATATCCCAGCCTGGAGGTCCAGCACTGTGGCTCTTGGCTCACCAATCTTCCATTTGCCTCTTGGACATTACCTTCATAGCTTGAAAATTCTGAGTGGAGAATTCTGATGAACCTCTGAGCTTGCAGAATGTTCTGTGTCAATTTGGTTTGTTCTAATGAAAGATATTACACAGAATTACTCCTTGTTGTGGGAGACCCTAGAGCAAGCCAGTTCCAGAATGCATGATATGATTGGCCTAAAAAAACCCCACTATTGTTTTTTGACCTGTGGCTGGGTTCACTCAACTTGAATATATATTAAAATGCTAGGAATGTGAGACCTAGATTCAGTGATGATAAAATGCTTTTTCGAAAAATGGCCAGACAAAACCAATTGCAGGTAGAACTTCTGAATGGTTTCAAAGCTGTAATTCTAACAATGCTTATCTGGGATTTAAGCATTATTACTTCTGAGTATATATGCCTATGATTGTGTTTCATGCTACCTTGGAGCTCTGTGTTGGAAAGTTCCAGTTAGACACTGGTGTGATAATGATCTTATCAGTGACATATAAGAAATTATAAACCTTGGACTAATACATGACAAATGTTTATTCTAAGAATATAGTGGATGGGAATAAAAAATACAAAGCTAATAACAAAAAAATGCCCCCTCAGTATATTTAATTCTTAACGTGGGCCAATTTGCAGTTACTTAAATCTGGAGATTGGAATCATGAACAAACATGACAGATCTTTCCACAATCTTGAAAAACATCTCAGGTTTGCAGAAAAATCTGGAACCTTTTTAAAAAAAACCACTGGGGGTTAACACTTCTCCCCAAATAATAGAATCAGTGCCTGTAGCTTTAAGAAATGAATGCCTTGGTAGTCGGTGCTAGGCAATCACACAGCCTACAAGCCTTGGTTTCTGTTAGTAAAAAGCAGAGAGAGTGGGCAGGACTCTTTCCAAGATTGTTTTGGCTTTTGTGAGAGGACTCTTTGTGTCCAGACCTGGATACTTGCTATTGTTAAACAGACCAGTGGTGAAATTCAAATAATTCAACAACTGGTTCAGGTTGTGGGATTCAAATAATTTAACAACTGGTTGTTTACAAGCACCATTTTAACAACCGGTTCTGCCGAAGTGGTGCGAACCTTCTGAATCCCACCACTGCAGCAATCCTATGAAATCTAGCAGGATGTAGTTGTTAGCATTTCAGATTAGGATATGGGAAACAAGATTCAAATTGCTGCTCTGCCATAGATCCCACCTTTCCCCTCCCTCCAGGTGACCTTGTACCAATAACACATTCTCAGCCTAAACTACTTCACAAGACTGTTGAGTGGTTAAAATAGAGAAGAGATTTATATATGCTGCTTTGGCCCCCCATTGTGGAGGAAAGTGGAGCATAAATGACATAATCATAGCTGAAGATTGTTCAGATAAAAATAGATTGATGGTTGGGGAGGAGAGAAGTCTGCAAAAAAGGGACCTCTGGGAATTTTCAAGGAAGATAAAAGAAAACATCAGGATAGAAGAAAACAAAATGTCCTTGAAAGTGCCTCACTGGTCTCATCTAATAGCAAACTTGATGGTTAAGTATCTATCACAACAGATGCCTACCTGAAGATGAGAATTTATTCATACTTTGGAATTTCAGAAAAAATAATAGTTTCAGAGGGTAGCTGTGTTGGTCTGTAGGAAAACACCTAGGCCCTTTCCGCACGGGCCTTTTACAGCGCCCTAGGGACGGCAAAAACGCCGTCCCTAGGGAGCTGTTCGCAGGGGGGGGGCGCAGCTGCATCACAGCTGCACCGCCCTCACTCCCCCCCGGCTGCGCGAAGCCGCCATTTAGAAAACGGCAGCTTCCAGCCGCTGCCGTGCGAACAGCAGTGGCTGGAAGGCGCCATCCCCCCCTTTCCCAATCAACGTACCTTCTCTGCGACCTTCCAGCATCGCCCAGGCCTGGGGACACGCCCCCCCTGCCCTGCCACACCAGAGCGGTCACACAGGGCAGGGGGCACAAGGAAGATACGTCGATCGGGCAACGGCGCAGTGCTGCGCCGTCTTCCCTGCCTTTACCGTGCGAACTGTCCCAGGTGTGTGTGTCGGCATCGTATATGCCGACGCACCCCCCAGCGTGGCCATGCGGAAGCAGCCTTTGATAGAGTCAAGTAGCACCTTAGAGTCTAACAAGATATTTGGGATGTAAGAGCTCAAAATTCTGTGGCTGTTGAAAAGAGTATTGACTCTCAAAGCTTCTACCCCAAAAACGCTTTTGGTCTCTAAGGTGCTACTAAACTCATATCTAGAAGAATATTAATTTGTAAATTAAACCCCCAAAGGCCTGATGAGAATACCTATTAATCTCAAAATGTTGATGGGTCAGCTAAAAGGGAAAGAAAGATGATTCTGGTTTTGCTGCAGGTCATAAGAGCTTAGACTATCCTGGACAGAACGATTTGAGTTAATTTCACACACACCCCAGGGTTTTTTTTTTCTGTTTCCCTAACTATTTTCTTCATTTTTTTTTAAAGAAAAAGAAGGTAACAGTTATGGTTTGCTTTCTTTCTTTAGTTCTATTTATGGGTGAATAGATATGACAAGGCTAAGGGGTCTTGGATTTTCCATGTTCTTGTGAATTTAAATGAACTTAACCTGGAATAGAATAAATAGAAACTTTCATATAAAGGTTGATCAGAATATCCAAAGGTGTTAAGAACATCTAATATTTATGAATACAAGCTGCTAAGCTACTGATACTACAGTAAAATATGAACATGTTACTTGAACTTTCAGAGTGTCATACAGTAGGAGTGCTTTGTAGTTCATTGTAGCTGACAAAACTGAATTCCCAAGCATAGTTGACAGCTTTCATTTTGTAGTTTTCCAGGTCATTTGTGTTATGTAGTGGCATTTGGCACAAGTTTTTGGCTGTATTTGATGTTGAATTAGATTTAATTTGGGCATCAGGATTAAAGTGGGCAGGTCGCCACTATGACTGAAATATGTAGTGGCACTGTCTGGAGAATCCAGTTTCCCTGTTATGATCTCCCAACTGAATAACTGACACCTACTCCATTTTATTTTGTTAATTCACATAATCCTCTTTGCTTGAATCTGTGCTTCCTGCCCAAAATCAAATCTGAATTTCTTATTTGAATAAACATTCAGGTTCACCAGGGACGTAGGTATAGATTTTTATGGGGGGAGGGTTCGGGGGGGCCACACCCCCACCCACCCCTAGGGCATGGCCATGCCTCCCCAAGCCCCGCCCCTGGCCTATTGCTTATAAAAGCAGCTGTCCGAGGTCAGGGATTGCAGCCTGCCCTGTCCTCCCCTGCCCCTCTGGGCAGAGGCATAGAGGGAAAATGGAACCTGGTGCAAAATCTGAGTTTTGCACACACACACACACACCCACCCCCGGGCAGCCGCTGTGATGCTGGAATCCACCCCCAAACAGCATCACTTTCAATGGTGTTTAAACTAGAGAGCCCAAATTCTCTTTTTAAATCCACCATAAAGGGAGAATCTGGGGTCCCTAGTTAAACAACTTTGAAAGTGATGCTGTTTTGGGATGGATTATCCCCCACCCTGAAACAGCATCACTTTCAATGTAGCGTAGTGGTTAAGAGCAGGTGCATTCTAATCTGGAGGAACCGGGTTTGATTCCCTGCTCTGCCACTTGAGCTGTGGAGGCTTATCTGGGGAATTCAGATTAGCCTGTGCACTCCCACACACACCAGCTGGGTGACCTTGGGCTAGTCACAACTTTTCGGAGCTCTCTCAGCCCCACCCACCTCACAAGGTGTTTGTTGTGAGGGAGGAAGGGCAAGGAGATTGTAAGCCCCTTTGAGTCTCCTACAGGAGAAAAAGGGGGGACTATAAATCCAAACTCTTCTTCTTCTAAACTGAGGACCTCAGATTCTCCCTTTAAATCCATGCTGAAGGGGGTGGATTTAAAAGGAGAATCTGGGGAAATTTGGGGGGTGCCTGCTGTCAGGGGTGAAATTGTTAAGCAAGAAGCACCAAAATTTCAAGGTATCTTTAGGAGTCTCTCCTAATGATACCAACCAGGTTTGGTGAAGTTTGGTTCAGGGGGTCCAAAGTTATGGACCCTCAAAGGTGTAGCCCCCATCTCCTATTAGCTCACAATGGGAAACAATGGGGTATGGGGGCACCCCTTTTCGGAGTCCATAGCTTTGGACTCCCTGGACCAAACTTCACAAAACCTGGGTGGTATCAATAAGAGACTCTACTGATGATACATCCCAGGTTTGGTGAAGTTTGGTTCAGGATGTCCAAAGTTATGGAGCCTCAAAGGTGTAGCCCCCATCTTCTATTAGCTCCCATTGGAAACAATGGAGGATAGGGGCACCCCCTTAGGGACTCCATAACTTTTGACCCCCTGAACCAAGCCTCACAAAACCCAGGTAGTATCATCAGGAGAGTCCCCCAAACAATCCCTGAAAGTTTGATGCTGCTAGCTCAAACAGTGCGTCCCTAACCCTAACCCTGTAGGCCAGAAACCGAAAAAGCACTAAAATGTTTTAAAAACCCACAAAAGGAGGGGCAGAGCTTTGGACATGAATGGGGGGGAGGGTTCAAACCCGAGAACCCCCCTTACCTACATTCATGAGGTTCACAGAAAAGATCTAGCTATGTGCAAATGGACCAAAGGGCTGCATATGAGTGTGGATCTCAGGATCATGCCCATTAACTCAAGTATGCCCAGCCTCCATGTGATGGAATTTTCATGTGTGTAGGAACCTGTGTGTTTACACTACATGCATGAGATGCTTTCCTCCTCTTTCAATTGTGAATTGTGCATTAAGATAGATCCATTCCACACAGTGCAAGTAAGATGTAGGGGGAAGTCTTAAAAAGAGGTGACTTCTTAATTTCACTCCACACAACTAAAATAAGAACTTCTGGGAATGTCTGAACAAAAAAAGTCACGTCTCATTTGTTTTCTGTACAGCACAGGCATCAGAGGAGGGAAGAGGCTTTTTTCTGCCCAATCTGTAAGCTCTCTGGTCAGCTTCACCCTCCACTTGCATTCAATATTTGGTATGCTTCTCAGGAGATTTTTCCTGCCTCCATTTGTTGAAGGTTGCCCCAGGACATTTGCTCTGTAGGCAATCCTGGGAGCCTTTTCAACCCAAATAGTACATAGTTGTACTCAGCTCTTCCTGCCAGATGTGGCAATATAAAGGGTTTCTTTCTTTCTTTTTTTTTGGGGGGGGGGAGCTGTATTTGAAGCTATGCAGACATGCATAAGAAAATCTTAGCTGCTTGGAGAACTCCCATTGAAAAGCATTGGGACTGAGGAGGACAGGTCTACTGCCCATTGAGAAGCACTCTGCTGTCCCACCATTTATCAGTCTTCTTTCACTTCATTTCTCCCCTCACTACTTTTATGCCAACCTTCCCCCTGTTTTTCTCCCCCACCTTATTCTCTTTCAGTCCTCTCCCCTCACCCTATGTACATCAATTTCCCCATCTCTTACCTTCAGCCCTTTTCAATCTTCCAGGAGCCTGCTGCCCCCAACTCTGCCAAGATAAGTGTGTGTGTATATGTATATGTATATATATATATATATACACACACACATAATTATGAAATATGAAATCTGTTTTTATTCCATATTACTGATGGAAACAGCCCACATTTACAGAAATATATCTGTATGTGTATATGTGTGTGTGTGTGCGTGTGTATCTCTCTCTCTCTCTCTCTCTCTCTCTCTCTCTCTCTCTCTCTCTCTCTCTCTCTCTCTCTCTCTATCTGTGTATCTATATGTGTGTATCTGTATATATATATCTGTATATATATATATCTGTATATATATATCTGTGTATATATATATGTGTGTGTGTGTATACATACACACACACACACACGTATATATTTCTGTAAATGTGGGCTGTCACTCAAGTTTTCTGTGCATTAGAATGATTGTATACATAATTATGATATATGTTTTTATTCCATATTACTGATGGAAATTGCAGGATTATATTGCAGTTTTGCACCAAGTCTTTTGCACCAAGACTTTGTTAAAATAAAGTCAGGATCTTTTTCACACCAAACACCTACCTAAGATCATAAGGCAAGTGATAGGCTGGTGACTTGGCAACGATGATCTGCCTTCACACACGTTGTTCTCCTTTATGCATGACAGACTGGCAAATGGAACTTTACACATCAGTTGGCACAGAGCTGTACTCTTGCCAAAAACAGCCATCAAGATTGCAAATCCCTTTGTACCTTTGAAAGTAGTTCCTTCTCACAATATACTCAACGACACTCTCTTAAGTACTAGATTCTTATGTTTACCACATGAACCTTGTCAATAACAGTGTTGGTAGTGGGGGAGGAACCATACCCCACAGATCAAGTTGTGGCCCCATTATCAGTAGATTAGGCAGAGGAGTATGCAATTGCTTGGATCATTTCAGTTTCATCTCTCCAGATGATACTGGCAAAGTGTAAAGCCCTAGTACTTGCAGTTTAGATCTGTGTCCTTGGTTATTGGCATCACTTTAAGGAAGCAGTGATGTCTTCACTACTGTCAGTGCATCTTATAAAAAGCTAGATATCAGCTTCATAGGAAGAGATCACACTGATCTGTTTAACAGAAACCCTGAGGCTTGATTGCTGTGACATACTCTTGATGGGGTTGTCCTTGAAGACAACCTGGAAACCTCTGCTGGTGAAAAATACAGAGGGTTTAGGAAGGCTTTGGATCTAGTTAACAATGGATTAGTTGAACAATGATAGTAGTATATCTGTGAGTTTGGTATTGGAATGAAAATTATCTGACTCTTTGGGGATTCTGTTGATTTATATTGTTGTTTCAGTGATTTTATAGTTCCTTTAGCTTTATGTTGTTACCTGCCTTGGCTCCCAACAATGTTAAGAGAAAGGAAGATTTGGCCACAGTGACCATTGCATTGGACACCTCCACTGTAACTCGCTTAAGGCTAGCCTGCCTTTGGCTGTGATCTGGAAACTTAAACTCGTCCAACATGCAGCAGCCAGGCTCCTTACAGGAGCATCCATTTGGGACCAGATCATACTAGTCCTGTACTAGCTTCACTGGCTGCCGATCGAGTTCCGGATCATGTTCAAAGTTCTAATTTTGACCTTTAAGCCTGTGAGCGGTCGTGGACCCACATACCTGAGGGACCACATCTTCCCATATTGCCCCACCAGGTCCCTCTGTTCGTCGGAGGCGTACCTGTTAGAGGTCCCCAGCCCAAAAAGCATCCAGCTGGCCTCTACGAGAGCTAGGGCTTTTAAGGCCCTGGCCCCATGGGCTGAAACAGGCTTCCTAGAGAAGTTAGGGCCCTGTGGGACTTGCACGAATTCCGCAGGGCCTGTAAAACAACACTGTTCGCCCAAGCTTTTCCATCTGGTCAGCTTGGGAGACTGTAAATATTCCATCTATTGCCTTAGCCTCTCATGGATCTAGTGGGAGGGGGGTGGGTTTGTTGTTTTGATTTGTTTTTATCTGGTTATATGGACCTTTTTACTAAATTGATTTATATTGATGTTATATTGTTGGTCCTCTTGTTGTACACTGCACTAAGCCCTTCGGGGGAGGGTGGGTTATACATGCAAATAAATAAATAAATAAATAAATATTTTTAATAAATTGGTAATTTTAACTTCCAAGTAAGGTCATATGTAAAATATGAGACAATGAGAGTTAAAATGTAAAATCTCTGGAAAATTTGAAGCCACTGGAAAAAATATTTATATTTTGATCCGTTAGTATTATTTTTTTTACTTTTCTTCATAAATAATTAGTAAACTAAGTCTAGGAATTAAATAATTTCAAGTGTGCTACTTGTGTTGTGAATTCTACTTCAGCCACTAGATGACACTATTTCATTTTGGTTTCTTTGGAATCTGGGATTAGGATTTCTATGCATTGCTGAAGCACCATAAAAGCTATTGCAAAAGATCAAAAAAGTCACTAATTAAGATTTCTTTTGTTTTATTACAAGATCTTGGAATGGAAAACTATTTGTTTGTGGACACATGTGTTTTCTCCTTCATTTGAAAGAATAATGTATGCTAGTTAGATTAAAGGATAATGAACTCTTACTGATGTGCTAGGAATGGTTATCGGAGAGTCCATTCATGAAATGAAACACACCACTTAACATATGAACAGAGAAGATATTTTCCATTTAAAATACTGTACAAATTGCAGGACACTAGATGTACATGTTGAAAACGAACTTTAGAAATTGGTTACATCTGTCACAGTGGCAATACGTTTTCAGTTGTCACAGTCATTGTGGTTACCTTGCAAAAATAGCAGCATATCAGTAGAGAATCTGATTCCAACCAAATCCCCTGGGAGTAGGGTATGTAGACAAAATAACTGTATGAACAGGTTTATATAGTGTTTTGCATGATTCCACCTACCTGGCACTATACCCACTTACACTGTGTTTTTATTTTCTTTGTTTAAACACAAACCCTCTTTGCCATTCAAATCTCTGCACAGACTAATTGAGATTTGTTTTTTGAAATAGTGACATGTGTTAAACTCCAATATTGAGTTCAAGATTGAAGTAGCTGAAGTTTTTAATTTTAAAAAATCCTTCATTTATACCTTGGCTTTCTTCTCAATGAGGACACAAAGAAGCTTTCATCATTTTCTTTTTCTTTGTTTTTATCCTCTGTGATACCCTGTGAGATAAGTAAGGTATGGCTGAAGGCATTTGCCTGACCCAAGGATTTGCATTCAGCAAGCTTTCCATGGAAGGATAGGGATTTCTTTCTGGATCTTAGCATTGAGGAAAAGTTCAGCCATCCAAGCAAGGTTCTTTGGAGACAAAACACATAGCTGTTCTGTGGTGTCTGTTGCTGCATTACCTCACTTATGACTTCTGTCATCTACTTTTCAAGTAAAAAAACAGCAACAAATTGCCTACATATTCTAACTAGAATTTTGTGGATTGATTTATTGTTTCACTTTAACAGGCTGATTTTGAACATGCATTTTTTCTTATTTAAGGAAATAGTCAAAGGTAGTTCCTTTCCACTGCTTCCATCTGGAATAGAAAATACAGTTAAAAATCTATAGTATGATTTTACTATTTAAATCAACATGGACTATATTCAGATATGAACATGAAGAAAATGAGTCTGGCTTCTTCAAAAACATGGTCACTCCTTCTCCTCTGCCTTCACGGAGCCAATATTAAATACACAATTTTAATGTCGATGATGAAGAAATGGAAATAGTTGAAGATTTTCTATTTCTTGGCTCAATCATAAAAAAAGGGAGACTGCAACCAAGAAATCAGGAGGTTGAAACTACTCAATCATGAACTAGAAGATTCTTTGGTATAAGGGTGCATCATTGGTGACCAAGACCAAGTTAATTCATGCCACAGTGTTCCCTGTTACTATGTAGGTGTGTGGAAATTAGACATCAAAATTTTTTGATAGGAACAAGGTAGTAGATTCATTTAAAATGTGATGTTGGAGGAGAGCTTTACAGCTACTTTTGACCACCAAAAATACAAATAAGTGGGTTCTAGATAAAATCAAACCTGAACTTTCCCTAGAAGCTAAAATGACTAAATTAAGGCTGTCATACTTTGGTCACATTATGAAAAAAGAGTCGCAGGAAAAGACAATGATGCCAGGAAAAGTTGAAGGTAGCAGGAAAAGAAGAAGACCCAGGATGAAATGAATTGAATCAGTCAGGGAATCTATGGCCCTTTCCGCACTGCGGAAAGGGTGCCCCTGCATTGGCAGGAATCCTGCCGGTGGAGGGGTGGGGGCCATTCGCACGGGAGCATGCGAGCGGCCCACGCAGAGGCCGGCAAGGGAGAGGTGGCTCCGCATGGAGCCGCCTCTTCCTCGTCCCCCCCCACTCACCTCGTCGTCCTGCGTCGCCCTGCTGGACTGCTAAGACCCGCCCACGCCGCCCTCCAACCTCCAGGGGTCGGAGGACAGCGAGGGAGGGTCTCAGCAGTCCGGTAGAGTGACGCAGGACGACGAAGTGAGTGGGGGGGACGGGGAAAACAGCGTGTTCCCGGTGGTGCCATTTGCACCACGCCAGTGGGAACACGCTGTTTTCCAAAAACCTCCCTCCAGGAGGGAGATTTTTGGGGGTGGCCCTACCGCTGCTCTGGAGGAGGTGGAGGGGAGCCAGGTTGGCGCTGCTGCGTTTCAGCAGTGCCGCCTGTGCGAACGGCGCCTTAGGACGGCATTTTTGCCGTCCCTAAGGCGTCGTATTTGGGCCGTGCGGAAACGGCCTATGACTGTCAGTTTGAAAGACCTAAGCAAGGCTGTTAACAATAGGGTGTTTTGGTGGACATTAATTCATAAGGTCATCATAAGTTGGAAGTGACTTGTTGGTACTTAACATGCACACATGGTCTGAGAGCTCCATCCAAAGTGTGTGTGTGGGGGTAAATCTGCTTGTGGAGCAGCTGGCGAATTTGCCCTCCCTGGGGCACTTGCCAGGGAAGGGGAGAATTCAGTAGCATGCAGTTGCTGCGCTGCCCCCTAGTGCTGGAACATGGCATTGAATGTGACGCCAGCATCCCCACATCTCTACCCCCACTGCCAGTGTAGCAGAGGTGGGCTGTGAGCACAATTGGGGGAGGGGCTGATCTTAGTCAGCTCCCTCCCAGCCATTTGTTCTGCTATCCCAGGAGGCTGGGCTTGGGTCTTACCCTTTTGGGTAATGTAAGTCTGGGAAGGCCAATGGGAATTTTTTGCTGGTGGGAAAACTGTTACACTTGTACAACTTCCCTGTGCTTCCAGGAAGCCCCTTTGGAAGCAGCTGTGCGGTGGATGAGGCTGTCCATCACTGATCTGAATATATTCATCAACCCCCCCCCCCAATTAATTTTACTTTCAGTTTTCTCTGACTGCAAGCCATAGGGATCTAAGATCACACTGCTTTGATCTTGCCTATGGAATTACATAGTAGATGACTTTTTAAGGGGACACAATATACACTTTCTGAATGTAATAGAAACGTCTCGTGCAGGAAAATACTGAGGTATTGAAAACACTATTAGAAACAAGAGTCTGTTATTAAAGTTGTGGAGAAATTGAAAGATGCCAAAGAAATTCAAATGCGTAGGCGATACTGACCCGCTGCCCATGCCTTAACCCTAACCCTAACTTATTACTTTTCTTTAATTTATTGCCTTAAATTGTTCTCAAAATTGTAACAAAACCCAAAACCAAAAACTGACCATAGCCCCATTTTTGGATTGCGCCCTAGAACTCTACGTCACACTAAGGCAATGCTGGCCCGCTGCCCTTGCCTTAACCCTAACCCTAACTTATTATTTTTATTTGATTTATTCAGTCATAAATTGTTCCCAAAATTGTAACAAAAACCCGAAACATGAAACTGACCATAGCCCTGTTTTCAGACTGCACCCTAGAATTCAAAGTAACACTAAGGCAATCCTGAGCCGCTGCCCTTGACTTAACCCTAACTTATGATTTTTTAAAATGTATTCAATCATAAATTGTTCCCAAAATTGTAACAAAACCCCGAAACCTTAAACTGACCAGAGCCCAATTCTCGGACTGTGCCCTTGAACTCTGTGTAACATTAAGGCTATGCTGACCCGCTGCCCTTTCCTTAACCCTAACCCTAACTTATTATTTTTATTTAATGTATTCAGTCGTTAATTGTTCCCAAAATTGTAACGAAAACCTGAAACCTAAAACTGACCATAGCCCTATTCTTGGACTGTGCCCTAGAATTCAAATTAGCACCAAGGGAAGCCTGAACCCCTGCCATTGCCTTAACTTAATCCTAATTTATTTATTTTTCAAACTTATTTAGTCAAAAATTGTTCCCCCCAAAAAGAAAAGAACCCGAAACCTAAAACTGACCATCGTGTTAATACTGGACTCCGCCCTAGAACTCAACGTAACACTAAGGCAAGCCTGACCTGATCCCCTTGCCTTAACCCTAACTCTTATAACTACATTACAACGGCATTACAAAAACCCGAAATATAAAACTGACCATAGCCCTATTCTCGGACTGTGCCCTAGAACTCAATGTAACACTAAGGCAATCCTGAACCGCTGCCCTTGCCTTAACCCTAACCCATCTTATTATTTTTATTTAATTAATTCTGTCATAGATTGTTCCCAAAATTGTAATGAAAACCTGAAACCTAAAACTGGCCATACCCCATTCTTGGACTGCGCCCTAGAACTCAACGTAACACTAAGCCTGTATAGTGTTGTATGAAACTTAGTGAGAAAGATGACATGGGAGAGAATACTGAGGGTAATAGAAAGTTTTCAGGGATGAATTAAATGCTGTGCACAGGTTATACATGTCAGATGGCAATAAATATAAGAAGAGTGGAGAAAAAAAAGGCCAAGGTGAAGAACAAGTACATACAAAATGCAATCATGGATAGAAGGAGGGAATATGAAGGTATAAAACATCAGGTACAGGAAATGGCTGATAAGAATACAGAATGAAGTGGCGAGAGTGTGAAAAATTGATAAGAAAAACAAAGGAGGAAATGAAAAGAAGATGGAACAAGAGGTAAGATAAAAACGATTTTTTTTTAGCAAAAAGGGATGCAGTAGCAAAGGATCCTTGATATAGTACAAATAATTCATTGGCTGGTGATAGAAATATTTCTAAAATGCCATAATTTTTGGTCTTGGGACTTGGAGAGAAGCATGGAATGCTGATGCCAAAAATATTTATAAATATGCCAAGGAACAGCAAGACAGAACAGAAATAAATCAGGTTGCTCTAGTGCAGGGTGATTGCAGAATTAATACGAATGAAAAGTTACAGAAGTTCAGGACTGGAAAGTATTTGTCAAAAGTGCAGAGGAACTTGTGAACAGTTTAGAACAGGAAATATGCTATCTTCAATGCACTAACCCAGTGCTCCAAATAAATACACAAGGCTACAGCATGGAATTAACTATTGTATTAAAATTAGCTGTCATAATGTTTAAACATGCTAATATTTAGACAGATGAGCTGCACTAGGCAAGCGAGCCCTGGCTATCTTTGCTTTGGCAAATATACCCTGGCTCCAAACTTGGCCAGTGGTTTCCACCAGCCTTGTTTATCTTCACTGGCACAAATTATGCTGAGAGGTGCAAAACTCTATCTCCCTTCCCTGATTTCACTGTAAAGCTACTACCAGGTTTAGAAAGATGTGCTCATCACCAAAGGTGTTCCTTCCAAACCCTATCCTGCCATAAAGCTGGTGTGTATGTTAAATGCTGTCAAGTTGCTTCTGACTTAAGGTCCTATCATTAACAGCCTTGCTCAGGTCTTGCAAACTGAGGGCCATGGCTTCTTTTATAGAGTCAATCCATCTCATGTGGAGTCTTCCTCTTTTCCTGCTGCCTTTAACAATTGCTAGCATTATTGTCTTTTTTTTACTCATTATGTAACCAAAGTATGACACTGTCAGTTATGTCAGTTTTGCTTCAGTTCAGACTTGATTTAATCTAGTTCACCAAAGAACCCACTTATTTGGGTTTTTTGGTGTCTGCGGTATCCATAACCCTCTCTTCCAACAACAATTCACTGTTTCAAAGAGAATCCATCACTTTCCTCCTGAGCCAAGCTTTTTGGATGTACACCTTAACATGCCGGTAGTGGGGGTCTGACAAACTGATTAACATCAGGACTTGGATGCTGTATCCACCCACTTCAGGGATCAATGACCACATCAGCAAAAGTTCTAATGGTGATAGAGGCAGAGGGATTCTTAAAAGTTGGGCAGCAGCAATAATGAAAGGTGGCATTGGTGGAAGATCTTTTGTAGGTCCACATTGGCACCAATGACATTGGGAAATGTAGCACGGGAGGAGTTCTTGGAGAGGCTTCCTACGAATTTAGGCTGTGCTAGGAAAACAGTAGAGTTAAAAATCCAGGACCCCCCAAGGTGGACATTCTCACAAAATGCTACCTGTTCCACGATAGGGCTTTGAAGCTAGGGGCAAGTGTACCGGAGATACAGTGGGTCCTCAAATGCACATGGATGAGGAGAAGGTGGTGGTAAAGGCATGAAGGGTTTTAGATTTGGTCAGGGAGCTGGGGAACCTTTTTGGGATAAGGCGCAGACCTTGTACTAAAAGGGACGGGTCTCCATCTTAACCACAAGAGGAAATCCAGGCTGCTGGCAACTCAACATTATTAAAAAGGTGTTGGCAAGAACAACAGGCTTTTAAACTGATCCTGGGGAAATGGAAAGCCGACAGGCAGAACTAGAGGTGACTTCGGTTCGGAATACAAGAGTCCATGTGGGATGCAGGACAGAGAGGGAGGTTTTTTCTAAATCAACCACATACCAACCGAGGAGCATAAAGCAAATGCTTGATAAGTGACAGTATGTCTAAAAAGGCTAGAGGGCAAAACACATACAAATCCCAGTGGTTAGGGGACCAAGGAGACAGAGAGATATACAAGTGTCTCTATGCGTTAATAGTAGAAGCATCTCGACCCTACAAAATGCGGAGCTGGAGTACAGGAGTTTTGAAAGAGGACATTGATATAGTGGGCAATCACAGAGACATGGTAAGGAAATCGAGGAGGTAAACCAGTTGGGATGCTGTTTATCCCAGGTTATTACAGAGCTCTTACAAGGAAGGGACAGGACCAGGGCTATTAGGGGTGGGGGTGGCCCCTTTACATCCAAAGAAAGAGGCACTAGTGTCAGCATAAGAGAAAAATAGATTATTGTGCAGGGGGAGCTGATTCCCTCTACAGAAGCAATCTCGTGGATATCACAAATACCAGGGGTGGAAGCATATAGTTTAACATTGTTAGAAGGAATATATTATCGCCCCCCGCTGGACCAAAGCATTACAAGAGGATTCTTGAGATGGAAAAAGAAATTAGAGAGGCCAACAAAAGACAAAATAAAATCATAAAAGCAGGTAATGGGTGATTTTAACTATCCCCATGCCATAAAGCTGGAGAAAAATGCATGGCTTCAGGGCTCTCATAGTAAGGAGAGAACATGTTCCTGGATACAATGCTTAAATGACTGTGGCTTAGGAGCAGATGGTTTAGCCATGGAACCAACTAGGGGATATGTGGATCCTAGGATCTAATTCTATGTGGGACCCAGGACCTGGTTGTGGGAAGTCCAGTGTTGTTGGAGCCGCAGTAGGGAACAGCTTAACCACAATGCTGCTGTCAGATGCAGTATCTCTGCATGCGAACAAGTGACAACTACTAATGTGAAGCTTAAGCATTTGCCTTCAGAAAGGGACATTTCTCTCAAAGATGAGGGGGATGAGTGCGAGGAAGCTAGAAAGGGAAAATCAACAGAGAGTCAAAAACTGTCTCAAGATGCGTTTGGAGGTTATTTAAAAACACAGTCTTTAAAAAAAGCTCACAGCTGGAATGTGTTCCGCGACTTGGAGTTAGGAAAGCGCAGTGCCCAGTCCAAAAGAAAGCCACCATGGTTAATAAGGGAGGTTGGAGGAAATTATTAAGAAAAAAAAAGATGTCTCTTTAGAAAAAATGGAATTCCAACTTAACTGATGGAGGAATCACCTCAGAGAGAACACAAAATGGTAAGGCAAAAAGAGAAGCCAAGTTAGCATGTAAGGGGAGAGGCAAAAAAGGATTATGAGGAACGCCTTATGGCATTGCGAAAACATCAAGACCAGCAATCTTGAACAAAGCGTTCCTTCTTCAAGTACAATCAAAACTGCGGGAAGCCAATGCTTAGGGAAGCGGTAGGCCCGTTAGCATGACAAAGCAGAACCAAAGGTGTGTGCTAAAAAAAAAGATGGCAGGGAGATTGCAGAGAAGCTGGAATGTGAGATTCTGCATGCATCTGTCTTCACTCCAAGAGGAGGTGAGGGAAAGATTCCTGCACCTGAACCAAGCTTCTTAGGAGGTGAATCCGAGGTTCTAGCTTAGAAATAGTAGGTGGTAGACATTAAGGAAGAGAAGTTCTGGCAGCCATTGATAAACTAAATGCTACCAAATCCCCTTGGCCCAGATTGCATTCATCCAAGAGTTCTGTAAGGAGAGCTCAAAAGCATGAAATTGCTGATGTTCTCACATTAATATGCAACTTATCCCCTGGAAATCAGGCTCCATTCCTGAGAGACTGAAAGATGGCCACAATGTCACCAACCAATCTTTAAGAAAGGATCTAGGAAAATTCGGACCCAGGAAATTAGTACCTATATAGCCAGTCAGTTTGACATCTGTTCCTGTGAAGTGTAAATTGAAGTAAAATCTATCATTAAAGATAAAATTATTAAACATGTAGTGAAAAAGCAGAGACCCGCTGGAGGGAAAGAGCTGTCAGCATGGCTTTTGCAGAGGCAAGTCCCTGTCTTACACAAAATTTACTAGAGTTCCTTTTGAGGGTGTAAACAGGCATGTGGGATAAGGTAGGGAACCAGTGGACATTATCTACTTGATTTCCAAAAGGCTTTTGACAAAGTTCCTCACCAGAGACTGCTTGGAGAAAAGAACTCAGCAATGAAGGAATAAGAGGGGAAGTCCTCCTATGGATTTCAAAAAAAAACTGGCTGGGAGGGAACAGGAAGGTCAAAGTGCTGGTGGAATTTATAAATAGGGAAGTTCTCACAATGCAGGAGAGATGTAGGGAGTGGGTGTCCCCCTAGGGATCACGGTGATTGGGACTTCAGTGCTACTTTAACTTATCTGGGCATAAAATGACCTGGAAGTAGGGGTGGGTAGCGTGCGGGTGGGCCCAAGTTTGCAGATGATACCAAATTATGTAGGGGTGGTTGAGAACCACAAAGTTGGATTGCTAAGAGCTCCAAAGCGGACAACTTGCAAATAAATTAGGTGAGTGGGCTCAGAAATGGCAAATGCAGTTCAATGTAGCAAAATGTAAAGTGATGCACATAGGGGCAAAAAATCCAAACTTCACATACATGCTACAGGGGTCAGTGCTATCAGCCACAGATCAGGAAAGGGATTTGGGCATTTTCCATGGGAATGTCAACTCAATGCATGGCAGCTGTGAAAAAGGCAAACTCTATGGCCGTTTCTTGACACGGTACTAAAGCCGTACTCCCACGCCCATCAAGGGAGTGCGGGCTGGCGAAGGGTGAAGTCTGCTCTGCGATGCAAGGCATGCGAACGAGTGAGGAAAGCGACGACGAGCCCGGCCAAGGCCGCCAGCTCCATGCACCGACCCAGCATCTGAGCACGTGCCAACCTGCCCCTACTCCGGTGTCCTCCCACCGTCACCTGCGGTCACAGCCAACCCACGCATGCCCTCCACGACTTCCCTGGAGGTCGGAGGACGGTGAAGCCCGGGGCTCGCGAAACGCCCATGAAGCGGCGAGGAGGACACCGTGCAGTGGGGCGAGAGACGGAAGACAGCCGGGCCGTGGGCAGGGAAGACGCTCCCTCCCCCAACAACAAATCCCTTTAAAGGGTTGTTTGTTTACTGCGGCTTGACGCCACCCTGTGAAAGGAGGGAAGAGAAGAGTCAGGTCGCCGCTGCTGGCGTTGCAGCAGCGGTGCTCGTTTAACGGCGACCTGGGGGCGCCACGGCCCGGGCCATGCGGGGAAACTTGGGCCTATGCTGGGATAAAGGTAGGAAAGGAGTTGATAATAAAACTGCAAGGATTGTCATGCCCTTATATAAAGCCAGCCAGTGCGCGACCCCACTTTGGAGTAATGGGTGTTACCGAGTTCTTGAGTAAAGCCACATCTCAAAAAAGGATATCAAAGAAGATAGAAAAGAGGTGCAGAGAAGGGCAACGAGGGATGTGATTGAAGGGATTGGAGCACCTTCCTTAAGTGAGGAGAGGCTGCAGCGTTTGGGGACTCTTTGATTTTGGAGAGGGAGACGTCTGAGGGGGGATATGATTGAAGTCTATAAAATTATGCATGGGGTAGAAAATGTTGATAGAGAGAATTTTTTCTCTTTCTCACAATACTAGAACCAGAGGGCATTCATTGAAAATGCTGGGGGGAAGAATTAGGACTAATAAAAGGAAACACTTCTTCACACAACGTGTGATTGGTGTTTGGAATATGCTGCCACAGGAGGTGGTGATGGCCACTAACCTGGATAGCTTTTAAAAGGGGCTTGGACGGATTGTGGAGGGGAAGTGCTCTACCTTATAGCGTACCAATCTTGATCTTCCTTGATCTCAGATTGCAAATGCCTTAGCAGACCAGGTGCTCAGGAGCAGCAGCAGCAGAAGGCCATTGCTTTTACATCCTGCATGTGAGCTCCCAAAGGCACCTGGTGGGCCACTGCGAGTAGCAGAGTGCTGGGTGTAGGGATGAGCTGCTGACCCAGCAGCACCAGGTGTCCCTGCTAAGCTCCTGCCTGCTCCCCGTTTGCAAAGCCCCTGGAGACTTCCTAGCGGAGTCTGGTTTAAGCCCCTTTATGAATGCTTCATCCATCAAGTACTCTATGAGCGCTGACCTTGGGGACCTCGGCTGTCCAAACCCCTTCCCGGCCGGAGCTCTCTCCTTTGTCACCTAGACTAAGCCGTAATCACAAAGTCCAATACTTATACGCGCATTGCCGTAGGCGCAGGTGAAGATCGCAGAGACCGACTCCGGGCCCATTCACCGGCTCGACCAACTGGAACTGCATCGCCAGCACGGAGTGACATTCCCTTCGATGTTCGGAAATGTCTTGCTCCCCAAGGGTTGGTTCCTTCTGACTTGCGGGAGAGGAACTTTCAACTACATCCCACTGCTCGGCTTTCTGGCGGGACTCTCTTTGTTGCCTTAGCTGCCTCACCCATACGATCCTGCCTCAGGGCTCCACCCCGGGAGCCCGGACGCTGCTCGCCGCCGGGCCTCCACTCTGCCCCTCGACCCCTCTTGCCGGAGGCTTATCGCGCCGTTTGCCTCTCCGAAGCGGAAGGTTCGTCTTCCCCTCGCCACTTCCCTGCAGTGGGAGTCCCCAAGAGCTACGCTTCTTACAAGCGCTTAAGACCATTGGCCGCGGCTGGCCTGTGCCCCTTGCGAAATCCATCAACAGCACCCACCTCCATTTGCTCTGGATGCTTCATGGCCTCTGAGCAGCAGGAACTTCGCTAAGCTTAATTTTAGATAATCGCGTCGCTATTGATTATTTGTTGTTATTGCATCACCAAGGTTGTAGGGGAGAATGTACATAGCAGTATGTGCCGCTCTTTTACGGCATCTTTCTGATAATTCCCATTTTTGATTCATTATGAAAGTGCGTGTGAACTGCAAGATGTTGTACTTTAATCTGATATATGACGCTTTGCCCCACTGGGTGGTCAGCCCTCTGGAGCTACAGCTACCGAGAGGGATGGTTAGAAAGTGCTATTGTACAGCTCTGCATTGAAGCATTTGATTGTAGTACTGCCTCATCAAGCCGGATCTTGTTTCCCTCATTCAATGTATATCTGATGTATTGCCTGTAACATGTGTAAGAAACCCCTGGAAACTTTCCCCTTACATCGCCCAACCAAGTTCCTAAATGTTGCACAAGCAGCTTTCAAGCCAGTTTGCCCAGAACGGGCGGAGGAGGTATGAAGCGTCCCCTTAAATCGCCCCCTAACGATTACGGGCCTCCCTTCCTAAAATGTAAAAAAAGGGAGGAGATCTCAAGGGATTGAGCTGCTGAGCCCAGCAGCACCCCAGTAGGAGTAGAGCGCTGGAACACCAGGCGGCTTCCTATCGATCTTCTTGTGCAATAATCGCTCCCCCCTCCCTCACCCCCCGATGGAGTCACGGGTCACTTGAACTACCTGGCTCACTAACCACGCGGGTGTCCTTGCAGGACAAAGGGATGTCGGTCTTGCTACCCCAGGTGAGGATTAGGCCCAGACGCTGATGCTCCTCTCCGCGCGACGCTAGCCAGGTGAGATCATGCATCATCCATTGATGATCTCTCAGTCTCCCGCTCTCCCGCTCTCCCGGATTTCCCCCCGTTCCGCCCTTCTACACGCCCCCGCTAGAATCATAATAAAAGGTGCCAGGAACCAGCACGCGGCAGAGTGGCTAGGAACACGGACACACGCGCTCCCGCTGCTGGCGCTCTCCACCAGACGTTATCACCGCGTCTCGTCTCGTTCTTGCGCTGACCTCGGGGCGCAACTACACTGGGCTAGATGGACTCTGGTCTGATCCAGCAGGCTAGTTCTTATGTTCTTAGGTTCTTATATAGACAATGACAGTGTCAATACAGATAATCCTGGTTAGTACTGCACAGAAGAAGATAATGATAATATACTTCTGACCAACACTTACTCCAAAACTATATATAGAGACAATACAAAATTAAATTTTAGAATATGTCAAAAAGCTTCAGTTTTCCATAATTTTCCTGGCTTTAGTAGTTACCGTTCTATATGTTTTTTCCTCTTCGTATTATTAGCCTCTTTGCCTTCCCATTGAGGAGAAAAGCTGAAATATGCTAGCTAAATGAATGAATTAATGAATAAATAAATAAAAATGAAGGGCCACAAATTGCAAAATTATGTTTGAGTATGTAATCCCAAAGGGAACTGACCAGCCAATTCTGCAGGGACAGTCAGAAGTGCCTCACCCAATCAACTGAAAAGAAGAGAAATAAATTAAGTGGAAATTTAACTGGCGTTTTAGCAGCCACCAATCTAAAGCACACTTTCTAAGAAAGTAGCCAGCAGAAGAGAGTTAAATCTGAAACTGAAGATTATTTTTATACTGGCTTGTATGTTACCAATAAATAGGTACAAACTGGTCCTTTAATTCATTGGGCAGGTTTCTGGTAACCGGCAATCCTGAAATGCTAGAGATGGCCCATTACATCTTGTAGTGACAATTTAGCATAGTACACGGAACATGGTACAGGTGCAAGTAAGTCTCATGGAACTGGAAGAGAATCCAGTCCTGAAGTGGTGATTTTCAGCTGTGTAGTACATGCAGTTACTTTCAGCATGACATCTTACACTTCTTTGTATGTGAACTCATCACACCAAGCCTACAAAAAATGCACACAATTTCTAGACATAAATGCCACTATATGTATGCTGTTGTGCAAATGTCCTCTATAGGACTGTAGAGGAGGAGGAATTATGATTCTGAGTCTAACTGCAACAAAATGTCTATTGTCTACTTTTGATGATTAGAATTGGGAATAAGCAATTTTTCTCACTCTGGTCAGGAGCTTAGGAGTTACTACTAAAGAATCTCACTGAAGAATATGAAAAAGAATAGATGTGAGAAAGCTGCTGCTGCTGCTGCTGCTTTGACTTCTTATTTTTACAGTGTTTATATATGCCAACAAGAGCTATTCCTATATAAAAATGCAGATGTTTCACCATAACCATTTATTTATCAGAAGGTGAACTTGTGACCTTGCAAATCATAAACATATTTCAGGTCCAACGTGCCTCTGCATTCCATTATACCAATGCTATGTTACTAGTCTCTGATTTGCAATGCAGAGAGATTAACTGGCAGGACTAAAAAACATGAATATAACCTCAAACGGTGGGTAATTATTAATATGTGCACATTAGCCATTCCTTTTAGTGCAATAATTTGATTTGGCCTCATTGGTTGTAGATTACTTACAAATTAAATAAAAAAGTTCCCAAACTCATTTAAACTCTGATATGAGGAATTTTTATAACCAAAATACATTAAGCACCACATTGCAAATGCTTAATTTGTTCTTCAGTGTTCATTTTAAGAACATGGGATGTAGGCTAATCCTAAATTATGTCAAAGGTCACATTGAGCCTATTGTGACATTTAAAATAGCTCTTGCCTTGGTGAGCGTGCAGGGTGACATTTAGATGGAACTTTTTAGAAATAGATCACGTTCTCCAGAAAGTACTGCAGAGCAGAAAAGATTTATAGAGCTGGGAGCCTATTATGCAGAACTGTAGATCTTTGCTGTCTACCAATGAGATGAGCTTTTTTGCTAATATTCACCAAGTGTCCTTTTGTCTTCTCCCTTTGCTTGTTGAAGGAACAATTCAACTTGATAGGATTTTTTAATACTTTGAGGAAAGTACTAAAATCTATTTTAATCATGTTCTGCAGTTATTTGATCCTTGGAATGGGAAAATCTTGGTGATGTTTTGCTGTAAGCAGCATATTTGTACTTCAGACTGCCAGAGCATCATGGTGTAAATATAATAATGTAGTTAAGAAGTGAATAAGACACTCCAGCATACATTTACCATATGGTTGCATACTGTATTTACACAGGAGGAAGGACAAAATAAATCAATGCAAAGTAATTTCAGGAGCTGCAGTATTACTCCTTAGAGTGTAGTGCTATCCTGAGACAAATCTACTGTTCGGAAAGTGGAAACATAAAAGAAATGTATCAAATGCCAGCAGCTAACTTGTGTGTGTGTCAGGCTCTGTGAAATTACTATTATAAAACATTTACATGATGCTGTAAATTTGCATGACATTTTATGTAATGTAGATAGCAAAGCTTTCTTGAATTGTACAGCTTGAAAACCTGTATAAATGTTTGTCACACAATAATAAATTTGCTGAATCCTACAACTTTGCATTTCTATAATGTGCCCTGTTCGAAGATATTTCATTCTGAATAGCTGTTCTCATCTTCCTTTTGATCTAAAATCAAATACCAACTAATGTGTTTTTTTTAAACTGTTGTGTGTGTTTTCATGTGTACCCTGGGGAGATAAACTCTGTTTTGAGTTTTATCTTGCTGTGTTCCAATGCTTGAAGCATTTTTATCCTCTACCAAAACTGTAGGTTCACAAATGAGAGGTCTGAGAGAAGATCTGGAAGGAATGAAGCATGAGTGGAATAAGGTGTGGTGAAGGAACAGCTTGAACTTGCCCATTTACTCTGTTCTTGTTTAAATCCCCACTATCTTCTTCACTTACCATGAACTGCAAGTCACTGCTCCTTTGTCATAGTATTCTACTTGCAGCTGGACAGGGCAACACTGCCTTGAAACATTAGCCACACAGTCTGAATTCTGTTTGTGCAACTGCTTTTAAATTCAGTTGGAAACACTGAAAGGCTTCTTCATACATCTCATATGGCTTGGCCTAAATTTGTGTGTGTGTGTGTGTGTGTTTGGTGTTGATGGTTGCACTCTGGGAGTGGGGACTGGAGTTTTTTTTGGGTGGGAAACGGACAAGATGGTTATGGTTTTACTATAGAATTTTTGGCAATTCTTGGAGCTACTCTGTGCTGAATTATTAACCCCTTCCCTACCAGCTACTAGCAGGGAAGGGAGTGTAGAGTTGCCAGATCCAGGTTGATAAGTTCCTGGAGATTTGGGGAGAACAGGGAACTTAATGAGATATAATTCATCTACTTTCTACAGGGAACTGATAACTGTAGTCTGAAGATTGGCTGTAATTCCAGGGGATCCCCAGGTCTGCCCTGGAGGCTAGTATCCCTAACTCTGGGTCAATTTGTGGTTTTCCTCAGAAGTGACAAAGCAGTGCACATGATGCTAACTTTAAAAAAATGTTCTCCCACCACCATTTGGAGAGTGGCAGGCAAGGTTACCTGCCAATGGGAGGCATTCAATCATAGCAGGAGACCTGGCAATGCCAGACCATGCAAGCCATGCATTTGCCCCTGAGCACCATAGAGAACAGAATAGCAAATAGGGGAGTACATTGTTTTAGAAAGTCTGCTGTGGAGTTTTATCAGAAGGACACCTAAAACTAGGTCCTTCAAATTATGGTGCTGCACACTTAGTTAATGCCTAGTGTGTCCAAGTTGCAGACAAGCATATCTCTTATTCTCAATCTACAGTTGGTAGCAAAATAGAATCCTACTTGTTTGAAGGAGGTGTTTTTCTCATTAAAGTCTGCATTTTCTCACCTTGACCATATCCTCTATAATAGAATGAAGGTCCTGCAGAATTTGTTTTGCCTCATTACTCATGAATGGAATTAAAATTTAAGTAACAAGAAGCCTGGAAATGTCCAGATATGCTCTGCATTTTCACAGATTACCAGGAAAATTACATAGAGAGGAGGCTGAAGCCTCTCTGCATATGTCACATTCCAAATCTGCATGTGTGAATTTAGGAGAAGCAACAATTTACTTTTGCCTTTTACAAAGGATGTGGACCCTAGAATCAATTCACAGACTTCATAATGTCCAGTTCAGTACCTTCGGATGACTGAGAAAAGTAACAGAGAAGGAATGCTCAATTGAATTAATACTTGGGCCAGGCATGCCACATAGAGATCTGAAGCACTAGTGCACAAATCTGTGGGTGGTAATCCCATCTATTATGACTGTACTATTATAATATTCTTTAATTAAAAGTCCTCAGTATGTAATATGCTGTAAGATAGATATTGTAGCCAAATAAGTTTTCTTGTAGAATAGAGTAGTTGAAGCAAGATTTTGTAAAGCCCATCATCTGTATGCCTTCATACTGATTGGGGATTAAAAGCTAATATTTAAAAGTCTCCAGTTAATAAAAATGCATGGTGGCATAGGAAGTAATTAACTTGATTTCTGCCAGTGCTTGCATATCTCTAAATATCCTTGGGATTTTTGTAACTCAACACTTTCTCTTACCTATGCAAATTTCTTTTAAATGTGTTTAAAGCTGTAGCTTTACAATGCATATGAGAGAAAAATGAAACACTTGATTATATCTGGTTTGCTAGATATATACATGTTTTAATGATGAATAAAATATCTTTGAACATATTATTTTATTAAGCCACGAAGCACTGTTTTTAAATAAATGATTTTAAAGATTTGCATTTGCTTTATTGAGCAGTATAAGCACTGAGGTAAGCAGTGTGAGCTGGACAACCTGTGAGAATTATTGTGTCTCTCATGCACCTCTACAACATTTTGAATAGCCTTTTAAATTGGTGAAATGGTTCTAATGCAGGAATTACAGCTATATTACCACAGATGACCTTTGCAAAGGAATTGATAACGAGAATAAAAAGGCTGATTAATTATGATAGAACTTCTTTTATCTGCTATTTTCGTACTGAATTCATGATCTGTACTTTGCCTTTGTGTGCGACTGTGCCAGCATGCATGTACTGAGGCATGCTATAGAAGAGTGTGTGTTAGCTACTAAAAAAGGTTAAGGTGTCAATGGTCCCAAAACTGGCAGAAGCCAACAATGCTATTTAGGAAAGTCATCTGGAGAAATAGTTGCACCCTACACAGATCTCAGCTGAGTCCTGTTCTCAGTGCCGCACTTTAAGGATGTTGTAGACCAACTGTAAAGAGCTTTGTGGCAGCAGACTAGCAATGGTAGTTGAGATTCAGTTTCTTCTCCTTTGCAGCTGCTTTTGCATCTACACAATAGGTGAAATTGATTCCCCCCCCCCCCATGAAATTACTGGATCAGGCAATTAAATGAAACTGGGGTGGGCTGATAGAAAACTATGACACCCATAGGAATGTGTGACAATGTGCATGTGCAAATTATAACACACCCAGACTGATTGGTATGCATTAATGTTAACAGTCAGACTCAGAAAGATCCCAAGTGATGATTTTTAAACATTCCAGGTGCTTATAGATTACTATTTTTTTCATTGAAACAATTGGTAGCAAAGCATGATGTGATGTTATCAAGGGAGATGTTCTGACGTGCATTGTCATTTCCTTCAAGGATCCAGTAGGTTTAAAATACTTTCATTCACTCAGTCAAGAACATTTCTCTAATATTTTGTAAGTTCAGAGTCTTCAATTTATCACTTGGCTTTTATACAAATATGTCACACTCTCATTACATTTCTGCTACTAGTCTTTATTGTTTTAATAATTTGTTGCAATAGTTATGAAATACTGTGATGCATCACCCCAGATGCATCATATCCATCACAATTTAAATTACAGACTCAAACAATACATCAATCACTTATGCTGAAAATTCTGAGACGATGTAGCCAAAATTTTAAGAAGCAGGTGTTATCATTTTTTTAAGTTCACTTAAAAGAAATGGGTATACTTGTTCTTGGCAACCAGCTCCCTTGGTGTCAGAAACAGCAGTCTATCTATGCCAGACTGTCCCTGTGTGTTTTGCTGCTATGACTTCTGGTTAGGTGGCTTCTTGTCAAACCACAGTCATGTGAGTCATTAGTTCCTTCTAAAATTTCAGAAGCCATAGTAGCTGAAGCAAAGATTGTAGCAAAATTACTGTAGTCACAGCCATTTGGACTGGAAGCGATGACTTATTGCAATGTAATAACTTTTATACTTCTTGCAAAGTACCACGTGAGATCTATAGCTCAGTGAAAGGACATATGCTCACACGTGGTAGGTTTCAGCCTCAATCCCTGGCATCTTCGGGTAAAAGGATCTTCAGCTTCAGTACTGTGGCAGACCTTGAAAAGCTAGATTGGTTAATTATTGTATGACTTGACATAAGGATGCTTGGTGTTCATGTTGGATACTGTGTGATATGCACAATATACTATTACAATGGCATAATTATGGGCCACTGCAATTAAATGCCAAATAGTATTGCAAAGATGATATACAGTTCTAAAATTGTTGAACCTGACTGAGATTCAGCCTCATTTTATTTTTATTTTTTTGTTAAATCTCTATGTGAAGAAGATAATCACTCCATTTTGACATAACTTTCCAAAATTTAGGGGGAAAGGGTGGTGGGAGATGATGGAGACAGTTGGGGCGCAGGAAACTGAGAAACTTCGTTTTTTTAGACTCGATTGTATGCTTAAAGAAGCACACATTCCAGAGGGTTGCTAATCGGTAATGAGGGTTCCTTGGCTGAAACTGTAAAACAGGTAAAATAAAAGGTATAAATTAATGCCCAAAGCAGTCATAGGTCAACTTTTATTACTCCTGGCTATTAATTTTAGTACTGAAACTGTGCTCTATGCCTTAAGGGTTTTTCCCTTTCTAAAAATGAAGGGAGGAATTAATCTTGTTAGTGGAATGTCTGGCAAAAGTTCTGACATATCTTATTGTAACTGAGGCTGTTTCTGCACAGTCGAAAAACAGTACCCTAGGGACGGTAAAAACACCATCCCTGTGGCGCTGTTCACACAGCTGGTGCTGCTGCATTGCAGCAGAACCATGCTCGCCCCCCACAAGAGGCGTGAAAATGCCGCTTTTGAAACTCGCTTCCTGGGTGAGTTTTTTCAAAAGTGGCTTTTTCACGCCAGCGCGGTGTGAAGCGTACCTGCGTGAGGGCGCCACTTTTGGCCCCTCCGGTTTCCCGTTCACCTACCTCACCACCCTGCACACCTCTGGATGGCCCTCTGTGATAGGCTTTGTGCCTTTGCAGATCTGGGATTCAGAAATTTGTAGAGCTAGCTTTTAGTCATGCAGACCTCAGAGAGTTTTTTTAATTGAATGATAATATTAAGACACCTGTTCAGTCTAGCAGAGGTGAATCTTAAAAAAATAGCAGGATAAGCTACAATAGATTGGATATGCTTATGTTAGAATAGATTTCATTTGTAATTGCTGCTTGGATTTTTTCATTACTGTGATAATTAAATATTTTTAGATATTTTATGTGTATGATGTGAGCTACCCTGAGCCCAGAAATGGAAAGGTGACATATTAAATCCAATAAATAAATAATTAAGTAAATAAAACACAAACAAATCTGCTCAAAATAGTCATGCATGAAACATGCCTCTACAAACAGAAGTCTCTTTGTTTGGGAAAGTGATAGAATTTGCTGGGTTTTGTGTATATCTAAAATCATTTTTTTTTCCAAAAAATAAGAAGAAATCATGAATCTATGGCTCCCTCTTCTGTACTAGAATTAGAAAATCCAGGAAGTTCCTTTATTGAATGACTCAATAAATTGTAATGAGAATATGTAAGCAGTGCTCCTGTGCGTCTAAGACTAAGCTGATGTACAAAAGAGCATCCACCACCAGTAACTTTCAAATTAATCCTGGTGTGTTCTACTAGTCAGCAAGCAAAGAGGTATTTTAAGAGGTATGTAGAACAGGGGAAATAAAAGCTTGTTGACACCTTTGAAGCATAGTGATACTTCTGTGGGATAAGCTTTCATATGCCAAAGCCAACCTTGCTAAATGAATCGAGGAAAGAGGTATCCACGTGGGTTGTGGCACATAAATGAACTTGAATTACTGTTCTGAGTCTTTAAACAGACTTATGTCATCATCAGAATTGTAGAGTTTTAGCAATGTATCAGACTCTTTCTTCTTCAGAGCGTTTTGAGCATAGTTGGCCTGTGTAACAAGAGAAAACTGATTACCATTACATTCACAATCTATTAATAACAGTTCCCTCCTTCAGTTCTGAGTCCACACTAGTGCTTCATTAGTGCAGGCAGACCTACTCCCACTGCAGTATATCCCTTTACCTGTCTTTGATTTATTCTTCTTCTTCCAACTCACAGAGAGAACAGATAGTCGCTGATGGAAAATATAATTTTGAGAATCGCTGTCCAAAGGAATATGGGGCCAAATTTGACCTGAAAAGTAGATGAGATGCTTTTGGGAAGAGTATAGCTAAGTCAAAAGAGACTCTGCAGTGCAGCTACAGTGTTGTGAAAATAATTTTTATTTATATCTTTAAAATATTTATATGTATACTCAATTCTTATGGAAGCCAATAGTAATACTATGAACAATAAAACATCCATGAACCCAAAACAATTATCATTTATATTGCACTACCATATGCAAAACCAACTTAAAATGCAGCAGGAAAAATAGAGAGAAATTATTTGAAGAACACATAAAATTAGAAGCATTAAATGGACAAAAACAGCTTATAATGAACCATATCCAAAGTTACAATGAGCAATGTTAAATATTACTTGAAGTGCAGGGTTAAAACTCGGACAAGAAAGGATCTGGGAAGTAAGTCTTTACCTGGCTTTATATGGCTTTTTGAAGAGTGTTTAAAGCAGGGGTAGGGAACCTGCGGCTCTCCAGATGTTCAGGAACTACAATTCCCATCAGCCCCTACCAGCATGGCCAATTGGCCATGCTGACAGAGGCTGTTGGGAATTGTAGTTCCTGAACTTCTGGAGAGCCGCAGGTTCCCTACCCCTGGTTTAAAGGAATGACAAAGGTTTCCACTACGTTTCCAATATCAGTTGAAAGGGTTCTAAAAGAAGACAATAGTGAAAGAGTGCATAAAAAGGATGTACATAAGGCATATTCCAAAATGAGCAACTGACAAAAGCAGACAAATTACAGGCCTGACAAACCTGTATTGCTGGCTACTATGTAATGTAGATATGTAGTGACTCATTTACTGGTAGTTTTAGCATTGCAGAGTAATGTAATTCAGATCATTGAATTAATTTGGTTCAGGCTGGAATAATTCCGTACATGATTGCTCTGAAAATATATGGAGTATAGCTTAGGTTTTGGAGCAAAACTAACAAAAAAATCCCAATTTAGACATGTTTTTCAGTGCACTTGTTTGATTAAGTCCAGCTTCAGCACATTCTATCATCATTAGATTGAGCTACTTTATAAAAATTAATGGATGATACAAGAAGATTTTAAATACTCTTACATTGCCATCCTAAACAGAGTTACAGCTTTCAAAGTTCACTGAAGTAAATAGATTTGGAAGAGCTTAGAAGGACATTAATAATTTCATAATGCATGTAGTCGGATCATGATAGATAGGCTGGTAAAATCCCCAATCAGTTGAGAATAGGCTTCTTCTAAGTAGTCACACCTGCACATAATAACCAAGGCACCCCCTTTTTTCAGCCTGATTTATTATAATGAATTTATATTGTGCTAATTCTTTAAGGATGTGCAATTGACCTTGGCTGCTATGATTCTTAAACATGTGTCTAGGATTCTTGAACATATTTCTAGGATTAAAAAACCAAATAAAAGAAACACCTTTGATTTCTTATTTCATGTTAAAGAACCACACCCCAGACAATCTTAAATATTGTGTTCGCCCCAAGTATTATTCTTATATTGGCTAAAACAGGATTCATATCCAGAAAATGTCTTCTTAAAAAAGAGGCTTTTTACATCTTTAAACTAAACTCAAATGAACTCCATGGTTTGAATGTTTTTATTGATTTTTCTGATTTTGTGTAAGTTTTGGTTTGAATGCTCATATTGACTTTTCTTTGTTTGTATAAATCATGTTTATTTACAAGACATAATTATGTTGATTGGAGGTAACTGTATTGTATTTTGCTATCTATTTAAATGTTTTGAGAACTTGTGATGCTTGGGTACCATTGGTACGTGTATGCAGCGCAGTTCCATGAGGTAAATATATATTAGTACATGTTTATCATATTTGGGTTTAATATAGAAAAATTATATAAATTAATATAAAATTGTTTCGTTTTAGTGAATTACTGTTTATGATTTAGAGACATGTTCCCTATGAAAATTAATACACTCATCTAAGAAATATTGAAGGTTCTCTAGAAGATTCAGATGTTCTCTAAGAAAGTTTGTGGAGATTTCTTTATGAATGTTGAAGGAGATACTTAATGTTGATATATGCCATGAGATCATCATCATCTTTATCGTTCACCAACCCTTGAGAAAGGCTCACTGAAAACGGAATTAAATTAGTTTTCTTGTTGAGCCTTGTGACATGAATCTCTATTTGAGTATCTTTATGTTGATAATGCAACAGATATGGACTTTGTGATATGAACTTTGTGTTCAAGTATTTCCATTAAAGTATCTTTATGTTGATTGTGAAGTATTAGATTCTTAGAATATATCTAGCCAGTAAATAGCAACAGTTTATATATAGCTTTATTGGTTTATTTACAAGACAGTTGGTACAATTGGTGGTTTGTTTTTTCTCTAATTTCCAGGTGGGTTCTGGAGAACTCCCAGAAATACAACTGATCATTCCAAGAATCCTGCTTTGGTGCTAGTTTTAATGTACCAGAATGTGTAGCAGTTCCAGCCAGATTTTAATAATTATCTGGCTTTTCTTCAAATTGAACCTAGACAGGCAGCAATTAAAGATTTTAGCAGAACTGGGTTGAAATAGTTTTCATGGGTTTAAATAGTTTTCTCCATCCCTACCTTGTGCTGTCACTGTCTCTCTTTTTTTGCAATTCTTTCAGAATATAAAAATGTTCTCAAAAGGAATGCCCCCCCTCGCAGTTTTGGTCAGTTCTTCCTTCTAGTAGGCCTTGTGGTATGCTCCCAGCTTGTTGTAATAAAACATATTTGCTTGCATTGACTAGCACTCTCATCTTCTGGGTTCCTGTGCACTGCAGTTCCCACAGTGTGAGAAGTAATAATTAAGCAGGAGAAGCAGGCAGCAGATATTTTTGCTGTGCCTGTTTTGCTTTGGTATTGAAAGGGGCCAGATGCAATTGAGAATTCTGTAGCATACCCAGGCCGTTTTTACACGGTCAAAATATCTCTAGTTGAGCACGGGAAATATCCCTGTGCAACCGGAAATTCCGCACAGCTCCCCCGCAATATTTACCTAAGCCCAGGATTTTTAAAAATTGCCCATCTGGAGGTTCTTTTTTAAAATCCTGGTATGACCCTCTTTGTGCCTGTGCTGTGCAAAAACCAATCAGGAGCAGAAACAGTTTATTTTTGCTGCCCAACTGGCTGATCTCCCTGCCTGACATTTATTCAAGCTGCCACTCAAAAGCAACAGCCAATCAGAATGCGGCACACTGGGCACACTCAGACAAGCTTCCAAAGCAAATACAGAAGTCCAGGTTGTGCAGAGCAAACTGGAGCATTACTAACTCTGCTCCTGGGCAAAAGCGGGGAACCGTGCATATGCATAAACCGGGATAAAATAGCCCAGGTATATATTTCCCAGCTCAACCCCAGTGTAATGCAAAAAAATTTGCCGTGCAAAAATGGCCCCAGTTTCTGAAAGCAGTATGAGACCAGAAGATTTGTCTTTCCATTTACAAATGTCTGTAAGGCGTTAAGGCATTTTTATTTAAATTCTATTTTAGCTTTTTGACTTCTTGGCTAAAATCTATTCAGAAACAATTAGCCAAGCAAGGGAAACTCTGTGTTTTAGCTAAAGGCATCATTAAGCACACTGAAGGCAGTAATGCAGCAGTACGTCTCTGACTGTTCAATTATCCTGCGAGCAGCTGTGAAGATGTCTAAGGTAGCATTTCCCCCCTAAACTAATTTTTGCAGACATTCCTTTAACTGTCTCATTTCACTCCATCACTTTTCCTTTTATTATCAAATGTTGAACTAGGCTTAAAACACAAAGTACCAGAAGACAGATAAGTGCTGCAGGAACTGCTGATGTCTACCTGGGAAAAGGACATTACAGCATTGATTTTGCAGATAGCAAAGGGCATGTGGAGTCAGCACATTTAATTCTAGTCCATAAACATATTAGTGACAGGACAAAGAGTAAGTAGTGTTTTGATCTGAACACAAAAGGCCTCTCACCTACTCCTGTAGGGGGGGGGTGTTTAGATTACCTAGCAGTGGTGGATAAAAGGCTTATATTTTGTCTTACTTTAAAGTGGAAGCAGGAGTTATTAGCCACTTCCTACTTATTTAGCTGCTCTAGAAGTCTCAAGAGGACCATAGTTTGGCCTTATGTTTACTCAAAGCCCGTATAGCTGCTCCACCTGGATCTCTGAACAGTATCCAAATATAGCTAATGCCGGGCTGAAGAGAAAAATAGTATTTAGTTTTTCGCTTCATTTTATTTTATCTATCCATGTTGTTGTTGTTATTATTATTGTTGTTATTATTACATACTGAGACCCAACATTCTAGTGGTGAGTCTAGGATCTGGTAGGCTGAGGTGTGAATCCCTACTCTGCCATAGACACTGTTGGGTAACCTGGGCCAGTAACACACTCTTAACCTTACCTGCCTTTATATGGTGGAAGTGTTGCTAGCCTCTTCAAGGTGCCTGGAATTCTCCTGAATTATAACTAATCTACAGGCTACAGAGATCAGTTCTCCTGAAGGAAATGACAGTGTTAGAGGGTAGACTCACTAATTGTCTCGTCCCCCCCCCCCCCCCCCGTTTTGGAGGCTGAGAGGAGTTGCTGGTAGTGGCTGGCTAGTTGGAACAGGCCTGGTGGAACAACCAGGTTTTACAAGCCCTGCAGAATTAAGATAGTTCCCGCAGGGCTCTGGCCTCAGCTGGTAACTTGTTCCACCAGGCTGGAGCCTGCTGAGGTCCATCTCCTTGCCAGGCTCTAACCCAAGGTCTTCAAATTTTTCTCAATCCAGACCTTTCAACCCAACAGACCTATTGTGACAATAAAATGGAAGAGAGGAGAATAACGTTAGTGATTTCAGGTCAAAGGTGGGGTTTAAATGATGTAAATAAGTAAAAAATAATTATTTTATTTAAACATTATTTTTTGTTTCCTTTCCACATATCTTAGGAACCTCAGAGCAATAAAAAATGTTAAAACTTGCTTTAAAAATACATTCATACATACAAAAGAATAAAAGCAACAAAATGACATGACTCCTAGGTAGGATCAACTGACAGCTTGCTAGTCCTTGTCTGCCACTTGTTTGATCAGACACTCCTTTCTGTCAGAAAGAATTTCTTTCTGTACCATAAAGTTCTTACTGCCTCAGAATTGACTATATATATTGGCTGATAGACCTTTGTAGCCATTGGAAAGTATCTTGTAGAGTGCTCTGAGACTCATCATCTATCTGCTGCAAGGTTAAGATGAAAAAGAATTTGGCTCCAAGGAGATCATCCTAAATAAGAAGAATATCAGTCTCGCCATCTTTAGGAGAAACTGTAATTTGTGCTTCAAAGAGTGAAGTTTTCTGAAATTTTTAAGTAAAGGGAACTAAGTGTCTAGATGTACAGTATAAAGCTGAAACTAAACAATTAGTAATTCTGATGGAGTTAATAATGAGAAAAAGGCAAAATGTGATTTGTTTTGAAGAATAATAATCACATGTAACAAGTGAGAAAGTCAAGATCATAAACTAATGGAAGCATTGTTACTCATTAAATGACAGCTTCACTTAAGCTCATTTATCTCTATAGGGGGAGCCTGTATTCCATCTGCTGAAGCTAGCTCTGTTGTGCACTGAATTTAGAAGAAATATGCGTAGTTCCACTGGCATGACAACCTAAACCTCCTGGGTGACATCCAAACTTATGTAATTGCAAGACCTCGATGACATTAATCATTCAACCACAAATTGAGTTTCAAACTTAAGAAGTATTTGTCTTCCTTTCAACAAATATAGCACTCTTGAATACATAATGATCTCAAGTGTTTTCTGGGATTTGTCAGAAGGGGGAGCTGCACAGACAGGGAAGAAACACAGCAAGACACATTTTTATCAGCATGACTTTTATTTTTATAGTGTACAAATGCTTTTTATACATGATTATATTTTAATGAGAGAATTGGGTAACCTTTATAATATAGGATTATATGTTTACATTTAGAATTGTGGTAAGTTCGACTGTCATGAAATAGCGAAAGTTGCATGGTCTTGCATTGATGACTGAAGTGAATCCATTTGAATTACAAATCATGTGTGCTGAGATAGAAGAACATATATGAGTCATGAATGAAATTACTGTTCTGAGAGTGATACAAGGTTCGCTGATTTTTGTTATAGTTTCTCTCCTATAAAGTGTTTTTTCATTGCAATCCAACGTTCATTTGTCATTAATTCTTCAGATGTTGAATTTATATGTTTTTTACAGATTCCTTAAAGAACCATAAGGTATGATTAATGCACCAGATGAAATTATGTGTAAGAGAATGATGATCATAACTTATCAGACACATTTGGGATAAACTGAATTATGAATATTGCAAATGGAAGGGCTGGGGCACCAAAGTTGGACTGTGCTTATGGATCGCGATGAGTCAGAAGCAACTTGACAGCACTTACCACACACACATATTATTTCAGTGCTGTTCTTTTATATACTAACAATTGTATTTTCATCTAATTTCAAGTGAAGGTTGGTACCTCTTTCTAGTCTAGTAGCACTCATCTGCACTTGACCACCATGATGCAAAGTTTATTGACAGAAAAATATGGCTGGTCCTACAAAGAGAGGTGGTAGATTTGGAGAGGGGCTGTTGTCACAGCCATCTCAACACAGCCATCAGAATATTTAAGAAGTCCTATTAGACATGCTGTCTTAAAGATACTTTGGGAATAATAAGAAAAGGAGTGTTTTCTGCTTGAGCTTTTGCCCAGGATGGTGAAAAAATAGGAGGCGGGGTGGAATCAAAAAGTGGTGATTGGCAAAATATGACAGCTGTAAGGGAAACAGCTAAGCAGGGAGGTAGCCTCATGTAGCACTCCTTAGCAAGTGATCATTTTTTTAAAAAAACAAAAACTTTCCCTAGCCTTGTGATGAGACTGGAAAAATCCAATGAAACTGATAAGCATGGCTTGTGAACTCCAATAAGAGTTTTTAAAAGGGGGATGGTAATAGGAAGAGTCCTGACTTGGATGGCCCAGGCTAACTAGATCTCATCAGATTTTAAATCTGGTTAGTAATTGAATGGGAAACCAGGATCATTATGCAGAGGAAGCCAATGAGAAATACCAGGGTCATTATGCAGAGGAAGCCAATGGGAAACCACCTCTGTTGGTCTCTTGCCTTAAAAATTCTACTGTGATTTGATGACACACACACACACACACACACACACACACACACACACACACACACACACACACACACACACACACACACACACACACACACACTGTTTTCAGCCTCATGTGAACAGGCCATTTTTCCCAGCCTGCACTTTCAGGCAGAACCAAGGTAAGTGTGGGGGGACGGGGCGGGGGGGGGGAGCCGCAGGGGTGGTGTGACAGGGGGTTATTTTCTCACCCCCCACCCCCCAGGCATGCGCCTGATGCAATGCACATCCCCTGCCTCCTGGTGCTCTGCCTCTGCCACTTGCTATAATCTTTGAGAACTCCTGGAGAACAGGAGAAGCCCCAGTGGACTGGAGGAGGGCTGATGTTATCCCTGACTTCAAAAGGAGGACCCTAATAATTATCATCCAGTCAGCCTGTATTGGTTCAGGCCTAGTACTCGTGCAGCTAATAAAAGCCATTTACCCCCCTCTCTCCTTGTGGCATTTTACTGAAATTACAAATGTATAATAGTTTGCAGAACCAGTGTAGTACAGAATCTGGCACTTGAAAATCTGGATTCAAATCCCCACACACTTGAATGAATCTAAGTATGTTGCTCTCTTCTAGTTACCCTCTATTAATTGGAGGGAAGGTAGGAAATCAGTATGATATATAGATAGTAGGTTGCTTATGGTTCACTTAAGCATAATTGTAAAAACTTTGCAATGAAAAGGATAATGTGTGCTGCCTGTTTCACCTGCATTAAATAGAACAGTATATATTCTAGTGTAGTGCATGTATCAAAGCACAGTTTCCCAGTGCCACAGTTTCCCAGTATTCTGGGTTCTCATCTTGTTTTTCTGCTTAGTATACCTGTATTGTGAGAATCCTTGTTCTTCAAGTTTGAGTGGATTGAATCTAAGGGTGATTTCCCACTGGTGATTAATCCTGGGATAGTCACTCGAAATATTCAGGTTTCCACACGATCTCCCCACTGCCGAACTGCAGAACGATCTCCCCATGGCTGAACTGCAGAACGTGATCTTCCCACTGCCGAACTTCAGAACTTAAAAAAAACAACACTCCCATGGGAGCTAATAGGAGATGGGGGCTACACATTTTAGGGTCCATAAATTTGGCCTCCATGAACCAAACTTAACCAAACCTGGGTGGTATCATCAGAGGAGTCTCCTACTGATACCAACCAGGTTTGGTGAAGTTTAGTCCAGGGGGTCCAAAGCTATGGACTCCCAAAAGGGGTGCCCACATCCCGCATTGTTTCCAATGGGAGCTAATATGAGATGGGGGCTACACATTTGAGGGTCCATAACTTTGGCCCCCATGAACCAAACTTCACCAAACCTGGGTGGTATCATCAGGTGGATCTCCTAAAGATACTCTAAAATTTTGGTGCTGCTAGCTTAACAATTACCCCCCTGACAGCAGCCCCCCCCCCAAGGGGCAGTCCTAGATGTCTTCACTAGAAACATGCTGCAGTGAGGATGTTGGAACCTGGATGAAAAGGTGCTGATTCTTTTGAAACTTAGTTGTATCTTGATTAAATTTTCAGTGGGAATTCAGCCTAAGAGGCTTCATCTGTGTCAGGAGTCTGTAGACATGTTGAATAAGGACATTTTTCATTATTTCTTCTTATATATCTTTTTCATTATTTTATTTGCAGAATACACATATATATCTTACTTTTCAAGTTGCATTCATGAAGTTGAATCCAAACACACAATAAATTTACCCCCCACCCCTCCCCAAAAAAGGGAAAACGCAAGTGTGCCATTCCTGGTAGTGGCGTGGAAGCTCCTGCACAGGGCTCCAGGTCCACTGGACCTCTTTCTTCCAGCCAGCAGAAGCAGTTGGTGGGGACTAGGAGTGACATCACAAAATGATATGTTTTGAGATGAAGTCACTTTCAGTTGGTACTCAGGAATGACATCATGTTGGGAAAAATATTGATACAGATGAGTTAATTTTTGGAGTGTTGTAATGTAATTTCTGCATAGAAACTGTATACAAAACCCTACTGGTTGCCAGTATTCTGCTGGCAAACCTATCAAAATATCAATATTAAATTCCAACCAGAAGCAGAAACAACATGACAGAGATGGAAACAAAACCACAAGAACAGCAGAATTTACAGAAGAAGGTTTAGATTTATAAAACGTAAGTGTGTAATTTAGAATGTAGTAGGCAGAGAGGACTGATTGAAATTCCAGGGCTGGTTTTGTTTTTCATTTTTTGCACATTAAATAATTATTGTAATAAAAGTATAGAGATTGTGTTCTGTTTGGAAAGCTATTTCCTTTCAACTGTTAGCATATGACTCTTTATCTTCAAGCAAAGTGAACAACATCTCATATTTTTCTTCAGCATTATAAGAAAGCATTAATTTTCTTCTGCTGCCTCGACAGGACTCCGGTGCTGTAGGGCAAGTTAATGCAAAATGATCACATTTTCACGCATAATCAATATCAGAGTGTGATGGTTGGCATCTATTTTTCAATCCAGCATTCAGTATATGCTGAACTTCTGTAGATTTTCTTAAAAGGGTTCTTTGCAAAAGCAGGAATGAAAACAGCAAGTGATTGAATAATCTGATGATTAACAGATCAGAATATTAACAGATATTAACAGATCAGAATATTGTGGATATTTGGGGTTTTTTTCTTTCATGTTACAATGGATAATGTGACATCCTATTTTTTTTAAAAAAGTTAACTATTCATCATACATGGCATGTTGACTTGTTATTCTGTTCTTTTAATTGGAATCCTGAATCTTCATCTTCCCAATACCTATTGCATTAAAGAACAAAAATATATACTTCTGGATTCTTCCAGAACTTAACCTGTGAACATTAATTTATGCTGTTACTAGATGACATATAGGAGACTTGAGATCCCAGCTTTTTAAAGGTTGAAAATATATGGAGGATCAGACTATAGCCAACTGATATGTAAATATGTACTCCCTGCCACTTTCTATATTTAAATCTGCCTTAGGAGAAAACATATGGCTACTATACAGACACATGAAGTTACCTTATATAGAGGTCAGTTTGGTCTACTGACAGCAGCTTTCCAGGGTCTCAGGTTTTTCACATGAAGTGCTGCCTGGCACTTTTAATGGGGGCGGGGGCTAGGAGAGAGACAAGGGGCCTTTCCCCACTTACCTTAAGCCCCACGCTACTTGAGGAGAATAGCGCGGGGTCCCCTGGCACTCCCCACGACAGGGGCGGCGACAGCGCAGCTGCCCCGATGCTGCCGCCGTCGCACCCCCTCAGTGCGCGGCATCCCAGGCGCTCTTCTTAACGGCTCTGTGCGGGGTCATCAAAAGGCGGCGTTAAGAAAAGCGTCGTGGGGACGCCCGGGTGCGCGCCTGGGATGTCGCGCGCTGAGAGCAGCGCACGGCATGGGGGGGATCGAAGAGAGTGGGGAAAGGCCCAAGAAGACCCTCTTGGTCAACCACAGCCTTTCCCACACAAATTGCTTAAAATGTTTTAAGAACATTTAAAAAAACTTTTACCATGATGTTAGCTCTCACTCACCTTCTTCAAATGTTTCATAGTCACCACGATGGTATTTTTTTTGGGGGGGGGGTGTTCTTTGTGGAAACAACGCTTCACTGATTCTCTGCTTTGATTCTCTGTAGCTGCATTTAATTGATGCTCCATAAAGTCAACCAAACAGCCCCCTCCCACACACACAAGAATGACAGAAATAAAGGCGATGGAAAAAGGAGTGTAGTCTGGGGGATGGACACACACACACACACAAATGGCACTGAAGTGGGGAAAGTTGGGTGACAGCATAGAGGCATGGAAAATGGCAGAGGGAAAGATAAAATGTTGTAAATATGACCACAACAAAGATTACTTGGAAACAATGGGGGTGTTGCCATCTTGCCTGCCGGATTTCACCTCTCCATCACACTGGAATCTAACTCCTGGTTGCTGCCCAGGGGCCTAACAATGATGTTTCAACAGGTTCTCCAGGGGGAAGGGGCTGCAGGAAAGGCAACTCCCCCATACACCAAAAAAGCTGTGCAGCTACAGGTGTGTGGGAGATCGTGGGAAGTCTGCAAAGACAGAACTGGAAGATCTTGCTCCCCTGCCTAGTCCAGTGATCAAGAGGAATCTGGCCCTGTTCAATCTAGCCTCTCTCCCTGACAGCACAATAAGAAATTGCACCATCTGGAATATTGGAAATGAACTTTGAGGACTCCCTTTCTTCCAGATCGGAAGCTACAGGCTTGGATAAGGAAGAGGAAGAGTGGTCTGGAGATGAGGAGTCATCACATGACAAGCCCCGCCCCTGGACAAGCGCTTATAAAAGCAGCTCTCCGAGGCCGGGGACGGCAGACTCTCCTGCCCTGCCCTCCCCTGCCCCCCACCAGCTGGGCTCCCAGCCAGCAGCCGGCAGTTCCTTCTGCCCTTTCCTCTGAGCAAAGGCATAGAGGGAAAATGGAGCCCGGTGGAAAATCTGAGTTATTGCGCCCCCCCCCCCCCCGGGCAGCTGCTGTGATGCTGGAATCCACTCCCAAACAGCATCACTTTCAAAATTCCTTTCAAAAATGGAGGACAAGGGGGAGAAGAAAATGACTAAAGGGGAGTTTAAACAACTATGTGGGGAATGTGGATAAGGGCCAGGTGTTTAGTAGGGCAGACAAATAAAGACAATTTCAACACGACTGCATAATCAAGGGAAGCTGACTTGAAAATTGATGAAAAAATTGCAATAAAAGTGCTTGGGAAAACAAGTAAAGAAAAATGAAGGGAAAACATTTCTGGAATCAAATGGAGGAGAAAACTTGTTGAATTAAAAGAAAATTGTATCATTTTCCAGAAAGATTTGTTTTAAACAACTCATGAGAGACATACCTTTATTTTAAAGGTTTGACTGGCTCCTGGCGATTTGTGGTCAAATTCTCTGTATTGACCATGTGTTTATACTGTGTGGTTTGTATTGTTGGATTTTAGTACTATTTTATTTTTATTATTATTGTGATTATTGACTTGAACTATGAAAATGATCAAAATAGAACAACTATTAAAATAAAGTACTAAAATACAGTATCATATTTTGATCCTCTTTTCTCTTTCCTCTTAGTTTTATGAGGCTGTTTTATTGAAGTACCTGGATTAGATTTTTAACTAATCTTATTTTACAGGTAGTATTTAAAAGTTAATGATAATACATTGCTAAAGGTTTTCAAAGCTAGTTACAAATCTTTTTTTTTACTCATGCAATGTATGATTACTAAATCCATACATAAAGACATAAATCACTGCTAGCTGCCTTACAAAGTATAAGCCATGGCACATGAAAACATCAATTTCTAATCCTTTTTGAAAGTGTCCTAGAAATATATGATTGCTATATAAGTAAAACAGAACAAGTGATAAAACAACACAACTGATGAAGGATCTTATTTTTGGAGATGACAAGATTTACAATTTTACACATATTAGAAGGATGTGATTACTGATTGTTTTTATTTGAATAAGTGTTGTAAATATTTTCAGCGGATACTGCCACCTACTGATTATATTATAGACTTACTCTGAATTCACTGACTAAAATCCCCCTTTTTTCCTTTGTGATTCACATTGTCTCTGAAGGCCATCTTTCCTAAAATTTCTGACCCATTTGTTATAATATAACTTTCAGTGCAATCCTAAGCATGTTTAGAAGTTCCATTGAGTTCAGTGTGCTGGACCTACTTCTTCTTGTTAAAGGATATTTATACTTATTAAGGGATATTTTCAAACTGAAGTAGTATTTTATTTTATAATTTAAAAGTAAAATCTAAAAGCAACTTTCATTTAACATTCTGCCGTATTATCTACCTGTCTTCCACTTAGTTTTAAATTTGAAGGCACAAGGTTTGGTAAAGTAATTTATAACATATTTTTTCAGATTCTTTGTTACTCTGTATGGGGGTAGTTTGTTTTTTCTATATATAATATACTTACACAGTACAATCTTTATTTTCATATACTCTAGCATTGACACCTAGATTTATCAATTCAGCCAGTGATTCAAATAGACAAGAACAAGACATGTACACAGTTCTGGTAAACAGAAGCAACAAAGTATTTACTTTGTTTCATCTCACAACTCTGAGTTCCTATGAGCCAGTTCTGGAATAATGCATAATTTACTTTAATCACTGATTTCACAGTGTACTAAAATCACAAGGATGATCTTGGGAATATGTGATGGAGCGCTAGTGATAATTGAATCCAAGAATTTTTGAAATGTTTCCACTCTAGTTTTGGACCTACATCAATAATAAGAGCAGCAGCAAAGTAGGCTCATGAAAACCCACTAAATGCTCCAGTGCCTCAAAAACATCAAATAGATAAAAGAAGAGAAATTGTCAGTTTTCCACCACAGAAAAAATGGTATTCTGTATTGGTAACCAGTATACTCTCAGAAGGTATAGCACTGTAGCAAGGCTTAGATGAAAAGCACCACCAAAAATATTGACAAACAGCTTGGCTTTTTCTGAATTTTTCTACAATTACTTATATTTTTTCTCAACTTTCTAACACTGGCCGCTTTCTCGCGACGCAGATGGGCGGAAGTGGCCGGTCGCAAGGCGTATAGTCGCGACGCTTCGACTCCTGGACGCCGCTGGTCCCAGAAAGAACCGGGAAGACGAACGGTCCCAGAAAGAACCAGGTTCCAGAAAGAACCGGGAAGACGGCGCCGCTGGGTGCCGTCGCCCGGTGGACTTACCTGGTCTGCTCAGCCTGCTTCAGCGTCGCAGGCCAGGGGGGCGTGTCCCCAGGCCCCAGCGATGCGCTGGAGGACCGGAGACCAGGTAAGTGAAGGGAGGGAGTGGGGGGGAAGGCGCCTTGGAGCCACTGCCGTTCGCACGGCAGCGGTTCCAAGCCGGCATTCTTGGGAACAACCTTAAGCTCCCCGCTGTCGGGCGCGCGTATGAGGGAGTGGCGCTTGGCTGCTGCATGCCCTGCCACACCCTCCAGCGGTAATAGATGGCTGACCTGGGGACTGATGTTTTGCCAGTCCCCCAGAGCCGCCATTATTCCACCCAGTGCCAGAAATACCGGCCCACACTTGTGCTGATGGCACCTTCTGTAGCTGGTAGCTTTAGTTGGTATGTCAGCCAGTCCATTGGTTAATGCATGTTGGGAAGATTATCTTTCCCCATTTCCTTCTTCTCTAGCACTTGAGATGATGTTTTGGCAGCACTGAAAGTGTACCTAATAGAGCAATATATGAAGTATTGCTGAAACAGGACCCAAGATGCTGCAGAGCAGAGCAGGAGAAAAAGCTGGGAGATAGAGAGAGATTCGTTCCTATTCACTCACTGGCTGGCCCCTTAAGCTGTTATTCCTCTGTGTGTGCCCTTCACTTCAAAGGGAATGGAGAAGGAACAAACTTCTTTGGCATATCTATAAAAACCATCTCTCTGAAACTGAAAAGGATTCGGGGTTATAATGCTTACCTTTGTGATGAACGAGTTGGGGTCTGCCTCTCCCCAAGAGTGACCAATGGAAGCTGGGAGAGTGACAGTTCAAGAACAGCAGGTAAAAGAGTGGAAGAGAACAAGAAGAGAAAGTTGAGAGTGAGTGTGGTTAAGTGAAGCTGTGGCAAAGAGCAGTCTAAGGCTCATTGGGAAAAAGTCACTTGGTCACTTGGTAACAAAAGTTCCCAAATGCTAGTATAAAGTGATGTGGAATTTGTGGGGTCCCAAATGAGGGGGTTCATGTACAACAATTTGAGTAGACCTCAAATCTCCTTTATTTGACTTGAACCAGAAAAAATTCTCTGACAACCTACAAAGCTACGGAAAGACTCACTTTCTCACTTTCTTTTGCACAGTACAAATTTTGTATTACTAAATGCTTTGGCATACTCAGAGAAGGTTTTTTCTAACCAATTAGCAATATTAATGATACACTAATGCAAATGGTGAGGCAGAGTAGCTAAACAAACTAACCATTTTATTCTAGGGAAACAGTTGAGAAGTACAATGGAAAAGAAACTTTGTAACCTCTACCTAACTTTCCTTCAGTTATGTTATGTTCAAGCAAAAATATGTTCAAATAAAAATTAACTCCTTGTTTATTTAACTCTGTGGGCTGGTTGACTCAGGGAAAGAAACTCACACACAATCTAAGATCTTGGTCTGTATATTTTTTTGGATATGAATGAATAGTGGCAACCTTTGAATGGAACAGTGTTTGAATCCCCAACCCCAATAACCCTGTGCAGTGTCTGAGTGAGGGACAATTATTAAAGGGGGCTAGTGTGATGTGTAATGGCATGACCTACCTGTATCTCTGAACCTGTGTAAGAAAAGGCGTGTCACACCTTTGTAATGCAGGTTGTGAAGAATTTTTTTACTAGAGGTTTGAAGGGATGTTTTAACCATAGTGAGGATGCCCCCGAAACATCTGGGGGAGAACAATTGAGCAAGACCTGAAGGCACTGAATATTACATGGGAAGAGGCTGAAACACTTGTCAAAGACCAGAAATGCTGGAGGGCGGTTGTTGCCCAATATGCTACTTAGCATGATGGATTAGAAGGTGAGGAGGAGGAGGAGGAGGGGAAAATAAGTTCAATTGTTTTCCAGCCTTATCTCACCCTCCTTTTAAAAGGTAATAGAGATAGCAAAAGACAATGGAATGGGTCAAGATCTCCCCACCCTCCAAGAAGGGATCAGAAATGTGGAGGTTCTAAAATGCTAAAATTCCTGGGGGCTACAGAAAAAGCTTCTTTGACCTAGTCTGACTGGGTTGGTGAGTGGTGAAAGAGAATGAATAAAACTCCTGGGAGCAAGGTCACTTTTTTGGCTGGGTCTGTCAGGGGAGCAGAACACTCATCTGAAGCCTTGAGGAGGCTGTATTGACCCAGGGAGCTGAAATAGAAATCATCATCAATTTAATTCTCTTCCAAACTAGGAAATCCTGATCTTCCTATGGGCAATTCCTACAGTGGTTGGGTTTGGGCAGCCATTATCTGAGAGAGTCAGAAAGGCCCCTCCAGGAGTAGTTGGAAACCCCTGGAAGAGGGTGGAATGGGGTCTGCAGGTCAGAGCATGCCTGTCCTTCCAAAAAGGTGGTTGTCAAAAACTGCCACATCTCATATTCTGAGTACATCAACTACATGTTTTAGCATTATCAATGCAATAACATTATCAATGCATTGCATTATCAATGCAATCAGTGCAAGTTACTCTAGTCTAGCCCCATTGAAATAAATGGGCTTAGACTGGAGTAACTCTCCTTAGGATTGCACTGTATATCTACTTAAAATCAACACTTTAACTTGCTATTCAAAACTAATTGACAACCAGTTAACTTTTTAATACTAAGGGACCATGATCTCATAAGTTTAAAAAGGTCCAAAATGATATCTTTCAACTTAATCCGGTCTTCAAACTGATTTTTTGAAATAGAAATTAACACATCAGTAGGATGGAGTAAAAGTTACCTTTTTCATGCAAAGAATGTTTTGCTTTCATTAACTATTTTCAGTGGTTGAAAAATGTTGCATGAAAACAGAAAAGGTAAATCTTATTTTACTTGAAGTATTTTTGAGAGCTACTGCAAGAGCAAGCACGAATGCCCGAAAAAGCTTGGTGGTGGTAGTGATTGCAGGGAGATGTATTTAAAGGTTTATATTGATGGTGGTTGAATTGTGGACTCACTATTGTGAGGTGAATTTCATTGGCTGATTATACACAAGGCACTGCTGCATGATGAGGGCAAATGTCTTTTTCAGCAAAAATTTCACTTTCTAGTCTCCCTGTGGCAAGCAAGATCACTTGTGCCACAAATTTAATTTGCTCCACTGCCAGAGTGGGGAGACCTCTTTCCTCTGCCCATGGCCAGTATACCTAGTTCCACCCCCCCCCCACTCCTCGTGCTTCCATCCATGCCTTCTCCCTTGCCTCATTCCATGTTGCCAACTTCTTGCTGCTTCTCTAATAAAAAATAAGGCTCTCTCCCATGGCAGAAGTGATAAGCAAACTGGGAAAGACAGAGGGAGAGAGAGTAGAGGAGAAGGGAGGGGGAAAATATCAGCTCTATAGTAATGGGGCAGAGTTAGGAGAAGTAGAAAGACCCATTAAGACTTGCTGTGGGGGAGGACTGGGCTGCCTCCTAGACCCCACTTCAGTCCCACTGTGAAACTAAAAGTTCCAAAATAAGTGTTCCATTATTCATGGGCCATTGTTCTTCAAGATCAATGAAATACTTGAGGCAGGATTATAAAAGAACACCAATGGTGGTTTATTTTTCTTCTTAGAATGGGTTAAAATTCTGAAAAGTTAAGACTTTAATAGTCACAGGCACAATGAGGCTACAAAACAATGTATCATTAAAACCTTAGTTGAGGTAAATATTTTCTTCATTGAGTTCATGTCAGAAAACTTCATAAACAATTTAACTCAATTGCTCACAGAGAATTTCAGTATCATTTGCACCACCGAAAGGTATTTTGCTGATCAGAAGTCTCCAGACTTCACCTCAAAACAGTTTATCTTTAGCAGAATCCTTCACAGTCTTCACAGATAGTTTATAACCAGTTTCTTCCTTTCTGAAGAATAGACTTAAATGAGACTTAAACCTGGTCTGTTCCACCCTTGAAACAGGCTGTTTTAATAAGTGCTTTCTCAGAATCATATCTGAACTCTAATCCATCTATTCTGTCCAAGAGTAAGGTCCTCACTCAGCTTTTCCTAGCATTATTGTCTTTTCCAGTTACTCTTGTCCTTATGATGTGACTGAAGTATAGCCTCACTTTAGTCATTTTAGCATCTAGGGAGAATTCAGGATTGATTTTATCTAGAATCTACTTATCTGTCTTTTTAGTGGTCCATAGTGGTTATTCATAAAACTCTTTTCCAATGCTGCCTTTCAAATAAATCAGTTTTCTTTCTGTCAGCTTTCTTCACTGTCCAACTTTCACATCCACATTCTATGAGCCAACAGTTGGCCACAATCTTTTAATATGCCATCCAGATGAGCGGGGAGTTCTGTAGCAGCAAGAGATGCTGCCATGAAGGTGGCACAATGCCATCTCCAAAGGGACTTCAGGCAGTGTGAAAATAAAGGAAATTTGGAAACCCTCCTGCCACCTGAATTGCCCCATATCCAAAATAGTCTGAAGGTTCAGAGGGTGGTGGAAGCTGGCTAAAATTGGCACCATCCCCAGAAATGCCCTGAACCATCTCCAGCACCACCCCATGTCAGAATACCCTTTCGGGTTTGCCCACTGTGGAGCTGTAAGTAGCCAGATGCCAGCATCTTTGCCTCTCTGCTGGCATGGATGCCCCTTATGCCAACAGAGAGGGCAAACATGTCAGTATGGCCCTCCATCTCTCCTAAAGCCCATCCTCCCCCCATCTGGATTGGGCTGCCCACCAATATTTTCATAAAGAAGCACTTGTCTTAAGACTGATAGTCACTGGCTGTTTCCTCACTTTTAAAAAAAAGCAGAGGCAAAATGATTTTGTAAGCTTCAGGTGTTTTTGAGCACGCAGTCACGCTCCCCACTGCAGGTAGTCGCGTAGGGTTTCCCAAAAGGCGCTGTTCCGAACAGGAACAGAAATGATGTGCGCTGAGGGGTTGTGAGGGTGGCAGAATCAGGGCGGCTGCATTGTCGCCGCTCCAGTAGAGGGGAGTGCCGCTGGAACCCGCATTACTTGGAGCGAGTAGCGCGTAACAAAATCTGAGTGGGGAAACAGCCACTGATCAAGAAAAAAGCCCTGTTTGTTAATGATTGAATACAGGGAAAAGTGTGTTTAAAGAATATCATCCCTTAGTGTTTTAACATTCCTTGACTTCTGTATGTTTTCTTTTACTGTATTTAGGTTCTTACATTTAACATTTAGATCACCTTCCAAAGAAGAACCACACGAATAACATGAGAGACTGACAAAGGATCAAACAAGGTGAAAAAAGAATTTACAGCTGAAGAAGCTTGAAAAGGTGTGACTATACTTACGATTACACTGTACATGTCAATACCTGAACAAGAATTAAAGACATTTACAAAATATCGTACACATTCTGGTATCCTAGTACAAATAAATGGAATTATTAATGTTATACTGTTGACACATAAATAATTATTTTTTTAAAGATTTGTCTGTTGCTTTGGGTGTGTTGAACATGAATGAAAGAACTGTTGTTAGACCAAGCATTTTTACCTACTGAGTACCACTAGGAAGTTGTGACTGAGAGCCATATATCTTAATATGTTTGTGGACATATAAATAGACAAGGAGCCATCATGAATTGGAATATGTTACAGGGCGACTCTGCATAATGAGGTCCCTTCTGGAAAACAGCTGTTTAAGTGTGGCTTCATTTATCAAGTGAATAATGACAGGTGACGTTTTTTTCCAGTTTCTTGGAGGCTATTTAGACAAAAGTGTGGGGTTAGGGGAATTAATTAAGAAGGAAATATCAAGAATCTTGAATAAAAGATTTTCCCCACTTCATAGATGCGACACAATTGAACCAAGGAACAAGGGTTGTGGGATGAATGGTGCCTGCATAGAGCAGAAAGCATTTATGGATATGGCCAAGAGATGTTAAAGTTGCTGTTGCGAAGACTTAATTATCATAGTAAACCAGACGGTTTTAGATAAGCATTCATTTCCTGTAATGTTTATGAATGTAAAGTGGAATAACCTCAGATGTTATATTTCTGATGAAAAACATCAGTTAACCAATTTAGGTAGTAACGTTTTCATATGCTGGTTTGTATACTCAGTAATTTTAACTAATTCTAAAAATTATATGCAATTTTCTTTAATTTTGTGTCTTCTTTGGCCATATTAAGTATTTACAAAACTTAACCAAAATTCTGCCACCTTGTCTGCATTAAAAGAAAAGTGGAATAGAAACTGGGTGGACTGGTAAGGGAAAATAACACTGGAAAAAATCACTATAGTTGGCCCCCCTTTGAAGGCAACAATCTGAAGCATCATGGGTGAAAGGAAAGGGCGGGGGGGGGGGGGGCAAAGGGATGGAACTGTAAAGTGCTGGTGTTTAATCTTGATCAACATAATCCTCCTCTAAACAGTGAATTACAGTTGTAACAATGATAAACTATCATCAAATTGTTGATTTGGGTGAGAGGTGAAAAAGAAAACACTCGCATTTTCCTTTGACCTCACAAAAAATATCAGTATATTCATCTGGTCATATCTCAGACATCTCAGGTCCAATGTTTGCCCTCTCCGATTCAGTATTTTTTGTTTCTTTGTCTATGCTCTTCAACATTATTGGGTGATCTTGTTTTTCCTGCGCTGATTCTGTGACATAGACTATGGTCTTCATCTGATCTCTCCTTAAATATCTCTGGTTCTAGTGTTTAGACACTCAAATTCAGTGCTTTTTATTTCTTCTAACGTTTGGGAGCTGAAATGCAATTCTACGCTGTCTCTGTAATCTCATGCTTTTTCTGAACTTTGCCGAGTGTAACCAGAGCAAAAGCTCCTGCAAACAAGGAGTTAACCTCTCCAGCTTCTGATTAGCTGGCATATAGAAAGTCAGATTTTCAGTCAGTGCTGTGAGGGTTGAAGGTCAGTTTGAGGCAGAAAAAGCTGAGAGGCAGTAGTCGAGTGAAATGATCTGTTCTCTGGGTGAAAAAGCTTCTTGAATGTACCACTCCGCACAGCAAGTGAAGTTTCATTAGACTGAATTCATATCTGTAAAAAAAAATTTTTCCCAGAAAACTGGGTATCAAGACAAATATTCTTGCTTAGCTGGCAGATCTATGTTTAGGCTTTTTTTTTTTTTGGGGGGGGGGGTGAAGTGGAAAGATTCAGTCATGCTGGTGCAGTTTCTAATCTAACATGATAGAGTCCAGGAATGGCTTTACTGTGTTATTTGCTGTTTGTGGGAACCTTACCATGATTTGTATTAAAATATCAAATTGGGAGTTTAAGGAAAGTCCATAACTTCTAAGAAGCATCTGTTCTTACATTGTACTTTTATTATCAGAGAATGTGTCTATGTATTAACAAAATGTAGGCTGTAGTTTACACATATCACACAACATCACAAGAAACAGAAGAGGTACAGAAGCTGACCTTTGATTTAGATGTATCTTTTCAGGATTGACATTAAATCCCCACTGAGCACTCTTCACTTCAAAACTCTAGACATTTCCTGAAAATGGAGTTGGAAAACTTATTTTATTTCCAATGATTTCAGGAATATAAAACACATTCTTAAATCTGTCCAACTGATATAAATGTTTTCTAGAAGTTTAAGAGAAAGAAATGTGACCAGGAAAACAGATGGAGGAAGAATTTTCAACAAAACTATGAGGACAGTTTATTTGGTAGCACCATCAAGTTTGTGAAGAAACTTTCCACCTGTGGCCAAGTCTATGTATGTAAATAAAGATTATGAAGCAAAAAAAAAAATCAAATTGGGACCACTAGAGTGTTTTTCATGTGTATGCTGCTTTTCTCAAACCCAGATCCATTTACTGAAATTTTATGTCATAGTTTTCATACACACCAGAACATTCAATACCACCACCACCCCGCCACAAAGGACAGACATCATTAGCTGAAAGGGAGAAAATGATATATTTTTCCATCATTACAAAAGAGAATGAGAGATGAGGCTTTCCATTATTCTTTAGAAAACTACTGTGGAATGTTTGGCCTACTGTTAGCACTGGCCCTCAATGTTCTCAGAATGGGAGGATTCAGCCTTCATTGGTTGAATAGCCTGAAGGAACTGTTCAATCAGGTATAAATAATTAAAGGCTAACATAAAAACTACTTCAACCTTTCTAAAAGCAGCACTATGTTCAAGAGACCTTTAATTTTTTCTCCATCTAACACCTTTCCTCTATCTAAACCTTTATGACCTCTATCACCTCCACCTTGTGTGAGTTCAGTTTTGAATTGTTCACCCTAATCCAAATGATGGAATACTGCAATCACAATGCAATGAAAATACAACCCCACATATTAAAACAGTGTCAAAGCTCTGTGTATATTGTTCTGAAATATAAAAGAAAAAAGAAAAATATATGCTATAAGAGTTTGGTTTTGAAAATGTGCAGTCCAATTACTAATATATTTAGTTAATTAGTTTATTATGCTAACCCTATAAACTAGTGTCTTCTCTGAGCTTATCAAGGATGAGTAACATGGTGGAAAGGTCAAGCCTTACTATTAAGGAAGGCTGTGACCTTGGAGATCTGCTGATGGACAGCTGGAGTAGATGCCACTGGGGCAGATAGCCAAATGGTATGATTCAGTATAAGGCTTATCAATAACAATAACAAAGCCTTTATTGGCATACAGTTTTAAAAAGCTTATCCGTATGCTTATTTAGCTGAATTCTTGTTAAGTCTGTGCAGAATCAGCATTAGATAGTTTTAGGTAATCTAAATTAATTGTGAAGTACATTCCTAATTATTGTAGACACCTCCACATCAATCTGTGGCTCTCTTTGATGACAGAATTAAACAAAGAGATTTCATTACAGAAGTCTTTTCCGCATAAGTTGTTTATAATGTATCTTGCCTCCAAATGTTTAGGTGAGCGCTTCTACTGCGATGAAAACTAAAATCCCCATCCCTTCCAGGAGAGTGGGTGGGTCAGTTTGCTTCAAGGCGTCGAAAGAGGCCGAAGCCAACATGTGCTCCCTTATGTAGGGAGCTTGCTCCATCCTAATGCCTGCGTGTGTCAGCACGCCTATTGCTGGGTGGTAAGATGCTGCCGTTCGGCTACCTAGGAACACGCATGCTCCTCCTCTGGAGCTCTTACCACGTGCCCTGCCCCCTGTCGCAATTACAGGCCTAGTTGACTCTAGTGCAGTTATTTATTGCTCTAGAACAAGATTTAGCAACTGCTGAATAAGATGTTTTAATTAAGCCATTTCTTATTTTGTTATTCTATCCGTAGACCCAGAAATATTACAAATAAATATATTACAATATATTACAAATAAATGCACTTAAATAACCTTTTATTATATCACCTTTACTGATGATAATTTCCTTAAATTTCATTCAATATATCATGTGTAATTTCTGATTTAACTTTATTTCCATTTAGCCATATATCCCCTCTTTGATAACAGTTGCATACGTTCTGTCTGATTGGGTTTTTGCAGTTGCTATTTCATTTACCCTGTGGTGTACGTAATTGACTAATAATGTCTATAATCTGCCTCTGTGATTAACTCATTTGCTGCAATAAAATATTTCAGATCAAATTATGTTAAAGAGAGACAAGAACTGGTTCCCCCTTCCTTGGGGGCTGATTTTTTGATTTCAGAAAAGTATCCATGTGTATCTTTCTGTATTAAACCAAAAATACTCCTATATTAAAAATAAATGAGCTCTCAAAACACTATGCCATAATTAAGAAAAGAAAGATTATCTAGATTACCTCAGTTCCTTTAAATTCTAGTTAGAAAAATAGAATTGCAATTCAGATCCCCCCCCCCCAAATTTAATGATATAATTATAAGAGGCTGAGTAGAATGTCAGTATTTTGTCAAACTATTTATTGCAAATATTGGAAAAAGAATAGTCTTCAGAGGGAGAGAATATTGTCATATTTTCAGAAGGCAGCTGTATTGATCTGCAGTAGAACAGTTGGATTTGAGTCCAGTAGCACCTAAGAGACCAACTAGATTTTTGGGGTAGAAGCTTTTGAAAGTCTTAGTACTCAGATATATTAGAAGAGAATCTTTGAAAAGGGAGCGCTAGAGAATTTCAGACTGGAGTTTAAGTTCAATTGTTACAGGAGTTTTAACCCACTATTTCCCACAATGCAGACTCAAAGCAGTTCATGTCAACAGCAAAAACAAAAAACATCAAATACCAAACATATTTAAACACAAGTGAAGTTATGAAAAATCTACTTGCCATCAACATGAGCTGAGGAGGAAAGGCAGATTGGCGGTATCAATTCTATCATCAATGGCAACATCTTCTCCCTAGGGAGAGAATGAAATATGAAGATGCAATTTAAGGATACATTTTCAGAAAAAAAACTTCAAAGGAACAGTGATGATCTTTATATGGTACATGTAAGCCCACAGATGCAAAATAATTTTTCACTGTAGATTCTGGGATTTTCCCTCTCAGAATTCCATAATGGGGAAGTATTAATCTATTAATTACTATAAGGCACGTATGGAGTAGGGATGTGTGCTCCAATATATCTGGTCCAAATATAACCCCACCCTGATCAAAAATTTGCTCATTGGGTTGAGTTTCGTAGGTTATCCATGTTGGTCTGAAGTAGATCAGCTAAAGTCCAGTCCAGTAGCACCTTAGAGTGCATTTTCATGTTATGAGCTTTCAAGAATTAAGGCTCACTTGATCAACTTATCTAACAATGGGAACTTAAACTGTTCAAAGCTCATACCTTGAAAATCTTGTTGGCCTTAAGGAGCTACCAGACTAGAACCTAACTTGTTGGGGCTGTAAGAGATGGTTATTTTTTTTTAGTACTGCTCCTTTAGTGAGAATAATTCTTTTTGCCCTGTTGGTTGCCTTGAAACTGATGCTCCATTTGTCCCTATCAAGGTTTGGCACAACCCGAAAAACCAACAACAACCAGCTGGCACAGGGATCTTGAAAATACATATTCTAGAAAACAATGAAGCTCCTTTTTCTTATATACAATAGGGTTTAATCATTTCCTCAATTTCTCCATTGTTGTTTTTTCTTTGGGAGTCATAATGATCAGCAGCTGGTTCAGAGGGAGGTTGGAAGAAGAAGTGATTGGAGGGAACACTTGACTGCCAGAAAAAAAGTTCGGGAAAAGAAGATGCAGTTCTTGATTTGTCTTTCCTACCTAAATTTTCATGCTGAATTGAATAAAAATGCTTATTGAGAATTCACAAGCAATAAACTGAGGGCTTCTTAGGCTAATATTGGTTTGAAAGTATAAATAAAAACCAGACAATATTTCTGAGAAAGAAAGACTACCATTTCTGGCACAAATTTTTAATTTTTTAAAATGTATTTATTTTATAGATTGCCCTTACATGGAAGACTTAGGGTGGCTTACAACAAAACAATCACAATAATAAAATCAATACATACATTCACATAGCATCATGCACCATTTATATGCCTGAGGAGTAAACACATCACCATCCCTCCATAACTCAATACATTCATAAATCAAATCCAGGAGATTGAAAAAAGGGAAGAAAGGGAAAAAGAGGTCAGCTAGATGGCTGCCATTGCAGCCCTCAGTGATAGACCTGGTAGAATAGCTCTAACTTACAGGCCCTGTGAAATTGTATATAGTCTCACAGAGTTTTGCTTGGCAGAGTATTCCACCAGGTCAAGGTCAGAGCCGAAAAGGCCCTGGCCCTGGTTGAGGACAGCTACTCAACTTTTGGGCCAGAGACCCACGCATCTAGTCCAATAGCATCAATGGGCTGGCCCATCATCAACTGATCCGGTAGGATTCTGTCAAGCAAAGATTTTATGTTGTATGTATAGGAATTAGCTGAGATAATAATTAATGGGTGGAGTAAAGTTTGAATGGGCTGGCCATTCTGATGCAGTGTACAGCATTTCTAGTCTACTTAGCTGGGATAAAGGTGGAAATATCTTTAGTTTTGTGTGCTAGAAGCTTTTGAAATATTAATATAAGCAGTTTGTTCTTACATGCTCAAAAACATGTTAAATTTAAGTCCCTCACTGTATCTGTTCTGAACAAGGAGAATGAATTATGGAATATTCGACAAATATTTTGCAGGCTAAGGATGACTGCCACAAAACTTTCAGGGTGAGTTTTCAAGTTCTGCCCAGTACATTAACTGCTTGACACCATTATGAGTAGAATACAATATTATAGCACAAGAATTACTGCCCTAATTGGCGTTGCAGTTATAGAGTTTAATACTGCCTCTTTATGAATTCATTGTCCCTTTACCAGCTATGTGACAAGTTTAATGATGAATAGATTTGTTATTCAGAATTGTCGAATACAGCTCTGTCTAATTTAATGGCTGTTTAACATGCTTATTTAAGTGAAGCACAAAAGGTTAGTTCAGCAATATCCTTTGAAAAAACAAAGCAGTGTTTGAAAAATCTCTTGGAAATAGAAAGCAGCCAGTAAAAATCCATATTTCTGTAAACTTACTGATAAGAAAAACAAACATGTTTTACTTTCACTCTCATGTATCTTATCTATGGACAGCAAATATTGCCTCTTAAAATTTAAGAGTTGTTGCCCAATAATAAATACAATCATAGAGTATGAAGTTTTTTGAGCAGTTCCTGGGTCTTTATGGGAAATTGTGCAGAGAAGTAAGCAAATGTTTATTTTTAAATATGTTCAATTTTCTAAAAAAAAAAAAAAGCAATGAAACTCCATATTCTCACAATGTGTCCATGGGAGGATGGGTTATCTTAGGCAATTGCAATATTGCCAGCTTTCAAACCTTGGCTTCTGTCAGTAAAAGGTGTGTGGTGGGGGGAGGGGGGGCTTGCCATGGCTGTCTTGGCCTCCCAGTCTACCTCTAATCCAGGGAAGGAAGGACTCATTGAGGTAAACTTCAATCGCAACTACCAGCAACTTGGTACCATGCAATACATGCAGTTTACTTGTGTGTGGCTATGGTTACCAGATGACTTGATGTTGTGCAATTTGTCTGGGCCCAATAGTCTCCACACAACTTGCATGACTTGCCCAAGCCCACCAGTGGCTACAAGTCACCTGAGCAAATTTTTTTGAAACCTTGCTATCATGTGACTCACAACTTTGTCAGACGTTTCCCAGGGAGAGGCTGTGAAGAGGAGAGAAGAAGGGAAAGCTGAGATCTAGCGTGGTGTACTGGTTAGAGCAGGGGTAGGGAACCTTTAACACTCAAAGAGCCATTTGGACCCATTTTCCACGGGAAAAGAAACACTTGGAGCTGCAAATAATTTTTGACATTTAAAATAAAGTTAACACTGTATATATTGGGGTTTTTTACCTTTTACTCTGCTCATTCTGAGAAGCGCATGGATGCGTCCGCCCTGCTGCCTGCAGGGCGGGCAAGGATGGGGCCAGCAGCTTGGCCTTGCCGGCCGCCGGGAAAGCGCCCACCCCGCTCAAACGGAGTGGGCGAGAGGGGAAGCCCAGCCGGCTGTGGGCAATTGGTGCACCTGCCCTGCTGCCTGCAGAGTGGGCAAGGATGAAGCCGGTGGCTCAGCCTCACCGGCTGCTGGGAAAGCGCCCGCCTCGCTCCAACGGGGTGGGCGAGAGGGGAAGCCCGCAGCATGGCCCAGCCGGCCGCAGGCAATTAGTGCGCCCGCCCTGCTGCCTGCAGGGCGGGCAAGGATGAAGTCGGCGGCTCAGCCTCGCCAGCCACCAGGAAAGCACCCACCTCGCTCCAATGGGGCAGGCTAGAGGGGAAGCCCACAGCGTGGCCCAGCCGGCAGCGGGCAATTGGTGCGCCTGCCCTGCTACCTGCAGGGCGGGCAAGGACTCATGGAGCTGCAGTGCAAGGGCAGAAGAGCTGCATGCGGCTCTCAAGCCGCAGGTTCCCTACCCCTGGGTTAGAGTGTCAGAGACACCCCGGAGACACTCAAGTCCTTATTCTGCCATGAAAGGTTGTTGCATGATTTTTGGCCAGTCACACACTCTGTCAGTATAATGTACATCACAGGGTTGTTGGAAGGATTTAATGGAGGAGAGGTTCATGATGTAAGCTGCTTTGATTTCCCATTGGAGTGAAAGGTGGGGCTCCAATCAGGTAAATATATAACAAAGTTGGAGACTGGGGGAACACAGATAAGAAAAATATTGGCTAGTGAATGGTAAATACAGAAGAAAGCAGGGAGATGATACAGGGGCTGTCAGGAAGAGTAAAAGCGGAAATAGTGTTAGGAAGGGGATATAAGGGGACTTCTGGTACAGAATATGGCACTTGATGGATGTGCCTGGCTTTGATCTAGTTTTGCCAGGCAATGAAGCTCAAGCATGCAGTGCTGAAAGATGTACAAAAGTCACTCCATATGGAATAGAGAGCCAGAGAAGCTCCATGTACTCTTGGAGCAATCTCCTCCAAGCAGGATCTTGTGGGATCACTTACTGTAGCAGTGTGCTGGAGTTGAGAAGCTGGAAGTAACAGTAATTACTATCTTTTCCCATATGAACTATCAAAACCCCTCAGGAGGAAACATCCAAGTTGTGTATCTGTTATGGATGGAATGAAGATTCCTGGAAATAGGGGTGGGTAGCATGGTGGCCAAGTTTGCGGATGATATCAAATTAGGCAGGGGGGTGAGAACCGCAAAGGATTGCGAAGAGCTCCAAGCAGATCTTTATAAATTAGGTGAGTGGGCTAAGAAATGGCAGATGCAGTTCAATGTAGCAAAATGTAAAGTGATGCACATGGGGTAAAAAATCCAAACTTCACATACACGTTACCGAGGTCAGTGCTATCAGTCACAGACCAGGAAACGGATTTGGGCATCTTAGTTGATAGTTCCATGGGAATGTCAGCTCAATGCATGGCAGCTGTGAAAAAGGCAAACTCTATGCTGGGGATAATTAGGAAAGGAGTTGATAATAATGTCAGAGCACTGTTGATCAGCAAAATCTAAATGACAGCCTCTTTCTGGGACTACTTGGAAAGCAACTATGATTGGTTAGTGAACTGTATATAAGGCAGCACTGTACTTTGCATTGTGAGACACTTGTCTTTGCACTGCCTGGCGAAGCACTTTGTCTGAGAGAGCAACATTTCTGTGAACTGAATAAAGTAGGACCGCTTCTATGAAGCTGAATTGCTGTGTGCGTCTCAGTTCCTGCTGCGTTCCAGTGTGTGTTGCGCAACTCTGCTATCCGGGGATTGAATCCCACTTCAGTACCACACACCCCTCAACAGGTTATGGGCCCAGCCAGCCAGTAGGCTTACTCGTAAGGACTGTATGGTACTGTGTGTGGCCGTCCTGACAGCGTGTTGGTGTTCCAGATGGCTTCATCCTCCTCCTATATGCCTGTGACAAGGCTGAATGAGAGGAATTATGCTACCTGGAGTGTGCAGATGCAAGCTTATCTCTTGAAGGAAGATTTGTGGATGCCTGTAAATGACCCTCCTGCAAATCCCACTCCTGAGGAGGTTTGGGCAGAGGAGAAGGCTCGTAGGTCCATTCTTCTGGCTGTGGAGACGTCTCAACTCCTGCATCTAAAGGATTTGCCATCTGCTCAAAGTTGCTGGCAAGCTCTGAAGGCTCTATATCAGCGAGAGACCATGGGAGTAAAAATAATGTTGACAAGGAAACTCTACAGAACTCTTCTGAAGCCGGGTGAGTCCTTATCAGCACATATTCAGTCTCTGCGTGTGATTTTTGCTGAGCTGGCAGATCATGGTTTGACTTTTGAGGATACCCATAAGGCATTTATCCTTCTTTCTTCTTTGGATGAGTCATATGAGAACGTTGTGAGCAGTTTTCAGACGTTACCGGATACAACTCTTACTCTGGATTTTGTAATCTTTGAACTGCTGAATGCTGACAAACAAAGGGAGTTTCTGGCAAGTTCGTCTAAGCAGAAAACTTCTACAGTGGTTGCTGCAGAACTGATTTGTCCTGTTACCTGCTCAACAAGGAAATGCTACATCTGTGGAAAGTCTGGGAATGTTGCCGAAAGCTGTAGGAGTAAACCTCAATTTTACATTCTATAGAAATGGCAGATCAGATCCTTAAAATACACAAGAAATCAAGAATCAAGACAGAAGACAACGACATCATCTTCATGAGGAAGATTCCTTTCAGAGCCTTACAAAAGTAAAAATGTTCTGTAAGTTCAATCAATGGTTTAGGAAAAGGGGAAGTAAATGGGCACATTGAAGACTAATTATAAATGTTAGGAGGGACATAAATTCCAATATATGGTAAAACAAAGGGGAATAAGGGAGGGAAGGGAGACTTTATGTTAAAAATTCTTGACTATGGGATGTTAGGTTTGGAGTACAGGATGTTGTTTTAAATTCTTGACTATGGGATGTTAGGTTTGGAGTACAGGATGTTGTTATAAATTGCTTTAAATTGAATATTGATAAGTTAGAAAAGATTTAAGAAAAAAGAACTTAGGTTGAGCTAGAAGTTTAACAAGCATTGAAGAAATGTGATGGATAAGATCAACAGCAGGGTATGGGCAGAAAGTCATTTGGGTATTTGTAGTATGTTTGTGCAATATTAACCTTTGTTGTATAAATAGAATAGGGTGGCAGGATCACTGTGTCTTTCCTCTCCTAAGTATTTCTTTTTCTTTTTGTTGTTGTTGTTATAGATGTTTAAAAACAAATAAAATGATATATTAAAAAGGAAGGGGGTACAAGGGACAATGAAATGACCCATGTGGGTTCCCTCCTTGTAAACCCATAATAGCACTCATGCCATTTTTTTAAAAAAGAAATCATTATAGTTCATGATACCTTCTTCATGAGTGGCAGGGATTTCAAAGCTACCTTATTGGGTCAGTTTTGCATGCTGATTTACGGAGCTCCCATTGCCCCAATATGTTTTTAACTTTTGTGCAGGTGGGATGTTTTTAGTAGTTGGTAGCTGTTGATGTTTTAATGTATTTATTGATGTGAACTGCCCTGAGCCCCTTGGGGGAGGGCGGTATATAAATCGAATAAAACAAACAAACTAACAAGCAAACAAATAAAAACACAACACAACTTCTTTTTGGAATAGAACTTGGCTGCAGCCCTTTTTATTAAGTAACACAGAAGCTGGGCGCGCATAAGGGGCACATCCTGGGAGTACCACTCCTAGGTCACCCGCAGGGCGGTCCGGTGCACAAGCTCAGCCTCCCCAAAAGGATGTGCTCCTATGCCCATACCCGCCAAAGACTGAGACAAAATGTAAGTTAACAACAAGATGAACCACACCAGCCCTTTCTTCTACTATCTCAGACACTTTTTTCAACTACTTTATCTTTTCTTGGAGGCATCCTGAGGGATTTTTACTACATGAAGTGTATTGATTCATCTTCTAAACATGTTTACTTTGGTATAATCACAACATAAAGCTACACTTCAGCACTATCAATAGTTTGGTCTGGATATTTTCATTCCCAAATTTCAAATGTGAAATCTTATATACCACCAAGTAGGCACAATTTGATTATGATGGTAAGGTGCTGCTTCATTTTCCTTCTACCTGTCACACCCCTAGTAATAGTAATCTGATATGATTCTCAATATGACTAAATATGGAAATAACTGTGCTGGATAACATGCTGCAATTACAGATGAGACACAGGAGGGTAGCACAAGAATCGCAGAAAAATTCTATTCCTTTTCCAACAGCCCTTTCCTGGAGTGATCCACACTGACACTTTCTTTTGACAACACAACAATAGATCTACTGGCTTTTCTTTAGTTCTTATAAGTTCTATAAGTTCTTATGGAGAGGGTTGGGTGCACAAGTAAAGGTGTGCACCACTGAAGTAACTATTTACAGCTAAGGGGGGCTTATCCTCTGCTTTAGAAGGGTCACAGTATCATACACTCAAGGTTACAGAAATGACAGGCCATTTCTATCTGGGAGAAAGATGGATGGATTTTCCTTGGAATGGCTCACTAAACAAGAGAATCTCTGATTCTTGAAATTGTGGTACCTTTTCTTCTCAGAACTTTTTAATCAATCCCTTCATAAGTCACTAATACACTATTTCTCTACATAACCTGACATTCCTGTCACATGATAACTGTCAATTCTGCCTCTCTACAGGTACTTGGTTTTTATCTATCCAGCTCTATGGATGTTTGATCCCTATCTGAAAATTTTGCTCTTATTGTCCATTTTTCCACTCACTTGCCCATTGCTTCTTTCTCTCTCTCTCTCTCCCCACTCTCTTCCTGACAAATTACAGTTTTCCTTTGGTTGGAAACACTAGAGATTTGCATATGCAGCAGGGATTGACTGTGGTACATAGGGAGTAGAATTAAAACCAATCCTTTACAGGAGGCACAGAAGGAGGGATTTTTTACCTGACAGCTTCATCAGCTGTTTGCAAAATCCAAGTGTGAACAGCTGAAACTGTACGAACTCTGCTTGTTTATGTGTTACCCTCAATAGAGAAGGAAGAGTGATTGCCTCTTGCATAGCCATGATTCTCATCCTTCATATCTGTATGCATGTTTCATGAAAGGTGCTGTCAACATTTTTTAAAAGAAAGGAAGCATAAATGACTGTTTCAAAGAGCAGAAGCTGCAATTTATTTTATTGTTGTGTATGTATTACTTTTTATAATATAACATGTAATGGTGAGATCGTAGTGGGAAGATAATTATGCATGGTAGCCTTGGCCTGCCACTGCAGTTGCAAAATGGAAGCGACTACAGCTTTTGTTCACTACCCTGCATTATGTGGAAGTGACTGTGTATATGCTGCTGCTTGGAAGTGCGTGGATATATGCTGATGTTTGCAAAGGGTGCAAGTGATTCTTGGCTTCATAGGCAGATTCTGCATGGGCCAAAAAGAATGGTATGAAAATGTTGTAAAATGGTTTAAAATGGTGTAAAAGGGTTTACACCATTTTCACACAGCTGTTTTTGGCCCATGAGGAATCCACCTTAGAGTAGCTAGGGTAAGAAGGGAAAGAGAAAAGGAGAATGGCTTTATTGCCTGGTGTATGCTTTAGTATTGACTTTTAGAATAAAATATCTGCCTCCTCTTACCTAAGCTATAGATTCAATCGGCTGTTTCAGTAAGTAGTTTCTCTGGTGATTTCTGGACAGCAGAAACAAAATGATCAAAGGACATTTTAAAACATTTTGGGGAAGAAGTTTGTACATCTTTCTCCCCCAAACTGTCTTCAAAACATGTTATTTCTTGCAACCCAGGGTTTTCAAAAATAAAAAAAACTAGTGATCTTTTTCTTTCAACCTGGATTGAAGATGTTTCCTACCTGCTGAGTGAACAAAAGTAGTTTCATTTTTGCTTTTCTGCCTGCCATTTTGTGTGTTGCAGCAGAGATTTTCTGTGAAGGTTTCCCATGGAGGTTTTCTCTGTTTGCAGCTCATCCATGCACAATTTCTGTGTAAAAAGTAGATGAATAAAGTTTGTTTTGCCTAGCTATCCTTTTTTTTTGAGGGGTATATCTGTGAAGCTATGACATCACAATTAGCAAAGCTGCAATATGCGCATATTTTTGTCATTGTAGCTTCACAGACATTCCCCTCAAAATAAAAAGGGAAAAAAACACGTGTGTGGGATTGCTAGATAAAATAGACTTTCTTCATCTACTTTTTACATGGGAATGACACACAGATGAGCTGCAAGCAGAGGAAACCTCTGTGGAAAACCTTAACTGAATGGCAGAGGCAGGAGAATCTGTAGTAGTACACAAAATGGTGGGTGCAACTCTGTCAGCCAGCAGATAGGAAAAAAGAACAGTTTCAGCTGGCAACTCTTGTGTTCTCCATGCTGTGGGAACACAAAAAACCAAAACAGATCTGCCACCCCATAGATGAGTTCAAGCAAGGAATTGGGGCAGAAGCTGCTGCTGCCATTGTAAGCTAGGTGCCCAAACCCTGTATGGGGTCCATGTGAGTGGCTATTGTCATGTTTAGGCAGCTGTGTCCTAAATGAAATTGGTATGAGTGGCTGCTGCTGCTATTTTGGCTCTTGACTGGCCAGCAAAGCTTATATGCACAAAACAAGTCTGCAATTCTAAGCCTGGTATGAGAGGATAATTCTCTAGCTACTGGTAGTTATCTGTAATTCTGTACATTAAGAAGGGGAATTCATAGAGAGGCTCTGTGATGGCATCGATCTTTTTACTCCAGTCTTTTTAAGTCAGAAGATTGGGGATTTTAGTAAGTAATTACTTAAACTATTCTAATTTTACCCCATGCTGCCAAAGTAGATGTCTGTCTGCATTCATAAATCAGTTAATGCTGAAGATAAAATAGTCTTTATGGGAGCACCAAGAGGATGCCATCAAAAATTGAATTTTCATGTCAAGTTTTACTTGATTTGTAGGATGACATCTTTTTTTTTTGTAAGATATTGCCATGTTGCACATTCTCCCCACTCCTGGTGCCTCCTTTGTAAAATTGTGTGTCCAAAACAGTAGAGGTCTATACGGCACAGAGAACTGCTACCACCATCCAACATTTAAAGGTATTTATATATAAAACAGAAAACGTTTAAGAACATACTTTAGCACAGCACCAGATTGAGGAAGGGACTCAAAAGATGTTAGGGATAAACACAATTCCTCTGTCCCTTTCTTTATACATATCTTATCAGGACAGGCTCTTAAGCTTAGGAGGTTTCAGCTGCCTACAGATTCTCCATTACCTGAAAGATGTCCTTCAGCTCCTTGGTCAAGCACATGGTCAAAATGGCTTCTGCCTCCAGGACTCCAGCAAGAGCTTTGTTAGCTTCCTTGGTCTCAGCCAGAAGAAAGCCTTCGTCCTTGCTCCCAAGAGTTTTGTCAGTTCCCAGTCCCCACCCCTTTTGACCTGGTCAGTCTGGGTCAATAAATCTTTTCCTGCTGGCTCCTCTTCCTGAGGGTTTTCTATCATTTTGAGACTTCCAAATCTGTGATACTTGCTTGGAAAAGGGGGGGAACTTAACCCATTCGATTGTCTCTCACTACCTGTCTTAGCATTTCTAAAAGGTGGCTGGCTGGGTGAGGTTGGAAACCTCCTGCTCAGAGGAAATAAAAGTTTAAACGATGCCTTCAAACCTCAAGTGGGGGAGTCATTTTTTCACAGATACCATGAAAGAATACCAGGGTTGCAAAGCAAAGTCAGGCAATGGCAACATACTTCCTGTCTCTTGTCTTGAAAACACCTCTCACCACAAGGCAACAGTAACTTTACAGCAGTCGCGAAGCTACCAGGGGGCGGGGGTGTGTGCCATGCACCGGGGGCATGGCTTTGGGGTCACATGGGGACAGAAAATTCCCCTCAACTCCTCCCCTTTCCCCCTATGGCTCTTCCCCCCACGGTGCTTCCACCACACACTTTAGCAACCCGAGCAGGCTGGAAAACAGGTCTGCCTGTTCTGGTGGGAACTACATTTCCCAGGGTCTCCTGGGAAATATAGTTCCCGCACAGGCAGGCCTGTTCTCCAGCCTGTTCAGGTTGCAAAAGTAAATGTGGGGGGTGTCGTGGGGGTGTCATGGGGGTGGGCAGGCGTGATTCCCCCCATGGTTCCTCGCCACACTTACTTTAGCAAACCGAGCAGGCTGGAGAACAGGCCCACCTACCTGTTCTGGTGGGAACTACATTTCCCAGGGTCTCCTGGGAAATGTAGTTCCCACACAGGCAGGCCTGTTCTCTAGCCTGCTCGGTTTGCTAAGTAAGTGTGTGGGGGGGTGTTGCATGGGGGGCAGGTGTGATTCCCCCCCACAGTGCCCCCCACACTTACTTTAGCAAACCGAGCAGGCTGGAGAAGAGGCCTGCCTGTCGACTCCCAGGCTGCAAAGGAGACCCTGGGAAATGTAGTTCCCACCAGAAGAAGCAGGCCTGTTCTCTAGCCTGCTCGGTTTGCTAAAGTAAGTGTGTGTGGGAGGAGGCACTGTGGGGTGGGGCAAAAAAGCCAGAGTGCACACCGGGCACACTCTGGCCCATCTACGCCTCTGCTTAACAGCAAAAAACAGACAAAACAGCAACAAACAAACAAAAACTGAGGTAAATTCATGTGATGAAATTGGCTATTATTTCACTAAAAAGTGTTTTAAAACTGTAAAAAAATATTTTTCAAAAAATATTGTTCACTCACTTGTAAGTTATCAAAGAAAAAGCAGAGCTGTTTACTTATTATGGAAGTATTTAATTAGTTAATGAGATATGGAGCTTTGAAAATATAGTTTGTGCACTAGGGGGTAGACATTGCAAATGAGATTTCATCTTTCCCATCTCCCTCACTTAATTTTCAGAAAATAACTGATATAAACTGAATCATGTGAAATAAATACAATACTAGGTTTCTTCCATTGCAGAGAACAGATAAATCTTTGCCCCTAATCCCTTGACATCATCTCAATCCTATCTAAACAAAATTTCAATTTCAGAAATTTCCTCTGGGAAATCTTTAGCAAATTCCATCTCAGCTTCATAGAGGGTCAAAACTAGCAAGAACTTTGTACATTGATTTGCAGGCCTATTCTTTTAGAAACTATATTTACCAGTTGGATAATATGTACAAAGAAGCCATCTAGTGTCATCCTTTTTTAAGTATCTAGTACCCAGTGAATGAATAATGAAAACTTAATTGAACCTGGATTTTGAATTCTGATTTTCAGGAACAAAATTAATTAAATAAAATAAATTTGTGGGGTTTTTTGGAATGGTATGTTTAAAAATATTGTCCTAACTGCCTGTATTGTGGTTTTTCTTGTTTTAGTAAATATTTCATTGTCAAGGCTGAATTATCTGGTGTTCAGTGGTAAAATATGTGCTCGACAACTGCAACCAAGGCCTGCCCATGGTATATTTCTAAGCTTTCAAATATGAAAAGCAATTACAATTTTTGCAAAAGTCTAATTTTGTTTTGCAGATGATATAGATCAAAGTAATTGTAGTGTTAGCACTGAGAACATTAACCAAAAAAAAAGACATTCTATAACATTGTTATTACAAGATCCAGGAATTAAACAAAGATAGAGCTTTTCTGTTATCTGTGATTCGTAAAAATAATCATTATACAAGAGTGGAAGAAGGGAGAGACAAACATTTTGTGTGTGTATATAAAAACATAAATCAAGAAAATGAAACAAGGTACTAGTAAGTATCTAAGGGAAAACTAATATATAGTAGTTTCTTTCATTCCCCTTTCATTTAACTTCTTTTAAAAATATATCTCATTTTATATAGATGCAATAGTGACAGAAGGTAAAAAGAAAGAATTTGTGAAGTTTTCAATAAAATAAGTTCTGTAACATTAAAAAAGAGAAAATATATTATTCAAGAAACAAGTATTCCCAAATTCTAGAGGAATAACCCAGTTGTGGAAGGGAATAACCAGATCTTTTCAGACCTCAGAAGCTAAGCACAGTCAATACTTGGATGGGAGTACCACCAGAGAAGGCTCCACAGAAAAAGGCAATGGCAAACCACCCTGAAAAGCAAACTGCTTATTTTGAAAGTCTGCAACTTTACAGCACTTATGTACGTAGTCGAGTGTTCCCATTGCCACCAAATAGTTGCATGGGGCAATTTTAAAACTAATACAATTAATATCATAATGCCAATTTACAGCATTCTTTATAGAATCTTTATAGAATCTTTAAAAAGAATCTTTTGAAAAGAATCTTTATAGAATCTTTTGAAAAGCATTCAAGAACCACAAGGCTAAACATTTCATTAATGATCAGCCCAATCCAGATTGGGGAGGAATTATGCAGTGGAAGCAGCAGAGGGCTGTGCCAATATGTTTGATCTCTCCACTGGTGTAAGGGACCACACTCTACCCACACTGGTAGAGAGTGCAAAAACACTGGGGTCCTGTAGTGGGCAAACTGGGAAACCTGGGCTGCCATGGAGCTATGCTTGAGTTCAAGGAGACCTCAACTCAGGAAGGGGCGGGGTGTTCCCATTGCTACCAAATAGTTGCAGTTGGATGGACCCAATGTTTCTAGACTTCCACCAGCGTTCTAGCTTGTGAACGGCAGCCCCTGCCATGCAGGCTTACACAGCACAAAAGTGCAACATAAGCTTGTTTGTCCTATGGGGTGATTTGGGCAGCTAGAGGGATTTAAATTTTCCCTCCTTTCTGCCCCACGCAAAGCCCCCGTGTGTCAGACTCTGGGTCCGAAAATAATAGAAACTGTAGATTTGGTCTACAGTTTTTATTTGGCACCTAAAGGTAAGTAACAGCAAAGACAATTCTGAAGAACCCATGCAAACACTCTGCTTATATCCCCTAAAGCTCCCCACCCCCAAATGGCTCTACTCTACCCCAAGAACAAAGCACCAGAAGGGAATAGTTTACACTTGATAAGCAGCTGCTCTTCTTGGCTCCAAGGCGTTAGACAATGGGAGAATGATAGCTGGACACCTACAGTGAAGAAAGCCTTACAGTTCACTTGCAAATGTTTGCCACCCCCAACTGTCAGGCCCAGGTCTGACATTCTGCATCCTTTAAGGCCCCCCTCCCAAGCAAGGGTGATCTGGGTAGGCATAATGGAAAGCTTTCACCAGCCATGGGGCTTGAACATGAGAAGAGTCCACCCACTCATTATGCCCAGCCAGGAAATGAATCCATGCTACTAAATATTGCAGATGTTTTCAGTGCACACGAGGGTCCAGAATAGCTTCTACTTCATGGTATAGTTCTCTCCTCACACAGGTGGGGCATCCGTCCTGGGATGCCATTCGTCCGAGGAGGCGCTTTCTTGAGAAGGCTGCAATGGAAAACAGGGTGTGTAGATCTTAGTTTTTTTAGGTAAATCCAGTTCAGCCATCACATGATCGATCCCCTTGATCCCCTTCAATAGGCCCACATATTTTTGTCCCAACTTTTTGCAACATTGGATAAATACATCTAGTCCCCCACCACCACCAGCTCCAAAGGCTGCCGTTTTTTATCTGCCTGCTCTTTAGCTTTCTACATGGGTTCCCATGCTTGGCGGATAGACTGCACGCAGTTTTGAAGCTTTATAGATCCTTGCACTCTAAGGATTTGGTCTATAGTCTTTATTTGGCACCTGAAGGTAAGCATCAGCAAAGATTATTCTGAAGAACCCGAGCAAACACTCTGCCTATATCCCCTAAAGCTCCCCTTCCCTGTTAGCCAAATGGCTCTATTCTACCCTGAGAAAAAAGCACAAGAAGGCTTGGAACAATTCACACTTGATAAGCGCCTGCTCTTCTTGGCTCCAAGGACACAGACAGTGGTAGAGTGATAACTGGACACCTGCAGAGAAAAAAAGCCTTACAGTTCCCTTGCAAATGCCTGCCATTGTCAACTGTCAGGCCCAGGGCTGACACCATAGAGGCACTGTGGTGCTGCAAGGTCCTCGACTGTCTCTGAGTACCCTTCCATTTGAATTGCATTGTTAGCAGCAGCCGTGTATGTAAAAGAGATCAACTTTGTTATACAAAAGAAATTTTGTTGTGATTGAGGGACAAGGAAATCTGTCGTTTTTCAGTTTTGGGGTTTTTTAAATGTTCAAGGGTTTCAAATCATTAGCTTCTTATACTGTATCGTATATTTAATTTATATACCGCCCTCCCCCAAAAGGCTCAGGGTGGTGCACAACAATATTAGAACAATATCAGTAATCATAGCATCATACAACAGATATCAAACATAATATCAATAAACAAGGGATCAGTAAACATAGCATCATAAACATAATAGGCATATCATAAACACAGCATCATAAATATAACATTATAAAGAACAATAAGCATAGCATTATGGAAGATAACATTATGAGCAACAATAAACATAATAGTATAAATAACAATAGCAATAGCTATAACATCATGAACTGAGGCAACAATAGTTCTTATGCCCTTTCCCCTGTAAATTCACCTGTTCTACCAATTTATTTGGAATATTTCTATGTCATCAGACTCCTGATCAAGGAGGCTTAAAATTAAAAACGCAGTCCACTAAGAACACAAGCCTTTAGACATCAGTGGTATAAAAACTATGCATAAAACAATCAGACTATTCAACTCTTAATTAAAAGCCTGGGTAAAAAGATGGGTTTAAGCCTGGCATCTAACAAAGTAGGCCCCAGGCAAGCCCCAAGGGGGAAGGAATTCACAAAGCAAGGTGCCACCGTGAAGGCGAGGAGACAGAAAGCCTTGTGAGGGAGACCTCCGGGGGCCAGAGAACAGTGTGGACATGTCCCTCCAGCCATCCAGAGCTGTGCTGGGAAGAGAGATAAGTAAATGAGAAACCCGTAGGGGCCAAAAATGGCACGCTCAAGCCGGTGCACTTCGCACCGCGCCAGTGGAAAGATGGGGCTTTTGAAAAACCTTGTTCAGGGAGCAAGGTTCAAAAGCAGTATCTTTGCGTCGTTGGGGGGGTGCGAGCATGGCACTGCTGTGAACAGCGCCCCAGGGACAGTGTTTTTACTGTTCCTAGGGCACTGTTTTCCACCTGTGTGGAAACAGCCTAAGAGTCAGCACTTTAAATTGTTTCTAAAAACAGATAGGTAGCCAGTGTATTGTAAACTGATTGTAAATTTTAATCAAATGTACAATGCCTGTGTTATACTTGCATTTAACAATTTTCCACTGATTGTAGTGTCTCTCAATGACTATATGTTGTTAACTGTTTAACAATTAATTATTAAATTCTTTGGGGAAAAAATCCCAAACTTACTGCCAAGTTATATCCAGCATTTCAAAATTGTGGAATTTTGATTCGCCATTGCCTTCCTCTGCAGAGTTTTCCTTTCATGACTCCCTTCCAAGTACTGACCTTAACTTAGCTTTTGAGATTTTATGATATTGGTTCATATTCAGGGATGCTGATACTCAATGCTGTTTCTCATTTCACACATGATATTCATAATCTGATTATTTCAGTAATATGTGCATGTGTAAAGATTATGCTCTGAAGGAGTTTAATATTTAAATAATCAATGTTTAAATATTCAACCTATTTAATCTGGCCTGTAGTTGCAGAAATTTAGACACTAAAAGTAGGTTTTAAGATATCTCTGGTCCAGCCTAATGCATTTTGCTGTGCAGAAAAAAAGCTGGTTTGGTTGTATTTTATATGAACATGCACAGAAAACAATAAATCATTTTCTGATGCCAATAAGCCAGACATTCCATTCAGCAATATATTGACTAGGGAATCTGAAAAACTGAGTCTCACCCTCACCTATAACTTTTACTTGTATAATTTAGGTGTTGGCTTGTAACCACATATCAAGAGGTTTATATTATTGTCAAGATGAGTTCATATATTATATATTATCAGTCTGTTTTAGTATACCATTTTTATCACATTCATATAATTTGAACAACCTGCTGCCAGAAATAAAAAGAATTTTTTATAATGTTCTATTTCTCTAAAAATAATTGTACTCTTTAGTCATAATAAATATACTGAATCCTTCATGCTAATAGGTACCAATGCTTTGTATGTTCTCTCTAACTTGGTAAAAAAAATACAATTGGAATACACATCTATATCTATGTGGATACAGAAAACTAAAAATCTTGAAAAATAGAAATGTAGTAAAATAAGGTGTACCTGAGGGGTACTTTGGTGGACAAATAACACTTTCCTTATTTCACCTGGGTAAAGAGCTTTACTTATTCATCTGGAATTAGCACCAACTGAAAACACAAGAGAATGTTTTGGCAAGCAATGAGGCTTGTCGTATGATTTCCAGTAAAGATTTGAGATGAAACAGTGTGTGATCACTTAATCTTGTTAAATGTAGCACAAAACACTAACTGTATTAAAGCATGCATTTAAATGATAACAAATCCTGCTGTTAAAGCTAATAGAAAACAGCTCTTTCCCCAATTTACCTGCCACTTTTTAAAAAGATTCCTTTCTATATTTGAGCTATATTCTATATTTGAGCCTTACATTTGACTAATGGTGTAGTTTAAGATATGTTGTTTAATTGTTTATTGGTTCTTGTTATTGTTAATACTTTACAATTAATTTTTAAATCAAAAGAACTGAGGAAAGAATGCTGTGCATTAAAATTATTCTTTATTTTATTATAGAGGGCTTATCTGTAATGATATATTAATCTTAACCCATAGGCCTTATTTTCTGCTATAGAGAAGCCAAATGTTTAAAAATGTAAAAGAAGTTCCCCTTTGCCTGGGATAAATTGAGGACCCATTGTACAAAAGATAGTTGAGTTATTCCCAGTTTAATAACAAAATGTAAAATTTAATTCAGAAGAATTATATAATTAGATAATAAAATAGCTCATATTATTCAATGAAAACTGGAAAAGAATGGAGGTGGAATGCGCCTGCTGGGAAAAAGGGATCTTCGTTTCTTTTAAACATAATAATAAGCTCCCCAATTATTTACACAGCAAGAAATTCCAGGGATAAAAAACACTAGATTTATTTTCCTTTTGTATGAGAAAACCCTGGAGATTTAAATTCCCTTTGTATGTCTTCATTATTAATGTCTACATGAAGAAAGAAGTGAAGGTGAATATCTATTCTGGATGAACAAGATTTGATGGAAACAGGTTTACTAGCTCTGGACTGGAAAATTCCTGGAGACTTAAGATAGGGTTTCCAACCTCCATGAAAGCCCTGAAGATATTGAGCTATTACAGATAAGTTCCTCTGGAGAAAATGGCTGCTTTGGAGGATGGACTCTATGGCATTGCACCCGACTGAACTCCCTCCCTTCCCCAAACCCCACCCTCTCCATGTTCCACACTGCAAATCTCCAGGTCCCCCAAATTTCCTTGCACAGCTGGCAACCTTGATTCAAGAGCAGAGTCTGGTAGCAGTGGATGGATTTGGAGATGGGAGAGAGCTCAACAGGGAAACTGCCAACTAGTCTGGGAGAACTCATCTCTATAGTCTGGAAATGAGTTATAATTCTGGGAGAATTCCAGGCCCTATCTGGAGGTTGGATAGAAATAATTCAAAATCAGATAAATATTAAGAATTATTATTTGGTCTGTAAAACATAGAATTTCAAATACTTTGGGTTTCTCATAGTTTGAGACCCACATGGGTACTATTAATTTGGCAACATATAATACGTCATCAGAAGTTCAGTTGCTTTTACTTTTTTTAAAAAAAAACATCTTACACATCTTGATGGATTATGCCTTACATTCACAGGCTAATGCAACAGGGTAACCTTATAGTGAAATGTTTTTTACCTTTCTTGTTAGGAGTAATTAGCTATTTCACTTTAGTTCATTACTTCATAGGTGATAAATTACTTAATAAAAGGGGCTTTAATATATTTGGCACATTCAGTTAATTTATTAAAAGTTTTAAGCCTTGACGGTATTTGAGAAAGAACAATACTTTTGTGTTTCAAGGGTAAAGAAAGGACACATTGAGGTATGAAATAAATACAGGAAATGGTACATTGTTTTCAGTGAATCAAAGCATCCTTGGCACATATTGACACCTCTAAAAAGATTTGTTTCCATAACACTACGTTGTTTTTATTAAAAATTACAGATATCACTCAATGCTTAAAATAATATTTCTTTTGTCTAATGTAATATTTGTAGGTGTGTGTCAAACATTTTCAGAAGCATACCCATGCCAGTTTGCTGCAGTCAAAATAACACAAATCCTTCAGGCACACAAAAAGCTATGGTTTTGATTCTAGGAACCATGAGCAGAGGCACTGATGGTTGCAGGTTGCTTTCCCTCAAGACTCCTCTGATGTTGGGCATCAAGTAACTTCATGGGCAGAACGGTATGATTAAATCAGCTCTCCTTCCTCTGGTGCTGATGGAAAAAGTGTTTTTCTGTCCTTCCTCCACCAGATGGAAAGAAAAATGGACTGTAGTAACCTTTCGCTAATTTACTCTGCAAAGTTAATTTAATCCTTAGCATCAACTATTGGAAGGTTACAGGGGTTGGTAAAGAAGAAATAGGCCTTTTCGCACAAATCCATGAAAATGTTTTTGGAATGCTTTTGGAATGTTTTCAATCCTCCCCCTCCCCCCATTTGTCTGCGTTCACCCCCTTGAAATGATTCCTGTCCACCATTTTATGATTGTTCTAGTTATTTTATAATAATTGTATAATAATCTTCAATAACAATAATAATAATAATTTTATAATGATGCTACGTTGCTTCAAAGCCTCGAGGTCTAATTCTCCTGGGTTATGTACATGAGGTTTCAAAGTTCCAACCCCCCAAATTAAAAAATGATGAAAATAAACAGGTGAGCTGACAGAGCAAGCTCAGAAAATGGCATCAAGAAGGAAGTCCAGGGACTGCAGAGAGGCATGGAAACTGTTTTAAAGAAATACACACAGCAAGTCAAAATATTTTTAAAACATTTCAACAAAAGAATTGTTAAAATAGAGGATTTATTTAAAAGTTTTTGAGGCTGGAAATAAAACATTTTGGAGGGAAACCATGTGGAACTCCTCAGAGAAATGTTTTATTTCTTGGTTCAAAATGTTTTATTTTGGTAGTGTGCAAAAAAGAGTAATTGATGGGAAAATGTTTCTACAGGCACCATTGTCGTGAGAAAGTACTGAATCCAAGCCTGATGAACATATTGTGTACATACTTTCTTAAAGTGGACACCACTTAAGATATACCTATGGCTCAAACTGACCATGACTTTTAACAAGTCAGTTTGGGTTTCCTGGATCTGCTGTGTTTTCACTAGTCACATAGCTGGTGCCGGAAACAGCTTTTTAAAGAAATACAGGGACCCAATTCTGCTTGGAACTTTGGTCAGTGGGGCAGATGTATTATGTGGAGTTGCACATGCAGAGAACCAAACTCAGCTTGTTAAAAGTCATAATGTCTAGACTGAGTCTGAATTGTTTGTTAGAGAGTTGCATTGTTACTTTGCTGTTTCTTTGAGGAATTCAAGGCATTTTACATGGTTTTCCTTCCTGCATTTTATCCTAACAACCCTGTCTGCTCATTTTGGCTCAGACAAGTTGCCCCAAGAATAGCCATCAGGGTTAAGTGGGGATTTGAACCAAGATCTCTTTGTTGTTTTGTGCATGTTATTATTTATCCCTAAATGATAGAAAGTTGTTAATTTGTTCAATCAATGTCATGTTTGTTTGTCAGGCCTCATGGTGCTGCCATTATAGTGACTTTTAAATTTTCCTAGTTCTCCAATGCAGATTGTTGTGGCCAACAATAAGCTGTCCTCCTGGACCCTATTGTGTAAGCTGATCGCTGGCTGGCCACACTTGTATTGTGTTACCTTGTTAATGTGTTACCAGCGTGATAAATTGGACACACCTTGGTTATTGATTGCTTTCTGAAGAGGAACACAGAAGTTCTTTTGACCTGCCCAGGGGCAGGAGGACATGCAGACTAACTGCCCAAGACTTGGGTGATTTTAAAACTCCACCTGGGTTGCCTGGTTGCCTAAAAGTATTAATTGCAGTGGTGCTGGTTCTTCCCAGCCCATTCTGTGTCAGAGAGGTAGAGACAGCCTTGAAATTGTTCACCCTGTATCTGGTGACTGTTCAGAACCTGCCTTTGTGGAACACACCAGCCCTGCAGAGGAGACCTGCCTGGAGAGGAGAAGACCAACCAACTTTCACTTTAAAAAAAATTTGCTTTTGAAAGTATATAGCTTTCCGTCACTGTTTGGCCCAGAGTTCCTGGGTTCTCCAAAGGCCCAGGGTTCTTGGAGTTTAACTTGTGATTTGTTGAATTGTTCTACTGTTGTGAAATGGATGCTAGCAGCATTTTCAGTGTTTCACTTCAGGTGTCTGGATTTGTGTGTGTGTGTGCATATGTGTGTGTTTGGGGGAAAGTGTTTGGCCCTTGGGCCAGTGCCACTCAAGCCTGCATTACTTAAGCAAAGACTATGGTTCTTCCTTGTGATTTTTCCTTGTGTTACTTTAACTGTTGTTAAATTGCTCTCATTCCAAACTGTTTACAGAAGAGGACTTTGGATTTATACTGTGCCTTTCTACTGTAGGTGGGGGACATCTCAGATGGGTGTCTTCTCCACCAATAGCAAGGAGGCAGGAACTCGTCATCATTTTAGCCGTGTTACTTCCTGTCCACTCCCGAGGCCATATCTATTCAGTATTTTTTCCTGCCTAGCAGGGAGTGCAGGTGATTTTGAGAGGCTCTTGCGTGCATAACGTGTGTGTGTGTGTGCTGGGTGCGTTTGACACGACAACGACTCTAAAAGGAAAGAAAACGCCTAGCTCTAACTAAACGGCGACTAACAAGCGCGGCGAGCTTTAAAAGGAGCAAAAAACCATCTTCCCGCCTTTTTCAATGGCCCGCCCATAGCCATCATGGTGTCGGGCTCTTTCACCCCGCCGCGTCAAGACTTCGCCAGATCGACGGCCGAGGGCACTCGCGCAGCAAAAGGAGGACGAAAACATGCTACCGGCTCAGAGGAGCAGCCGACAACCAAGGCAGCAGGATGCGCGGAGGGCCCTCCGGCGCCCAAGAAATCTAAGAAGAAGCTGCCTGGGAGCTCATCGCCTTCCCAGGGCACGGCCGCGGACGGCGGCTCCCCGTCCAGTTCCTCCTACCCCGTTAGGGCCATGGAGTGCTGGACCAACCCGCCGATCACCTCTCCACCCGCGGATGCGGCGGAGGGCGCGGCGTCATTCGAAACGCAAGTACCGGGGCCCCGGGCTAGCAGGGGGGAGGAGAGCGATCTGGAGCAGCCAGATGCGCTTGCGCAGACCCAGGAAGGCGCGAACGACAACCTTATCGCCTGGCAGCGCGTGCCTCCCGCAGACTTTGCACGAATGCTGACGGAACAAATTGAGAGAGTGCTGGATGCGAGGGAACAAAGAGCCGCCCTAAATAAAAATCCCCCTCTCCCTCCCAGAGCCATAACCGGCCCTGTAGGGAACGCGTCCAATGCTCAATTTAGAGACCCTCTTGCGTTACAAGAGGATGAAGAAGAAGAGGAAATAGAAGGCGAGGAAGAGGAAGGGTTAGAAGGTGCTAGGTTTTCAGACACTGAGGAACCTACCATTGAAAAAACGGAACTGACTCCACAGTTTTTCAAACAGGAGGATATTCAGCTCCTAATAAATAAAACTATCTCAGCCCTGGACCTCCAGGACCAGGCAGAAGCGGAGAAACCGCCAGCACCTGATAAAACTAATAACCCCTCTAAACCCATTAAAGGCTACCCTAAAGGAAAATTAACTTATTTTCCCCCAGATACGGAGTCACATAAATTTTTCCCAGTGCCGGAGTATTTTGTTAAGCGCATTCAACGCGAATGGCTGAACCCCACCGGCAGGAAGGGACTACCCCCATCCTACAAGAAAGTAAGCAGTATTAAAGATTTATCTGGGTGGAAGATTCCAGAAGGCTCTACGCAGATCGCTTACGACTGGCTGCCGTGACGGCCATCATCGCTGGCTTCCATGGTGGCCAGAGCTACCTTGGTTTGGAACAAAAGAATTTTAGACATGATACCAGCAGAACACACTGCTGTCAGGGAAGGCATTGAGCGAGTGCTCATCGCCAATGCCTTCATCGCAGATGCCACTCTGGACGCCATTGCCATGGTGGCTAGGACCATAGCTTCCAATATGGTAGCTAGGCGCAACACTTGGCTACGACCATGGCAGGCGGACATGCAATCCAAAAATGCAGTGGCAGCCTACTCCTACTATGGCGAATTAGTATTCGGAAAGGAACTGGAACAGGTTCTAATTCAAACCAAAGACCAGAAAAAAGCAATGCCGAAATCAGTTAGACAGGAGCGTGCATTCACCAACCAAGGCGGCTCATGAACCACTTTCAGAGCGCACAAAACACTTCCCAGATTTAATAGGGATATCAGCCGCGGCTCATGGCAGAGCCAAAGTTCCTTTCGTGGCAAAAACTCTTTCCGCCCATTCCAAAAACAAGGAAAGAGTTTCAAACCAGATAAAAATAAACAATGACTCCCGGGAACCCCCGGTGGGGGGACGCCTTGCCAAATTTCTAACAGCCTGGCAAGGACCACACATAGATCACTGGACAAAAGAGGTGATAAGTACGGGCTACGTAATAGAATTTGTCAAAATTCCCGACCACCTCTTTGTCCCCTCACCCCTATCCTCGAACCCGGCAAAGGCCAAAAGAGCATTAAAAGCGGTCTCACACCTACTGGAAATTCGAGCGGTAGAACCGGTCCCCCCCCCCAGGAGAGGTCATTAGGGACCTATTCTCACTTTTTTACAGTTCCAAAATGAAATGGGGAATCCAGAGCGGTCCTAAACCTCCGCTTTGTCAACAAATTTATTCGGCTACCAAAATTCAAAATGGAATCCCTCCAATCCATTACGCTGGCTCTGAGACACAGAGAATTCTTAACCTCCCTGGATCTTAGGGAAGCCTACTTACACATCCCTATCAATTCGGCACACAAAAAATTCCTCAGATTCACGGTAGGGAACGCCCACTTCCAGTTCAGGGCCTTGCCGTTCGGATTAGCGACAGCCCCCAGAACGTTCTCAAAGGTTCTACTGGGACCCATAATACAACTCAGGGAAGAGGGGGTACACATACATCCCTACTTAGACGACCTACTCATACGGTCCCAGAACAGAGTCAAGGGATAGAGGACATTGCCAGAGTACAACAGACACTGCAACATTATGGATTCCTCATAAATTCGGAAAAAAGCTCACTCCTGCCAACTCAGAAGTTGGAACATCTAGGGGCAACCATAGATACCACAAGAAACACCTTATTCATCCCTCTAGAAAAAATTCACAAAATTCAAAACTTGTCACAAAAAATCTTAGCCATGCCCAGACCAACTCTCCTGCAGCTGGCGAGCCTTCTAGGCCTGTTCATTTCCGTAATAGACCTGAATCAGTGGGCACGATTACATGCCAGACCGCTGCAACTGTTCTTAAGACCGTTCCAGCTGGATATCATCCTGAAGAAAGACAAGAAGCTGTACCTTACACCTCAGGTCAGAGGAAGCCTCAAGTGGTGGACCTGCAAAAACAACCTAAAACAGGGAAAATGCTACCTCCATGGCGACAGACCTCAAATATTCACAGACTCAAGTCTGTCGGGGTGGGAGGCCACCTTAAATCAAAAGTTCGTCCAAGGCACCTGGTCGAAACAAGAAACATTACTCCCCATCAACGTCTTGGAGACCCGAGCGGTGTTTCTGGCCCTACAACATTTCCACACAGAAATCAACCTCCAACACCTAATAGTGAGGACAGACAACATCTCTACCAAGATGTATATAAACAAGCAGGGGGGATCGAGATCCCCGAGGTTACACAAGGAAGCTCTGAAAGTCCTCAATTGGTCAGAAAAACACCTGTTGTCTATAGAGGCACAGTACATCCGCGGAATCAGAAACGACAAAGCAGACTGGCTGAGCAGACAGCAGGTACAAGAGGGCGAGTGGAGACTCAATCCACAGCTTTTCAAGGACATTTGCCAACAATTGGGTCAACCCAAGATGGACCTGTTCGCCACAGCGAACAACACTCAACACCCTCAATTCATGTCCAGATATTACCATCAAAAGGCAACCCAAGTGGATGCCATCACAGCCCCTTGGCCCCGCCAGCTGCTATATGCCTTCCCGCCGATCCCGCTGATCCCACGCCTCCTTCGGAAAATCAGACTGGAGAAAGCCCAGGTCATCCTCATCGCACCACAATGGCCCAGAAGGCCATGGTACTCCACACTCTTAGAAATGTCCACACGTCAGCCTCTAACTTTACCAATATCCCACAATCTGTTAACACAGGGACCCATAGTCCATCCAGACCCAGGCTGGCTCAGGCTGACCGCGTGGAGTGTGAACGGAGAAAATTGAGGCAAAGGGGCTACTCAGCTAAGGTTACAAGTACCATACTGGCAGCACGTAGGCGTTCAACAGTCAACATCTACAACGCATCCTGGAAGACTTTCGTCAGATGGTGCCAGCCACGAGAACTGGACCCAGAAGCTCCATCTATAGGCAACATCCTAGACTTCCTCCAACAAGGATTTGAGAAAGGTTTGCGATGCGCCACACTAAAAAGACAAATATCGGCACTCTCAACAGTGTGCCAAACCATAGATGACAAACCCATTTCGAGTCATCCGGATGTGACGAACTTTCTCAGGGGAGTCAAACTGTCCCAACCACCGGTAGTACACCGATTTCCCTCCTGGCGCTTACATGTGGTATTAACAGCTCTAACCAAACCACCATTCGAACCGATCCAAACCATCCCTCTATGATGGGTACGAATGAAAACCCTTTTCCTACTCGCTATAACATCAGCCCGCAGGGTTTCAGAAATCAGAGCACTATCAGTCAACACGAAGCTCTGCACTTTCTTCAAAGACAGAGTGGTCTTACGCCTGGATCCAACCTTCATTCCCAAAGTCTATTCAAAATTCCACCTACAACAGGAAATTGTGGTACCTACCTTCATGCCCAATCCGTCTCACCCTAAAGAGAAGGCCTGGCATACATTGGACGTCCGGAGGGCACTGAAAGCCTTCATAATCAGGACTGAAGACATCCGCAAAACAGAGAATCTCTTCATCAACGTTAATTCTCCCAACCTAGGCGCTCCTATGTCAACAGCGGCTATAAGCACTACCTTAAAAGCCACAATCATCGAAGCATACAAAGCGGCCGCACTACCAATTCCTACAGGCATTACTGCACACTCAATACGCAGCACTGTTAAACGAAGCGCTGCATCTCGCCAAATCGAGCATCAGCTCGAACAAATCTGCAAAGCCGACCACGCATGGGCCTCAAGCTCATCGTTTATCAGACACTATAAAATGAACTCACTAGCCTCAGCGGAAACTGCCTTCGGCCGCAGAGTGCTAGAACATATCATCGGGGACTGATGGACCCACCCTATATTGGGGACACTGCTCGGGGAGGTCCCATCTGAGATGTCCCCCACCTACAGTAGAAGGGTCCATTGAATACTTACTGTGAAGGGTCTTTCTACTGTAGGTAAGGGGGACATCTCGACCCCCCCGGTCCTTATTAGTCCCCGATGTCTTGTACATAGTTTGAATGTTGGTTAGCACACACCTGAGCCTCTCGCTACAGTTTATAGTTTACCGATTGTTATTTTGGTGTTTTTGTAACGTTATCGTCCGGTCACTTCAAAACTACGAAACAAACTGCTAGGTCATAAGGATACTGAATAGATATGGCCTCGGGAGTGGACAGGGTTAGGGTTAGGGCTGAAATGATGACGAGTTCCTGCCTCCTTGCTATTGGTGGAGAAGACACCCATCTGAGATGTCCCCCTTACCTACAGTAGAAAGACCCTTCACAGTAAGTATTCAATGGACCCTTCTCTCTTGTAAGGAGACTCAAGGTGGCTTACAAGCTTCTTTCCCTTCCTCGCCCCACAACAAACACCTTGTGAGCTAGGTGGGGTTGAGAGATTTCTGAGACAACTGTGACTAGCCCAAGGTCAGCAAATCACAAGTTAAACTCCAAGAACCCTGGGCCTTTGGAGAACCCAGGAACTCTGGGCCAAACACTGACGGAAAGCTATATACTTTCAAAAGCAAATGTTTTTTTAAAGTAAAAGTTGGTTGGTCTTTTCCTCTCCAGGTAGGTCTCCTCTGCAGGGCTGGTGTGTTCCACGAAGGCAGGCTCTGAACAGTCACCAGATACAGGGATGTAGGAGTTTATTTTGTAGTTTTATATTTTCCTTAGAAGGGGTTTCTGTTTGTGGTTTCTTTCTGTTTGTTTCCCTGGTTTGTCTTGCTGCTTAGAGGGTTGGGGGGGGGGGGGGCTGTGTTTCTGTTGCTGTCCAAGGGTGGATCTCTTTTGTGTGGGGTCTTTTACCAATAACACACACCACTCACTTGCTGGGGTAATAAATTGCCCATAGCCATTTTATTGAGCAGAAGCATGAGGCTAAGCGTGGGTCTGGTTCTGGTCATACGGGTACATTCTACAGCTCAGCAGGGTGGGTGCCCCATCCTGAGCTTCATTCTCCTGTGGGGCTCTGCTGGGCAGACACTCCTGGCCAGAGATGTTCCCCTTCGGCTCGGTTCAACAGGGGCGGTCACCTCTTGCCTCTGTTGCCATTCCCGATGGGAAGGCGTAGCTCCCTAGCTCCCTTCCCCTTGCCCTTCCAGAGCCGTACCCGTGTGCCAACCTCCATGAATTAGGCTATGACAAAATAAGCATGCATTAACATAAAAATAATAGGGAGAGGTTGGTGGGCAATTCGTCAGCTGGCGAGCACATGGCCTGGCAAAGGAGAACTAGCCTCTTTAAAGTCTCGCTTGTCCCTCCTTTCTTCCGGTGACGCTCGCCCTCTTCCCGCATGGCTTTCTTTCCCCTTCCACCCTTACGGGTGGCATTGGCTGGTCCCGCCTGTCCCCACCCCGAGCAGCAACCGCGCCTAGTGGTGATTCACTGTCGTCTTTGCTGTGGTGTAGTGCTGTGGATAGTTTCGTAGGAGTCAGGGCTGGCAAACATGGCCCCTGACTTTAGGTGCATAGTTCATTAGGTGTTGTTGCTGTACAGTGGCTTCATTTTGAGGGGTGGAGATTTTGCTGAGGGTGTAGAAGGCATTAGGGAAGGGAGAACGTGCCACTGCTGTTCTTCTGGAGGGAAAATGCCACTTTCCCTCCTCCATTTGAAGCAGTGGGAGGTGTGGGATGAGGTGAGGCTTGGTATTATGCCCAGCTGGCTCTGTAGTAGAGATTTCAATGGGAGGAGCTCTGGTGGAGGTCTTGCTCTGGGTAGGGGCACTTTTTTCCCACAAGGCTGCTGGTGAGTCTCCTGAAAAGAACCAGCCAACTTTGCTGAAGGGGCACCCAATTGAAGGTGAAACTGGTGCCCAAAGAATGAGTACACAGCCATCCAAGCTTCAGCAAAGTTGGCTGGTTCCTTTCAGGAAACTCATCAGCATCCCTGTGGGAAATAGGTGTCTCTACCCAGAGCAAGATCACCACCAGAGCCCCTAGCACAAAGCCAGCTGGGTAAAACAGCAAGGTCCATTGAAGTCTATGGTGGGAAAAACAATTAACATTGCCCACCATAGAACTTCCTGAAGAGCTGGGAGATTCTTCTCTGAAGTGGCTCCATTGCAGCTAATGGGGAATTCCTGGGGGTTTCTGTGGGGTGCACATTTTAAAACTAGTGGCACCAAAATTTCAGGGTATTTGGGAGACTCTCCTGATGATACCACCCAGGTTTGGTGAAGTTTGGTTCATGGGGTCCAAAGTTGTGGACCCCAAACGGGTAGCCCTGATCTCCTACAAGCTCCCATTGAAAACAATGGGAGCCCTTTTGGGGCTCCATAATTTTGAACCCCTTGAACCAAATTTCACCAAACCTGGGTGGTGCCATCAGGAGAGTTACCTAAAGATATCCTGAAATGTTGGTGTTGCTAGCTTAAAAATGCACTTGCTACATACCAAAAAAGAAAAAAAACACTTAAAATGTCAAAAAAATGGTAACGAACCTGAATTTTTCAGGGATTCTGCTAATTCAGCCATACCAATAATTGTATAGCCCAGGGGTAGGGAACCTGCGGCTCTCCAGATGTTCAGGAACTACAATTCCCATCAGCCTCTGTCAGCATGGCCAATTGGCCATGCTGGTAGGGGCTGATGGGAATTGTAGTTCCTGAACATCTGGAGAGCCGCAGGTTCCCTACCCCTGGTATAGCCAAATAAAGCCAAATCCGAATTTTCCTGAATTATTTTGATATTGCTCAACCTTACCACTAATATTGATTCCCTAAAGGGAACCAGCAGAGTCCAGGAGCCGGCCAAGCACTTCTACAGCAGAGATCTACAGTCGACAACTAGCTGAAGTTGAACACTGTTTAGCTGTCACCTGGGTACTATGACACCTGGACTGCACATTCTTTCTAGCCTGACTTTTCAAGTGTTCCAAGGGTGGTGTTAACTACTGTGGCTGCTCCTCTACAGGTCCCAGACCTGGAGGCTGCAACAGCAATATGTCAGTCTTAGGTTGGAGGTCTCCTTCTGATAATGAAGCAGCCACCTTCTCTGGTGGGTTATCCATTGTTGGCTGTAAACTTGGGTCAGCCTCATCCATCTCTTCTTCATTACAGGATGTTTATGCATTCTGTAGCTCCACAGATCCTGGGTGGCCCACGACACAGCAGTGTAAAACTTGGGAATGGTATAAGAGGTTGGCAAATGAGAAATACTGTAGAAATGCCACCTAAACACACAGCAAGTGAAAGGAGATTGACCCCTGGTTTACGAGACTGTAAAGGAAACTGGATGGGGAAATCTGGCCAAATGCTGGTAGCTTACGAATACACAAATGGATATTGCTGACCTAAGAAAATGCTCTATATTTCTAGTACTGGATCAGCAAGATCCAATTTTGAGAAAGCCACCTTCCCTCCAATGATTTATGGTCCTGATATTTACATTACTGATTAGAATTGGTAATTATGTTAAAGAGGCAATAGGAGCAGGGATGAAGGGAGAGGAAGCCTTTAAACATTACGGAAGTAGGATGAGGGAGCCTTTAAACCATTATTTTCTATAGTTGGAGAACATGTCATTTTTCATCCTGCATTTCCCACTGCCCCTTCATACCTTACATATTACAGTTGCTGAGCCAGAACTGTGCTGTATCCAATGTCGTTGGGTAGCTGACTACTCTTCCACCTGTCTGCTGTTCCAATCTGCTGGTAAATTCCACTCAGGCTATTTGGCAACTACGAGCAACACTGTGGTCTGTCGTGCTTAATAGTGCTATAGTAGAAGTTGCAGTGTTTAGGTGATGAATACTGAATGCTCATATTACAGTTATTGCTGGATTCTGGGACATTATTACCTTGAAATTAGGGCTGTCACTTTGCCTTTGACACATTTGCTCTGCTCATGGGGGTTGGTGCAAGCACTGGGAAAGGATCTGAAGGAAACCTTTTAAAAAGTAAATGGCCTTAGTTTTTAATGAGAAATGGCAGTGACAAAATTTTAAAAAATCTAAATTCCAAGGTTAACAGTTTTGTATTCCAAAACTGAACATTTCTGAACATCCCTGTTGTAGCTGCTTTAACAGTGTCTTGGATCCCATGGTAAATTGCTGGTAGAACAGATTTCTGATGCGGAATAGGACTTTCTCACATATTCCCCTTTCCCTGTTACTCAAAATTAACTCCAAATTGCTGCTCCTAGTGAACACAAGATGTCTAGAACAAGTTTGAAGTCTGCAATGGGAGAAGAAACTGGAGAAAATTGCTCCTCTTCCACAGTTCCATGAGATTCAGCCAGTATCCCAGTATGGTTAGATTTGATACTTAGCAAATGATTTACCTCCCAAATTTAAAGATGTATCCATGACAGTACATTTTGTTGCTGCAGTTACATATTTCAAAATGAAGGCAAAGATTCTAGAGTGTTTGTTGCAGCAAGATGCATACTCTTATTTCTGACCAAAATTAAACACTTTGTTTTCATTAGTGGCTCATCCCCCTTTTATGTGAATTAATTTCATGTGCTTAGCATTGCATAAGATTAATTAATTGGCTCAATTACATCAGTTGTACTACTACATAAGCTTTACTAATGGCTATTTATTTTCTGTACCCCTCTGCTATCCTTTGGACCCAGAGGGCTTTGAGCAAATGAGTTAGCTGGAAATTCAGACTAAGTGGCATAATTTTTGAATCCAACCCAATTTAAGCATGGGTACAGATCAAATACTGAACCATGAATTCCAGATTTTGTGTCCAGTGTATTTGTTTGTAGACTTTGTGATTTGAGGAAAATGTTGGAAAAGGTCTACTATAATTATCAGAGATCTAGTTCAGATGGCTGGAGATTAGATATATTTTCAGTGTAGTGTAAATACCAGACAATAGAATGAGAAACCTTTCTGACACATTTTTTTAAATCTTTCAAAAATATTTTGCAGTTAACTTCATTTCATAAGTTGGAGGACTAGGTTCTCAATTTATACCATGATCTTATGAGCTTGGGATCAAATCCCCCAGAACTTTTTTCCAGAAGGAATGTAACTAGGGACCACTTGAAAAAAATAAGAACCTTATTGTCCTTCTGCTCAAATTATCAACAAAGGTACTGACTGTGACTGGTTTGTGTGCTCATTCTACATAGTTACCAGAAGGTAAACAACACTAATTTGGAATAATTCAAACTGCCTAGAGCATGCAAGTGGAAGGGTAGTCTATAAATAGAATTAAATAAATAAAATAAATAAATACTCCAATTTAATTTGCATTGAGTATTAACTCTAAAAAAAATTACCACACAGTTTTTAAGAGCCAGAATTGGATCTTTAAAGTTGCTGCTGATAAACATCATACTTTTTTCTCTGTTAGATTTTATTTTTAACAATCCCCTAGCCTCCAAAATCTCTAATCACCATTTTTGTTTCATCCAAATAATTTATCAGAGATTTCCAATTGTCCAAGAATTTAACTAAATTCTTTTAGAAATGAAGTGAGTTTGACCATTTCTACCAACTCTAATACCCTCACACACCATTGTTCAATTGTAGGTATGGTTGGTGTTTTCAATTTCAGCAGTTTTGTCAAGTTGGAAGAGAATTTTACAGATACAACTTCTAAATTTTTTTTGTTACATATCAGATGCAGCCTGAACTCCCTCTAAAAATTAAAATGAACATACAGTGGGCAGCATACTTCGACCCCATTATGAGATGACAAGAGTCACTGGAAAAGACAATAATGTAAGGAAAAGTTGAAGGCATCAGGAAAAGAATATGGCTCAACATGAGAGATATTGACTCAGTCAAGGAAGCCATGCCCCAAAGTTTGTAAGCCCTGAGCAAAACTGATAAAGAAAGGATGTTTTGTCAGGATGTGGGTTAACCCAGAGGAATGAAGCTTCCTCCGAAGAAAATGTGGGCCTGGAGAGCTCGAGCCAACAAGAGCCGCAGCAGGAAATTGAACAGCAAGCTAGCCAGGGGTCAGAGCCCAAAATGCCTGCAGAAGCACCTACTGCCTCTGAACCAGCAAACCGGCTGAGAATTTATGAAATTAGTCCACCAGGGCCAACTGAGCTAGTTGATCTTAGACAGCATTGCCAGAAGGAGAGGCAAAGGCATAGTGCCCATTTGCTGGCTCACCCGTGTCTATTTGAACAGGAAAGAAGTGAGTCTCCACAGTATGAGGATTAGTCTCCTGTGGAATCCTATAAGAGGCCTGTTTGGGAAGCAGGGAAATGTTGGTAAATTCTGATTTGGCAACCCTATGTTTTTGGTTTTTCTGACACTTTTCCTGATTTCAAGCTCTCTGTTGCTTGATTGGCATCTCACTCTGGGCAAGCTCTAACCCTGTAACCCTTGGCTTGCAGCCTAGATCAGCACAATTCATATGGATTTCATGAATTATTTATTTATTTATTTATTTATAATTGTATTTATAAAACCGCCCCATCCCCTAAGGGCTCTGGGCGGTGCACAACAAACATTTCGACAATAGGGCAATAACATTATTAAATATAAAATTGCATAAAATTACATAAAATTACAGCGTTTCGTATAAGCCATAAACTATATGGCGTCCAACATTAAGCTAACAATAAGAACCCCCTCCCGGAGAGGGGGGCGGTATAGATGTTGTAACTCCCAGAGTGGTAATAGGGAGGAGCAGGAGGGGCGCACACTAGAAGTGACTTGATGGAATTTAACAATCATACTACAGGAAAGATCCTACTGTAATGATTTAAATGAAAAGTAGAATGGGATTGTGTGTGCAGAGGCGTATCTTGGCAAACTGGAGCCCAGGGACAAAACCTGAGTATGCCGTTCCCTCCCCTCTCCCACAATGACCAAACAATGATTTTTTGCACCAGGTCATTTCTAAGTCACCATCACCTTACAGAACATGCCCCAACTCAGAAATCTGAACACAGCAATAGTCCATGCCACTCAGCAGAAATCAAAAAATTTGACAGTGTTTTCAAAATGCTTTCAAAATGTTTTATTACTGCTGTGAAAATGTTTTATGGTGTTATATCCAGCACCCCCAATTGCCCCCCAGCATTGGAAACACAGCACAGCTCCAGGAGGGAAGGAGGGAGGGAGGAAAAGGACAGGGACAAATTTCAAATCATGTTTTTCACAGTAGTTGCAGTCATTGAATTTTAATACTGACAATTGTAAGGCACTGACATCATGAGCTCACAGTCTTTACAAAATAACTTCTCTTGTAATACTCAGAATAAAATACAAAGATTTCTGTAAGATAAGTTGGAAGCAGTCTTCCATGGTATGTATTTGTTAAAGTCTCAAACCTGTATTATCTTCAAATTGTGGAAACTTTTCTTGAATTAATAAACATTTCAATAAAAACATCAAGAGTTCAATCTTAAGGATTCTCTCACAACATATCTGTATTTACTGCACAATACAGATACTACACTTTAGAGTCCATCCATCTTTCAAGGTCCTCTCTCCACACTCAGCAAATTAAAATCACAGGATCTACCTTTCCATTCAACCTGTCAAAAAGAAGAATGTAAGTGTCAGCTCACCGAATGAGATTTTGGAGAACTCCATGACTATATTTGCTTCAAAGCACAGATCAAGACACTTACCTTACCTTGCTACATCAGGGGCACCTTCCTACCTTTTGCTGATGCAAAGCTGTCAATGATGACATCAAAGTCTGTCTTTCCTGTCTCTTCTCTTTCCACACTCAGCAGAGCAAGATCACAGAGTCTTTGTTGACCCATTGAGCTTACCAGATATGAAAGTATTAGTTTCAACTTACTGAATGACTGCTCACAGCTGGCGATGGAAACTGCAATGGTTAGCAGTATCTGGATAGCAACAGTGAAACAGAAGAAGGTGGACTCATCTCCAAAATGAATAATGAATTCAAGAAGATGTTCAGGACTAGATATCTGCTGCTCATCCCACCCTGACAGTAGCATTCTGCAGTCCAAAATGTCTTGATAGAGCTTGTGCCCATCCACATCAGTGCTGTAGAAATTGCCCAAATTCACACTTCTCCCTTAGGCCTTTCACATCAGTGTCATAACACAGTTTCTTGATGTCAAGGAGGAATCCAAAGTTGGTATCAATGCTGTGCAAACAAGTGAACCTTTTATTCATCTCTCTGTGAAGACGATCAAGTGCTGCCTTTATCATTCTTTCCATTTTCTCCTCATGATTTTGTTCCTAACATTTCGGCTGCATCTGTGGCTGGCATCTTCAGAGGTGTATCACAGAGAAAATTCTGTTTCACACTGTGTCTAAGTGTGACACAGTGTCTAAGTGTCTAAGACATTGTGACACACTGTGAAACAGACTTTTCTCTGTGATACCTAGTCTGAATATACCAACATATCTGGCAAGCGTTCAGAACTAAAATCCCTGGAATTCAACCCAACCACACAGCCCGGAAAACCCACCACAACCAGTTGAATCTGGCAGTGAAAGCCTTCGACAATAGGTTTTGTATCCCCAGGTAAAATATCTTCCTCTTCCTTCATTTCAACACCTTCTTCACATCTTCCTGTGTTTCTGAGAATGCTGCACTAGACTCAACCTCTGTCACTAGGAAATTTGTTGAAGGACCTGGTAATTCTTCAGATTGTATTGAAGTTGCATCTTAAAGTAGGTTATGAAGCCTGAGCTTAATTTCTTTGCCTCCTCCTCTGCCATCTTTTGTCTCTTCTGACCTTCTGCTCCACTCTGCTCTTCTGACCTTCTGCCTTTTCCTTTGGTTGTCTGTGCTCCATTGCCCCACATAGCAACTGCTCCATTGCCCCACATAGCAACTGCTTTTCACTCGTAATAATGAAGGACATTTTACATCTCCAACCAACTTGCCAATGCAGGAGAACACTGTGAACTGTAGAGAGGCAGGCAGTGCAAACATGGTTACAGAGGCTGACATAAGACAGTGTTAAAATGGAGGCCAATTTACATGTGTGGCAGTGCACAAGCTGAGCTGACAATCTACTGTTTATGTACTTTAATCCTAGCCATTAGACACACTACATTAAATATGGAGCCTCTTTTATTTAATTGCAAAGCAGCCTTCCAGTGAATATGTTGGTGTGGGGGTGTGGAAGGGAATAAACAGTCCCTTTCTGTAAGTGAATAACATGATGGCAGACAACTCAATCTACTTGAAGGTCTCACCATGCCAGTTTGTTTCCAATGTATAATTCCTCCCATTATGGCAATGTTGTGCAAACAGGGAAAATGCATGTGTTTACCATGCACGAATACCAAACCTAAGCACACAGGACAGTGTGCAGTCCCACTATTGGCAAGGTAACTGAGTGATCTTGGGCCTTTCACATACTTGCAGCCAAGCATACCTCACAGGTTTATTGTGCTACTATAGTGGAGGAAAGATTCCTTCCTAATGCCAGACAGGTTCCTTCCTAATGCCGGGTTCGGCCTTCTGCTGTGCTTGCCCGGCATGAGGAGACTGGCACCCGCCTGGCAACCCTGTCCCCAATCCAGCCACTGTCGGGTGGTCGACTCAGGTTGGCAATGGGCTGATGTGGCGAACCTGTTCTCAGCTCGCCCACAGCGCCACCCCAGCCAGCAGCACCAGTTCTGTTGCTGCTGCTGGGCTCCCGGCTGGGCTTCTCTTCTCCTGTTCCAGCTGGGGAGAAAACGTGTGGTGGCAGGGAAAAGGCACGTTAAGTCGGAGGGAGGTGGAGCTCCCCCGTCCTCCTGGTGACTTGCTGGGAACCCAGTGGGAGGTCCTGCACAGCTGCAGAGGTTGAGGGAATGCTGGGAGGGCACTGATTTTGCCCCCACCCCCGGACATTCTGGGCCACCATCCAGAGTGGGCAGGGCTACAATAGGCACTGGCAGCAGTCAGCTGCCTCAGTGCTGGGCTTGCTGGGGCTTGCTGGTTCAGTCTCTGTGGGATGACGTTTTGGCGCCCCCACGTGACCGTAATGGTTGCACCCAGGGCGATGGGGTACCCGTGTCCCTAGGCAAATAGACCTCTGGGCGTGTGTCATTTTCTAAAATTGGAGATCACCTGTTGTCTTCCCTGTCTTTCAGGGAAGAGTAGCACTATTTCTTGATGTTTAGTGACTAATATTCCTTGACTCATCATTTCTTGTAAGAAATGAACTAATCTAGAGAATGGTGAGATGCCTTTAATAAATAGGAAATGGCCACTAAACTGAGTCTGTTCATGCCCTTTGGCAAATTATCTGTGCATACAGTGAGGATGAAGAAGTATGTAACATAGCTATCAAAAGGTATTTTTGCTGCTGTAAAGAACATAAGAGCTGCCTCATACTACTGATCCATCTGGTCCAGCATCTTGTTTTATCCAGTGACCAACTATTCATCTTAAATGGTTCAAGAATCAGGCAAAGAGACCAAGGCATTCCATGATGTTTCCTCAAAGCCCTTGTATTCTAAGATTTTATAACAATTGTAAAGTACCATGGAGTTGCAACTGTCTCATGAGTAGCCCTCATGGGATTGTCAAAGCAAGAGATGAAACAAATGGTTTGATATTTCCTTCCTCTGCATAGCAACTGAACTATTCCTTTGTGACTTCCCATCTTAGTACTAACCATGGTCAATTTTTGCTTAGATACCAAGCTCAGGTTAGTCTGGGTTATTCAGAGGTTTACTGCCTCTAAATCTGGTTTTCATCACACCTAGAAGATAGAGATTGACCTACCCTACATGAATCTATCCAAGGCAAGAGATGAGCAGAGATGGTTTGCAATTGCCATTGTTCTTTCAAAGTCATATGTGCTTATGACTATCACTAAATCCACCGCTGGTAAATTCTACAATTTAATTTGAGAAAATATGTGCTTCCTTTTCGTGTCTTAAGTCTTATTGTTTGTCAAAGCCATTGATTATTTCTGAATTCTAGTATTTTAAGATGGAAAGAAGTTTTGTAAATCTACTTTATCCATCCCATGCATATTTTTATAAACCTGTCATGACCCTCCTAAATTGTCTCTTTCTCTAAAAGCCCTGGCCTCATAGGGAAGCAATGCTGCACTTGAGGTAAAACTACTTGTAGTAAAAATTCTTAAAGCAAAACTCTCTAGGATTGTCAGAGTTCAAACCTGATTAAAAACATGCTCTTTACTTGGATGAATAGCGACAATATTTCATTTTATCAATGTTCTCCAAAAAAATTCTAAGTTACTAGAAATGTGCAAATACAGTTATATGGTTGTCATTCTTTGCTATAAATGACATCATATTTTTAGTTTGGAGTGGATGAGAAGCTTCAACTCTTATGATCAGAGGAAGATTTTTTCTTTCACAAGTCAGGAGGTCTCAAAGATTAAAAGCTAGCCAGACAGAGAGAGAATGCTAATAAAAGTGAGAATTGGCCTTTAACCCTTTTTTTAAAAAAAATGCAGCAGTCTAATCTTAACTAATTATCTGAAAGAACTCTCTTGGAAATTCATATTATCTATGGGCAGAAAACATCTAATTGAAAACATAAATCTAGTATTGCATCCCTAATCCCAAATATAAAACATTATTTGCAAAAGTTTTTATTGTAGAAAATATGAAACAGTTATCCATACCAAAGTTTCTGCTTTCAGAAAGAGTTTCAGAATAATCAAATTAAATAGATGAGAGATGAAATTCCAGGGATGATGATTTTTGGATAAGAATGGCAAACACCTAAGGTTTCTTGTGAAACTCAGATATGTGAGTTTTCTAACAAAAAAATTGCAGTGACTTTTAAATTTTGAAATAGGATGTAGAAGAAATTCAGAAACTTTAAGGCTCATTTCAGGTAACTTGGTGGAAAGTGTTATTGCAGATAATTGTTAACTATGTAAAGGAAGAAGATCTACTGGGAAAAACTCAGCATAGCTTTCTCTAAAGTTATGTTCCAGTAAACCAGGCTTTTCCATCCCTTCTCAGCCTGCAGGCACAATTGAAATAGTGACAGAGGGTGGTGGGTGTAACCAGAAAATGTCTGCCATGAGTGGTGGCACCAGCACCAGAATGTCAGGGAATGAGGTTTATTTAACTCTGAAAATATCTCTTCAGTATTTCAGACAGAAGCTCTGTTTAATGGGATGTCTTTTAAAATTAACATGGTGCTAAAGACACCCCCCCCCATACACACACACCCCAAAAACAAAATATCTGGCTATATCTGTTTTCATTTTGCATGGATCTAACACTCTCACACAAAAAGGGAAAAAATGCTTCTCCTGGGTGCTTCTTAACCTCAGATGATATCTTCTCTTGTGAATCCAGAGATTTTGCTTAAATAAACATGAACAAAATGTTAATGCACGATAATAAAGATCCACATAGTTTTTAACAATGCAAAGCTCATCAATAAGCAATGTTGGATGAAATAAGAATAGTCTTACACTCCAATCTGGGGTGGGGAGCAAATATGCCTAGGGAGGCAGTACAAGGCTGCACTGTCAGATTAGCCCTCCCTGGAGAACTTATGCCAGTGGAGGGACAAATCTGCCAGACAGCAGCCACTGTGGCCTTCCACAGTGGCCACAGCAGTCCTGCACCCCTGCTGCTTCTACCAGCATAGCAGGGGCATTCTAAAGGCATGGTCAGGGGTGGCACTGACATTAGTTGCCTTCCACCCAGCCTTTGCTTGCTGGAATGCTGGTACTGGGGGCTTAGACCCTCTGTTGTATTTGACACCATTTTATTATTCGGGATTTAATGTATTTAAGGTATTATTGTTGAGGTCTTAATGTATTTCTTTTTATTGTTGTATTCTAATGGAAGCTGCCCAGAGCTTGACTTGTCAGAAAAGAGCTGGGTATAAATAAAATAAATAAATAAAATTCTGAATACAAGTCTCAGAAATTCTGCTTGTGTTTGGACAGATCTTTCACAACAGGTAAAGATCAAAACTCAATGTCCCTCTATATGAAATAGCACAACAAAGTAGAAATGTAACAAATTGCCCAGAAACAATTTGGATTGCTAGCAAGCCGGGCTGCCTGCTGGTTTGTGAACGGTGTAGGTAATTTGCCACTCAGCTTACTCCTATTTGCTTCAATAAATTGTAGGGTACTTAGTATCCTACTATCTGTTATCCATCTGTCTGTATTTCTCTGCACTGTCAGTGTCTGACAGTAGCTATGTCAACTCATCTGTGTCTGAGTTGCACTCTGTTGTGGTCAGAAGGTGGAGAAAATGGTGTGTACTATTTTGGGGCTTGGAATTTATAATGTGCATGTAGAACAGCATGTTTGGTTATCTAATAAAAGAAAGCTGGATATGCTAATGAAAATCACTGTATAAAATAAATCATAATGAGTGTTCATAGCAGGAGTATCACAACATAAGTAACTTTCAATCAGTAGACACATAAGCATGTATAAAACATTGTTCAGATTGATGGAATCTGGGAACTGTTTGTATTGTACTGGCAAATAGGCTTAAATAGCAACTTTGGCCGAATTCCCACCGGGAAAGTCAATCTAGATCAAACCAAGTTTGAAAATAAACTCACCTTTTCATCAAGGTTTCAACCTCCCACCGCAGCATGTTTCCAGTAAAGACATCTAGGCCTATCTTGGATTCAAGAAATGTTACAATCCCCACTACCACGCGATCGGCTTGGTGGGTCTCTCCTGATTGGCTGTCGTGCTATGTTGGGTTGGAACCTTTTTTTCTCCTGCAAAAATGTGCTCACATTATGATGTCATCACATCATCACATCATCATGTCTCCCCCACCCAAGTTTCTGGTTGGTTATCGTTCTCTCGTGCTCTTGTGAGAACAGCACCATGTGTACTGATTAGTTGTAAGGCATTTGCGTCATGCTCCACAGCGGGAAATTTGAACCAGGATTAGACCCCCGATGCTCCCGTCCAAACTGGATCGAATACTTGTTCGAATCCTTGTTCATCAATCAGGCAGTGGGGAGTTCTTCCTGAATTCTTGATATTTCGTGTATCATGTAAGTGACTGTGGGGAATCGGCCGAATTTTAAGCAGGAGTGAAATTCTGTTTGATAGAGAGATGGTTAAGTGTGGTAAAAATTACATTGATAGATCTATGGATGCTTCATTTTGTGAGCTTCTGTGGCAATGGGTAGGCATACAGAAATCCCATCAATGAATCAGTCTCCCACTCAAGGTTTTGACCACTCATTAGCATAGCTTGAGAACATCCTTGTCACCATCTTTTCCAACACAAGGCATTGCTGTTTCCTAAAATAGTTGCCAAGGTGAATTTAGCACACCTTAGGAAAGCAGGCCCTTGGTAACACTATAGTATTGAATAAAAAGTCAAATAGTTAATATCCCAATGTGTATACACAATGGAAGAACTAAACTCATACATGTTTAATATCCACATTTTAAAGGACTTAATAGGTCAGAATCAGCACCTGAAGTGTGTCCAACTTGAAACAGGCATAGTGTGCCTTTTAACAGTTTTGTTCTTTACTAATCTACTTTGAAAGAAGAGCTCATGCTTATAAACTGATATTTCAGCTAGCATAGAATAACGAATGTTTAAATGTGTAAAAATAGGTTTAGGGGTAAGATTCATTTTCTAGTTTTCTGAAGTATGTAGTGATGTGTTGATGCAGGAAAGCTGGGCACTCAAGTTGAAACAAAGGGCTAAGTTACTAGAAACTATATTCATCATTCAAACACCGAGATATTCAGGTGCTTCAGGTCAGGCATCTTAGCTGGTTTGGAACTTTTTAAGTGACATTCAGTGGCAGTTGAAATAACTTCAATAGCTATTACAGAGGGATCTTATTGAAACTGACAATTAAAGTAGGGTCAACAAAGGAGCAAGTTGAATTGTCTTTATTTTTTCAGCCTCTGTGCTTTTGTCTAAACTGCAGTAACCAATTGTAGTGAATCTTGTGCACCAGTTCAGATTTCTGTGTGTAATCACCCAGAGCAGCTGCCTGTGGAGTGCAATTCAGAAGTACAAACTGTAGGCACATTGGCAAGGATATTGACTTTTGGATGATAGATAAGTAAAGTGAATACTTGCAAGTGGCTATTCTTGGCCTCTTCTTTGGAAAAATGGTCTTCAGGTGAGCCATAACAGAACTTTCCAGAGTTGTGGAGTTAATTGTTCAAGGACTGCCTTGACAACAATGACTCTCTTTTAAATAAACATCGACAAGCTAGTTTGAAAGTAATGAAGTCACTTCCCCCTCCCCCCGTCTGTCTGTCTGTCTGTCTGTCTGTGATTTTGTTCTCGAGTCACAGCTCACAAATGGGGACCCCATAGGGTTTTCAAGTCAAGTGATATTCAGAGGTGATTTGCTATTGCCTGCCTCTGCATGGGCAGAGAGAAGAACTGTTACTGGTTCAAGTAACTCAACTGGCATGACCATAAAAATATTTTTGATCTCTTACCTTCTGTAACACATGATGCATGAAGTGAAATGCACATAAAATGTGTATTTTTGGTAATGCTTAAGTAGTAGCTAAAAACAGTAGACACTAGATTTTACTTGCATTTAAAATTTTATTAGTGATTATTGGGAAGCATGGAGGCCAGGCCTGCAGTTACACATCGCTTTAAATTATCTGGAATCAATATACAGCTTACTTACTTACCCTGAAATAGTATTAGGGTTGCTAGGTCTCCCACTATGATATGATATGATATTTATATACCGCCCTCCCGGAAACCTTCCACAGAAAACTCTTGCTTCCTGCTAGTGGGAGAAAAATGAAGAAGAAATTGGTGCAACAGTGTTACATGGGGTTTCCAGGAACCAGCTGGAGCCTTGTGGCAGGACAAGATGGGATACCACTGTTGCTTTCACTGTGATATAATTTCTGGGGGAAGCTGGAAATTGAGAGTGATAACATGTCACTTTCTACTCCTCTCCCCAACAACTACCTCCTGTTCCACCCCAAGCGACCTTCACTCTGTGTAGATTTCCCCCAAATGTGTTGTGATGGTGTCATGCTAATAATACCTAGTATGTGCCCATCTGCCCAGACACTTGTCAGTTGCCAGCTGCTGGCTAGAAATCCTAAACAGTAATCATGTTATCTGGATCTTACACATTTCATTCAGATGGCGCCACCCATTAATTGTTTGGTAAATGCTATATAGAAGACAGATGATGTTTATGTCGTTTCCAAATGAATTATGATATTTTATTATAATTATCTTATTTATGAGTTAGGATGGATCAGATTGAAGGGGGTGTCTGAATCAAGCCTAAGGAATTTATACTACACTTTTAACAAGGAGTAAGTTGATCTATAAATACAATGTTTGACCTTTGTTTTAAAATTAAAAGAAATGTTCACATGCTGTAGATGTTTTTATTGAAGAAGAACAAATAGTATTGAAATAAATAGAAGGCTCACTAAAGTGAAAACCTGGGGGCTGAATTATTGCTGCCACAATGCAGCAGGAATGATAATGTGCCATTTTGGAGATGGAAAATCTTGCTTTTCATCATGTGAAATGAACAATGCATGATATTTTGAAATAACTTTGCTGTTCTTGATAAATAGAATAGATATGGGTTGTTCATGCTATTTGGTATGCACAGTTTTCTTCAATTTCTCTGATATGCCTCCCTCCCCCTCCCCCGCCCCCGCCCTTGTGATAATATTTGGTAATTGGATGGAATGTGACTGCAGAAGAAAATATTTGAAAGTAATGAAGTCACTCCCCCCCCCCCCGGTCTGTCTGTCTGTCTGTCTGTCTGTCTGTCTGTCTGTCTGTCTGTCTGATTTTGCTGATATGGTAGCATTTGTTTAAACTATCATAATATAACAGATTTGGGGCTCACAAGACTACTGGTTAGCTCGCTGTTCCAGCGGTCATTGATCATCCTGTACATCTCCATGCTGTGAAAAAGTTAAAAGTCAGGCTGATGATGAAAGTCTGAGATGTTTTCAAATGAGTTATTTGGAGTAGTCTACTTTTTTTTTGAAAAGCTGCTTTCCTCTTTAGCTTTTGTAGGATGATATATTATAAGACTTCTTTAAAAAGATCAAAACGAAAAATTATTGGTTTTGCCTTTTTAATCACATTTCTTCCAAAATACCATTTCATCTTAAGTCTCCTCTGTGCCTGCATTAAAAGATGATCTATTTTTAAAATAATTTTCAGCTATTGCAATATCTAGGAGATGTTCCCTTCCTGTTTAATAAGGCCAAGAGTAAGAAATAAGTATTCACGTTCACCTGAGCAAAGTCTCATAAGAAGATCTCATTGCCAGTGAGCCATCAGCCTGGGTTGGATTGCGCGAGGAGCAGAATGCATGAATGGATCAGTAAAAATTCAATTTTACAGGCACTCTAAATGTACAGTGAAGTAAAAATTTAACAATTGTATTATAAAAAGTAAAATGATAAAAATTGCAAGCACACAAATAGTCAAAGTACACAGAAAAATCACACAGTCCTAGGATATAGATAGTGTTGATTGTATAGGTCTGAGATAGAATGGGATTAGGGGGGAAAATAGGTCTTTATTGCCTTATCCTGAAGAAGGGACCCAGAAAGCAGAATTCAATGCTTGCACTGAGCTCCAAGGAGATGGGGTAGGAAGCTGGCAGGCAGTCCAACTAGGGCAGCTCAGAATACACTGGACACAGCATAACCAGACCAGAGATTTAGTCCAGAAATGCTGAGCATTGAGGGTGAATGGCTAATTTATAAGAAGATTGGGACCTCTAGCCTTGCTAAGAGAGCTTAATCTTTGCAGGATAAAGATGATTCTTGCCTTCTGGAGGAGAGACAAGAGAAGGACACTTAAGTGATGGATACTTTGATACTTTGGCTTAATGTCCTTAGCTGGAGAGTGCTAGAGATAACTTGGTTTTTAGAATGAAGCTGATTTAATTGGACAATGCCAATGTAAATTAAGGTGGTCTTTGAAGGGGTTAGTAAAACTAGAAGCTGAGATTAATGCTGACAGGAACTCTTGATTAAAACAATTTAACATATTCTTTGTTTCATAGAAGCAGGTAGGCTGTGGCTTGAATGGCAGCTGTCTTTCCAGGCTGAAGGCATTGTCTTTTCCTAATCACTCTAGAAAAATGTTGGCAAGCTGTTTTGCAAGTTGTTATTAGTGGGAGGTTAGTCCAGGCAAGTTTCTGTCCTTAGGGGTGATGCTGAACCAATGCAGATGATGCCTTCCCCCTCAACCTCTCTTTGCAACAGGACACTTCAAATATTTTTCTCTTTGTCATATTTAATTAGCAAGGGTAACATAGAGGCAAGATGCAAAGAAACTGGGTCAACTGGACTAGCCTTGTCAATTTCACAAAGAATTTGGGATGTTAACATTCAAGCAGAGATACAAAGCAGCTTTGCCAATTGAAGCTTTGTCAATTCAATATCGAACTAGCAATTTAACATTAGAGCAGAGGGCAATTTTGAAGTGGGATGGGTGTTTACATCAGTGGTAGAATGCTGAGATGCTGGGGGCTTTCCTGGCATTGTAATGGGGTTTCAGGTGTCATCCTGTAACAAGGCCTTCCAATTCTCTATCTCCACTTCACAAAAGGTGGGGAACAAATACACTGTCATGCAGACATCACACCAACATACAACATATTTTCTGGTATAAACCTGAGATGACCTCATTGTTGTCACAAACCCATCCTGGCCTGGTATATATAATCTTTGACTGCCACCACCCCAGACTGAAAATCCATCCTTTTATGCTTAATAGTAGTCTCAGGTTCATTGGTAAAGGTCATTTGTATACATGTTCAATGGGTAAAGTTATCTAACTACCACTCTTTACTCAGTGTGCATGTGTCATTTTCAGAGTTAGGCGCATGTGTCACTGTTTGGCACATGGAAAGGTCTTTGAACAAAGTCTGCTTTCTTATTTACTACAACTTAATGAACTGGAGCACATTACAAAAGGAAATGACTGTCATACAATACACTGCAACAGATCTAAGGAAAAAATGGGGAAAACCATTTCTCTGTTGTAATCTTAGCATTACAGATGACTGGATAGTGGAACAAAGAATTGAAACTTTGGAAGTGAAGTGTAGAAGTAATAATCTTTGATTTAGAGGAGTTATAGTAGACTTTAGCAGGATAAATGTGGTACATAATTTCCACATTACTACAAGACTACTTGAAAATCCAAGACCACTTTCCAGGTATTGACTAGATATTCAAAATAAATTAAAATTCTGCTTTTAAGAATAAATTGCAATGGGATATACTGGTCAGGTTTATGCATAAGATACAAGAGCTGCCATATTAAATGAAGAAATAGAAGGTTTTCTAGGATTTACCTACTAATTTGTTGGGGATAAGGAAGGACTTTGTTCTTACAATAAATTCTACAAAGGAAAGAAATAAAACATTGTTGAAGAATTCCATTTGCTATAGAAGTTGCATTGCCCTGAGGCAAAAGAATAGTCACGAAAGTGGAACAAGCTAAGTATGTTGCAGAAAAATTATTAACATATAACATGCCTAAAGAATTTGAAAAAGAAGAGCTCTTTCTAGCGCAAAAGAAAATTCACCAAAAACAAGAAGAAAAATAATAAAGGAGCACAAGATAAAGGGGAGGATAAACTAAATCAGGCTTTAGCACTAGAATAAAATGGATAAAAGGAAGATTGCATTGATTAACATTAATTATTTACATTAATGTTACAACTTGGGCATGACAATTGTCTCTAGTTGATGCTCTAGGATTTGCTACACCCTCTATGGTTTAACCTGTCCTTGCTTCCCGAATTTTTCCCAGTGGGTTGCCAGTTTAGGAATATGCAGATTTTCAAGGGAGAACTTTATGTGAAAGATCATAATCTGGGCTAAAACTTCTACTCTTTGGTTATACCTTCTTATGTTTCTGAATAATACTGTAATGTAACACACGTAATTGGTACATCAATTATTTAAATAATACCATAGCAAAGTATGAGGAAGGTCAATGGGACATGTATTTAATGATACTGTTAAAATTATTAGAATTTGGTAAGTAAGATTGTTAAGCCAACAGTGAATTGATTAGCTGGACTTTCAAACATCAGATGAAACAATAATTGCAGAGCTTAATCCTGGTAGAAATTATTAAATGTACTGAGAATGATTATAATAATTACATGTCATTTTTAGAGCCCTATCAGTATGCATGTTACAGGTCTACAGAATATATAAGAAGCTAAACATTTACACGAGACTCAAACTCTTGGAAAGAGTGAAAAACTGGTAACTAATATCTTTATGAGATATTCCCAAATAATTCTTTTTAACAATATTAATACAAGTAATTTTATTTACAGTCAGCGACCAGTAGTACAAGATCAGGGTACATCAGTTTCAAGATACCGTTACCATAGTATATATGTACAGACAAAAAAGTACTACAATATTAATATAAGATCTGCTGAAATAACTATTTAGGGCATGTTTAGCAACCTTTTAAATCTTAAAAATGATTGCCAAGTGTAACTTTATATCATAAGCTATTTCAAAGGCTTCTTATTAATGTATTGCCGAAGGCTTTCATGCCAGACTCAACTGGTTGTTGTGGGCTTTCCGGGCTGGGTGGCCTTGGTAGATCTTGTTCCTAACATTTAGCTTGCATCTGTGGCTGGCATCTTCAGAGGTGTATCACAGAGAGAAGTGTGCTACTGGACACAATGTGATACACTTCTCTCTGTGATACACCTTGAAGATGCCAGCCACAGATGCAAGCGTAACGTTAGGAACACGATCTGTCACACCACGGCCACTCAGCCTGGAAAGCCCACAACAACCAGCTTCTTATTAACTTTTCAATGTAGTTTCCCATTTTCATAGACAGAAATATAAAATAATTTATGTCATTATTAAGGAGCAATCTGGATGTGGAATGGGGAGTTTTGTGAATGGGACTCCCAGTATTTGCATTCTTCAAACATCAGGTATGTGGGGAAAAAATTCTAATTGGACCAAGATAGAAAGGAGGCCATTTTCCTGATATGAAATGTCCCCTTCCCTGTGTGCCAGCTTCAAGTTGGAATTGAGACCCTGTGTGGCTGATATTTTAGGGTAGGGGGACCTTGCTGGGAGCTCCATTCATGGCACTCTCAGCACTTTATTTGGTTTGGCTCTCAGATTCACCAGTATATTAATTATCTGGTCAACAGAGCAGGCTAAGGAATTATTAAGAATAAGATAGGAAAAAAGAGAGCTGAGCAATGTTGTTGTATGGAAGGAGGAACAAATTGACACTATATACTGAGTCAGCATTTCCCAAAACAGCTTCTGCAGGCACCATGGCACCTGCCTACCTTTTTTTCCTGGAGCCTGTCAAGAATTTTTAGAACCTGGTTGGGGCCATTTCTTGGCAGGGATTCTGATTGGCTATTGATCTGAAAATTTTCAAACGTTTCTTGGGCAGCAGCTGAAGCCATAATACATGGATCTGTGCTGCATAACTATAGATAAACTGCTGCCTGTCTTAGTCATACTCCCCATTTTCTAGAGTGTTAGGAAAGAAAACCTGCCTCCTCTGTTCAAGATGGCCAAGTTGCTGTTGCCCCAGGTATCACTTCCAGGGATGGAAGACAAGCACTTTCCTTTCCCATACAAACTGGTTGGCTTGCTTTTGCCTGGGAAAGGATAAGAGAAATGCCTTCTCTCTTCCACACATGCCAGCCAAGTTGCTCTTGATGTGGCTGCTGCCATTGCTAGCATAAAGGAGAAGGCCATTCTGGACATTTGTGATTTGTGCACTTGTGGTCTGTTTTGTAGAGAGCATACATTATCTTCAGGTCAGATTCTCAATTGCCCACACATTCTCACCATTCCACATCCCTGTGGTTTTGGAAAGTGGGGAAAGTTCAACTTTTTTCTGCATTCACAGGGAAAGTGAAAGAGATGGCCATGTAGTATTCTCCCTTCAGGCTTCTCACAGCTTTCTGCCTTCCTCTGCCCTAGTTCTACCATTTCAGATAAATTAGAAGGTTTTTTAAAAAAATGTTTGTAGTCCAGTAGTCTGTCGAAGGACCCTGCCAGTGAAGAAATACTGGACAAAAGTCAGCAAAGCAAGGCAAAAAAAAAAAAAAAAAGAAGAGCATCAGGCAACGGAAACAAGTAGTGGTGGATGGATAGTAGTTCCAATATTACAGAGCAATCTGAAGAGGTTTTTTGTGAACATTTTTAACATTAATATTTTTGAGATCAGTTGCTGGACTCTCTTAAATCCAGCAAGATAATGGTGGACTCAAGACAGGATACCAAAAAGGTGTGCCAAAAAGGCAGCTGTGAGGAAGCAGGCAAGGCAATGGCATATGTGCAAAATGGTGGATTGGATCAGCTTGATTAGGGATGCTTTGCAGCAGGAAATCTTCTTTGCAAACAGAAAACCTCAGGGAAACCCCACTGTGAAGCACACAGCTGCAGCACAAACAGTAAGGGCACAAAGCATCCCTGTCTCATGCAAGCCAGCTATGTTGTTCTTGCCTTGGGTTACAAAGCTGAAATCATTAGCCCTTCCCAATGTTAATGTATGTTCTAGAGTTCAGATTGAAGTCAATAATATCTGTATTTCACTGACTTCAGGGCTTGTCAAGACCTACTTATAACCCAGTTCTTCTGATCTGACCAGCTATCCTAACTTACCTAGAGAGACATAAGAAGATAAGAAGCACAGATCATCAGGGTGAGGAGGTGGAGGACCCAGAAGATGGTAACCCCATCATCTCCTGAGCTGAGGCCAAAAGGAGACAATTTATGCAGCAATCAGAATAATAAAAAGGATGTTTTATTTAGGAACTACAAACTGAATAGGAAAAAGAATACACAAACCAAACTGCCTTCTAGTTGAGAGAAAATTGTAGACTGCTGTAGAAGACAAGCCTAAGGTTAGTATTTTGCAGACAGAAAAGGAAAAGACCCTTTAGAAATAAGATACTTTCTCAACAGTCCTGTCCAACTAGAGCTTGCTGTTTCCTGCAGGATGTTCTGCCTCTTCTTTGTATATAAGACACTGCAAAAAAAGGGAAAACAGCTCAGGAACTCTGATCCTGGACAAGAAGCACCTTTCCCCTGGTAGGCACACAGAGTTTAAACTTTATCCCACCCACCACCCTTTGATAAATGCCAAAGGAGCCCACAAGCTCAAAAAGATTGGCAACCCCTAATCTAGTTCAATATGCTTGATATATTTTACCATTACCCCATTATGATAATTCTCATAATTTGAATTTTCTAGAAATTGCTTTATTATGCAAAATCAAAAGAATCACTCCCCCGACCACCACCTATTGCTCCAGCCATGTTAGGACTCCCCATTTTATGGAACACAAGTACAGGATAAAGAAGGCTGACTGGCAGGATAGAATTGTAAAATGTTCAGTCTGAGCCCTTGAGGTCACATTAGATTAACTTCTCCCACAAATATTACAGTGGTAATATAGGCACCTATCATTCTTCTTAGGGGACAATCACAAAACATTTATTTTAATTTTTCCATTTTTCTTTTCTGCACAGTCTGCTCAAATTCTTGCATTAATTTTGTTAAGTGCTACACAGCTCTATGAAACAGTTCAGAATTCCTGGAGTTAACTCCCATTTGTCCTACAAACTTCATCTTTTGATCAATACATCTTTTTCTCTCAGAGAGTTGTGCTGACTGATAGATGTCATGTCAAGGTGGCAAGCTAGACAAATAGGTTGTGATTCAGACAAATACCTTCCTCCAAACTGCAATAAACTTTTTCATATGACAACACATAGTTTGTTATCATCTGAACTGTTCCACCTCAGTCTCTATTTGAATGTGCCTGTTAGGCAAGAGAGGTGTTGGTTTGAGACAAACTTAAATCTCTGCCTTTTTCCATAAGAATAGTGGGCATTCTGAGTTAGCTAGTCTGTTACAAACATTGTCTTGTGTGACAGATGAAAAAAAGTGTTTTTTAAAATTTAATAAAAAGATGCTTATCTCAGTTCAGTGCAGGTAAACAGTGCAGCTTGCACAGGGAACAATATTAGGATCAGGGCTGTTTAATTTGCTTAAGTGAACTTGAATGGAGTGTGAACAGCAAAGTAGTCAAGTGTGCTGTTGAAGCAGGATGGTGAAAATCCTGATGGAGCCTCCAAAGGGATCTCTTCAAATTATGTGAACAATGTGGAAAGTACAGATCAGTGTAAATATGCATAAATTGATGTTAATTGCACACACACAAATCCTAATTATACATTAAAGGAAACTAAACCACCAGTGCTAACCAGTGTTCCAGTAGTTAAAAAAATGCAGGGACTGGAAATACAGCTACTATATTAATGTCCTGTGGGGTAGGACTGCCAACTATCAGGTGGGCCTAGAATTCTCATGAAGTTAACTGATCTTCAAACTAGAGATCCCTGCCCCTGCTTGCCATTAGTCCTGGAAAGAAATTCACAGGAATCTGGAGTAAAAGTTTAACAAGCTTTAAAAAGTAAAAGTAATAAACTAATAAACACACAAATAATCAACGCATACAGAGAATTCACACAGTCCTAGGATGCAGGCAGAGTTGAGGGTATAGGTCTGGAATAGGCAGGGTTTTTAAGGAATAAAGACAATGATTAGCTGATATAGAAGTGGAACGGTCCAATAAGCAGAGTTCAACAACCCACATTGATTTCTGATAGAGGTGGGGTAGAAAGCAGCACTGGAATCAGCACTGACCAGACAGAGAGATACCCAGGAAAATACTGAACACCTTGTGCTTGGTGGACAGGCTAGTTATAGGGAAATGCTAAGTGACCCAATCTTCCCAGGACAAAAGTGGCTCTTGTTCTCTGGGAGAGGACATTTGGCCTTAATGTTCCAAGCCCTGAGGTCCCTAGAAATTATTAGATTTTGGGGTGGAATGGGTAAAACCACAGCTCCAGGGTGATGCCAGCATAGATGAAGATGGTATTTGGAGACCTTAATCAAGAAACTGAAAGATGGGATTACCACTGAAGAAGAAGAAGAAGAAGAAGAAGAAGAAGAAGAAGAAGAAGAAGAAGAAGAAGAAGAAGAAGAAGAAGAAGAAGAAGAAGAAGAAAGAAAGAGAAGAGAAGAGAAAGAGAAGAAGAGAAGAAAGAAGAGAAAGAAGAAGAAGGGAGGAGGGAGGAGGGAGGGAGGGAGGGAGGAAGGAGGGAAGGGGGGGGGGAGGAGGAGTTTGGATTTATATCCCCCCTTTCTCTCCTATAGGAGAGTCAAGGGGGTTTACAATCTCCTTGCCCTTCCCCCCTCACAACAAACACCCTGTGAGGTAGGTGGGGCTGAGAGAGCTCTGGAAAGCTGTGATTAGCCCAAGTCACCCAGCTGAATTCCCCAGATAAGCCTCCACAACTCAAGCGACAGAGCTGGGAATCAAACCCGGTTCCTCCAGATCAGAGTGCACCTGCTCTTAGCCACTACACCACTGCTGCTCCTCATTATGAACTCATGATGAAATCATTTAGCATACCCTTTGATTCATGATGAAATCATTTCGCATGCTTTTTGTTTCATGGGAACAGGTGAGCTATGGTTGAGGTGGAAACTGGCTGTACCAAGCTAGAGGCTTTTTTACCCCTTTCCTGATGGCTTTAGGAAAAGGTGTGGCAGTTTTTTGCAAGTAAATATTAGCAGATCTTCGGCCAGACAGGTTCCTGCCTCAGTGGTAACTCTGAGCTAATGCACAGATGGCATCCAACTTGGCACTGCATCACAAGGCTACCTCTAGGGTGGGCAGGTTAGGTAAAGATACTGCTGTCCTAAAAACAGGCCTTCCCCACGCACCATGAGTGAATTTTGCATGATCTATGGCTTAGTTAAAGTATCAGCATTGCAATTTTTTTGTCTCCAAACTGAAGCTCTGGCATTTTATTTTTGCACCATTTTCATCATTGCAGCATTTCCTGTAGAATGTATGGTGTAGTGGTTAAGAGCAAGTGGACTCTAATCTGGAGAACCAGGCCTGATTCCTCACTCCTCCACTTGAGCGACAAACTCTTATCTAGTGAACCAGATTTGTTTCTGCAGTCCTACATTCCTGCTAAGTGGCCTTGGGCTAGTCACAGTTTTTCAAAACTCTCTCAATCCCACCTCACAAAGTGTCTGTTGTGGAAAGAGAAAAAGGATTTGTAAATGTCAGATTCACCGTTCAGACAATAAATCACTTGATTGCACGGATGAACTATTTACCCATATTTAGATGACTGGCTCTTAGTAGCTCAGACCGTTTCCACACGGCCAAAAAACAGCGCCCTAGGGACAGGAAAAACATTGCCCCTGGGGTGCTGTTTGCACAGGAGGTGCTGCTGCAATGCCCCCCCCCCCCCAGCGGTACAAAGACACCACTTTCAAACCTCGCTCGGAGAGCAAGGTTTTTTGAATATACCAGCTGCCACCTGTTGCCAAGCAAATGGCAGCAGGTGGAAGCCGGCGTATTCCCTGCGCCACTCCCAAACAGCTTCTTACCTACTCCTGGCTTCCGTCGCTCTGAGGAGGCCAGTGGTCATGCCTCCTGGCCTCCATGCTGCAGCCGTCGCTCTGGCCATGGGGGCGTGTCCGCTGGCCTCCTCAGAGCAACAGAAGTCAGGAGAAGGTAAGAAGCCAGGAGAAGGTAAGAAGCCATTTTGGGTGCTGTGCAGCTGTGCTGAGCCTGCTCTGCCAGCTGTGCAGCTCGTGGGGCCATTTGTGTGAATGGCCCGAGGGCTTGCATTGGCATGAATCATGCTATATAATGTTTATCTAGTTCATCTAGTTGTCTTGCCTGGGTAGGAGGATGTTAATAAATAATACCAAATGGCCAACAGAACACACGTCTCATGTTCTTTTTCAATGACCCTCCTGTCACCGGGGACTGCTATGTTGATGATGGTCACTTTCTTGTCCTTTATCACTGTGCCTCTTACATTAAACAGTTGAAGTACTTTTGGTAAAATAATTAAATTTAGTTTTCTGTCTTTTATTATGCTGAAGTACATAATTTATCATTGAATCTAGAAATGATGTTGTGGGCTTGTACATTTGTTAGTACCTGACTTGGTTGACCCACTCTAGTCCAATTGCATCAGTTATCAGACCAAGTAGAGTTGGTCCTGGTAAGTGCTTTGGTGGGAGACCACCCAAGAAGTCCAGAGTTCCTATACAGAAGCAGACAATGGCAAACTATCTCTGAAGTCTCTTGCTTTGAAAACCCTACGGGGTTGTCAGTGGGATGAGACTTGGCAGCACTTTCTGCCAACACCATGTTTGTTAATATTCTAATACGTTAACATTTAAAAGAAAATATCTTAATAAATGTGTCATTTTTCCTTTCTCAGCAATGACCCCTTGCTTACTATTTTAAAAGTGTGCTCTAAATATTTTCTTTCTTTAATCTGTACATAGTTTAACAGTATTCAGACAGTTAACAATTGTGAAGACTCATTAATAAAGTTAATGAATTGATTTTGCTGTTAAAGCGCTCAATATTCCTTGGAACTAACATCATGAATATTTAATCCCACATTGATCTCAATCACTGTCTTCAAACATTAGTCAATCAGAGTTGATCAATGTTGTTCATTTAATTTGCCTGTTATGATTTTTTTTCTACTGGAATCCAAAACAGCCATGTTTTTATTTTGTCACAGGAACTTTCATCAGCAGTGTTATCTAAATTTCTCCCTTAAAGCAGAGTTATCTAATTTTCTCCCTTTAAACAGACTCTACTTCTGATGTGTTTTCATGGGTCAAGGAACTCCCACTGTTTGAAATTTCCTTTCTAATTATTATGTTTACCTCCTTTATTTTAGTCTGCCCCCTGATCTATCAAATCACTTTCTGATACAAGGTGGTACAATAACAATTAAGATTTTTCAAAGTTTAAATCCTACATTCATTAACAGATCTGTAACATGATATACCAAACAGTAATATAAAGTGCAAATGTAAATTTGTTGGGACAGTTATCTGTAGCTTAGGCTTTTGTATCAAATTAGCTTTATGTAGTCAACTAGACCTTAAATAATGATTGTTCTCTACAATGAAATATCACCTCTCATAATTTCGAATTGCATGATCAGTATTAGCTAGTCATTGTGGATTTGTGTATTTTATACTTTCATTTTCTTCAATAACTATAAATGAGTATGAATACTTTAGAATGAACATTCTAGTCATGTTTATTTTTGTGGGGTTTATGTCCTTTTTGTATGCTGTTCTTGGATTTAATTGTATGTCAAAGAGAGAAAGAGGAAAATATGTCTGTGTCCCTATGAACAACCTCAATTTGCTGCATTTTTAAACACAAAGCCAAAGAAGCAGAATGTCAGGCAGGTTTGAAGCAACAAAGTCTGTTCTGCATCACTGCAATGGGATACTGCTTGAGGTTTATGATGGAACTTGGGTTTGGAAAAAGAAATTTGTTTCTACAGGAATTCCTATTTGCTTTCTATTGAAAAACATTCCCAACTGATATGCTTTTTGTGAAAGAAATACTTGCAAAAGAATAATTTCATGTGAAAGAACTTACCATGACTTACCATGGCCGCCATTGCTGATGGGTAAGGGACATCCTCCTTGGTGGCTGCCGCCTTCCCTGGTGGCCTACATTGTAGTACTTCCAAGTGCTTTCGCTTGAGGTTTTTTTTTCGAACCCCTAGGGCACCAAGCAGTGACGCTGGGCACCCTGATGTTGGTGGGGAGGTGGGCCTAGGCAGCCTTTATAAGGCTGGGCCTGGCCTACAACCTCCCCATTTGCCGGAGCTCAATCATTGCCCACCCACCTCTCCCTGTTTGGCCTTATGTTAATGCATGCCTGTTTTGTTAGAGGGTTGGCGGTCTGCGCATCAGGGACTGATCTTTAGCTTGGTATCAGTGGGTAAAATACCCGCTTTATTGGAACCTCCTTATGAGGTTTGGGGTGGAACAAGCCAAGGGGTAAACTTCCCAGACGTGGGCTTCCATGGCTTGCGCCCCTGGCAGCTAAGAGTCTTCAAGAAGTGGCAACCGGTGCCCATCTGGAATCTCACAGCTGCTCCAGCGTGTGATAATTTTTCATCGGCAGGCATGCTGAGAAAAATTTAGGTGTCTGGGGGACAGCACTCGTGCTGCCCAGCACACTGATCAGACCCTCATGCTGCGCCTTACGCTTTGTTTACCTTGAACCTGTTGTACTTTCATTTATTCCAGGAATGTTGTACTTTCATTTATTCCAGGAATGGCTAGGAGGCCTTTAGTTACTTCCCTCAAGCAGCAAAGAAGCGGCTGTGACTTACCACGGCCGCCATTGCTGATGGGGAAGGGACAGCCTCCTTGGTGGCTGCCGCCTTCCCTGGTGGCCTCGTGAGCTGTCCCCCTCCTTTGGAAAGGGCAATCAATCTGGTTCAATATGTCTGTTCTAAAATATGTGTGCTATGATCATTTAGCACAACTTTTATACAGTTAAGGCATACCTGTAAATTTTGATTTCCTATTATTATCCCAAAGACTCAGGGAAGTTTTTTTTAAAAAAAAAAATCCCAAGGCTGGTGGCCAGGGACGTAGGTATAGATTTTTTTATGGCGGGGGTTCGGGGGTGGGGCCACATCCCCATCCGCCCCTAGGGCATGGCCACGCCTCTCCAAGCCCCGCCCCTGACCTAGCACTTATAAAAGCAGCTCTCCGAGGTCGGGGATGGCAGACTCCCCTGTCCTGCCCTCCCCTGCCCCTCCCCTCTGGGCAGAGGCATAGAGGGAAAATGGAGCCTGGTGCAAAATCTGAGTTTTGCGCCCCCCCCGGCAGCCGCTGTGATGCTGGAATCCACCCCCAAACAGCATCACTTTCAATGGTATTTAAACTAGAGAGCCCAAATTCTCCTTTTAAATCCCATCTTAAAGGGGAGAATCTGGGGTCCCCTAGTTAAAAACATTAGAAAGTGAGTGCTGTTTTGGGGTGGATTATCCCCCACCCTGAAAACAGTTATCACTCATTCAATGTGGCGTAGTGGTTAAAAGCAGGTGCATTCTAATCTGGAGGAACCGGGTTTGATTCCCTGCTCTGCCACTTGAGCTGTGGAGGCTTATCTGGGGAATTCAGATTAGCATGTGCACTCCCACACACGCCAGCTGGGTGACCTTGGGCTAGTCACAGCTTTTTGGAGCTCTCTCAGCCCCACCCACCTCACAGGGTGTTTGTTGTAGAGGGAACAAGGGGCAAGGAGATTGGCAAAGCCCCTTTGGAGTCTCCACCACAGGAGAGAAAGGGGGGATATAAATCAAACTCTTCTTCTTCTTCTAAACTGAGGACCTCAGATTTCTCCCACACTTTAAATCACCATGCTGAAGGGGGGGTGGGTTTAAAAGGAGAATCTAAGGGAAATTGGGGGGGTGCCCTGCTGTCGGGGGGGTGCAATGGTTAAGCTAGAAGCACCCAAACTTTCCAGGGGTATCTTTTAGGGAGTCTCTCTAATAGCCATTACCCACCCAGAGAATTTGGTGAGAAGTTTAGTTCAGGGGGTCTGAAGTTATGGACCCTCAAAGGTGTAGCCCCATCTCCTATTACAGGGCTAGGGAACCTGCGGCTCTCCAGATGTTCAGGAACTACAATTCCCATCAGCCCCTACCAGCATGGCCAATTGGCCATGCTGATAGAGGCTGATGGGAATTGTAGTTCCTGAACATCTGGAGAGCCGCAGGTTCCCTACCCCTGTCCTATTAGCTCCCATTGGAAACAATGGGGATGGGGCACCTTTGGGAGTCCGCTTAGCTTTGGACTCCCTGGACCAAACTTTCCCACAAAACCATGGGTTGGTATCAATAAGAGACTCCCTGATAGTACATCCCAGGTTTGGTGAAGTTTAGTTCAGGATGGCCAAAGTTATGGACCCTCAAAGATGTAGCCCCTTGAGCAAACTTCACAAAACCTGGGTGGTATCAATAAGAGACTCTCCTGATAATACATCCCATGGGTTTTGGTGAAGTTTGGTTCAGGGGGTCCAAAGTTATGGACCCTCAAAGGTGTAGCCCCCATCTTCTATTAGCTCCCATTGGAAACAATGGAGGATGAGGGCACCCCCTTTGGGAGTCCATAACTTTGGACCCCCTAAACCAAACCTCACCAAACTCGGGTAGTATCATCAGGAGACTCCCTCAAACACTCCCTGAAAGTTTGGTGCTGCTAGCCCAAACAATGCGTCCCCTGCAGGCCAAAGACCAAAAAAGCACTAAAATGTTTTACAAACCCACAAACGGGTGGGCGGAGCTTCAGACATGAATGGGAGGGTTCAAACCCGAGAACCCCCCCTTACCTACGTCCATGCTGGTGGCTAGGATACAACATTCTCAATTTTTATCATGAGTATAAAAAGACAAAACAAGTTCACTACAGAGACCTCTATCATAAAACATCTAGTATTAAACTTCACATTTTCTCAGTTTCATTTACTGAAACTGGAACTAGACCTATATGACAATCATTAAGTGCTGTACCTTATGATTCTTGACAAATGTATTTTTCTTTTATGTACACTGAGAGCATATGCACCGGAGACAAATTCCTTGCGTGTCCAATCACACTTGGACAATAAAGATTCTATTCTATTCTATTCTATTCTATTCTATTCTATTCTATTCTATTCTATTCTATTCTGTAGAACCATGCAGACCATATCCAACTATCCTCTATATTTAATGCACATCCATTCATGCTCTTTTCCCAATTAGCTCTATAGTAAGAATCTTCTCTGACCCATTCACATCAACCTTTCAGACAAACTTCCTAAGTCTTAATTGAAGTACTTCCAATCCCTGATAGTCCTAAACCACTGTATGGGAGAAGGTGGGATTCCAAGTACCCTGGGCCCAATACTAAAGAAGTAGGTATTTTCAATATAGAGGTGACATCCTACCCAAATGCTATGGATGATCGGATTTAAAGGCCTAATACATATATTAAACAGCATCAGTCCCTTCTCACCCTTCTCAATCTCCAAATGACTTAACAAGAAAGAAATGATGTCGATATTTAGAAAATTAATGTCAGGTTCAATAAGATCAGTAAAGAGGTTGTGGTAGGACTGAGGCTCATTCTGCACAGCATTTTTTATAACAAGTTGCAATTGTTATAAATGAATTTGTTTTCCATTTATAAAAAGAGAAAACTAGTTAATTTTTAACGGCTGCAACTCATCATAAATATGCTGTGTGGAATGAGCCTGAGTGTTTCCTGGGAAATGATAGCACATGGGCCCACGGTAAGGGATAAAGTTTCTCATCATAGGGCTTGGAGAGAAACCAGTGGGAAGGCTGAGTCACCCCCTTGGGAGTTAACATATTGGGTGCCCCAAAGATCTTTTCATTGATAACTAATATCTATGTTAGGTCTTGGCTTGTTCCAGGATTGTCTCTACCTGGGATAGGCTTTGGCTTCTCATAGTGAACTTCTCAGTGTCCACACTTTAGATTCCAGACATGTCTCAGAGCTTCCTTTGTGTGTTACATCTGCTTCCCTGTCACAGAGGCATTGCCTTTATTAATCTGTATACAGAGCTCATGCACCAGCAGTACAACAAACGAGCCCAAAACAAAACTAAAATGGGTTAAGGGCAGATGTGGTGACCAGGAAGATCGAGAGTTTCTTTGCTGCTACTTGCTCATTTGTCTTATCTAAAAACCGTAAGTCAGGTTCAGGTTTAACAATTGGATGCAAGAAAGACTCCTTCAGCACAAGGTCTAACTATTAGATGCAAGAAAGACTCCTTCAGCACAAGGCATACTGTTTTACTGTTTTAACAAGTTAAACACAGCCTTTTCCCAGAAAGGTTTTATGAGTCATTTATAATCCATTATAGACCAACTAGATGGTGCTATTGATACCAGTACTACCTTATCTGCAGCGCACCTAGAATCAAAGCTACATCATCAGAAAAAAATTTATTCTGAAAGAGTCCTAAAAATATTAATTAAAAACCAAGAGTCATCATGCTTTTTACTGTATGAAACAATTTTTGTTGGATAAGATTTAACAGATATAATTTAGCAGATACAATGAAAGAAGAAAAATTCTTCATTGTTATTGTGGCCATCCATAGACTTTCAAATGAATCCCACGTTTATAGTGCTCTTATAAACCAAGGAACTGGACCTGTATGAAGAGAGTGAAAGGGCACCATGGTATAGCTGTTTCTAACCTATCATTTCAGTTCTCTGCTAAGGTTGCTATAAATTTCTAATATAATTTTAATCATGTTCCATTGTATAATATATGTGCAAATTATTTTCTTATTCCAAATATTGCACTTTATATTTTCTTATTAGAAGAGTTGGCTTTTATACCCTACTTTTCCCAACCTTTAAGGTGTCTCAAAGCAGCTTACAATGGTTTTCCCTTCCCCTCCCCACAACAGACACCTTGTGAGTTAGGTGGGTCTGAGAGAATTCTGAGAGAGGAAGAAGAGTTTGGATTTATACTCCACTTTTTCTCCTGTAAGGAGACTCAAAGGGAATTACAACCTGCTTTCTCTTCCTCCCCCTACAACAGGCACCTTGTGAGGTAGGTGAGGCTGACAGAGTTCTAAAGAACTGTGACAAGCCCAAGGTCACCCAGTGGAATGTAGAAGTGCAGAAGCAAATCTGATTCATCCACTGCTCATATGGAGGAGTGGGAAATAAACCCAATTATCCAGATTAGAGTACACCATGCATGTGGAAGAGTGAGGAATCAAAAATGGTTGTCCAGATTAGAGTTCACTGTTCTTAATGACTTCACCACACTGATTTTTATTTACAAATATATGAGAGAATACAATGATATTGTTAGTTCCAAAGTGAGTCAGAATATAAGAGAATCCAGACAGATATCCAAATAGTACCAATGATATGTAATATCTTTTTAGGATTGTACATTTGGTCCACCCTGACTTGGATAGCCCAGGCTAGCTCAGTCTCATCAGAAACTACTCTGTCGGTTCTCTTTGTACTTGGATCAGAGGCAACCGAGGAATTCCAAGGTTGCTAAAGAGAACTATACGTCAGATGCAGCTTGACAGAAAAGAATAGTTCATGTATTCTCACAATTTAATTTTTTTAATAACTACATTCATTATTGGTTGAAGTCAGTCCACCCTGCAAGGATTGTCATATAGCATTAGATAGCCCTGTCCATGCCACATAGCACACAGGAACAGGTATTCAAAGCAACAGGCTTGGAAGAGTTCCTTGACCAAGCAGAGATGGGAGGGCTAGATGGAAATATGGAAACTTGCACAGGTTTTCTATTCTCTTTAACCATCTTGTACTGTGCTGTATGTGTAATTGGTAAGGGGGTGAGATGCTCTGTGATTATTGTCCTTACAAGTGTTGCATCCCTAGAAGACTGGATCCCTATTAGGGATTCAACACATGTTTCTCAATTAAACATTCTAGTCACTTCACCATAGTGAATCATAACCTTGCTATGTATATCATATTGCAGGCAGCAAATTCTAAAGTTACATCTCCTCAGCAATACTATACCTTGTACAGACAAGGTATAGAAAATAATTGCATTCCAGCATTGCCAAAACAAACAAAAACAGACAAGCTATATACAAACAGAATTTAAAGCAGTTTTTTCCTTATAATTTTCTTTAAAAAGAACATTAATCAAGCCAATAAGCAGACTCAAGGTTTATTGCTTGATTCCAAGTTTAGCCTACTTCATAGTAGTAATCTTAGTACTCAATATGGTGGTTATTAATGCATTTATTTTTCACACTTAAAGGTAAAGTTTGCGGTATTTGCTAACGTAACCTAGATCAATATTAGCACATATGGACTGAAAAATATTGCCCAGTAGGTGTGATCAGCTTTGCTTGCCCACTTTTTAGTATTTTGCTGGTTCTCTCTTTTCTCCTCCCTTTCACAATATATGGCTTTGCAATTCATTTGACCTCTTTTTTTCCCCAGTAAATGAATGAATCAGTGTTGTAGCTGAGGAAAGCAGAAGTCTTCCATGAAAAATGTTGTCATTAAAAAAGAGAGCAAACTGCATAAATTGCAAATGAACTGCAGCAGCAGCAATATACAAGCATGTTACCTGATTATACATGCATGTTTTCTTTGCCATTAATTCAAGAAATAGCATGGCAATGTGTGAACCTCGTTGCAACCCAGATCTCTTTGGAAAGCAACACCCATTTTAAATGAGCTCTGAATTTATGGGCTTTACATAATGATGTACAGTTATAATGCTAATTTAATAGACACATTTATTTGGTTCTCTGCTTTCAACATTTCTAATGCTGGCCTTTAATACTAATAGAATGCAAATGTGGCTCTTTCTGGCAATTCTCAAGAAGACAAAACTCTGTATGCAGCAGGTACATATTTGTTTCCTACACACTGTCATAAATCCTCCCTCTAAATGCCTCTATGTACTTACACCAGCTAAGCCGAACATTTAAATATAGGGTTAACTTTAGGTTTGTGTATTACTCTGGCTTTTTTAAAAAAAAAGTTTAATTTTTTGAAGTTGCAGGGTGAAGGGAATAGCTGAATCATTTAGAGCTTTTTAAAGTGAAGAAGGTAGGCACTTTTATGTATCTTATATGGTTTCCATCCTTTCAGTTCAATATCCTTCTGAGTACTGAACACTTTGTTTTCATTTTTAAAAAGGTCTTTATGGTTTGAAAGTAAGTAAATCTCCACCTGGGAAGAAAGAAACTTCTCAAAGCTTACTTTGGCAGATGGTAAAAAAAAGGTATTCTGAAGAAAAAATAAGCACACCTAGAGTTTAAGCATCATTTCTTTGGATCGAGCACAAACTTCTAGCATAAAAAACTTCCTGATCCTTTCTCGAATGTACCTGAAATTTCATATGTCATAAAAGAAAAATAACTAATTTTCTTCTGAAATGTTTGAAGTAGACCATATGGGTTTTTACCCTAAGCTTTAATTAAAACATCCATCCATCCACTCATGTTTTGAGTCTGGATGAACACTGATGTTAGTGTTTGTGTAGGCCACTGATGTATAGCTTATGATCCTGAAACACTAGCATCTGGATAACAAATAGTGTATCTCTAGTTTTCTTTATGGTGTTGAGTTATTCCAGAGTCACCCCAATCCAAGCCCATTGAAATCAGGGAATATAGTCTGAGTAATTTAGCATAGGCTCACACTGCTAATTTCGTGCATCAGTCCAATGGGTCTGGACTTTCTTTCCTGTGACCTTGAAGAGATAATTGAAAGTTCCTTGTTTTCTCTTTCTTTTCTCGGTTCTTCTTTCTCTTTCGATTAGTGTTATTACAGTTATACTAGCCAAAGATTTATATGATTGGTAAATATTGTATGTTATTTTTATTAATGAAATTAATCTTTGATGTATTGAGTTAGAATTCCCGTAGGGTAATATGTTAAGATATTGTGTGCATCATTTAAGCAGCTACTGAAATTGCAATTTTGTCATTTAAAATTTAACACAGTATCATTCGTCTAAAACTGTATTAAAAGAGGAAATGAAATTAAAAATAGCATTTATAATATTTTAAATCTTGCAGAGGTTCAAAGGTGGAAAATTTTAATGAATATTCTTAATTGAAGAATTCATTATGTATGCCTGCTTTCAGTAAAGAAATTAAACTTTTATTCCAGTTGTAAGCAAAAAGCTAATTCCTAGTGACATTGACATAAGGAATCTGTAGTCTGACATAGGCACTGTACACTAATCCATCACTGATACAGTGGTAAATACATATTTAAAAGCATACTAACCAATATAAACATGGCAATAGTTTATAATAATAATAAATTGAAACATATAATAAAATATGAAAAATATGTTGCTCATGTTTATGGATTTTTAAAGCAGTGTATTAGTACTTGCCTGTCCAATCTCTTTCATATGGTTTGCATTTACTATTGACTTTTTGGATGGGTCTGGCTCAAGACACCCTTTTAGCCTCTCTTCTAGTAGGTCATCCATCTTTTCCAGTGGCTAAACTAAAGAAGTTGGAAACATGCTTAGCTGGTATTTGCCCTGCAAGCAAAGTGGGTCATATAGTTATCATATGTAGCAGGCTCAGGTAAATGTACATCTGAGAGAAAATAGGTAGCCCTATGGCGATTTTAACCTGAAAAAGTATTGGGAGAGTCTGGTCGCAGGCTTCATCAATAGTTGACAGCTCTTCCAATAGTTGGAGCCATTATTTTAAAGCACACTACAGAGTGCCCAGATTTTTGTCTTTCATGTCATGGTGTGGCCTTATTCCTCCTGGAGCTGCATAACACCATGTTAAGAGGTTGTGGTTTATTTTATTAGTGTGACACCTGATTTGGGTTGCTTGCTGTTCTTTTGTTAAAAAAATATATTGGTTTAATATATAGAGTTTATGGTTCACTGAGAAGTTTTAAAGAGACCATCTAACAGGTATACCAGTGCTGTGGACTGTAAACAGGCTTCAAAGAGTCTCTAAAGCAAGAACCTGCCAGTCATCTAAGAGTGCTTTGGATACTGTTTTGATGTATGAATACAGGAAGTGTGAGTACCTTGTACTGATTAACATACAAAATTGCACTGATGGTTTCTTTGCATTTTGCACACACAGTAGCTGGTTTCTGCTAGTTAACAACTAAAGTGTGAAGGACAGCTTCATGTTGTTAATCACGAAGTAGACTTACACCAGGATATGAAGCCCTGCAATTGTTTCTCTCCAGCATGTATTCCTAAGTGAACAGGCACGTGAATGAAGCCTTCACACTTCATGTGGTTACTGAGGACAACCCTGACGAAATGCAGCTACAATAGAAAGGCTGTATTAGATTTGTTTGTGATGAGAACTAGATTGGCCTGTTTTCAGATTCACATTTTTGCTCATCCTTTTTCCCAAACACAAAACCAAAACTCCTGGTTTGAAGCAATTTGCTGAGACTTCCAAATTGTCATGATTTAAAGAATTAAAGCTTGTTCTTGTCTAAAAATGGGGCTCTAAACTAGATATTTGATTCATGTTTATTGATAAGAAACAAGCTGCCATTTTGAAAGTTTCCACAACCTGCTGGATCTTTTAGTCAAGTAGGTCTTCAATCTCAACTTTCATGCAAGGGGAGGGAAAGAAGGAGTGTGTTAGTTTGAGTGTAATGCAGGAATATGTCTGTCTTTTCAGAGTCTCATTTCAATTTGTTCACTCTTAGTCAATTTACCACAACATCCAGGCAGCGATTCAGGACCTTTACTGCATAAGCAGGATATTTAAATAAGAGTGTATAGAGCTGGGTATAAAAACATGAAGGAAGCCCCAGTGCATCCCAGTTTGCCCAAATGTCTTACTGGAAAGACTGATAAGTGCCATCACTGGACAGAAGCTCCAAGAAGACATTTTAAGGTTCTGGAAACATTTCCAAATAAAAAAACAGAGGAAAGGTCTCCAATTGAGGGAAAGGCATGTTTCAGGGCCATCTTAATCTGGCTGTGATGTGCAATTACAAATAATCTTAATTTTGTTACAGTTGGATTTTTGGGATGCCAGATCACCACCTGGCCCTCCCAGGATGGTTTGACAATGGTGTGCAGGGGAAGAAAACACATAAACCTAGACATCAGGTGTTAGAGCATCAGTTAAAGAGTCACTTCTGTTTCTTTGCTGGAAGTGATGTTATGGCCACCTCCCATTTCCCACCTGTCAGTCCTGGAAACACCAGTAAGAGATGGGGAAATTACCATTATGATCAGAGACCTGAACCTACATGTGCGGGCTGCGAATGCTCTTCCTTTTGAAGAGTCTAATATTCCCAGTATCCTTTTGTAACGCACATGTTTATCACTCATATGCTTTGATTTTTATTTGATGAGACTTTACTCAACATTACTCTTCCTAGTCTGTTGATAACATTATGGGTGCTTCCATTCATTCTTCTGGCTATGCTGTCTTTTATTGAGACATATGGCAAAAGAGGACCATGTAAAGAGAGGCAGAAGTCATCATGTCAACATAAAAGAGGAAGAATAGAACAACAAATCAAAATTGAACTTGTTAGAAACAACATATATGAACATATGTTTTGTTTGGGTTTTTTCCCAGATTATACTCTCTCCAATGGCAACAATTATGTCCCCCCCCCCCCCGCCACTGTACAAACCCTACTGTTTGTAAAGAAAATTTCCATATTTGGACTCTTTTTGTGCATGTGTGGTGTGAAGAAAGTGTATATATTCCTTTAAATTTACTTTGAGATCATTTATCTTGTATATTGGGTCTTTTATGAGGCAACCATTTGGTTTTGCTAGGTCATTACAACAACCATTTGGTCTCACTAAAGTTGTAAACTGTTTGTGTTTAGTCTGAGTGGTGCTATTTTTTAGATAACGGAGCTGGCTTGTACAAGGCTACATTCTAAACTGGACAGATAGGGCTTAATTTCCAAGAATACTCAAGTGGGGTTCATTTCCCTCACCATTTAGAAGATTTGACTCTATTCGACACACAATTGGTTAATTATTGATCAAATGGTCTAGGTGAGCCAATTTTATAAAATCCCATTCTTCTTAAGATTTTTTCATTGTTCTTGTCTTTATTCTTACTATTCTTCTGCCCTAGGCTGAATAGCCTTGTATTGCATTGTTTTTTATACTTGGAACTGTCTAGAGCTGAGAGAGAACTGATTTTATTATTTCTTTTCCTTTCCTTTTAATAAAATGTGAACATCTCAGCTTTTTGAGAGTATCTGGACAAAGAACCCTGGTTTCAGTACTTTTACTGGTAAGGTTCCCAGCCCTGGGCAACCTTTTCCCAGTGTGGGTACCCTATAGAATCTATCCCTACCCTTTATTTTAAATAGATGCTGAATGAAATGTAAGAGATGGCTGTGAAAACATATACTTGGATCTGAAATGTAACATTTTCAGAGTATTGCAACAGTTAAAATATCTGCAGAACAGGAATTGCATAGGTTATTACTAAATGACATTTTTACTTTTAGTGCTTGCTTAGGCACTTAGTGTACATATCAGGTAGGGGGTTAGGAACAGATGGCACAGCAGCTTTTATAGTGGGTGAATTTTCAGGCACCTTTGCATTCTATTACAGAAAATCTCATAAAGTTAGAGTTACACAGTACTCTAAAGCCAAGGTGTGACTTTTATATTTTTGTTAACCTCAGTACTTGCATGAGGTTGTGGCTTTCAGTTCAGTCTCATCTCTATTGGATAAAGTGGTCAACCACACAATCTTACAGAAGGAATTATTGCTTGGATAGCTCTCTTGTAAAAAATTAATGGCTTTTTCTGTTATAATTTTATATCATTGGGTCTAGTAGACTTGGACAACTTTAATTCACATGAGAAGATTTAATTATGCATAATTCTATTATTAAAGTGCAAAACGGCTGGTGGACTATTTAAAAGGTGCTAGACCCTGTCAAACTAGTTCAATAACAAAGCCATTAATTGACAACCATTCTGGCGCAGCATTCCATTGGCTGAGCTTCAGCCACATAAAACTTAAGTTTAACTGCATGTGAGACCTTCAGATCTGTCCATTCCCATTTTTGGCAAATGCAGTAATTTTCCTTACTATATCTACATAATCCTTAAAAATCTCATATTATATGTTCATTCTTTACTGTTTGCTTTGAAGATTTGAACTCTAGCTGAAATGCTTCAGTGCCACAATTACAATTTTTGTTTACTATTTTGGATTGGTTTGTATGGTGTAAAGCCTGTACAAGCGTCACAAAATTAAATGATAGCTGCTTAAATATTTGGAGCAGCAGTCAGATAGAAGTGTCCATTCATACAATTTCTAGCTCTACACATTTACTACCTGCCCGGAAGCCAATCTGTGGGCTCTTTTGAGCAATCACATGTGGGCTTTAAAATGTGTGAACTATAGCTTCATGCCTATGGCTTCATTTTCAATAATTTGAATATTATTCTAGAAAACACAGTCCCGGAATTAGCCGGGGCTGCCGTTGCAACTGGCAACGGGGCTAAATTAGCTCCGAGTCCCGGGCAACACACATGTGTGCATTCAGGACCTCATCACATGACAGGGCCCCATCACATGATGAGGGAGGGTCTGGGCATGCCTATAAAAGGCGTCACCCAGAGCGCTCCAGCCTCTTTCAAGGCTGACAAGTGAGCAAAGAGGTGCTCACTCGTCTCTGCCATGTTCATTGTTTAAGGTGCTCCAGAGTGAGCTGGAACGCTGGAGACAACATCAACTTGGTGGGTTCCTGGGAGGGTCAGACCCTTCCCCCTCCCCCTTTTGTTCTTTCATAGGCTAGGGACCAGGGCTGGCATGGCGCAGCCGCCCAGGCAAGCGGCAGGAGTGTTGGACGTTTGTTCCTCATCTCATCCCTTCCTCTTCCACCCAGTTTCTGTTCTGCCCAGCAACAGAGCTGGGGCAGGCTTGGAAGAGGCAGGCAGCCAGGCATTTTGTTGGTAGGCCAGGCTAGAGGGCATTAGTGGAACTTTTAAGGGGTGGATTTACCACCTCCCCTAGTTGTTTGCTTTGCTTTTTCTGCAAATAAAATTGGGTGTTAGGGCAGCTAGGTTAGCCAGCAGACTTGCAGACTGGCAAGGGGGTGTGATTAATGATTGTTTGGGTTAATCACCCCCGCTTGCCTCACCACCCCAATAATATTGTTAATTCAAGTTGCCAAGTAGGTTAAGCAGGTTAGTTTAGTAATACTTAGAGCAAATTGATAGGCTGTTAGTGGTTCATTCATAGTTAGTGGTTGGTTCATAGTTAGTAATTCATTTGCTAACTCGTGGGTTATTGCTTGAGCATGGCACCCAAGAAAAAGACAAGCAACCACTCTGATCAGAGGGTCAGGCCGGCCAGGGCTGAGACCACATCAGGTCCAGTTGCCACACCAGCTCAGCAGGGGAGGGCAGCAAATCCTCAAACCTGTCGATCCATGGCGGGTCTAGTAGGTCAGCCCTCTTACCCCCAACCAGCGGGATCAGCAGCCAGTTGGCTCTGAGCCAATTGGAGGGTCCAAGGGAGACAAGCCTCCCACTGCCGGTGGTTGGCTCACCCATGGCACCGCCTTTAACCCCGTACGTGGGCTCGCTTGGGGCAAATAGTTGGCTAGAGCCATATACACCTGCGCCAGCTAGTGCACAGATGTTTATGGGGCCGACTGCAGGTCACACAAGTCAGGCAGTGATTGTATTTCAGTAGCCCGGACTTAATTGTGGGATCAGCTTCAGTTGGCTCAGCTCAGCAGGGCTCACCATATGCAGTGCCAGTGAATGTATGTTTTATGCAGGGGCTATCAAATACCCTCATGAACCTGTCCCAGTGTGTTGGGGGCAGGCCTACCCCAGGTTCAATTCTTCCACCAGCCTTTCCTCCTCCTCTTAGGGCAGTGAGTTCTCCTGCATTCCTCTTGGTGCACCAGATCATCCAGCACCTCATTCTCCAGTGAGTCATCAGAGGAGGAGTCAGCACAGGCCGTGGGTGGATTTTGGGTGCTAGGAGAGCAGGTCCCCCCTCTTCCCCTGTGGCAACTAGAAGCCCAGTGATGGCACACAAGGTATACCTCCCGCTGGCATCCGATCCAAGCGGCATCTGGTTCACGGGTCACCAAAGGCGCATACAGAACCCACCTTCAATAACTGGTTGAAGGGGTACATCAAGTATTTGGCACTGATAGGGGCAGCCTACCCCCTCAGGGCTTTGCACTTGACAACAAATTTCACACACGCGCTCAGGGTTCGCCTGATAGTGGGGGGACACCGCCGCCATAGAATACAATGTGCACATCCTTTTTGGGGAGGCTGAGCTTGCACACTGGACCTCCCCATGGTTGGGGGCCTTAATAAGAGGTCTGGGGGTAGGGTGTGCTCCCTAATGCTTTGCAAAGAGCTTGCTACCCCTGGCAGAAAGGGGTGTCACCTAATGGGAATGCACTCAGGTGGCATCTAGTAACTTTCTGTCTCAATTCCCCAACAGGGATTGGAGACAGTGCCAGCTTCAGCAGGCAGGCTGCCCAGCGGCTAGGATGTGCCCCCTATTCTTGCCCAGCTTCCATATTGTTTAATAAAGAGGGCTGTGGCCAAGTTCTATTTCCAAAAAGAAAGTAGTGTCGATTTATTGGGACAGCGGGGAGCTCCGCAATTCAGCATGCAACAAAAATGTTAACAATGCAATGCATAATAATATGTAAAATCTTTTTTTGTTTTCATATTAATCTGTTTTAAATAATCTACTGTTTACCAGAGACTACTAAATTGAAATGGATTGGTTTTCAAGTTTTCTAAAGCTGCCTCTGTGCCCACATTTTGAATGCTGGATCCTTAAGCCACCAGTCCCAGACCATTTCTATTGGTGATAATGTAGTTAGATTACTTATAACTATTGTAACCTGGGTTCCTAAACAAAGAAATAGTTTAGCTGTCTTGAATAGGATTGACAGTGTATATAATGTAGAATTCTTTTTTTCCAACCTAGCTGATGCAAATTTTGCAATATGGATTCAATGACAACTTCTATTTTCTGTATTTGCGATCAGAAGACAGGTCCAAACAGCTGGGTGGTAGCAAATAACATTGACTGTTGCAGAGTCATTTAGTTTGCAATAATGTCAAATACCTGTGAAGTGAGGGACATGACGTGCGGCACAATCCAATTTCACCTTTCCTTGTAATCCCGGGAAATGGAGACAAATCACAATATAATGGGAACATAAGGTGATTACACTAGCTTTTCAAAACTGGTTCAAATAGTTACATAGCAATGTAATGCTTCACAATTTAGTTTCTTTTTAAAATCTCTGACTTAACCAAACATGTACTCTTCTAGTGTTAAACAATTTATCAGATGTTTTATTGGATTTGACCATGATAGTCTCTTATGAATTTGGTTACTTAAGTGCTAACTGAGTTAGAAAAATCACTTTAACATGCCTTTGCCCTTGATGTGGTGGCCATATGTTACTTGTATCTGCCTGTGCATGGACAGGATTACACCTTGGGATTTCAGACCTGAGTTAATGATAGTATATCTATGATACATGTTAACATAGCACAATTTGGCATCCAAAAATTCAAGGAGTGTTATAATTATTCCTTCTAAGAATGTAGGATTGAACTCTCTGGGATACATAAGGTTCATAGAATCATAACGAAGCAAGAAATAATAATCCATTCAGCCAGCAAAAAGAATGTTTTACAATTGGTATGGTTCATGATACTTACCCAATTGTTTTTTAAAGGTAAAGGAAAGAATAAAATTATCTCTACAGTGCAGGATTTTCCCAAACACAAAAGAATTATTCGTTGGTTTTGTATTTCTTTTTATTGACTTAGGTTTTTATTGTCTGGTTTTCTGTGATCTCAAGAATAATGAGAAATTTCTTTCTGATTTATTAGCACAGGTGTCCTTAAAAATGTATATTAAGGCATGCTTGTCTATTAACCTCTGAGATAAAACATGTAAAATAAACACATTAAATAAAACAAATCTACAGTAATGCAATAGGGAGAGAATGTTTCCTGACCTTTTTGTGAAAAAATATGTGTGGTAATTTTCTTATTGCACATGATCTTACTTTACAAAGTCAAGTCTATTGTGTTACATCACTTAATAATGCATGGTTTGGTATATTTATTACATTTCAACATTTAAATGCTTTAGTTTATTCAAGCAATTAACTACAAATGGTTAGAGAAAGAGCTACAAGTTGCTATATTGTAAAGTATATAAGTATACCATGCTTTTGCCAGTGAAGAAAATAGAGGTGTATATGTCTATCTCAGGGGTAGGGAACCTGTGGCTCTCCAGATGTTCAGGAACTACAATTCCCATCAGCCTCTGTCAGCATGGCCAATTGGCCATGCTGGTAGGGGCTGATGGGAATTGTAGTCCTGAACATCTGGAGAGCCGCAGGTTCCCTACCCCTGGTCTATCTGAAATGAAACTAGAAATGAATCAATCAGCAGTGCAGTGAACAAATGATTGGTGAGGCTCAAGGCAGGATAAGCCATCCAGCATGAGTGCCAGAGAGAGGCCAGGTGAGGAGGAGTCAGAATGACCAGAGGGAAGGGTGTGGATGGGGGAGGGCGGCAACAGCCAGACAAAGCCAGTTACCCAAACCACATGCAAAAGCTGACTTCTGTAAAACACCGCCAACCAAGACCTGAAGCTTGCCCAGCCTTTTTCTAAACCAAGAGTGCTCTCACTAATTCCCCGCTCTAAAAGGGACAGACTCCCCCCATTTTGGGTAACAAACATGAGAGGCGTCCCCCTGTTGCACAGAACAAATGAATGGATTTTTGGTAATTAAGCACTTGGGGCCATATTGTCTGTGTATACAGATGTGCGGATGCAGATCAATACTTGGAAAAATAGTATATGAAAAGTATATAAGCATACCTTGTTTTTTTGCCAGTGAAGAAAATAGAGGTGTGTATATATGTCTGAAATGAAACTGGAAATAAATCAGCATTGTAATGAACAAAAGGGATTGTTGAGGCACTGGGCAGAATGAGCCGGCCAGTATGGGTGTCAGGAAGAGACCAAGTGAGAAGCCAGAATGACCAGAGGGAAGGGAATGGAGTGCTAACAGCCAGACAAAGCTTGTTATCCAAATTAGTATACATGTGTCAGGGCTCTAACATTCAGAGGCATCCCACTGCTTGCACAGAACAAATGCTTGTATTTTTGGTAATTAAGCACTTGGGACCATATTGCTTATGTATGCAGAGGTGCAGATGCAGATCAATACTTAGAAAAATGAGGGGAGAGGGACTCTTAAACAAAAGGGTTTTTTATTTTGCTAACAGAAAACCAAGCCAAATAATCTATGCCATGTAGTAGAACGGTAACAAAAAAAATGAAGTAGAAACATAGCAGCAATAAAACACAAAACCTTTCCTTTCAGTCACTGCCTACCTACAGAAAAATAAGCCTTATAAGGAAAAACAGGACAAACAAGCTTGATCTGAGGAAAGTGGGCGGGGGGGGGGGTGTCTGCAGTTGTGAAGAAGCTGCACTGGGAGGTGAAACTGACTGGGCAAAGACAAAACCACCCGGTCAGCAGAGCAGAGATTCTGCATCCAGAAGAAACGAGAGACGACTGTTAAACCTGGGTAACAGAATGATTGTAAGCTGGCTACAAAAATCAGGGCTTGATAGGTGAGTTTTTAATACTTTTTAGCCTGAGATTCTGAGGGAAAGAGGTTTTTGGCACTGGAATATAAAAATAACTAAAATATAATATTTCAAATATGTGCAAGTGTGTGAAACTTTTACCTTTATTGTGGAAGGGAGTTTTCCTTTTGTGTTTGAAGTGTCAAAAATGTTCCTGTGGGGAGATCAAGAGATCAAACATGTTTGTATTCATGAGCAGGGTAGTAGTCAAGAGCGGTGGACTCTGAAGCCTGCTGGATGATCTTGAGGTAGTCACTGTTCTGTCAGAACTCTCCTAGCCCCACCTACCTCACAAGGTGTCTGTTGTGGGGAGAGGAAGGAAAGGTGATTGTAAGCTGCTTTGAAACTCCTTAAAGGTAGAGAAAAATAGGATATAAAACCCAGCTTTTCTTCTTCCTATAGTTGGAGAAGTGCTGGAATTTTCTGTTTGGTCATTTAAAAAGAAGAAGAAGAAGTAGTAGAGTTTGGATTTATATCCCCCCTTTCTCTCCTGCAGGAGACTCAAAGGGGCTTACAATCTCCTTGCCCTTCCCCCCTCACAACAAACACCCTGTGAAGTAGGTGGGGCTGAGAGAACTCCGAGAAGCTGTGACTAGCCCAAGGTCACCCAGCTGGCGTGTGTGGGAGTGCACAGGTTAATCTGATTTCCCCAGATAAACCTCCACAGCTCAGGTGGCAGAGCGGAGAATCAAACCCGGTTCCTCCAGATTAGATACACGAGCCCTTAACCTCCTACGCCACTGCTGCTTCACTTCTAACCATGGAGTTAGAAGAGGCCATACAAACCATCAATGCAGGATCAGCCTAGGGCATCCCTGACAAGTGTTTGCTCAGCTGCTGTTTAAAGACTACCAGTGAGAGGGAGCTCACCACTTCCCTTGGTAATGGATTCCACTGTTAAACAGCTGTCACTGTAATTCCCACCCCGCTCCAATATTCAGCTGGAACCTTTCGCCTATAATGTAAACCCATTATTGTGAGTCCTGTCCTCTGCTGCCAACAGTAATAGCTCCCTGCTTTCCTCTAAGCGACAGCCTTTCAAATACTTAAAGAGAGCCATCATGTACCCCCTCATTATCTTCTTCTCCAGACTAAACATTCCAAGTCCCGCAGCCTTTCCTCATAAGGCTTGGTCCCCAGGCTGCTGATGAACCTACTTACTCTCCTGTGCAGCAGCTCCATTCTGTTCAAATCCCTTTTGAAGTAAGGTCTCCAGAACTGCACACAATACTCTAAGTATGGACTGACCAATGCATTGTACAGCAGGACTATGGCATCTTGAAATTTGGAGGTTATGCCTCTGTTGATACTTCCCAATATCTCATTAGTCTTTTTCATCACTGCATCACACTGGTTGCTCATATTTAACTGACAATATCCCTAGGTCTTGTTCACATACATTTTTACCCAGAAGTGTATCCCCTATCTAGCCTGCATGTTCCTCATTTTTGTTACCCAGATGTAGAACTTGGCGCTTATCCTTGTTGAGTTCAATCTTATTCACATCTGTTCACCTTTCCAGTGTGTTCAGTTCTTGTTAAATTCTATGTTTTCTGGTGTGTTTGCTGCTCCTTCCAATTTGGTGTCATCTGCAGATTTAATGAGTAGTCCCTTTATGCCCTCATCCAGATTATTTATAAAAATATTGAAAACTACTGGGCCTAGTACCACTGGATACCTCCCTCTATTCAGATAAAATGTCATTGACAACTATTCCTTGAGTACAGCTCTCTAACCAATTCCAATCCACCTAACTGTCCTATGGTCCAGTGTACAGTCCTGTATTTTACCCATTAGAACAATCATGAAGAACCCTGTCAACAGCTTTACTAAAATCCATGGAAATAATATTGACATCATTCCCTTGATCCAGTAAGCTTGTCACTAGATCAAAGAAGGAAACAAGGTTGGTCTGGCAGGATCTGTGTACAAATTCATGCTGACCTCCCTGAATGTTCAGTAATTGATCCATTTAAATTTTGTGCCAGTATGTTCCCTGGTACAGAGGTCAGACTGCTGACCTGTAGTTTCCTAGGTCATCCCTCCTCCCTTTTTTGAAAATTGGGAAAACATTTCCTTTTATCTGTCCCATGTCTTCAGCGCTGTTCACTCTTAGCAGCCTCTCACCAGGAAACACCTGGCTCAGCTGCATGACAGGGAACCTATAAGATATTGCAGGGGGGCAGTTTACTTTCCCCCATAGCCCACACACTTTCCTCTTCCCATAGTCCTGGTAGCCCCCATATCCTCTCCTTACTTTTATTACTTCTTTCATACACCAACCTTCCCACCTACTTTATCTGCCCTCCCCCGCATCTTCAGTACATTTATTCTTGATATACTTCATTTGCCACCGGAGGGAGAGAGAGCTTGCTGTATAAAAAGGAACCAAAGCAGATTTAAAATAACGACACAACACTTTATTTGTGGTATAAAAAATTGGCCCTAACCAGGAATTTATTGGCATGACAGAACAGAAAGCGTATGGCGCAGCATGGGGGTCTGATTCCGATGCTGGGCAGGCTAGCAGGCTGTCCCCCAACACCAGCTTTCCTCAAACCCGCCTGTTTGAGGAAAATGATCTGAGACAGATGCCTGGCAGCAATGAAGGGGGAAAAAACAGATGGGTGCTGGGCCGCTGCCTGAAGATTTCCCCCCATTACTGTGGGGCGCAAACCAAATCATCCCACGCTTGGGCAAGACAATCCCCGGCTTGCTCCACCCCAAAACTCATGAGGAGGCTCCAAAATGGTTAGCAGGCAGCTAACCTGAGCAAAGGATCAGTCCCCCATGCGTAAACCGCAAGCAGACATAACATAAGAGACCACGGAAATACAAACCGAATTAAAGGGAGGGTGGGACGTTCTCTGAGCAGCCGAGCAAAGAGGGCTGCCACAAGGCCGCCCGGCAGTTTTAAATGGGGCGGGCGGCACCCTCAGGCTGACGTCATGCCCATGTGCCTGGCCCGCCCCTCAGCCAATGGCCTGTGCCGCTGGGTGCATGCACTGCTCGGCCTTGGGTACAGGCCAGCGAGAAGCCAAGGGAAGGAAGATGGCATGGCGCCCTTCCCCCGTCAGCAACGGCGTCCCTGGTAAGTCGGGGGCTGCTCCTTTATATCCTACCTTTTTCCACAATGGAGACCCTCTCTTGTATTTTATCCTCTCTTGTATTTTATCCTTATGGCTGTCTATGGGACAGGCTAGGCTAAGGGTTTATGGGAACAGCAATTTATAAATGGAATAATAATAATGTATGACTAGCCCAAAGTCACCCTGTGAGCTTTCATGGCAGAGCAGGGATTCATACCTGGGAATCCCTGATCGGAATCACTAGAATATCCTGGCTGTTGTTGGGTGGCTGCTGTTGAACAGTAGAAACAGCAGTAGGGCTTGGATGAGTCTTGGATGTCATGTGTTAGCAAGTCACTCGAGGGGTATTTTGCCAGGCCTGGTCTCACTTAATCATGACCCAAAGGCCAAAACAGCGCCAAAAAAACCCCCTCTTCTTAGCAACCCCCACATCTGTTCCTTTTCCTGCATCCTTTTCTCCTTCCAACCCACCAATCCACAAACCCTTTATCTGCCCACATTTCATATTTATTATTCATTTACTTAATATATACCCTATCTTTCCATATGAGGACCCAAAGCAGCTTACAGCATTCTGTTCTCTTCCATTTTATCCTTACCACAGCCTTGTGAAGTTGATTAGGATGAAAATGTATAACAGGTCCAATGTCACTCAGTGAGCTCCCACAGCAGGGTGGGCATCTCAGGTTCTAGTCCGAAACTCTGATCACTACAACAACCTGCCTTCCATGGGGTGGCTACTGTTGAACAGTAGCAAGAAGGCTGACCTGGATGAGTCATTCATGTTGCATGGTATCAAATCGCTTGGTGGTTGCTGCCAGGCCTGGCTTCTCAAAGACCCTGCCACTTGTCCTCTTGATTCCAATCTAATCGAGGTGTTTTGGAGCATTATGTGAAATGTAATCCTCCCCTCTTTATAGCACCTCATTTTAAGGGTCTGCTATAACATGTTTCAAGGACTCCATCCACATTGAAATGCCTGGTATGATTCTTCAAGTATTGGTCTGCTAAGATAAGAGAGCAAGAAGTTATTCTACCAGAGTGTATGGATCTTTCAGAGCAAACATTGCACTACCCTGACACAATTCCCTTTTAATAAGAAACACCCTGTGAAACTGTGGTATAATGCTAGTCATAAGCTTTTCAGAAATATTAACTCCTCATATGAATTTTGTTTTCTAAGCAATCTTTTTATTGTCTTTCCACCATAACCATTACTGGGTTGTGCATTAAGTTCTGAGGTCATAAATAGATTTTGCATGTGTAGCCAGTATTGAGGAACTTGAGCAGGATCTAGAATGACACAAGAACAGAACTGCTACATTGGTAATAATGGGGTTCAATACCTGCACCAGATAACCGTGCCCAGGCTCCGTAGAGCAATGATGCTGGCCCGTTGCAATCCTCTTCCATCAGCTGTATCAACAGGGAGATTTACTAAAACCCCTTACCGCCAAAGGCTATGCATATGCAATGGGAATTGTGTTGACTCTATAGACCATATTTTACTTTATTGTCCACTTTACATAGGGCCCAGAGTCAAATACTTGTCACCTCTGCTACTCAAAAAAGAGTATGCATCTGACTTGCAAAAGATTACCTTTCTGTTGGACAGCTCCAGTAGTGATGCAAACGATGCAGTCACCAAATTTTTGGATTTGTATATAAAACAGCGCTTTAGGAGCAAATCCTGAACATCAGCCTTCTCTACCTGTACATTTATTTTAGTTTCCCTCTACTTGGTTAAGTGGATCTGTGTATATAATGTTGTTATGCCAGTAAAGGTTCTTTGTTGTTGTTGAACAGAACTGGCTTACTCTATTCATATTCAGTCCTGGTGCAATTCTAAGAATGCTTTCCTGAGATTAAGCCTCAGGGAATTAATCTACTGTTAGGATACCTCTCTTATGAACCTATATAGAGGTACTGTGATGGAATGCCTGTTACTTCAAGTTGGAAAGGGGTTATTCCTAACCAGTGAATGGAAGTGTTGAGATAATGATGTGAGATTCAGGTTCTCTGACGTTTAGACAGTAAAGCAGGGAATTTTTCAATTACTTTTTGGAACCTTGTCAAAGAAAACAAAGTTAATATTTCCATGATTTTTTCCTTGGTTGTCAGAACTTGGAGTGAATTCCAAGGCAGGCTAACTGAGGAGGATTCCAGTTTGAGCTTAATGTGATGTAAAGACATCTGCAAGAGTTCAATTTATAAAAATGCAAATTTTTTGAGCCTGGATTTATTTTTCTAAAGGGATTGCAAATCCTAGATGTCAGACGATGTGCTACTCATTTAAATAGCTCAAACCAGAAAGCTTCTAGTAATCTTGAGGACAAAAGATGTGCATTAAATTTGGTCAGCAGCATCACTTTTAAATGTTAAGGATGCCTTTTTTATACAAAGCTGGCAGCTCTGTCTTAGGTAAAGCTCAGCTGTTTCTTGTGTGCATGACTCTTCCCCACCACATTAATTAGCAGAAGCAGTTTATGGTTAGGTTATGGAAAATGGGATTTTGGATGACTCTAATCTAGAAATTTTGCAGTTGAACTTTTCCTTATCATAGGAACTACAAGATATCTTACACAATGCTCTAATAGTTCAAATATCTCTCTACCCATATATTCAAATGAACTGTAGAGGTTATTAACTTGCCCTTGGCAAAAAGATTTAGTTTTCTAGGGCAAACGCTTTTATAAATTCTATGTGTGACAGTTTTATTACATATTGTAAATAGAATAGCCTGCCAGATTTTTATGACAGCCATCACTAAGTCATTCAGACCTTATTACTTTTCAACCCTCATGTACCTTGAATGTTCTTTCTTTAAAAAGAAAAAAAGGTATTTTAACATGTTTGATTTTTAAACATTATACTTTTTTCATGTCTTGAGAATAGTCTGACTTATAAACACAATTATTTAGATACATTTTGATACAGTTGCTTAGCATGCCTTGTTGCTAAAAAGCAGTATTATAATGATCCAGACAGACATTAATTTACACATTCTGCATTTATAGCGATAGACTCATTTATGCTTGTACAGTTACTGATTTACTTTAATGGTTTCTGTGCTCAGCTGCGTACTTCTGCTGAGATTTCCAAGCTGTAACCAGTGGTTGTTCTTGAAGCTACTGCAGTTGGTGGTTTAATGTCAGTGGTTCATATTTCATGATAATGTACATGTTTTATTGTAATAAAAGGAAGGGTTTGCCTGCTTTTCATTTTAGCCATCATTGGGCCATACATCACTTGGAGGTTTGTTTCATTACCCCCCTTCCATTTTTCTGGTTTGTGGTTTATTCTCAAGTTAATTTTTTGAACTCATTTCACTTTCTCTGCAGAATGAGCCTTATGCTAAATATGCAGTTCCAAGAATGCTTTTTTCAGCACTTTTCTTACCTGAATTTTCAAAAACATCCAAAATTCCTAGTCCTACTTTGATCACTTAGATCTATAGTCTGCTATGACTTGGCTATTCTTTCCATTCCTTGTAAAAAATATTCCCAGATATTAAGAATTTAGGACTGATCTTTCCAATACTCTTGTGGTAAGTTTACTTATGCTTTCTATGCAATCCTTTATGAGCAAATCATATTGTGTCACCCAAAGTAGACCCTATGTGAAGCCTGACAAGTGAGGAGCACAAAAACATAAGCCTACGGGTACAAGGGGATATTGAAGTCTATTATATACACAACTTCCAGTCTCTTGGTGCAGTAATTCTCAAATAAAAGGATAAAAGGGAAACAAAACACTTTGCCAGCAAGAAATTGTTGTCTGTTCTGCACAGCACAAAAAAGATATCTCTGTGATGTCTTAAAAAGAGGTGACTGTAAGTCAAAGGTCTGCACCAGGGGCATTCCCAGCCAGAAAGCCTGGTGGAAGCTGACTAAAGTTGGCTCCACACCCAGAAATACCTCTAGCCCACCCTCCAGTTGTGCCATCAATTGTAAACTGGTGCAGCTTTTCAGGTGGGAGGCCTTTCCAAATTGGGCACTGGCAGAACTTGCCACGCCCACCTGCCACCTGGCTTGCCCTCCTTGCTGGGATGAATGCCTCTTAACACCAGCAGAGTGGACAAACATACTGGCATGGCCCCACACATTAAATACTATGGGGCTGCCTCTTCCTGCCTTTCTTTGGGTGGTTTCTCCCTAGGAGTTCCAAGGGTCTCACAATGGAAGGAGGATGTTTCACATGCTGCCTTTCTTTCATGGCACACCAAGTTCTCCAGTTCTAGAAACCTGTGTCCAGCATCTTGTTCCTCCATGATCCTTCCCCCAGGCTCCCTTTTATGAGGCTTACCATGCCCCTTGAGCTGCCCCCCACCCAATCAGAGCCTCGGTAAGAGTGAGATGTGGGTTGACATCTGAACAGTCCTGCAAGGCTTTAAAAGAAATAAAAAGGAAGCTGGGTGAAACATATTCCCAATTTGGTTGAAGGACGAATAGAACCTTGACTAGTTCATTGGGTGTTCTGTGCCACCCCTCCCCCTTAACAACAATATAAAATATATTTATGCCAATAAAGGTATCTGTATCTATTTAAACAATATAGAAATTAAAATAACAACAATATTGAATAAACCTATAAATACATATTGCAACCAATGAGGCAGCGATCAATAGTATTCCACGCTCTTAAGGATTGATGGTGTAAAAAGAGGAGGGGGAGGCTAGATGGTGTCATAGCTCGGACTCTGTGGGGAAGGGGGGCTAAGTGAGGCCTCTGCAGGAGCACCTGCCCTCAGAGGTAGACCTAATTGCTGTTTCATCCTCACCCAGATTTGGCTGGGAGTTTCTTAAGTAACAGCTGTTCAAGAATAGTTTATAGAACAGCATAAAATTTTTAAAAACCCAGACACCAGCTGATTTCTGTCTGAAATGTTTTGTAACAGAGTATTCCACTCGTTTGTGACACTCGTTTTTCTCTTGGCAAACCATCTTGCGAAGATTGCAGAATTCACTGCCAATGGAACTGTAGAATTCAGTACACAGATGTGGACAGATTCATAGGGGATAGGCCCATCGGGGAAACTGGCTGTGATGACTAAAGGGAACATCCATATTTAGAGAGAGTGAACCTCTGAAAATTAGTGCTTAAACGCAACATCAGGGTCCTGATTTGGACCACCACATATTATACCTCCCCACATTCAGGGGAGTCTGTCCTACAAAATAACATATGCTGTTTCATGGTCTAGTTCTTGTGTCAATTGCTCCAAATTGTGGTGCCGGAACCAGTGTTTCAACTAAGCACTACTGTGTCTTTTTGCAGAGGACAGTCTCCCAGGTATGTGGATGTGTAATTTGGGTTGGTCCAAAGATTGTTTTGGTGGTGCAGGTTTGTCCTAGTGTCTGCATGTGCATTTGTCCTGGGTGTACCCTTTTTTGGAGCAGCTAGCACAAGAGCTTATATACCTCTTCAGGGTAGAGTCCCCTGAATGTTGGGGTGCATGATGTGTGGTGGTTCAAACTTTGTTTTGGAGTGCATAGATCATGCAGCTATTCCAGTTTTTCAAACCTTCTACGTAATATAAGGTTCTTGATGGCAACCCAAATAGATGCTCATAATACCAGAACCAGTATTTGTCTTCTTGCAAGGGACTTTATCTAGAGCGTGGACATGTGTGATTTAGAGATGATCCAAATATTGTTTTGGAGTGTAGCTTCCCTTCAGTGTCTACATATCTTGTTGTCCTGTGGGCACCCCGATTTGGAGCACTTGGCACAAGAACATGGCACTGGCCCATGAAACAGCATACATTCCCTCGTGGGAAGAGTCATCTGAATGTTGGGCTCCTTCCTCACACGCAAAATAATACGTTTTCAAACCACTTTCCCAACAGTTTGCAAGTGGATTTTGCCATTTCGCACAGCTTCAAAGAGCACTGAAAGCAGGTTGAAAGTGCATTATTCTGCATGTGCCTTGGAGTGTATGGTATGTGGTTGTCCAAACTTTACTTTGGTGTTCAGAACTTTTAAAGTATTCTCAATATTTGTGACTAGTTTCACAAATAAGGAACTAGGAAATGTGAATAAGGTATTGGGTACTGGAAACAACTAGCATCGTTCTTCATTCAGGGTATGCAAAATAACTTAAATCTCAAAAAACCTGTTACCAGTCTAAGTCCTTTATAAATCACTGTATTAGAACGATGGGGCCATGCAGGTGCGCCTCATGTATAAACCTTCTTATAATATGATGAATCACAATACTGTGAAGGTGAACAGCTTGACATAACACAGTTACACACAATGAAAAGTGGACACATGAAACTGTCAAATGTTTAGACAAAATTATCTATACTGATATTCAGCACATTACCTTCTCTAGCTTTATAGATACATGATGCAATTGGATGTAATTTGCAATTATCAATCCCATTACCTTAGGGAATTTAGCTTTCTCATACATCAACTTGTTATGGCATTTGTGAGGATTTTGTGCCCTTGCACTGATTGACAGTGCTAATTACAGCAACTCTTGAACTCAAGGTGATAGTTTGGCTGACAGTGACCATTCAAAAATGGGCATGAATAAAGCAACTTGTCTTAAGGAGATATTGAATCTCTCAATAGCAGCTTCTTTACTGCAATACAAAATTGAAATATATTTTGATACAACAAAAATTTTACACAATTCCAGAAGGTGCAATTAACCTGAGATAATGACTCTCAGTGTGGATTAGAAGCAATCTCATAAAAACACATGAATGTGCTAAAACATCTGTGAAGCACAAGTCAAAGCAAAGGGAAAAAAATCACCATGGGATCTATGGATTGTATTTAAAATTAAATACTGTCGTTTAATTGCAGGTAATGGTAGATAGGAGCTCCACTGCACACAGTGGTAAGATGCAGTACTGCAGTTCAAAGCTCTGCTCATGACCTGTGTTCCACCTTGATAGAAATCAGTTTCAGGTAGCCAGCTCAAGGTTGACTCAGCCTTCCATTCTACTGAGGTTGGTAAAATGAGTACCTAGCTTACTATGGGTTAAAGTGTAGATGACTGGGGAAGGCAAGGCAAACCACACATAAACAAAGTCTGCCTAGTAGTAAACATTTTGATGTGACATCACCCTTTGGGTCAGTAATGACCTAGTATTTGCACAGGAGACTAACTTTACCTTTAGCTATTAGTAGTCAAGGATGTAACTCTGAAATTGCATTTTCAATTCCTATCTCACTGAAATCATTACAACTAATGAAGACTGTTTATTGCCTTGGCCTGTGGATTGTGAGCTAATAATGTCACCTGCAGTATTCCAGATGTATGGCCCATACAGAGATGGTTAAAGATATACTATCTGGGATTGGGAAGGGAGATGCTGCTACCAGCTTAATCTGCAGATGGCCAACTCCTTTGTATTTATCTATGTGCCCTACTGGGAGGCAGGGTATTTGTAGCAAGACTCATTACTTACACTAGATCTTTTTGCCCCAAGCCACAGAAACCTTCTGAAAGTGACAGCCAGGACTAGCTGCTTAGGGTAAAGGTTTCTGTGTGCTTCCCTAGTGCTTAGCATTGCCAACAACTCCAAAAGCTGCAGTTTGAGGTTTTGAAGTTCTTAGGCTACAAGGCAAACAGAAAACTAATAAGGCTGCAGTTCCTGATTACATATACTAAGGTTTCTTAAACAATTCAAATGTAAAATTTCTGATCTACTAACAAGTATATACAACTTGCCTCTAAAATTGGACACTGTACTGAATAACTGGAAAACAGCAAATGCCACCCCATTTTTCAAAGAAAAGTTCAAGAAGGGATTCAGGAAAATACAGACCAGTTAGTCTAACATCAGTTTCAGGTAAACTGGTACAAATTGTGTCTGTAGTGTAAATTGTGAATCACATCAAGGAACAAAGTCTGCTGAGGGAAATCAGTATGGCTTTTGCAAAAGGAAGTTCTCTTGCAGTTCTTTGATCATTAACAAGCATGTGAATAAGAATGATCCAATAAACAGTATATTCTTGAAATTCCATGAGCTTTTGACATGGCACCTAACTAAAGACTCCTGAGTAAGCTTAGCAATCGTGATAAGAGAGCAGGTCAATTTATGGATTAATCATTGGTTAAATGGCAGGAAGACAGAGAAGGAATAAATTAACAGTTCTCACAATGGAGGCCAAGTTCTTAATCTGTTACTAAATATTTTAAAATTCAGAGCAAGGAGACAAGTTTTCAGATGATATAAAATTCTTTAGAATGGTGAAAACTAAGGTAGATTGTGAGAGTTACCAGAGGGGAGGGGGAGGGAGAGGGGGGAGGGGAGGGGAGGGGAGGGAGGGGGCCCAGCATCTGGACATGGCTCACCCACCCTAGCGGAGGGAGAGGGAGTGGAGGGAGTGGGAGTGGTGGCATGCAAGGAAAGGGGGGGAGGGAGGGAGGGGTGGTATGCAAGGGAGGGGAGGGGGCCCAGCATCTGGACATGGCCCACCCACCCTAGCAGAGGGAGAAGGAGGAGAGGGGTGCCATGCAAGGGAAGAGGAGTGAGGGAGGGGAGTGAGTAAGGGGTGGCATGCAAGGGAGGGGAGGGAAGGGGAAAGCATCATGACACTATTGCCCACAATGGGCATGGATGCTGTGTACCTTCCGCCCTTCTAAGGACAGGCATAGCAGGGACTCCTTCCCGGCTGGCAAAGGCAGCTGCGCTGATTTGCGGCCCCTTTTTCCAGCTGTACTCAGATTTTTATGTCTTCTTTCTAGACAACTTACTTGCAGAGTCCAAAAAGAAGGTTTTTTTTTTCCAGAGAGTAAATTATGATTCATGGTCATTAATTAATTTGAGATCCTTAGATAATGCATGCTAAACTATATAATGCATTTACGAGGTTGCCACCCCTTGAATTTAAAATACACTCTTATCCATGGACAGCATTTGGGGGTGAGGTATAAGAAAGGATCCAAAGACTATATCTTTGACACTAGTGACTTCTCACCAGCCCAGGAGTAATACAATAACACAACATAAGAAAAATACAAAATATCATAAAAGCTTTTGTAAATTCCACACATATGACAAATAGTACATATTTTTGTGCAAACTATAATGTATTTTACGATATTGATGCAGTATAATGTTTAGGTTTGATATGATAGAGCTACAATATTATGTTTTCATGATTAGCATAGGGGAAACTATAAACACAGTTAGGAAGCAATGCCTTATTTATATTTTGTCTTGATGAAAATGAATTGGAGCACCTTCCTTATGAGGAGAGGCTGCAGCGTTTGGGACTCTTTTGTTTGGAGAGGAGACGTCTGAGGGGGGATATGATTGAAGTCTATAAAATTATGCATGGGGTGGAAAATGTTGACAGAGAGAAATTTGTCTCTCTTTCTCACAATACTAAAACCAGGGGACATACATTGAAAATGCTGGGGGGAAGAATTAGGACTAATAAAAGGAAACATTTCTTCACACAACGCATGATTGGTGTTTGGTATATGCTGCCACAGGAGGTGGTGATGGCCACTAACCTGGATAGCTTTAAAAAGGGCTTGGACAGATTTATGGAGGAGAAGTTGATCTATGGCTACCAATCTTGATCCTCCTTGATTTGAGATTGCAGATGCCTTAGCAAACCAAGTGCTTGGGAGCAGTAGCAGCAGCAGGCCATTGCTTTCACATCCTGCATGTGAGCTCCCAAAGGCACCTGGTGGGCCACTGCAAGTAGCAGAGAGCTGGACTAGATGGACTCTGGTCTCAACAGGCTCTTTCTTATGTTCTTAATTTGATTGGATGACATTTACCTCAGGAATTGGGAGCCATGGGTTTCCTTTAATATTTGGAGTATCTTGGACCTATTATAATCACAAACCAATGACATGCCTACTGCAAATGTCCATTTCTTTCGACGTACTATCCAAGTGGTAATTATGTCAATCAAGGGTATATTGGCATCTTAAAAATCCAGTATTGAACTGATATTTTTTAAAAAGTTATTTAAAAAGGGAGGCGGGAGTGCTAGGTGATAGCTATACAGAAAGCCACTACATGTTTTGCTATAAAAGCTTCATCAGAGCTATCTAGAGAGTTCACTTTGTACTGAACCTTTCCACAGAATGTATATAAATCTTTGTATAATAATAAAGCTCTTACCCCCCCCTTTTTTTGTTTGCTGCAAATTACCTGGTGTAACCCTATTTTTCTTTCTCAAAATTAATTGAGCATCAGGTGGCAGTCCTGAGCAGAGTGTAATTCTAGACAAGATGTTTGATACCCCAGCTGAGATTCAGCTGCTTATGGGACAGTTAATACAAATAACCACTAGGTGGCAGCATTCATAAATTTACACATTGTTCCTATAGCCAAACTGCTATACATGAAAAATTTAGTGGGGATCTAGAAGTGGGCTACTTATTGATTACAGCTGACAATTCTGCACTGGAAAATTCCTGGAGCTTTGGGGGTAGTACCTTGGAAGAGCTGAGCTTGGTAAGAAGGAAGAAGTAAAAGATGGTTTTTATACCCTGGCTTTCTCTACCTTTAACAAGTCTCAAGGCAGCTTAGAGTCACATTTGCTTCCCCTCCTCACAAAAAACATCTTGTAGTATAGATGGGGCAGAGAGAATTTTGAGAGAGTTGTGACTAGCTCAAAGTCACCTGTTGGGATTTTGCAAGTGTCTGTCACAACCCAGTTATAAGAGTTTGTATGTATAAGCTGCTGTATGTATGTATAAGGTTGCTGAATTTACTGTTTATGACCTCGTCTATTGATTAGCTATTGGTCAGTCAGATAGCCATTGCTTACATGTTAGTGATTACATACACCTGAAGTTATAAAGTTAACTCTGGGGTACTGTGTGGTTTCTGAGCTATATGGCTGTGTTCTAGCAGCATTATTTCCTGACGTTTCGCCTGCATCTGTGGCTGGCATCTTCAGAGGATCTGAAGATGCCAGCCACAGATTTCAGCCGTGAAAGCCTTCAACAATACAAAGGCCGTTTCTGCACAGCGTCGATGGGGATTGGGTCGGCGCATTCCGCGCAGACCCAACCCCCCTGGGACCGTTCGCACGAACGGTCCCAGAAACAGCCGGGCAGACTGCGCCGCGGAGTGCTGTCACCCGGCCGACCCAGCGTGTCCCTGGCCCTCCGGCGCGTCGCCGAGGCCTGGAGACACGCCCCCCCGCCCCCCCAGAGACAAGGTAAGTGAAGGGTGGGAGTGGGGGAAGGGCACCTTCGAGCGCTCCAAGCTGGCGTTTCCAAACAACCTCGCTTGCCAAGCGAGGTTGGGAAATGCCGGCTTCACGCTGGTCGGGCGGCGTGAGGGCGGCGTGGCTGCACAGCAGCTGCGCCCCCTGTGCGAATGGGTCCCTGGGGACAACGTTTTTGCCGTCCCCAGGGCGCCATAAACCGCCCGTGCAGAAAGGGCCATAGTTAACTCTATTTCTTTGTTTGAACAGACACAACAGATTATAATATGCTGTCCTACACCACTAACCACAATGGGTCTCTTCAGAAACTTCTTCTGCCCCTCCAAAAAGAATCAGTGTTAGGATAGGTTGGCACCTCATTCAGTCAGAAAGGAAAAGATGCAACTGTACTTTTTACCAGCCACAGTCCAGCCAGAGGGGAAGCATATAGTCAGATGAATGGATTGAGTACTTAGAGAGTGCATCTCAGCATCAGGCATTTAAAAGAGGAACCATGTGGGAAGAGAATAAATGAGGCAGTGTGGCTCAAGTCAGTTGTAAGAATGAAGGAGGAGAAGGGAGAACTCTCTGCCTACAGCCTCTAAGCAACCTGGTAATTAGTACATTCTAGTTCGGCACTGCTAGTTGTTCAGATGTCCCTTTCTTAGCTAAATCCAACAGGGAAAGATGGAATTGTGGAAATTTCGTGGGTTAAATGTCATCAGACTAGAGATTTGCACCTTAAAAATGATATTTTTCAGATTCAATTTTTGGGAAGAGCATACATGCCAATTTTCAGGGGTATTCAGGCCCCCTGCTACTATTCTGGGATTAGGGTTTGGTGTTCTTCTTGCCATTCCAGATTTTTTTTAAAAAGTCCAGGTACACCACTTTATAGCCAATCCCTTCATGTCTCTCCCACGAACTGAAACAAAACTGACTGAGATGTGGGAAAATTTCACAATCAAATGGGAGGAATGTATCAAAGTGACACCAATACGTAGTGAAGTCACTCATCATATCAACATATTCAGTGTTTTGTGTTTCATTTTAAGCAATAAAAAATACAGGGATACACAAAAAAGGGGGGGGAGTACAAGGTCACCTGCTAATTAATTAATTAATTACATTTTTAGACCGCCTTCCCCCGAAGGGCTCAAATTCATTACTGAATTAGGAATATAATACAATTAAACTATGCGAAAATCATCTGGGTATGTGCTTCAATAAGTTTAATATAACCAGGAAACTAAGTGCCATGAAACTAGTTCATTAGTTTCCTCTGCATTTGTCTTTGCAGTTTTGTATGTTGAAAGAATTTTGTACTTCATTATCTGGATGATTGTTACAAAGATCATATAAGGCAAAAAAAAGTGGTATGATACCCTTTTTGCAGACTGAAATAGACTTGCCTTAACTTGTGACTAAAGTCAATTTTTGAACAAGGGACTTTTAAGAATATGCTCTTAGAAATACTTTGCAAATTGACTAATATTACTTTCACAGAGGTCAGTGGTAGGATTGATATCTATTTCAGAAACAGAATGGAAGCATTTTTTTCATAATGTCTTAAATCATTTGTGTCCAGATGTGCACAAGGAGTGGATTCAGGACCCATGGAAATGTCCAGATTAAAATTCCAAGGTTGTATGTATATAGCTTTTGCATTTGTAAAGTTACTGGCTGATTCTGCATGGGCCAAAAACAGCGGTGTGAAAATGCTGTAAAATGGTTTAAAACGGTGTAAAAAGGTTTACACTGTTTTCACACCATTTTCACATCGCTGTTTTTGGACCATGCGGAATCAGCCACTGTCTCAATATATGTGTGTGCAAAAGACAAGTGAGTATTTCATTAGCTAAGTGGACTTTTGAAATCTACACTGTACATACAGAAGTGGAAACATTTCTGGGGATTTTCATTTGGGACCATTTGCTTCCCATTCATTAATTCAAGTGCATTATCATTAGGCCAAGTCCATAACTGCTGGTTTAGGAAATCTGCAATTCATTTTATTTGTCCCAAGGGATGTTTTACATATTATAGTAAAGTTGAAAAACAGGTGGGTAGCTTCATTCCACTGTGTACAATGTTGTAAATGTCAGATTTTAAAAAATTGGGACTATTGTATTTTCTGATGTCAGAAACCACAAGGCTTTGCTGGTCTGCAGTGTCATGAGTTTTGAAGACAGTGATGTCATGAAGTCTCTTTTGCCAAAGAGCCTTTGTCCTTTATTTTCTCTCTCCTCACCCTAATTATTATGATATTTTATGTTATTCATTTATATTGGTGATGGTTGGAAGATTTTGTGAACTATTTTGAGTGTAAGCTGTTCCGGTTTCCTGTGAATAACAAAGGGCCAATACAGCATTGGGGAGATGGCCTTCCATAACTGTACTCTCAATTGCTGGCAGAGATAAAGACTGCAGGTGCGGAAAGTATCTGGCTGGGTGGAGGCCTGGTCATCAATTTGCTTGGTGGAGGCCCTTTGCTGAGTGGAGACCCGGTCATCAATTTGTCATTCCAATGGAAGGGAATGACATTGGAAGGGAATGACATGGCTGGAGAAGACATTAATTTGGTCTAGTCATAGGGAAGGGGGCATTCAGACAGTAATGCCATCAGCAACTTCATCTAGATTGGGCAAGGGATATGATTGGTCTAGGAGTCTCATCCCACATGGGATTTCTTGATAAAAGTAGAGGTTCTGCCTTCCTGTAGCATCTCTGTGAGGCCTTACACCAGAATCCAAAGTTACCAGGATTCTCTTGATATTGATATTAATCCAAATTGGCTATTATTTCTGGCAGTGCTTGGGAGAAATGTAAAGGAATGAGTGGAGAGTAATAAAATATTATTCACAGCAGTAATAAAACATTTTGAAAGCATTTTAATTCGTATGACACTTAAAATACTTTTAAGTTTTATGACAGTTGTTAAACATTTTGAAAGCATTTTGAAAATGTTGTCAAATTTTTTTATCTCTGCTGTGTGCTGTGCCCATTGCTGCCCATTGCTGTGTTCAGATTTGTGAGTTGAGACATGTTCTATAATGTGATGGTGGCTTTGAGATGACCTGGTGCAAAAAATCGTTCTTTGGTTGTAGTGGGTGAGAGTGGCCTTTGGTCATGGTGGGGGAGGGTGGCTGCTCATATGGGGTGGGGGGGGGCGCAAAACTCAGATTTTGCCCTGGGCTCCATTGTCCCTAGCTATGCCTCTGCATGCACACACACGCGTGGGGGGGGGTATTACTCATCTTTGGGAAAGATATGTTGAAAAGGAAGGTGCAGTGAGTCTTCTAGTTCAGTCAGTACTCAAAGAGGAAAAGGATTCTTCTGAGAGTTAACCTCCTGCATTTGCCACCAGTGCCTGCCTCCAATACCAAAAGCAGTTATCAAATAGGGAATAGGCAAGGCTGGTGGACTGCTTTGTGCCAGGGTTTGTTAAAATTGAGTCATAGGCCACTGATATACTAAAAAGCAATTGGATCCTAAACTATATTCATTTAAATAAATATATAATTTAATGTATTTGAGGATCTAAATATTCACTAAGTTCTTTGATTAATTTGTCATACCTTATACAACATATAGACCAACAATTACCTACTGTGGTATAGAAAGTGTTTGCAAAAGTTACTATGAATAAGAGAATCAAATTGATGGCAGTCCTTGGAGACAGGAATGTAATTATGACTGTCAAAGCTGTATTCGCCTTACTGTCAATCATTGTGATGGAGCAGTACTTGGCCCTTGAGGGTTCTTGCAATGCAAAATGTCTTATAGATTGGCCAAAAATCATCTGGAGGTTGCACCTGTCATTTCATGACCTTACAGGATAGATGAGTAGCTACACAGGAATATGGCAATTTTAAATTTGGTATCATTACCCCAATTTTTTGGAAATTAAGAAAGTTGTCCAAAAAAAAACTGACTATTCCAGTTTTGGGATAAAACAGAATTTTTGTAAACTTGAAGTGTGGCCAAACAGTAATTTGGTAGTCTGTAGTTGTTGCAGTGGCTCTCGGACATGATTGATTTTTATACTGTGAAATGACAACATGGCAGATAACGTATAGATCATATGTATGCATATGGCAGTCTATGACTAATTTGTTCCTAAGTAGTCCAAGTACAGTTCAGTTGGGCTTTAGATTGCATTGCATTACATTTTGAATGACTGATGTGGCTGGCCTTACAGGCTGATAGGTATTTTCATTGTATGGGCCATGCTTTTATCAACACCAGGAGTAGCTATCTATGCATGAATAAAGATGAAATCTTAAAGTTTTGGAATGTGAATTTGGAATTTGAATCTTGATGCTGGAGTTCTCATGATCAAATCTCCCAATTACTATTTTATATTCCTGATATTTTAAACCATAAATAAATAATAATACAGTCATGCATCAAATTTGGTAAATCTAAGAAACTGAAATATTGAATTAGCATTGTAGTCAGCTAATCTAACAGATCTAGAGATTTCATATTGCTATTAGCAATCTTTGTTAAGAAAATGCAATAGGTGAATGCTCAAAAGTATACATGGAAAAGTAGTGGTGGACCTCTTTGGGTCACTGAGTTTTAGAACTAGAGTTTCATCACTTACAACATCTTTCCTCACTAAAAAGAAAGGCTACATAAGGGCACCAAAGAAGACATGAAGCAAAAAAAGTCCAAACAAACATGAAACGAAAAAGGCTTCTCTTATGGGCCCCTTCCGCACACGCAAAATAATGCGTTTTCAAACCACTTTCACAACTGTTTGCAAGTGGATTTTGCCATTCCACACAGCTTCAAAGAGCTCTAAAAGCAGTTTGAAAGTCCATTATTCTGCATGTGCGGAATGAGCCATGGAGAGATGAAGGGAAGGACAGCCTATTTCTTTGATTGTATGTTGTTTTATAGGATGCTGACAGTCAATGGAAATGGTGTGCTAGTATAGAACTGTGGTAGTACTGGGTTGGCACTACTACTACATAATGGAGGAATTTCCTGGTGAAGATTGAAAATAGCAAGGGATTTCTTTAAAAGAAAGCTACCATATGCTGGCAAGCTGCTAAAAGCTAAATTTGGATCAGGAATGAATGAACTACTGTTGTGGTTTATTCCTATCAATGCATGTTGTTTAAGTGAATTATAGTAACCACAGAAAATAGTGAATGCAGCTGATGGCAACCACAGCGAGTCAGCTGAAGTTAAATCCTACGAAGACGGAAGTCCTGTGGCTGGGTCAGGGGGAGTGTTCAGTGTCCTGCCTATTCTGCATGGTGACGCTTTATGGTTAACCTCATCTTCCAAAAGCCTAGGGATGATTCTGGATCCAGCATTATCACTGGAGGCCCAGGTCACCTGAACAGCTCAGATGGCTTTTTACCATCTCTGGCAGGCACGACAATTGGCCCCGTACATCTCCTGTCCTGATCTAGTCACTGTAATTTAGGCAATGGTCACCTCCAGGTTAGGCTACTGAGATCAGATAGTTTATTTACGGTCATTGACCAGCAAGATCCAAAGAATTAAAATCATAAAAGACTACCGTATCTCACTCTACGCAGGCTTGCCTTTAGCCATGATCCGGAAACTGAGGCCCTTTCTGCACGGGTGGTAAAGAGTGCCCCAGGAACGCTAAAAACAGCGTCCCTGGGGAGGGATTCGCATGGCCGCTGCCGATACATTGATTTTGAAAATAACAGGAAAAGGACCAATGTATTTGTGTTCTGATTTCTGATACTTATGAATGTTCCTAAGATTCTTAGTGCAGAGGAAAACCATATCTCCCACATCCAAGGAGAGCAGGCGGTGATGCTTGTCAATCTGTTTCTTGTGAGCATCTTTAGCTTTCTGCAGTTCTCTGAGAATGAGATCCCAGCCATCTACAATCTGCTGGATCCATTCCTGTAATTCCGGAGGATCAACAGTAGATTGACCCAGAAAAGGTAGGGGCTTGCCCAATTGTCTCGAGACTGCTTCAAAGGGGTTTTTCCCAGTGCTGCTGTGAACTGCATTATTGTAAGCATATTCAGCATATGGCAAAAAATCTACCCAATTATCCTGATTATCATATTGTAGCTGTAGCTTCTGAGATATTGTTCTAGTGTCTGATTGGTCCATTCAGACTGGCCGTTTGTTTCCACATGATAAGCTGAAGATAAAGCTTGCTCCACCCCCAAGAGTTGTAAGAATTCCTTCCAGGATTTCAAAATGAATTGGCTACCCCGATCAGAAATAATTTTGTCTGGGGTTGAATGCAAACGACAGATATGCTGCATAAACATCTTGGTCAATTTGGAAGCACTGGGGATGGAGGCACAAGGAATAGAGTGGGCTTGTTTAGAGAATAAATCTACTACCATCCAAATCACAGTTTTGCCACAACGAGCAGGCAAGTCAGTGATAAAGTCCATCAATATAACTTTCCAAGGTCGTCTGGGGGCTGGTATTGGTTGCAGAAGCCCTTGGGGCTTCCCAGGATTTCCTTTTGCCATGGCACAAGCAAGACAGCCCCTAACATAAGCGTCTATATCCTTGCACATGGTGCACCACTAAAATTGTTGTCTGAGGAGGTATAAAGTTTTAACAAAACCAAAGTGTCCTGCCACTTTGGAATCATGCCCCTGTTGGATAATAATTCTGCGAAGTGAGGGCAGTACAAAAAGCAGATCTCCCTTCCACCACATTCCATCATGTAACTCCAACTGAGGGCCTCCCTCTTCTGGAGGGAATTGCTCCTTACCAGCCTCCAGGAAAGAGGAGAGGAGGCTTGCGGAAGGTTGGACTATGGAAGTCGACGTCAGAGCATCAGACAGGTGGGTCTGCGAACGGGTGGTTACTTGAAAGCCCAGCTGGGAGGAGGAAAGTATGGTTGGGGGTGGGTTGTATTTCCACACCCTCCAATACTGGGAGGTGAGAAAGTGCATCTGCCAACGGATTGGATTTGCTTGGGAAAAAGTGAATGGTGAAATTGAATCAAGAAAAGAAGTCTGCCCAATGGAGCTGCTTTGCTGAGAGTTTACCAGGAGTGCTAAGCAAGGCTAGGTTTTTATGATCTGTCCATACCGACATTGAAATATTGAGATTCATATCCTATTTTAACTGCACAACATTTATTTAGAAAAATGAAATCATATACCTGGTAAATAAGGTCTCAGAAATCTTATATTTCCTATAATATCAAAATTCTTAACCACATTATGAAGGAGAAGTCTTTATTTATGATCAATGACCAAATATAATACAAATCTCCAATATAGCAAAAATATCTACAACAAAACAGGAAATGCAGATCTCTCTCCAGTACTCCAGCACTATCCATATGTATATCATCATACGCTGTAAACGCACAAAAATATGAAACAAAACAAAAATAGCTAATTGGGATGCCATATTCAGTTCATTTTTTCTTTTTGATAATGAATAAACAGAATTTTGCTACCTGTTTAGCAATATTCTCCTTATGAAAAAATGTATATTGTAGTGTCAAAGGCTTTCACGACTGGAATCACTAGGACATTGTGGGCTTTCCAGGCTGTATTGCTGTGTTCCAATAGTATTTTCTCCTGATGTTTCGCCTGTATCTGTGGCCGGCATCCTCTGAAGATGTCAGCCACAAATGCAGGAGAAAAGTCAGGAGAAAATACTACTGGAACACAGCCACAACATCCTAATGTATATTGTGTTTATTTCTGTTATGGATTCAGTTCTCTAGAGGTGTACACTGAAATAGCTGTCTCTGAATGTTGCATGTTTCACAAATTTCAGAGTTTGACAAAGCATTTTGAAGGCTTACTTTGAAGGCTCTGGGGAAACAGAGATCCTCCACCAGATGTTTCAGTACTAGTCTTTAAGATAAGGACAGCACTTTGCAAAGTAATGTCATCTAGTACATAGTATAATACTGTAGCTGTGTAATTATTGATTTCTCATTAGTGGTGGGATTTTGCAGTCCCATGATGTGAACTCCAAAAACTTTGTGCAATTTATGGCTGTGACTTGCTTCTGGGGAGAGAAAGACAGATGAAAGGGAAGTCAAGTGCTGATAATTGGCCATTTCTGCACAGCACAAATAAAACATCAGGAGGAGGGGGATTTTTTTGGGAAAGAATACACAGTTTTTCCGCAACACGACTTCAGTACGTTTTTTTTCTGCTCAACCTGGGGTTTTCAGAAAACGCTAAATTACTAATCTTTCCCCCCCAAGATGGGATTTCCCAAGAACAAAAAGTATTTTATTTTTGTATTGTCGAAGGTTTTATTTTTTCATCCTAAATTTAAAGTTCTCACTTTTGATTTCTCTGCAACATATCCTTTTTCTGTCTGCTAGAAAATCATTATTTAGCAATAAAACCAAAATGCCTAAATTATACTGGCATTATAAAGACGTCATACATCTATATAATTAATAAAAGGATATTGTTAATTTTAATTAACAGTTGTAAGCAATTAAAGCTCCTTGGAAGAAAAAAACCTTAAATGCCTCAATTTACTTGTTCTCCCCATTCGTTTGTTTTTACGTATAGATTATAAAGATTATTGGGTGTGTGTCTCATAATTCATGAATGAGAAAATGATGCTCTCAGTGCTGTTTCATTTTTAATATGAAAATCGAGTGCTTGGAATTATTTTTGTACTGACCCTCTGCCCCCAAACATGGTTTTAAGAAGAATTTATATATGGAGGATGATGGGGAAAAGAATAGAGGTAAATTTCTATAAGTGCTTAGTTTTTTTAACACCTTTTTTGCTTACCCAAATTTATTGTATAGGTGTTGTGAAGCAATGAAGCATATTGTTGTTTATATTTTGTATAATCAAGTCTATGAAAGACAATCCTGTAATTCTGCATAACAGTGGATATTCCAGTGTAAATAGCTACTACCATTTACCAATGTAAATGGTATATCATGCATAATCAAAATAGCAGCTTCATGGATGCCAACATTAGCATTCTGGTTATTTCAAAGTTTTATATAACTAGCAGCAAAGTCCATTGCAGGGGAGATGCAATGGGACCTAGCAAAGGGTCAAAGAAGAAGTATTTCCCCCTGTAATGGGTTTTATTGGGGCTGCAGCATCCCCTGACACCCTGGTCCTGGCACGACGCTGACCTGGTTCTGGGTCTGTGGCTTGGAAGTGGGAGAGGCTGGAGAGGAGTCGGTTGGGGTAGGTTGGAAGATTAGTATAGGGGTGGCTTGGGATGGCAGGAGGGTTGCAATGGGAGGCTTGGGGTGTTGGAAGGCTTGGAAGGTATGGCTAGGGTGGGGGAGGATTGGAAGGTGAGTATTATGGTGGGGAAAGGTAGAAAGGTGAGTATTAGGATGGGGAAAGGAGTGAGTATTAGGTTGGGGAGAGGATGGCAAGGGTTAGGTGGGGAACGGTTGGAAGGTGTGGCTAGAGGTGGGGGAAGATTGGAAGGTGAGTATTAGGATGGGGAGAATGGCGAGGTGTGGCTCGGGGTGGTGAGAAGGTGGAAAGGTGAGGTTTGGGTGGTGGGAGGGTTAGCAGGTATGGCTAGGGGTTGGGGAGGGGTGGAAGGAGAGCATTGAGAGGTTGGTAAGTGAGAATTAGGGTGGGGGAGGGTGGCAAGGGGTGGCAGGTGGCAAGGGGTGGGTATGGGTGGGGGTTGCTAGGGGTGTGTGTGGCAAGGGGCAGCTAGGGGTGGGGAGAGTGGCAAGAGGTGGCTAGGGATGGTTGGGTGTGACAAAGGGTGGCTAGGTGTAGGGAAGGGTGGCAAGAGGTGGTTTGCACTGAGGAAGGGTGGACTTTTGGGGGTGGGCCTGGCCTGACTGAGGGAGTTGGTGGGGGGTGGAAAGGGTTTGCCAGGCCATGGAGAGCCCAGCTTGACTGTTGGGGAGCGGTTGGGGGTGACAAGGAAGGAGTTTGGTGGGGAGGCTGAAAGGCTTTCCTGGGGTACGAAGCAGCTGCTCTGCACCTGACAATGGCTAATGGGCATGCAGGATGCACAGGGCATGGGGTCCTGTGTGTCCTGCACAGTAATTGGATAAGGGTTCATGGTCATACATTCAAACCCTTAGCCAATTATGTGTTGTAAGACATATAGTCACCAACAGTCAAACAATGGTGGATTCTACACAGCATATGGATAACAGTTTTTTTCCTGTTCACATGTGTGCCCGTCACCAATTCAGGCAGCGATTGGAGCCCATGAAAACAATCCAGGTTGCTTTCATCCCTTCTGTCCTCTCTTACAGGATTTCTTAGCATTCTACATATACATTCCTAAGTCCCCAGAAGTCTCTTCTGGCTGTGTCCGTATCACAAAGTGTTTAAAGTGGTGCTCTATTAGACATTACATTGCTGTAATAGCATAGGTTGCCATTACTGTTTTAACAAACATATGTAAGGAAGCTTCAGCATGACTGGCTTCATGGAAGCCAAAATCCGAGATGCCACTGAGTTGAATTTAAGACATAATTCAATAGCATCTCTAATTTTGGCATCCATGAAGCTGCTATTTTGATTTTGCATTATATACTATTTACAATGTAATAGCTATTTATATTGGAATACCCACTGTTATTCAGCATTACAGGATTGTCTTTCATACACTTGATTATACAAAACATAAACAATATCACGCTTCACTGCTTCACAACACCTATATAATAAGTTTGGGTAAGCAAAAAATGTGTTCAACAAACTAAGCACAGATAGAAATTTACCTCTATTCTTTTCCCCTCCATCCTTCAAGTATGAATTCTTCTTAAAAGCATGTTTGGGGGCAGAGGGTCAGTACAAAAATAATTCCAAGCACTCGATTTTCATATTAAAAATAAAAGAGCGCAGAGAGCATCATTCTCTAATTCATTAATGTAGATATACAGACACCCCCCCCCCCGATCTATATAATCTATAAGTAAAGGCAAAAGGATAAGGAGTACAAGTAAGTAACAATTCTTACTTGTGGCATTTAAGGGGTTTTTTTCTTCTTCCAAGAAGCTTTAGTTGCCTTACAACTGTTAATTAAAATTAACAATATCCTTTTATTAATTCTATAAGTGTGTGAAGTCTTTACAATGCCAGTATAATTTAGGCATTTTGGTTTTATTGCTAAATAATGATTTTGTAGATCAGATAGCTGACAGAAAGAGCAGATCTAATTTCTCCAGCAAAACAAGGCCAGTCTCATTAAGCAGCAGACCAGTTAAAGCCACCAGTTTCAGAGAAGCTCATTGATCATGGGGGCATTTATTGGGGCCTGTATATTACTAACGTTATTACTTATTCAGACTTGAAAGCTCTCCCCTCTGAGCAAAGATAAGGTTTCCTTTTGTTTTCACTCAGAAATTCAGCAGCTGGGAGGCAGATATGAAAACACCAAGACCAAGTGGATGGCAGCAAATCTGATAATGAAATTGGGGTGTGATTTGGTACCAATCATCACAGTATATTTGAGACATAATTCTAAAGTTAATCTGAATATTATCAGGGGAATCTTTAATTATAATCATTCAGAGTGTAAAATCTCAGGGCACTGTGTCATGGTCTGATTATTTGAGTAGAAAAATATGGTTGGATTCAGAGTGGTGTCACATGTCATTTTAAATGAGGAGTCATCTCAACGTGAACTAGGCTTCCTGCTGTTTCTAGAGTCTTTTTCAAATGTTATGTTTGGGGATATACAGCTGTGCATGTGGGGAGTGTACACTACCAGCCACTCTTTCAATATGTGCTATCACCATTTCATTAGAAATGGGCTCTGCATATATTTCCTGCTTTAAGGCATGCTGTGCCAAATCATATTTGAAAAGTCTAAAAGGATGCATGCATGTTGGGAGAATGACAGTTATTGCAGTCTCCAAGTACGCACAATTAGATATCTTCCAGATGTAGTGCCTGAAAAGGTATTAGATGGTGAATGAGAACAGTTTCATTTTTCATATGCCACTGAAAGCCCTGACCTGGATGGTCCAGGTTAGCCTGATCTTATCTGATCTCAGAAGGTGAGTAGGGTTTGCCTTGAAAGGGAGACCACCAAGGAATACAAAGATTACTGTTCAGAGGAAGACATTGGTAAACCATCTTGGTTAGTCTCTTGCTTTGAAAACCCTACTACATAAGTCAACTTGGCAGCACTTTACTCAAATGGTATTAAAAGACTAGCAAAATCAGAAAAGGGCACAAATATGCAATGATCAGTCACTATCTGAATGAAGAAGAAAAAGAAGAAGAATAGTTGGATTTATATCCCCCCTTTCTCTCCTATAGGAGACTCAAAGGGGCTTACAATCTCCTTGCCCTTCCCCCCTCACAACAAACACCCTGTGAGGTAGGTGGGGCTGAGAGAGCTCTGGAAAGCTGTGATTAGCCCAAGTCACCCAGCTGAATTCCCCAGATAAGCCTCCACAACTCAAGCGACAGAGCTGGGAATCAAACCCGGTTCCTCCAGACTAGAGTATACCAACTTTTAACCACTATGTCACTGCTGCTCCCCCTGGTGGAGTCTACAAATCACTTCAAAAACAAAGAGATTTGCATGGAACACAAATACTGGACTGTGAATAAAGTTGCCCACTTCCAGGTGTGGCTTGGAGACTTACAACTGATCTCCAGCCTCAAATTACTCCTAATTTTCTTGCCAATTGATCTACAAACATTGGAATCAGTTTGAGCCCAGTTCTTCTGCGTGTCTGTCCTCTGTTTGCATTTTCACAGTGGAATCAGTTTATTTTTTTCTGCACATACCTAAAACATTGAGGATTTTCAAGGAATGTAATTATCAATGGCATCACAGAAGCCCCCCCCCCCATTTTTTGTGCATATTTATATTGACATGTCAGCATCTTGACTGCAGTAAAAAACAACAGAGCCTTTTCCCTTATATCTCTGGAAGAGAAGACAGTAGAGACTTAGTCTTTTTTTTTTTTAAAAAAAGCTGAGAATTCAGCTTAAACAATCATTACACCACTATATCACTATTTTAGGGTTTTTTAAAATCAGAAACTAAACGACTTGTCTTTGAGGCAGTTGGGGGGGGAGACACTGCAAAAGTGTGGAAATGGCCAGGTCCCCCCCCCCCCGGAAAAACAGACAGAAACTTCATGCACCAGGAAAAGTCTAACTCCAAATCTGCTTCCAGAGAAAGTTCATGGCAAAAGTAGCATCAAAAGAACTGAGGGAGAAACCCCAACCTGAAATGTAAAGGCAGAAAAATGCACGTGGAAATCAAGATAAACTGAAGCAGTATGGGGTCAAAACCAACTTCCCCTCCAAAATAAATGCAGAAAAGCCCTAACAGAGACCCCCCATAAAATGCACACCTCAAGTTGAGAAAAGTCTAAAAGGATACACACATTTTTAATAAGCCAAGTGAAGCCACAGAAGACAAAAAGATTTCATTCAGAAAGTGGAAGATGCTCCCAAATGAGGTGAATAGAGAGAAGCAGAGGTTCTGGCAAAATAAATTGACTGTGAGGAACGGATTGCTAATAACAAAAAGAAAATCAATATGAATTTCTTCAAATATATTATGGGTAGAAAACTGCTCAGAGATGTAGTTGGACGATTAGATGACAAAGGAACAATTTATTTATTTATTTATTTATTTTTAAACTTATAGACCGCCCTCCCCCGGAGGGCTCAGGGTGGTCCACAACAACAACAAATAACAACAGATAATATAATGGCACAAGTAGTGCCAATACAATTTAAAACATAACATTTAAATCATGGTATAAAATTTCAGAATAGCAGACAGATGACGTCTAATGATTGAACTCCTCTAAAAAGGGACAGCAAGGTCCCAACTATTAAAAGAGAGGGAAGAAGGGGAAAGAGGGGAGCCTTCTCAGCAGCCGGCCTCCCCAAAGGCCTGGCGGAATAATTCAGTCTTACAGGCCCTACTGAACTCATGAAGGTCCCGCAGGGCCCTGGTGGAAGAGCATTCCACCAGGCAGGGGCCAGGGCCGTAAAGCCAGCCGCATCATGGAGTGGCCAGGGACTACCAGTAAATTAGCCTCTGCAGAGGCCGAGATGGGACATATGGAGCCAGACGGTTCCGCAGGTACGAGGGTCCCAGACCGCATAAGGCCTTGAAGGTTAACACCAATACCATGAAAATGATTCGGAACTCAACTGGGAGCCAGTGCAAGCGGCGCAGCACAGGTAAGATATGGTCTCTAATGGCACCTCCTGTAAGCAGACGAGCCGCTGTATGCTGGACCAGTTTCAATTTCCGAATCAGGCACAAGGAAAGGCCCGCATTGAGCGAGTTGCAATAGTCTATGGAGGTGACTGTTACATGAATCACAGTGACTAGGTGCGTCTGGGAGAGGAAGGGGGCCAGTCGCCGGGCCTGACGAAGGTCGTAAAATGCAACCCGGGTTACATGGGCCACCTGGGTCTCCATCGAAAGAGGCGAATCCAGGTGGACCCCCAGGCTGCGAACGGAAGGAGTCAGTGCCAATAAGGCCCCTTCCCTCACCGGCAGCTGGAAATCCCCCGCCCCCCCCAGCCCAGCCAAAGGATCTCCGTCTTTGCTGGATTCAGCTTTAGCCTGCTCTGTTTCAACCAACCAGCTACTGCCTACAAACAATGCTGTAGAGCTGCAGGGGCGGTGGCTGCTCCCCCCTCCATCGACAGAATGAGCTGGGTGTCATCAGCATATTGATGGCACACCAGTCCAAAGCTCCATACCAGCTGAGCAAGGGGTCGCATATAGATATTAAATAACAGTGGGGACAACAGCACCCCCTGAGGCACACCGAAAATAAGAGGGCACCTCTGGGAGGCTTGGTCCCCGCACCACAATTGCTGACTCCGGTCCCGGAGAAATGAGGCAATCCATTGAAGGACAGTGCCCTGCACCCCGGAAGCGGCCAGGCGGTGGGTCAAAAGATCGTGGTCGACCACATCAAACGCTGTGGTGAGATCTAGTAATACCAGCAGCGCCGATCCGCCTCGGTCAAGCTGTATACGGAACATGTCTGTGACGGTGACGAGAACAGTCTACGTCCCATGCCCAGCACGGAAGCCGGACTGGAAGGGATCGAAAGCCAATGAGTCCTCCAGAAACCCCTGGAGCTGCTCCAACACCACTCTCTCAATTACCTTCCCCAGAAACGAAAGATTCAAAACGGGGTGGTAATTGGCCGGATCACCTGGTTCTATCGGCGGTCTTTTTAAGAGTGGGCGGACCACTGCCTCCTTCAACCCACCTGGAAAAAGTCCTTGCTCAAGGGAGCTATTGATGATATTCAACAGGTGGGGTCGCAACTCCGCCTGGCATGCTTTAATAAGCCAGGAGGGGCACGGATCCAGAGGACAGGTAGTAGGTCTAACAGCAGCCAGGGCCCTGCTAACATCGGTTTCGCAGACCAGGGGAAACTGGGTCAAAGACCAACCAGAGGACAGCAAGGGAGCCTCCAGTTCACTAATTGTCTCTAAGGTGGCAGGGAGGTCCTGGCGGAGCGATGCGATTTTATCTGCGAAGTAGCTCATAAATGCCTCACAGCCAATTGATCATTTTTAGAACCCTCAGATAACAAGGTCAAGGACCGAATAATATGAAATAATTGTGTTGGGCAGGAGCTAGCAGATGCAAGAGAGGAGGAGAAGAATACCCTCTTTGCCTCCTTCGTTGCTATCTCATAGGCCTTCATAAACGTCTTATAGGATGTTCGCGCCGCCTTGCCACGAAACTTCCTCCACACTCACTCCAAGAGCCATCCTAAAAGGTGCACCCGTTTCATATGGTAGCTCGCTTGGTATACCAAGCGAGCCGAAAGCGAGATCGGGCTCCAGGCGTAGAGGGCGTCGAGGGAAACAACTGACCTCCAATGGCACTGGGAGAAAGCGAGGCATTCCAGTCCGCTACCTGCTCATCGAGGGTGCTGATAGGTTCAGGATCCTGCAGAGCAATCAGGAATCCAATAGGATCCATAAGTCTCTGCGGGCAGGCATAAATCCGCCTGTCGCCTAGACAGGGGTGTTGCGGCATGTCCATTCGAACCTTCAGGGCATAATGGTCAGACCAGAGCACTCTATAAATAGAGGATATGACCACGTCGACACCTGACCCAAAGACCAAATCCAGTATGTGGCCAGCCTCATGGGTGGGGCCAGAATTTACCAAAGAGAGGCCCAGTGTCACCATGGATGACACCAGGTCCACAGCCACTGTACATGAGGCAATGTCAACATGGACGCTGAAGTCCCACAAGACAAGAAGTCTGGGGAACTGCAACGCCCAGTCGGCCACCACCTCCAGAAGCTGTGGCAGGCTATCCCCTGGGGTGCTAGGCGATTGGTACACCAGAAGGACAGCCAACCTCTCAGCTGCCAACCACTCCAGGCCGACACACTCCAAACAGCCGATCTCCGGGACAGGGACAGCCCTAAAAGGGATGGAATCATGGATGAGCATTGCCACGCCGCCACCCCCGGCCCTGTGTTCGTGATCGGTGGAGACACGCGAAACCTGGTGCCGCGATCTTGCCTAAGGCGATGGTCTCACCGTCGCGCACCCAGGTTTTGGTGATACAGGCCAGGTCCATCTGCTGATCTCCGAGAAAATCTTTTAGGATGATGTGAAGATGGCAGAAGAACTGAACAAGTCCATTTTCACTGTGGAAAATATGGGGCAAATACCCACATGATTGCTGCTAATTTCAGAAAGAACTGTGGTGGTCAGGCAAGAAGTTCTAGAACTACTTGGCAAAAATAATTAAAGCTCCAAGTTGTATCAAATTTTAAATAATGGTCTAGAGGGAATACATGAAATCACATGCTTGTTAGCCTAACATCTTTCCCAGGTAAATTAATAGATTTTCAAAATTAAGACAGTATATATTATTAAAGGCACACAAATCATGTTGAGAGCAAATCAACATGGTTTCTGCAAAGGAAAGTCCTGCCTCACCAATCTTCTAGAATTATTTGAGAGGGTTAATAAACATGTGGATAAGGATGATCCAGTCAGTTTCATAAATTTGGACTTCCAAGAGCTTTTGACAAGGTACCTGGCCAAAGACTCACAAGAAAGCCTTTTTATTTACATTATTTATAGTCTCCCTTTCTCCTAGGGACTCAATGAGGATTACACCTAATGAGTTAGTCCAAATTTTTTAATATGAGAATTCAATAAATGATATATTAGGATTGTAAAAGTCTGGAACCAACCAGAAAGAACTGAAACTTAACATTAGTATTAACATGACACATTAACAGCCCAATCTGGAAGGACTTAGTGGGCAGGGACAGGAAGCCCCAAAACAACAACAAAAAATAATACTGCTAATTGTCTAGACCTGGGCAATAAAGGGTTAGGGATCAGCAGATGCTGAGCTGTCTTGAAGAATTGGGATGGAAGTGAACTAAGTGATGGAACATGATGCCTAGGTGATGGAACAACCTTCCTAATGCCGCAACCCTTTAATACAGTTCCTCATGTTGTGGTGACCCCCAACCATAAATTTACTTGTGTCTCGGTTCCTAAGACCATCGGAAATATGTGTTTTCTGATGATCTTAGGTGACCACTGTGAAAGGGTCGTTCGAGCCCCAAAGGGGTTGTGACCCACAGGTTGAGAACCGCTGACTTAGAGGAATCTGGCCACCTAGCCTTCTTCTCTCTGTCTCTCACTGGCCTCACTGCACAAGACAAGATCTCAGACTGAAGGATCTGTGGGCTGACACAATCTGTGTCTGACTACTCAAAACTGTCTCTCTCTCTACACAGTCTCAATTTTCCAACTCCTTTCTGACAGGCTTCTTCCTGCTTTTACAGCAGCCAGGTTTTATAGCAACCAGGTTGCACTCTGGTTGTTACTGTGCTCTTACTCTGGCTAACTGCACCTTTGAAAATTAATCCCAAAAGAGCCTAATCTGTCACACGCTCAATAAAGGAGGATAAAGAATGCACAGAGAAACTATTATGTCATTGACCCCATAAAAACTGGTGATCAAGGCTAATTCGAGGGCTTCTACAGTATCACCATCTAGTCTCTCTATGTCCAGACCAATATTGGACCCTTTAGTTTATCGTTGTAGTCTCTGTACTGTCCCATATGCTTGCTCAGGCCATCCATGGAGCATTTTAGTTAGGTTTTTAAGAGTTTCTAGTTACTAGGTGAGTACTCCCCTCCCCCCAGTCATAAGCCTGGGCTAGTTGCTCTCCCTGCCCAGGGTCACATGACCATGTGGGAGGAGCTCTTTTTGCAGCTGTATGGAGTGGTTGTACCTTCAAAGTACTGTAAGGTGAGCTTTCTGGTTAATCCTGGGAAGCTATTTTTGGATGACTTTACAGGTTAGAGTGTTTTAGTTTTACTTTGCTTTATAAGTTCACGTTAGTTCAAGTTGGTTGGCTTTTCATTTTTATTTGTTTTGGCGTTTAATCCTTTGAAAAACAATCTGTGCCACCTCATGTGGTGGAACAGGCCCTCTTTGCCCAAGAAAAAAAAGAAAAAAACACATACACACACCCCTACACATATGTATGATGACTTCCAGCTACCTCACTATGGATCCAAACATAAATATAACTTTGTGCTTATAATTAATATCTACATGTTTTTCACTTTTAGTCCTTATACAATTGCCTTAATCCAATACACTGTTTTCATTTAAGTCTCAAATCTTGCCATTGTTTCTCTGTTTCTTTATGTTTTCAGTAAGTAGTCCGCAAGGATTTCCAGCCTATGAGAAATTGTCCGTATTCTTGTCTCTTATAACCACCGTCAGCCTTGCCATCTCTGAATACTCTGAGACTTTTGAGATGTTGTTGGAGTTTATCATCCCTCCATTTGTATGGATATAAAATCCTTGCTGCAGTTGTCATATACATTAAAAAGTGTATTGATCAGGAATACTTTCATCAGCAATCCCAACAGAAATGCCTCAGGGTTTTTTTTAAAAATTGTTGTTTTCAAAATCTTTTGCATTTCTTTTAAAATTACATCTCAAAACAATTTTGCCTGTTTACGTGTCCCCCACATATGAAAAAAGAACCATCCTGTTGTTGACACTTCCAGCATTTGTTTGATATTCCTTTATACATTTTAGATATTTTTCGGGTGTTAAATACCATCTATATATCTTATAATAATTTTCTTTCAAGTTATAACAAGCTGTAAATTTCAAATCTTTTTCCCCACAATCTTTCTTATTATCCCATTTGTATGCTTAGTTCTCCCCATGTTTTTATCCCATTTTACCATCATTTATTTTACTCCCTCTTTCTCAGTATCCCACTTTAATAACATCTTGTACATTTTGGTAATCAATTTATCATCATTTATACATAGGTTACTTTCAAACTCTGTCATCTGGGTGGCAAAACATGTATTTTTGTTGTCGGCTTTAAATGTTTCTAATAATTGAAAGTAATGAAACCTATATCTTCTAATTCATCCAGTGGTTTAAGCTGCCGTTTCTCATTATGCTACATCAACAATTATTTGTCATTTCTCCTGCATATTCACTTCTTTCTTGAAAACGCTTCAGCTGGGGATAACCATAAGAGAGTTACACTTGCAGTAAATATTTTAAATCTCAACTATACCCAGAGCAGACTCCTTCTAAGGTCTTATATAATGATTTGAAAATGCTTTGTGCTTTATCATACAATAAGTAACCATGCCACCCAAATCTTCTATCAAGCCCTTCCAAGTCCATCAGTCTTGCATTCTTCAACATCACCCATTCTCTGATCCACACCAATACAGTTGCTTCAAAATACTATTTTAGATTTGTATCTTGTACATTTTTATATTTTATTCTTGGTTTCTTGCTTGATTGCTGACATCTGATTGCTGAAATCTAAAATTGCTGATATCTTTTCACCATTGTGTAAAACGTGTTATGGTATTAATTATTGGCAACACCTGGAAGAGAAATAACATTCTTGGAAGCACATTCATTTTTATCACAGATATTCTCCCCAGCAAAAATAAATTCATTCTGTTCCATCTCAACAAATCTTTCTTTACTTAATTCCATACTTTTACATAGTTATTTTGAAATAGTAAACAGGCAATGCCTCATTCTAGACCTTAGCAGCCTGTATAAGTTTATTGTCCCCAAGATGTTCAGCATGCTGTCTATACCTGACACTATGTCCCTACTGGATAGGGGGATTGGGTTGTAGTAATACACCTGAAAAATGCATATTTTCATGTAGTTGGCCATGAAAATTGCCGCAAATACCTCAGGTTCACGGTGGGCAACCTAGTTTATGAGTTTTGTGTTATCCTTTTTGGTCTGTCATCTGCCAAGGGTATTTGTTTAAGTAATGGCCAGGGTAGTTAAATATCTGCCCTTGCAAGGCTGCACCATTTTTTTCCTACATGGAAGTCTGGCTTTTTGACTCCCTCTTGGCAGATGGACTCTAGAGCCAGTTGGCAGCTACATACTTTCTAGGTCCTTGGGCTGGTTGTTTACAATGCCAAGTCAAACTGCTGCCCACTCATAGAACTGAGTTATTAGACACTGTCCTCGACCCAGAGGTTGGCTGTGTAATCCTCCCTACAAAAAGGGACATTCAAAACCTAGTGACTAGGTTCTACTGATGCTGGGTATTTTTTTAAAAAAAAGTGGTTACTGCCCAGAGGCGATTAGACTTGCTGGCCTCATAAATGTCCATTGTACAGTTTGCCAGACTCAGGGGTTGCCCTTACAGAACTGGTTCATTAGAGCATCCATAATGAATGTGGACCTGCAGTGGTACAGGTTATCTATTCCCAGGTATGTTCTGAAATTCCTGAAAAGAATGACACATAAATAGTAATCTCTCAGAATGGCACTGTTGCTTCAATATTGGCACTGTTGCTTCAATATTGGTAACTACAGTTGCCCCCCTTAGCAGACTGGGGGCAGGGGCACACTGCTGTAGTTTTCCTGTTCAAAAAGCCTGGTCTCAACATAAATCTTCACTACACATTAATCCGCTCAAACTCAAAGCCACAGATACATTCTGGTTTCTTTGCAGGTCTGCTCCCAAGCAGAGACGGCCTGATCACTACAGACAACATGGCAACCAAGCATTATATAAACAGACAGGGTGGCATGGGGCTCCTAACCATGTGCAAAGAAGCTACAGGAGCTGGGAGTAGGCCATCTCACATAACTGTCACCTCTCACTGATCCATACTGATGGCAAGTCCAACACCTGGGACAATCTGAGCAGGAACTGCAAGAATGGGAAATAACACGATTTTCCATTCAGCACGAATGGGATATAACAGGGAAGTACCTCCAGCCAGTGTTCAACATCTGGGGGGGGGGGATCTAGCTGTAGATTTGTTCATTATGGTAATGAGTGCCCAGTGCCCTCAGTATTGTACCAAGGAAAGGGCAGGTACAGTGGAAGAGGCCTTTCAGATCAGTTGGTCAGGGCCACGGATGTATGTCTTTCCACCTTTACTGTTGATACTCAAGGTGATTGCCAAAGGCCAAGTCAAACAAGGCATATCTCAGCCTGATTGTCACCTTCTGATCCAGGAGGCCAAGGTTTGGTTCCCTCTGGAACTTGTCCAAGGGAAGATGCATACATAACTCCTAAAAGCCAACCTTCTGAGTTTTGGGCAAGTTTTCCATCACAATATGGCTTTCCCACACCTCAAAACATGACTCCTTCACTCCCTGACATATGAGGTTGTGGCAGGGTGTGTGCTTCTAGGTCGCCCTTGTAGGCACACATTACTTTCCTACTGGAGTGAGTGAGTGAGTGAGTGAGTGAGTGAGTGAGTGAGTGAGTGAGTGAGTGAGTGAGTGAGTGAGTGAGTGAGTGAGTGAGTGTACCATCATGTGATCCTGGGCAGGGAAAACAGCTGCCTGATTTAGAAGCTCTCACTTTTGTTTTTGTTGCACTTTCCATTTTTGTCTGATTGAAATCCTTTGAACTGATTGCCATTTGCTCTGTTCCCATAGAGGCTTCCTTTGCTTGCAGTACAGCTGCCTGCCATATCAATGTGTAAAGTGCATGAATAAAGTTAATTTTGCCTTCTGAATTCATGCATGTGTCATTGAAAACAAAACAAACTTGGTGGGAATGACAGGGAAAAGAATGGTTGTGAATACCAACACCTTAATGGTCCATTCATCATAGCACAAAAAAGGCATCTGTGGGATGTCTTAAAGAAATAATTGCTTCTTTTCACTCCGCACACCCAAAATAAGCTACCATTTGCTGAAGGTTGCTTCAAGATGTTTGCTCTGCAGGTTCTGATCCTGGGCACCTTTTCAGCCTGAAAAGTGTAGCTGGCCCTGCTGATTCTGGCAATGTATAGTTTTCCTATTTAAAAAAAATTTGGAGGAGCTATCTGTGAAGGTATGCAGACACACATAAGAGAATCTTAGCCAATTGTAGGACTCCTACTGAAAAGCACTGGGACCATGGAGGACAGGTCTTTGCAGATAGTTTCTCCAAATTCTTTTAAAAGAAAAATTATATATTGCCAAAATTGGCAGGACTAGCTGAGCACAACTATGTATTTTTCAGGCTGAAAGGGTGCCCAAGATTGGACCCTGCAGACCAAATGTCTGGGTCAACCTTCAGCAAATGGTGGCAAGGAGAATCCCTTCAGCTGCAACAACATGTTGGGTTCACGCTGAGTGTGAAACTGACCGGAGAGCAAAATGATCAGGCAGGAAAAATAGGATGCCTCCTCAGCTCTGCATTCCGTACAGCCAGGCAGGAGATGTCTTGCAGGCAGCTTAGGTTTAAAAAGTGCACTGAGAAGCATTCTCCAAAAAAGACACCTTGAGCTAAAATAAGGGGTCCTGAGGATGTCTTGGGAAGAAAACTGTGCAGAGTGCCTACCCAGGATGCTTTTTTAAGCATCCCCGAATGTCTTATTTAGACTGTGCAAAATGGACCACTGTTCTGCACTATGCAGACAAAAAAAAGTCAAAATTGTTCTTCTTAAAATATTGCAGAACATTTTAAATGGTCTATGCAGAAAAAGTCACAGTCACAGTGATCCATGGCAGACTGCCCTAGAGACCAAACAATATAGAAACAAAAGACCAGATGGTGTGAATTGCTATCCTTAATTGCAGCTTGGTTGTGAATCCCACAATGATGATTGTGAATCCCACAATGATGGTTGTCTGTTGACAAGACTGCAGGCTAAAAACCAAAGACCAGGAGCACTTTGGTTCATGCCACAGCCCAGTCAGTGAGTTTAATAACAGCATAATACCTGGAAAAGAGTCAGTCCACAATGGATGAGCAAAGAGCTACAGCTGATAAAAAGTTTGTTAGCAGCTTCATAAGCTACAAAACTGTGTATACTACTTCCCTTATCTATTTATTTAAAATATGTATATGCCCACCCTTCTCTTCAGCACAAACTGTTCTGCAATTGTACTTATAAACTCTATTCTTGTTTAAGAAAAATAATGGTTCATTTTCAACTAAAGGATTCCCTTTTACCTTAGAGTCACTCCACATGCTGACCATTCTGTCAATCTACCATATACAACCAAGACATCCTATTGTTTGCGTACAACTAAGTATCCTAAGGCGAGAAACTTTTGTGACAGCAACAATAAGGAAAGCAAAAAGACAGCATAACAGACATCACCTCTGAACACTACAGAAAGGAGCCTTTACAGATATTACACTTAAAGGGGTCACACAAGAAAGAACCATATTACAGCAAGTAACAAGAATGTAAAAGAATGTAAAACCATCATTAAAAATAACAGATATGAAAACATTAAGTGAGGTCCATGAGGATGAAAAGGACAAATAGCAGAATGCTACTGTGACGAATGCATTTATCCTGCATTCAGGTTACAGGGTGGAACCACCCCTGAAAGAGTTAAGCCCTGGCCAGCCCTGATTGGCCAGAGAAAAATAGGCAGACACTATAAATACTGTCAGCGAGAGTGCTGAGGGGTTCTTCTTTTTTGAGTCTTTTGACTTTTTGGCTCGGTGTGAGCTTGTGTGCCCTCGGGTACTTTTGAGGCAGGGTGAAGAGAATCTGCAAAGATCTCTCACTTCTGTGGTTTAGTAATAGCTGAGGAAGCTATTGAGTTAACTAAAACCCTGCGTTTGGAGGCGAGTGTCCGCCCTCAGGTGTTTTGTTTTGTTTGTGAGGGAAACCTCTAAAAGTCTATAAGTCTGTCCTCCAATACAGTGAACACCAGTCTTGGGAGGCCCAGTTCCTGTGGCAGAGAAGCCAGATTTTGGGAGTGTGGGAGAGGGAGGCTGTTATGCCTGAATCCCACTGGGCGTAGACTGGGTGTTTTATTTTGTGGTGAGGTACAGCGGACTGAAGTTTATTTTATGAGGGAGTGTGAAACCTCCACAGTAACATCTTTGTTGAAACATCTTTTTCTGAAACAAAACCTTAAGTAAATCGACACCTGCGAGTGTTCATTTTGAAACTTAAGTGAAGTGCCTGCAATCGTTAAGCTTAAGAAACAATCTTTATCTGCAACCGTTAAGCTTTAACAAACTCTCTCTGAAACCAATACGCTTACATCCTCTCAAAATTACCTGAGAAGCCTCTGTTAAGCCAGCAATAAAAGTTTTGAGTTTTGATTGTTTTACAACCGTTCCAGTTATTATTATTTTTGTCTGTGTGTCTGTGTTCCCCAGTCAGGGTGGTGACCGTTTAAAATCAGTTTTTGTGGGCTTTAATTTATATTGGTGGCAGCGAAGAACAAAACAACTGAAATAATAGGAAGGGTTCCTTAAAACCAACTTCCAGGGATCCTTCCTATATAGTGCCTTATGTTATAGCTACCATTTCCAGATAAATGGAAATGACACTAAAAGCCCTGACTTTGACAAGTTTTAATATGATTTATTTGATATTGATATTAATATGCATTTATTTGGTTTGTTTAATTCGTATAAACATCATTCTTCCTCCTCGAAAAAGATATTAAGTTAAATGCATAAGCAGAAGAGACACTAGATGGCATTATGCAGAGAAACTTGATTGTGACCAGGAAAATACACTTTGGTGGTTGTTTTACCCAGAGGCATAGATAGGAAAAATGAAATCTGGGGCAAAATCTGAGTGTTACACACACCCATATAGGCAGCCACCCTCCCCCACCTTGACCAAAGGCCACCCTCCCCCACTACAACCAAAGAACGATTTTTTGCACCAGGCCATCTCAAAGTCAACTCACAAATATGAACAAAGCAATGGACCATGACACACAGCAGAAATATTTTTTTTTATATTTTCAAAATGCTTTCAAAATGTTTAACAACTGTTATAGCAATTAAAGTGTTTTAAGTGTCATGTGACTTAAACTATTTTCAAAATGTTTTATTACTGCTATGAAAACGTTTTATGGTGTTATATCCAGCAGCCCAGTTCTGTCAATTTTCTGACTAATTCTGGGAGATAGAAGGATCTATTGTTCAATCTTCAAGCATCTCCCATTAACCTAACAATTAAGGGAAATAGAAGCAGGTACACTGCTTTGTCACAGCATTTGTGGGGAAAGCTCATAACTGTCCCTTCTGCTCATTCTCAATTTACATAATGACATTATTTGCAGCCTTTTTATAAATGCATTGCAATTTGAAAAAGAGGGCTCAATCGCATAGTTAAGGCCATTTATTTACTCTCCACTCATTCCTTTGCATTTCTCCCAAGCATTGCCAGAAATAATAGCCAATTTGGATTAATATCAAACCTGGAGCAGGCAGCTGCCTGCTCCGTGGGGCATAGGGGGGATGGCAGCTGCAGGGATAGCACAGGGGGGATGGTGGCTGCTCTGGAGAGACATGCCCACGCTACCCTCCAACCTCCAGGGGTTGGAGGGCAGCATGGGCATGTCCCTCCAGCTCTCCAGAGCAGTGCTGGAAGGAGAGGTGAGTGGAGGGGACGCAAAAAGCGGCCCCTTCACGCACGGAGCTGCCTCCGCTTTGGCCACTCACTTTTCCTTCCAGCGCTGTTCTGGAGGGCTGGAGGGACACTCCAACGCTACCCTCTGGCCTCCAGGCAATGCGGAGCCACAGTATAAAGCTGAAAGAGCTGCATGCAGCTCTAGAGCTGCAGGTTGCAGACGTCTGGACTAGATGGACTACAAGTCTACCTGCAGGGCTTTCTTATGTTTTTCACTATCTTCTTTTTTAAAATAAAAAGTCAGCTTAAATATTTTGTAAATTACCTGAAAATAGACTCACTGTCACTTTCTCTTCCATGAGAGATCCATACTATCTTCCCCCACACCTATACTACTGTTCCTAACTGGCAATTCAAGAATTTGTGTGCATACATAGAAAAGAGCCAGTTTAGAATTCATCATAAAATGCTGATGATTGAATTACTGATCATAACTGATGATTGAATTACAAATTGAACTTCAGGGAGTTTACTGTGGGGAGTTTACTCTAAGCATTCCAACACATCACTCTCTACAATCCCAGATGCAGAGAAATTATGAACTGCTCTTTCTTCTAGACTCCTTTGTTTACAATTTATTAATCACAAATAAGCAGTGGTGACATCAAAACATTGAAAATATAGCTATTATTAAAACATCCTACATTGTGCAGAACTAAAGTTGCCTTCTCCAGACTGGGAGATACCTGGATATTTTCAAGGTGAAACCTGAGGGGAGGGGGGGTTCAGAGAGAGGACAGACTTCAGTGGAGTGCAATGCAGAATCTACCATACAAAGGTGCCATTTTCTCCTGGTGAACTGATCTCTGTACCTGGAAATCATTTGTAATTCCAGGAAATCCCCAGCCACCACCTGGATGTTGGAACAATATATGACTTGAATTCCTAGCTGAGTATTATGTATGTGAAATTCATTCCACTATCTATAGTGAAAAGCCACATTATGCACTTACTTTGAGAGACACAGTATTGTAATATTATATGCCAAAAGCTATACCAAAAACAAAATAGCCACAGGCAACTAAAATAGCAAGGGGGAAGACTGGAAGGCTTAAAGATAGATGTTTTCCAAGTGCAATCAAGTATGCAACAGTTATATCACATACATGTATCTGCATAATTTTTTATACTAAATGGCTTATGCAACTTAATTTTATAGCATAATATAAAAATACTACTAATTAAAACTTTGCAGGTTCAATTGTTCAAGTTTCATGGCTGGATGCATTCTAGCATTTATGAGATTAATTTGTAAACTTTTCAGATTCTGAGTCTCCAAAATTTATCCTGCCTGTGTGCTGTTTGCATAATGCAGTTTTATAGTGCTAAACTTTTCCTATAAAAGGATTATTTTCATATTCAATGCATTAAAGATCTCACGCAAATACAATTCACAGATATCACACTGAGCTTATGCTAGATGATAACAGGTAAAATGTCTTTTGCTCTAATTAGCCCCCTTTTGCAGAAGCCTCTCTAAAAGATCATCTTTTCTTTTCTTTTAAAACTTACCAATGAAATTTTCAGAAGGGCATGTTTGATCTCTTCTCTACTCTATCCCTGCCTTTTCCCCCCCTCCCCTTCCATCATGAGCCAAAATCAAAACTGAAAGTGAGGCCCTTTCCGCAAGGGCGGAATATGGCGGCCTGAGGACGGCAAAAACACTGTCCCCAGGCCGCCATTCTCACAGGGGGCGCCCAACCGGTGCGAAGCCGGAGTTTCCAAACCATGCTTCCCCAGTGTGGTTTTTTGGAAACGCTGGCTTGGAGCCACTGCTGTGCGAACAGCAGCGCCTTCCAAGCGCCTTCCCCCCCCACCGGGTGACTCACCAGTCCTGTGGCCCTCCGGTGCGTCACCGAGGCCTGGGACGTGCCCCCTTTGCCCTGCGACCCTGGAGCGGCTGCGCAGGGCAGGGGGGCGTGTCCCCTGGCCTCGGCGACGTGCCGGAGGGCCGCGGGACTGGTGAGTCGCTCTGACGACGGCGCAGCTCTGCGCCGTCGTCCCAGCCAGTTCTGGGACCGTCCATGCGGATGTTCCCAGCGTCGTCGGGTCGGTGTGGGTTACGCCGACCCGACCCCTTCCGCCTCCGTGCGGAAGGGGCCTTCATGTGAGTGAGAGTGAATGAAAAGAAGGCTCATTTGCATGCAGGCTCTGAGGGTCCTGGAGACATTTTGGGGAAAATATCTTTTTGGAGGGGCAGAAAGGGATGAGGGCAAATTACAAAATTGTGATTTGCAGATGCCCTGAGGATGCTGGGAAACTGTGTACAATGAAATTCAGACTCACAATAACTTGAAATGTTTGCTGATTGATGAGACATAAATACCTAGCTGAGTGAGGTTTTTATATACAGAGAGAGAAACAGAGAAACAGCTCTAGAGAGAGCATGAGCACGGCATGGCAGGAGAAGGGAGGACGACAAAGAGGGGCCAGGGCACAACTGGGTGATTTTGCGCCCCCACGTGACTCCCATGCCAGGTGCCCGGGTCATTTGCTCCCAGATGTCCCTGTGGGAGATCCACCACTGGTTTTTCCCCTATGTGGGTCTGAGGTAAATATAGTACCTAAAATTCAGCTTCACAGCTCCTGGTTCCTTTCTTGATGACAGGGAGGCTCTGGAAACAACCAGATTTTCATTCAGCTTTCAGATATTCCTAGCATGCTTCTGTGGCTGCAGTAGGGAAATTTCCCAGATGATTGAGGTGATTTTTTAAATTGACCCTTGTTAATACTGCTACTACCACTTCTATTTATATGTGTGTGGGAAAACAGTCATGAGAGCCACCTGTTGGTCCACCACCACCGCTAGCCTGAGTAAAAAAAACAGCCAAGATATATGAGTACCGTATACCACCACCAGTGTGTTTCTGGCAATCCCTTACAGTCTAAAATGTTGACCGTGGAAGAGGTGAAAAAACACCACCAACAAAGTTCACTTACTGAAGGCTTGCTTTCAGCTAGAGTTGTCAGGTCTGACAAGTAGGGAGATAGGAAAGAGGGCCATCAGCAGTGGTGGAACATTACGTCTGGATTTTCCTAGAAGTGATGTCAGACCTCTCTAGGAATTGCTGGAAAAACCATAGAGTTTCTGGCAGTTCCATAGACAGGTCTGATGTCATTTGTTTTTTTCTCTCCTGTCGGAGTGCTGATAGACAATGTCTGCTTGAAGCAGAAGATCTCCTCAGAGGCATATTGGAGCCTTACTTTTAGCTATGTGCAGGGATAGGGGTGAAGCCAGAGGATTTGTAGTAAGTTTGCATGGATTGGAAACAACTGAGTTGTCCCCATGTAGATGTTTTAGGAGGCAGTTTCAGGTGAGGCACAAGATGGAGCAAGGAGGAATGGGCAGTGTGCCCAGACAATAAGATACTTGGAGTAGTTGAATGTGGTACAATTGAAGTCCATTTTCAGAAGTGGTCTTTTCTGTACAGCAGAAATAAAACACTGCAGATATTTTTAAAAGATCAATTTTGACTTTTTTTGTTCGCTCTGCGCAGACAATATAAGCATTGCCAGCCAAAATGCATCTTTTTTTCCTGCCATGTGTCGTTATAGCTTCACAGAAAAACCCCCTCAAAACAAAAATAAAAAAGGAAAAATGATACATGCATGAGATCTCCAAGCAAAATAAACTTTATTCATGTACTTTTAACAAGGAAATTGCCAGATTTAGTTTATTCTTTTCATGCAATATATGTTAGGGTTGTGTGGAATATATGTTGACCGTTATTTGTGGATACTTGAACAACTGAAGGGTCTCCCTCCTCCCTATGCCAATTTAAGATTTTAATTCAAGTATGTATTGGATAATAGGAGATATTTTTCCAAATACAGTTGATATTTACAAGCAAAGGCAGAATGCTGTCTCTGAAACAATTCAGTTCTTTAGTAAATACATAGGGTTGGATCCAAAAAACCATTGCCCTTGGATCTCTGCTGGTAGAATTGATCCCTCCTCTTCCCTCTCCTGTTTTAAAGTTCTCTAAAGTCTAGACACAGGTTCTCCTTTGGATTGTGTGTTTTTTTTAATAAAGTAAACTGCAGTTGAGTAGGAAATCTCATGAGAAGTCCCTTCCATTCTCCTAAGAGCACCATGGGATCCAATCCATTATATTTTATAACTTAAAACACACAAGCAGTAGAAGTTTGGCCTACACATTCCACAGATAGCTCAAAATCAGCCTCAAGCAGCAGCTAGCCAGCAGCTCTTTTCTGGGAGGCATAATCAAGAAGTGTGTCTATTGATATTGGTCTTCAGACCTGTGTGTTGATCCAGGCCATACCTCATGGCTTTGCAGTCTTCGAGTAACTGACAGTATATTTGCAGAAGCTGATTATCTACTTGTTCTTGATGAAACAGTTCTGATTTTTAAAATGGATTGAAGGTTTTTCCATAACTATAATTTTAAACATAGAGCAATTACTACCTCATTTTCCATGGCCCAAGGCATTGTAGCTGACCCACAACATGCAGAGATGAAAAGGGACATTAGAAGAGCTGCCTGGTTAAGCAGCATGCATTTATACACCACACTGACACAACAGTCCCTAACGCAGCAATGTGTTCAGAAATGTAATGAAAAATTTAGAATTCTTAGTATTTGCTGATATTATTTATAAAGGGCAATCCAGTTGCAATCTGGGCTGTTTAAAGCTTGCCCATTCAACTTCCAGCACAAACAAATAATTTTAAGAGTTGGGTTAAAGGGAAGCCAAAATGTAAAATCCTACCAGAATAATCCTGCTTGTTATCAGTTTGCAAAGTACGAAGTAATTTAAGCAAAACTAGATATGTCTCTGCCTAATGAATGCTTACATTCTGAAACCTATTGGTTTCCACTTTGTTTCCACTTGTTTCTCCATGGAAGCTCTCTGGATTGTGTCAGTCAGCCCAATATAGAGTTAGGAGGGCTCTCGCTGCAATCTTAATTTCCAGGCAGAAACATATGGAAAAAGATGGTCCTTTAGACATGCTGGTACCAAGTCATGTAGGGTTTAAGGATGAACACCATATCAGGGACAGCAAAGGGCGAGGAGCTGTATTTAAACCAACTGACACAAAATTGCAACAGAACTAATGCAGCCTTTCTAATAAATATCCAATAGGTTTGAAACGAATTGATCAAGGGGTCCAATTCTGTGGGCCTTGAAGAAAGTGCAACTGGCCATCCTGTTTGCAAAGCTGAGGCCATGCCCCAACAAAGGAGGGACAGAAGAGGCATGAGGCAGCCAGATTTTCAGCTATGCCATACATCGTGCCTGGCTTACACCAGTCATGAACTACCTTCCCCAGGCTTGGCAAGATTTGTGCTGGCTGGAAGCCTCTCTCTCTGGGCTGTGAAGATGCATGCCATCTGGGAGCCTTCTCTCTGGGCGGAGTGACATTACTCTGATTGTATTCAGTTGTAAGGTAGACTTCTGGGAAATTCAGAGAATCAAAGAAAAACAAGACAGCTGCTGCTACTGATGGTTCGCACCCAGATATGAAAAACTTCATGAATTGTTTAGGAAGGAGCATTCCACAATGCATAAGAATCCTGGATTTTTATTACTGACCTGGACCAGTCATTTTTGTATGAATCTTCAGATTGGGAATTTTGTAATGTGCACTCCTAATTGTTCCTTGCAGCCTTTACAAGGGTACCTTAGGTAGCCATCATCTTCTTAAAGAGGATAAGAAACCATAAGGTTTATGTAGCTAATATTACTCAATATAGTGCTGAATTAATTCATGCACAATATGTGGCAGGATATGTGAATTTGTATCTAAAATAATCTACTGTCAATACTTGGATTTGGGAAAAGGAACTATTTCGCAAGAGCCACTGTGATAGGTTGGTTGAAGTGCTGGATACGACTCTGGGAAGTCTTGGTTCACATCTCTACTCTTCCATGAAGGCTCACTGCGTGACCTTGGGCCAGACACTCACTCTCAACCTAACCTACATCAGAGCGTGGATGTTCTGACAGAGAAAGGCACAACAGTGTAGTAACATGCTTTGGGTCCCAATAAGGGGGGAAAGTGGGGTACAAATAAAATTATCTGTGTGCTTTGAACGTTTTGTGCTGACAAAGTTCAGGCACTGACTGAAAGATTTATTTGGCAATAAGTGGCAGGAGGCTGGAAAGTCTTTGAGGATTTCTTTTACTGTAATTATTTTGACTTGTTTTATAAGAGCATAGGGGCAAGCATTGAAAGTACATCAAACAGACCAGAGTCTTAGGAGTTGTGTGGATATTACAGAACAAGTGAGGGTTTTTTTTCCCCTGTGTGTTTCTGTGTCTAAGTATGTCCATGTCATGTATGGTTTACTTTCTTAGAGAATTCAGAAGCTTGTACTTCCCTCTCATAAATATTTCAAATAAATATATCAATAATTAGTGTAACAAAGATTAAATCTTCTTCTCAAGGCATACAGTGAATGAGGTAAAGCACTGCTAACATGCAGTTAAGTATTGAGCATTTACACAGTCAGAAGCAGGAAATTTCCTGCACACAATAGAGATTAAACACACTGTGTGCATACAGTATTCTGTGCAGTCCTCAGCATTCTGAACTGGGACTGTGGCAGTTGTTATCTCGAGCAGGTTTTTTGCTTTGTGATTTTCAAGCTCAGTGTTACCTACCCAAGTGGCAGTGACACCAGCTTTCACTGGAGCCTTATTACTCTTAAAAGAGCAATTTGGTTGGTTGCACGGCTATTAGGATCAGACAGTCAGGCTTAAAGCTGTCAGTACAACTGCTTCTCATCGCTTCGCTTTTTTTCCCACCCCCTGCAATCCTGACATCTTCCCTCTTTTCTGCTGGACACAGGCATTACTGTTTTTATCATTTTCAATCACGTTCACGCTGAAAGCTGAGGAAATATTCCCACTGAAGCCAAAGTGAGGAGCAAGAAATTCTTTTATAGCTCCTTTAGTAGCAGCGGTGCTGGCTGCATGTGTGTGTGGGAGAAGCTGGATCAGTGAGAAATGTGGCGTTCCTCAGGGCTACATCATTGAGATATTACTTCAGAATGGCAAAGCTGCTCCTTGGGTTGATTTTTCAATGATTAATTGCTCCTTTCTAAGCAAACAGAGAGGGAGAGAAAGTGAGGGAGACGATGTAAGAAAAAATTGTGGGAAATAACTTGTGGAAATGGTATCGTCAGTGTGTCGGAGGGAAATTACTATGCTTGAAGTTCTTTTTATTTTGACACTGCTGTTATCTGGACCAACTCTCAGCAAGCTAAGTAGGACCAAAGGCAAACACTGGAAGGGTGGTAAGTGATAAAAGTTTTATAAGGAATGTCTGTTGGAAATTGCAGAGAGCAAGCAGGGTTCATATTTGACATCTGGATAATAAATCTGCTTGTTTGAAATGATTGAGGTTTTAATAGCTCTTTGGATTTGAAAAAAAAATCTGGATAGAAGGCTGAATGTAAAACATGTGTTTCTTGTACATTTTCCCTGTGTAGTTCTGAAGAAGGTGCTGTAGATTTAAAATAGTAGCAAAATACATAAGGATCTTTGTGGAATTTGTGGAAAAGGTTTGCATGTGCATATATAACAGGTGATTTAGAAATCAGTGTGCTTGAGAGGGTAACAACATTGATTGACAATTTCAGAATGGAGAATGGGGGTGGAGAGGATGAGGAGGAGATGCTTGTAGCTTTGTTGTCTTTAAAGGTGCTTTAGATTTGTGAGACTGGCCCATTTTGCAACAAAGCAAAACAAAACCCCAAAATGACTCAACTTGTTCTGAATGCAGCATTTCAGTATATGTTAAGAAAGTATTGGACAGACATATTTGAGAATAAAATGATTACAGAAATGCAGTGCCGGCACCCCTGATGAGCTGGTTGATTGTATAAGTGTTGATGTGTTAATAAAGATAAATCACATTTACTTTATTGAATTTTTTTGCTGTGCTAAGAAAAAAGCACTTATGGCTTTTGAAGGCTGCAGTCTATTTCTTTTCACACCCATAAACTGAGGGTGAGATTTATCAGACCTATGGTTTTCACTAAATAGTTCTTTTATTAAAGTTTACTTTGTTTCACTTCTTGAAGTTGGTTTCTTTTTTAAAGGAAAAACATAAAAGAGTCGATGATCAAATATTCTATTGAGTATTAAATGTATGAATAATACGGACAAAGTGGTTGCAGTATATAATTGGTTCCCAGTTATATCTTAATATTGTTGATGAGATGCACCCCAGGAAGTATGTTACTATCAAGTTGATCTTGGCGTTAATAGCACTGTCTGTTTTCCTCTGCTGTCAGTGTTATGATCTGAGGTTAAAGAGTAGCATCAACATAAAGGATAAGTTTTAATAATTCATCATAGCATGTCAGCAGGAGTCCCATTTCAGCCCTCTCTTTTCTGCACATTGCTGGAAGACTTTACAAACTGTCCACATGCTGTATCTTCAAGGGAAAGGTTCCTGCAGGAAATTAGCTTGAGATGTGTAGAGCAAAAGGTAGCAAAGAGATTATGGATTTTTACTTTTTTCTTGTTTTAATTTCACAAAAAGTTATGGCATGTGCGCATGTCTGCCCTGCCTGTGACAGATGTTTTCCCACTTCTTTATGGTTTATTAAGTCCCATGTGGGAATATGCGCTGAAAGTCCTGCCTTCCATTGTCAAGCATCCGGGAAGGGAAATGTGGTCTATGCATTGCAGGTTGTGTAGTGCGAGCTGGGCACAGGCTTTTAGTACAAGGCAGTGATTTCCTCTACCTTATTGCTGAACAGATGGACTACTTACCTACGTAATTCCTTACACAGCTGTAACATCATAGCATATTCAGTGTAGAAATCAGTGATAATTTGCTAGCGTGGCTGAGAAATACAAAGTCCCTCCTTGACTACTATTGGATTGTTGTAAATAGATTGGAAGCATGAAAGACATCCTTGCATTCCTAACATCTGTTCATTGTTTGTGCTGAATCAGTCATTTGAGACCTTCACTAGGAATGTACCCTGTAATTGTGTATCCATTAGTCTCAATCCACTATCAAATTTTGCAAAACTGTTGGGTAAACAACTCAGGAAGGCTGCTTCCCATAAGTAGGGACAACTATCATGGGCCTAAGGAAAACAGAGTCTGCTGTAATGGGTTGGTTATGTGTATTTCAAGAGTAGGAACAAAATGTCTTTCTTTCATCTTTGTACTGTTATATTTGACAGCAAAATTGTGCTTTGGGGCCCTACAACGACTTCAAATGACGTATGTCCCTGTTCAGGTGGCTTACCACTGACCTCACATGTGCTCATACACATGCACAGTGAATCAATGAACATTATGTGTGCAAGAGACACATTCATAAATTTGCTGTTCCATAGGTGACAAGTCAACCTTTCATGCAGCTATAATTGGTTCGGGATCACATCACATATAAACACAGGATTTCCTGGCTCTGCATGATTCAATAAGTTATTGAGTCTTCCAATAGTGTTGCAAGCAGGTTATTCATTGCTGGCAAGTTGCTTTTTTGGGAAACACCTTTTTTAAATATTTAGAATCAAATAAATTAAGGAGACATGTTAAATATCAACTATTTGAAATGTGCAGTCTTCTCTGCAAAACCGTCATAATCACTGTTGTTGAAACAGAGACACATCAACAAATTTTCTATAGTCATAGTACCACTGATAATTTGGGTTGTTGTCTAACGTCTCCTCAGTGACCTGCAGTATGATTGTGCTAGGCACAACACAGGCACTGTCAGAAGCTTCAGGATGTGTACGAGTGCCCCACAAAGCAGTTCTTTCCCATGTTCAGCATGACCCTAATTTTCAGGAAAGGCAATACCAGCAGGGGTACAGAGGTTCAGAGGTAGATCTTATTTCATCTCTATGTGGGGATCTTCTAACGTTATAGAAATAGTGGGAAAAAGAAACACACTGCAGTGGCTCCCATCAGTAATGTCAGAAGGGGTTCTTCATTGTAGTATATATTAACCCAATGTATAATATCTTAACAGAGCTACCTGACAGTGGTGGTGAGTTCTTTTAAGGAACTGTAAAGAAAGCAGACTCTGTGCAGTATTTTATTTTAGAAGTCTATATATGGCCATGGCCAAAACAAAACAGGGTGCAGCCAGGGTACATGAGTTTGATGCAGGCCTAGGCCTTTCGCATGCCGCCATGTGGGTGGCCCTGGACCTAATACAGGTCACCAACATACCTTCACATGGAGGTGTGTCTTTTCCCCTCCCTTATTTCCCACCAATGCAGGCAGGCACAATTGAACCCCCAGAGCCTTGCTATCCCCAGAAGTGCCAGCATGGCTCCGCAGATGGGAGCCGAGAGGTTAAAAAAAATGCAGCTGCATAATGCGCCTGCTGCCCGGCCATTTGCTTGGCTGCAGCTGCAAGACGAGTTAAAACAAAAGAATCGCACAAATTACAGTTCTTGAAAAACTCAGGCTGGGTGGGGAAATGCGGAGCAGGCTTGTGTTAGGAGTGGGATCTGTGCAAAGTTCCCCCGCAATATGGCTTTTATCCTGCCCTTAACCCATGTTTACTGGCCCATGTGGAAAGGGCCTGACTGCTGCCACCCACTCATTTTGAGTTTTTTTTAGTGATGCTTCCAAGTTGGCTTAGAGAGTGATTTTTTAAAAGGAAAATGGTATGAGGCCTAGTAGATGGCTAAACAATTGATGTTTATCTCAGATTTAATTTTGGAACACCTAAGTTTGTTGTCCTTGGGTCTGCAATAATTATTAGGGATTCTCAAACCCTTGTGAGTTTGATTGCCTTATAAACATCATGTGCAAATATGTAATTAATTTGTTGACTGGTTTTGTTGGAGTTAGTTGACTGGGGGGTGCCTACACAACAGCACTTTTCCCCACTCAATTTTCAGGCATGTTGGCCACTCTATGATTACTATGAAGGCAATTTTGCAGGATTTTTGTTTTCTAATGGGGCTTATTATATTCCAGGAACTATTAGAGTTTTTAACTCCGTATTGATTTCACAACTTTTGTATGGTGTCCCTATATGGCTTTCCCTGTATAAAACACTATAGCGTCCAGCCCTTGTTCCTACAAGCAATTGGAGAACTCCCCAGGTATATTTCATCATTGGCCTTTCCTTATGAGTTCTGTATATCAATGTAAAAAAAATGTGGCCAAATTGATCTATGAGTTTAGAGTTACACTCATTTTGATGCTCAGAGGAAATGATCTCCACTTGTTCTGGGCCTTCTATCTGAGGGTAATCTTATTTTAATTCTCTTGTTAGTTTACAGGTATGTAAAACCTTTACGCACTCAAGATTTAATTACCCCTTTTCAGTGGTTTTACTGGGTTGTCTGCAAATGATTCCTTTTTTAAAACTGGCTGTGCCCTTTCCTTCTTTAATCAGTGGAGTCCTTAGTACATATCATTTTGCAATGCCTTTATGTGTCCCAATTTAGGCTAAAATGGATTATTCCATATTTTAATAAATGGTCCATGTTTTCTCAAGCAACTTCAGAGCAAAGGTTCAATTCCTCTTAGAGGACTCTGACCATCAACATACTTATTTTGTTGGTCATGTTTAGAGGCTACAGAGAAGAGTCAAAGGGAATTGTTTTTAGATATGGCTCATTTCAGTTTTATGGTTTTATTGCTAAAGACCTCAGTCTAAGAACAGGAAGAAAGGAAGTATTCAGGCATGCTTGTTGTCTCTTACACTCAGTGTCTCTACTGAACAGACATAATTATTTTCTCTGCAATCATTTTTAAATTTGTCTTCCGAAATGAACTATTTTAAATGTTGATTTTTCCCTTTTTTTTGTTCTAGTTAATTAATTCTGAATACAGTCATCATAGTTTTATTGCTTACAATTTATTTGTTTCACATAGGGACTTACTATAGCCGTTACTCATAAAACCAGGGATGGCTTTGGAAGTACAAGAGAATGGGTGTAATATGGTCTCTGCAAGTAGAATGAAGCTGGATTTTTGTCCGAGTAGACCTACTTAAAGATGCACTGGGGCACCAAAACACTCATAGAAATTATCCTTTCCCAGCTGCAATCCCGCTGTCCTTGGTTGGAATAAGAGGACGGATATCAACCTTCCAACCACTAGGGTTAGATCACCCAGTTACTTTCTTTCTCAATTTTTACTTTTGTACTTTTCTACACAATTTTCTGAGGCAGAACCTGAGGACACAGTTCAGCCAGAGTTGGCTGCGCCTGGGGAAGACCAGGCAGCAGAGCCAACATCCAGTCCTTCCCTGCCTAATGACATACCGGTGGAGGAGCCTGCAGATCCTTCTAGGGAACCCAGTAATAAGCTAGCTGTGCATAGGAAGCAGAAGCAGAGGCAGCTACTGCAGAAGCACAGAAGGAGTGTTCGTTTGGCAGCAAGGTATGGGAGATAAGAAGTCTCTGCATCTGATGAGGACTAACTCCTTGCAGAATCCCAGTCCTCTAAACAAGGCTCGCTCTATAAGCCTTGCTGTGAGCTTATTTCTGCCTAGTGCAACAAGTGTGTTACCTGTTGCCGTTGTGTGTCTGGTTCTTCATTGATTTCTAGCCTGCTCCTCAGTTCTCCTTGACCTATTGGGCTGTGACCTGACTACGCCTTGCCTGCTGCCTGCCTTGACCCATTGGACTGTAACCTGACCATGTTTGTGCTTGCCACCCGTGGGGTCAGACCCGGCCCTGCCTCCATGCCTCCATGCCTGCTGGTAGCACAGCTATCCCAACTAAATAAAATGAGACTTACTTTTAAATATACCAGCTTATGGTTAATTCCACAGGGCTGCCAACTTCCAGATGGGGCCTGGTGATTTCCTGGAATGACCAATGATCACCAGGCTACAGAAAATGGCAGGATACACTCTTTGGCACTATAGCCACTGAGACTGCTCCCTTCTTCAACCCTCTTCTGCAGTTTTCACCTTCAAATCTCCAGGAATTTCCCAACCCAGAGTTTGCAACCCTGTTACTAATATTTATATCTCCTTGGGCCAAGTACAATGGATTCATTTGAAATAGGTGTATGGTTTAGGTGCTATAAAGTTATTTCTGACTTATGGCAATCCAATGAAGGAATGTCCTTCAAAAAGTCCTATCATTAACAGCCTTACTCAGATCTTGCAGCCATCCTTACTCAGATCTTGAATGACTTCTTTTATTCCTCTTTTTCTGTTGCCTTTCCCCAGCATTATTGTCTTTTCCTGTGACTCTTGTCTTTTCATAATGTGACCAAAATATAATAGACTCAGTTTAGTCATTTTACCTTTTAGGGAGAGTTCAGGCTTGATTTGTTCTATAACCCGCTCATTTGTCTTTTTGATAAAATATAGTGAGGCTTAATTATGTGTTAAAATGCATAGAATTGACAGCAAATAAATAGTCCATCAATCTTCCAGTTCAATCAAGGTGGATCAAATATTGATTTTGACTGTGGATAGATCTGGATAAACTGATGTTTGTTTATGAAGAGCCTGTGCAATGTGCAGATAGCCCAAGTGTGTATCTGGGAGGCTCAAGACCCCCACTGCACATGCGAGACAAAATTAATGTGTTGTCCCCTGTGAAGACTTTGTAATATGTAGATGGAGTCTTACAAAGGAGATGAGATGTAGTAGGAAGAGAAGGAAATACAGCAAACTATATGCTGCCCTTCGGATCTGTGTAATTCTACCTATCCAGGAGCTTATGTTTTTTCTGTTCCACAAGACAACTTTCATTTCACTGCAGAAAAATGTCTGGGAGTATTTAACTTTGATGCCAGGAGATTTAGAATCTAGTGTTGGAGATAAAATGGTACCTGAAAGTAAAACCTGGAATTACTGTCAACTGGATTTTCTTTTCTCTTTGAGTCAAAATAACACACTATGATAAAGTTTTTAAAAAGGTTCTGTAACAGGGAAAAGAGATAGAAAATGAGTGTTTTTTAAAAGGTTCTATAACAGGAAAAAGAGATAGAAAATAAGGAGATTAAAACTTTCTCTTTGGTTTAGTTTAATTTAGAAAAAAGGCTTTCAAGTTTTCATAATACCATTCTGCTTGTGATTTCTTTATTTTTAAATAACATTTGGGGTACCTGGCACACTTTTTTTGGCCATCAACTGACAGCTGATTTGTGGTAACCAAGTGGGGTTTCCAAAGCAGGAAAAGTTCAGAGGTGGTTTGCCATTGTCTGCTTTTACATCACAACTCTGTACTTCCATGGTGATCTCACATCCAAATATTAAGCAGGGCAAACCTTACTTACCTTATGAGATCCAATTTAATCAAGCTAGTCTGGGCTATTCAGATCAGAGTGGTATATATTACTAAATTAAACAAAAATCTTCTTTAAAAAATTGACAAATATTGCCAAATCTTTTTGGGGGGGAGAGCTCTCCTTACATTTTGGAACAGTGTGTGTTGTTTTGGAAACTCATAAGATATTTGTAACAGCCTTCTGCATATGAAGTACTGTGTCCTTTTGAGGATTTTCCCCCTTAAATATTGTCATTGGGCTTTTTTGCACACACGGTTTGTTCTTGATTTAATATATGAGGATTCGATCAGGTTTCTGCCTTTTTCACACAATAATAACATGAACCCGTAATGTGCCTCGACCCCTAATCTGTCGCTCATTTCAGCCTTTGTCTCACATTTTTCCTGTCGCTCGATAATTGTGCAACTTTCTTGGATAAAACGGATTCCCCCCACAATCTGGTGCCTAGGTACAAAACGCAACTCGAACAAGCGACTGCGAGGGATCACGCCCACTGTGTGATGCGATTTCCTCCAACCAATCAGGATGCGGTAGAGCTTGCCAGTTGCGCACACACATGTTACTGTTTACTGTTTTGTTTCTGTCTCACTTTCTTCTCGCCCCTCCTCGCGGTTGCTCATGCAGTGCATTGTTTCCAATGCCACCCTGATATCTCGAGATAGCGAGTACACTGAGATAGTGAAATCATGCTGACTTGTTAGCTCGTTAGCTCATGATGACGGGGGCCAAGCGTCACACGGAACACGCCCTTGGACGGCACAACAGCCAATCGGAACTCTAGTTCGTACTGCATTCCAGGGCAATGCAAAACCAAGGGGTTTCTGAAGCAACAAGAACATCCACAACAACCTGGTGATGTGTGAATGATCTCGAGCGATGAAACAGCAACAAAAAGGTCAGGATGTCGATGCGGATTGCCTTAATTCAAGAACAAACCGTGTGTGTGAAAAAGCCCATTGTGTTTATAACAGTGTAAAACCTATGCAGTTACTTCAATGCAAGTCCACTGATTTCAATTGAATTAGACTGAAATCACTCTGCACAGGATTGTACTGTAAAGTTGTTTCCACAGGGCACAATCATACTGGGTTACAATCGGTATCATACAATCCAGGTCTATTTATCCTGGTTTCTCCCTTTGCATGGGTGCCTGTTTCTGTGAAGGAGTTGAGTTAAGACCAGGAGGAAATACTCCAATTCCTTTCACATGAGCCTGCTTGGGTTTTTTTCTCCCAGCCCCCCCCCCCTCACCACAGGGCAATGCTTCTGATGAAGGATCCACAGCAACCACACAAAAAACCAAGCAGGACACAAACACCCATTTTCTCTAGCTTTGGAAAGGAGCTGGAGCAGTGAGCAACATGACAAGCATGTTGTGCTATACAAAGAAAAAACTTTTGACCAATACTGGGCAGAGCACTATGTCCCATCCACATTTAAAGGTGTGCAGGAAACCACAGCATGAGACTCTCTCTCTCTCTCTCTCTCTCTCTCTCTCTCACTCTCACTCTCTCTCTCTCTCTCACTCACTCACTCACACACACACACACACACACACACACACACACACACACCAATATACCAAATAACATTTGATGGTTTTTTGGGCCTGTCACGGAATGAGAGCCAGGCAGGTGCTTTACCACCCCTCCCCTCCCAGGATCCCGTTGGGGTCATGAACCAGGAGCTGCAGGACTGGGCTGGCTGCAGCTTGACTAGTGAGTAGTGCTTGGCAAGAGTATACTGGAACAGGGTGAGCATGATTTAAGGCAGGGAGATCAGGCAGTGGGGTGGGGAAAATAAATCGGTTTTGCTCCTGTGGCCTTTGCATGGAAGTAATTCAACATGGGATTTTTGAAAAGGATCATCATTTTGGCAATTTTTGAAAAACCCAGGATAAGGGAAATATCTCAAGAATATCTCAAGATCTTCTCACTTTAATATGCAACTTATCCCTGAAATCAGGCTCCATCCCTGAAGACTGGAAGATGGCCAATGTCACACCAATCTTTAAGAAAGGATCTAGGGGGGACCCGGGAAATTACAGGCCAGTCAGTTTGACATCTGTTCCTGGTAAATTAGTAGAATCTATCATTAAAGATAAAATTATAAAACATGTAGAAAAGCAAGACCTGCTGAGAAAGAGTCAGCATGGCTTTTGCAGAGGCAAATCCTGTCTTATAAACTTACTAGAGCTCTTTGAGGGTGTAAACAGGCATGTGGACAGGGGTGAACCGGTGGACATTGTCTACTTGGACTTTCCCTAAGGCTTTTTTGTGGCAAAGTTCCTCACCAGAGACTGTTGAAAAAACTACAGCAATGAAGGAATAAGAGGGGAAGTCCTCCTATGGATTAAAAACTGGTTGAGAAACAGGAAACAAAGGGTGGGTATAAATGGGGAAGTTCTCAACAATGGAGAGATGTTGGGAGTAGGGTGTCCCCTCTAGGATCCGATATGTGGGACCAGTGCTCTTTAACCTATTCATAAATGACCCTGGAAGTAGGGGTGGGTAGTGTGGTGGCCAAGTTTCGCTTATGATGATACCAAATTATGTAGGGTGGTGAGAACCACAAGGTTACCAAGAGCTCCAAGCGGACCTTGATAGAATTAGGTGAGTAGGGCTCAGAAAGCTGTGGCAAATGCAGTTCAATGTAGATAAAATGTAAGAGTGATGCATCATAGGGGCAAAAAAAATCCAAAGCTTCACATATTGACGCTACAGGGGTCAGTGCTATCAGTGCACAGACCAGGAAAGGGAGTTTAGGCGTCTTAGTTGATAGTTCCATGGGAATGTCAACTCAATGCATGGCAGCTGTGAAAAAGGCAAACTCTATGCTGGGGATCATTAGGAAAGGAATTGAGAATAAAACTGCAAAGATTGTCATGCCCTTATATATAAAGAAGCAGTGAGTGCAGCACTTGGAGTACTGTGTGTCCAATTCTGGTCGCCAAGCATCTCAAAGGATATTGAGGAGATAGAAAAAGTGCAGAGAAGGTGCAACGAGGGATGATTGAGGGACTGGAGCACCTTCCCTATGAGGAGAGGCTGCAGCGTTTGGGACTCTTTAGTTTGGAGAGGAGGCGGCTGAGGGGGGATATGATTGAAGTCTACAAAATTTATATGCATGGGGTAGAAAAATGTTGACAGGAGAGAGAAATTTTTCACTCTTTCTCCACAATACTAGAACCAGGGGGGCATTCAGTGAAAATGCTGGGGGGGAAGAATTAGGACTAATAAAAGGAAACACTTCTTCACGCAACGTGTGATTGGTGTTTGGAATATGCTGCCACAGGAGGTGGTGATGGCCACTAACCTGGATAGCTTTAAAAGGGGCTTGGACAGATTTATGGAGGAGAAGTCGATGTATGGCTACCAATCTTGATCCTCTTTGATCTGAGATTGCAAATGCCTTAACAGACCAGGTGATCGGGAGCAACAGCCGCAGAAGGCCATTTCGTTCACATCCTGCATGTGAGCTCCCAAAGGCACCTGGTGGGCCACTGCGAGTAGCAGAGAGCTGGACTAGATGGACTTTGGTCTGATCCAGCTGGCTTGTTCTTATGTTCTTATGTTCTTAAGAAAACCCATTTTAGGATTGGAACCATGCAAACCTCTTGGCCAAACCGGGATATTTCTCTTGCTCAACCTGGGATATTTGGACTGTGCAGAAATGGCCTAAGAATTACATTTCTCACACAGAAATCAGTTAATCTCTTTACTAATGGATCATCCACTAATTGTTGTGGGGATATCTTTACATTGCCTAAATCAGATCCAACTAATCTACATTTGTGCTTTCACGAGGGATGCCAACCTCCAGATGGGAGATCTGGGAATCCCCTGAAATTACAGTTCATCTCCAGACTACAGAGATCAGCTCCCCTGGAGAAAATGGATGCTTTGGGAGGTGGATTCTATGGCATTGTGCCCGGCTGAGGTCGCTCTCCTGCCCATGCTCTATCTATGAATTTACAACCTGGATCTGGCAGCCCTAATCTCCACCCCCCACAAGTGGATGATGGGATTTAGTTTTTACTCACTTTTCCCCAACAAGTATGGGGTTTTATATGCCATACTGAAGCACCAAGTTTTTTGTTCTGGAAAAGTGTTGCTGATGGCACTGATTCTGCATTGCCCTTCTGTCCTTAAATCCTTCAAAAGTGACAGGAACACATTGGAAATGGGTCAACTGTTGAGTATTAATGGGCTCTTTTCAAGCCAATTCCTTGGTCAGAAGTTGCAAATAAGAACTAGGATCCTTGGCAAGTCTTCCGCTATAAACTTTTATTTTCTTTTGTAGGTATGTTTTCTGCATTTCCCTTTTCCCTGTACCCTCAATAGGCTTGATAATTTCAAACAGAACTTTGTGGCAACTCTGGAGCAGTCTCCCCATATACGAAGGCATCTTAATTTTATATGCTCCCCATACACAAGTATGAATAGGTCTAGTGGAATCTTGTCCCATGGTGGTGGGAAAGAGTTGCCTGCATCCTGATCCCCAAGAGAAATATCCTTATTCATTTTATTATCCTCAATGGAGCTGACACCAGCAACTAGGATTAATACAAAGAATTAGGCATGATGGCAGATATTACTGAAGTGGCAGCATACTGTCTATTTGATCCTTATACTTATCCATATTCAACTATTACATTGTTCACAAAGAATATACGTGTTACCTTTTTTTCTTTTGTATGAAAGCCTGAGATTGACTTTAGATCATCTGCTAATAGGTTATGTTGGGATTAGTAATGGTAGTTCTGCATTTAGTGACAAAGATTCTTATTGTTGTGAAATCCGTTGCTGTATGCTATATCTGAAAAATGCCATGGAATGAGTGAAAAATATTATTGCCAAAGGAATTATTTCTGCAAATATGCCAATACTGCTCATAACCAGATTTATGTTTAGTCAGCACCCTATTTTTCAAATACTTTGTTAGTTGGAAACTGTACTGCTTTTTATGGGGGGGGGGGCGACTATATCTACTTCCAGTTTACTAGGATGAGGCAAATGTTCAATAACATTTCATTTGTGAAAAGGGGTTGAGGGATCAAAAAATTATCCACACTGTCACATTGCTTATTTTATGCAAGTTCAGTCGTGGGTTTGAAGTCCTCGTCAACTACTATGTTTCTGGCATATTTCTTTTTTCACAACAGTCTCCATTTCCTGGAAATCATGAAATTAGCATGTAGACAATGATATTTGATTATGTGATTATGTCACTGATGGCAATGCTGCTGCTCTGAATTAGCACCATTTGTCACCATCATTTAGTCAAATATGTGATATCTTCACCATTTTGAAGAAGAACAAATCAACGGGGGAAAAATCCCAGGTGATCAGTACTGCAAAGAGGAGTTAATGGTATTACCAACATGGCTACTACCAGGGGGAACTATGACAGAGAAACATTTTGAAAAATAAAATGGTCAGAAATTTGACTCTTATGTGGCTTTCTGAAACATAACTTAAAATATTTTTATTTATTTCTTGTGGGATTTAGAAATCAGGTTAGCAGTTCTTCAAAACAGGAAATGTAGATTATAACAAAACAACAGAACTGAGAAGTTTGAGATGTTTACGTTCAATTGTACTTTGAAATGCATCAAGACGCTTCACATACAAGTCTTTAAATCTTTATTTTCTGAGAGTGTTTTCTCTTGGAAGTCTCTGGTTTATTTCTTAAACTTAATGCTTATTTTACACTTCCTTAAAATTAAACTTTTTATTCACAATTGTTTTCATGTAGTAAAATGTGTTCCTTTTCATTTCTGAGTAGTATCCTCTCCCAGACAGCTTAAAGTTCATACCACTGTTTGCAAGTTCTGCTAACTTCTCTCACAGTTAACTGACAGTTCTCAGTTGCTGCTGTCAGAATTCTATTCAAACTCTCTGTCAATCAAGGGGTTTTCTGACTGGGTCAATATTTTACAATGCAACTGTCCATCACAGACAGTTCTATTCCTTTGGATTGAACAGATACTGTGGATGAAGTGAAACATATCTATGTGAATTTGGCCCCCTTTGGACTTCCCACAAATGATGAACAAAAAGGGTGCATTCGCAGTGTACAAAGCATTTTGCAAATTACATTAGCATGCCCCCACTTAGGATCAGCTCTGTTTTAATTACTCATTTTGTGGCAATATTCCTAGAGATTCCCTAAACATTTTTAACTTCAGTCAATCATCACCCTCCTAATTTAAAACCTTTAAAGATTAAATTCTGTAGCCATGACCATTGAGAAGTACCTTCAGGTGGATTCCTCTTTCAATGTAATTTCAATTCTTAATTTCAGGGTTTTTTAAAGACTTGCTAAAACTACATTTGAAAATCTGGAAAAAAATCTCTTGCAATGGAAACAGAGCAACTTTGTTAGGGTAGAAATAAACATGGAACGAAGAATGCTTTGACACTGTTGTGTAATATTGTCACCATTAAAGAATGAGAAGATTTCTTAATTGGTATTACAAATAGAGTGACCACATGGCAATTGTTTGGTAAATGTTAGAAGAGATCAGATTCTACCAATATGTATGCTAAAGTGCCTGAAAAAAAATACATTGAATTTTGCTTCCCTCTTTACAGTAATTTGTCAAAGGCATGTTATATTAGCTGCTAAATTCAATTGATTTGAGCCTGTAATACTTCAGAGAATTATCTGGTAAGTACTTATAGAACACCTGATATCTTTTAAATGCATCTGTAAACACCTTCAGGAAAAGCTTCTCTTTTTTCTCTCTCTCTCCCTCCCCCCCCTCTCTCCCTGTGAGTAGGTGCGTGAGTGACAGTTTGAAAAAAAAGAGAGAAGCAAGGTGATAATTATTTAATATTGAAAATGAAGCACTAATTGACTCTAATGAAATATTTTTGGTTATGTTACTATTATTCGCCAGAATGCATATATATTACTTTGTCCATGGGTTTGTTTTAAGAATACCATTTTAAATAGGGTGTAGTTTGCAACATGAACAAAACTTGTATGGGTTATAAGATGCTAAACTTTATTACATGGCCAGGAAGAGTGGACACCCACTCTAAGGCTAAGGTGACAGCATAGTTTTTTTTTTCTTATATCAGCACTACCAGTGTTATCTCAGGCCCAGGCTTCATCCTGGCTACATAAAACAGAAGAGAATTTGGATCCAGAAGATGCTGGCATCCTTCACCTTGGATCACCTTCAGAAGCAGCTGCCAAGGCAACCTGTTTACCAGATATTTTCTAAGATGCAGAACAGGAGCAACCCCAAGCAACCTTTATCAGTCTTGCAAGAAAGTTTCCTTGCTCAAATCTTTCTCTCTGAAAACAGCCTCCAAGTTCCAGGATCTCGCTTTTACCATATGCCAATTGCAGATTCACAAAGGAAGATCACAGCCATAATGGAATAAAAGCCTTAAGAATAAGCTTTAAATGAGAACAGATTTCCCTTAGACAGACAAAGCCCAAAGGGTAGACTAAACTAGAGCCCTGTAAAATTGGACCCCAAGCCAGATACTGGGATTCTGTACATGGTATATGCTTCTGCTGATTAGTCCAGGTGTGAGTTTCAGACTTTAGTGCATGTTCAGTTGTATTTTCTCCTGGTTTGATGGTCTGCTGATTAGTTCAGTCCATTTCTAGTTTGTCTTGCAGATATTTCTGGCACCTGTGGAGGAGCCACTGAAAGTAAAAGAAGGGACAAGCTGGGAAGGAAATGGGAGATATGTAACTGTCCCCTTTTTTATCAGCCACTTCCTTACTAGAGGATCAATTTTAATGTTGTCAATTTTCAAACAAAACTATTGCATATTTGTAATCGTATCATTTTTAGAAGATGATCACAGGCTTTAGAAGAAGAGACCATATGATTGGGGGTGTGTGTGTGTGCTAATTTCTCCTCTGAATCTGGAAAACAAAACTGATGCTTCTGAGACTTCCATTTTAAAAATACCATTCAAAAATTAAAATACCATTTCAAAATTCCATTCCATAGTACTCACATTCTAAAGGGGCATGTTGTATGTACTTGTAGACCAATGAAGGCTTTTGTTTTAAAGGAGGAATTGGTGTTTGGAGTTATAGATTATTAAGGTACCAGCTGAAGATGACAAATGGTGCATGTGATATGTCTGTTTTCAGCCATGGATTCTAGTACATACAAAAACTTATGGTGGGGCTGATTACTTGGTCCTAAGGTAGACTTGTGTAACTTTTTATAATTAACGATGGGATGCTACCACAAAGGACTCTTTCTGCAGGGAGGCGGAAGTCACAGAGTGCGTCCCCGGTGCACTCCTGCCCAACTACGCTTCTGCTCTAATGTTAATGGGAATGGTAGTACCAGGCTTCAAGATAGCAATCTTTTGCAGAAAATGGAGGAACTGGAATGTGTGTGTATGTTGCATTTTGGACCTGTGTGCTTGGTCATTTTCAAAGGGTCAATGAAGCCTTTCAGAAATTAGAACTGTTATTGAGTACTTCTGCAAGTTTGTTCAGTTTACTTTGGGATTTTTAAACAAAAATAGAGAAGATTTTGATGAGCTTGAGCAACAAACAAAAGCCACCTTGCCGAATGTTAACTACAGAACTGTCACAAGGAGACAAATAAATTGCAAGGAAATGATGGAAGCACACCTGGGCCTGAAGCTTTTGATGAACTTTCTTCAAGACATAAGTTTAGGATTAAATCCTTCATTCTTGTACTAGATGCATTTGAAACCAGTTTAAGAAGAGCTACTGTGTACAGTGATAGTGCACACATGATTTCCTTTCTTGCTAATCTGACAGCAGTTCAGCAAGAAATTTAGCAAGGTGTTGAACTGTTGATGGAAGCACACCCAGAACATCTGGATCTGAAACTCACTGTGAACTTTTGCACTTTAACTTGTATGTGAGACAAAGCCATAGGCCTACAGGAGAGCAATTTGTGTCTCTTACAGACCTTTATCAAATTATATACAAGGAAAAAATTCAGATGCCCTTCCCTAATGTGGAAGCAATCTTGCAAATATTTCTTAGCTTAATGGTCACTAACTGCTTGGAAAAGAGATCTTTTTCAAAACTCAAAAGAATTAAAAATGAATTAAGAGTCACAATGTCTCAAGAGTGATTGTCCCCACTGAGCATTTGATGCATTTAAAGTGACAAACTGAAACAAATTTTGATGATCTTTTGGATGATTTTGCTATGAAGAAGGCTAGAAAAAACTCAGTGTATTTGATGATTGTAGTTTATTTCTCAATATGTATTTTAAAACTGACTGCTTAATTACAATATAAAGTAGGATCTAAAAGTGTCATACTGCTATTGTCAGGTAGTCATGATCATTTTATTAACATTTCCCAGGCAATAAAATGTGTAAGCTCAAGGTTTTTTTAAAAAAGGATAATAACAGTAAACTTACAATTTCATTTTCCAAAAAATTCCTGCTTATTCCACAAATGTTTACCAAGCTTGGCTATGGCAAAAGTTTTTCACAGTGTTAATTTTAACATTTATGCTTTTTTTTCATTCACTACAAAATTTAACGATAACATCTTATGTCCATCCTTTAGAGGATGAATTGTGGACTGTGGATTTTAAACACAGATAATCATGCTCAGCTTTACTCAGCTTTAAAACACTTTTCCATCTTCCTCTAGTCATGAGGGTGGGTAATTGGGAGAAGGGCCTCACAAGCAGAATAGCCTCTCTTCATCTAAAACCAGCCCTGATAACAGTTAATCTCCATACTCACAATTCATAAGAGAACAGTTCTCCTGAAAAAAATGGATGCTTTGCAGGGTGGATTCTAGGACATTGTATCCCACTAAGGTGCCTGCCTAAGACTCCAGGAGCTTCCCAACCTGAAGCTGGCAACCTGCCCCCCCCCCCCATACACTGGTGGCCAGGGGGACCTAGCAAAACTTCTTCCCATTTAATGTTCTTTTGTATTTAATGGCTAACTATCTGTCTATATCCACAGGGGATATATGTTATATCCCCTCAGGGGTTCACAAAGTCATGTTTCTGCACAGCCCTACGTGAGTGTCAGAGTTCATCACTACTGCAGACAGACATGACTCCAGGGAAATAGTGACTTAATATCATGTTTAGCAGTTATAAGGGAAACTCTCCCTTGCCCCCTAGCTACTGCACAGATGCAAAGATGTTTTATATGGTACTTGAGTTGGGCATCAAGTATCAAAGGCAAGGTGAGCTGATCTGACACCTGTCTCATGAGTTACTGCTTCTGTCAAAAACAGATGTTCATAGGATATGATTTCAGTTCACAGTTCTTATTATGTGTATTTTAGAATATTTTAAGACTAGATACCATAAAATAAACATTTCTTAATAGCATATAAGTATGTTTCGTAAAGTAGTGTATATATACTCTGGCTGAATAAAAACATAGCATTTGTATTGGATAGCATTACATTGGTCCAATAATCTTTTTCCCCCCTTTTAACACCTAGCCTTCCTTAAAAAATGGCTTATCTTTAACCTTTACACTGATGTTCAACATGAAATGTGTGTGCAATTTCATTTAATTAGCACGTTCAAACATGACTAATGCCTTCCAACCCAAGCTGATGATTTCCATAAACAAGCAACAGGCCAAATGGAACAACCTGTCTTTACATTTGGCTTCATGATAAAATTGTCTGCTGTTCCCAATTCTTACTGTGGTCCAGCTTTTGCAAGTAAATTTTTCATTCACTAGAGCCTGGGTCATACTCAACCCCTTCCTGCATACACAATTCATAATCAATAACATTACTTCAGAACAATAAACCACATAACTGGGTTAGTGCTCCTGAATGCTCCAGGACAATGAGTTAAAATGTAGAGGAAAGTTGTTGCGCTTCATTTATAGCTTCATTGGTTCAGTGTTGACAGCTGGCAGTAAACACAGACTTTTTGAAATGATGATGGAAAGCAGCCTCTACTGAGCATGAAACAGTTACCCAGCTAAAACAACTTCATCTCATTCTCTGAACTAGAATCTTAATTCATGTATTTCTTCCCTGATCATCAATTGTTCTCACAACAAACAATTTAAAACAATAATAGTATCAAATGTCAATACAAAGAGAGAGTGAGATGATATAAGAATAAACCCCTAATATTCCATGAATTATTAAACTGAAACCAGGGGATTATATCACATAATTTATTTCATCAAGCAGGATATGATTTCAGTTTTACCATGGTCCCACAGTTCTTCTTGAACAACAAAATTTTAAAAAATCTCTAGATCAAATAAGGTGTCAGAGATAAGGTCCCAGCTACCAACATATATTTCCAGTAACTTGATTATTTAGAATGTAATAACTTTTATGGATCACTGTCATGGAATTTGTAATTTGAAAAAGAAGAAAAACCTTATATATTTAATATGAAACATGTATCGTTGTGGAGAATGTGTGCAAGAACACTATTTAGCCAATGTATAGGCATACATTTTGGAGGTAGTGGAGCTTGAGCTATAGAAAGTTCTGAAGCATTGACTTCACCCAGATTGCTGGGCAACAGGAGATAGAACCAATGGCTTAGTGACTCTCCTTTTCCTACCTTGGGAAGTACACCTGGTAAGATCACAAAGATCACCTAAAACTGTAAGCATATAGATGAGTTATTTTCATGAAAATATCATGCTTTGTTCTGGCTGACAGAAGAGATGCTACTGGATCCTAAACTAATCTTAGAACTGAATTCAGCTGCTGCATTCTCTTCTCAGTGAGTTGTAGATCTCAGGATTCACACCCTTACTACTGCATTTTCAGCATTCAACAGGAATGCTTGGTTGACAACAGCTGTAGGCTGCAACACCTTAATTTATGCAATGTTGGCACTTTTGTCATTAATGCCCCATATGGAGTAACATACTATTCAGCATAAACAATGAAATATTACTCTAAGCATGGCTAAGCATTAACTTCATATTCTAACTGTGTGTAGCTCTGTATCAGTTAAGCAGCAATTTTAATTAAGTTTGAACAGAGCCTTTTTTGCAGATTAATTTTCACCCTGTGTACAAAGAGAATATTATAAATTATCTCACATAAACATAACAATATTCTTAATCTTTCACTATCAAAAGGTTTGAATCTGATCATGGGAAAATATCTTGGAGTCCTTCTAGATTCCTGTGTTTTGAGAAGAAAATTGTGACAACAGCGAATAATGCACTTTTATGTACATGTATATAGAAGTTAACCTTAACTCAGTCATGTTAATACATGATATCATAATCTCTTGGTCAGAATACTGAACAGTCTTTGTGGTGCAGCCCATGGCTTCATCTAAAGCAAACTATTTCATCTTATTACCTTTTTGATACTAGGTGTTATTAATACATTATACCTATGCTGAAACAGCTGTTCTGTCTGCCAGTTTGTTTCTAAGTTAAATTCAAAGTGCTACTTTTATTGATAAAGCCCTTCACAACTTATATGGTTCCCATGTATTTAAAGTACCACCTATTCTGGTAGGAACTCACATGTCACCTTAACCGAAGTGTTCTGCTTGACTGGAACAATCTGCCAGAGGATGTCAATTAAGCCCCTTCCTTTGAGGCATTTAGGATAACCTGCCAAACAACTTTATCTCTGGCAGTTTTTCCAAATGTTGATATTTTACTTTTTCCATTGAAGAGACATAAAAATATATCTGGACAGGACAGTCAGCTTCTCAATCTAACCAGCCTTTTAATTGGTCTAAATTAGGAAAAGATTATGTTTTCCTAAAATCTATTAAACAAACTTGTCTGAAGATTCTATTGAATACATTGTTCAGACTTCAGAATTTGGACTTAAATATTTAAAAAAATAATCTTGAAGGATGACAGGCTGGTCGATAAAGCCACACAATTCTGGTGTGTGAGTGCACACATCCCAAGGGTAATGTGTTACCTACCAATCAGGGACCAAGCAGCTGAGTGTTCAGCTGTCCCAGTTTAAATCAAGAAGTCATCCCTGAAAAGTGGGATGTTTGTAAATTGAGTTCCAAGAAACAATTATTCTGGAAGCTGTAGTCAACAAAGACTACAGTAATACATTCAAATTGAAGCCATAAAGTCCAAGAACATCACAAAATATAATAAGGTCTTTTAAAAGAATGTTCATAGATAGACAATAGAAGAGCAGTGAACAGCAAGGATAAAATAATTATTACTAAATATCTAATGTAAGGTACTTGTACAAACATTGGTTCTCTAATTCAGATGTTGCCTGACCCAACTGACTCCAAACAGAGTTTCAGAGTCCAAGGTCCAAGACAGGTGTTCTGGCTTCCAAGGCCCTCTTGGACCAGCATCAAGAGGTGACCCAAAGGCAGATGTAATTGAGACAAAAGACAAAGACTCAGAATGAAGAATCCTGATTTATGTCAAATGACCTGTGCTGACATGATTCTAGTTGACTGATCAAATGTGTTACTAAACAGGTGTGTTGATAGCAGGGGTCCTAAACAGTCAAGTATGTTGCTAGCATGGGACCAAGTTTTTTGCAACTATACATGCCCTATTAAAACAAGCCACCTTCTCACAAGAAGGGTTCTTGCACTAATAAGATGGAATGTATAGGCAAAACTCTCTTATGGCTTTCTTGGCCTTGGAACCTCCAGGATTCATGATTCCACTGACATCTTTGTTAGACTCCCATCTGTTATAAAACTGCACTCAGTATGATCTTACGTTCTCAGAGAGAGACATGTCTATGGTTTTTCCTAGGCAAGAAACATGAACCAGTGTTTTTGAAAAGCAAAGAGTCTGCTAAGCAAGCCAGTCTCATAACAATATGAATTGAAACTTTCACCACTAAATTCTCCACTGGCAGCAATATAGGCAGCCAATCCAGGGCCCCTGGCAGTGGGATGCAGCGCTGCTGTGGCGACACCTTCAAGAGGGCTTCTCAGCAGCACAAGGAGGCAAAAAAGAAAAGCCTCCCACTGCTGAAAAGCCCACCATTGGGCTCCATGGATTTGTGCCACCCCAGGCACTGGTGTTCTGACAGGCAAAAATTAGCTGACTAATGTTGTGTCTATTCCCGGCCATGCCTCCAGAATGCCCCACTACACCGGCAGACACCTGCCAGTTTGACTCATAACCCATTTGCCAATGGTGAGCAGGCAGTCAAATAATTTACAGGCTGTTTGCAACTTTTTAGTGTGTATTCATGGGTCAGAATAATTGCAGATATCAGATGCCCACTCCCATCTGCTGAGGGATCAGCTGAGAGTTTGGGTGTCCATTGGGAAGAAAGGCTTAGGTACAAATGAATTAATTAAATAAACCTTGTCTTGTTTATTCAGGGCTCCAATCACAAGATTTAAGTATACTTAGGTTTGGCTATGTTGAAAATTAGAATATACAAGTAGGAACACGCAAGAAACTTTCAGAAGAAGTCAGCCCTTCTCTCACTCTGTCTTTCTTTTGCCTTATCTCTGTTCCCCAACCCATCAACATTTCACTTATTTTCCCATCCTGCAACACCTTCTGTAATTCTTCCTCTCTCTCTTTCTCCCTACACTGTCAGTCTTTCTCCCATTCATTCTCCCCAAACAACCACTGTCACTGATCCTCTCTTTAGCTTTCTCCCTCCTTAGTTCATACTGTTACACTCTGTCACACACATACACTTGTCTTATTCTTTCTAAGGGCTCCCTTCAATCATTCTTTCACTCCCTTTTCCTCTGCCTCTTTTGTTCCCCTCCTTGCTGCTGACTACAGTTGTTCTTCTTCTCTCCAAACCTCTGGAGCATCTCCATCAGAGAAGTAACAAATGCAGGCCTAGCTGCCAGCAACAATCCTCCGCTGCTCAATTCCCCTAGGTGTCTGTCCAGTGACTTTTCCTCTCTCTCCCCCCTCCCCATTGTTAGGCTCAGCTGCCTCTCCCCTATTTTCAATATGGTTCTTTGCTGATTTTCCCTCTGCTCATCGTAGGCATGGTATACACCTGCCTTGTCGGCATGGTGCTTGCTTACCTGGTCAACATGGGGCTAGCTTGCTTCCTCATCCATTGTCTGGAGATCAACTGAAATAGCAGGAGATTTTCAGGTGCCACCTGGAGGTTGGCAACCCTAAGAATTACTCAAGCTCACTCTTAGATGCTACATTTGTAGTAGAAGCAATCTAGGTCAAAAGTAACACATGGCTTAATTTTAGCCAGTTTTATGGCGATATGAAGTTGTAGAAATTTGTAAATAATCACACGCATTCTTCCTCCTTACCAGGTCTGGTTATTAACAAATGTGCTTTGGGACTTACTTTCAGTGTCTTCTTCCAAATGGGAAATATGCCATCTTCCGTCATTAGGAAACCCCCACTGGACTCTGATTGGTAATCTACCAGTCAATTTGAAATGTTTCAGTTATTCAGGGTGGCTGAATGTGTGCCTGTCTCAGTTATGAGCATTTCTGCATGAGCTATATTTTCCTTGATCCTTTTTGGTTAATTTTCTATTTTGGACCCTTGAACCTCGTTGATAGTCTTGGTAAATTAGTTCAGACAATACTAAACCACTTATGGGATTAATAAGGCTTAACAGTTCAGAACAGTGTATTGAGCTTGTTCTAGTCCTCTCCATCTTCAGTTTGAGAAGAGGTGGGCTATTGTGCTTTACATATTTTACAAATTTAGAATAATATATGTTAGAAGACATGGATTATAAACCAGCAATCTAAAACTGACATTTTAGAAAACATGCCTGTAAATTACCTAATAATGGGACATGTTTCTTTGATATCAAAAAGGTGTTTGTATCCAGCTTATAAATTTGCTTTTGCAGCCAAGTCTAAATGATCTCAATTGGAAATGCTTACCTGAGCTATAAAAAGAAAGCCTTTTGCAGAATAAGCTAGACACACTGAGAATATGGGTTAATATCATGTATAATGCATGCAGCTTTACTGGATCCGTACTGCTGTTTTCCAGTCCTTTCACAAACAATAAGCACACTACTGGCGCTCAGCATATATGACTGTGTAAATCATACAGTTAATTTAGAAGTAAGCTTTTTCTTCAAAGTGCTAAAGGTCTGTATTAGCTTTTAACATGTTTGGATGCATCTGCAGAACTTATGCTGGCCATAGGTTCACAATATTCATGCAAGTTCACAATAATCATGCACAAATTCAAGTCTTATATTAAAGATGGTGATTGAGGCTGTTTTTGCATGGCACAGTTACACCGGGGTTGAGCCAGGATCATGTACACCTGGGCTATTTTATCTCGGTTTCTGCCTATACACGGCTCTCCGCTTCTGCCCAGGAACAGTTAGAAATGCTCCCATTCGTTCCGCATGAACCAGATTTCTGTATTCACTTCGGAAGCATGTCTGGGCATGCCCATTGTCCCGCATTCTGATTTGCTGTTGTTTTTGAGTGGCAACTTGAATGGACCTCAGGTGGGGAGATTAGGCTGCTGGGCGGAGAAAATAAACTTGGTCTGCTTCTGATTGGTGTTTTTGTGTATGTGCTGTGGGAGTGGAAGAAATTGATCTGGGTTTTTAATGGTTTAAAATAAGATTCTGCTATCAGAGAGAGAAAACCAGTGAACAGGTCTGCCTTGATTTAAAATAAAGCTTGTACTGAGGAAAATAGATGAAGGGGTTGTTCTGATTGGCTGTTGCTTTTGAGTGGCAGCTGGAAGCATCTATGAGCTTGTTCGGTATCCCGTGCTCTGATTGATTGCTGTTTTTCAGTGGCAGCTTGAATGGATGTCAGGCAGGGAGATCAGACTGCTGGGTGGGAAAAATAAACTTGGTCAGCTTCCGATTGGTGTTTTTCTGTATGTGCTGTGGGAACGGAAGAAATTGATCTGATTTTTAATGGTTTAAAATAAGATTTTGCTGTCAGAAGGAGAAAACCAGTGAATAGGTCTGCTAATTGATTTAAAATAAAGCTTGTACTGAGGAAAATAGATGAAGTGATTGTTTTGATTGGCGGCTGTTTTTGAGTGGCAGCTTGAATGGACGATCAGGTCCTGCTCCTGGTTGGTTTTTGCACGGCGCAGGCAACAAGCAGGGTCACACCGGGATACCGAACACACCGGGATACCCAAACAGGCGATTTTTGAATCCCAGGCTAAGGTAAATATTGTGGGGCAATACTTGGGCAGATCCTGTGCAGCTTCAGGAGCCATGCGGAATTCCCAGCTGCACAGGGATATTTTGACCATGCAAAAACGGCCTGAGGCCACTGCAGAAGATCGGGTAAATGGCTTGTTAGCTATAATTGTATAATACACGATTTCATAAACAATGATTTATATGGTATAATTTTCACAACTTTATACATTTACAATTTGTATTGAAGTGAGTACAAGTATGTATAAAGTACATTTACAATTAAAGTACATTTACAATTGTACAAAATAATACTTCATATATGAGTAGTTGCTTCAAAGTAAACACAAAAGGTAGGGCTCGTTAACTTTGTAATGTCTTCTTAGGCCCCTCTATTTTAAATTAGATAAATCCTTATGTCATGGGTTTATAATCACAAATTCTCCTATGGATGCTCTTCGTAACCATCTATCTCTAAGAATTTTCATAACTTGCCACAACTTCCAGAGAAAGCCTGGAGATCTACCAGAATTACAACTGATCTCCAGACTACTGAGGTCAGTTACCTTGGAGAAAATGCCTGTTTTGAAGGATGAACTCTGTGGCTTTATATCCCACTGAAGGCATTCCTGACCTCAAACCTCATCCTTTGCAGCATTTACCCTCACTCTCGAATTTAGGATTTTTTCAACCGAGTATTGGCAACTCTACAGCTGTGCTTGCCATTGATCAACAGCACGCTGCCCTAACATAAATAGAAGATAAAAGTGCATGGAGGTGCAGATCCAAGAAGGTATTCAGTGGATTTTAGTTTTACAAGTTGGGTTGAAAAGGCATATTCATTGTAGTGCCTGTGTATTGCATATCAAATCAAAGCACGTTGCATGATAATGCAGGAGTCTAAATTGAGAAATAAGGCCTTCCTAGAACTGTGTATCTATGATAACATCTGTCTTTCTATCAAGACGATGTTGCTAAAATGGCCTTAAAACAACATCCCCTCACTTTGCATTAAAGCATTGAGACCAGCACTCAGCACCGTGCATTTTGAACTCTGTGCAATAAAAGTTTTAAGAGATAAGAAGCTTTTTCTATTTCAGGGTTGCCATTAGTCTGAATAATGTATAAACAAGGGGAAAGGTTTGAAGTACTGTTGCGGATCACAGTATAACTTCAATTAAATTATACATCATTATCACAGCTGCCAAGACTGATGTGGGATTTTAGCCCCATCTCTCACTAAACGTTCAATGTATCTGTCTTGTTTAATTCCTTATTTCAAAGAAACTGATAACTCTTTTTTTAAGAAAAAGGAAAGGGAGAGAAAAAACTAGTTTTAGAAACATGCAGGACAGAGCATGATTTATCACAAAAACATTCTGATTTGTCAATCCTCAAGAACTAAAAAGGAAAATTTCAACTCTCTGATAACAAAATAAATTGCAATGGAGAATTCTAACATGACTAAGTCGTGACATACTATGTTCTTAATGAACTTGAGCAGAGCATTCTATCTTGGCAGAGAAATGTACTTACCAAGCAAGCAACCTGTTGTTAAACCAAACTTATTTTTTTCTGTGTACATTTCCCCCCCCAATTGCTTCTCTTTTATCCAAGGTGATCCAGGACACTTTGTTGAAATGTTTTTGCTTAGTTAACTAATTTTTTTAGAGTGACAATTCATGTGACAACTGTATTTATAGTAGACCTGGCCATATGAATAATTTACAATGAGTAGTAAGCCATTCTTTCTCAACTCTACAAACCACCTGATGTGGACATAAAAATTGATCAAAGCTTATAACCTGGCATATTATTCATACAGTTTTAATGAATGCTATTTATAACAATGGATGGTATCATGGCCACTTCTTCCATTTGGTATTAAATTCAGAGTAGTGTGGATGAAAGTTTTTAATATTTGTGTTTTGAGGGGGGCCAATAAGTCTCTCTTTGTGTACATTCACCAACTTAGTATACTTTTTTAAAAATCTCACGTTCACTTACTTAACTCAAATCATGCAATTATGCACCCCACCCAAGCAGTAAGTACCATGGAAGAAAACAGGAAGAGTGTCTACGTACCTTATCCCTGCTCTGCTTATCATTACTGCTACCATTCCTCCCCACTTTCTTCTTGCACAAGCACAAATTGCATCAGAGAGCATAATGGACCCCTTCATAACCCAGAAACCATCATTTTCTCCACCCATGTTCAACTGATCCATACCTTAAGGCAGGGGTCCCAAACCTTTTTGAGTGTGGGGGAACCTTTAGAGTTCTGACACAGGGTGGTATATACAGCCACAAAATGGCTGCTATAGGAGGTAAAGGCAATAACAAAATGGCCACTGTAGATTACTTTTAGTCACACGGTGAAGATCTGTGTTATGTTGGCAGCTGCTGGCAAAGTAACATTTTTTAAAAAAAATCTTCACTGCCAATCTAATTTCCAGTGACCCATCAGAATCCTTGCTAAGCAAAAACCCCTTTGGCTCCACCTACTTTCTAAAAACAGTTGGTGGGCTTTAGAAAAGGTGTTGGTGGGTGCCATGGATGCCCACAAGCACTGTGTTGGAGACCCCAGTTCTAAAGCATGGACGAACAATGACAAAAAGGGGATAAGAAAAGGAGTTCTGATCTCTGTTGTCCATAGTGAGTGCAGGTGGGCAAAGTTCCAGGGGACCCACTGGTAATGTTCAGAATAAAATAATATGTGGCTGTCCCATTTAAATCAGGTGCTTTCTGCATTCCAGAAAAATCCTTATGTGGAAATGGTCCATTTCTTTATTTGAGTAATGCCTTAGAATAGTTGGTTAATGCTTTCAGTGGGCATGATGGTTTTCTGTCTTGTCCCAGATGAAGCAGGGGTGGGGAAGAAGGTCCATGTCTGTGTGTATCAAGAAAGGACAGTCTAATGAGTTTTGTGGGCTAGGGAAAAGTACATGGTTCAAATGTGATTATTAGTCTGTATCATCAAACTGTGGAGGTCATGAGACCATACCAAGCCAAAATGTTAAACAGTACTTTGAAATTGGTTCATGATTACAGATTGAATAAATGGAGGATTAACATTACAATGCTCTGTTTGAGATGGCACTCTTCCTGTTTGTGGATAGCATCTCAGAATTCACATGTAAAGTGGACCTTACACTATAATTTTTCTACATAAACCATAGTCTGCAGGTTGTAAACATCAGACACGACTTTGTAATATGTAGTTAAGCTTCTGCACAGGTGAGTCAGCATGTTACTTGAAAAGCAGTCTAGCCAGCTTGCCTACAAGTAGATTACTTATGGGCAGGTGTTCCAATTTGTCCTTTTAAGTAAAATGTCTATATCTGTGTAGAATTCATGAGGATGCTACTTGAAAGTTTCTGGTATGAAACCTAGAAAAATGTGCCTAATTAGAACTTCTATTTCTCTTTACATTTATTACCTGCCCTTTACCAGAGTTTCAGGGTCGGTTACAATAAATAACCCTTCTATTGCCAGCTATTTCTTGTACATATAGGAAAAACAAATACTGCAGAAACATTTCCTGATCCTTTTTTATTACTGATTTTTTCCTGAGATATTACACTATCAAAATAAAAATCATACAGTGCTAAAGAAATACTGGTGACATATTTTGTAAGAAATATATTGTGCGGCCCACTTTTCATTTTAAAAGCTGGGTTGATTTCAACTGGGGTCTCTGCATTCCAATTAATTACATTACATTAATTACGTACATGCCTGAAGGATAGTAGAACATGATATATGAAAAGGACAACTGTTTGCTATTGTAATTCATGTGGAGCTTTAAATTTAAAAAACTTTTTGTTATTGAAGGTTGAAGTAACATTCCTCGTTAGGGCAAGTCAACATAGTTTGATCACAGGATGGTTAAAGGTTATTTATAACACTTATAGTGTTATAGATCCACATGGGGGGGGAGAATAGTGGGAGTGGTATGAAAGTGCACCGGCATTCCCAGGGGCGGAGCCAACTTTCGTCAGTTTTCAGTGGCCTAATGGACTATGACGCATCCTTTAGCTGCCATTGACTTATGCCAGCTAGAAGTATGGTGCAATCCATAGGGGGTTTGCAGGAGGGAGCTGAGGATTTTTGCCATTTTTCTCACTTCCTGTGCCTTTTGAAACCCCTTTGGAGGTGATGTGGCTGTGCCATGGCAACACAGTGGTCTGCTGCTGCAACATTTTTCCTCCCATGGGTTGTACTGTCTGAATATGTATTTTATGTTTTCAGCCATACCTGCCACAGTAGTGACAACTTACAAACCTTAACAGAGGCCTCTTTTCATTTGGTAATATGTGAACAATTACCATGGGTGACTTTTTCCTGCTGAACTTTAGCAGAAAACACAGTATAACAATTTCAGTTTGTAAAACAATGGAACAGATTACAAAAACCTCATTGGTTTACGTAATTCACTCTCAGTCATGCATAAAGTGGCTTTTCAGGATTGAACTCTAATACATACATGCTAGATCAGAAACTTTTTGTACTGGGATGGAAAGCATCTTCCATAATTAGAGCACAAAATATTTGCAGTAAAAAATCTTCATATGAGTAGTTCAGAAATCTTTTACTTCTGAATTGAACATATTACACACCAGAAAGTAGTGGGTTCCTAACTCTTTCCATAAGCTAAAATTCTGGTGCCCATTTCAGTGGGGGTGAAACTTCCATAGCTCTTATTATACAATGCTATTACCAAATGAATTAAAGCCTTTCATCCTGGGTCATGACAAATCACATCTTCTTGAGGGTCTCTGGCTCAGAGATAGAAATACACACCTGGCCTAATGAAAGTCCCAAATGAATGAAAGCAGTGTGTTCCGCCCAAAAACAGGACAGATGGACTTTCATCCTATTAGATCGGAGTGCTAGTGGTGAGGAGATGGCCTTGAGATCCAGTAGAATTTGTTCTAATAATCACTGATCTTGAAGAGCTGTTTAAGAGCTTTAAGAGCTCAGATTCATTGATTTTTTGAGGAGTGGAGATTATATAAGATTCCCTGTGCTTTTCAGTGACCTGAAATTTAGCATAAGAACAGAATTTGTGGGATGCAACGTCCCAAACAAAGCTTCCTTGAAGTATTGTGCTACAAAAGGTTTTACATGTACTTCTCCATTTATAAGGGTCTGGGTCTCTTCTAAGCTGTCATGAAGACTTATGAACCCAGTATTAGTGTAAGTGGCTGTTAAGTGCCAAATGAGTTCTTCATAGCCCACTCCTATGACTTTAAAAGTACTTTTTCTAAGACTAAAATGCATTTCAGTTTTTAATGTTTTTTTGAAACCATTCAGACTGAAGCATAATTTTTGTCTTGACTTTGTTAACTGTTCTTAAATTAATGCCTACTATGGTGTTTACTGTACTGTTACTGTCTACTTATATCTTGAAGAATTATGCATTTTACACACATGATTAGAAATATTGCTTTAGCCCTTGGAGAAGTCAGCTACCTACTGTTGATAAAGTTTTGTGGAGTGGTATAAGTCTTTCATTATCATCATGTGTGAGTGATATCCATATGTGCTGAGTAGGACAATTTTGAGATACATCAAAGGCTGAGAAGCACAGAAATCTAATTTTGGCTGAATAGAGTTCTTAGATTCATTGAGATATTACACATAAATGAAAATACCAAGTGTCTTAGAGTTGTCAGTGAAAAAGTGCCTCAAGCTTCTTAACAAATGGAACTGTGATGTATATTTGGAAGCTTCACGACATCTTAAAGTAGTTTATGAGGCACAATTTGTTTTGGTGGTCTGCTCTGATTGATGGCATGCTATCTGCCACTGCTTCATCTGTTGTGGAATTTCTGTAATAAATGTTCGTGGCTAGACAGTGCTAAATGTGTTCCATCTAAATCATTCGTTACTTATAACAAGTTTCAGTGTATATGAATCAAAGGTTGTTTATACTTGCCTGCAGATTAATTCATCATTTGAAGCAGCTCTATCATTTTAAATGGGGTAACTGAGACACATGCCTCTAAATAAGTATTTTGATCTTCAAGGTAATATATTCTTAAAAGGTTAGAGTTCAGCAATTAAAAATTCAATAATTTCCTTATTGAAAACTAATTGGTGTTCTTTCTGAATAACCCATGCAATCAGGCTATTATTCGCTTTAATAATATGTCACAAATAAACATATATTACATCTTTTTAAAGGCAAGACAACCAAGACTAGAAATCAATAGAAATCAATAAGTAATCAATTAAGTTCAATTTGTTTCTGGGGAAGACTTTTGGGAGCTTTGCATGTTGAGTAGTTGATAGGATTGTACTATTGAAAGCATGCCGGACTTCAATACCACTTTCAAATGGAAATACTGGTACAGGTGTTAGCAGTATAATGGATTCAAAGTGTTATAGTTTAGCTTCCAACAACCAGTGTACAAAGTACAGATATGTTTCATCTGATATCTGCGCCAATTACTGTGCTAGTGTATATCTCGAATACCCATGAACTAACAAGTCCCTGATTTCTTTAAAGGTAATTAAAACAGTCAAAGCCGTTATAGAATTGATCAAAATGAAACACTTTCCGCCATTTTAAAACTCTTTAAAACTTCAGAACTCTAAAGATTTTTATAGCCCCTTCTTATTAGTTGAAGAAACCCAGAAATTCTAGACCTTTCAATTACAGGCCCATCTAATCTACTAGTGCCTCCTGTGTCACAGAGCCTTAACGCTATGACAGCAACTTCCCTATTACGGATGTTAATTAAGTCTTCTTAAGCAGGAGGCCTCTGCTAGATAGTGGTCCATTCTGCACAGGACAAATAAAATGTTTTCAGAAGGAGAAAAAAGCATTTTGTGATGGTTTTGCGCAGTTTTTTCCCCAAAGCATTTTGAAAATGTTTTATTTGTGCTCAAAATGAATTATTCTGAAAACACTAAACTAGCAAATTTTTTTCTTGAAGCTGTTTTTTAAAAAGTTTTAGTTTGATTCGGAGTGCTGCCTGCCATTTTCTGATTCTTTTCCACAGACATTTTCTCTGCTGGCATTGCGACTGGACTCAGAGGCCCCTTCTGCACGGAGGCGGAAGGGGTTGGGTCGGCGTAATCTATGCCAACCCGATGACGCTGGGACGATGGCTGGGATGACGGCGCCGCGGAGCGCCATCGCCCGGCCGAGTCGCGTCTTCCCCGTCCCTCTCCCGTCGCCTCCGTCGCCTGTTGGCCTCCATAGACCCGCCAGGGGTCGGAGGCCTCCGTAGACCTCCAGGGGTCGGAGGACAGAGAGGGAGGGCCTTCGGAGGCCAGCAGGGCAACGGAGGCGTTAATGGTGAAAGTGGGAGAAGACTCGGGTAAAGTGCCGTTCGCACCGCACTGCCGGGAATGCACTGTTGTGCCAAAAACCTCCCTCCAGAAGGGAGGTTTTGGGAGGCGGCCTGAGGCCACCCGGGGGGAGGGGGAAGGGAGCCAGGTTGGCGCTGCTGAGTTTTGGCAGCGCCGCCTGTGCGTACGGCTCCCTGGGGATGGCGTTTTTACCGTCCCCAGGGTGTTGTTATTGGCCCGTGTGGAAAGGGCCTAATTGAGTGATTAAAGTACATGAACAAATTCAGTTGTGCCTGGGAAAATGTGTTGTTTTCCCTTTAAAAAAATTTTTGGGTGAGCTATCTTCGAATCTTTGAAGATCCTTCACCAAAAATAAAAAAGAAGAAAAACAACACTTTGCTGTAATTGGCAGGCACAACTTTATTTGTGCAATTTAATCACTGAAATGGTGTCCTGCCATGATGTCAGCAGAAGAAACGTATAAGGAAATATTCAGAAAATGGTGGGGGGCACAGAGAATCAAACTGAAGCAGCAAAAAATGGTGGATGCGAGCATTTGAGAAAACGAAAGTAAGCTTTACAGGGTGTAAATGAATCATAAAATGGCAGGCAGCATGGAGAATTAAACTAAAGTAGCAGAAAATGGTGGAGAAAAGAACTGTTCTCCCCTGAAACGCTTAATTTTTCTGCATAATTTGGACAAAAAAAGCCAAACCGGTTCTTTTTAAAGCATTTCCCAGGTATTTTAAATGGTCTGTATAAAAAGGGCCATTTTCATATTACCCTGGAGGATGCATGGCTGACGCCAACTTCCAGGTAGGCCATGGAGATCTCCTGGAATTAAAACTTATTTCCATATTACAGAGAACTGTTATATAGCATTATACTCTGCAGCAGTTCTTAAGCTTCATCCCCAAATTTCCCAACTTAGAGTTGCCAACCCTGTTCCACATTGTTACTGATATTAATTAAATGGTTTACTGGAAAGGGCTATTGAATAATACACCACAAAAGTAAATTGCAAACTGGATATACATGGATATAGAAACATCAGGAAGATGTCAGTGGCTATAGCAAATAAAGTGTAATACATAAACAACCAGTAAATAAGCAAACCAGTCACAAGTCTATACTAAAGTACCAAACCAGTTCCCAGTAGAGGACATGCTAGGTAGTGGAGAGATGTACCATAAGCCACTATCAATTGTAAATACACTTGAAACAAAGGGTACAAACATGATAAATAGTTTAATGCATTTTGACCATTGTGCAAACTAACAGTGCAATTTGAAGGAGAGTTGTTATATGCTAAATCCATTCATTTTAATGAGTTTAGACCAGAATAACATGGCATAGGATTATTCTGTAAATTACCAATTGTCTACCACCTAGTGAGTTACAGTTCAGCACTCTAGTAGACAAAAGTAATTCCATCACTATCTGTCCAGGATTGGGAAGACAAGATCCTTCCAGGCTTGTGAGATTCCTGGTCGATTCCGCACTTGCGTTATTGACCTAAGTTCGAGCTGCATTCGACCTAAGTGCTCCGCACAACCACTTGGATCGACGTGGTTTTGTACCAGCTTCACCACGTGTAACAGTCAAATTTCCGACTCCAGTTGGGAACGACTACTTTTTCAGGGAACCACGCTCGAACTCAGTTCGATTCTAGTAAAGTGCAGAATCTCTGGTGCCAGGAGTCCCCCATTCAGCCAATCACAGCTGAGTGTTTTGGGCATGCATACAGCTGGCCACCTTTGTCCCTCCATTCCTATGGCAGTTTTTTTATAACGTGTGTGGGGATAGACGGAACATGGCCATCGAACAGTAGCCAATCGGAACAGAGTGGCGAAGAGGCACAGGATGATTCCGCCCTCCGAGCTGGGATCAAGCTGGTTGCAGTGAGGAACAACAATGGCTTCAACCTAGGTTAGTACCCTTCTAAGGGAACTGGGTAGAACCTATTTTACTCATGTGCGGAATCGCCCCCTGAGAGTTAGCAGAAGGGTAGGAAAGGGGACAGGGCTTTGGAGGCTTCAAGAGACAGCAAGACAGCAGCTGAAAGGTAGGCACACATTCCTTCTTCCTGGAAAGAGTCCTCTCAGCCTGCCTTTGTCCTAGGGCAATATGATACATCAGGGCTTCTCTGGACATCCCTGGACCTGCTCATCTTAACTCAGTTGTCCCAACTGATATTGCCTATTCCAGGCCAAGCTCTGTTCATGCAAGAGAAAGAAAAGAGCAATTCCCTTCCCCCTCCCCCTCCCCAGTACAGCCATCTGACCAGAGTGGTTGTTAGGACACACAAGTTCCTCATCCCAGAAATAAATTTCCAGGAATTGGAACTTGCTCTAAGAACAGGGATATGGAGGGTAGAGAAGATCCTGAAATCCTTAGGTCCATGAATCATGGCATTTTAACCTATAGCTTTTTTCTGGACTCTTATGTATACAGTCAGTCAGCTTACAAGTATGCTGAAATACCAGTTGTTATTCCTCACTCTACATCATAGTGGGTGACTGCCAGCCATGATTACAGTAAGAAAACATGCTGTCTTACCCCATTTGTTTGCCTAGGGTTAGTCCCCTTCTAGGTCTAGAAGGCAACCACTTACCTCTTGACTAAATGTACTGCTTCTCCACAATTACAGGTGATCTGTCTGTGAGCAACAGAGTTGTCTGGGTTGCTATCTCTGTTTCTGCAGTTCCATGCACAATTGCACTGTGCAGATGGTTCTCCTTCGCTTGGGCCTGACCATTTTTCAAATAGGTTAATAGAGCTAGTGTTACAGCGTGCAAGCCCATCTTTCTTTCAGCTGACAACTTTCCTACCACAGAGCGTTTCTTAGTATTTAGAGAGGGAGAAAAATCTATACTAACAATATTGGGCCTCCTCTTCACTATGCTTGACGATGAAAAACAACGTGAAAGGTGTTTTGTGAGACAGAGTATAAAGCCTTTCTTCTGTCCATTTTTGTGTCTGTTACTATGAGTAGGTGTCTGAACTTTTATTCTCTGGTGTTTGTCTGTGGGCACTTTGGTGATTGCTGCATTGTTTATGTATAGCTTTGATTCAAAACATAAATACTTTCTTTACTTAGGTTCAATTCAGATATTCCAGCAAACCTTAGTTAAGTTTCCCAAACTATGATTTGGTGTTTTTATTTACTTGGAAAAACTTTTTTGTGGCTTCTCCAGGGAACCTGCCAAAGGCAACTTAAAAATAAAATATAATAGAAACATAACATAAAGTTGTTAAACATTAACAGTTGTTAATTAAAACCCAGACTTAAAAACTCAGCTAGACCATTAAAGCACTGAGATTCTAAAAATTCATTTAAAATCACACTTAAAAATACACTATTAAAATGATATCAAAAGATCAACCTTTCAATGAAAAGCCTGGGCCAACAGAAAAGTTTTAGCCTGATGTTTACAGTGATCTGAAATGATCCAATGGTGACTCTAAGTCTTTGTTTTTATAATTCATTTTTGTGAAGTTTTTTTTAAATACTCATTTAATTATATCCTCAGTAAAGCCTGTGCTTTTTTGATAAGCATCACAATATTATGATTATTATCTTAATTTCCATCCAGGAAATAACTAATTGCTTTGCTTTCCCCCTTGAATTAATTAGAATGTACAATGTCCCTATGATACAACAATTCTAGCTAAGGTATATCATATTCACAATGGGGATAAGGACCCTGGAAAATATCAGGCTTTAAACAGTACAATTCAAAGTCTAATTGCTCTCTTCTAAATCCCATGATATCAGTAGTTTTAGAAGTGTGTAATTGCTTAGGACTGCAATGCAAATAGCTTGCCCAAGTGTAGGAAAAAACAGAGATCTTAAAAAAAATTTTTTTGCTTAAAGGAATTGTTTCATATCATTCTTTCTGGTAATTTTATCCTTACTTTGGTACAAGTTATTTGTGCTTGCATATTACCACTCTTTAAAATTTAGGGATGTGCCAGTTTTTTGTCAGTTCTTTTAAAAAGATCTTTGTTGTTTTTGTATATTATTGCTTAGAGCCTTTTCATTTTGTTTGAGATTTGTTTGTTTCTCTTTATGCAATTTTATGCCATTGCTAGAGAAAAAATTATTCTCTATAATTATATTGAATTTCATATATAGTCAGATGACTACATGATTGACAGAAGTATAAACCAACAACAGATCAGAAACTGGAATCTTTGAACTGAACTTGTATGCTCATAACATTTGAATCATGGAGTTGGACAGGCCATCCAGTCCAGCTCAATACCATATCAGCCTACGGCATTCCTGAGAATTGTTTGTCCACCCACTGCTTAAAGACTGCTAGAAAGGGGGAGCTGACTAGGGTAACATACTTAGTTTTTTAGCCCTGATCTTCTTTTACTAAACCCTATGTTCTTTGCTTTGAAAGAATCTGCTTTTTTGCATTTTTCTAATTTGGTACCTAATCTTATATGCTGTACAACATATGCTCAGGAAAGAATACAGTGGAACTATCAAAATAAAGTCATCACACAGCATCAGGCTGATTCTTGCAGGATGGTCTTCATGTATAAGGAGGATCCATCATCTGGGAATGATTTCTGAGTTTTGGTTGCCTGTGGTGTTATGAGACCAGCATAATAGAAAATGAAGGTGCAGCACCTATGTACATCTCTGAAAGTGTGAACAGCTTTTTCAGGGCAGGGGGAGGGTATGATGATTATACAGTCCTTAGCAGAGTTACACACTTCTAAGTGAATCAAAGATTGTGTTTCAGATGGTACTATTCCTGCTGTTTTACAAAATATAGTATTAGTCATCATTGACACATGAGAAATGTGAAGAAAATTATATTTCTTGTAAATATAACACTCATTAATGTTGCTTATTGTTTTAAAGTATAAACGTTGATATTACAAGCATTTAACTGATGCATCTCAATAGCTCATGTATGTATGTATGTATGTATGTGTGTGTGTGTGTGTGTGTGTGTGTGTGTGTGTATGTATGTATGTATGTACATATATTTACACATACCAAGACTGCACAGTATAAAACTGCCAAGTGCAGTCAGAAACTGGCTCTATTCATTCAATTAGATGGTTAAGCAAGACCCAAGGACTGATAAGCCATCTGTTGATGGGAATGGGCCTTTTGGTAGCTGCAGAGTTGATACAGTGTAGGCCAGTGAGCTATCCTTGGAAAAATAAGCAAGATAGTATTGTAATAAATAACATGATTAAGAAGTGTTGGTTAGTACAAACCACCACATATAAAAAGTAAATGCACAAAACTTTTAAATTAGGTGTTTTCTCCATGGACCAAATATCCTGGGATAGACCCGGGATCATATATCTCAGGGGTTTTTATCCTGGTTTCTTCCTTTGCACGGCTGCCCATCAGTGCGTTCAGGCCAGGAGGAAGAACTCCAGTGAATTATGCATGAGTTCCTGGGTTATTTTCATTTTCCACATGAATATTTATGTTTATGTAGTTTGCGTACATTTATGTAGTTTATGTAGATTCCGTTTTTCCTATGTTCTGATTGGCTGCAGCTAAGGAGTGGGGAGTGCAGGCAGTGAAGCTGGAAAAATAAGCCAGCTTGTCTTCTGTGGTGTTTGCATGGGAGCGGGGGCAGTGCGGGCTTTTTCAAAAGACCCACCAATTTCATTGTTTTTTTAAAGCCGCAGGATAAGGGAAATCTTGCAGGGCGGTCCCAAGTTAGGCCTGGAAGCCGTGAAGAAGCCATGCCTGAACCAGGATGTTTCACCTCCTTATCCCAGTATATTTTGTCTGTGGGGAAAATGCCATAGACTACAAATTGTAAAACACTATAATCCTGGCAGTAATATATCTATATTACTGTAAGAAAATCATGACATACTTTTTATCTCGAGTAAAAAAGATTTAGGAGCATTAAAGAATTTTAAGGGTGTTTAAAATAATTAATGTAATGTATGTAAACAATAATTTGAATTGTGAAACCTTTCCTACTATTATGTACATATTTACTCTGAAAAACCATTCCATTCTACAATCAATAAATCTTCTGTTCACGATGTACTCCAGCATGTATGTGAATTTAATCCACCAATTAAAAAGTCTATAAATAGGTATTTGCACAATAGATTGTAATGGTTCCAAAGGGACTAATTTGGCTTTCAATATCAACTGCTATCCACTTGGACATGGGTTTTAATTTCTTACACGTGCAGTCACATGCACACAAACTATATTTGAACAGTTTAATTGGCATTACTATCAGTGAGGACATGTACACTTAAAAACTGACATTTTATTTGAAGCTGTACCTGATAAAGGATCCTTGTTATCAGCTAGAAATCACACATTCAAAAGTATTTACAGGAGTCTTGCAAAATTCCAAGGATTTTCTAATCATTAAAGCTAATCTGTAATACCCAAGGAAGAAAAATATAAGCTCTTACACTAAACTGTACCTTTTATTGTTTGGAATGTGATTCCAAATAGAAAATATTGTTGTCTTAACATTGTCTTTAAAAATTAATGCAGTTGTCTTAAAAATGAAGCAAATAAATGGATTTTTGAGGTATATGTTTTGAAATTTAAAACAGTAGCATGCAGAAGGTTCTGTCTTTCCTAATATTATTAATTCACTTGCCTTCTTTCTGCTCTAGAAAATACTATTATTTGTTAGATTCAGTTATTATCTGTTAGATTCAGGTTCAATTATCAAATTAGGGTAAAAAGTTAAAACAACCATGGATCTGTGTTGAAGTATAATTACACATTTCACAGTTAAGAAGTGTACATCAGGATAGCCAGTCATTCTTCCTAGGTAGGACAAGGACAAAAGGTGAATATTGAAAGATGGAGAAATTACCAGGAATTTCATACTAATAACAGTATATGCATTAGCTTGCTGTTCTTCTGCCTTCCCACAGATTGTGAATTTACACTTCCTTTTGTTCCAGTTACCATAACCTTGGGAAGACTTGTACACATCTCTTTTTTGACATAAGTATGTTTTGTTTTTAACTTGTTCCTTTCTTAAATATGGATGTAGTACATTGTAAAGTAGCTATGAATATCATGGAAAGACACATATCACAGTTATTGCAGTTTACTCTTGTATAGGCAATATGCGGTACTAAAATTGGTCAGGTAGTTTAGTCCATGGCATACCATATAAACTTGTCTCTGAAAGAAATGTAAAAGTCTCCAGCGTTTCTGTGCTGAAATAGTAAAATGATAGCAACTGGGATAGGCTTCCTAGTTACATAGAAAAATAGAAGAATGTATGAGCAACAGTTTGAGAACCACTAATTGCAAAGTGATACTTGCTGTGTTAAATAACTGCCTTCTGAAGGTAACAGTAGTCACTCCTCTGTACTATCATAGCAATTGTAAGTCACAAAGGTCTTTCTGTGGTGACAATCGATTCTATACAATAACTTATCATTAGATTTATCTGAAGATGCACTTTCCCATCATTCACACCAGTTCACAGAGAAAATGAAATGGATGCAGAAATGGTAAGTTTCACTGAAACTCATTTGCTATATACTTTTAAAAATATTTTGGTGTTTGTAGTGATAAAGAAATATTTTTTCTATAGAATTCAAAGTTTCACACAGTTGAACTATATCATGCTGTGTAAATGTAGAATGTAGACCTATCCCCTACAGAAGGTAGATTGTAACAATCATGGTTTCCTACAGGTTGTACTGTCTCCCAAAGTAGGGGATGAGCTTTGAAGTACAGCAGGAGTGGAGCAAAGGGGAAACTGTGCCCGGGGCACGTGTTACCCCTGCACCCCTGCCATGCTCCATCTGCCCCCACCATGCCCTCGCTACACCCCTGCAGGGACACACGTCTGGTGTGATGTGCACCCCCACCCCCTTGGCCCTACTTTACTGAAGTACAGGTACAATAAATTGTAATGTAGACACTTGGCTATTACGGCTGATACCTTTGAGTAATCTAAGGCTCTTCCACACAAGCCCCAGAAAACATTTTGCTAAAGTTTACAAAATGTTTGCAAAACCCACTGTTTGTTCGCACTCACCTCCTCGAAGCAATTTCTGGCCCCCGTTATATGGTCATTCCAATTCTTTTAAAAAACTCCATGGCTTTGATGCTATGAGTCTTCAAAATCTCATGCTGTGATTCTCAAGTATTGTGTCTATGTAGCTACATAGACATGACCTCCCAAAATAAATTTTAAAAAACCTGATGAAAATACAGCATGCAATGGCTGGTGCAAGCATAAAAATGGTGCTGACAAGGAAGTCCAGGGACCATGAGAATAAAATGTTTTAAAGAGATCACTCAGCAAGTGCTTTCAAAATGTTTTCAAGAAAATAATCACTAGGGAACAACGTGCAAACAGAACATTTTCAGGAAGGAAATAAAACATTTTGGGCTAAAAACCACTGGAAAGGAAACATTTTATCTCCTCCCTGAAAACATTTTATTTGTGTTGTGGAGAAAGTGTCAGAGTGCTGGAGAATTTTGAATAAGCATATCTTTTTTAAAAAATTAACAATATCAACACTTATTATCTATTTCTGTAATGTCTCCACAACAAATGCATCTTTGAGAATAGGTAGTAAAATAGGTCATCACTATTCAAAAACCACATCCAAGAAAGAAACTTGGTGTTCAGGTGTTGTGCTGACATACAGTGAAATGAATGTAACTTTTATTGTGAAACCTGTTTTGAGTTGTTGACCTGAACAGCTTTCATTTTTATAGCAACCTTAACACTCTTTATGAACTTGCCCTCTTTTCCAAGGCAGAGAATGCATAAGGTGTCAAGTCTGTCAAGTTAAGTTTGACTGTCCATTTTAATGATGAGATGTTCGAATTTCCATTGGTCAGCTTTTGTACATTCAGCTAAGGGTTGTGCAAAGGATGCATTACATATTTCCGCAAGTCAAAAGTCTCTCAAACTTCATCTTGAAAGGTGGCATTTGGAACCATTCATGGAAAGCATACCAAATGTGCACTGCAGACAGCAAGTGTCTTTAACACTTGCATCAAGAAGAGAAAGGGGCAGCCTTAAGAACAAAACATATAGGAGAGTTTGATGAAAAGGTCATCTCTGCAGGGCACTCAGTTATTCATACAATTATCTCAGTGTATAGTGACTGCTACATTTTAGAGCCCTCTTGATTTTGAAGAACAACTGTAGTAAACAAACAACAAATTTGAGAAAGGAAGAGTGATGTTCTTTTATCCCAGTTAGTTTAGACATATGCAACCTGATGCATCAGATATTTATTAAGTACTGTATATACTCGTGTATAAGTCAACCCGTGTATAAGTCGAGGCACCTAATTTTACCCCCCAAAACTGGGGAAACTTATTGAGTCGTGTATAAGTCTAGGGTAGTAACTCCAAAGCAGGCAGGGGCAGGGAAAAGCATGGACAGGGAAGGGGCAGGGAAGAGCGGCTCCCTACCAGATCACTCCCCACCCCGCCTCCTGGATCCCCACAGCAGCCCACCCTTGACTGCTCTGGCGTTTCCTTGCTTGCAAGCATGGAAATGCCAAACAGAGCATTCACCTGCTTTTAAGGTTTCCTTGCTTGCAAGCAAGGAAACGCCACAGCAGCCAAGGCCTGGGGCTGCTGTGGGGATCTGGAAGATGGCGGGGGGTGGGAGTGATCAGGTGCTTAAGCAATCTTTGGAGCATTGCCCTTTTAAGAAAGATAGAGACAGGCTTCCCGGAGCGGCAGCTTCCCTGAAACGGAGCCTGCAGGGAAAGAAAAAGATGACTGAGTGAGTGAGGGGGACGACGGGTGGTGGCTGCGGGTGGCTCGCGTATAAGTCGAGGAGGGCTTTTTCAGCACAAAAAACGTGCTGAGAAAGTCAACTTATACGCGAGTATATACGGTAGCAGTAGTGTACCATGGTTGATAATGATAATGATAAATAATATAAGACAAACTTGGTTCCTCTGTGTAATAACATGCTCTGAGTAGCTAGAATATTCTAATTCCAGAATACAATTCTTGTATTAAATTAAAATGTAGAACTACTGAAAATACTTTCTTTATGAAGATATTACTCACATAAAGATTGTGTACTGTAAAAGGTGTAGGTAGGAATAAAATCCACATGAAGCTGATTGCTTTCGGATAGAAATGAAAGTCCTTAATTGTCAAGGAACTACATACAAGTATAGGAGAGAAAGAAAGAGCATCCCACCTATCTATATAGATTAAAATGGAGAGAGATTGCAGAGAGCACATTTTGCCCTCCAGGCAAATTAGACAAATTGGGAAGAGAAAGAGTTAGCTGGAGTGAGGGTGAATCTTTGTTAGCAGAAATCTGGGCAAACAAAGAGACTGCAGTAGAGCAGAAAAAGGGAAGGATACAAAGGAAATAGATCAAGCTAACTTGCTAGCTGTACTGCCCTCTCTGAAGTCCTGGCGTGCTCTGTACAATCATGGAAGAGACTGCAACTATCAAGTCCAACTCTCTGGCAAGCAGGGATACACAATAAAAGCACTCCTGACAAATTGCCATCCAACTTCTGTTTAAAACCCTCCAAAGAAGGAGACTCCACACACACACACCCAAGGCAGTGTATTCTACTGTCGAACAGTCCTTGCTGTCAGGACGTTCTTAATATTTAGCTGGAATCTCTTTTTCTGCACCTTGAATCCATTACTCCTTGACTTAGGCCTGTTCCGCATGGGCCTCGCGAGCGGGGGGTGCACCTGCATACTTGATGCCAGTGCACCCCCCAGGGCCGTTTTAACAGTGCCCTGCAAACAGCCCCAGTGTGCAGATCCACTCTTACCTCCACTCAGCTGCCGTCGCCCTGCAGAGACCAGGGGACACACCCCCATGGCCATGGCAACGCCTTCAGGGGCGGAAGCCAGGAGTCATGTCCCCTGGGCTCTGCAGGATGAAATCCGAGATAAGGTAAGAGGGAAATTGAAGTGGCGTGGGGAAAATGGCGGTGTCCACCTGGTGCCATTCGCTCAGCACCGGGTGGACGCTGCTATTTTTTTTAAAAAAAACGCCATTGTGGGGGAGTTGGGCCGTTGTGGCTTCGCTCCAGCTGTGGCTGCTGTGCGAAGCCCTCCCCCACAACAGCGTTTTTACCAGCCCCATGCCGGTCTTTATGGCCTGTACAGAACAGGCCCTAGTCTCTGGAGCAGCAGAATACAGGCTTGCTCCATCTTCAACATAGCATTTAAACATGACTTTCATATCAACCTCTTCTTCAGATTAAACATACCCACTCCCGAAGGCTCTCCTCATAGATCATGGATTTCAGACCTTTTACCATTTGGCCATCCTCCTCTGGACCCTTTCCAGCTTGTCAATATAATTCTTCAATTATGGTGCCCAGCACTGGATGCAGTATTCCAGGTGAGGTTTGACCAATGCAGAATAGAAAGGGACTATTACATCCCTTGATACACTATACTCCTATTGATATAGCTCAGAATTGCATTGGCTTTCTTGGCTGGTGCATCACACTGATGACTCATGTTCAGTTTGTGGTTTAAGACTCCCAGATCCCTTTCACATGTATTGTTGTCAAGCCAGTGTCACCCATCCTATATCTGTGCATTACAACTGATCATCAGGCTAATCAGATCAGTTTCTCTGGAGAAAGTAGCAACTTTGGAAGGTGTACTCTGCTTCAATATACCCCACTGAGGTACTTTCCATCCTCAGACTTTGTCTTCACCTCCAGGTCCCGAGGAATCTCCGATGTTAGAATGGGCAACCCTACTTCCAATAGATATAGTGTAAACATTTCTAGTACGAGTGAAAGTGAGCATTTGTTTCCTATTTTGAGTCCCTGGAATCTGGGATAGGGTGGGCGAATTGGAATGCAAAAAATTAAATCAAAGAACATAGTATTGCTTTAGTAAATCTTTTAATGTCATATATTCTGTATCTCCTTATGATGAGTCTTAGTCTATATAGCAGCAGCTAAAAAAAATTCTGTTAAAAAAACCCCACCATAATCTTTCTGCAACTCAGTAAAATGCGTAGCACATCCTGCAGTCATCTTGCTCTCAGATTAGATGGCAAGCATAAAAAGTGGGTAAACATAATCTTTATTTATTGATGCCAAACTTCCGTTTTTAACTCTTGGTGACATGAAGTATAAGATATTCATGAAAAACTGAAATGCTGTAAAGTTTAAGATATGCCAAGGATATTTGAGGTAGAAATGGAAGTGAAATTAAGAGTGAAAATGATTCTGAATTGATGGATTTTCCTGCAGGTCAGGGTCTCTACTCATTCATCTACATGATCAGTTAGGTCCCTAAAATTCATCACTTTATGTAGTTACTGTCTTGTATTGTAAATAATCACTTGCTTAACTAAAAAAAAAGCCCATAGTAGAGAAAAATAGGATCAGACTGAATTCTTTTGGAGCATTAAAAGGAAAGAAAATGATATTTCCCTCAGCTGTTACTCTTTCCTCAAAAGTGTCTGAAAATACTATTTGCTTTCTTACCACTCCACAGATCTATGAGAAAGTGTCAGTGCTTTTTAATCAGTTAGTGATGGGGATACTAAGAACTTCAGAGAAAAACCTTGTTTTGTACAGAGCAAAGTACCTGATAAAATTGTATTGATGAGTTGCTAACAACTGAAAATGGACTGTTTTGTGAATTGTTTGTGATGATGACATTCAGCATGGTGGCTGTCTAAAAGCTACTGCAGACACATACTCATAATATACTGTGTTCCTTGGATTTCATATGGCCTAGGCATCATTATGCATCATTTAAAATCAACAGTATAGAATGCAGGTGCTGCCTTTATACATTCACAGTCAGTGGTATTCATCACGCTGTTGCATTATTTATTTATTTATTTGGTTTATATATCACTCTCACCATGAATGGGCTCTGAGCAGAGAACTGTAAAATAATGTTTAAAACAATTTCTAAAAATGGCAGCTTTCTAAATACATTTTGACAAGGGTTGACAAGGGTTGGGATGACAGCATTGCTTCCAAAATTCAACTGCAGTTCCTAGTTCCTACTCTGGGAAAACATAGGGATTCGGTTACTATAAATGAACACAAATACAGTCTGCTTTACAAGTCAAGTGGGGAAATAATACTAGCCAAGGTACACCCTTCCCCCCAATGAAGATTGGAACAATCAAGGAAACTACCTCATTTGTAAATAGTAATGTTTCTAACTATGTCCATGAAGAAGCAGGAGGAGAACAGTTATGATCAGCATGGGGTGGGGGTAACCAGGCAAAGTGAACAAGGCCGTAGATTATGATAGATATTTGAATAAAAATCTGAGAAAAAAATTATAATTTACCCCTTTTCTTATTAAGCTGCTTCCTGTATTGCAGAGCCCTAAGGTATAACTTACCTAGCTTATACCAATATTCAGCTCTGCAGGTATCACTTGCTTTCAGAGCAAACTGCAACATGCTTTTATTTGCAGTGTCTGTGAAAGTAGTATCCTTCTGATCTTCAAAATGGAATCTTATTTTTATTTTTAATGGCTGCCTTGATAGGCTTGGTGAGGACAAGAAAGCAAGGCATGGGCTCAGTGATAGAACATCTGCTTGACATGAGAAGTTTCCAGCTTCAGTCCCCAGAATCTCCAGCTAAAAGGACCAGATCATAGGTCCGTGGTGGCGAACCTTTGGCACTCCAGATGTTATGGACTACAATTCCCATCAGCCCCTTCCAGCATGGCCAATTGGCCATGCTGGCAGGGGCTGATGGGAATTGTAGTCCATAACATCTGGAGTGCCAAAGGTTCGCCACCACTGTCATAGGTAATATGGAAGACCTCCACCTGAGATGCTGAAAAGCTGCTGCAAGTTTGCTATTGCTGATCTTGATTGAGCAATGGTCTGCTTCAGTATAAGGTATGATCATATGTTTATGTGGTATAAATTTTATCAATAAATAAATACATTTATGTATTGTCGAAGGCTTTCACGGCCGGAATCACTTGGGTGCTGTGTGGTTTCCGGGCTGTATGGCCGTGTTCTAGCAGCATTCTCTCCTGACGTTTCGCCTGCATCTGTGGCTGGCATCTTGAAGATGCCAGCCACAGATGCAGGCGAAACGTCAGGAGAGAATGCTGCTAGAACACGGCCATACAGCCCGGAAACCACACAGCACCCAAATACATTTATATCCCATTTTCCATTTTGTGGGACCCAAAGCAGCTTGTCACATCATTCTCCCCTTCTCCACTGTGTCCATACAACAAAATAACTTCGTGCAGTAGGTTAATCTGAAAAATGATAATAGGCCCACAATTATCTGACAACCTTTCATTTGTCCCAGGTCCTAATCTGACAATCTTACCACTATGCCACGCTGGCTTTGTATGTCATGCTAGATCTTTTCTTGGTTGCTACAGTTAAGGAGACAAAATCAAAACTGGATTAAAGTGAATTTATAGAAACACAAATAAGAACATGAGACACTAGCGTGTGGTTTAAGTAGTTTAATAATGACTCAATAATGACTCAATATATATGACTCAATGATAATGACTCAATAAAACATTCCTGAATTAGTGCAAATCGCTGCTAATAAACAGTCTACCTGAAACCACTGATTTTTTGGACAAATCTGGTGTGGCTCCAAACTTAGCAGTTTCATTTATCCTTACCTGAATCTAAAACAGGACCAAGAGTGTTAAGCTTCATCCCCACATACCAACAATAAATGGCTCAGTTGATGCTGCTCAATCATCAAGGCATTTCCTCTCTATCCCACCAGGTTGCTCAAAAGAGTGATAAGCTAGCTTGGGAACATCTCCCTATTCTTAGATGCTTCAGGGTGCTTCCTAATTACCCCTATCTATATTATAGCAAGTAGCTTTGCTGGGCAGCAAACCCTGGAACAAAAAAAAGGGGGTAGGACCAAGTACAGTGGTAAAACCTGGAAGTGATGTCACTCAATATTCTCAAATTTTCAAAAATTTGATGATAAACTACATATAAATTAATGAATGACAGCATTATTGGTTCTTGATGAGCTACCTGCCACTTTTGTGTGAAACAGCCAATCAAAAGAGTGCTTGAGAAGCTATTGTGTTCTGTGCAGAGCTCTGCAGCAGACATTTGCTGGGAGTTGGCCTACCCATCTTCCAGGACAGTGAATGGCCCCTCAAGAGTCAATAGCGCTCTCATGCCTTATGACACAAAACAGTTTCCCAGCCTATAGGATGGAAACGATAGTATGTAGAAAGTTTTGTTCCGCTAAAAGGTAAAATAAATTCCAGTCCAACACATCACAATAGGATAATTAGACTTCAATAGTTGCAAAAATTATGCTGTTCAATGAGGAAAAATAACACACAATTTATCTTGGAAACATACCAGATTATTTTGTATCTTACTATCTCTCACCAATGTGTATTATTACCAGCTGTCATGCAAAGCTTGTAATTTCAAAAGCATGGTTTCATCGTGGTTGAACAAAGATGGATAATGTGGCATGATTGGTAGCATAGAGTAGTGTATAATGTAATCATGCTTTCTGATTACAGCTATCACCTAATTAAAGAAATCTGAATCTATTAATTGTGTGAGTTTTAAGCAGTTAATTGATTATCCTGTATAAATGTAAATATGCTAGAAAAACAGTTCTCTTTTCTTTGCTTCAAGTCAGCATTTTTTAAAAATAGGGTTCCATGGTCTTCTAGAAGTCTTTGACAGTACTCCAGAAAATCTTTTGTAAGAACTAAGAGGAAGTCATTCTTGCACCTACTAATGAGAGGTGGAATTCAGCTGATTCGGATCGGTTCTAGTTCGCTGAACTGGAAGCCCCAGCCAGCCCCAAGCCAAGGACCTTGGCATTTGGGCTGGCAAGCAGCCAGGCACAAGCCTCCGGGGGAGGGGGGGCTGGGGCTTCCTTCCTTCCCACGGAGGCCGCCTGGCTGGCTGGGAGCTGAGATGAGGACTCCAGTGCAGCACAGGAGTCTTCACCTTGTCCCCCAGCCAGCCTAATGGCCTCTGCATGAGGAGGAAGCCCCAGCCAGCCCGCAGCCAAGGGCCTTGGCCTTTGGGCCAGTGGGCGGCCAAGTGCGAGCGTCCAGGGTGGGGTGTGTGGCTGGGGCTTCCTTCCTTTCCATGGAGGCCACCAAACTGGCTGGGGGCCAAGGCGAGGACTCCTGCACAGCACTGGCCTTGTCCCCCAGCCAGCTGCATGGCCTCTGCATGGGGAGGAGATGCCTCAGCCAGTCCCAGCCAAGGGCCTTGGCCTTTGGGTCGGCAGACGGTTGGGTGCAAGCCTCCAGGGTGAGGGGTGGGGGGCTTCCTTCCTCCCTACGGTTGTTGCTCAGGCCTCTCATTTGCTTCCCTAGTCCGAGAAGGCCACCACGGCACAGTCGGGAGGTCTGGACAACCTCCAGCAGGACTCCAGACTCCAGACCAGGTGCATGACCCCTTCGGGCCCAGCCGCAGCTGCCATCTTCCCTTGCCTCACCCCGGCCCAACATGGAAAAGGGGGGTGCAGTAGCCAGGTAAGTGGGTGGCGGCAGGGAAGAGCACAGTTGGGGGGGGGGGTTATCTTTAGCCTTTCTTCCTAGGAAAGATGTTCCAATCCTTTAATCACCTTAGTTGCTCTCTCTGTACTTTCTCCAGCTCTGCAATGACCTTTTTGAGAAACACTGATAAAAACTACACATAATACTCCAAATGATGCTAAGCTAAAGGTGTATAAAGGGACATTATATAATACTGGCAATGTTATTTTCAGTCTCTTTCCTAATACTTTCACTGCACCCTTTTCACCCTTGCTGCACACAGACATTTTCTTTGAGCTATCTACTATGACTCCAAATCTCTTTCTATCTTAGGTGGAATTCTGCCGGTGGAGGGGTGGGGGCCGTTCGCACAGCAGCGTGTGAGCGGCCCCTGGTGAGGCTGGCGCAGGAGAGGCGGCTCCGCACGGAGCCGCTTCTTCCCCGTCCCTCTCCCACTCACCTCGTCACCTTCATTGCCCTGCCGGACTCCTAAGACCCGCCCACGCTGCCCTCTGACCTCCAGGGGTCGGAGGACAGTGAGGGAGGGTCTCAGCAGTCCTGCAGAGCGACGAAGGCAACGAGGTGAGTGGCAGACGGAGTGGGACGGGAAAACAGCGTGTTCCTGGCGGTGCCGTTCGCACCGCACTGCCGGGAATGCGCTGTTTTCCAAAAACCTCCCTCCAGGAGGGAGGTTTTTGGAGGTGGCCTGACGCCGCCCTGGAGGTGGTGGAGGGGAGCCAGGTTGGCGCTGCTGCATTTTAGCAGCGCCGCCTGTGCGAACAGCTCCCTGGGGACAGCGTTTTTGCCGTTCCCAGGGCGCCATAAATGGCCCGTGCGGAAAGGACCCTAGTTTCAGCAAGTTCAGATGTTATCACCATGGACTTAAAGTTGTGTTCAGAGGTGTTCCCATGCCAAAAAGGGAACCAAGAAGTTAGTTATTTCACTGAGAATTCAAATACACCAACAGGAGAACAAGAGTCCATTGCTGCACCTCTCCTGCCCCCACCCCCCATCATTTTTGTAGGCATGGGGGGAAAAAAAGATGCTTAACTCCTTTCCCAATTAGGGGACAGCAGAATGGGAACTAAGAAGCTATCACCACCATAACCACCATAACCTCACTTTTATTTTTTATTTCAGTTAATCTCTTAATTTTATATCTGCTTTCACAGCTAATTTTTTCCCTTAAATTTGCTATGAAGAACTACAGTCCATTTCTGATATTTTCTGCCCTTTCAAGTTCCCTTCATTTTTCCTTCACATTTTTTTACCTTGGATTGTCTGCATGTGCTTGCCAATTTAAACTTTCATTTCAATTCATTTCTTTTTGGATTTATAAGAACAATCCAGGAGCATTCAAATCAGGGGATCTTTTTGCCATTAACTTCAATGGGAGCTGGTTGCCATTCTCTATATGAATGTTGTTGTTTTGTCATAGTTTGGAGCTTCTTTTAGCAGCCCCCAAATGCATTGCTGCTATTCCTCTTCTGTTTAGAAAACTGCTTTCTGCTTTTAGATATCATTCAGATTTTTTCAAAGACTTAAAGTATAGAGTGCACAGCAGTAAATCAGAAAACTAGGTAGAGAAAATCATAGCTATTTTGAAGACAAATGATGTGCTGGCAGTTGGGTGCCTATAGACTCCACTAAACTTGTGCTGTTCTTACTGAATTTATCCTTTCTTATACATTTCACAGTGTATAATAGACAATCATTTCCAATTTTCAACATGTAGGAATGCATCTAGAGTTATTTATTTTGATACCACAAATTTTCTGTTTACTGAAAAATTCCCTACAAATCTGCTGAAATTTATTAAAGCTTCTTATAGATGAAAGACAGCAACTTCAACGGTGTCAATGGGCAGCCATCATATCCTCATCATCAACCCCTGGATTGCCTCTACAAACTCATCCCCCACTCTCTTTTGTGGAAAATGGGATCTCATGAGAGAACAAAAGAGCATCCCTGGGAGATCAGATCAATGGTTCAACTATTCAAGAATTTTGCTTTACCCAGAGTCCAATAGATGCTTTTGAAAAACCCATGAGAAGCTCATGGAAGCCAATCTCTAAGGACTGCTATTCAGAAGGCTGCTGCCTTGAATGTAGAAGATCCATTTATTCATCATAAATAATAATAATAGAAGGAACTATCCTTCATGAATTTGTCTAATGCCCTTCAAAGCCAGCTGAATCAGAGACCATCTCATGGACTGAGTTTCTGAACATTGGTATAAGAGATTTGTGGGATGTGGGATGGTATAGTATAGCCCAGTCTTTTCAGATATTGAAGCTGAACTGGGTTGGTACTTGAATGGGACACCACTGAGGAAGACTCTGCAGAGGAAGGCAATGGAAAACCACTTGCCCTCTTGCCATTTCTCTGCAGTTTCTCCCTGCTTGGGTTGGTAAGTTCAAGGGCGGGGCTGCTCCAGGGTCCTTGGTTGGGTGTCTGTGGCCATTTCCCCACTTTTAAAATGATGTCCGTTTCATCTGGTCCAGGACCTTTTTAGTCCGAGGGTCGTGTTCCCCGGGCTTCCCCACTGCCCCGCGCCCTGCGCAGGGTCATCAAAAGACGCCGTTTTGAGCAGCGCCAGAATGACCCGCGCTGAGGGGGCGCAAGAGCAGCAGAGTCGGGGGGCTGCGTTGTAGCCGCCTCTGTAGTGGGGAGTGCAGTTGGATCCCATGCTACTCGGCGAGAGTAGTGTGCAGCAAACAGTGAGTGGGGAAAGGGTCTGTGACAAGGAGAGGGATGAAACAGTCTGGTGCTGGGAAGCACCCCGTCTTTGGATAAAAATATTTCTCAGACCCTGGCCCTGTCATTGCTATTATCAGTCCTTATGATTGCTTGCCCACTCACTCACCTGTACCCCTCCCTGCTTCCCATAAAGGAAGAGAATTTTTTCTTGCTGTTATGGGCTTTCTGGGCTGTGGTTTGGTGGTTTTAGCTCCTAATGTTTCTCCTGCAACTGTGGCTGGCATCTTCGGAGGCAGGTCATGGTATGTGTACCAGCCTCTATCCTTTCAGTTGGAGCAAAAATCTGACTTGAAATTGAGTTTTTACTTTCCCAAGACTACCCCAGTCGTATGAAAAGAAAGCCTTATCCCTAACATGTTACATACCTTTCCACTTTTCTTGTTCTCAGATCTTTGTCTAGATTACTGTTTGGGTTATTATATTGGACCAAACATTATGTACTTTTGATCTATTCCAAACTACTCATGTTTGTAAAGCAGCAAAATGTTCATCTGCAGTGATGATATGTGGAACACGTTCTTTGCCTTTCACCTATGGGAGACTAATAACTGCCCAGTCCTTTTCTTAGAGTTAGAAGCTTTGACTAGAACCTCAATGGAACAGTTGGATTTTACTGCGGAAATTCAAGTGTTGGAGTAATGTTGCTGTAGATTTAATTTTATCATGACAATTCATTTTAGCTAATTACTCCTGAACCACACATGGTAATACTGAGTACAAGGGATGCTATGTTCTCCATGTGGCCCAGTTAACATGATACATGGATGTTGTGTTCTTAGCATGGTACATGGATGGTGCATGTTTTTTCAAGTAAGTGAAATGGTGTGTGGACAAAGAGAATCAAACTGTTTTGTGTGTCTTATTGGTGGTGAAGAGTAAGCATTTACAGTTTCACCATGCATAAGCTGTGATCCAAGATCTCTGCCTCAGCTCCTAATAATGTTACATTCTAGGCTGGATAAGAAGTGGTATTAAAGAAAACAGTGTATGAGAATCATGGGAAGAGAGCTGTATGCACATGTGTAGGAATTAGGTGACAGAAGAAGAGGGGTTTGGATTTATACGCCATCTTTTTCTCCTGTAAGGAATCTCAAAGGAGCTTACAACTCCTTCCCTTCTTCTCCCCAAAACAGATACCTTGTGAGGTAGGTGGGGCTGAGAGAGTTCTGTGAGAACTGTGACTAACCCAAGGTCACCCAGCAGGTTTCATGTGTAGGAGTAGGAAATAAATCCAGCTCACCAGCTAAGGGTCTGCCATTCATATGGTGGAGTGGGTAATCTCATTTCTCCAGATTAGGAGTTAACTGCTTTTAACCACTACACCACACTGATTATCAGGTATGATTCATGTGTAAACTATACCAATAGAATATTTTAAGTGACAGAAGTAGAATGCAGAAGATGGAAAAAGTTTGAAATAAAATTCAGTGTTATAAACTTGAAGAACCACTGCCATCTGGTCATAATTGAACTTTGATTATAATATGTATATTTGTGAACCATTTACAGTCACTTGGGAATTGAAACAGATATTTTAGCATGTTTTTATCCTATTAGCTTTTGTGCCCTATTCAGTTTTCAAGGAACTCCATTTATTAGCTAACTGAAAAGGATTCTGAGTAACTGATGAAAGGCTGAAGAAGACTTACAGAAACAGAACTTTTATTTTCTGAATTTGCTACTACTAGAAATAAATCTGTAACTGAGACTGAACACGTTTTGAGTTTTGTGAGATGAATCTTTTGATACTTCCTTTAATCCTGTCCTATCTCTTACTTCAATATCTAAAGCCATACATTTATCATACTGCCTAGGCAATATCAATTTCTGTTTCAAAATATGAACTCAAAAATGATAAAAGAATGCCTGCACCTTTAGGCAATAGATTTCCTCAGTGGTTGTTGCTAGGCAAGCACAGCATTCCAGCTTTCAGTTTCTGTGAGGAAGTGGGGACAGGGCTCCTTCCAGATCTATTTTGACCTTTGAGGGAGGACCCACTGGGCCAGGCCTAGGGTTGCCAGCTGTAGGTTTTGAAATTTCTGGAGATTTTGTTGTTGAGTCTCAGGAGATTGGGCTTCGGGAGGGAAGAACCCTCAGAGAGATATAATGTCATAAAGTCCCTCTCCCAAAGCAGTTATTTTCTCCAGGGTGATGGATCTCTGTTGTCAGAAGTTCAGTTGTAATTCTGGAAGATATCCAGGTTCCACCTGGAGGTTGGCAAGTCTAGTCCTGGCAGCAACCTTTGGGTGACTTGGTAGCACGCAATTTGCATGACTCTAGGTCTGGCTGCTTGCTACTCTTCAACAGCAGCAACTAGAGGCGTATGATCTAGGGACATGGGGATATCCATGTCCCCGGGCGCATGCCTTTCAGTCACACGGTGGCACCAGAGGCCTCCAGGGATGCACAGGGGAGGGGAGCTTCCCTCCCACCCGGGTTCCTGGAGCCCAGCTACTCATCTACCAAAAGCCTGGAAGAAAGTATTTACAGACCTCCAGCAACATGCTTTATTATTATTATTAGTATTATTATTATTGTAGATTTCACAGCTGCCAGATCTTTAGCTGGTTGTTGGCCTTCATTACAATTTGAGCCTCACCCAGAGGCCTAGGAAGTTGTAATGTATCGGTAAAGTATTCGTGCAGATCCCAGCAGGGCTGCCTTCTGAATTTGACAGATGTTAATTTTGTCAATACGAAGATGTTTCACGTGCTTCCCTAGTGTTTTTGGGATGGCGCCCAGCGTGCCTAATATTGTTGTTGTTGTTATTGTTATTATTAATTAGTTTTGTATATCGCCCTCCCCCGAAGGGCATCATATAAGTAGAGCACAATTTAAAACATCAATAATTTACAGTACAAACTTACGGCTCTATTAGTATTGAAACAACCAAAGCCTCTATAAAACACAGGGTTCCAAAATACAGTTCCTAGCGTCCGGTCACTAAACCCTCCCCCGGAAGGGGTGGTAGGTCCCTCAGATGTTATGGGGACTACCAAAGGGCGCCACATCAGCAGCTGTGGTTTTAAGAGACCAGGGGCAGGCCCACACTCCCTGCAGGGCTACACACCCACACCTACTGGGTCAGGAAACATGATGCCCCTGTTTCCTGGCTTGCACAAAGTAACTCTGTGCAGGGAAAACCTTGCTTGTTAGCAGGACTAGTCTTACCTCTCAACTATCTTTTGAAGTTATGGTGAGCATATTAACCACATACCCATGAACCTTTGCTAAATATGCAAATTAGTAATTTGTATATTTAGCAAAGGCTCATGGGTATGTGGTTGAAATATTCTTGAAAAGATAGTTGAAAGGCAGGATTAGGCCTGCTAAACCACATATCCATGAACTTTTGCTAAATTATTAATTTGCATGTTTAGCAATGGCTCATGGGTGTGTGGTTGAAATATTCTCACCCTAACTTGAAAAGATAGTTGAGAGACTGGACTAGGCCTGCTAAAAGGTCAGGTTTTCATTGCACAGACCTTTTTTGTGCAGACTGGGGAACAGGGGCACCATGTTTCCTGACCCAGGAGGTGGGGGTGAGTAACTGTATAAGGGGTGTGGTCCCATGGAGGCATGGCCCTGCCACTGCCCCAGTCCTGGCCACTTAAAAGCATGTTGTTGGAGGCCTGTTAGTTCTTTCTCTCTGAGCATTTGGTAGACCAGCAGCTGGGCTCCAGGGGGTAGGGCTTGGGGTGGGCCATGCCCCTGAGCTCCATTCCTGAGGGGGGGGGTGCCAGGAGACCTAGTTGTCTCTGGGTGCCATTTGCCCTCCATATGCCTCTGGTAACAACTCTATGAAAGCCAATGTGGTATAGTGATTAGAGATTCAGACAAGGGTCTGGTTTAAATCCCAATCTTGCTATGAAAGTTTACTGGGTGATTTTGAACCAATCACATACTTTTAGCCTAACCAGGGTTGTTGTGTAGATAAAAAACCCATTAAAGTAATATAAGCAGTTTTGATTCCCACTGTGAGCGGCGAGGTATAAATGAAGTTGATAAATAATAAATATAGCTGAAGATGGGAGATAGATAAAAGGTAGGTTGGTGAATATCTGACAAGAGACTGAGGCAGGGAAAGGAAAGAGGGTATGGGGTTTGCTGGGAGGGGGGAAAGGAAGTAGCATGGGGAAGGGGAATGTGCCACCCTAAAGTTCTTGAGGTTCTGTTCCATGAAAATGGTCCTGCTCCAGGAGCCAGCACCACACAACTGGACCACAGTTTTCCTAGGTGGAAACTGCTTGGGGGAGTGGAATTTAAGACAGAGGAGCAAATATGGGTAGGTTGGCTGTTGGGCTGGAAGGATATAAGGTTGACAATTCCTAGTTAGGAAATTCCTAGAAAATGGGAGGGGGGGGTGAAACCTGAGAAGAGTGGAGTTTGAAGAGGCAAGATACCTCACAAGGGTATAATGCCATGGACTCCACTCTCCAAAGCATCAGCTTCCTCCAGGTGAATTTGGATTGCCAACCTCCTGGCAAGGGCTAGAGAGCACCCAAAATTATACCACATCACCAAATGGCAAAGACCATGAGGAAAAACACTGCTTTGGAGTGTAACTGTAACATTATGCTGAGTTTGCTCCCTCCCACCAAATACCCTGGATTTTGTCTAAGGGCCAGAATCACTAATGCTGCCTCTGCTACTATAATTCAGGCAGCCCCATTCAACGCCCCATCAGCAGGACATGGCACTTCAATGCCACTATGTCACTGCCCTGCCTATTCCAAGACGGCTTTTCAGTGACATGGTGAGGCAAACTACAAAAAACCCGCCCCTTCAGTCAATGAACCCTCCATCGGACTGTATGGGCTTATATGACAGAAAAGGGTGATGTAAGTCTAAGAGTCAGGGCCATGGCCTAACTGCCACAAACCTGAGGTGGAAGCCAACTAATGTCAGCTCCACCCCTGGGATTGCCGCTGCTGTGTCAATTCAGCTAGCAGTGGCATGGGAGTGCTGTGGTAGCACTGCACACTGCATCCAGGTTCCGTGGTCATGCAGCAATGGCTGCCTACCAATGTTTCTGTCCCTTTCATGGAGTAAGTACCCAGGGGAGGGTGAACCTCCCACAGCAGGCATGTGCTACTTCCATGGTACAACTACCCCTCCCCCCATGGGGCTGTAAGTATCTTAACAATGCTTTTAACTACTTTTTTAAAATTTGCTATCCTTATTTTTTCATATGAATATGTAAAGCTGCTTTATTTCAGAGAACCGATCCCTGCTATTCTGACAGGCAGAAGTTTTCTGAGGTCTCAGGCCATCAATGTCTGAGTCATGGCTGCTCTCCATACCAGCACATTTGTTTTAATCTAGTTCTCTTACTTATGTATCTAGAATCGCTAGTGTTCAGCACTATAGACTGAGAAATCCCACAGAAACAATTTTTTCTGTTCACTTACACAATGGGGACAGTCTGCACGTGCATATATACTTTAGTGAGACTGACTTCTGTATGTTTGTCAGAGTCTATGCTGCCATTACTTGCACTGTTAGGGTTACTAAACTTGAAGTTGGGTCTGGAGTCCTCCTGGAATTGTAACTGACTCCCAGACTATAGTTATCAATTGCCCTGGAGAATATGGCAACTGCAGGATTAAAACAAAACCTGCTTAACTCCCTCCCTTGCTCAAGCACAGGAATTTTCCAAGGTAAACTTAGCAACCAAATGCACTGTGTGAGGGCTGTAGCAATGTGGAATTAAATGACATCAATAAATTACTTCGATAAAGTATATGCAACATATATGATAAGCTGCACCTATACTATGAACAACTGGCAGCTTAAACGAAGAATATCAGTGTCATCAAAACATCTTCTAATTACTCAGTTCTTTGAATATTTATAGAACTACAACCAAAGAAATGTAAATATTTTTATTTAAATTACTGTTTACAGGTTTAGAAATTGAAACAAAATCCCTGAAAAAGATTAAAATGTAATTACAGTAATTGAATATTCAGCAACTGAGAAACATGCCTCTGATCTGTAGAGAAAGCTTGTCAAGCAAATAGGAAATGGAAGTGTTCAATAGAAGTTACAAATTTAATTCATTTTCCTCTTCTCATGTGAAGTAGTTACTGGCTATACCCAACCGCTGGACTTTGAAGGAAAGTGCAGTTAACTCTATGTGTACTATTTGTAGAAACTTGCTTCTATAGATCAGATCTCTTCAGTATCAAAATGACTCTACATCAGGTTTTCCCAAACTTTTGGAACCTGTGAGTGCCGTTGGAATTCTGACATGGCACTGCAGGTGCAGCCACAAAACAACTGCCTTAAAATAGCTGCTATAAACAGATGTCGACAGCTTAAGGTCCATCTTGCAGCCAAGATCCTTGTCCTGTGGTAGCTGTTGTTGCCAAAGCAACATTTTTATAAATCTGCAAATCCAATCAAATCTCCAGCCTTACTGAAGCTTTACTGAGCAAAAGCCCTATGTGTCCCCACCCATTTCCTAAAACACTTGGAGGTCACCAAAAAAGGTGGTGGTGGGAACCATGATGTTTGTCCACAGGTATCCCATTGGAGACTCCCACTCTACATACATAGTTAGCACTAGAAGGTTTCATAAGTGTTTTAAAGAATTTACCTGACTGTTCAACTGTGTCCAGTTAGCATAAACAGATTTCTTAATTGTGTAGTAAGCATTACAACTAAATCAAATTAATGTCATTCTAGGAGATCTCTTTATACTTGTAACATTTCCTTTATGCATTCAGTTAGAAAATGTACATGCCAGGTGTCACAGTGGCTTGAAAACAAAGACATGAAGTCATAAAAACTATGACATAAGAATGATCAACATGAAAACAAGGCAGAGACATAATTTGTAGTATAGAATCAGATTCAGGAAACAATACTCAGGATGAAAGCAGATTATTAAAAAAAATCAGGGAAAACAAACAAACACTTCAGTTAAAAGACTGGATACAACTAAATATTTTGGCCTGGAGTCTGAAGGACAGCAAGATAGGTGAAGCATGAAGGGGGAGATAGAGTTACCAGGACTAGGCGTCATGTAATGCCATGATGTCACTTCTATTTACATAAATGATGTCATGACATTGCCATGATGAGAGAAGGATACAAGATAGAAGTCAACCCCCCCCCCCTCGACTGTTTCAAGGAACTCCTCATTTAAGGGATCCAGGGAAAGTGATTATTCTCCAGAAAGCTGTTGAACCTCTACTGGATATAGGTGTGATAGAGGCAGATAATAGGGGTATACCCTTGTTCATGGTTCCAAAGAACTTGGTAGAATGGAGGGCAATTTTGAACCTGAGAGACTCAATCTATGGGTATGAAAAAAAGAGGTTCTGAATGGAACCACTCCATTCAGTACTGCAGGTAATTCACCAACACAGTTACCTCACTTTGCTTGATTTGAACGAGGTCTGCCTGCATGTTCCCATACATGCAGTTTCCTGGAAATACCTTTGGTTCTGTGTGGAGGACTGACTGACTGAGATATCCTCTTAGGAGCACAGTATTTGGATCAGATGATTCAAGGGGTGTGGTCCAACAGAGAATCAAATAACAGCATCAACTGGCTGGAACTGTGGGCAGTCAGACTTGTCCTAGTAGCATTCAAAAGTCATGTTTTTGTTTGATGGATGGAAGAGTTGAGCCCACATACCCTAAGATGTCAAGTCACTGCAATTGTGTCAGTGTTGGGTCAGAGAGGATACAAATATCTAGCCAGAAATCAAAAGATTTCTGAAGGGCGTTGTTCAGATAGTACCACCAATCTCTCATAGGTATCCAACATGGATTCTGGGTAAAGTGTTAAGAGTGCTCATAAGAAAGCTCTTCAAAACTCTCAAGTGGTAGATCTGAAGTTTCTAACATGGCATCACCATGACATCAGCCAGATGGGTGTCTCAAATGGGTGCCTTGTCAATTAGGCATGAACTATGTAATTTCAAGGAGGATTCCACAACACTGTGGCGGGATCCTTCACTTGCTCCTATGGTGAGATAATCTTTTCATCGGTGTCAAACAATCACTTTACCATCCTTCTGTCCTAAGCCAGTCCATGAGGAGAAAGGATGGCATAAATTGGACATTAAGAAAACTCTCAATGTGTACATTAGCAGAACAAGGGATCTATGCCAGACTCTATGTTATTCCTATATGGGAAGAATAGACTGATGATTAAGGCATATAAGGCAACCATAGCCAGATGGTTATGGACTGTATAAGAACAGCCTGTGAGATCCACAGTGGAGAAATACCAAACAGGATAACAGACATTCAACCAGGTTGGCAGACATCTCTGCTGTCTTGCTACCAGAGCTCCAATGCTATTTATGAATACATATCATACATTTCCAGAACCATTCCCAAACACCTGGTTTCTAATTTTGGAAGAAATTCATTGCCTATGGCTACCATACCTGTCATATTCCTTTTCCCATGTTGCATATGTAAACAATGTGAACCATTCCTTCCACACACACTGAAAACAAAGAAAGCAGGGAAACAAAGGGCATGCTGTCCTCAACTTCAGTGAAGACACCAGATAATGGGATCTGTTTGTCAAAACATTTATATCCTGCCTTGTCTTGTAGTTCAAACATAAGTAGATTAGAGCTAAAAGACCAAATAAAAATGTGGATGCATTGTAGGGATTCATGAATATATATTTTTCTTTCTGGTTCTCTGCTTTTGTGATGCAGATTTATTTTTTACTCACAAATGTTCACCCATTCATACATATGCCATACAAATAACAAATAATGTCAGTTGACTGATACACAAATAATATTGAAAAATGTACACATTTTAAGAGAGGAACGTGCTACATGGAAACAGAAAATGACGTGGAAATAAAGAATCATTGTTTCAATTCAATCAAAAGGGGATTTTGTGTTGAAACACTATGCTGGAGAATTTCTATATCATCCTATCACATACAGCCTGTTACATTGTAAGCAGGAGCAATATGTGAGACTGTATAACATCTTTACTACTTATAGAAGGCAAAATGCAAGAACCTTAACTCATAGTCCCCATGTTTTATGAGCATGAATAGATTTGTAAAACCATGAACACTTTTCTTAAACTGGAAGATTTAGGATTGTAGAATTTTTAACTTTATATGTGTTAGACCAATGGTATAACCTGTTCAAGGGTTTTATTTGGAAAGTATTTTTTTTACTAAAAATGAAAGCTGGTTAATAAAAAAAGACTCAAAAGGTTTCTCTGATTACATCAGCAGCCTTCTGATCAATGGAAATGATGTAGAGACTTGTTTTGGCAAAAGCAAAGAGTGAGATGAATGGTATCCTCTGAAACCTGTTTTAGTACATAGACCTCCAGTTCACTTCAATTTTCTCTGCTTGGCAGAATTACTCCCTACATCATTCTCATGGCTGTTTTACATCATGTAGTTTTAGTCTTTCATTGAACTCCATCTAAATCATAGCCATTTCCTATGAAGGACTTTTCACTTTCTTCCTGCACACTTTGGACTGTACAGAGAACTTGGTACTTAACATTTCTCATGTTATTTTGCAGGAGTATTGGATAACTTTATAATTAGATCATTTTTCAGCTTGTGAATGAGCTCTATCTTTCTTCTTTGTATCCATGAACTGTTATACTGAAATAGAGCTGATGAATGTTTAAAAATATTGGTATATTTACTGGAATATTATTGGAATATTTCAAAGTAATGGAAAATAAATGTGCCAATCATCTTTAGTATATAGTGACAAGAATATTAAGTGGATGGCATGTTAGAAATGGCACTTTAAGAGCACCACAGTTCATGGATAAAAGTAAAAGCAAGATGTCTTCTTGAAATTAGATCTTACATTTTGTAAATTTATCTTTTGAAGGTCTTTGCCCCAATAGAAGATAAAATAAAGTGCTATGTTCTATAGAGATACTGAGAAAGTAAACAGCTTCTTTTTGGACACATGACATCAGTTAGTATTGTGTTTGGTAGTACCCTCATATTCTTTATAATATGCATAAACAATGTTTGCAATCATGCTATGAAAAGTAAGAGAAAAGTTCTAAAATCATATTGCTGCTTAAAATACAGAGAGCAAAACAGAGCTAACATTGGACCAAGCAGCTGCGGTACTCAAAACGTGGGAAAATTACTGAGCACATTCTCTTTTACTCTTTGAGCTTCTCCCGTTGTCCTTCACCCTGTTAAAATTATAACTTCTCACTGTGTTCTAAACAGCTTTAAATCTTATAGTTTCATCAGAAGTTAAGCATTTACTTACGTCTCTTCCACTCAAACCAAAGAAACTTGAAAGTCGAAATATCTGGATCTTTTACTTTGTTTCTAGTTGTGCTTATTTTTACCCTTTCTGGAAGAGCACACATGTCTCTAGAGCTAAGCATAAGTGTCTCAAGGAGACAAAAAATATCTAGTGTAAGAATTAACTCCACAGTCAAAGACTGCTTCTGCAATGGGTAGAGAGAAACTGGAAAGAAAAACAGAGTTGCATTGCTTACTAGTTCGTTCATCTAGTGGTCCTCTGTGGAGGCACACAAGGGACAAGGGACATTGCTTGTGCAGGCCAGCCACTGAGCATTTTAGTTAGCTTTAAAAGAGCCTTAGCCATATAGCAAGATGTCCCCTTTTCCTAGTCAGATGCCTGGGCTAGCTGCTCTTCCTGTCCAGGGTCATGTGACTAGGGAGAGGAGTGCACTGTCCCTCTGATTCTCCCTTTGCTACCGTGGAGAACTCAACCACACCTCTGCATAGCAAGTTCCTCTCAAACACTTACTGATTGGTTCCCCACCCTTGGACATGGAGAATATATACCCCTCTTAACATTCCCTTCTCACTAGACACAGTGTGTAACAGACTTCTCTCTGTGATACACCTCTGATGATGCCAGCCACAGATGCAGGTGAAACGTTAGGAACAAGATCTACCAGACCACGGCCACATAGCCCGGAAAACCACTACAACTGACTGTTTATCTCCCTGCTCCTCCACATGAAGCCTGATGGGTGACCTTGGGCTAGTCACAGTTCTCTCAGCTCCTCTCAGCCCCTCCTATCTCACAAGATGTCTGTTGTAGATTGGGGAAGGAAAGATAATTGTAAGCTACTTTGAGACTTCTTAAAGGGAGAGAATAGTGGGCTATAAAAACCAAGTCTTTTCTTCCAGTAAAAGTCAGTTACAACAGTAAACTGCTTAAAGATTTTTCTTCCTCAAATTAAACGATCACCTTTAGATAATGTTGTACTCTCATTCACAAATTAAATCTCAGAGAAAATATTGTCTGGTGCCATTATTATAGCCTTCCTTAGATTTGTAAAATTTGGGGTCTCTTGCAGTTAGGATATCTAACATAATTTAAAAACAAAATCCTAGGCAAACTATGTGCAGTATTAATTGCTCTAGTGTGAATGTGACCATTTGAAGACATAATAAACAAATATGCTGTTAAAATATGGGAATTGGTGACCCAAACAACTGCCAATAAATTTCAGTTGGTCTCTTGGGGCTTTCTTAGAAAGAAATGGCTAGTGGAAATGTAAATAAAGTGGATTATTATGAGTGTTGGGTGCAGCCCTTTTTAGCTTATTGTTATCAGGAACATGATGTTTGGCACAGGTCAGAAAGCAAGCAAGCTTCTCTGCATGCAGAGAAATTGCTCCAATAAAAGTCTGTCTATATGAGCTAAATGAGAATAAGTGACCTGAAAACCCAAGTTGAAACCATACTTTTTGTACGGTGTATAAGATTTCACTAGAGAATATGGGTTTTCAAAGTGTCAGGGAAATTTCTTTTCAGGATATTCCCAGTGGACATGGTGGTTTAAACTTAGACTTCATAATGGTACTGACTACAGCAGAACTGGCAGATGTCAGAACATGTGACAAGTCAGGCCAAGCAGAACTGTAGGAAAGCAGAGGTTATAAGAAGTGCAGAAGGAGACAAGATTGTCTGTTTAAAGATGTGAAATGGTGCTCTCACTATTAATATCTGTATATACACTTTAATAAAGGGCTACTTGCTAAATAAATACCAGCTGAACATAAACTTTTGATATTTTTTTTCAAAAATAATGTTATATGGGTACTGACAAAGTCACATACTGTATTTATATTTCAAACCAATTGAACATGCATTTTTTTTGTTTTGATTTCTATTAGTTTCCTCATACATAGCTTTGTTTTCAATTATGTTGCATCAAATCTGCTAAATGGCTTATAGGCAGAATATCAGGAACAATTTCATACAGTTGAACCAAGTTAAAAAAATAACCTCTGGAATCATGGTAAAGGCACGTCTTGCTAAGAGGCAACCTTATTAGTATGTGTTAGCAAATTAAAAGAATACCTTTGTTGTCTTTTTCTTAGGCCATTTATGCACTAACATTTCTCCTGAGTTTGTGTTCTTTTGTTCTAAAGCTTTTTCCCCGGGGGCATCTGGGATCAATTACTCACCCCCATTTCCCCAATATCTGTGGTGGGGCTTCAATTACTCTCTGCAGAAGATTTGACTTTTGATGCCCCAGGATTCCACTTTTCCTGTGATCTCGTTCATCGCTGCATTTTTTTCCTAATTTGCATGCAGCTGAAGCAGTGCATCAGCATGCCACGGAAAGAACACTCTCATGTTGGTTGTGGGTGCATGCACACAGAGATCCGAGTCTTTCTTAAGTCAGCTGTGCTTTGGAAAAGGGGATTTTGGTTTAAAATCTTCTAGGTTCCACTGTCCCACATGTTTCCTGTGACATCCTCCCCATCTGACAGGCACTCTACTGTCTTTCCTGTACCTGGAATTCAGCTTTGAAAATGCGGGTGGGATGCCTATGCAGATGGGGAGAACACAGAAACAAGCACACAAATGGCTACAGAAGGTTCTTCAGACTCAAGATTTATGATTTTGTTATTGTGTGTTTGCTCACTGCATGGATGCAATGGTCGCAGCAATGAAATGAGCAATGCTAAAAGGGAAACAAGGGAGCTGGCAGTGTAACCCCTGTGTCAGAATGGGATGACCCAGAAAGGGGTGGAGTCTGAAATGAAGTAGAATGCTGCAGAACTCATGAGGTTGGAGGAAGCGAGACTACCAGGCTGGGACCTTGATTGATTTTATTAAGCCCTTAACACCTTGTTTAAGGTAACTGCAATGTTGTGGGGAACTAGTGGGAAGGGAGTTTATTTTTTTTGCTATATTGTAAATGTTAGAATTTATTGTTTCAGGGTTTTTGTGTATGTAAATGGTGAGAGTTTTCTGGGAACCTTCATCATCTTGAAGCCCATTCACCAAGCCTCAGAAGTCTTCAAAACCAACCACCAGCAAAGAAGAATTGGACTTGGCAATATCAGTAGACTAAATAAGGACTTGAAAATGCAAACTTAACAGGACTGCAAAGTGTAAATGTTAAATGTTTTAAAAGTGTTATTTGTTAAGTAAAGTAAACTGTTTTGTTTAAATTTGGTTCTTTGCAACTCCTTCCAAGTACTGCCCCACAGAACCCACAAGCTGAGGTTGCAGCAGCAGAACAGCTGGTGAGTGGGTGGAGAAATGGAGGAATGTACCATTCTGTGGGAAGGGAAAAGATGTGGAAGAGAGAGGAAAGAACCTGAGGCAGGCATGGCATACTTGTTTAAGTTCAGACTTCTGGCAAATTAGAGGAAAAGCTGAGAGCTTTCCTGCATTAGGAAAATCTGTCCTTTCATTAATTAGAAGTGCAGCAGCATTGCAACAGTTGCATAAATGAAAATCAAAATTGGATAATGTTACATAATTTAAAATCTTCCTCGAAGTGAAGGGAGGCTTGCCTTGAGGAGAAGCCCTGTGCACAAATGGGCTTAATATCTCTTTTTCACACTTCTGTTTTGCTCTCTTCCTTTCATGATCAACCATTCCTGTATTTGCACTTTTAATTTTTCTCCATCTACCCTTATTTTTCCCTGTTGATCTTTACTTTTCATCCATTCTGGTTGGCAACTTAGAAGGTACTTAGTAGTAGTATAGTAGCAAACTTTTGTTAACATTTTGAACAGAAGGAGGGAGTTAATATTTTCCCATAATCTATCAAACTAGATCCCATCACCCTTTGTGTTCATGTGAAGTGCTGTGAGTCACAGTTGACTTACAGCAACCCAGTAATGTTTCCACAGAAAGATGTCCAGAGGTGATTTCCCATTGCCTTCCTCTGCATAATGACCCTAGTATTCTTTGGTGGTCCAAGTACTATCTGGGGCCAGCCCTGCTGAGCTTCTAAATTCTGATGAGATCAAGCTAGCATGGGCCATCCAGATCAGAACATTTCACCCTTTACATGCATGATATTAGAATGTTAATATGCCTCAGTGGTATAAATTACAAATGCAATTTAGAACTTAGGTTAGCTTCCATTGCAAACAGCATTCAGGTGGAGGGATCTGGAGATAACGGGATCAGGAAATTCTGATTCTTCTGAGTCCTTTTGGGGAGGGTGGCATACAAATAAATAAATAAATACATTTTATTTTTGTTCCTGGAACTCCCATATTTATTTATTTATTTTATTCTATTTATATATCACTCTTCCAAAGCGGCTCAGAGCAGCTCACAACATTCATGTGCATACAATTCCATCCAATGCTAATAACTCAACAAAATTACTAACTACAAAGCAACAAAGCATACAACAAACAGATTAAAAACATGCGACCGAGCGAAATCCTCATGTACAGATGACAATTAGATGGAAATAGGGAGGCTGGTTTAACCAAATGTTTGACGAAATCAGTTTTACAGGCCCTGTGGAACTCTTTCAGGTCCCGCAGGCTCTGATGGCAGATGGTAAAGCATTCCGCTAAGTGGGGGCCAGAGCAGTAAATGTCCTCGCCCTAGTTGAGGCTAAACATTTCTCCAAGGGACCGGGGATCACCAGGAGAACCTCTGAAGAACAGAGGTTCCGGTTCGGGCAGTACAGGGAGATGCGGTTCCTAAGATATGGAGGTCCCAGCCCACTAATAGCATTACAGGTTAAAACCAGCACCTTAAACCTGACTCGGAAACTGGAAGCCAATGCAGCGAGTGGAGAACTGGTGTAATGAACTCCGATGATGGTACACCTGCCAGGAGCTTAGCTGCCACATGTTGGACCAGCTTCAAATGCTGAATCAAGGATAAGGGAAGGCCAGTGACAATAGTCAAGTCTAGAATTATCATAATTTGAGATTCCTCGTTATATTTTCTCATGAGTTATGCCTGCCACAAGTGGACAAACAAATAGACATGCTGATTCCTTTTTTACTATTGGTGTATGATAATAGCTGTTTAACCTATTCATAAATGACCTGGAAGTAGGGTGGTAGTGTGGTGGCCAAGTTTGCAGATGATACCAAATTATGTAGGGTGGTGAGAAACACAAAGGATTGCGAAGAGCTCCAAGCGGACCTTGATAAATTAGGTGAGTGGGCTCAGAAATGGCAAATGCAGTTCAATGTAGCAAAATGTAAAGTGATGCACATAGGGGCAAAAAATCCAAACTTCACATACACACTACAGGGGTCAGTGCTATCAGTCAAAGACCAGGAAAGGGATTTAGGCGTCTTAGTTGATAGTTCCATGGGAATGTCAACTCAATGCATGGCAGCTGCAAAAAAGGCAAACTCTATGCTGGGGATCATTAGGAAAGGAATTGATAATAAAACTGCAAAGATTGTCATGCCCTTATATAAAGCAGTGGTGCGACCGCACTTGGAGTACTGTGTCCAGTTCTGGTCGCCGCATCTCAAAAAGGATATTGAGGAGATAGAAAAAGTGCAGAGAAGGGCAACGAGGATGATTGAGGGACTGGAGCACCTTCCCTATGAGGAGAGGCTGCAGCGTTTGGGACTCTTTAGTTTGGAGAGGAGGTGGCTGAGGGGGGATATGATTGAAGTCTACAAAATTATGCATGGGGTAGAAAATGTTGACAGAGAGAATTTTTTCTCTCTTTCTCACAATACTAGAACCAGGGGGCATACATTGAAAATGCTGGGGGGAAGAATTAGAACTAATAAAAGGAAACACTTCTTCACGCAAGGTGTGATTGGTGTTTGGAATATGCTGCCACAGGAGGTGGTGACTCTCCTCCTTGATCTGAGATTGCAAATGCCTTACCATACCAGGTACTTGGAAGCAGTAGCAGCAGCAGAAGGCCATAGCTTTCACAGTCTGCATGTGAGCTCCCAAAGGCATCTGGTGGGCCACTGCGAGTAGCAGAGAGCTGGACTAGATGGACTTTGGTCTGATCCAGCTGGCTTGTTCTTATGTTCTTATGTTCTTATAGTTGGCTAACTGATTTGTTCTGTTACAATATTTGGTTTCAGTCAGGGTCCTGTGAGGGCCCAGGTGGAACTTTGTCCAGGGGTCCAGAATCGCTCTCAACAGTCCAGCTTGGAAGAAGAATTTTCTCCAAGCCTTGTTTTTACTGGCATCCCTCCTCATCTGTTGCAGGGGCAGTTATTTACTTTTCAGTACTTTCCTGAGGTGCTAGATTGGCTCATCTTGTGTTAGCAAAAGCTCTGAGACCTGAGAAAAGTGCTCTGCCTCAGAGGTTAGGCACACAATGGGAAACGGTTCTGCACAAGTGGAAACAAGGCTGAGGATCCATGCCAGCATGGTTATGCCTACATATTTGAACATAAATTTGTAAAAAAGAGAGAGAGAGAGATTGCTTTTATACACTATGTTTGATGATCAGAAATAATGCCATAATTGATAAAAACATTTTGAATGGAATCGTCTAAGATTATTTTGCAGTATGTGGAGTGCAGCTGTGGCCTGTTTGTGCAATTCATTCTATATATTTCATTATTGATTTAATAAAGAGTACACTGGTCCTGCTGGGATTTGGAGTCCCTAAAGGAGCAAAGCTTGATAACACCCAGCTCTGTTTGAATCCAGCATTAAAATTGTTGGAACTTCTTTCACAAGGAGAAGGCTATAGCTTTTCTCTGTATCCTCCAGAGTCCATTATATTTACTTGCCATTTGTTTACCTTATTTTCAGTGGCATTGACTCAAGAGTGTTCTGAATCTATTATTCTGGATTTGAGTAATCCTGTTTGACAAATAGAAGCACCATCTGCATAAGTAATCAATTCCATGGCTTAGTTAATAGAAAGATATGGATTTTTCAAGATACACAAAGGGTATACACAAAGGGTTTCTTTCTTTCTTTCTTTCTTTCTTTCTTTCTTTCTTTCTTTCTTTCTATCATTATTCCTTCTTTCCACTGAGCTAACTGGTGGAGCAAATTCTCTGGGAACCGGAGTTTACAATTAGGTTTAAGGGAGAATTTCTGTATTAAGCAGCATTTTTGATGGTTTCCCCAGAAGGGAACAATGGATAAATCTTAAACCTTTATACGTGCATGATTCTGACATTCTGACTCCACAGGAACATGTTCAGTTGCATTTCTTCTACAGGGCAGTGAAGTCCTAATCCCACTGATTTCATTGGGCTTAGAAAGTTGACTCTATTTAGAATTGCACTGTTACAGAACCTGGTGAGCTGGAGTCTGCAGCCAGAGAGAGTGGCAGTCCTTCCCACCTCAGTGGAAACACCTGTGAGGGATGGGGGCTGGCAGCTATTTCATTCACAACAGCACGCCAAGGCAGCAAGTTTTTCAGTCCTGCCTGCAATGAAGCCAGCCTGCCTGCTAGACCACTCTGCCTTGTGCCACCAGGAGAACTGAGAGCAGCATCTGGTGAGCTGGAGTCTGCAGCCAGAGGGAATGGCTGTCCTTCCCACCTCAGTGGAAACACCTGCAAGGTGTGGGGCCTGGCAGCTACTTCAGCCACAACAGCAGCCCAAGGCAGTGGCTTTGGGCAGTGGCTGTTTGGGAACTGTTAGGAAGGGGTATCCTTTCTTCTTGTTGTTAGCAGAGGAATCTAGTAAAGACTGTGTCCTGCAGGTGGAGCAGGCTGAGGAGGGTTGTGTGAGTGAGCTGCTCCAGGGACTTAAATAACAGGTTTAAACAATAGGTTTTAAATAATAGATTTTTAATCATCAGAGTATGTGCGTAGGGACATGTGTAATACTAGTTTGAGCGATGTGTATTGTTGTCCAATAGGCCAGGACGGGATATGGGATCCCAGTAATTATAGGGAGGGGGAGATATAGCAGTAGGTTCAGGCCATATCAAGACAGAGAGTGAAATGCGGTAATGCTCACTCTCTGTCTGATTTGTGCCCTATCCTGCAACATGTGGGTGGTAGGATGGGACTTAATGACCCTGCTGTATTGCTGGTTTTGATAAATGCCAGGTCCATCAATAATAAAACCACTATTCTGCAGGATTTACTTGAGAAACAGCAGATGGACCTGGCATGTGCCACAGAGACATGGGTAAGGGAAGGGGAAACTCAATGAACTCATCCCTCCAGGCTTTGTGGCAATCCACCAAACACACAGGGCTGGGGGGGTGGCAATACTCATCTGGAATTCCATCCCCTTTCAAGCGACCCCTGTGCTGCTGGGATAGAGTGTTTAGGCCTCCATTGGATCTCAGAGGAGAGACTGGCTTTTTTGTTGGTGTACCGGTCACCTAGCACACCAACCAACAGTCTGCTGTGGCTCCTGGAGGTTGTATCGGAGTGGGCATTGAGGTTTCCCAAACTTATTGTGTTGGGTGACTTCAATGTCCATGTCGACTTGACCTCATATTCAGTGGTCGCAGAGCTGGTGTCATCCATGGTGATGCTAGGTCTTTCCCCACTCATCAAGGAGGCCACACTCTGGATTTGATTTGGGGCAGTTGTGGATGTGGTCCTATCCTCTATAGAGTTCCATGGTCTGGCCACTTTGCCCTTAAGGTCCAGATTGAAATTGCTATGCTCCTTTTAGGTGATGGGCATATTTGGGCCCACTCACAGAGACTTATGGACCCCATTGGGTTCCAGAATATCCTGTGGGAGTCACCACCTGCTGGTGACTCTCTTGACGTGCTTATAGGGAGCTGGGAAACCAAGCTCTCTGAAGCGATTGAGATTGTTGTGCCACCGTGTCCTCTCCATCCCTTGCCCGTCTTCTGATCCTTGTTTAAACCAATTCATACTGTTTCACACACTGATGTCAACAGGATTCTGCTACTCAATCCACTACTTGTCCCCTTGACCTGTGCCCATTCTGGCAGGTGAAGGCTAATGAAGAAGTGCTATGAGACCCCCTGTTGAAAATTATCAACTTCTCCCTTGAGCAAGGAGAATTTCCAAGGTGGTTAAAAGAGGTCTTCACACTCTCAAAAAGACCATCTTTAGATCCTCTGGATCTGACCAATTATTGACCAGTTTCAGATTTATCATTCCTGAGTAAAGTAATTGAAAGAGCGGTTGTAAAACAGCTATAGATTTTCCTGGTTGATGCAAAGATGTTGGATCCCTACCAGTCCAGTTTCCGTGCTGGTCATGGGATGGAGACCGTGCTACTCACCATTGTGGATGAGCTTTGACTGCAATTGGATCAAGGTTGGACTGTGCTTCTGGTATTATTAGATCTTACCACAGCATTTGACATAGTGGACCATGAACCTCTAGTCCACTGCCTCGCCAATGCCAAAGTTAAAGGGACAGCCTTGCGCTGAATGACCACTTTCCTCAAGGGCTGTGGAATGCAGGTGATATCCAACTGGGGAATGTATCCAAGCATCACTCCATCAGGTGTGGGGTACCACAGGGAGCCATCCTTTCCCCAATGCTATTTAACATCTTCATGCAACCCCTGGCCCAGTTGGTATGGAGCTACAGTTTACAGTGTCATCAGTACACTGATGACACCCAACTCATCCTTACAATGGAGGGTCAGATGGACTTTGCCCCTGATGCTCTCCAGCATTGTTTAGAAGCTGTGGCTGGCTGATTGAAAACAAGCAGACTGAAACTTAATTCAATGAAGACGGAGATCCTTTGGCTGGGTTGGGGGGAGGAAACAGGGAACTTCCAACTGCCAGCCTTAAACTGCCTACATCTGGACTCATCCGTGAAGAGTCTTGGCATGACCTTGGACTCTACTCTTTTGTTGGAGGACCAGATCACAAGAACAGCCCAGACTGCATTTTTCCAGGCTAGGCAGTTCCCCCCCCCCCACCTCTCCTAGTGTGACCTCACTGCAGTCATCCATGCGACAGTCACCTTCAGGCTAGATTACTGCAATTCACTCTACACTGGCCTACCTTAATCACTGATCTGGAAATTAAAACTCATCCAAAATGCAGCCATGAGGTTGCTTGCAGGAGCAGCATTTAACACCAGTCCTAGAGTATCAACACTGCTGCCTATCGGGTACTGGATTATCTTCAGAGTTCTGTTGTTAACCTATAAAACTATAAGCGGTCTTGGACCCACATACTTGCAGGACCGTATCTCCCAATATCACCCAAATCCTCTCCACTCAGTGGAGGACAATCTAATGGTGGTCCCAGGCCCAAGGGATATTCAGCTGGCTGTAATAAGGGCCAGGGCCTTTGTAGCTCTGGTTCCAGCTGGTGGAACATGCTGCCAAGTAACATCAGGACCCTGCGGAGCTTGACTCAATTCCTCAGGGCCTGTAAAATGGAGCTGTTCCACCAGGCCTTTCCATCAAGCCAGCCAGATGTTTCCCAATTATGATATCTCCCCTGAGCCTCTATGGGAGAAACAATATGTCTCACCATTTGGGGTTTTTAGTTGGATTGTTTTAAATTGTTTTATGATTTGCTTTTACTGATTGTTATTTCTAGGTTTTTTATGAATTTCATGTATGATTTTCGGCTTTATGCCATTGTAAGCCACCCTGAGCCTTTTGGGGGTAGGGCGGCATATAAATATAATAAATTAATATGTCCAGGTTGAAATTAGTTGTGGTGGAATTTATGGAGCTGTCATAAAAAGTAGCAACCCTGTCTTTTCTTCTTCCTCCTCACACAATAATGTTTAGTATAGAGAAGATAAGTAGTGTATTTCCCTGTTCCCAGTCTACATTATCATCAGATTGAGAAAGCAGGAAAATGCACAATGTGATTATGTATCATCTTGCATTTTCTTCTCTGCATATTATGAGGTCAGCACACAGACTTGCTGTTTTCAGTAAAATCCCTCTGATTGAATAGTTATAGCCTTTTCTAAAGTAAAAATACAGTTTTTGGCTGAAAAAGCCTACTGTCTTTAGTCTCCATTCATTTGTTCCATACGGGGTAAAATAGTGTGTGTGTGTGTGTGAGAGAGAGAGGGAGATTAACTATCAAGGGGCCATAACTTAAATACATCAGTAATTTCCCCTGACAGAAGTAATTTCTATTGCCAAAAGATAGGGTTGCCAATCTCCAGGTAGTAGCTAGAAGTCTCTAGCTGTTGCACTGGATCTCCAGACAACCAAGATCAGTTCCCCTGGAGATAATGGCTGCTTTGGAGGATGGATTCTGCAGAATTATATTGTACTGACATCCCTCCGTTCCCCAAGCCCCACCCTCCCCAGATTCTGCTTTCAAAATCTCCAGGAATTTCCCAACCCAGAGCTTGCAAGCTTAACCAAATAGGAGTCCCACCCAACTGCAGCCTGAAATACTGCTCCTGAGGAAAAGAGAACCCCAAATAATCGTAGAAAGGGAAAAACTGATGGTGTAGAGTGGTAATGAAAAAATTGGCAAAATTTTCCCTTTCCATTAACATAATCTACTGTTGGGTTCAATCATTTGCTTAGAATGTAAATAATATAAAATGGATACTAATTTCTTAATATACATTTATGAAAATCACAAGTTCCTCATTATGGTTTAGAGGACATCCTTAGAGTCTTAAACCTACATTTTCTTCCAACTTGTTCTGACTCTCCCGGGCTCATTTTTTCTCATCAGTTATGCACCATTACATTAGACTGAAGTTATTCATGACTTATTTATGAATATGATAGTAAGTTATTTTTATGTAGAAATCAATGAATATGAGATGAACATTTGTAGCATTTATGATATATAATATATAATAACATGTTGGAGTTCATGCTTTTATTTGGCTTCTCTAATTGTGAAAGTCCACTATCAAGAGTGAAATTTCCAGATTTGTTTTTCAAAATGTGGGAATCCACAACCACTTGCAAGAGGCATATCATTTTCCCCTCCTCCACTACTTCCTCTTTCCCTTTCCTGAAAGTGCCCATAGACTCTTCCCTTTTCCAGCTCCCTTTAGGATTATCATCTCCAGTTTGGAAAAGTTTTGGAGATCTGGGAGTACAGCCTTGGAAAGTGAGATTTGGTGAGGAAAACAACAGCAGCAGGGTATAAATCCTACACCCCCCCCCCCCCAAGCAACTATTCTCTTGATATCTTTCATCTGAATTGATATCTGTAATTTGGAGACCAGTTTTAATTCCAGGTGATCTCCAGTCCTCATCTGGGAAATGGCAACCCTAGTTACCTTAGAAAAAAATGGCTGATTTTGGGGGTGAATTCAATGGAATTATAGCTTTCTGAGGTCCCTTCCATCCTCAAACCCCATTCTTTCCATCCCCCAAATCTCCAGGTATTTCCTAACCTGGAGTTGGTATTGTACATTTATCTTTCCTTCTGTCTTAAGATTTCTCTATCCTTTCCCCAGCAGCCTCTACCTAGGAAAACTGTGCCTCAGTTTTGTACTGTTGGCCACTGAGCCAGGCCCTCTTGAATGTTAGGGGATCCTCAAGGAGTTGAGGAAGGGGATTCCACTTCCCCCTCTGTTCCCCTCCTCACACTATTTCAACTTTCCCTCCTCTTGGCAATCCCCACTTCCCCTCCCCCTTCTCCTACCTAATCCTCTCTTCTCTACCAGTCATCCTTTTATCTACCTCCCCTCTCCATCTGTATTATTTACTTCATTTTTACCCCATGTTTTTTCCACAGAGAAGACCAAAGCAGCTTATATAAATTGTTCTCTCCTCCTTTGTATCCATACAACAACCCTATAAAGTAGCTTGGGCTGAAAGTATGTGACTGATCCAAAATCACCTAGTGAACTTCTGCAGCAAGATGAAGATTCAAACTGGGGTCTCCAAGACTGTATTCTGAAGCTCTAACCATTACATCACACTGCTTTCATCAGGTAGATGCTGTTTAACAGTAGCAAACAGTCAAGCCTAGTTGAGTCATTCAAGTTGGGTGGTATAAAGTCACCCAGACTTGCTTCAAGGTCTAGGTTTGCCAACCTCCAAGTGGAACCTTGGAGATCTTCCAGAACTGAATTCCAGACAACAGAGATCTGTCCTTCTGGAAAAAATGGCTGCTTTGGAGGGTGGACTCTATAGCAGTTGAGACCGACCCCCCTTACCTTCTTAACTTCTTGAGGCAGGCAAACCATTCTTTGACCAGGCTTGTCAGATTTCCCTCCCTTTCCCCTCAGGGACTGATCTGCTTAAAATAGTAGTATATGGTAAAATAAAGCAATATTTCTGCAAATTTAGCAGCTTGTTTGCTTGGCTTTCTAGCAAAATCAGGAAGGTACGACAGAACTCTATTTGGTGTGGTAGTTAATCTCTTTTTATTAGATGAAAATTGTTTCCTTTATTCGTTTTATATATTTTGAATTTGTTATGTATCTTATCTGTATTTTAGCAATTTTAAAATTTGAATTTTACTGGTCAATGACAATCAACAAACATTCATTCATAAAGCAATATAACTCAGCCCTGTAACTTTCTCCAAAGGTGAGATAGTTTGTTATTTTAACTTTCTGGCAAACCTTAAGGAACACAAAATAATATAGAGGCAGATTTCAAATAAAACAGAATAAAAGTGTATTGACAGAGAGAATATGGGAATAGGCAATAACTTGGATGGAAGGAAGGGATAGGCAAGAGAAATATATTGAGCTTTGGCTTAAGTCAGTTTTTGGTTTCAGGCACAGGCTTATTAAGTTTTATAAGTTTCAGTTCAGATTCAGATACAGTAGCTTAGATGTTATTTATATTTCATAGATAGTAGACTTACTTCAGAGGTTTCAGTTGTTTCCAACTAATAGATTGTATACTCAGAGTCTAACACAGGCTGGTACTATTTAAAGAACCTTCACAAACAGCCTTCCCTCAGTTAGACACCCCCCTCAAAACATAACTCTGCTGGCTGAGAAAAGGACAGGGGTACTGACCCTTGAATAAACATGCTGCACAACATTCCTGTGGTATTAAATTGGCTACAAACCAGTTTTATTGATTATTGGTATAGGAAGCTGAGGCACTGCATAGGGAGTGGATCCTGTCACTGGGAAGCACACCTGCTGAACTCAACACACACCATTCCCTGAGGCCCATGATGGAGAAACAGAGCAGCAAGTTGATGGGAGGCTTTTGGCCACTGGCCGCTAGATGACTCTCTCCTTGCTGCCTGGGGGTCCAGGGCCACCAGCAGTCACTACCTGGACCTGACATCGAGGCCCGCCCCACCCAAGGCTGTTTAGGAGGGCCCCCAATAATGGGAAAGCAGGCATGCAGATTTGGCTCCCCCCAAAAAAGGATCAGTCCCCATAAGCAACTTACTGAGCTGTGACAAGAAAAAAAGAACATATTTACAGTGACATTACCTAGAATAGAATAAAAAACCATGCAATGAAGGATGGGTGCATGGGAAGATGATCATGGCAGGAGCCAGAGAGAGGCTGGGGATGGATTCCGACAGCCAGTGCAGGAGAACAGACCAACCTTCCACCTCCCCAGGACAGCAATGGCAGCCTGGGGTAAGCCCCGTGCCCCCCCTCTCTCTCTCGAAGTAAAACAAAGTAAAACATCTGTATACCAGACTAACTAACTGGCCCCACACACAGTCTGTCACAGTATATCCACCTGTGGCTTCTTACCCAAACTCTTCCCTCCTAACGTTCTACCACAAAATCTCCAGGAATTTCCCAACCCAGAGCTGGCAACTCTATTCAGACCTGGCCCCAAGCTGTTCCCCCTCAAAGGCCAAAAGATGTCATTAGTCATTTTGACTTCTACAATATTTACTGACCATGGGCAATTATTATTATTAGGCTACTGAGCTGTGGTTATATATTGCAACTTCTTCCATGATGTGATTCATTGGTTGGTAAGTAGGATATTCATAAACCATAGAAAGATTATATCATGGTCAATGACTGTCCATTTATTAAGAGTCATCATTCTCCCATCCTGCCACTTACTATGTGCGCCATGCATGCTATGTGTTTGCTCTCCAATCTTAGGTTCATATTACTGTAGATAAAATATAATCCAATATCACTTTGTTTTTCTTTCTATTTATCTTATTTATTATAAGTAATAAATTATTTCATAAAGCAAGGATATTTTCTGTTCAGAAGGTTCTTGAGACATGTACAAATAGGAATGGCTAAGCAACCTTTTAAAGTAGAGCCTTGTCATTAATCTACTCTTTCCTTTCCCTTCTGTCACTACACATTTATATTAAAATAGATGATCTTAGATGCTATCTGGAGAATAAGAAACTGCATGCAAGATTTACTTTCATTTTGAATGGGATCAGAGGCTATGAGAAAATGTCTCCTCCACTTCAAGTTGATCCTTGACATTACGCAGCTTAGTTATACTTGTAGATTAGTTTTAGACAAGTTTTCTTGTCAAACTCTTGCTTAACTCTTGTTTTGGAAAGGGCCAGGTAGAAATACAGTAGATATGCTATAAAGCAGAAGTTGTATGATCGAGATGTTCAAAGGTATGAAGAATACATACAGTGTGAAATCCTAAGAAAACTGTCCTGCAAGTAAAACCAATTGAATAGACTTAAATAGGATTCTGATTAGAGCTACTTAGGATTCCTCTAAAAAGTATTTTGTCTCACATTTTGACATCTATTTTCCTTAGATTTGGAGGATATTCCTGATCAGGCTTTATAGTGCCTCACATAGGAATAGGGTTGGTTGGTTTGAGTTTTAAATTGCTCTCCCCCATCAAAGCAGGCCCAGAGTGGCTTGCCAACTTTCAGGCATGATCTAGAGATATCTCAGAATTATATCTCCAGACTGCAGAGATAAGTTTCTCTAGAAAAAATGGCTGCTTGGGAGGGTGGCATTATACCCTGCTGTTTCTTCTCAAGACTTCACCTCCAATTACCAAAATGTCTTCTCCCATTGACTGCATATTCTTACACTGTGTGACCCGCCGCAAGTCTCAGCAAGTAGTCGAGAAAATAAATAAAATTAAAAAGCTCCATGTAGTTCTTGATGATAAGTAAGCTATGGCATTACAGTGCAGTAGACTCAGTGTTACCATGTCATGGATCCAGGGGCCATATCAAGGTAAGTTTGAAACAACTTTTGCAGCTGAATTAACATGCCTCCCCAGGTGTATTTCTGGATCCAGTATAACCCCTAAATTCTTAACTAAGGCTCCTTCGGCACGGGCCAATAAACACAGGTTAAGGTCGATAAAAAAATGTTGTGGGGGGGGGACTTCGCATGATTCTGCCCTAAAGTGAGTCTGCCCCAGGTTATTTCCTCCAAACCGGGTTTTTCAAAAATTGCACTATCTGCGTGCGAAAGCGCAACAGCAACCTTCATTGTTTCTGTGGACTCCAATCACTGCCTGCATGGATGCATGTTATAACAGTACAGCAATCAAACCAAAATAGGAGTGCAATGTGAAATGTACTGTATCAAAAATGCACTGCACTCAGGCTGATAAGTGGACTGTAATTTCTGATAATTTTCAGAACCATGACAAACTGAATTGCTATGTAGATACAATCATCTTATGACCATGGAATGACCAAAACATTTTGCATTAGCCATTGTGGGAACATATAGCTTTGTAACAGAGAGAAAACTTATCCATTAGATGGCAAAATAATTATTGAAAAGTGATACTACTGAAGAAAATTTTCCGAAAATGCAGTCTACACGCGATGTGTTCTATCAATCCTTTGTATTGATTGTCAGACATAAATTTAACTGGAGAGTTTCCCAACAGCTCTGAGGACGAACGTCAGAAGGGAACTCTGAGAATCACAGATAATATTTGAATTGGCAACAAACAGGTCATGATGTATTATTTAATACTACAAGAGTGAGCACAGATTAGTGCCTAATTGATGAATGGAGTACATGAACATTATCAAAATGCAGCCAATTTTCCTTTATTTCAACTGAACTTTTCAAGTTAAGATTTCAGTGTAAAACCAGCAACCTTCCAGTTTGTTGGTAGAAATCAATTCCTCCACATTCAATTTCCAAAGTTCTGATTTCAGACACAAATCATAAACTGGCAAAATAAAAATATAACATAAAGCAAGCAGACAAGTACAAAATATGTGATTGATTGTACAACATGTACTCTTATTAGAATGCTGCTGGCATGTTCTTTTGTGTTATGATTCCATGAAAATGTCAGACTTTATTAATTGAAATAGTAGTAGTAGCCTGATGGAAGCTGATAAGCACCTTCATGAAACGATTAAAATCCAAACATATTTTTGAAAGGCCATGATATTCCTCCCGATAAACTTTGCAGCAGAGAAGAAAACTTTCAAAGTCTGACAAAATAACTTACATATGGTTTGATCCAAAGGTTAATATGAATGATGTAAGATTTACTTTGCTCAAATGTTTAAATAGTAACAGCATGATCACAATGGAAGACTTGTTAAGGTATTTTGATCTAAATGACACAGTTCAGTTCTAGTTTAGTGCACACAAAAGGTATAGCAAAGTATAGCAAAGTTAAATTTTAGGTTAGGACCAAACACCAGAAAATGCCTACAGTGAGGCTCTTGCATATGATCTATGGAATCACCTGAATCACAGGACTTAGAGGATTCGAGGGCTAGTGTTGGCTACACTTGGCTACACACGAGGCCAGCTTGGCTACACTTTTCTTTCCAACCTAATATCCAGGAAGTAGGAAATCAAATCATAACTCAAAATACCCAGATATAAAAAAGTGTATAAATCTGCATGTAAGGCATATCCACAATGGAAAAGAATTGGAATGTGCTGTTCAATTTTTATCCTAGGTCATATACATCAAGGAGCTCCTAGTGATGTGCAGTGAGGTTCCAGTGGTGAGAGTCCAGGTCAATAAACCCAAGCTTATCTATACATATAAAAATCTAACAGTGTGTTTGTCCCTGATGGTCTCCCTCAGAAGCTGCTGGACGGATCGCCCCCAAATTTTCACAGGACGTCCCTCCCTGTTGCGGGCAGGTAATCGGACCTTCAGATCACCAAAAGTCCATACCTAAGCCAGGTAAAGCGTCTTTTCCCTGTCGCACCAGGCCATGAAGCTGCCTGTGTTTAACTGTCACCCTTAGAATGCTCGTGCAGCATGTCCGTCTGTGGCCTGAGGGCTTGGTATGAGGGCTTAGAATGGTCGCTCAGATGGCCAGAGATGAGCAGTGAAAACAGTACATAGGTAATACTGGTAGGTAATACGAGTGGAAGTGAAACACATACACACTTTGCTGTGTGAGACGTCAGGTGGGGTTCCCCCCTACACACACATGAAGGTAACTTTCACTCTCTGTGCCTCACCCAAAACTACCACACAACACACATACTCTCATACACATCCACTTCATCCTCACACACCTCATTCTGCCCTCCCTCCCATCCAACCATCACTTACCCACTTCCTCACTCATATTCTCCACAGCTCTCTTTTACTAAAAGCAAGCTGGAGTTTGCCTTTTTAGGAGCAGCAGTGGCGTAGGAGGTTAAGAGCTCGTGTATCTAATCTGGAGGAACCAGATTTGATTCCCAGCTCTGCCGCCTGAGCTGTGGAGGCTTATCTGGGAATTCAGATTAGTCTGTACACTCCCATGCACGCCAGCTGGGTGACCTTGGGCTAGTCACAGCTCCTCGGAGCTCTCTCAGCCCAACCTACCTCACAGGGTGTTTGTTGTGCTAGGGGAAGGCTAAGGAGATTGTAAGCCCCCTTGAGTCTCCTACAGGAGAGAAAGGGGGGATATAAATCCAAACTCCTCCTCCTCCTCCTCCTCTTCTTCTTCTAAGAAAATCCGCGGGGTGGGGGCGAACTAACACTACCGGCTCTGCTTCTTTTGCACATGGCCCTTTAAGAACCCAGGGAGCTGGCCTTGATCTGAGCGCCTCACCACCCTGCCTCTGCTGCCTGACTGGGATAGCCTGCTTGCCCCAGTTCTGCCTTACACAAGCCAGGGTATGTCAACCAGCCTTATGGACAGTGGGATTCACACTCTGGACAGTTCTGTTGTGAAATGGAAAGGGTTACCTTGTACTAAAAAAAAGCCAGCACCATATAATGATGTGCATTGAAAAGGGAAAGAGGGATTCCATTTGACCACCCCAAAAGGCTATGCTGCGGATCATTGGACTTGCGTGGACATCTGTGTGGGTTGCGGACTGTGATGAGAAGGACAATTGCCACAGCAATGCGTGGCCGGGCCCCGCTAGTCTGGTATAAATATTTCTCTACACTTAGAACAAGTTTTCTGGCTAACAATGCCTCTAATGTCCAACTGGAACCCCTTAATAGGACAGCTGAAAGACCAGTGGAGCTATCTAGTAAAAATACCATATGCAGGGTCATTGTCCATAATTTGTTAGTCAAGTTATTACATTCTTAACCGTACAGTTCTCTAGGCCACAGAAGGTAAAACAGTACCTCCCTATCTAGTACGTAAATCTGTAGTATCAGTGCAAAGAAATATGTCCATGATATGCAAATATTGTGATTTGAAAACTGAAAGACATTCTACATAAGCCATTTTATTTCATCAGTAGGATTATTTGAAGAATACCCTCTTCAAAGTTTGTTGTTTACATTCTTCCTAGCTTACACCATCATTTTATGTACCATGAATGAAAATAAAGTGTTTGATTAATACATGCACTTCTATGGCATTGCCAACTTTTGGCAGTAATGAAGCATATACATTTCAATTAATTTAAATGTACATTTCTTACCAAGGTTTCTGAAAGGAATATTTTGCTCTCCCATTTCTTTGTCCAGTAGAAAAATCTATTTTCTAATATTATAAACTTTGGCATGGCACAGTATTATGCCCTTTTCCTGCACTGAGATTTTCTTCCCCTCACTTGAACGGTTAAACAGTCAAGCAACAGACAGTTTGCGGTGTATAAATAACTAGATGTTTGACTTATGCTTGGCACTGGAATAAATGTAAGCAACTAAAGAGTGTCATTACACACAAAGTTCGTGCCAAAATCAATCTGACTATCAATATAGCATGGTTTAAATATGAAAAAGGGCAGAACAATCAGACTAAGCTGCTGATCTAATTGCAACCGTTAGTCTGGTGACTGCCCCAGATAAGAACAATACGGAACAAATTTATGTTGTCCATAGAGATCAGATAGAACAGTGATGGGATTAACCATTACAATTTTTGTATACCTTCACTAATCATAGGGTTTCTCTCTAAAAGTCATGTGACTACCAGGACTGATGCTGTTCTGAGGAAGGGTTGTCCAAGTAAAGAACAACAGCTAGCCTCAGAACTTTTGCACCACCAAGTCTGGCTAAAACTGATAGGATCTAGTTGTCTCTCCTTTCCTGTTGATTGGCAGATCAAAGAGCTGATCTCTATCCTGCTGAATGGAAAATGATAGACTGCCCTGACTGCATATCAAGTCTTCTAGAGTAGTGTTTCATTTGACTCCCCACTCCCTATAATAAGAACATAAGAAAGCGCCTGCTGGATCAGACCAGAGTCCACCTAGTCCAGCACTCTACTTGCAGTGGCCCGCCAGATACCTTTGGGAACTCACATGCAGGATGTGAAAGCAATGGCCTGCTGCTGCTGCTGCTGCTGCTTCCGAGCACCCGGTCTGCTAAGGCATTTGCAATCTTGGGCCGTTTCTGCACGGCTGCGGCAGGGGTTCGGTCGGCATACATGACGCCGACCCAACCCCTCTGGGACCGTTTGCATGAAGAGTCCCAGAACCTGCCCGGATGACGGCGCCGCACTGCGCCATTCGTCCGGTCAACTTACCTGCTCTGCAGCCCTCCGGCACGTCACCGAGGCCAGGGGACACGCCCCCCTGCCCTGCGCAACTGCGCTGGCGTCGCAGAGCAGAAGGGGTGTGTCCCCAGGTAGGAAAGCGGTGGCTTCACGCCACTCAGGTGGCGCGGCTGCAAAGCAGCTGTGCCCCCTTTGCGAACGGGTCCCTGGGACCCATTTTTGCCATCCCCAGGCTGCCGTATTAGGCCCGTGGGGTAAGGGCCTTAGATCAAGGAGGATCAAGATTGGTAGCTATAGATCGATTTCTCCTCCATAAATTTGTCCAAACCCCTTTTAAAACTATCCAGGTTAGTGGCCGTCACCACCTTCTGTGGCAGCATATTCCAAACACCCATCACGCGTTGTGTGAAGAAATGTTTCGTTTATTAGTCCTAATTCTTCCCCCCAGCATTTTCAAAGTATGCCTCCTGGTTTTAGTATTGTGAGAAAGAGAGAAAAATTTCTCTCTGTCAACATTTTCTACCCTATGCATAATTTTATAGACTTCAATCATATCCCCCCTCAGACATCTTCTCTCCAAATTAAAGAGTCCTAAATGCTGCAGCCTCTCTTCATAAGGAAGGTGCTCCAATCCCTCAATCATCTTCATTGCCCTTCTCTGCACTTTTTCTATCTCTTCCTGAGAGTTATGGAAGAAGTTGGAATAATTGTAGTGGGACAACTTCTGGCTCTAAACCTCCTCTGGTTCTAGCTTATTCCTGTCTTGAGGCCCAGTTCCCTGTGATCCTCAGGGGCATCATCTGTTTCTGAGGTGATTCCAAACCACTCTAGCTTCAGTGTAAAGGACTCTATGTCCTTATACTGGTTGGGTCTGGATCCACATGCTGGGTTTGAAGAGGCCTCATTTTGGACTGTGCATGAAGATGTTAACAGCTTGGAAATCTTGTTCTAGTTTCATGTTGAACAAACACATGAATATGACTGCAACAAAAATGCCTTTCTCTAAATTCATTTAATGGTCCCCTATTTTCAACCATGATTATCTATGCTTCTATAACCTTGAGGCTAGATTGCTTTAACATGCTCTACGTGGAGATGCTTTTGAAGACAAGTCAGAAATACTATTTTATTATTTGCCTTTTTTATTAGGTCCTGAGTTGGTTAGAAGTGAGGCAGGCATTTAACTATTTTGAACAAATAAGATGGTTGACTGATTTAATAACCGAAAGTTCAGATGGGCTTTTAGGCCATGTTGTACTTTCAGTGTTACCATAAAGGAGTACATTGAGGGGCTTGCTTGTTTTGGAGTTCACAGCATCTCTCCATGCACAAATTAGTCCATGTATGACGGGGGGGGGGGGGTTGGAGGCCTCAGTTCATATTGTCTGAATACTGGCAAGCTCTGAGAAACCCCCCATCCATACAGCAAATGATACTATTGGAGGTGCAGCATCAAGCTTTCCTGCAGCTTGCTGCCCCAGACAAAAATTTGCTTTTTGTCTCTTGATACAATTCATACATTTATCAGAAAGCAGAAGGGAAATAGACTGTAGGCATCTCCCATGTTCACATGCTGAATCTGAACAGCTAGGATTATAGCAGCTCTTGCTATTTGCAAGTGTAACCCCCATGCTCAGAATGGGTTGACCCAGAAAGGGGTTGAGACTCAAAGCAGCAGAAGGCTGCAGAACTCATGTAGTTTGGAGGAGACAAGGCTACCAGACTCGGACCTTGATTTGTATAAGCCCTTAACACCTTATTAGGGTAACTGCAATGTTGTTGGGAACTAGTGGGAAGGTAGTTGTTTGTTTCTGCTATGTTGTAAATGTTGGAGTTTATGGTTTCAGGGTTTTTTATGTTTGTAATGGGTGAGAGTTCTCCTGGAAACCTTCATCATGTTGAATCCTGTTCATTAAACCCTTGGAGTCTTCAGGAGCCAACCCACTTGCAAAGAAGAATTGGACTTGGCAATATCAGAAGACTGTAACTATAAGGACTTGAAAATGCAACCTGAACAGGACCTTGAAGTGTGATGTTAAATGTTGATGTTTGATATTATATGTTAAGAAAGTAAACCATTCTGGGTTTTTTTCAATTTGTTATTGCAAATTCATTCCAAGTTCTGCCCCACAGAACCCACAGATAGAGGTTACACAAGCATGTTATGCTAACTGGAAAGATGGTTAAGAGGTAAGATATCATACATATATTTTAGCTCTGCTGTGTTAGTATTCAAGATAAGTGACAAAAGAAAGATGCCAAGTCCCAATCTCCCCTTGTTTGAAGTATCATGGGAAAATATTGTGATTATGGGCCAGCTAATAGTTTGTGAAGCCAATGCTAAAAATGGATGTGATTGTCTAAATGTGTTCACTTGGGAGAGTTCAAACAATTGTGCTTCTAAATTGACTTTATGCTGACATCGTTCTTAAAAGTGGACAACCAGGAAGAAGTAAACACAACATTTCATATCAGTTGTTTAGTAAATATTCCTCACTAGTTAAAAAAGGCTTACATATTTTCTAAGGCTATAGTCCTGAAGAATATTGTAGCATCCTCCTTTCTGCTATCTCCAAGTACAATCATTCATTTCACTACCTTTTGTTGAATGTATTCATTTTTAAACATCCCATCTTTCAGACCAAAGGACTTCAAGGTATTTTTTTCAGTATCAGCTGACAACATAAATTGTAATAGCAAAATATCAGCCTACCATAAATCTATGGAATAAACAGTGTGTTTATGTTTGGATTCTGTAATACATAGACTAAATATTGAAAAACAAAACAAGAAGTAAATCAAATCCTTGTTTTATCCTATCACTTAAAACTTGCATGGCTAAGCAGCATGCAGATAGCACTTGGGTATTCCATAAATGAAGTCCCACTGCAAAGATTCTGTCCCTGCTTCAGGGACTTTTAAACAATATCAATTTGACAGACTGGTGAACTCTGCTGCTTTGTTTGTATTTAGCCTTCATATTTTAAAATATATGTTTCTTCTTTTAATTCAAACCTAGAGGAGAAAATGCTATTAACAGTGCTATAGTAAGCAGAGTTACCTTTTCATGTCACTGAAGTCAGTGGGCTTAGAAGGGTCTTAATTCTGCTTCAGTGGGGCTGTAAAATTGGTAAGCAATATTTGACAAATTAAAAGAGCAGCCCTATGCAAATCTATTCAAAATCCTACTCAGGTCTAATTATAGGGATTTCCTGGGAAAGTGAACTTAAGTCCTCTAATGAACCACTAACAGATATAGTTTATATGTCCTTGTAAAGCTGCTATCAAATAGATTTTGGGTCCATGTTAAACATATATAAAATCTGCCAATGACATGAAAAAATTCTTCCTAAGTGGTGCTTTAATGAGATTTGTAAACAAGTACAATCCTCATTTAAAGTGAACTACTGAAAAAAATGTACAACAAAAGATATCGAAAGAGTTTCTTACACACAGAAAAATAATTAATCTTGAATTACTTTTTTAATAGAATGACCTGGCAAGTGATAAAATATTGTGCGGTAGTAAAAATAACAGATTTATTCATCTGGAAAAAATGGGCTACATAGAATATACCTTTCCTAATGCTTCATGATGAAATACCAGGAGGACATTTTAAGAGTCAAGAAATGGAGATTTAACCCGGGTTATTTGAGAGAAATTTCAATAGCAGCTGTCGTGATTAGTAAACCACAACAATATAGACAAAGCAACATATTTTATTCTGTAATAATAGGTGGGCAGCATACGTCAAACAAAATAATAGTTAATGACATCATCTCTTACTAGTCAAGGAGCTTTGGATCATGGACTTAATGCCCCATGACTCTCTAGTGACTGCAGTGGATTTGCAATGGCTTAACAGTAATAGAGACATTTCAAGCTTGTGACTTTTCCATTTCTTTTCTTTTCTGAAAACAGTGAACATATAAAAATATTCAGGATAGCATTTATTTTATTTTTTAAGTGAAAGGATACGTTCCTTTGTGGAAAGATTTGCATATCCCTTTTTCTACTTCATCACTCTCTCCCACATTTAATGTAGTTAGTGTCTTTGTGATGAGTTAACTGCAAGGAAATGTGAAAAGCTCATAATAAAAAGTCAGGAGGTCTATTTGGAAATCAACAATTTGCCTCTCCAGATCCCTTCCCATACACTGCCAACAGAACCTTCTGATAATAGCCTTTGTGAGGTTTTTCTTTTTTCTGTACAAACATTCCAGCATAGGTCATGCCAGAGGGTCTGAATCCTTTCCCTTTTTACTCCTGTTATCACTTTCTATAGTACTTGTCTGTCTCCATCTGTTTTTCCTGGGCTTTATACTGACTCCTCCCTTCTACCCACACATCCTTAGTTTTCTCTGTTTTTCCTACAGTTCATTTGCCTTCCATACTCATGATACATGGAATAAATTATACCGGTGGAGGCTTGGGGACTGCTCGCACGGTGCAAGCAGTCCCGCAGATCCGCCACACTGGAGAGATGGCTCCGCACAGAGCAGCCTCCAGTCCTTCGCCTCCACTGACCTGCCTGTCCAGGGTCACTCTGGAGGGCTGCAGGGACCCAACCTCCAGGAAGGTGCTGCTTTTAAAAGGACCTTATATTCATTTTAAGTGTAACATATTTTAACCTGCAGATTTTGAGTCTACAATAAACACTTTGCAGTGTCTTGAACTTCAGAGATACAAGCAGTAGTCTCATATGGGCTACCTGAGCAGCTGTATGTGTTCTTCACACTGTCTACCACTGGCTTGAAAAATCTATAAATATCAGAAGGGAGGTAAATAGCCTTTTAATCCCTCCAATGTATGCTTCTGAGGTAAATGACTGGTGGATAAAGAATTGTTTTGGTATGTTGTTGAAGTGAACAAATACACCTTTTTCATAAATGAGCATCATCTTTAAAATATTTTGATCTAAGGAATCAATGTGTACCTATTGAGAAACATTTCAGAAGTGTATATTCCTACAAGAACAACAGGAGGCCACATGAAATGCTCCAATGGGTCTGTGCATAATTTGTTAGGGTGTAAATTACTACAGCCCTGGGGCTACAGAATCTGACATGCATTCACATGTGTTGTGGTTAGTGGAGAGGTTGAAGTATTACTCTAATAATTCTCTTATACTCCTTTTACTTTCAATAAGTTTTCAGTGTCTCCCATAAGTCTTTTGGAAACATTTTTGTACATGTGATATTAAGTTAACAGCAAGCACACTAAGAATTCTCTTACCATATCCTTCTACTTTTTGGGGGGGGGCGGGTGTTTTTGTTTTTGCTGAAGAAGATCAATTTATTATGGTTTGCTCATTTAAGCTGGCACTATTTGCTCTTTGGGCTGGTAAGGGACCAAGCTGTGAGCTGCCCTGACAGTAATGTATGTTGAGCCCTGGACTGTGTAGATAAAGTTTATTGAGTGGTATCAGTATTCAATAAAGCCTTGGTAAGTACCCTGAGGTAACAGTTAATAAGGTAAAATAGCAATACTTATATCAGAGGCCTGGGCCCTCATGGCTTTCATGGAACTGGAACAGAGCCTCCTTGAGGAATTCCATTATTCTTCACCCATAGATCTTGAAGATAAGAGGGAAAAACATAGAAAATCTTCCTAAGCAATAAAATACTTGGCAAGGAGGAAACTGAGCCATACATAGTTGACAGCTCAGAGCCTGGAGCCAGGATGGCCTTACCGACAAAGTCTGGGATGTGCAGATAAGGAGGCTTGAATCTTCTGCTTCTGCACTGTGACAAGGTATAGACAAGTCTGGCATACTCATACTGCAGATCATATGGCCAATATAAAATTAAATCAGATTGCAGAAGCTAAGCAGAATCAACCCTGGTTAGTACTTGGATGGAAGACCACCAGAGAAGAGCAGGGGCAATGGTAATCCCTCCTCCATTTGTCTTTTTCCTTTAAAACCCTACAGGTTGTCATAAATTGGCTGTGACTTGATGGTACTTTTCACCATCACATAGATGTCTATTCAATTCCTTACTGAATTGCTAGTGTTTCACTACTACAAGCATTTGTGGCTCTTAAGCAGTGTCAGAACCTCCTTTAACCAGACAATTGAAACAGTTGTTGACGAACAAAGATTTCTTTATTGCAGGTAAGATAAGTCCTGTACAGTGCAAAGACATCTCTGCTGCCCCAGCCAAGACGTAGCTATTTTAAAGTAACCAGGGTGCCCATCCCCCCGCCCATCATACAATTCCACAGCTCTACTACAGACCAAGGTATGTGGCCTTCACTAACTAGCAGAGGAGAGATAAGAAGTCAGGAAGCAGCAGAATACTACTTTCACACAGCAAATTTACACAGACCAGAGTTCCCATCCCCCAGTACTCAAGCCACCCCGACAAGCAGGGGACTGAGTTGCCTCAATCCCTCTAAAAATAAGGCATGTACATGAGACTGGTGTAAAGTGCTAGACATCCAGTAGGAAGAAGAGTTGAAGGGCTTCTATAAGCAAGACTCATGCTTTTCTGCCTGCTACCAACCCACGCACCCTCCCTGCAATAGCTGGCCACCATTTCAGGCCAAGCAGGATTTTCATTGGTTATTCCCTTGCTGGCAGTGGCGAAGAACCTTGTTTTGCCTGTCACATATTGTTCAGGAGAAGTGGGATAAAAATTATTTTTAAAATAGGCCTACACATTGACTGTTTAGCCATAACTTGTTTATCAAGGATACTTGTGGTAGGCAGAACATTCCTCTGAACTTGATAGTGACTTTACAGAACATCAGAGCGGAATGGAGTTTGACACCACTCAACACAATATGTACAGGCAATGATAAACAAGACTGATGAAAGCTGCTGGCCAAATCTGGAGCCAGTGTGCATTTGCCAAATCAAAGGCAGCCATGGCTTGGCTGCCATTGTAGCCTACTTATTTAAATATTAGCATATTAAATTTGATGGCTACGATCAGTCAATTTTATTAAACTAGCTAAACCCATGATATGGTCTTGTGTCTTTATTTGGAGTGCTAGAAGGTGGCTATGCTGTTCTGGTAAGTAGAAGTTCAGTCATCCTGTACTTACATAGTAATGGGCTGACTAGCACGGATTTAAATAAAGCTTACTCTATAAGCATTAAATCTGCAATTTGAAAAATGGATCTTAAACATGCATAGTATATTTTTATGTAAAAAAGAAACCTACCAGTACAAAATGTATGGTTACCATTTGGCTAAGTTTTCACTGTTCAGCCATTTTAATGCTAGTATAAATTTAATATAATTATTAGGACTAAGATTAAAGTTCTTTGTAGAATATTTTGGGCAATAAAAAGGTAATGTTTCCCAAAAGATCCCTAAAAGGAGAGAAGAAAAAATTGAATTTATACCCTGATTTTCTCAATTGTATGGCATTTCAGAATGACACAAACTCCTTCCCTTTCTTTCCCCACAACAGACACATTGTGAGGTGGATGGGGCTGAAAGTATCCTGAGAGAGCTGTGACTAGCCCAAGGTCACCCACCAGGCATTATGTGAGGAAATCCAATTCCCCAGATAAGAGTCATCCACTCATGTGGAGAAGTGGGGAATCAAACCCAGTTCTCCAAATTAGCGTTCACTGCTCTTAACCACCACACCAGCTTACCTTTTGTGTCAGCTACAACTGGAGTCTCCTTTTTAGTAACAATGTTGTTAGGATGCAACACATTTAGTAAAATGGAGTCTCCTTTTTAGTAACAATGTTGTTAAGATGCAACACATGAGAAGTGGCTTTGTGTTGTTCTCTAATATTGCCAGGCTCTTTCAAAATTCAAAACAGGAAAAATTCAGCAATCACTAAAATATCAAATATGCATGATTTTAAATAATTTAAATAATTCATTTTGGATAGTATGCATGGCATATTTGATTTAAAAAAATAACATTTGGAAAATCTTATACCTATGAAAAATCTTATACCTATGGATACCATTGCCGTAAGTTCTCTAAATGCCAAAAAACCTGAAGAGTTTAAAAAATACTTATAGGAGAATGGAAATCAGGCACGTGCTGCTTCTTGTTATAAATAATGAGTCTCTCATGCAATGTCGTGGATACAGGGGCAGTTGTTGTATGTTACAAGAGACTGTGATATCTACAGACAACTCTGAAGGAGCATTTCAAAGTATTGATCATCTTTGTTTTTCAAATTAAATGGAGAGAGAATGTACTGTGTTTTGACAACATGACCCACTTTTAAAAGAACTGTCAGATTGGAAAGAGTTACAACACTAACTATGACATAAAGGCCATCCATTGACTGAATGTATTGTGGAGCATCATAACTGAGAATGGAACTTTCCAGATCACTTTAAATTAAATTGATTAATAATACATCATTCTTTAATAAATTTTTAATGATTTGGGAGCTAATGTTTTCAATTATTTAGGAATGCAAAATGTAGGAAACTCTCATACAAACAGTGCACAGGAGCTGTTCCATGAATGCTTTTTTCCAAACAAAATAATAAATGACCTGATTCTTGGAACTTTTATTTTGCTGTTCAAAATAAATGTCAAGATATAACTAACCCAAAATGGTTATAGTTCAGTAGCGCTTTCCCCCTCCCCACCAAAAAAAATACAGTTATGTAACGTTAACATTATAAGAAATTCCTTCTAAAACCAATTGCATTGTTTGGAAAACTTTTTGGGAAACAGTGTGGAGACTGTTACGGCCTTAACAGGGGAAGGGGATTTTGGGATAGGATTCTCCACCAGCTGCTAAAAAGTGTAACAGCTCACATACAAGTAGCAAAGGGGAATGAACGCTCACGTTGGCAGCGAGAGGGGCCGAGAGGGGATCTTTTAGACTGTGTAATACGAGGAAGGAATTCTAGCAATGAATAGAATAGAATAGAATCTTTATTGGCCAAGTGTGATTGGACACACAAGGAATTTGTCTCCGGTGCATATGCTCTCAGTGTACATAAAAGAAAAATACATTTGTCAAGAATCATAAGGTACAGCACTTAATGATTGTCATATAGGTCTAGTAAGCAATCAGGAAACAATCAGTAGTAATGAAAACATAAAATGTAAAATCATAAAATAAAATAAAATAAAATGTCAGCACAGGCTATAGTCATACAGTCATAAGTGGGAGGAGATGGGTAATAGGAATGATGAAAAAAGTAGTGCAGTAATTATATAATAAGTATATAATAAATAGTTTAACATTATCGAGGGAATTATTTGTTTAACAGAGTGATGGCATTCGGGAAAAAACTGTTCTTATGTCTAGTTGTCTTGGTGTGCAGTGCTCTGTAGCGACGTTTAGAGGGTAAGAGTTGAAACAGTTTATGTCCAGGATGCGAGGGGTCAGTAAATATTTTCACAGTCCTTTTTTTGACCCGTGCAGTATACAGGTCCTCAATGGAAGGCAGGTTAGCAGCAATTGTTTTTTCTGCAGTTCTGATTATTCTCTGAAGTCTGCGTCGATCTTGTTGGGTTGCAGAACCAAACCACACAGTTAATGGATATTCCACAGAGAAGCAAGAGTCCAAATTGAATTTAAATGTTTATATAAATTTGTTTAAAAATACACACACTCAGTAAGACACAAAGGCACATACATTCAAGTTTCCTAGGATATAAGCAGGTTTGAAAGATAGATTGGATGATAGAAATGGAGGGGGATTTTCAGGGTAATACCTAAATTCAGTTGAAGAAGATCTTGTAGAAGGCAAGGATTCAAATGACCAGCATCTGAATCCCGGCGAAGGACGATATCGTGTCTCAACCCAACCAGACCAAGAGAGGCACAGGCCAGAATTGAGCACATGTGTTGGGGTGAACTGACCTCTTATACTCTTTTGCCCAGGAAGAGGCGGAACTAGTGAGTTTTAAGTTTCCTTTTTTCTAAATTCTCTGGAATTTCCCATGCTGGGCTTGGGGGTGCTGAGGTAATTAGTCAGCTCTTCTATTGTTCTACACCTTGGGACAATAGGAGTCAATTGGTCCTAGATTATATCAGGAAGCACAGAATGGCTTTATGCAAAGTAACTCTGATTTTGGGCTGAGACATTAGACCGGGGAAAGGTGGGTGCTTTAGGAAAATTCATAACAATGGGAAGAGAAGATGCAGAGAAGCAACTATCTGTTGATGACTTGGTTTCCAGAAGAGATAGGGAAATGACAGTATCTGATAGCAAGTTGGCTTTAACAGTTTCTATAGCAAGGTGTGGTAATCAAGCATCCTAGTGACTCAAATGAGGCCTCCAGGTTTATGCTGGGGTAACTCATTATCTTAGCTTTTGTTAAAGTAGTTTTGACCTTTTGACATGCTGCTACCTACACCCATAGGAGTGCTTTTGGCAACTGGCTTTTGCCAATATGATTTTAAAGCAGAAATATATATAAATAATATTCTGGGGGTCCTTTGGGTCGTTACAAGACTAAAATTAAAAGCACAAGTCTGGCTGTCAGTTCTACAGTCTAGTTCATGTCTATTCGTCCCCACTTCACTTGCCTCCAATATGAAGTAAACTCTCCATGAGACTTAAAGATACCACAATTTTCACACCGAATGTGCTGATTTAGGTTTCATACCCATTTATCGGAATTCACCAACTAATATTGGCAAAGCCCCTTGAACAAGTATGAAAGAAATACTGAGAATTCCATATGAAACCAAACATGTGTTTATTGGATGAGATAATTAGCAAAACTCAAGAAGTCATCATAATATCAAGTATGCAGCAACAATGCTGAACACTTTAATAGCAAACAGAGGTGTAGCAAGGGGAGAAAGTGCCTGGTGCACCGGTGCGTCCTCTGCCTCTGTATGAGAGTATGTGTGTTGTGTGGTAGTATTGGGTGAGGCACAGAGAGTGAAAGTTACCTGAGGGGGGGAACCCCACCTGACGTCTCACACGGCAAAGTGTGTATGTGTTTCACTTCCATTTTTCCTGCTGACTGTTTTGCTGTCTGGTCAGTTTCACTCCCAGATTGCACCAGACATTTTGTGTGCAGCTGCAGGGACTCTCCCTGCCACCATTTGGTGAAGATTTCCCCAGGATGTTTGCTCTGTAGGGTCCAAACTTGGATGCCCTTTCAGCCTAAAAGGTATAGTTGTACTCAGCTTGTTCTGCAAATTCAGGCAATATATACTTTTCCTCCTCCTAGTAAGAAAAAAACTAAAGAACTTAGTCCAAAGAAGGCAGGTCAACCCAATGCTTCTCAATGGGAGGTACACAAGTCTTCTGAGAGGCTACGATTGTCATATTTGTGTCTGCGTAGCTGTGGAGATAGCTCATTGGAAAGCAGTCTCTTTTTTCCTCTGATACTTTTGCTGTCTGGAAAACACGCCAGAAGCCATCTCTTTTTAAGATGTCCCCTGGACATCTCATTTGGGGTGTACGGAGTGAAAAGAATCAGTCATCTCTATTTAAGACATCCCACAAATATCTTTTTTGTGCTGTGCGGAATGGACCTCTGTGCCCTACTTCCATATATAACGGCACTAGAAACAACCAGGCTGTAATTGTGACAGGGGGCAGGGCACATGGTGAGCTCTGGAACAGTAAGCATGTGTGCCTCGGGCCAGCTGGGCGGCGGAGCCGCATCCGGCCTGATCGTGTGATGCACGTGAGTTCAAGGGGTGGAGCACGCTCCCTATATATTAGGCAGCATGCGGTTGCTCCAGCCTTCTTCAATGCCTAGAGCAAACTGACCCACCCTCCCTCCCTATTTTGGGCAGGGTTTTTTGCTGCTTAATTTGTCTCAGCCTTGGCAGTCTGGGCATAGGAGAGCATCCTTATTGGGAGGCCGAGCTTGCGTGCCGGACCTCCCCGCTGTTGGGGGCCTCCATAAGAGGCTTGGGGTAGGGCAAGCTCATGGGCCATGCCACGGAGGCCTCCACAATCAAGCCCGACACCCCAGCAGGAAGGGGGCCACAACGGGCAGGCACCCAGGTGGCCCAGTACCTCTCTGTCCCACCCAATATGGATTGGGGTTGGTGCCCGGGTCAGCCAGGGGTGCTGACCAGCTGCTCAGATGTGCTCCTCTTGCTTGCCCAGCTTCTGCCTCAATAAAAAGGGCTGCGGCCCATTTTAATTCCAAGACATGGCCTGTGGTTATTCACCAGATGGAACCTCTGCACATCTGGGCGCAAATACTTTTACATTAAACACCCTCATTTGGAACTGCAAACCTTCTGAAAGTGAAAATATGTGCTCCAGACTGAGGCATGGCCCATCTCCTGATCTGTGAAAAATGTTACCTTAAAAGCGGAATGTATTCTGTACTTTCTAGCAAAGATATGTTAATCTTTGGCCATGCTGGCAGGGGCTGATGGGAATTGTAGTCCATAACATCTGGAGTGCCAAAGGTTCGCCACCACAGTTATAGTTAATATTGTGGTAGGGCTTTGCAGTTCGCTAGTAGAAATTAAAATTAGTTTAAAGCCAAGCCTGCTGCCACTCATTTTTAAAGCAATATCTAAGCCCCCAAACTGGAGGGCCTACGGTTATAATCAGCAATTTCTGTTGTATCTAGTGTTGCCAGCCCTATGGATGTAACCCTTGAGAATTTTTGAGAGTGAAGCCTGGAGAATAGTGTCACAGAGACAGTGATGTCACATCATTAATGACCGTTCCCTTCCCTTCTCCCAAACTATTCAGTAGATCAAGTGTGGGCAATGGGAGGTTGGCCACCAGCAGTGGGTAGCTGTAACTGTTCTTTCTTGCTAAATATGAAAAAGGATGTGGTAAAAATGACCTGTAGATGAGACTGAAATTGTTACATTTTGAATTGGTGTGACCTTAACTCAGGAGAAAAGTTGAGGAGTGATAGGATTGAATGAGACAGTCCCTAAAGATATGGTGAAATAGGTTAGAGTGCTTAGAAGAGTGCATAAAATGGGACTTATTTTCTGCATGCATCAGCTTAGGATAGTTGCTTCAGTTTCTGCAATGTTTCCATCACTAGGTATGCTTTTTGCTTGGACAATCCATGGTTGTAGACTGCAGGCATTTTTTAGAGTGAGAAGATTATTATTGGTTTCGTTGCATTTTGTTTGTTTTAAATATGAAATGATAAGCAGCCTTGAACTATTAGAATAAATAGATATTGTGTAGTGAAATATAATTTCCAAAATCTTGCAGATGCTAAAAATGCATTTGCCCATTATAAGCCTGAAAATAACCATATAAAACTGAGGTAGCATTAGTTTTCATATATCTCACACCTTTCACATAAAGGAACAATTCAAATTTATCTTTGAGGCCTGGTGGGGGAATGTTTGCATCCAAAAGGCTTCACCTAGACTAACATTCATCAATATTAGTCGACCTGCAGCTGTGCTACGTACAGTTGCTTTATGCATGAATCTCATATTCTCAGAATTATGATGATGACCAAAGGGCTGCACAAAAGGAGCCTCCTGCCCCTATGCTCTGAAATTCTTATTCTTAATAATCTTATTCTTTCATTGAATTGATAATAAAACTGCAAAGATTGTCATGCCCTTATATAAAGCCGTGGTGCGACCGCACTTGGAGTACTGTGTTCAGTTCTGGTCACCACATCTCAAAAAGGATATTGAAGAGATTGAAAAAGTGCAGAGAAGGGCAACGAGGATGATTGAGGGACTGGAGCACCTTCCTTATGAGGAAAGGCTGCAGCGTTTGGGACTCTTTAGTTTGGAGAGGATATGATTGAAGTCTATAAAATTATGCATGGGGTAGAAAATGTTGACAGAGAGAAATTTTTCTCTCTTTCTCACAATACTAGAACCAGGGGGCATTCATTGAAAATGCTGGGGGGAAGAATTAGAACTAATAAAAGGAAACACTTCTTCACGCAACATGTGATTGGTGTTTGGAATATGCTGCCACAGGAGGTGGTGATGGCCACTAACCTGGATAGCTTTAAAAGGGGCTTGGACAGATTTATGGAGGAGAAGTCAATTTATGGCTACCAATCTTGATCCTCTTTGATCTGAGATTGCAAATGCCTTAACAGTCCAGGTGCTCGGGAGCAACAGCCGCAGAAGGCCATTGCTTTCACATCCTACATGTGAACTCCCAAAGGCACCTGGTGGGCCACTGCGAGTAGCAGAGAGCTGGACTAGATGGACTCTGGTCTGATCCAGCTGGCTTGTTCTTATGTTCTTATGTTCTTATTGACCTAATCAATCAATGCCCATGATTACTTTTGCAAATGATGCTATTTTGTACAGTAAAATTATTCACTGTGTCATCTTCTGATGTACTATAAAACTGTGTACTATGAAAAATCTTCAGATGTTCAGAACTTCAGACATGTCAACAAGACATGTGATATCCGCAAAGGAAATTGTCTAACTAGTCCCTAGGCCTAGTCTCTTATTTCTGCTCTCTGGCAAGTCTGACTGTCTAATATGTATGGGAGTGTATCACGTGCCATCAAGTTGCTTCCAAGTTATGATGATCCTATGAACCAATGTCCCCCAAAACATCCTGCCTTTATTGGCCCTGCTCAAGTCTTGCAACCTGATGGCTATGACTTCCTTTATACATTCAATCCATTTCATGTTGGGTCTTCTTTTATTGCTAATTCTACTTTTCTTAGCATGATTGTTTTTCCCAGTGTCTCATGTGTTTTCATAGTGTAACCAAAGTATGATAATTTGGTTATTTTATCTCCTACTAGGAGTTTAGGGTTATTTGTATTTTTGGTACTCCACAGTGGCTTTTTTCTGCACAGCACAAATAAAACGTTTTCAGAACAGAAATGAAAGCATTTTGGGGTGGAATTCTGCAAAGTTTTTTCCCCAAAAAATGTTTTGAAAATATTTTATTACTGCTTAAAACATTTTTTTCTGAAAACACTAAACTAGTGACTTTTTTCCTCAACCTGTTTTGAAAATGTTTCCTGCCTACTGTGCAGACAGCAAGAAACATTTTATTTTCCCACCCAAAGTTTGAAGCTTCCATTTTTATTTTCTCTTGTCATTCACACCCACCATTTTTTGCCAATGCAAAATCGTTCATCCCACCTTCCATTTTCTGAAGGTTTCCCATGGATGTTTCTTCTGCTTGCATTGCAGACCTCTGCTATTTCAATGGTTAAAGCACATGAATAAAGTTAATTTTGCCTGCCAATGATGTGCATGTGTCATTTTTCGTTTTTTATTTGTTTTCAATAAAATGTTTCCAAAGCTACAGAAACTCAATGTGAGAATTGGTATTGGCTGGCAAAATTAACTTTATTCATGTGCTTTAAACACTGAATGGTGGGTGGCTGCAATGCAAGCAGAGGAAACCATCAGCAAAGATGGGTGGCACAGAGGATTCCTGAAGCGGCAGAAAATGGCAAAGAAACAAATTGTTTTTGCTGGAAATGCTTCCCCCCCCCCCCATGCTATGCAGACCAAACAAAGTGAAAATGGTTCTTTTTAGAAGTCTGCAAGACATTTCATTTGTGCTATGCAGAAAAAGCCAGAATCCATAAACAATAATTCAATACTACATTTCAAATAATTAAAATGTCTTCCTGTCAATTTCTTCATTGTCCAACTATTTATTTTAAAACCAGCCATAGTTTTTCAAGATGCACACAGGTGAGAGCTGTGGTACACTCTATGAAAAACAAAATAGAATAAAAAGTCTCAATGCAGTATTCCAGCAACTGGCACATAGAGACAAAGACAACCATTTTAATAAAGTAGTGTAAAGAAATAGAAGAGAATAACAACAAGAAAAAAAGGAACATTTATGCAGAGGTGTAGCTGGGGAAAATGGAGCCCAGGGTGGACTCTGAATTTTCCTCCCCCATGGGTCCCTGCACCAACCCCGGTGCCCCACCCCACATGACCCCCCATTTCCCACTACCCTGCATGATTCCCCCTGTGCCCTTTTTACTTTAGCCCCTGCGCGCTCCTGCTAGGCTTCCTAGAAAGGCAAGGAGAAGCAAACCCACTGCCCTCATGCTGCCTCCACAGGGACAAGCTGGCTGGGGCCATGCCTCCCCTCACCGGTGCTGGTGGAGAGGGAAAGAGCCAGGCCCTGCTGCGCCCGGGGGGCTCTTGCACAGCTTGAAGGCCACACCCCTAGCATGCCGAAGGGAGGTGGGGCCAGGCAGGGGGACCTGGCAGTGGCCTCTGCTAGGCCTGGCTGGATTAGGTTGGTCTGGCAGCAGCCTCTGCCGGGCCTGGTGGGGCAGGGCGAGGTAGGAAGGAGGAGGGGTGTGACCCCAACAGCTCTGCCTATTACGCGGTCCCCACCCTGCCCCCTGGTAGCTACAACACTTCCTTTATGGGACCGTCTTTCTACTTTTTCTGATTCATCTTGAATTTCAATCATATTATGTGATCACACCATAGAACTCGTGATAGGATGTGTGTTTGCATTAGAAGTAAAACTCTTTTAAAAGTAACACAGAATACATATGTTCATTGTTATAAAGCAAAAATAGACAAATTGCCTCAGTAATAAAATAGCCGGTAAATATTTGTTGAAAATGCAAATATATCTTCCATGGTCAGGACATTCTTCAGATTAAAATTTATCGATTTCATTGGCATTATCAGGAAGATTATCACTGGCACATTGTACAGAAGCTTTCTTAATGGATCCCTTTGTTTTGAGGCACAAATGATCAACCAACAGCATCACTGACAATATTGTACCTTCACTCATTGTACAAGTGACCCAGAAGACTGGGTGCCTGTTTTCCTTATGCATCTTATTAACTCTTTTTCCATTGGAATTTTGGTCATAATCCAGCTGACAGCAGAACATCAATGTTAAATTATTTGCCTGCAATAGCACTACTATTATTGATGTCATACAGTGTTAGTATAGACTAGGTTGTGTACAGGACTGTTACATATCAGAATTTCAAAGCTTATGGGCAAAAAAAGCCAAAAAAGGGGGCTTTTGAAAAGAGCTATGTTATTTCCACAATGTTATTTTAAGCCCAGAATTACTACAACGTGTCACATGTAAGATCATACCTGCTTTTCTTCTCATACTGGTAGAACCCAGATGATAGTAAATTACAAGGAGGGGCAATTATATATATTATCTTATAATTGTCCTGAAAATTGTTTTGCTTTAGGAAGTGCAGAACTGCTAACTCCTTTGGGGTAAATATTCAGTGTGATTTAGCTACAGAATTGCACATCTCCAAGCCCTTTGAATTGTACTTAATGGTTACTCCATATGTCCTGCAAGGGTCTTAATAATGGTGCATTCATTTGATATTCATTGTGGTGCCACTGATCGTAATGGTCTCATTCATTATTGATGGATACAAAGGAGGGTGTTAAAAACCTGTTGTGCTAGAGTACACATAGAAAAGGGTATTAGCAACAGAAATATTTAGTTCACTATCAGATGAAAGGGATTTTATAATGTTTGCTGAATAAAGATGGACCATTCTAGAACATTTCACTGGTCTTGATGACACTGTATGGTTCAGTTAGTACATTGAATTTGGTACATCAGCCACTTTTTATTTTATTGCACGTGTTGGCACTGGTCCATACTTGCACAGAGAAGTTTATTATAAATACCATTACTAAAACTGGACCTTTAAAAAATGTTGATTAATTACATGTATTTTAATGAATCAGCTAAATTTAAATGCATTTATATACTATCAAACTTCAATATAAATGTATTTTGAGGCTACTGAGGATAGTGTGGACTCATAGTGTAAAAAAAGTTGCTTGTAATGGTTATAAGAGGGACTTGAACATTTTTGTTGTTTCTTTTATATAAACCTAGCAGAACTAAAACCTCATTAAAATAATCATGTATATCATTAATTCATAGACTGGCTAATTAAAATTTACTACCACCAAAATTTCAGTTGATTGATCTATCAGTTTAAGTGACTAAAGTGTGTGGCCATAATTATAACTTAAACAAATGTTATCCAGCTTCCCAAATATGTTCCGCATTCAGTGATACATTAAGGAGTGATTAAGGGTGAAGAGCCTGGCAGCCTATTTTGTTTATAATGAGGCTGCCAAACCGTGGCAGAGCTCTTGTAAACTCTGAAATGAACTCATTAACAGTCTTCAGAAGATGTTTTAGCTTGCCAAACAATTTTAACAATGCAGTTTAGACTTCCTTTTACAAAGAAGAATTTGAAATATTGCTGTTAAGGTGATGGATTCTTTGGTTCCCCCCCCACCCCCCGGTTATCTTCCATTGCACTGAGTGGCAAAATAGAAGGCCAAAATGGAAGAAATGCACATTTTATTGTTAAATATTGGTGGATTCCACACAGTAGAAATATAATTGGCTGACAAAGGGAATTATCCTGGTTTGGGGAAGTACTTTGCAGAGGTTCACACCCACCCACCCACTCCCAAAAGCAGGATTGACACATTATATTTCCCTCAACCCAGGCTTTTCAAAAATCACTAAACTAGCAATCTTTTCACCCAAACCTGGGTCAAACCTACTCCCAAGCAGGCTCCAAATGCTTTATTTTTCCAGCCCGCTTCCCGTTTTCCCATCTTACCTCATTTCCATTTCATTTCTGCTGAGCTGCTGGCCAGTGTGACTCACCCCACACTCAGCCCACGTGTGACCCAGCCTACCGTTTCCCAAATGTCCCCCAAGCATGTCTCCTCTATGGCAATTGAGTGCCATTTCACCCATGTTTGTACAGAATCACATTCACAACTAACAGGGCCATTGCTTGCAATGACACCATTTCCTTTTTTTTAGTGCTCAAAATGTGTAGCTACCCAGATGCACACCTTTGAATGTGAATGAGACATATTGTTTTGCTCCCTTTTTGGACAAATTTTATCATTTGTGTATCACAACATTAAGGGGGTGTTGCATGTTTCATGTTTCCATGTGGCATGGTTTCAATGCCTTAAACTTTTTTCCCACACTGGTAAAATGGAAGGGAGAGGTCCTGCTTGCGCTCCCAGAGTTACTGTAGATCCTTCACCAATTAGAAGTACTCCCTTAGCAGAGGGTTGGAATGAGTGGCAGGGCTGCGGCCAAACACGATTGCAGAGAAAACAGGATTTTTGCACCTGTGTAGCTACCTATTCATTATAACTTTTTTTTTTAAAAAAAAAATAGCAGGTTCTTATGAAGGGGCAGAAAGAAAACAGATTATTACTTAATGGAAAATGGGCACCCCTATAAAGAAAAAAAAAAGACCCAAATTCAAAAATAATGGCTGCAACCTATTATTATTATTATGCTGTATGGAATCCACCAATGATCAGTTTTTCTGTGAAATCATTAATTCTGTGTAAAGTATTGAATCAGGATAAAAACACATGTGTTGTGGTTATATAGAATGGATAAAACAGTCATACTACAGTAAGAATCAACCAAGAAATAGATTTGAACATCAACTTTAAAAACATTCCTGTTACATAGTCAGAGCTCTGGCACCCCACTTTGCTGGTGAGATGTTTTGTTCCCTTTTCTTGAAGTACCAGACATTCCCAGAAAGTAGAAAACTGAGTGGGGCAAAACCCTAGTCATGTGCAAAGCAATGTCTCTTGGGTTATATTTTTTTATTTGTTCTTTGCTTTTGTTGAGGTCACTATTGTATTACTAATCTCTAGTGGTACAACTTGAAAATTCTTATTTTGCTTTTGCCTTTCCCTTGTGCAAATTGAACTTTGCATCTTGATCTTGTACCATTGTCTTTTTCCCATAAATTATACATGCATTTTTTCAAAGTTATTTTGTGTGTCAGTTGTGAGTAGTGTAAAGAACAAACACTAGCTTAACAAATGGGTGTAACAAAGATGCTACAGGAAGAAAGGAAGAAAGGAGCCACGTGGAAAGAAGAAAAGGAGCTTTCTTTCCAAGTTTCTGTTTTCTATCTTTGCCTATTCCATGTGGATTAATTTGTTTGTTTCAGTATCTGGATGTTTAACTAAAAGTGTCCTCATATGCTGATAAGAAGATTAAGGATGTGGCATGATAAATCTTATGCTGAGTTTTACAATTCAGCAGATATATATTTGGGATGTGCTGTTTTAGATTTGCTTGTTTTTAAAAAGTGGTTCAGATTTTTTTTAATTTTTAAAGTGTTCATTTTAATAACTCAGTTATTAGTTTTCATTTTGATTGGTCTCTGTGGAATGCCGGACAAAACAATAAAGTCTTTACCCACTGGTAGAAGACTGTAGGGCAGGGACATGGATGAATTTTCATGGGGAGTTCCAAAATTTTCATGACCCAATAGCCCCTTTCTTGGATTGCAATCTAGCCTCAGATTGTAAAGGTGCCCAACTCAGGACCTCCAAGGATAACCAGACTTGTTTGGTACATTAACAGGGTGGTCTTTCAGATATACTAGACTCAAGTAATCTAGGGATTTAAAGTTCAAAGCAGCACAGTGCATTGGCCTGGAAGCAAATGAACAAATGGGGATCCAGTGTAAATGGAATAAGACTTGGAGGGATAAAATCTCTATTTCAAATTATTTATGTATTTTACAAAATTTATAACCCCTTGCCAACAAATTAAAATCATACATACCTTTTTAAAAACCTTTTTAAAATTATTTTCATACATTCATACTCTTGTGGTAATCCTTTAATATGCCAGTATAATCCTTTAATATGCCAGTAAGTATAGTGGAATGAAATAAAAGTCAAATCTTGCTTCCCACTTCTGAGCTTATGTCAGTGTCCAGTGTTCTGGATACAGCTCTCTAATCCAACTGTAGCTTCTGGACAATGTTAGGGTTGCCAAGCATCCAATAGGAGTTTGGAAGGCAGGAGTACAGAAGAACAGCAGCATTTTGGGTGGTGTGATATCACTTCCAGGAAAAAAACAGAACTGATATTACATCACTCTAGGAATTTTATGATAAACGAGCAGACCTGGCCACGCGTTGCTGTGGCTTATTGTGGTGAAATGGAAAAGGAACACTACCAACAAATGAATTGCAGATGTCACCATGACGTGGTCAGGAAAACGCACAGACATATGTGTGGGGTGGTGTAACCACTTGAATTCACCATATGATTACACCTTCAGTTGACCAGTTCCCTTCACACCTGGAATGACTGTATTGGCTATAAACAGAGGAATGAAATGTTGTATCAAGTGGCAGAGTTTCTCTTTCCTTCCTTTCCCATTTCACCAGTGTGGCCCACAGCAATGTGGATGTGAGAGTAACCTCCTTGGAAACTCCAGATCTCAGCTCTGTATTTCCCATTTGGCCCTTCCACATATTGTCCCCCATTCCTCTTTTCCTACACTACATCATCAGCTGAAAACTCACCAGAGGAATTTTCGTAAAGATTAGTGGCTTGTGGTCTTCTGAATTGACATTCCTCTGCTTATAGGCACTTCAGCCATTATAAGTGTGAAGGGAACTGGTGAATTGAAGGTGTAATAGGTGCTTACACCACCCCGCACATATGTGTGTGCAGTTTTCTGAGGAAATAGTGGCGGCATGTGCAATTCATTTGCTGTTCCTTTTCCATTTCACCACAGCAAGCCAGAGCAATGCGTGGCCGGGGATCGCTAGTATATATATATATAGCAACAAAATATAATAGCCATGGGGCTGGATTTACACAGTTTCTACACACAGTTTCTATAAACAGTTTCCACATATCTAGTAATAAATCCATGTATAACTGTCGTGTGTGTGCCATGCATTCAAGTAGTGACAGAACTGCAAGGGTGTAAATCCACTGGTTTACTGGAGGGGGGGCGTTGATCTGTCCAGGTCAGCACTTTGAAAATGTTAGATTTTAAATTAGTTATGGATCTGTCATATTTGCACAGTGTATGAGGAGGGGTGAAGGGAGGGGGAGGCTGCGAGTCCGGCTTGTGGTTGGGCATGCGCAGCTGGTGGTTTGGGGGGAAATCGTCCCTATGGGGCACAGGGACGGTCCCTGACCGAGGAAAGGAGCTGCAAACCCAGCAGGAGCCATGAGGGATGGCGTCAGAAAATTGCAGGGTGGTCGGTGGAGTAGTTTTGAAAATTACCTGTAACCCACAAATGCATGGTTAGATTTTTATATATATATATAGATGATTGTAGGAGGATTAATTCCTTCTTCCTTCCAATGGCTGCTTGTAAGAAAAATTCAAAATACTTCGAGATCTCAGATCCTCCCTGCTTATAAATAATCTTGTATCTTATCTAGTTTAGTTTTTACTCTGTCTTCCTCTTTTGTATTGTGCTGTGTGTATTTGATATATTTGATATACTCACATTTAAATTACACATCTCCAATTTATTTTGTAATGTTACTGAACCACTGAAGGTCTCATCTGGTCTGGCCTTGACTGATTTGTGCAACCAGAAAAAAATCATACTTTATTTCAGCTTGTTGCATAGCATAATATGCATAACAATAGTCTATATAAGTACCTTAGTCCTGAATAGACTCATTAGTGATGTCTAAATTGTCCTATTAATCACAAGGGCACAGGTTACGAATATGCTATTTATTTTCAATGCAAGTTGTGATTCTTTTTAGCTTTCTATCAGCAATTATTTGTATACAGACCTTTGGGGCATGTGGAGCCATTTGTACAAAGTAGGAGAAGTAATTTATAGTCTGCACAGCTCATTGGCCTTTCTGACCTGCTGCAAGAGAGCCTTGATAAAAAGTAACATGCAAAATGTGGTCCAGAGCATTTGAGTATCCATTTTCTCAACATAACTAATGTTTGTCAAAAAAAGCTTTTAGGTTAATCTTATTTTGGAATCTTTAAACTGTCTACAGCTGTTGTACCCCACTAACTGTGTAAGAACATAAGAAAGAGCCTGCTAGATCAGAACAGAGTCCATCTAGTTCAGCACTCTGCTAATCGCAGTGGCCCACCAGATGCCTTTGGGAGCTCACATGCAGACTGTGAAAGCTATGGCCTTCTGCTGCTGCTACTGCTCCCAAGTACCTGGTATGGTAAGGCATTTGCAATCTCAGATCAAAGAGGATCAAGATTGGTAGCCATACATCGACTTCTCCTCCATAAATCTGTCCAAGCCCTTTTTAAAGCTATACAGGTTAGTGGCCATCACCACCTCCTGTGGCAGCATATTCCAAACACCAATCACACGTTGCGTGAAGAAGTGTTTCCTTTTATTAGTCCTAATTCTTCCCCCCAGCATTTTCAATGAATGCCCCCTGGTTCTAGTATTGCGAGAAAGAGAGAAAAAATTTCTCTCTGTCAACATTTTCTACCCCATGCATAATTTTATAGACTTCAATCATATCCCCCCTCAGCCGTCTCCTCTCCAAACTAAAGAGTCCCAAACGCTGTAGCCTCTTCTCATAGGGAAGGTGCTCCAGTCCCTCAATCATCCTTGTTGCCCTTCTCTGCACTTTTTCTATCTCCTCAATATCCTTTTTGAGATGTGGCAACCAGAACTGGACACAGTACTCCAAGTGCGGTCGCATAAGGCAATGAAATACTTTTATGAAGTAAAGACTATAATTATATAAATGATGGACCCATTTATATGGTCATGTTATTTTCTGCTCTCTTACTATTTCCTCATTCCTTTTCCTGGAAACCCCCCCACAAACTTTTCTGCTTTTTCATTTGGCCAAGGTGTGTGTGAGGGGGGGGGGAACCTTTTTCTTCTCCTTTAATTCTCTACCATTGGCCATTGTTTCCAGAAGCAGGAATCAGAAACTACTTATCAAAGGAGCAGTCCAATTTCCAGAGCAGAAATTCTGGTCAAATGGACTTCTGAAACTTAGACTAATGTAAATCAAAAAGTTTTAGTTAGGATTTTCCAGGATTTCTTTATTTTGGAAATTCTTTGCAAAGTCCCTTAGTGTACATAGTCTTTCTTTCCCTCCTATCTTTGTTTATTCTTGGATTTTTTTCATCATTCAAGTAGCTTTGCGTTTCCTTTCTTCCTAATCTAAATAAAGCTTATGTTTCTCCAAGTCATGCCTCCCTTTGATTGTTGGTAAAATTGCAGTCACAACTGGAAACCTAAGATCATGTATAGGCTCACTGGTGGTCCCTGGCCCCAGAAGCATCTGGCTGAACTCAAGCACGGTCAGCATATTTTTGGCTCTGTGAGATTTGGCTTGTAAGAAGGATATGTTCCACTTGGCTTATGGTTGAGGCAGCAAAAGTTCATCTTTGTTGGCCTCCCTTCTGCTAGTTCTAACCTTATTTGTATTTGCCTTGGTTATCACTATTTATTGTCTATTTTATTAATTGGTCTGGATTTTGGGGTTGACTTTTTTCCCCTTTGTTTCACTTGCTTAGTTGGTCACCCAGGTGGTGAGATAAACTGGAATTGAAATTGGGTGGCTATGGATATTCTTAACTGCTAATTGTGATTTTAAACTGTGTATGTATTGTTTGAGGTGTATAAATGTTAAAGCTGAACCAGTAAATAACAGCAACAGCAACAATAACAAATAACAATAACAACAACAACAATAACTTGTCTTCCACCCTCAATGATTTCTGGAGCAGGAAAAAATTGGGGGGAGTGTCAAGATAATGACTACTTAGATACATCCAGAAAGACTCCATCTTGAATGCTGAAAGACCTAACAAAAATCCCTTTTCCTTCTCACCATTCCACTTAGCTCAGAAAGCAGGTGTTGGGTTCAAAGTGTTCAGATATCACTGTACTTTACTCCATGGTCATCAGTCCAATTCGTTGGTCTGAGATCCTCATTATTTTCTTCTGTTACAACTGGTTTCTCGGTGTCTTGATTGAATGAGTTACAGTTTAGGAAGGAATGTTCAGACCAATGTGTAATCTGATTGGTTCACTGATGATCATTTCACATGGCTATCTAGGAGCATAAATTAGTTACACAGTCTTACCAGTTACTTTTCCTTTTCTGTGTCTTCGCGATGGTTTGCCCTCACTTTATTGGAAGAATTTGTACATGTATTGAGGACTTCTATTGTATTTTCTTTGTAAGTATTTTTTCTAGCAAGTTATATTTTTTGTTTTATTGGGTACCTGATTTGCCCCTGATGATTTGGTGTTCACCTTATCCTTTTAAACTTCTGTTTTACAACCATTCTTTAAATAACATAAAAATTCTATTTTGAGTTTGGAGTACTGGTTCAGGGCACAGGGCTTGACATTTCTACCACCCAAAGGCCAAGCCAGGTCTTTGACAGGAGGAGAGTAGTGCTGATTGTGATGATCTAGGAATTTCCCCAGTTGCCATGGTCAAGATAATAGAGATTGGAAGGATTCCTAAAGTATCACTTAGAAGTGACATTACATCACAGTGCATGACGCTCTAGAAATTTCCCTAATCTCTATGTTCTTTAACATCTTTAACATCACTAGGGATTGTGAATTTTGCTCTGTGAATGTTCAACAGTTGAACTTACCATATTGAAATAATGTAATCAGATACAAAGCCATCACCCAACTTATAAGGATCCATGAATTCATGAGAATCCATTTAAAATAATCTAGATCCAGTGTACTAATTAGAAGTCTACTCCCAGAGAGTGATTTTCTAATTTACCAGAATCAGTTTCTGTGTTTCGGAAAAGCTGAAATACAGCAAAGTGAGAGATTTGAAGCCCATTGGCAGGTATTCACACTGAAAGAACATGCTGAGTGAAAAACCAATTGTGCTGTACATTTAGGAAGAGATACAGTGAAACAGTCTGTTAAACATCAACAAACTGATGACCTACCAAACCAATTTCTTTGTGAATGTGTGTGTCTTTCTTTCTCTGGTTTTCTGACCTGAGAGGTAGTAATGCATAGGAAATAAATACCTATGAATGAAGTGGGTCTTATTCCATTTTCTTCACAGTTTGCATACCCTTTCTACCTTCCTTTTCTTCTTAATTTTGTATTTATTCTAATGTGTTGAAACCAAAGGAAACCTATGTTGGGAACCAATGATGGCTTTTCCCATTGTGACCACATGAAGCCTGAGTAAGATTTCATCTAGAATTTATCATTAGGTATCTGACAAAAACGAACATTGTTTACGTTGTGCAAAACTTCTTGTTACCATTCATGTCACTACCAATGATATGCATTAATGTAATATAATATGTATGTATGGCAGCTGCTGGTGAAAGTTTGTGCTCTTTTACTCTTTTTATGTGGTGGTGTGACAACAGTATGCTGTTGAATGGTGGAAATATATAACCACCTTGAGGAGAAAATGAGCATATAACAATAGAGAACAAAATGCCATTTGACTTCAAAGCCTCTTAATGACTGACTGTTCCCAAGAGACTGTTGCTTTAAGGCTGTTGCTTGTGAATCATTATTCTAACGATGGCAATTTAAATATGTTCCACCCTGTATTGTTGAGTGCATTTTCATATACTAAGAACTGCACAAAACAGAGCAGGCTTTGATTTGCTGTTTCTTTTTTTCTTGACTAGCGTTATTGTCGTCCAGAAATAATATTTTTTCTGTGTAAATATATCTCTTTCATTCACATGCCAACAAAAGGACAAATCCAAATATGAAAATGTAATATATCAATATATATTTTAATGTGACAACTGAACTAGATTTTTAACCCAGTGTTTTATTCATATGTGATACTTACATGTTACATGTAAGCATAACTAGTGTGGAGTAATTAAATCAGTTAATTTTAGTGACTAAAGCAGCTATCCTAGGTAGAAGCACTGTGAGATGGTACAGTCTTTTAAAAATCTATTTCAGAGCCAAGGATCCTTAAAAACCTAGAGTATGGGTGTGCCCAGTTATAATTCCCTGTTCTATAAAGTCCTTCATTTTTAACAAATTGTCAAAATTTGAAAAATTATATATCATGCTCTGCATTCTCAGATCTTCGTATAACAGTGCAACCATTTAATTATTTGCATAGCTTCTTAATGGAACACTGCAAAGCAACATCTCTACTTTGTCATTGTTCCTCACAGCAGGTAGCACATAAATTATTTAAGCAATAAGATACAATAGGCTGCACAGGCGGTGCTGATTAACACTTTACCTGAGTGTTTGTCTCATTCATCCCTCACATGTGAAAGTCTGCATTAATCAACACTAATGAAAGGCTGGATTTGAAGATTTCATTATTTTTACAATTATCAAACATTATGCTTACGGTATTTTTTGCTTGCTAGACTCATTATGTTTATATTAGGAACAGGCACCTGGAAACCAAAACCAGCTCTTGATGGCTTTTCAGAATCAAGCCTTTATACTGTCAAACACAAGGTCCCTCCTAGCCACACACAATACTTCAGACACTTTTTCCACATGGAAAGGTCTTTTCTAAGTCATTCTTCTGCAAGGAAAGACTTCCTCAGACTTTTTTCTTTATTAGAGGCTTTAGTTGCTTGTTGCTGTTCACAGATTAAGCCTGAAAAATGATGGACAGCAGTTGTGGGTTGTAATAAATTATTTGTGTGGCTTACTCTAGTGAAAAGTGGTTGAAGAGCTCTTTGTGTGTATCTCAGCTTGTGTGAGAGAATCAGCAGGTAGCTGTTGCTGGCCTCTGCCAATATTAGGTTCATTGGTGGTTTGCAACTTCTTTTCTGTAATAGGAATCTGTTCCCACATCTCCTCAAGTTTTTTGTTTAAGGTAAACGCTGGAGGGGGAGCAGGGAAGCATATGAGGGTGTGGCCCCAGAAGTGATTTCACAGCTCACTAGGAATTGGCAAAAACTCTATGGTTAAAAAAATGATTTCTAAAGAGGTCTTGACAACACTTCTAGGGAAAGCCAAGGTGCATTATTTTATTTTATTTAACTCCCGCTGCTGCTAAGATCTGAGGAGCTGGTAACTCTGATTTGAGGAGATGTGGCAGGAGAAAAACATCACATGGAGACTCCCTTCCTGTTATTTTTCAGATTTATCTGTGTTTTTCCATATGTTAGCAGTATTTCAGGTCGCTGTATACAGTAGTGCAGGGGGAAAAATGACTCCTGCAGCGGCCTCCAGGGGGGCTTGCAAGTTCTCCTGGGAAGTGTAGTTCCCACCAGTCTACTTTTTCAGCCAGCTGCTCTTTGCAGGTAAGGGGGGTGCAGTGGACTTGCAAGGTCTCCTGGGAAGTGCGGTTCACACCAGGCTACTTTTTCAGCCAGCTGCTCTTTGTAGGTAAGAGGGGCACGGGGGGGGGGGACTACAAATTCCTGGAGGCTGGCTGATGGGCACAGGCCTCATCCCAGGCTTGGCCCAGACAGCATGTGCATGTCGCACTGAGACCCAGCCACTTACAGAAAGGAGGAGGAGCATGGCTGGGCCTCAACGTGATGTGTGCACATCGCCCAGGCAGGCCACGGCTTGGGCAGCACAAGCACATCACTCCGAGGCCCAGCCATACCCCTCCTCCTTTCTAGAAGTGTGGGGGGCAATTTGTCCACCCCACCATGTGAATCCCATGGGGCGTCCAGGGCATTTGTCCCTGGATGTCCCCGTGGCAACTACACCACTGGCTGTATACAGTCCTGATAATATATTTGGCCTTCAAGAAATGGAATGTCAGATTTGGTGAATTTAGTTTAAAGGAAGTTTGTAAACCAAACGTTGAGTGTTTTGATGTTTCTCAAAATACTGTCTTCTTTGTGAGTATGAAAATTTTAGCCTAGAGCAAAGGGGAATGTGCGAGCTACAAATGCATAGTTTTTCAGAGCAGAACATTTACAGTTAAGTGCAGCAAACCTGTGGAGCAATTTTCACTTGAGAACTTGATGACATATTTTGTCCTATTGATTTGTTGCATATCACATTTCTAGTGGAAAAATTCCACTCCATAAAAAAGAGCTGTTGAAGCCCAATGTACTGACTTTCTATTTGCAAATTGTGCATAACAGAGTTAATACCGTAGTTTAAAGATTTTTTAAAAAACTTTTTTTTCAAAAAAATAGAGGCTAAATAAGCAAGCTGATAAAATTTCACTGAATAATGTGAGCTTGAGCATGTACAGAGGTATATGTTAGCTATCAAGAAATTGTGTAGACAGATGTGTCTAATTTTAACAGTGCCTTAGCAAGGAACACTTCCACTGCTCAGCAGACTGAAGGACCATCATTTTAATATAGTCTTCTGTACACTATCACATTCTTTCCAATCCATTTCACAAGGAAATTGTCCATTGTTAGAAAGATACTGTTTGCATGACTTGGTACATCACTGTCACACTATTAACCTTCAGACATTATGCATAGAACTGACATACAAAGGGAAAAATCAAATCAAGGCATTTTCAAGGATTTGTTGTGGTTTGTCCATATGTGTTAATTAGGGTGCTTTTAATTTGACTGACAAATACAGAACATTGCTGTACTTGCAAATTGTAGAAATACACTTTGAGGGGGTTTTCTAAGTGGCAGTGTTGGCACATAATGCTAAGGATATCTATCCCCTAACCCCCCCCCCCCCCCATGAATATATTCTGATATTAACCTGTATATTAGCCTTTAGTGAATAAACTGGCATTTCTGTGCAATGTCAGAGTAATACTAATTCTTTCCAAATACAATGATTGTTTGTTTAGAAGAAAACGCTGGATCGTTTATCATTCTCCTACCATTCTTTTGTAGGCTAAAATTAAATATTAATTAAGCAATGAAAGTATGTGTGCTCTGTATATTAGGCATTACCAAGATAAAGGATGGTTTAGTGGAAAATGTATGCTGACTTCCAAAATATTTTTCCCCTTTCAGATAAAAATGGTATAATTCTAATTCACTGTGAAAAATTGACTATTTATAAATAATTTGAATGTCTGAAATTTCTAGAGAGGAAGTAATATGTTGGAAGTAAAAGAGTTTTAAAAATATAGCCCTTTAAAGAAACAATGATTTTTACTCACTGTATATTTCTACCAGAAATACATAAGACCAATTTTTGAAATTGTCTTTGTCTACAGTTGCCATTAAAAAGAAAAAAAAGACCATGAAGAAATTGTTCTATAACCTCATGTTATGTCTCTTACTGTATACATGAAACCACTTTTGAGGTAAAGCTGATTGCAGTCCATTATCTGCAACTCCCCATTAGACCAAGGGGCTGAGCGGGCTCTGCATGGTGGGCAAGGATGCTCAGGAGCGATCATGTCGATGGCACTCTTGATCTCGCCATTCCACAGCCAAACCAGAGCCTTGACAGAAGCACTGGTCATGTTGCCTGGAGCGCTCAGGAATCCAGCAGATTCCATTCTTCTCCAGGGGCGGGCCATTGTAATAGGGCCCTCACCCCTGCAGTGGAAAGGAGCAACCAACAGTCCAAACTTCACCAGGTAATGATCCGTCCATGACAATGGGCAAGTAACCAACCCTCCAATCAATGGATCAATTCCCCCTCCACCTGTCGCAAACACCAGCTCAAGAGTATGCCCTGCTACATGTGTTGGTCCAGACACAAGTTGAGAAGTAAGACACAAATTGGTTGCCATGGTGGCCATGAACTAATCTATCAGAGACATTCTCAGCATGGAGATTAAAGTCCCCCAAAACAGTAGTCCTTGGGGAGTCCATCACCACCTCTGAGACTGCCTCCACCAACTCAGGCAGGGAAGCTGCTGGGCAGTGGGGCAAATGGTACACCACCAGCAGTCCCTACTTATCTCTGGCCAAACACCAAATACAAACTCTCTATTCTGGGCACAGGATGAGAGGTGGCTTGGTGAATGAGTTTAACTCCTTATGGACTATGGCTGTCCCACCACCCTGCCCACCCTAGTCTGGGCTGGTGCTGCACCTGATAACCAGGGGGGCAAAGCTGGGTCAGTTCTAACCCTCCCAGCTCGCTTGCCCAGGTCTCCATTATACAAGCCAGGTCAGCCCCTTCATCCAGAATCAAATCCTGAAGAAGAGCTGTTTTATTCAGGACTGACCTAGCATTCAGAAGCACCACCACCAAGCCAGCAATGTCACAATGCTGCTGGAGATCCCCCCCCCCCCCACACACACAGTAAGTCTGCCTTAGGCAGCCTTGTGCTACAAGCATGGTATTTAAAATATGTGTGCTTACTTAAGGTCACGACACAGTACTCCAACCATCTTCTTGGCTAACTCAAGTTTCTGAATGCCTCTTGAATTATTCAGTAATATGAGCCATGCAGATTCCACCCAGGTAACTCTGTTCTTTTACTTGTTTGGGGATTCTTTCTTTATCTTCTGCTTCTGCTTCTTTACTGAATGTAAAGTGTAAACAGAATAGTAGGAGGAATAATAGAATCATAGAGTTGGAAGAGACCACAAGTCCAACCCCCTGCCATGCAGAACAATCAAAGCATTCCCCGACATATGATCATCCAGCCTCTGTTTAAAAACCTCCAAAGAAGGAGACTCCACCATTCTCTGAAGCAGTGATTTCCACTGTCGAACAGCCCTGGCAGTCAGAAAGTTCTTCCTTATGTTTAGGTGGAATCTCTTTTCCTGCACCTTGAATCTATTGCCCCGGGTCCTAGTCTCTGAGGAGAAATATCTGCAGTAACAGAAAAAAATTGGATTAGTTCATGCTAGTCTTATCATCATAGAATAACAGCTGTAAAGCATCTAGTGACCACTGATTCACCATGATCCTGCTGGCTTACTGTGTTACTATGTTTTTCTGCCCATTCCCAGCCAAAGCCACACATATTAATATTAACACATAATAATATTACAGTACTAATTCCACGGTAGAATATAGTAAGTAATTAAGAAATTAAAATTACAACCTCCATATTATTATTCTAAAAATTGCAACAACAAGAATATTCACTTCAGGAACTATTTCCTGAATAGCCTAAATTTTCCTTGCCCATCCCCCACAAACAAATTAAACAGGTAGAGAGGGGGGGGGGGAGAAGGAGGGCAGGTTGGGAGGCTAGCAAGATGGAACCAGAATCATAGCTGTCTCAACCAGGTACTGCAGTTTTCAGAGCAGTCTCAAGAATAGGCCCACGTTGAATGAGTTGCAGTAATTCAGTCTGGATATGACCACTGCATGGATCACTGTGATAGGGTCCAAGTGGGATAGGTAGGGAGTCAACTGCCTGGCCTGTTGTAGATGAGAAAAGACTATCCTAGCCATATGTGTGACTTGGGTCTCCATAGAAAGAGAGGACTCCAGGATCACACCCAGGCTTTTGATGGAGGAAGAAGGTGTTGAAGTCACTTCATGTAATGTAGGCAGTTGAAGCTCCCCCTCCAACCCCTCCTCATCCCCGCCACAGGACTTCCATTTTCAATTTTCCTCACCCTCTTAAGAAACTTAAGAAACATCTTAAGTTTCAATCTGCTTTTCATTAACCATCCTGCCACAGACTCCAGACACTAAGCCAAGGCGTACAGATTAGTCTGTCATAAGAACATAAGAACATAAGAACAAGCCAGCTGGATCAGACCAGAGTCCATCTAGTCCAGCTCTCTGCTACTTGCAGTGGCCCACCAGGTGCCTTTGGGAGTTCACATGTAGGATGTGAAAGCAATGGCCTTCTGCGGCTGTTGCTCCCGAGCACCTGGACTGTTAAGGCATTTGCAATCTCAGATCAAAGAGGATCAAGATTGGTAGCCATACATCGACTTCTCCTCCATAAATCTGTCCAAGCCCCTTTTAAAGCTATCCAGGTTAGTGGCCATCACCACCTCCTGTGGCAGCATATTCCAAACACCAATCACACGTTGCGTGAAGAAGTGTTTCCTTTTATTAGTTCTAATTCTTCCCCCCAGCATTTTCAATGAATGCCCCCTGGTTCTAGTATTGTGAGAAAGAGTGAAAAATTTCCCTCTGTCAACATTTTCTACCCCATGCATAATTTTATAGACTTCAATCATATCCCCCCTCAGACGTCTCCTCTCCAAACTAAAGAGTCCCAAACGCTGCAGCCTTTCCTCATAAGGAAGGTGCTCCAGTCCCTCAATCATCCTCGTTGCCCTTCTCTGCACTTTTTCAATCTCTTCAATATCCTTTTTGAGATGTGGTGACCAGAACTGAACACAGTACTCCAAGTGCGGTCGCACCACGGCTTTATATAAGGGCATGACAATCTTTGCAGTTTTATTATCAATTCCTTTCCTAATTATCCCCAGCATAGAGTTTGCCTTTTTCACAGCTGCCATACATTGAGTTGACATTCCCATGGAACTATCAACTAAGACGCCCAAATCCCTTTCCTGGTCTGTGACTGATAGCACTGATAGCACTGATAGCACTGTCGAACTACATCTTGCTAAGGTTCTTACAGCAGAACTTTGTCAATACCTACCTTACTTCTGTTACCCAGCTTAACAGTGTATGAACTTATTTTTATAGAGCAATGGGGAATTACTCGGCTTGGCAATGCTAGAGGTAGGCTGGGATGGATCTTTTTAGACTATGTACACCAGAAACTGCTTGAAACGTATCTGCAGAGAATTCACAAAAGACCAAATTGCAGTTTAAATATTTTTATATAAGTTTTGGTTGCAAACAATCACACAGTGAGACATTAAGGCACATACCCACAGTTCCTAAGTCTATAGATAGGGAGGAAAATATAGGTGGGATAATAGAATGGGATTTGGGGAAGCAGTGGACTTATACGTTACCAAAGATCTGCAGAGAAGTTCCAGAAGAAGGCAAGGATCTCTATGCCAGCATAGGGACCCAAGCGAAGGACGATATATCGTGTCTCACACCAACTTGACCAAGAGAGGTTCAGGTTAGAAATGAGCACTGAGCTTAAGGTGTGCAGGACTTTTATACCCCTTTGCGCAGGTAAGGCGGGAAATTCAAGCTTAGGTTTCGTTTCTTTGCAACTGCTTGGGGTTTCCTTGCTGGACTAGTGGGGCTTGAGCTAAGTAACAGCTCTATCTATTGTCTCTGCTTCCCGGGACAATGGGATCAATTGGTCCTAGATTATGGTCATTTCCTCACTCACCTTTCGTTGCGCGGTAGTTGCGGCAAATAAACCAGGGGCCTACTGCGTTCCCCACTACCTGAGCGGCAGCAATGCAGCGACCCCAAGTCTGCCACTCTCTGTCCTCCTCAGCGTGCATCATGCCGCCCCCTGGATGGTCGAGCAACATTTCTGAAACCCCCGCGGTGAGAGCAAGGCAGTGGGGAAGAGCGAGGCAGGGGAGAGCGAGGCAGTGGGGAAGCCGGGGGTCACTGCGGGTTTGAATTTCCCGCTGCACATCGTGACGTGGACCAATCAGGGCACTGCAGGGCATGCGCGATGTGCATGCAGCATTTCCTTCTGCCATTTTTTACCAGGGAATCACCCATCTGCACGTAGCTTTGAGCGCACGCGGACTCGACTAATTTGTTAATTGTGACTGAAGAATCATTGTTCGTCTGCTGGGTTTCTCAATGAAATGGAGAGGAAGAGAAAGCAGGCACTTCCGCGTTCTTCCCCCTTAGTTTCACATAGAAATGGAAGAGAAGAGAAAGCGGGCACTTCCGTGTTCCGAGAAATTTCGTGCCACATCATGACAGCCAATCAGAGACAATTTTTTAAATAAAGGAAAAAAAGCATTGGTCCAATTTGCGATGACGACTGTGCATGTCGATGTTTCGGCAACAATTGCAGGTGTGTTTTTTTTACAAAGTTCCGCCCACAAAAAGGCGCTCCAGCCAATCGGGACAGAGAAGCTCCCTGACGATGACCACTGAACGCGCGGGTGTGGGGAGTGTTGTATGACTGAACTCGCGGCTGCCGAGTTCAGGTTTCCTACAGGGACAAGCTGCGGTGGGGAGTCAGACCTCGTGCTCAAAAGCCCTGCATCAAAGGAGCGTGGTTTGCCTTGACGTTATTTTATAAAGTGGGGAAACGACCTATATCAGTGATATTATGAATGGTTTATGCAGAGATGCTTCCTAAAGTCTCTGCCTTAAGTATTCAAATTTGGCTGAGGCTTGAGTGATTTAGGAAGGGATCTTGTTGTTAGGGAGATCATACCTGAAAGGTGGGGGAAATGCAAGAAAGAAGCAATTGTTTAGGAAGTGTTTTCTCAAGAGCATAGTAGCTTCCAAAAGCAGCTTAGCGAGGTGTGGTGTTCAGGAGATTTGCAGATCCATTATGTAAATGAAGTACTCTGGTAGGGTGAGATAATCAAAGATTCATGTTCTTGTTATGAGATGTCCAGATAGTATTGCCTAGAGTATCTCTGCAAAAAGACTGTTTTACCTTAGGTTGGTTCTTGGCTGGGACACTCTGCTAACCACCCATACAAACATGGAAACTGGCATTTTGCAGCACACAGTATGAGAAATAATATGAACTTCAATATTTTATAAGGCAGGGGATGAAGGCCATGCTAACACTTCAATGTTACCAGTGTTGCCATACAAAGAATATAAGAGGTGCCCTGCCGAATCAGACCAGTGGTGAATGTATTCCAGCATCCTCTTTCATACAATGGCCAGTATCCTCTTTCATTCAATAGTTACCCTGGAGGGGCAACAATCAAGTAATGGAAGGCAAGGGCATCCCCTGGTTGTTTCCTAACACTGGTATTCAGAGGTTTATTGCCTAAATGAGGCAGTTGTTCTCCATGAATCTGTACTAGTGGCCATCTCTGTATCTACTCGCAGGGAGTTCCACAATGTAACCGAGTGAAGAAGTACTTCCTTGTGTCTACTGCCAATCCTCAATTAGTTTTAATATTATGGAGATGTTTTCTTCATCTCCATAATATTAGAACTCATTGAGGATCGGCACTTCACTTTCTTCACTATGTGCATATCTACTATTTCATTTCCTTCACTATGTGCATGATTTAATAAACCACTGTCACATCATTTAAAACAAACTGCAAAGCCCCAGACTCTTTAGCAACTCCTTGCAGGAAATGGGCTCCAGTCTCTTTATCATTGTTGTTGCTTGCCTTTGCACTTTTTTTCAGCTCTGCAATATTTTTTCTGATATATTGTGACTAGGATTTTATCTGTTATTGCAAATGAAGTCATAAAATAAATATGAAAAAATAATAGGCTGCCCTATAGATCTATACTAGGTCCTAGTACTCAGCATGTGAAGATTGCTTTATCCCCTTGCAAAGCTCTGTGGAATGGCCTATAAGACATACAACATGTTTTCCCAATTTACACTAACATAGCCTCTTCTGCTGTGACTAGACAGTGGAGAAGTGTTTCTTGTGAGTCAGAAGTTAGCCTTTGCATAGTGGATTTGAAATACTCTGGTTACTCTGTGTTCTTAAATGTTGATCAAATAGAAACTCATTTTAAATCTACTGTGTTTAACTGTCATTGTAATACGCAATTAACTTGGTAACATTGCTGCCACTGATTAGCAAGTTACCTGTTGTCGTATCAAAGAACAAAGAACTTGGCAAATTAAGGTCACAGGTCAGTATTCAGAGAAAGCCGAAACAGGCTATCAAATTATTTTCCCTTATTAAACCAATAAATCAGAAATGTGTTAATGGATGTAACCATGGGGCAGTGTCTCAATTGTTTAACAGATTCAGGTGATCAATGCTGTCAGATCATTGCATGTGGGAAAAAAAATAACATGACAAACAATGCTGTTAGAGAATGCCTGCTGGAAAACAACGGGCATTATTACATGCTTCAAACCAACTTACCAAGCCCTTCTCTATGCATTTCAGCCCTAGTTGAAAGAGGGGGCAGCAAGCACTTTTCCAACCTTATATGTCTGACATAAAGAAACCAGAATGGGCAGAGGCCCTAATGGATTTTTTCAGAGTGAATTCCATCTGCTGCATAAATCTGATTGAAGAGCTCTGAAGGGGAAGAAAATATTGGATATAGGAGGTATTGAATTATTAATCACCTCCATGGAAGTGGTCTAATTAGATCTATCGAGGCATCACTTTTTATGAATGGGCTTGTGAAAACAAAGATAACCCATCACAAGTTGCCATGAAATAGGGATCGTTTTAACAAAGACAAAGAGCTGTCAGGACTAACTAGCTCCTTGCTATATTAATCATCTAGAACAGTGTTTCCCAAACTTTTTTCCCATAGACCAGATATTTTAATACCTCTCCTCCGTGACCCACTCAAATGTTTATGGCCTATTTATTAGTAAACTAAAACAAATTGGAATGTCACCCTGCCATGAATCTGCCCGTGCTGACTTAGCTGCCTAACCCAGGGTGCTGCTTCCACCCCCACATCCTTCGTGGCCCCAGTGTCTGCCTTGAGCTACGGCTCTGTCCTCGGCCCCTTTCTGGTCTGGCTGGGGAGCCCTTTCTGGGCTGGCTGGGGAGGAGCCCCAAAGCTGCTGTATTATCCTGGCTGGTCCAGCTCCAGGTGGGTGGTACCCTCCAAGCAAGGACTGGGGTGGAGTGGTTGGCCCCAGCCCTGGACATTAGGTGACCCAGCATTCCGCTTTCATGACCTGGTGCTGGGTCACAACGCACCATTTGGGAAACACTGATCTCGAAGAACTTTTTTAGCACACACAGTTGTCCCAGTGACAATCAAAGCCATATTGCCTTTATAAAATGGTATACTTAAAATTTTGCCTGTTGAAAACATTATTTCTTCTAGCCTGCTTTTTTTCCACTGAAAAAAATCTCAAAACAAATAGATTTTGTAAAAAGACTTTAAGAGCCCATTGTCCTGTTTATATTTATGCAGCCTGATACCAGTTCCATCCAGAACCACTCAATCAGTGCAGACCTGTTTGGTATTCTACATAGCCTTCAGCCATGTAGTCTTAAAATCATGTCATCTCTTTTGACCCACCAACCCTCTCATGTTTTGAAAGCAAGGAATAGTGGTTTGCACAAGGCATTGGCCGCTTCCTTTTTTTTTTTTATGTTGGGAGCTTCCTTGACTTATAGTACTCTTTCCAAACTGGACTTGTGAGCCTACTGTGGGCCCATTTGAGCCTGATCTGAGGAAAACTTTCTTTGCTTTGACTCAAAGGAGTGAGGTGATCATTGGTGTGGGGTGCTCCCCACACAGCCAATCTGGCAAGGGAGCAAAGCTAACTTTATTAGAGCTAAGCTTACCTGTCCCACTTTTCAGCCCTTGTTCTGTGATTGCAGCTAAGCTGACCTGTCCCAATAACAATAACTGAGATGTGAAGAGGAGAACAGGAGGCTGCTTATGGCCTAGTGCAATTATTGACATTGGCACAGAAAAGTGGGGACAACGGTGAGCAGCACAGGGATGGGGTGTGAGGATGTTGTTTACACTTGCTGCTGTTTCCACAGTGGTGGTACCAGTGGTGGTATTCAAATAATTTAACAACCAGTTCCAGTGGTGGGATTCAAATAATTTAACAACTGGTTGTTTACAAGCACCATTTTAACAACCGGTTCTGCCGAAGTGGTGCAAACTTGCTGAATCCCACCACTGGGTAGTACCTTTTCCTACCCCATGTGGAAGAAGATTATTATTTTTAGCTTACAGAGGATATGAGAGCTTCATCAAGATCTTCTCATATCACAAACTTTTTTTACTGTAGACCATTATTTCAGAAAGCTATTGTTATAGTTGAGTCTTCAAGGATGTATCGATTCCCATTCCTTGTGCTGATTGCAGGTGGCTTTGGGACACAGGCAGGGATTTATTTCTTTGTGTGTCCATTTACATTTTAAAATATTCTAAGGATTTATCTAATCAGAGTTCTCAAATGTGAATATAAATCAAAGTTAATATGAAATGGGACTTTAATTCTGAAATATGCTTCATTTCCACCTGTACTACTTGCAGCATTATTATACAGTGGTGTTTCTGTGCATAGAAATCACACTTTGTATGTAGAATTTGATTGGTAAATCTCCAAATTATTTTATGGTTCTTGGATCTAGGCTGGTGCAGCTGGTGTAAATAACACTTTAGCTTGCCTAGACCGTGATAAGTAGACTTTTCCAATAAGCCTGCATAAATTTCTAGCTATTGGAATCTGTATTTATTTTATTTTCAAAATCCAGCACTATGAAGACCTAAGTAAGGAGTTAAGAACAAGCAACCTTTGTTCTAACCTGGAAAAACTGATGACATTCATGACTTTGGTCAAGCTGTTTATTGCTAAATTTAGACAATATTAGCAGCTCTTCAACTAGAAAGATAAATTGTTGATAGAGATCCCTGTGCTATGAAACAAATGTATTTCACGTATGAAATCTTTTGTATGTTCTCCAGTAACTCACACATGGCTGTTGTCCCTCTCCCACCTAAGGAAATAAAATTAAGGGAAATTGGCAGGTGAAATGTTCCCACAATGACTGCAATCAACACACATGCCTAACAATGCCCAGAGCCATTTTCAAAGACAGTTCTAAAGAATTGCTGTGTCTTTAAAATGCTACTGGTATAGGTGACCACCTGTTCTGTCTTCATTGCACAGCTGGCTCAAAATGCAGTTTGCATAATAATCCTATGGTTTAAGTACTTACATTTTTTGCTTTTTTCTGTCTCTCATATGCAGCAAGAACTTCTATAGGTATTCATCACATAAGTACTAAAGCTAAGGTGAGGTTGCCATATGCAGCATACATCTAAAATGGCCCACAGTGGTGTTAAATTCGAGTGATATTTTCACACATCTGCCAAGCAGCTGCCTGTTCAATTTTCAATGTAATGCTATTATAGATTTTAAGGGTATTTTCAGATTTTTTTTTAAAAAAAGTGTGAATGAAGTAGGTTTAATGGTCATCTGGGCTTTCCAGTGCAAACCTCTTTCCCTGGAACTCCTCTGTTATGGTTCTTCAGTAGCAAGTACACACAAAGAAGGATAAGCATGGTGTATAATTATACAGGCACAAAACAAAACCATGATGCTATGCTGTGGGAATAACAATTAATAATAAATGTTTAAACAAAATGAATGTAATAAAACATTTAATGTAATAAAGTTTTATTACATTAAATTTTAAAGGTATTAGAAAGTTAGGTACAAGTCATTATTCAACAAGATCCTGTACAAAGACCATAAATATTGGTTCTCAACAGTTTTCAAAACTTTTTGTTAGCTTATGAGCCTTTCAGGAAACATGCATAAAGATATTTTCCAGACATTCATCATGCAAACATGACAGGTTTTCCAGTCTTGTTTTGGTGTCTTCTTCAGAAGATCCATTACAACATATCTTTACAAATTAGGCCTTGATTCATGACACAATCGTCTCTCATGTCCCCAAACATTCTTGTTTAAATGTTTATTGTTATTCCCACAGCATAACAGCATGGTTTTCTTCAGTAGCAAGGAGGAAAATGAATGCTTGTGAAGGAGGAAAATGAATCTAGATTAAGATTTATTTACTAAGAATCAGAACGGAGGAAACAATATTCACTGCAATCAAAATAAAGTAAAACTGAAGTGACTGCTTAGACAGACTTCTTAGACATGGCTTCTATAACACTGTTACACAATTGTCTTATGTGGCATTGCAAAAAAGCTATACCCCACGCTTTGTATTTAGAGAACATAACATCTCCTTGGACAAAAGCAATGCTACTTATCTTTGAGAGAAGCCAGCTTGAAGTAATGCAAGTGAATTTCCATGACAAAAGACACTGATGACTCTTCTGGCACCTATCTTTTTTTTTTACCATGAGTATTTGGATAATGCTGATACCAATGTTCCCAAAAGAACACTTGACCAAAGGAACAAAGAAAGCACACGTATGCCAAAATGGCTGTCCATATTAGTAGAGCTGGAATATCTTGTTGAAATAGAAGAAATATCCTGTTCCATATATATCTTCAAAAAAACTTTTATTAGTATTTTACATATATATTTTGGTCTCAAGATGATATCAGGGATTTTCTAGGATACCAGGAAATGGGTCCCCAAAATTTCAGAAATATCCGAGAGTAACTGACAATATCCAAAGCCAGTGTTTAAGACTCCCCCTCCCTCCCTCCCCTTCCCTTGCATTTCACCCCTCCCCTCCCCTCCCTCTGTTAGGGTGGATGGGCCATGTCCAAATGCTGGTTCCCCTCCCCCTCCTTCCCCTCCCTTGCATGCCACCCCTCCCTCCCTCCCTCCTCTATCTCACTCCCTCCTCTCCCCTTGCATGCCACTCCTCCCCTTGACCAGAACAGAATGTAAGACCCACAGACAAATAAGAAACAGGTTTAAAAAGTTTAATAGTACTGGAAGTTTTGGACTCTGACTCCTCCCATTTAAGGTTCTCTCCCCCCCCCTTTGAATTTTACTATGTGTTTCTGTCAGTTATTCTTTCCAGGACTTGGTATCACCTTGCCAGGTTGACTTGGCTTACATTCTGTGCTTTAAAATTAATTTGAGGATCTTGCAACACTGTGTCCTTTGCTTATTGGTTTGTATTAGGTTTGTGGAGGATTCTCTGTTTTAACATTGCCTTGGATTCTTGGGTTGCTCATTGGCCTTCATTTTCAAATCTTATATTTGTTGGACTTGCAGCAATATTCCTGTTCAGGTTCTCTGGTTTGATATTGGCTTGAATTAGGTGGATAGTTAGGTGGATAGGGAGCTGATTGGAGAACCGCACTCAAAGAGTAGCTGTCAATGGTATTTCATCTGAATAGAGAGAGGTATCCAACTGGGTTATGTTCTGAGCCCAGTGCTTTTCAATATTTTTTATAAATAATGGAGTGACTACTCATTAAATTTGCAAATGACACCAAATTGGGAGGAGCAAACACACTAGAAGATACAGATAGAATTCAACAAGATCTGAACACACAGGAAAAGTGGATGGATGTGAACAAGATGCAATTCAACTAGGATGAGTGCCAAGTTCTACATTTGGGTAGCAAAAATGAGAAACACACATACTGGATGGGGGATACACTTCAGGGTAGTGGCCTGTGTATCTTAGGGTACACGTGGACTGTAAGTGAAATATGAGCAACTAGTGTGCTGCAGTGGTGAAAAAGGCTAATGTGATCCTGGGGTGTATCAACAGAGACTCAACATCCAAACTGCAAGATGTCATAGTCCTGCTATTCATTGCATTTGGAAGACCACACCAGGAGTACAGTGTAACCTCAGTTTTCATCGATAATCTGTTCGGATTACCCGGGCAAAAACCAACGAAAAGCAGCGAAAACCGAGGTACGCTGTTTGTGCAACGTAAACAGCACAACTAACTTATGCAAAAGTCACCTCGGATTTCATTGGCATGCAAGGTAAGAAACGGCCGGCGACGATTTACGATTGACGATAACCGAAACTGACGAACTCCAGGATCAACGTAAACCGAGGTTCCACTGTATTATGTGCAGTTCTGGAGGCATCACTTCAAAATAATTTGGAGAGATTAGAATAAGTTGAGAGGAGAGTGACAAGTATGATTAGGAGCCTGAAGACCAAGTCCTATGAAGAAAGATTGACGGATTTGATAATGTTTAGTCTGGAAGAGAGGTTAGGGGCGGGGGGGCATGATTGCTGTCTTTAAATATTTGAAAGATAGGAGGCTGTTCCTGTTGGCAGCAGAGGATAGGACTCACAATAATGGGTTGAAATTATGGGTGAAAAGGTACTGGCTGGATATTGGGAGGGGGATTACAGTAAGAGGTGGTCAACAGTAGTGACATAGGGAGGTGGTGAGTTCCCCCTCACTGGCAGACTTCAAGTAGCAGCTGGACAGATACTTGTCAGGGGTGCTCTAGTTGGCCCCTTCCAACTCTATGATTCTATGATTTCTCAGGCTATACATTTGTTGTGTTATGCTTACCTTACTGTCCCACACCTGCTGGAATTCCCTGATTCTACAGGAGTTCTTGAGACTTGCTGGTTCTGCCTGCTTGAGAGGCTTTTGGCCTGTGGTAGCTTTGCTTGCTCTTGTGTGTTTGAATCTTATATTGACTATTCTTTGTCCAAGAGAAAGGATGGATTTTCTCCCCAATAGAAAACAATGGTGGATAGCTAGGAGCACCTTGTTCATTCGCCCATAAAATTGGGCCTCTTGGGAGTTATTGATGGACAGGCACAAGCAGCTCTGCTGCAGATTTGGTGCCCTTCGCACAAAGAACAGTATCTCCAGTCCTCCAGAAATATTCTTCATAGGAAATGACAAAGCCCAATACTATTGGAATACGGGAAGGGGGGTCCTCAATACCTGGGAGTACTGATATGTTTTGGATCTGTGATATATGAATCTGAAAAATAATATATATATTTAGTTCATACTCAATGAGAATACTGGTATATTTTGAAATACTTATATGTTTTGGATCTATGATATACGAATCTGAAAAATACTAATTTTTTTTAGTTGTTCATATTAAGGAAAGCATCATACAAAGTATTATCATTGACACTAATAGTCCCACAGCTAACAGTCTACAATGGACAAACAAAGGTCAATACTTTACTAGAACTATTCACTAGCATCTAGGACAGAGAGGATATAGAAATGGTGAGAAACATCACAAAAGTTAATCTTCACAGTTAACTTGTTAGAAATTTGTTTATTGTTAAGTCATGTATCAACAAACTGCTGGATCTTGTCTTGTTGAATATCTACCATCTTGACTGTGGGCCAGGTAAAATTTAAAGGGATAGGGTGACCTACTTACAGTTGTTTGGTGGTCCAGCTTCCTGTTTCTCCCCCCTACTCCTGTGTCTTCAGTCAAAGGCAAACATTCTTCAATATCTAGAAGTTAAATTTTGCTACTTTTGGAATTTGGAGAGTGTTTTGACTCATTTTAGTTATCTCTGAGCTGATCCAAGACAGCTTATTTAATATTTGATTTTGACTATGGTATACTTGAATGCACATCTCCACAAAATGATTTGGGGAGGAAGGACAGCCATGATACTTTAATAGTGCATAAGTCTTTTCAATTTGAGGTATTCTTGAAATATGAGGAAATCTGACTTTTTTTAGTCTTCGCATAAAGACATTGTGTTCTGAACAGAGAAGGTTCAAGAGAAGGTTAACATCAAAGAAAGTAAATTACATTACAACAATAAAGCTAATTGATAGGACAGATTTGGGAAGGATAGAATACACATGCCCTACTTTTTTGCTTTCTAGCTCTTTCCTGTGTTGTCTGAAACAGAACTTACACCATCTGCAGAATGTATATCTCCCCTCTTGGGAAAACATTTATTTCAGGTGATAAGAGCCTCAGAAGGAAATGGAAACATAATAAGCATCTTATACCCACTATTTTGGATGTGTTCCACTGCTTCTATTTTATGTAATGTACTGTTTGTGATTTATAATGTGATTCATCTTTCTGGAAGCTGAGGATCCCTTTTCTGGGTTCAACAGTTGAATCACATCTGGGTTCAACAGTTGAATATCATGATGTTAGCAAGTTTTGCAAGTCAAGGTTTTATTTGTGCGGTATTTTTATTTCATGCCTTTGAGGTGGCCTTTTGTTGTGACAAGATCATAGCTATTTTTCAGCAAGGACATTTCATTCTCTCCTCTGGATTCCAAAACTATATTTCAAATCACAAAGTGCTGTGATTGCTATGGTGCTGTGAAGATAGCAGTTCTTCCTAGTAGATTTTCAGTGCAATCCTAAACAAACTTACGTTTTTTCTAAGTCCATTGATTTCAATAGACTTAGAAGAGTGCAACTCTACTTACAATTGCACTGTGATGTGCTGTGAAAGGGAAAAACAAAACTTGCTGTTCAACCTCGTTAAAATATTTAAAGATTTTTTTAAAAAATGCATAAAAATTATAAAATTGCCAGATCACATTTTAAATAATAGCAACATATGGTAAGATAAGATAACATAGAATTTTAATTAATAATTGTTGACCAGAGAAATTTATAATGTGATCATGAATTATCTTTAATTACCTAGAGCAATATATGTCACTATAATAAAATGCATGTTGACAAACTGACAACAAAGATGCTATTGCACCATGGTATCGGTATTCTCTTCCTCTCATCCTGGGAGTATTTCAAAATAAGAAATTGAAAGGACTTATCCAGGTAACCAGAACTTGTATTTGGATTGATTTCTCTCTGGTGCTACTGCTGTTACCATCAGTAAACTAGGTGAGACTAGACATGATCCAATCACTCTGCCTTTTACAGAAAACCTGTTTCTTGGTCTTGTATTCCAACAGAGAAGGTGATGCTGCCCTTAAGAGGAGATATGTGAACTGAGATGAACGCATCTTTACAACATTTCACCTTCAAAAATGCTGGCAAACCAGATACAGAAATGTAATCAAAGTGTTTCCAGTAGTGTGCAAATCTATCAGTAAGTGATAACAAAAGTGTCAGGTTAGTAGAAAAAAGTTGCAACATGCTCAGCTGATTGTGTGCTTTGACCCAAAGAAAAGATTATTTGAGCTTCTGCTACCTGCACTCCAGCCAGGAAACACCAGCCTCAAGAGATGGACTGTTACAGGTCTTCCGGGGTTTAGTTTCATGCAACTGACTCTGGGAAATAATGGTTATAGCCTCTCTGTTCCAGACACAAATCACCTACCTTGCCTAGTGAGACTATCATGGTGGCAGGTGTCCTGGAGCTGGTTCCATAGATTCTAGTGCAGGGTGGTTAAAGTAGTCCCACTGAGAATCAGTGTATCCTAGAGTCAGGAAAGTGATATTGAGTTCAAGGGGTATGAGAGAGAGCACTTGCTCACCATGTATCACCAAAATTATGATGCTAGTGTAGTGAGAAACTGTTAATCCTGCAAGATCAAAGTGCATCATCTTTCACAATAGTATTAGGTACACAAGTAGCTTTCCATCAACTCACTTTACACCTAGAGATATCCCTAAATCTTGTTCAGAACTGAAAGAGTGAAGTGAGGCCCTAGAGACTGGGAATACTAGTTAGGGATCAGAGAGTTTTTGGCAGATGCATCAAACACACCCCCCCCCCCCCCAAAGCCAGAACAATGTGTCAATATATTGATTTAGGACCAAGAAACACAGATTCAAATATATACTGAAGCACAAGAGTTTTGTTTCCTTGGTTTAAAAAAAGATATATCATCCCTCAATTCTTAGTCCTGTTCCTTCTTTCATTTGGTCATGCAGTTAATCTCACACAGTGTTTAACTGATACAGATAATAATCATTACAATTTCTTAGTATATACATTCCAAGTTTACAAATGTGCTACCTTATTAGATCAAATTCAACCATGGTCTTAGTGTCTACAGTAGTTTACTTCAGGAACTATGGCTCTTCCTCCAGTTTACCATATGAAACTGAAATTAAGATTAATGTCTTGAATGCTATACATTTAAACATCCCTTCCTGTTTAACGATCCCTAATAAAGTTATGGGTTGTTTAAAATCCAGCAGTTGTCTGGCTTCAGCATAAGAAAGAGACAATACTGTCACCATGATAGAGAGGCCAGCTTTATGTGTAAGTCACTTTCCTAGAGACCTCAATCAGACAGCAGTGGATGCCATTTTATTTCAAGGATAACAGTCTTATTCCAAAGCATTATAAGAATATGGAAATGTTTATGAAATGAAACTTCAAGAAGCATCTTAGTTGCAGATCGATGAACATTCTTATTGTTCACTCTTTGAATTTCATGCTACTATTCTGCGAACAAATCAAATGTAAATTACTCAGTTTTTCTTGCCCAATATTTATATATCTGGAAGGGGTCAAAACTTCAGCAAAAAATGTTCTCAGCTTAGTCTATCTAGGGTTGCTGACCCTATCAGTGGAGGCCTGGGGATATGGAACACTGCTAAAGTTGCAACATCACTTGTTGGGATATTCTGAAGTGACAAAAGTAATTATAGGAATAACAAGTAACTTCTGATGACTCCTAGAGCTACCCTATGTGGCAGATTTGGCAACATCATTCTATTTTCTCCCACTGCCTCTCTGAGCAGCAGTGGGAGAGGAGGGGTGCCAGATGGAGACATTTTGCCATAGTGGGAGGATTGGAAGCCTGAAGTCCATTTATTCGTGAGGAAGACTTAAGTGTTGAGATTAGACTATCTGACCTAGGCCTGAGGAGGCTTTGGTTCAATTATTTATTTATTTTATCCTACTCTACCAAGTGATAACTATTCCATGGCATATGCACAGTTTTTGCTTTTCTTTAAACGAGCTTGTTCTGTAACTTATGATACTTAATAAAATAAGCAGGTTCCTGTGAACTGGTGCAAAAGCCTCAGATTCTTAGAGAGCAACTATTTCTGGCAGCTTCAGCTAAGACTTCTCTGCTTCTGCACTCATAACATTCTGAACCTCCCCACAGTTAAAATTGCAACTCCCTCTTGCTATCTCTTTCTCTTCTCAGATCTGAGAAGTGTTACATGCCCAGTGCTGGAGCATAACCCTTGGCTGTTAAGGATCAGTTTCAAGCATCTCCACCTATATGTTTTGTTGGGTAGTTGTGCTGATAACATATCCATTGAGGTTAATCAAGACAGCTGAATTCATACTAATTTATTTATTTGACTAGAGTGGCTGTGGCAAAAGCAGGGAGTGGATAAATTTCACACTATTTCAAAAGTGATCATAATACAATGGCATTAAAAGGAAAATCAAGACACTTATTGGTGCTATTATCTTTCATTTCTACAAACACACAAATCTCCCTCCCCCCCTCCCCCAAAAAAGCATCTCATGGATGTTAAATTGTTCCTAGAAGAAACATGAAGGACGTGCAATGAAATTAACTTGAGAAGTTAAAATCTTTGCAATGACTGGATTTGCCAATGACCAATTCTTTCTCAGATACTTTTCACTGAAATGTAATAGAAGCTTCACAAGTTTTACAATAAATGTACTTCTAAAAGCATCCATTATAGAAGCAATAATTTCCAACCATTTATGACATCAATTGTATTTTGGCATGATGAAATTTAGAATACATTTTATCAGCACAAAGAGAGGTTCTTTCCAGAAGTGTGGAGTAAAAAAGAATTGATTTTGCCTTTACCTAACAGCTTTAATTGCAAACTATGCTGCCTCCTTCCTTTTAAACTTCCATTTCATCATCTATTTGAGGCATGTCACACTGTTCCTGGTGCTCGGTGGTTATATTGTCCCATTCAATTCCACCTCAACTGATTTCTAACAATACAATGTTATTGTCGAAGGCTTTCACGGCCGGAATCACTTGGGTGCTGTGTGGTTTCCGGGCTGTATGGCCGTGTTCTAGCAGCATTCTCTCCTGACGTTTCGCCTGCATCTGTGGCTGGCATCTTCAGAGGATCAAATCCTATTTGAAGATCCTCTGAAGATGCCAGCCACAGATGCAGGCGAAACGTCAGGAGAGAATGCTGCTAGAACACGGCCATACAGCCCGGAAACCACACAGCACCCAAATACAATGTTATTGTTTTTCCCTCTCTATCAAATTTGTGATTCTTCTTTATTTTGTCCTTCCTGTTCTTACAGTCAAAAGCAAGCTTACTTATATTTGACAAAGATGATTTAAGCCTATTTAACATGTTTAATCCACAGCTGCCAAACCATATAATCAAAGTAGGCCACAAGGAGAAAGCATTAACATTTATTAATGCACTGGATAACGGCGATGCTTTTAAAATGTAGGCAAGTTAAAGTTAATTTTAAAAGATATCAGAATAAAGGCTATTGTTTCTTAGCTTCAGTACATAACTGAACCATCTCCATCCCCACCCTAACCTTCCCAGGTGCAGGTGTCATAATAAACATGCCATTGATCTCAGTTCTCAGTTCTCATAATCTCATAATTGATCTCATAATGAACATGCCATTGATCTCAGTTCAACACTGGTTACCAGTGTTGAAAATCCCAATTCACAACAGGTTATTTTAAAAGCCAAGGATAGGTTTATCTCAAGATGCAATTTAATAAGGACAGGTACAAGGTTCTACATCTGGGTAACAAAAATGAAAAGAGCACACACTGAATGGGAGATATACTTATGGGTAACACTGGGTTTGGGTGGACTGTAAACTAAATACAAGCAGTCACTATGATGCAGCAGCAAAAAAGGTTTCATGCAATCTTGGGTATATCAACAGAATCAAAATCCATATTGCAAGATGTCCTAGTCCTACTGTACACTGCATTAGTCAGGCCATACCTGGAATACTATGTGAAGCCTGGAAGCCTGACTTCAAAAAGGATGTGGACAGAAGAGAGCAGGTACAGAAGAGAGCAATTAGGAAGATCAAGCCCTACAAGGAAAGGCTGAAAGAGCTGGAAATGTTTAATATGGAAAAGAGGAGGCAGAGGGGGTACACAATAGCTCTGTTTAAGTATTTGAAAGGCTATCACTTAAAAGAGGACAGGGAGCTTTTTTGTTGGCAGCAGGGGATAGGATTTGCAATAATAAATATAGTACAGGTGGAAAGGTAGCATGTGGACATCAGGAATAAATTTTTACAGTAGGAGTAGTTCAGCAGTGGAATCGGCTGCCAAGGGATGTGGTGAGCTCTGCTTCTCTGGCAGTCTTCAAGCAGAGGCTGGATAAACACTTGTGAGCGTTGCTCTAGGTCTAGTTGATTCTGCACTGAGCAGGGGGTTGGACTAGATGACCTATATGGCCCCTTCCACCTTTATGGTTTTAACACCAAAATTATCCAAGGCTTTTTGAGTTATTCCAATTGTAGCAGGGTTTTTTTTAATCCTATGATCAGTGGATTCATCTGTGGTTAGGTCTACATCTTGTATACGGTTTATATCAGGAAGAAAAGGATTGTGGATCCATTGTTGAATTTTGATGCCATCAAGATCAAAATGACTTTTGAAAAAGTTTTGAGTATTTGCAGGTGCTCACAGAGTTCTCTTTTCAAATAAATTGGCAAAGAATTTTGCATCTCAACTCCATGTTGGTAAAGCACTTTCAACAGCATTTGAAAGTTTGCAAAGATGTCAGCCTCTTCCCTTTTTTTCTTATTGGCAGTTTAGCCAAGAAAGTTTGTAACTTTTTCAGTAATAACTTTTTCAGTAAGACCTTAAAGTGAAAGATAAATCAAATTCATATCCTGAAAATATCTACCAGATAAGCCAATTCATAGATAAAATCCTTTATTTCCTAATGTTCCAAAAATAGGTTTTGTTTTTCTTTCAGAAAAAGAGAAATTTCTGCTCTTAATTCAAACAAGAACTTCAAGATTTATCCTCTTGAAAGGCAGCAAACTTCTATGTAGTCGAGAAGCATTTCATATTTAGCTCCCATTTCTTGACAAAATATTTTTAAAATGATTCAGAGACTTTTTTCTGATAAACTTGATAACTTTTGTGGCTGTTGTTGGTAGAACTTTGTTGCCAGTAGCACGTCAAATGTAAAAAAGTAAATGAGTGATACAGTGATGTGTGAGGACCTCTTCCTTTAATCCAAAGTTTTCGCAAAACCTGATGTATTACTGTAACCAGGGCATGAGAAAAGTATATTTTATTAAAATAATAAATAAGGAAGATATAAAACATAAGAAAATTAAAGAAAAGTTTTCTGTCCCAGTCTAAGGCCTATGGATAAATTAACAAGGATAAAGAAATTTGGCAAGTAAGAGTGGTTTCTCTGTTCCCTAATATAAACAATGCTTATCAAATACTAAGGAAGGCCAAATAGCTAAGAACTAAAAACATTTTAGAGGTCTGATCTTTTACATTTGAAGAAATAATGAGAGGATAGTTTCAAAAATCCCAATCATGTTTTTGCCTTCTGAGGGTGGGAACCACCTGGGTGGATCCTCTCCCAAAAACCACACAAGACTCTTTGCTGGGATAAACACTTGGCCACAACCATTTATTAACCAAACAAAGCAGAAGCGTGAGGCGTAGCATGGGTCTTGATCTGGCCTGTCTGATTCCTAGCAAAGCTCCCAAGGGGGATGCCCTATATTGGGCTTCGCTCTGCTGAGGGGCTCTGCCGGGCGAACGCTCCTGGCAAGAGGTGTTCCCCATTTGCCGGTTCAGCAGGTTGCCACTCTTGTCACTGGGCCAAGCACTTCCAGATCAATAATACCCGCGGTACCCACCGGGCCATGGCTAGCTGGGTGACAGAAAAAACATGCAGTACCATATAAAAGCCCAGGGAGAGGTGGGTGGGCAAATTGCCAGCCTGCCAGAGCACATGGTCGGCACAAAGAAGGGCTGACCCCTTTTACAGGTTCAGTCAGCCCTTCCCTCAGGTGACGTCAGCCCTGGCCCAAAAAATGGTGCGGGCTTTGCTGACCCTTGGCTGGTTCCACCTTACCCCACCCAAGAGGCAACTGTCAGCCGGTGGGTGATTCACAGTTATTGCCTCGGCCCAGCAATTTGGTACCCCTTTGATACCTTGGATACAGGGGGGGTAGTATTTGTATAGTTTAAGTAGACAAATATTCGGGCCCAATGATAATTGTAAAAACTGTTATATAGTTACATTCTGGATAGGAGATAGGGAACAGTCCTGGGATGAAGAAGTGTGAAAAAACAATGAATCAGAAAGCCTTGATCTGAAGGACCCTGATGGGCATGAATTTCTTATACATAATCTTTTTGTCTATGATGTAATACTTGGGGTATAAAAAGGGCTGAGTTATTTTGTTTACTGTGCCTTCACCTCTTGCTGAATGAATCACTGTCTATCAAAATAAAGATTTCTGTTTCATTATATTCTGTTGTGGCTCTTGTTTAGCCTAGACCAGCCAAAGGTAACATTACCAAGCATCACAGGACAGTATGAAACTTTTCTTTCAATTCAAAGTTTTGTTTGGCAAAAAACTTGTTACCATTTCCAAAGAATCAAGGACCTTTGTAGTTTCCAAAAGGGATGCAGAAAATACAAATTCTACTTTGATGGCATCAGCATGCATGTGCGAACAAAAACAAGGAGCTGGCTACACTGGAAAGTGTCTATAGTTTTGTCCAGTTGCATACTGAAGGGGAATGGTGAAGCTGCCAATTCCTTAATGACATGCTTACATTTCTGTTCGCTTCCACTGCTTGCTCTTAGGAAGAGGAAGAGCCTACCCTGTCTGTCACAATCAGATGTTTTTTAAAAATTAAAGTAATAAGCAGATTTATCTTACAAATATAGTGCTTTTAAATTCCTTAAATTCAACAATGCATTTTCAGGAATCCAAGCCTTCATAATCTATAAATGTAAATTTCAACAATAGTTCTGTATTAGTACGAATTCCTTTAGGGCGATAGTTTGCTATCAATTTCTATAATCTCAGTGAGCTGTTTGCATCTCATTAAAGTCAAATACATTTATACTGCATCACTGTTTTTAGGAATGATAATAATATAAATGTCATTTAACACTTTCTGCCCATTGCTCTTCTCTATGTAGGAGTTTAAACACAATTGAATTGTGTTACTAGGCAAACCCATGGTCAGACTGTGAGACCTGTTTCTGAACAGTTCTCCACCTAAATCTTCTTATTAGTTTTATAGAAAGTGAAGATTGAGATGGATAAATCTTGATATTTAGTCTTCTGTTACCAAGTGAGGAAATAGAAGCTTTGGCTTGAAGTTGTTTTTCCAATTCCCAGTCAATCTGCATCTTAACAAAAATTTATCTGACAAGAAAGAGCTAATCATTTAAAAGATAATGACAAAAACCTTGGAAGATCTCCTAGGTTCAGCCTACCAAAAGGTTGTGCCAACTGCAAGGTGCTTTGCGTTTTCCTCCTTCCCAGTCAATACCTGTCTCATTTCAGAGAGATCAAGAATTCCAGAATATTTTGTCATATCAAACTGAACCCCTTTCTGATTTAATAACCCAAGCATCAATTTATTATTACACCTGGGAAATGATGAATGAGGTCTGAGATGGATGAATTGATAATGGCTCCTATGTCATGGACAGATCACTATCTGTTCAGGTTTAAATGATACCCAGACTCAGCAGGTGCGGGGGATGTATTAAAATTATCTGATCCAGAACCAGATAGATATGAATGGCTTTCTGATAGCACTACTGTTGGTATGGATGGTATTCCTGTCGGTACCCTGGTTGACCTCTAGAATGAAGAAATGACCTGGGCAGTTGGCATAATCATTCCCAACGGTCCTTTCTCAGGTGTTAGAGCCCTGGTAGCTGCCTGGTTTACTGAGGGGATGTGAACAATTAAAAGACAAAATATAGTTACACTGAAAGAAGGCATTGGTTAAAATTCATTTTAAAATGTACCTTGTGGCAGTCATGAGGGCAAAGAAAGAAACTTATCTAATTGAATCTGCACAATGTAGGCCAGGAATGCTGTTCCAAGTGGTAGGCCAGATCCAAGTGATCTGTCCTGTATAACTTCACTGTGATAGTTAAGCTTATTCTGGCGAGCTAGGCAAGCGGAGATACAGGGTCTCAATGCGTGGATGAGAAGGTGGTGTAAGGCAGAGGGTTTCAGATTTGTCAGGAACTGGGGAACCTTTTGGGACAAGGCGGCAGGCCTGGTACAAACGGACGTGGCTTCATTCCAACCAAAGAGGGAACCAGAGTTGCTGGCCAACATTAAAAGGTGGCAGGAACAGCTTTTAAACTGATCACTGGGGGAAAGCCGACAGGAGCTGAGGTGACTCTCGTCTCGGAATCGCTGGCATCTATGGGGATGCAGACAGAGAGGGAGGTTTTTCTCTAAATCAACCACATACAAGCGAGTGAACATAGCAATGTACATGTGATAAGGGATAGTGTCTACAAAAAAGACTTTGAGGGTAAAGGGCTATTAAACCTTCCAGGTTGGCGACAGAGACAGGGCATACAGGTGTCTCTATGCTAATAGTAGAAGCCTTCACCTAAAAAATGGGGAGCTTAGGAGTACAGAGAGTTTTGAAGGAGGGACTTTGATATAGTGGGCATTGCTAGAGACATGGTGGAATGAGGAGAACCAGTGGATGCTGTTATACCAGGCTACATGGTGGCTCTATAGGAAGGATAGGACAGGGCGATAGGGGTGGAGTTGCCTCTTTACATCAAAAGAGCATATGTATCACATAACAATAGACAATGCAAGGAGCTGGTTCCCTACAGAATCACTTCATTGTGATATCAATACCAGGTGTGAAGGACAGTTTAACATTAGAACATATAATATCGCCCCCCCCCCCGGACCCGTGCGCAAGCAAGAGGATTCTGAGATGGAAAAAAAGAAATTAGAGAGGCCAACAAAACAAAATGTAGTGGTAATGGTGATTTTTAACTATCCTGATATAAACTGGAAAAATGCATGTTCAGGTCATAGTAAGGGAGACAGCATTCCTGATATGCTAAAATGACTGGCTTAGAGCAGATGGTTGTGGAACCAACCACAGGGGAGAGGTGATCCTAGATCTACCCTATGTGGGACCCACAGGACCTGGTGCAGGGAAGTCAGTGTTGTTGAGCCAATAGGGGAACAGCCACTGGCTACAATGCTGTTTCGTCAGATTCCATTATCTCAGCATGAACAATGCTGGCAACTACTAATGTCGCTATCATTCGGGCCAGAAAGGGAAATTCTCAAAGATGAGGGGGATAGCGAGGAAGTTGAAAGGGAAAATCAAGAGAGGTCAAACTGTCCAGGGATGCTTGGAGGTTATTTAAAAAACACAGTGATAAAAGCCTTTCAGCTTGGAATGTGTTCCACAGGTTAGAAAAGGCAGCACCTAGTCCAAAAGAAAGAAAAGCCACCATGGTTAACAAGAGAGGTGGGAGGAAATTATCAGAAAAAAGAAAAAATGTCTTTAGAAAATGGAAGTCCAGTTTGGCTGATGAAGAATATGAGAGGGAAACACAAATGGTAAGTAAAAGAGAAGCAAGTTAGCTGTAAGTGGGAGGCGTGTTGATTATGAGGGAACGCGATGGCTATGAACATCAAGACCAGCAACAAACAGTTCTTCAAGTACATCACGTGCTATGGAAGCCAGCAAGGGAAGCCGTAGGCCCGCTAGGGATGCATCAAAGGAACAAAGGGGGGTGTGCTAAAAGATGGCAGGAGATTGCAGAGAAGCTGAATGAATCTCTTTGCATCTGTCTTCACTCCAAGAGGGAGGCAGGAGGAACATTCCTGCACCTGAACCAAGCTTCTTAGGAGGCGAATCCGGAGGAACTAGCGAAGATAGGTGGTAGACAAGGAAGCAGTTCTGCAGCCATTGATAAACTAAATAAGTTACTCAAATCCCCTGGCCCAGGATTGCATTCAATTCAAGAGTTCTTAAAGATGCTCTGCTACGAAATTGCTGATCTTCTCACTTTTAATATGCAACTTATCCCTGAAATCAGGCTCCATCCCTGAAGACTGGAAGATGGCCAATGTCACACCCTCAATCTTTAAGAAAGGATCTAGGGGACCCGGAAATTACAGGCCAATAGTCAGTTTGACATCTGTTCCTGATAACTAGTAGTAGAATCTATCATTAAAGATAAAATTATAAAACATGTAGAAAAGCAAGACCTGCTGAGAGAGATTCAGCATGGTTTCTTTGCAGAGGCAAATCCTGTCTTACAAACTTACTAGAGTTCTTTGAGGGTGTAAACGGCATGTGGACAGGGGTGAACCGGTGGACATTGTCTACTTGGATTTCAAAAGTTAAGCTTTTGGATTGTTCCTCACCAGAGACTTCTGCTGAGAAACCTCAGCAATGAAGGGAATAAGAGGGGAAGTCCCTCCCATGGATTAAAAACTGGTTGAGAAACAGGAAACAAAGAGCAAGTGTAAAATGGGAAGTTCTCACAATGGAGAGGATGTAGGGGTGGTGTCCTCCTAGGATCCAGATTAGACCAGTGCTCTTTAACCTATTCATAAAATGACCTGAAGTAGGTGGGTAGCGTGGTGGGCCAAGTTTGCAGATGATACCAAATTATGTAGGGTGGTGAGAAACACAAAGGATTATGGCGAAGAGCTCCAAGCTGACCTTGATAAATTAGGTGAGTGGGCTCATAAATGGTAAATGCAGTTCAATGTAGCAAAATGTAAAAGTGATGCACATAGGGGCAAAAATCCAAACTTCACATACACATCGCTTACAGGGTCAGTGCTATCAGTCACAGACCAGGAAAGGGATTTAGGGCTGTCTTAGTTGATAGTTCCATGGGAATGTCAACTCAATGCATGGCAGCCGTGAAAAAAGGCAAACTCCTATGCTGGGGATCATTAGAAAGGAATTGATAATAAAACTGGGTAAAGATTGTCATACCCTTTATATAAAGCAGTGGTGCGACCGCACTTGGAGTACTGTGTCCAGTTCTGGTCACGTGCGATCTCAAAAAAAGGATATTGAGGAGATAGAAAAAGTGCAGAGAAGGGCAACAAGGATGATTGATGGTGGGACTGGAGCACCTTCCCTATGAGGAGAAGCTGCAGCCGCTTTGGGACTCTTTAGTTTGAGAGTGGAGGCGGCTGAGGGGGATATGGATTGAAGTTCACAAAATTAATATGCATGGGGTAGAAAAAATGTTGACAGAGAGAAATTTTTCTTTTCTCTCACAATACTAGAACCAGGGGCATACATTGAAAAATGCTGGGGGGAAGAATTAGGACTAATAAAAGGAAACACTTCTTCACGCAACGTGTGATTGGTGTTTGGAATATGCTGCCACAGGAGGTGGTGATGGCCACTAACCTGGATAGCTTTAAAAGGGGCTTGGACAGATTTATGGAGAAGTTGATTTATGGCTACCAATCTTGATCCTCTTTGATCTGAGATTGCAAATGCCTTAGCAGACCAGGTGCTCAGGAGCAGCAGCAGCAGCAGAAGGCCATTGCTTTCACATCCTACATGTGAGCTCCCAAAGGCACCTGGTGGGCACTGTGAGTAGCAGAGAGCTGGACTAGATGGACTTTGGTCTGATCCAGCTGGCTTGTTCTTATGTTCTTATGTAAGCTTCATACTTTGCGAATAATCTCTTGCATCCAAACTGACCTGAACTCTACATTTGCAGTTACCTTTGTAGCCCTGATGAGGAACAAAAGATAGCGTATGATTTTTGTAAATAAATATCCACACAGACATTCCTCAGTACTGTTCTGGAAGCCATCTAGTTGTAAGGACAGAGCAACCAAATTGTCTCTGTAAAGGTGAATGTCATTTTTATTACTTATCCAGTTCTGCAGATTTTAATATTCTGCATCTAAATTATATGAGTGAAAAGATTCAATCATCTTTATTTATTTAGTACATTTTTATCCTTCTTTTCTCCAAAGATCTCTGAGTGGCTGCCGTCATTCCTGCTTCATCCATAATAAGAGGCAGAGTGACTGGCCCAAGGTCATTTGAAGTGCTTTGTGGAAGACTGGAGCTTTTAACCTGGGTCTTACAGTTGTTAGCTCAACATTCTAACCACTTCACCAAATGTCTCTCTCATATCATCTCATCTCTTATGGTCACATGTACCTATTATTATAGTGCAAACTAATTTCATCCTGTAAAACTGATAATGTCAAAAAGAAAAACAATGTGTAAAGCAGCCAGACAGTAGAAGAGCACTCGTTCAACACAATTTTTGTTTGAAGGAGAAGGTGGGTTTTTGTAAAGTCAACCTATTTCATTTAAAAGTTTGCAGGTAACACAGAGTCTATTACTTCTAAGAAAGCCACTTTATCAAGAAAATAAAAGCATTTTAAAAAGCTATATGAATATTTTACCAACCTGTGGTTCTGCCAAGTCTCTGGAGGCCTGATCCTGTGTTCAGTTGTGTATATGCATTGGGTTTAAATCTGTAAGTGGACCAAATGGAATGCAAGTGCAGGATCCAAGCCAAGGTCTTAAATGGCTGACTAAACAGGGCTTGGAAGCAAGCAAGCGACCCAACAAATTGGCACACTTGAGCTCTGAGAGACCACAGCTCCTGATTGTGCTCTGAGATGCAGAGTTTACTGTAGTGTAACTAAGTTGGATGTGCTACCTCATAGATCTTTTATTTACAACTAAGTGGGGCATCTCAAGTATTTCTGGTCTTTTCAGGAATACATTCAGTGTCTCACTGGTTGTGATTTGATATTGAATACCTCTTTTCATACCAGCATGGCACTAAACTAGACAAACTTGATAAATCCAATTTTCCCCCATTTGTCAATATTTTTCATCAGGAAATATGCATGTTTACTTCTTCCTTTTTACAAAAGATGTCATTATTTTTACAGCTTCCTGTATGCATTTTTCCAAACAAGAATAGCTAATGTATGAAATGTTACATAGGTTTTATTTAGTTCAAAAATTGTAAACAGCAGAAGAAATCCCATACTGGCTTCAAACTTGAAGATACAAAGAAAAGTTGCCAAAATAATAAATGGGTAAAAAGTGAAAATGACAGCCAACGTGCTGAAGCTTGCTTGATGACCTTGGACCAGTTACAGTTCTCTCAGAACTCTCTCAAGCCACTTGAGAGGCAGGCATTGGCAAACTACTTCCGAATGTCTTTTGCCTTGAAAACCCTACAGGGGTCACCATAAGTTAGCTGTGATTTGATGGGGAATGCACAGACTAAGACACACATACACAAAGGATGAAATTGAACACTGCAGATGTCTATTTAGCTGCAGAGTATATTGCATGTCAAAAAGCTTACTAATAAAAATAGGAAACAAATATGCAGAAATGACTTGTGAGGGGCAAAAAATTGGCATCATATGTAAGGCCAAGTATCTTCACTGAAAATGTGAAAAGGTTTGGAATAAAAATATAGACGTTAATCTACTTTCCCTTTCTCTGGCCATATGGATAAGAAATGAGAGCAAGGTCCTCAGGTGAAAGGTCTAATTTCTACTGAAGAACTATCTAAAAGTTGGTTGGAGCTGGGACACTGAGTGCCTCTAAAAAAGAAGGCTGAGATTCTTTGTTTATTTCTGGATTTATGTTTTTAAGTGTTCACCTCTATATCTGAAAATGTTCTTTGTACAGCATAATTGAATTCTTTATATTCAAAATTTGTTCAAATCTTGAGATAGTGTTTGACATTATGGACAATTTATCTAAATGTCTTTGCTTTTCATGGGGATGAGATGTCATAAAATTATCTTTTTGATCTTTTTGTTTTCATCTTCTGCCTGCTTGTACTGTTGTCTGTCAAAAATAATATACTACCTTTGAAATTTAAGGAATATAACATTCCAAACAAACTTGATCTGGATGATGATAATGGTGGTGATGTTGACCACATATGAAAATAAACTATAGCTCTGTCAAATGATAACCACTTGTGATGCAGAGCACTGTCTGTGGAATTCTGTAAATAATCATGAATGAATTTTCTGAGCTTTTAAAACTGGTAAATTGCCACCTAAAATTTTAATAAAGATTGTTGCAAAAATTTAATTCTTCCCCTTGTGCTATTTTCATCGGCATACCTCTAAGCTTCTACTAGAAATATTTTTAGAAGAGGGGATTTGTTTCTCTGCACAGGTTGGTACTCCATGGGACTAAGGCAGACATCTCGTTCTGAAAGGTAAGCAATAATAACTGCAGACCTGCACTTTTAAAATCACACTTTTTTTCACAGGGACATTTCCATTTCTCAGATATTGGCATCATTTAAGATGTAAATATACAGTACAGGACTGTATGTGTGTACCATCAAGTCACAACCAACCTATGATGATCTCAGCAAGGGGCTTTCAAGTCAAATGAGAATCACTTGCCATTGTTTTCCTCTGCAGAGTTTTCCAAATATCAATCCTGCTTAACTTCCAAGATTTGGAAGCATCAGGGTACATCATACCATACAGTACAGTACTTCAGGAATAGTGCAGTACTACAGTACTTCTTTAAGTAGTGACCACTGTAAAAGGAGTATGACTGACTCAAAAGAAAAGACAAATACTTTGCTGCAGTTTATCTTTTCCCACCTACCAATTCTGTTATTAGTTTACCATTAGTTACCAGTAATCTAAGCATCTATGTAATACAAGAGAATCTTCAGCTGAGATGAAGCAAGGACTTACTGTTTGCTTCCCTTCAGCTAGTACATATCTGGTACAATCGTAGGAGCACTTCCCTGGTAGTGACTGAGCCCTATTGAATAGACCTGAATCAGAGTCTGACTAGACCTGTTTAAGATTGCTTTGATAGGGAGGAGGGCTTGGAAATTTGAAATTCTGCTATGAAACTTCAACCAAAAAGGATTTTTATGAGTCCCTAACATAGTTTAAAGGACTTCAGTGGAGAAGAACATGTACTATATGATCCCACAAGAAAAAAAATGCAAGGGAAAATACTGCTCACAGTTTAGAAAATCACAAGGGGTGGGGATAGTGTTTTTCTGCCCTGATGAAATCCCAGGACTCAAAATATTGTCGAGGAACAATCACATCTGATCTTGACCCACTTTCTGCCCTACATAATAAGACTACTAGTTTGAGTTTGAGTTGCTAGATGATGTCCAGTTATGATAAATGAAATTTTATATGATAGCTTTCAGAAAAATATTGGATAGAGGAAAAGATGGCGTGTAAAATTATAGTTTCATGAGTAACCCTAGAAGATCTTCCACAGGATGGGAAGCAAGCACTGAAGATGCAGCAATCCAGAATACTTGTCAATAATGTATTTGTTTGTTTGTTTGTTTATAAATATTTATACCCTACTTCATATCAAAGTTTCTAGGTGACTTCTGTAGGTTAAAAAAATTAAAAATCTCAATAAAAACATCATAAATAAAATATAACAATTAGATCAAAACAATAAAAATAACATAAAAAATTAAGTCCAACCCCCACAACTCCACCCCACCCCCCAGACCAGCAGCTGTAGAGTGGGTTTCCAAGGAGGCTAACCAAATGCCAGGGTAAGGAGAAAGGTCTTTGCCATGCACCTAAACCCATAAAGGGTACAGAACGGCAAGTCTCAAAGGGGAGATTGGCTGGAATGGTGTAATGATTAAAATGTCAGACTCAGTAGACAGGAATCGGCTCTGGATGAAACTTGAAAATCTGGGTCTAGATAAAATATTTCTCACTCTGATCAGACTACTACATCATAACATCCCTTGTCAAGTCAAGTATTCCCAGGCAGGGGAGCTAACCTCCAAAATCATCACAACGAATGGGGTGAAACAAGGCTGCATTCTGGCTTCAATTCTATTTAATATTTTTCTAAATGATCTGTCCCCTCTTTAAAAGCAATAAATTCCCACTGCCCCGTCTTGGACAATACGCCAATTCCCATCCTGCTTTATGCAGATGATGCGGTCCTGCTTTCAAGGTCAAGAGCAGGGCTTAACCGTCTCTTGATGAAGAGCACTGAGTACTTTGCTGATAACCTATTAACCCTCAACACCACAAAAACCAAAATAATGGTATTTTCAAACAAGGTTACAATGCATAGATGGACCATATATGGTACTGCCATTGAACAGGTGAAATTCTTTAAGTACCTGGGGATTTATTTTCAATCAATGTGAAGTGACTCCAATATAGAAACACTGCAGTTAAGGGATGTTCTACCGCGATTGTGGCAGTGAGTAACTTTTTCTATGCTAAAGGCAGAAACATATACCATCAGCCCTAAAGGTATATCAAGCTAAAGTACTACAGCATCTCCTATACGGGGTCCCAGTATGGGCTGGTGCTTGGAACAAATCAATAGAAAGGGTTCAATCATCTTTTCTATATAGAATATTTGAAGTACCCCACTGTGTCCCATATGTGGTTCTATGCCTAGAGGCCAGCCTGCACCCACTAACAACTAGGGCCTGGTTAATTACTTTTAAGTTTTGGACTAGGCTGTGTTTTCACACTGAACCCAACAGCCTACTGCACAAGGTCTTACCCAAGCTACAAACCAAAATGGTGGAGTACAATCATGTGCAAACTTACCTCTATGGGTTTATCCCTGGAGGCCCTTTCCACGATGGAGCCCCAAGAAATTTTAAGGGTAGTCAGAACTAAATTATTTGACCAAAAGCGGCAATTGTTAATGAGCCAAGCAAAAACAACATGCTCCCCATTGTTTTTGGGTATCAATTTAATGGGTATCAAAAAATTACCTCATACCTAGTGCATATCACTGATCCTAAGCAACGTTGGGTCCTTACCAGAGCCAGATGCAATGTCTGCTCTCCAGCCCTGGCACAAGGCCATTATAGGAATTCTCCCTCATCGGACAGAGTATGCCCACATTGTCCAGCTCGTATTGAAACATTGGAACATATCCTGTTCCATTGACTCAAATATGAGTTGCTTAGGGAAGCCCTTCTGCCACAGTACAGCCCTTCTGCTCCCCTAAAGCTGATATTGTTAAATTACTTAACAGCAGTAATCCTTGGTTGTTAGGGATTACAGCCCAATATTTGCTGCAGGCTCTGCTTGTAAGGGAAATCTAATCTGTTCTGAGCCCCTCGGGGGTAGGGCGGTCTATTAAATCGAATAAAATAAATACATACATACATACATACATACATACATACATACATACATACATACATACATACATAAATATTGTTTTATTATTTTATTTTGATATTTATGCCTAATAAAGGTGTGTTGTTGTTGTTGTTGTTGTTGTTGTTGATGATGATGATGATGATGATGATGATGATGATGATGATGATGATGATGATGTCAGACTCTATGTACCCAGGAACAGTGGTGGAATTCAGTCGGTTCGCACCATTTCGGCAGAACCGGTTGTTAAAATGGTGCCTTGTAAACAACCAGTTGTTAAATTATTTGAATCTCACCACTGGAACTGGTTGTTAAATTATTTAAATCCCATCACTGCCCAGAAAGTATGTTGCACAGTGCAGACACCACTATTCAGCTGCCCTTGGAAGAGATAAGAAGTAAACTTATTGTTATTTTTTGTAAATACAGTAACAATGTCCGATCCCTTAAATGTCTTGCAGCCACTTTAGTTGTTAATACTTTATTGAAATGAAATCTAAAATTCTTTCTAAACAAAGCCATGAAGTAATTTAACAAGGATCAAAATTAGTTTTATGTATTAATGCCTGAAAATATCATATCCTTTGAAGATGGCACTGAGATTAGTTCCCAATTATAAAACAGGGGGACTTTTTAAAATGTTCAAATTCATAATCTAGCACCCTACTGGAATTCAAGGACAGTAAAACACACAATATTGGTTGAAATTCTCAGTGGTTGATTTGAACCGTTGGTGGATACTGAAGAAAAGTATTTTTAAAGACTTAAATCAAAAGCAAGGCAATAAAGGCCAGGCAGTGTGAGTTCAAGTATTTTCTTGCTTTCCAAGCAGCAACACCCTGGAGTGCTTTCTATCTTTGGAATGCTTCATGAATTAAACTAATCTAATATACAAGGCACCTGAAAGTGGTATATTACTCTAAACTGTCATTATGAAGAAGAGGTACATTTAGACTGGTTTTGTCCCTAGGCAGCAGGGGGTGAGGGTGGGGGGAGAAGTTTCAGGCACTACTGCTTTAGCCCATCTCATCCCTTTTTAGCCAAGTCTATTTTGTAGCACTCTTTCCCATGCCCCTTATTTAAAGAAAGACATAAAAAAATAGCAGTATACACAGCAAAGAAAGATACTTCTGAATACTTAGACCTAAGTACCAAACTGCTCCTTCCTATACTCTGTAACAGAGCTTTTGTTAGGCAAATATGCAGTGTCCCCATGCAGGCTTTATGCCTCGTGCACCTTTTTAAAACATTAAGCACTCCCTTGAAAACATTACATGGAAAATAGCATAATTTTTTTTAAAAAATGATGCTTATAAAGTTTGATTGTATCCCAAGATCATCAATGAGCTATGGAAAAATTCCTTATCTGACTATATCACTCACTTTCACCACTTTTCTACAGAAGACTATACTCGTTGTAACACCATTAATAAGCTGGATTCAAGGAGAAGGGCACAAAATTCTACCAATGTCAGAAGTGTAGCATTTAATTTGTTTTCTTGTTAAAAATGGACAAACTTCCCCCCTTCAATTGCTCCCTAACCCGTGGAGAGTCTTCCAGGTTTTACCAAATAGATTCTTCATATAGAACAATACCATCATCTTATATGCCAACTTCAGCTGGCTATTATTCTATGTACTACTAACAGTTATTGTACAAAATTCCAGTGAACAAAAATGGACCTCAGCTGGCATCCCAATCTAATAGTGTGTTATGCAATACAAAGAGTGGGTAATTGCAGGTGTAATTGTTTCTATACAATGTTATAAGTCGTGGAATTTCATTAGTGCCGCAAAGTAATCAGGATATTTCATATGTTTAACAATTCAGGACTTCTAAGACTCTTCATTAGCCATATTTAAGTAGAAAGTTCCAGGCAATCAATGATAGCATATTGAATATATCATCTGCTTTTCCAAAGTCAATTCAGTGAACTCAGTGCTTCGCATTCTCAAGTTGAATAGGATTGTAAGAGTGAAATATTATTTGTTTGGCAGCTGGTCTTTACATACATCAGGACCAAACTAGACAAAACAACATCCTTGTGTCTATAGCAGGATCAGACTCTCAGAGAATTTTTATATCATTTTATATTAGCCATAGCAGCCCCACAGTAGACACAAGGATACACTTATATCTAGTTTGTCCTCAGAGGGAGGCAGAGTGACAGTATTATATAGAAGACTTTAGACTGGGAGTGAAGTATTACATTTTTCTATATTACTGTAAATAGAATTTACAATTCACTGTAAATAGAAAACTAAGGCAACATGACAACAGCTAGAACCAGAACCTTTCTCTTTGATGAGATATTAATTTTATTTGCAAAGACTATTTACAGAGGGAAGTTGTAAAGAAAGTGTGGTTTTATAGAAATGTATCTATTAACTTTGCATACCTGTAGCCATTTGTTAAGGATTTAGCAAAGCAAAGTTCCTGTCTGTTTCATTTCAGTAGATGCAGCTTGAAGAAAGAGGTACACAACTCTCCAAGGTCACAAGCACTGTTGAGAGATAATTGGAACCGCATTCCTAGTTTGTAATAGGGGGCACCTGCGAGTAGTTAAGATAACATTTTGGCAGTTGTATTAATTAGTAGAAATTTATCTTACTGGGTGTAGCATGTCACCTCACTAATATCCTTACCTATAATACTTTGAAATATTCCACAAGATACAGCTTTTTCTTTGGCTTATTAGCACATGTTGCAATTTTCCTGCCGTTTCTTTGATATGGACTATTGTTCCTGACTTCAGAGAATTATTCTGCTTGCTTCTATGAAACCAAGGCTACGCAACTATGAACATCGCTGACTGGACTGTCTTAGAACTGTCACTCTTGTTGCTGGCATTAGGTGCCTTTCAAATATTTTTCTGTCTATTTTGTGAATACAGTCATCAGTGCTATTGACTTTGCTTACTTTAAAATAAATCAAAAATATATTTTATTCATACTGAATGGACTGTGTGGTATTTGGTTCAGAAGAGACTCGCACATTATCAGGCCCTGAGAAAGTGTCTCAGGTCTTTTTACAGAAGTATTACTACATAAAACCCTCTTGCATTCTGAAATGAAGCCACCCGCTTTGCCAGCTCAAAATTCTACAGCATCATTCTGCATCATGTATAGACAGCACCTCTATCAACAGCTGGTAGGAAGTTAAGATTCATATTAAAGTTAAACAAACCAAATAAATAAATGCAGAACAATTATAATAGCCCTGAATTATCAATTTTTGAAGTCAAATCCCTCCCCCCCACGACTCTCTCCACACACACACCACCAAAAAACAAGGAGGGAAAGAAAACACACCTTCTTTCTGTATTTTTGTTAACAGTTTTTCTCTACTTTTCATTGTTGGTTTTGCATATTTATGTGTGTACCAAAGTTTTAAGTTTCACATTAATACAGTATATTTATGTGAAGTGAATTTCATTTCTTTTTATAATATATGTATATTGAAAAATGCTGATGTATTGATGATCAAATAACATAGAACAATGCATACTATATATGAAAAATTGGGTGTAAGAAAAACTAGCAAAAAAATTAAAATGGGGGTGATTAAAAACGAGAGAGCTAACACTGAGAATGAGAGAGCTAACATTTGAGAATCAAACGGAAGGAATGAGGCATTTGAATTCATCTCTAAAATACTATTTCATGCTTTGCACTGAACATTCCATGCATCAAATTAAATGTGTTTGTGTGAGTACAAACCACTGAGTACCACAGTACCACCACTGCACAGCATCTTCATCTGTATCTTTTGGTAATAAAGAAGAAATTAAGAAGAACAGATGAGCATACATTAATATAGCCAAGAGTTTAGAACTGATTTCTAAGTTTCAGAACTGAAGAAGACACAGATAGGACTCGGGATTTCCAAGCTCTTCCAGTCCAGCACTGATGCACACAACCCAGAGAACAGAGGACCCAGTCGCATAGATACCACTGGGTGGGGACGACGTTGTGCCCCAGGAGTGCGCCATTGGAGTCATGTGGGGGTGGTAAAGTTGCCCCCATACCCCTTCCCTTGCCCCGTTTCCCTTGCTCCGCCAGGCTTGGCAGAGGCCGCTGCTGGCCAACCCTGCCCTGCCCCACCAACCAGGCCTCTCAGCCCGGAACAGCCTGGTCAGAGCAGGCTGTTTTTTCAGCCAGCTGCTCTTTACAGCCAGCTGAACTAAGACAAGTACCTGTACTACTATTGTCGAAGGTTTTCACGGCTGGATTCAACTTATTCTGGTGTGTTTTCCGGGCTGTGTGGCCATGGCCTGATGGATCTTGTTCCTAACATTTTGCCTGCATCTGTGTCTGACACAGTGTGTAACAGACTTCCCTCTGTGATACACCTCTGAAGATGCAGATGCAGGCGAAAGGTTAGGAACAAGAACCACCAGACCATGGCCACACAGCTCGGAAAATTCACCAGAACTACCTGTACTAGGTTCCTCATGAAGAACAGCAGATGGCAGCATAGATAGGAGTCCACTGCCCTACCAAAACCTGTGAAATGTGATTGCTGATGTTTACCTGATTCATAACTCAAATATGGATAAAAAATTTATTTATTTGAAAGAAAAAGCAATAGATATCAATGCATATCTTGTGATCAACTGTTTATGGAACTATTCCAATGCTTATAAGAGTATTTCAGAAATATTGCCCATCCATAATTGGCTATTTCTTTTGGTTTCTTTTATCTTTTCAGTCCAGACTGTGGTTATAATTAGTCTAAGAATTTTACTTAATTTTTCAGTAGTTTATGTGTACAGTACTCATATCCTAAGTGTAATTAACACTGTGCAGCTCCCATTAGAATTTTTAAGCACTTAAAATGTGCCATAATGACCAAAGATAAAGTTGTCATTAAAGAACCATTGCTATTTATTATACTCATAAAAGACACACTTTGCTACCGAAAAATATATAGTGGGGTTCCATTTGGAAAGCAATAACCGATAGCAATGTTAATTATAGTACCCCAGGGATAAAAGGAAGGCTTTAAATTGATCCAATTCTTATTCTATCCAGAAGTCAATAGATAAATAGAGAAGAAGGTGACAAATCATTGCACTGTACTGTAATTCTGATTACCAAAGTTTTTATTTTAACTGTCAGTTGTTTCTCTAAATGCTCAGCAGCACATTGGTTGTCTATGTTTTGATTTAATTGCATGAATATTTCATAATTTCATTTTGTGTTGTACTTGTTTCCCTGCTCTGTTGTTTTTTAAAGCAATTATAAAACGGGGGGCTTTTTAATAACCTCTTCTTCATTATATTTTGGAAAAGTGTGTTAATTTCACATTTTTTTCCTACTTCTTTCCATGGTGGTCAAAGAAGGTTAGATCTATTAAAAAATACTTTATATTCTTTGACTAGCTAGGGTTAGAAAGTGATATATAACAGCTACAATAAGAGAGAATGTAGTTTCCTCCAGTTTGGAAATCTGAACTCATTACAAATCATGCCCAAGTGCTTCTAAAGCTGAGTCTAATTTGCAGTGAGATTCACTTTCCAGCCACCTTTCCCAGCTAACATCCTTCCACTGCAGTGAAAAAAACTGAAAATCTCCAAAATCCCAGCAGAAAATGCCATTTTGGGGCTTTGAAGAGAAGGCTTTCCATGCCTTCAATGAGTATTAGTAAGTCATCTCTACCACATGTTCTCCCTACCTCTTCACAAGTAAACATTTGTTTGGAAGAACTGGTAGGCAGAAGAACGGGCAGAAGAACTGGTAGGCAAAAAAAAATTTAGTGCTCAAAATGCGTAGCTAGGCAGATGCACACCTTTGGATGTGGATGGGACATAGGGCATGTCCCCACTTAAAAAAGAAACTGAGGCAAACCGGTCTCATTTGAATCGCTGTTTTTGAGTGCGAGGTTGTACTCCCCACCGCAGCTTCTGCCCCTCAAATGATCCTCAGGCAGCAGCCACCAGGATTCCCCACTTTGAAGCTGTGGAACGTGCGTTGAGCTCAGGGGCTATCCTGATTGGCTGCTGCTGGGTGGAACTTTTTAAAAACTTTTATCCACGTCTGTGCGAGCATGCACACAACCATACCCGGAAATGGGGAGAAAGGTGATTATGGGCAACCTACATGCCTTCGTGTTTTCATATCTATCCCACATGAAGCATTCATATGAAATACTCTCCCATTAATAGCACTTCCTGCTGGGGTGAAAATACATAGCACTTAGACATTTTTCTCCAAGCCACAAGCTGCTTAGTTCTATGAAACACACACACAAAAATCATCCCTGCGGGCTCAAACCAGCAAGCTCTTACACACCAGCACAAACACTTAACAAACTGAGCCACAGCTCCCCTTCTAAATGGTGGGGAAAAAGGCCTGTCAAGGCAGAACTGACTAACACAGTGAAACAGGGAAATGAAGCTCCGTTTCCACATCCTGTTGTGTTTAATGCTGCCTCAGTAATTCATTCACTGCTGCCTCTTCATTCACAAATTCATTCATTCACCAACCAGACGTTGCTTCGAATAGTGGATCTCAGTTCCATGTTTTTTTTTAAAAAAAAAAAAACAGTGAATGGAAGGTGTTTAAACTGTGCTGGGGACAGAAACTGTGGGGATTCAGGGTGGTGTGTTTTGAGTAAACCCGAATGTCAGTGGGACCAGTTGCTTTCACGCTGCTTTCAACCCAAACAGAAGAAACTTGTCCTGTTCAAAAATCAGCACCAATTCCTTCATACACATTTTTTAAAAAATGAGTCAACCCCGGTGGGACTAGAACTAGCAAGCTTTCATACTGCAGCACAAGCAGACAGAAGGCTGCATTAACTAGTTAAGCCACAGAAACTCTAATAGCAAATAAGGAAAAATACTAGGCTTTCAGTGAGTGCTCCCATGCATTGCTATATAAATGATCATATGTTGCAACGTGGGGTCAAATACACGTCGATCTCTGTTCCCTGAAATAAAAAAAGGTGCGCTCTTGTGCACAGCCCACTGCTTCCTTATTGGGCAAAAGGCTCCACGTCACTGCCAGGGGCGGGAAACTCAAACCCGCAGTCGTCACCACCACCCCGGGCTTCCCCACTGCCCTGTGCTCCCCTCGCGTTTTTCCTTAAGGCTCTGTTCCAAACAGCACTAAAAGTGACACATGCTGAGGGGGCACGAGAGTACCAGAATCGGGGCTGCTGCATTGTCGCCGCCCCTGCAGTGGGGAGTGCCGTTGGACACTGTGTTACTTGAAAAGAATAGCGCACACCAAAAGGTAAGTGGGGAAACGGCCATATTGCTTTGCTTCCTTTTTGGATATATTTTATTATTTTTTTAATATCGCTGCATGCTTCATGTTTACATGTGTCATGTTTTCAAAGCCCTAAACTTTTTTTCCACACTTTAGAAATGGGAGTGGGGAGGTCCTGCTTGGGCTTCCGGCTTGCTGTAGATTCTCCATCAGCGTTCCCTTTGCAGAGGACAGGAGTGGGTGGAAGGGAGCCTGTGGTGATGAAACAGCCAACCAGAATGCAGGAAAAACTGGATGTTTGCACCTCCATGTTTGCACTGTAAAAAAATAGTGGGTTTGTACGAAGGGTTCAGGAAAAAAAATGGATTGTTTCCTTCATGAAAAACGAGCACCCCTGCAAAGGACAAAACCCACATTCAAAAATAATGGATGTAACCTACTATTACTATGCTGTGCTGAATCCACCGCAGTTAACCTCGGCATTCATTGTGCAAAACTGCTGTGGTGCATGACCTGAATGTATTGCTCCTGACTTAAAGAAACCCTTTTTGACTGAGATGTTATAGGATCCTGCCATAACAGAATTTGGCATGATTGACACTCTGCATTATACTTTTTGAGTGGCGGCTGACTTTATGTTGAAGACCTGTGGGCCAATTTTATACAACTTTCTAATAACTGATCTCAGTCACTTCAATGTTTTATTTGAATTCATAGTTGGGTAGCGAATACACTGTTTTATCACTTTTGATCTTTGAAGATGGCCAGTGAGCCAAAATGTGTCTGATTGTAAGCCATAAAGTGTGACACAGGATTTATTTCTGTTATGTCATTGTGATTTTATGCACATAAGGCAGACTATCATGTGTCTTCTACTATGATGTGATTATTTCAATAAATGTATATGTGTCTTTTCTATACAACAGTTTTTATATCTCGTGGCCCTTGTCTATTATTGACCTTTTGGTACTTAATTCTTTTTTTAGGATTAAGTTTATTTTCCCCTTTTCTTGTTGGCATGGTGCATGTGGGCTCTTCCATAGGTTTTGCTGGAGTTTTGTATTTTTTGTATTCTTTGTGTAAGCACTCTGTGGAGGCAGGTATTCAAAAACCTGTTGAAGGATCTAACTGAAAAGAAAAAAGGTATAGTATCTTCTGCAAGTGTTATTTATGACAGCCATGGGAATCATGAATGGGTGCATTTGTTGCATTTGTGTGTGGGTGATGCACTGAAATTGGCAAAATAAGGTTGTTTTATTATTTTTCTTGTAATGGAAAGGGCTAAAGTGCAAGCCTGGCTGCTTCTTTAGCCCTTGAGCTGAGGGAACACTCAAGGACCCATCGCCATTCTGAGAGTGGCCAAAGCTTTCCAAGAGAAGACTCCTCTCACTTGCATGTCTGGTCAGCATCAAGGCTTTGGCATCAGTTGAGTGCCACAAGGCATAGAGGGAGAGAAGCAGGGATTCTATTGGGCCTGTTACCCACTTAACAGAATAAGAACTTATTTTTAAATAGCAATGGGGAATTACTCAGCTTGGCAGTGCAAGAGGTAGGCTGGGTGGGATCTTTTAGACAACTATACCAGAAAAATGGCTTGAAACGTTCTACAGAGAATTCACAAGAGCCAAATTGCAGTTTAAATATTTTTATACAAGTTTTGATTTCCAGAAACAATCACACAGTGAGACTTTAAGGCTCATACACACAGTTCTAAGTATATAAACAGGGAGGAAAAGATAGGTTTTGGATGATAGAGCAGGAGGGGAAGCAGGGACCATATGTTACCTAAATTCAGCTGAAGAAGATCTAGAAGAAGGCAAGGATTTTTATTCCAGAACAGAAACCCAATGCGAAGGACGATATTGCATCTCAAACCAACGTGACCAAGAGAGATTCAGGCTAATATTGAGTGCTTAGGCTCAGGTGTGCAGTATTTTTATACCCCCTTGTGCAGGTAAGGCAGGAAATTTGAACTTAGGTTTCGTTTCTCTGCAACTGCTTGGGGTTTCCTTGCTGGACTTGCTGGTTTGAGCTAATTAGCAGCTTCATCTATTGTTTCTACTTCCTGGGACAATGGAGCCAATTACTAATTGATTGCATCAGTGAAACCTTGAATGGTTTATGCAGAGGTACTTCCTAAAGTCTCTGCCCAGAGTATTTAAATTTGGCTGAGGCATTTGTCATCAGGAAGGGATCGTTTTGTTATGGAGATGATATCTCAGGGAAGGGGAAATGCAAAGGTGTGGCTTCCAGGAGTTCTACAGGTTCCATTATGTTAGCAGAGTACTCTGGCAGGGTGGGATAATCAAGGTGCATGTCCTTGTGTCATGAGGCTTCCAGATTGTTTCACTGGAGTAACTCATAGATCTAATATTTGCAAACAGACCGTCTTGCCTTAGGCTTGCTTTCAGCTTGGGCACTCTGCTATCCACCCATACAAACATGGAAACTGGCATTTTATAGCACACAGTGTAAGAAATAATATGAAAATCCAATATTTCATAAGGCAGGGGATGAAGGCCATGCTAACAGGCGTATGGGGTGGAGTATGACAGCACTGAAGCCAAGACAAGCCAGGATTCACTAATCATGAGCTGTGCATTCTAAATGTCATTAACTAATCACAACTAAAATAAACCATGGTTTTGGATTACATCCGAACCAAGCCTCAGTGTACATCTGCAATATTACATATTTGAACCATTAGAGTGATCATAACTGAACTGTCAGATTTGACAGCTGTACATATGTTTCAAAGGTAGTGGATTGGATGTCCGAATTGCCTCCCAAGAAAACTAAAAATGTACTACAATTGGAAGGGAGACTGTGTGTTGTGTGGTTTTGCTTTTCCCATTCAAGCATAGATGGTTGCCTTCTAACATGAAATAACCATATGCAAAGTTTGTACCAATTCAGATTAATATTTGTGAGTCAGAACTTAGCTTTTTTCACTTATTTGCTTCTCTTCATGGTTCTACGCAGGAAGCTGTTGTTTTCTGAAAAGACAGCTTGGGAATACGTTTTAGTCAAAATCCGATTGTTAGACCAAAATGTGAACCCATATAGCAGTAAACAATTATCCCTGGAATGAAACGACAGTTTAATGGTTTTGCATGATTTATATCCTACATAAATTCTTTATGACAAAGAATTGGAGGATGAAGTTATGAATGCATACTGGGAAGTCAACAGAATTGTCACCTTTGGATTAGTTTCTAAGGAAACAAGCCTCACAATTAGAGTTTTTATAATGGTCAAGGACTCATAAAACTATCAAATACATCCTCAGTAATTAAAAATTGCTAAGGTGTAATAATTTGCTTCCCTGAACTTATTGCCAATTATGCTCACTGGAGGTCAATCTGCATAATAGCACCCTAAAAGCCTTTTTAATTGTTGAGAATCAGGGCCAGGGCTTTCAGATAGAAGCTTGAAGTGTTGCACTTGAAAGAGTGTGTAGTTTTGCCACTGATTCCTTGGAAAACGTTTGATATTCACCATCAGACAAAGGAGAAAATGCAATTCAACCCAACGATGATGATCCATCAGAAGGAGGAATTATAGCATGATCATAGTAGTCCAATATCTAACAGATCTTATTTGGAATTTTCTTTAATGCTTTCTGGCACATACAGGCTTTTATTGACCAGACACTAGCTTGGATCCTCTTTCACGCACAGGATTTCACCTATATCAAGATTCTAAATGGTACGAAGTCTGTTCATCACCAGAGACATGTTTAACAACCCTTTTCTCTCCCAGAGAGAAGTGAACAACCCTTTTTCTTCCAGAGAAAGAGCTAAACCACTCTGCTACACTACCAGGCAGAGCAACTCTTCATTCTGGCTTAACTTTTGCTGAACCAAACCTGAACTATCACTGCAGTGCCCCCGAAGTAGACATTGACCAGCCTCCTCCTGTGCTTCCCGCCAACATTCCATGCCTCTTCCCAAAAAGCAACTGAATTCTTGAAATAGTACTCCTAGGCCATTTTCGCATGGCACAATCATACCCGGTTACAACCGATTTCTTGCAATCTGGGCCTATTTTATCTTGATTTCTCCCTTCACATGGCTGTCCACTTTGTGAAAGAATTCAGTGAATGCCGGGAGGAAATACTCCAGCTTGTTTCACACTCGGCCAGGTCTTTTGTATTTACATTGCAAGTGTATCTGAACATGCCTGGTGTCCCACGTTCTGATTGGCTGTTGTTTTTGAGTGGCAGCTTGAATTAACGTCAGGTGGGAAGATCGGGGGTGGGGAGATCAGGGGCGGGGAGATCAGGCGGCTGGGTGGGAAAAATAAAGTGGTTCTGCTCCTGATTGGTGTTTGCACAGTAGCAGGCTCTAGCAGGCTCACCCCCGGGATTTCTTTAAAAGAATCACCAATTTGGCAATTTTTAAATACTCTGGAATGAGAGAAATATCGCAGGGCATGCCACTTTAGAACTGGGAACCATGTGGAATTCTTGTACAGAATGAGGTATTTCTCTTGCTCAATCCAGGATATTTGGACCATGCAGAAACGGCCCTATAGGCTCAGCTGAGTGGCTGATTTTCCCTTCAGGGACATAACTTTCTGTCAATCACAACTTCCATTTTTCTTCCAGGTAGAAAAGAATTGCAACTGTGCTTTCAATATCTCACATTTTAAAAATTTCCACCCCTCCTGAATTACTTTCCCTTGAAGCATTTTGCTCTATCAGATATCATCCAATGATTGCCTCAGATTCTTAAAATTAGCTGTTCTAAAATCCAGGGCACATGCCTTACTTCACACCATAATCCCTTTCTTTACAATCGTAAGCCCTAAGATGTCATGATCACTCACCGCAAGAGTTACCTTTTCTTCAACCTCCTCTACAAGATCCTCTCTATTAGTAAAAAAAAGTGATATAAAATAGACTAACACTTCCTTTTCTCATTCATAATATAAAGTTGAAACATAATGTTGACTGCCAGGTAAGCCAAAAAAAATTATTAGAACTTTTACTTGTAACACAATAAGACTTGCAGGAAATATCAGCATACTTAAAATTTCCCATCACTATGACCTTCCTCCTCTTACAGTCTAATATAATTGATCATAAAAGAGCTTACCTGATTTCTGTGTCTGACTTGGTTGTTTACAATTAATACCCAAAAGAACAACACTATCCCTACTGTCTCTTTTCATTTTCTTGCAAACTCTTTCAACCAACTCTTCTCTTTCCAAATCATGAACTTCCTAATGCAGAAATGTTCTTAACATACAATGCTACTCCCACTCCTTCCCTACCAACCATATCCTTTTAAAAAGATTGTATCCTTCAGTTCTTTTATTCCACTCATGTATCTCTTTCTGCCAAATCTTAGTTATTCCATAATTCCCATCTCTTATTAACATTTCCAGTTCCTCTTGTTTCCTCCCCCCATACCATACACATTAGTATAAGCAAAAGTTACTGGCCATGAAATCAATCCCCACTTTACCAACCTTAATGCCCCTTGTATCTCCCATCTGACAACATTCTCACAGTTTTCTGGACCAACATCTGGATTATGGTGTGAAGTAAGGCATGTGCCCTGGATTTTAGAACAGCTAATTTCTGGACCAATATGGTCTAACTCCCTTTTTAATTACATGTGCAAGACTCCCACCAAATATACTCCTACAGGACATCGAATGATGCAGCCCATCATAAGCCAGAAGATCATCCAAAAGATGATCCAAGGTGGTTAAGAAGGCCTAGCAGAGACTGTATTACCTGAGACTTTTAAGGAAGCAACAACTGAATGAAAAACTGCTGGTGACCTTCTACCGCTGTGCTATAGAAAGTGTCTTAACATACTGCATCTGTGCATGGTTGGCCAGTTGCACAGTGGCAGATAGAAAGGTGCTCCAAAGGGTGGTCACTACTGCCCAGAGGATTATTGGCAGCCCTCCCCCTCTTTGGAAGAACTTTATAATTCCTGCTGCCTAAAGAAAGTTCAGAATATTCTGAAGGACCCGTCTCATCCTGCCTACTTTCTTTTTGAAATGTTACCATCTGACAGACGATATAGGATTATAAAAACAAGGACAAATAGGCTTAGAGATAGCTTCTATTCTAGAGCTGTGGCTATGCTGAATTCCGTGGTTTCATGTTGATGTGTTTGGGACTATGTAGGGATGGCTGGAGGAAGGGGAATGTGAGGATGGGGTTTGAGGTCTGAAATAGTGTGCATCAGGGAATGCTTGTAAATTTTGTTGTGCGTGCACAATGACAATAAATGCTTCTTATCTTATCTCCCCACAATTATAACCCGTTATCCAAAAGACTAAGGCCCTTTCCGCACGGAGGCGGAAGGGCTTGGGTCAGCGTTTCTGACGCCCACCCAACGATGCTGGGACCGTCCGCATGGACGGTCCCAGAAAGAACCGGGAAGACGGCGCCGCTGGGCGCCGTCGCCCAATCGACTTACCTGCTCTCCGGCCATCCGGCGCGTTGCCAGGGCCTGTGGACACGCCTCCCCTGCCCTGCGTGCCTGCTTCCGTGTCGCAGAGCAGGGGGGCCGGAGAGCAGGTAAGTGAAGGGAGGGAGTGGGGGGAAGCACCGGGAAGCCGCTGCTGTTCATACGGCAGCAGCTTCCAGCTGGCATTTCCAGAAAAGTGCACTTCCCAGCGCACTCTGGAAACGCCGGCTCGGCGCTGGGTGGACGGCGCAAGGGTGGCGCGGCTGCAAAGCAGCTGCGCCCCCTGTGCGAATGGCGGCCTGGGGACATGCGGAAATGGCCTAATTGTTCTTAAATAGTTAGCTAAATGTAAAATGCTACAAAGGAAATATTCTCAGGACCAAATTTCTGAGACAATCTGCCAGTGACCACAAGACATAATACACCCAGACAGTTTCATGTTGTCTTTAGATCATGAGCAGCACAATCTAAACAAAGTTAACCCTTCTGAGCCCTTTAACTTTAATAGATTTAGAAAGTTGTAACTCTGTTAAGTATTTGCTGAAATCGGTGATGGTCTATGGATGCTCATTTGTACAGACCTTTAACATTTAGCATAAGATGCTTTACATTAAGCAACTTTTACATTACAGTTATTTCCCACTTTGGTCACCTTTATTATGTGCTTCTGGCACAAAATAATCTACATTAAATTGCCTTAATCTATAAGGAAGGTTTAGTTTGGGAAGAGGTCTTCTTCATTTAGCTTCAGGTAATGATCGTGTTACTTTTATCCTAATGACAAATTTTTCAAAAATACAAAAGATTTTATTTTACTGAAATTATATGAACTGTCTTTGTAAAATAGTTATTTTAGAAAAATGAATCCATGTGTTGCTTAGTGTCTATTGCCTTTGTTGGTAGTATCTTCGCTACAGTGTATAGCATATTTATTTAAACTGAAGTAATGCAAGGGCTTACTTTAAGCTCTGTAGTAATAATCACTATGGATCAAGCTGAATTGCCACTGGGAGAACCAGCACTTGATGTCTTAATAGTTGTCTTGCTCTGAGGATAGTCATAATTAGTTTGTTACCTACTTGACAGTTACTGCTGTCATGTTGTAGTATTCATATCCTTTTGCTGTCTCTATTTGGATATTTGGATTTTTTCAGAATCAAATAGAAAACAAAGTGGGAAAGGTTAATGTTTCAATTGGAATCCACACAAAAGTTGTTTTTACATTTACAATGCCCTTATAGCAAGAACATGAAGACCAAAGCTTTCCCCAGTCCTTGCTTACCAAGTGACAGCCATTCAAAAGTATATTGCCGGAAAATGGAATTTTCATCTGGCTACCATAGCTAATGGCTATCAATTGACCTATGAATATGGCTTCTTGAATCCCCTTTTAAAGCCATGTAACCTAATGTCCATCACTATATAAAAGTTCCACAAGCAAATTATATGTTATGTGAAAAAACACAATTGCACTAGTACTTATATGGATCCCAGGGGCCTCCAACATCTTTTCCCTTACTTCTAAGAATTACTGATTTACTTTTACCCTCTGCTTTCTATTGCTTTAGCAGGTATACATTTGAGAAAGGAACCATTCTCTTGTGATGTCTAATCTATTCTCTTTGGGTGTTATTACATAACACATATGTATAGTCCATTCGTCAGTGACAGAAAGAAATGAAAATCCTTTTCTACAAAGCATATGCTCAGATACACACCTAAAATGAAAGCTTGTTCAAAATGAATTAAGAATCTCATTTACATATTAGAAACTAGCAAGTGGTCACTATTCTTTTCTAGTTATATCAGTAAGTGGCTATCCTATGTGAGTATAGGCAGTGTAACTCTTTAAAAAGAGAATGATACTGTATCTAAAAACTATATCTTAGGAAGCTTACAGTATTCTACTCTATTCCTGAAAGGTTCCATTATATATTTCAAGCAGTCTGGATAATAACACTATGCTTGTTAACACTGAACTACCGCTGATATCTATTGTAGGGAGTACAAATTGAAACACTGCTACAATATATTGTCAAAGGCTTTCACAGCCAGATTCAACTGGTTATTGTGGGTTTTCCAGGCTGTGTGGCCGTGGCCTGGTAGATCTTTTTCCTAACATTTCGCCTGCATCTGTGGCTTACTGCTACAATAATTGCTGAAATTAGGTGAAAAGGTTTACAATGCAATATTGTGGAGCGTTACTCCAGTCTAACTACATTGAAATGAATAGGCTGAGACTGGAGTAACTCTCCTTAGGACTGCACTGTTATTCTACTAATCTTTCAAACAGCATTTTTAAAATTTAATTGTTGTTAATTTACTTGGGAGAGGGCACCAGATTATATTTTCCCATATGTGTCCAGTTCACACTATGCATTCATACAATGCATTATACATTCTACTGCATACTCAAAGAAGGCTAGGAGAACATGCATGAAAAAGCACAGATCTTTAATGAGCCAGCAAATTCAATATTTCAGTATCTGCAGGGGTCTCAGTGATATAGTAACCATATAGTATCTTTCTGTGTAACTGTGATGGGCTTTTATAAATCAGCCGAGGGAAGGGGTGGATTGGCCATTTTAACCACAGACTTCCCAGTGGGCCAGTAGCCTCTCACCTGTGGAAAATAGTGCCCAACCTTGAAGAAGCCAGCATATCTCAGGGAGGTAGCCCCCAGTTTGTATGGTTTTGGGGTGGGGCAGTTGGTCAAACCATGGCCTGTGCAACTCAAGGGAGGCAGGGCACAGCCTAGCTGAAGCAGAACCTAGTCTTCCCAAGGTGAATCCAGGAACTGCTGGGAAGACAGATTCCTTGGCAGACTCGGTGGAGACCCTTTTCCAGGACTCCCCCCCCCACATCCCAGTCCCCCCCCCCGACCAAGGGGAGCCACAAAGCCTCTTCAGATTTTTGGTCTTTTAAAATAATTTTCCCCCTCAGTTATAAGCTATTGGTGGGTTAGTAGGTATAAAGGCCTTGAATTCATTTCCCTGAGATAAATTTTGTGGTAAGCAAAAATTATTAAAGTGCTAAAGTGCTGTCTCAGCTTTTTATATGGGCAGATGGGATTACATGGGCAGATAGTTATATTGATCAGCTTTTTGACACTTTGCTTTGGAATATCTACATTGGAATATCTTTGGAATATCTGCATTGTTCCTTCTCATGTTGCATCTGTGGTGCTCCTGTTGGAACTGGGCTTGGGATCAGTGGAATGCCAAGCTTGGAAGCTGGTTTTTCACTTCTATTTGAAGAGCTCGTTTTCTGAAGATATTCATAATTTTATCTCTCTTTATGGAAATCCTTAAGTTTTCCATTTGCAGTCCAATTTCACATCCAAATTTCCTTTTTATGACTATCCCTCCTGTATATTGACTTATGAGGTCCTATATTATCCTTGGACAGAACACTGGGGGGGGGTACTAGATATCAATTGGCTTGGCAGGTTTTGTAGATTGTTCTATGCTTTTTTTTGTATTGTTCCTCTTCTTACCATTCATCTTATTTTCAACAACTGACTGTCTTAAAATATTGGAGAGCTTTTCTTTCAGCTAGGCTAAATGCCTTTTTGATGGGTAGATTCCGCTGAGTACCCTACTCAGATACATTATGTGAGTACCCTACTCAGATACATTATGTAGATTCCATAGAGTACCCTACTCAAATACATTATGTGGCATTATGTGGCTGGGGCATTTGAAACATCATTCCAATTTTTTTACTGTGTGTTGACTGCCCCTTTGAGAGATCCATGGGCACAGCTGGTAAAACTCCAAGTTTTCCCTTGTTTATGTTCCTTTCCTGAACACTGATATAGATCCTTTGGTGGTGGCTAAGTTTTTGATAGTGGTGGCTTTTATGCAGGTATGGAAACAAAGCATGATACTTACCATCTTACCATTCCATTCCATCTGTGGTGCTCCTGTTGGAACTGGGCTTGGGATCAGTGGAATCAGTTCTAGACTGCTGGGTCAGTGGATTATTAAAATGAAAAATGCCAGGCTTATGGAGGGCATGTGCGTAGGGTAGGTTGCACTAAGGAAACACGTTGCACTGAAAAAAAGATGTACAGAATTTAGCCTTTCTTCAAATCCTTCTTTGTGGCACTGATTAGAACTCACAAGTCCTTAGGGCAGTAATAGAATTTCTATCCTATTGAAAAGCCTGGTGTCCATCACTTCCTAGATCTTCCTTTTCTGTTGTTAGTTAATTTTCCTCCAGTCAATGTTTGGTTTGCTATACTAATTGTTTCCACATTACATATATACTTGTTCCTTTGAGAGTCCATAAAAAGACTTTTACCTAAATCAGTCACACCACAGGTTTTCTGCTCTTTGTTATTGCTTTTCCTGAAGCAACTGGTGCAATTTTAACAGGAAATACCTCTCTGTTCCTATAAATTATTCAGTACGATAAAATTCTCCAGAAGGCATAACAATATTTTCTGCAATTTCTTGGTGAAGATCTTTATAAATTATTTAAATCCTTGGAAGCAAAAGTTTAAAATTTGTTTTTATTTTTGTTCTTGCAAATATGTTTTTCTCAAACTATCCATAGAATAAAGAATGTAAGCTTCTAATTTATAGGGTCCACAAAAGGTATAGCCTCAGCCCTCAGCTGCCACCTGCAAGGTCCCTAAATCTTCAAGAAAGACTTTCCTCATCACTGACCTTACTAGACATTGTTGACCTCTTTGTTCATTCACCTATTAGGTGCCATTTCCTCCCAACCAAATAGCTGGTGAGTTGCCCTAGTGTTTCATTACACCATTTGTTCAAGTCAGCCTCTTGTTTCAAGTGATATGGGCTTTCTTTGGAGTTGCCAACTGTGACTTGGGAAATACCTGAATATTTGGGGGCAGTGACTGGGGAGGGCAGAGTTTGGAGTCAAAACTCCAATCGTAAATAGAAATGCCATAGGGTGGCATATTAACCTAACAGCCAAATCAGAGCTGGTGGGTGGGTGGGCAGGAATGGTGCAACTCCAGTGTCACTTCACCTGCTCCACAGGGTATTCTCATAGTACAGGAAGCCCAAAAACGTAAATTAAAAAAAATTCATCTAAAAATCCCCCATAGGAGAGAATAGAAACATGCCACGAAAATTATGATGTATCTCTGTAATTCCAAAATCAGCAAAATAGTTTAAAGAATTAAAAAACATTCTAATAGGCATTTCCAAGCAATGTGGAACAGTCTGAGGGCTCTAGTAAGAAATGCATGCTAGTTTTGCTCCCATTAATAACTTTTGTCTGGTTTTTGAACTGCTTTAATTAACAGTTTTATGTGGTGAACTTGAGTGCACTTATTGATTGACAGGATGGATTACTTTTCTCTCATAATACCGTGCTCACTTCTACTAAACAGGAATGTTGTGCTGAGTGTCATACCAGTATCAATGACATCAGCTGTAAAATTCCCAGTGGAACATAAATCTTATGGTTTGAGTAAACTACACTCATTGATGCTGAGAATTATATCATTATAGTGTGGTTGTGGTTGTGAAATCCTAACACTTGATAAAAAATATATAGCTCAGGAAAAGGAAGAGAATCCTAATGGAAAAAATATATTGTTTTTTTGAACTTCGGAACATACATTTTTCTGATTCTTTGACATAATATGTATTGTTTACTTAAATAGAATTAAAATGTTTTAAAAGAAAAATACCCACTGCTTTTGCTGCAGCAACCTAAAAGCTAGGAATAATTTTCTTGCTGGTACAAATGTTTAGGATGAGCAAGTAACATACACAAGTGTTGCAAGTAGCCACTGACTTATAGAGATTCCAGAAGGCTAGCAAGACAAGTGAGAAGCACTTTCTATGCAGTGCCTTCCTATGCAGATTCTTCCTTTGTGGTTTCCTCATCCAAGTACCAATCCTGCTGATCTGTCAAGTTCTGAGGAGATCAGGCTGTGCCATGCTGCCTTCAATCAAGTGAGCATGTTCTATGTCAGATTATTATCATGGTTTACAGTTCTCCAACCTCATTGTACTTTACTTCTGTGAAATTGGTTCTGTGCATGTGCATTTATTTGCAGATTTATAAAATGTTTACCTTGATAATGCACAAAAATAATATCCATCAAATAATGTAAACACTAGAATCTATGAAACAAATAGAAAAATAACTCAACTGGATTTTTTAAAAAAACCCATAGATAGAAATAAACAAATACTTAGATTAAGTCCATTCTTTTTTTGTTGATCTTATTGGATGTATTTGCAGTTTTTGATGCTCTCTCTAGTTTGTCACCCCATATTGCAAATGGGTGAGTATTAAAGATTGGGTTTAATTAATTTTATCAGACAGACATTGGCCCCTTCCGCACATGCACAATAATGCACCTTCAATCCACTTCCACAATTGTTTGTAATTGGATTTTGCTATTCCACACAGTTGCAAAGTGCATTGAAAGTGGATTGAAAGTGCATTTTTCTGCATGTGCAGAAGGGGCCATAGTGTTTCTATTGAAAATCAGACCTGTGACATGCTTTAGAGTTCAGCTTTTTAATAATTCTCTGTAATATTTTGATGAGGCAACTAAATGAGGTTGTATGAAGGTCTGTGGTTAGGTGGCATCAATATGTTGATGACACTCAGGTTTATATTTCTTTCATTATCCCCTAGATGCTGGTGTCTTGATCCTGACCCAGACTCTCGGGACTGTGTTCAAGCAGTTATGAGAAAGTCCATAAAATATCATAACATAGATGGCACAGAAGCATGGGTATCTTGTGCAGAAATAAACACACACATGTCTTCTTGCAATTGGATGAAATTTATGTCAACCATGGAAAATCTTTCTGTTCTATCAGACAGAGGTGACCAGTAAGTCACAATAGCCTTGGCAGGCATTATCAATATTTTCAAAAGGTCATCTGGGAACAGACAGACTACAGTGATTTAGGATAAGATAACAGGGAAGTTAAAATAAATTTGCTTTTGGAATTAAACATTTATAGAGATAGACATTTGATGCACCTGCATCTTGCTGTCTCTGTAGGTAGAACTAGCCTTAAATATGAAAGAAGACTCACATCACTTCCTTCCTATTGTCTTATCTATAGCATACTAACCTCAAAATTCATGCAAATGAAATAAGGCAGGCTGCTATGAAGGTCTTGGGAATTGGGAATGGGGCCATGAAAAAATTGATTAGTGCCTCCTTATAGTGTTTTTTCAGGATCCCATTGTAAGGTCCTTTCTTAACAACCATGTTTTTTCAAGCTTTCTTTGAGCTGTTATGATTCTGAAATCCCAGTAAATTGTAACAAACTTCATTTCTCTTAATATTAAACCTGTTGCTTCATCTAAGAAGGCAATTGTGTGAGCTAGTTTGACTTCTTCCTATTCTAGTTGCTATGGCTCCCATTTTTCTGCTGGATGTTTAAGTTTGGTTCATGGCTATGTAATTTACTTTGGCCATAGGAATATTTATAATGATTAAATTGTACATTTCTTTACATTTTCTAATTCTGTAATCCTAATAGTATTGCATTGTTTACTAGATGTCATGCTGTCTAATTGAATTACTTTCTATATATTGTAATTTGTCGTGAGACTCACTGAGAAAGGTGAGGTAAATATAATACAGTATGCCGCGTTAGGTACTTTGCAAACTGTCATTATAGCCAGCCTTCCTATAGCCCAAGGCCTCAAAACATAGTAAAAGGGGTAGCAAAATGTTACTTGCCAGCTTAGTTCCAGACCCAGAGTACAAATACCAAGAGAAGAAACAGCCTAGATCAGACACTGAGTCTCACAGAGAAATTAACAGTCAGTTGAAATTACTTAAAATGTAAATCAGCATGAAGATCTGTCCTAGACAGTCCTTGCCATCTAGGAATTACCCTACATTCCTGTCATGCTTTTTCAGACAGCCCAGGGAAAACTTCTGTAATATGGAAAGGTATTGTTTATGTGTAGTTTTCACTTTCCCACTGAGAGTGTAGATTAGTAAAAAAAAATACTACTGTAAAAAAATGTTCCTTTTAACTGGATAAGGCAGTGTAAAAGGTCTCATTGAATCAGTGGTTGAACTGCTGTGCTGAAATGTCATCAAAGTCTGGAAAAATACTGAAGTCACATATTCCCAATCAACACAAAGAAAGAGAGAAAGTGGCCTAAGGGAATAAAGAGAAAGTGACACAAGCAGCCAAGGGATACAAACGTCATGTAGTAGGGTAAAAATTTGAAACTGGCTGAAATAGGTTAAAAGAACAGAGGTGATCTCTTCAAGATTGGATGAACTGCACAACACTGTTGGGAGAAATAACCATGTGGGTTATGTAGACAAAAGGTCAAGTAATGGAAACTGACGAGGTGATGAGTAGAGAGCAACTGCACAAGTTGACTAATTTCTCTTTAGAAGGGAACATTCACAGTTCTTTGGGGCTAACTTCATAATGGAAAAATATATCACAGATTTTGATTTGTATGAGAATCTACATCTTTAAGCTATTGCTGGGAAAGGGAATAAAGAAGGTGTATTTTTTTATAGAGACCAGTAGAATACACAAGTGGGGACACACAAGGATCCTGCAGGGGCAGCCATTCCATTCTCTCCCAACATTGCTTCCCCTTCTTTGCTACATTCATGCCTTCTCCCTGTTTCTTTTTTTCTTTCTATTTCAGCCATGGATACTGTTATTCCTCCCCCCCCCCAGCCTCACTACTATTATTCATTCTCTATTTGTATTATTCATTCTCTCTTTTCCCCATATTACCCATGCTGTTAGTCTTTCTCTTCCCCTCACACTGTCATTTCTTTTCTCCTGCTCCCCCAGCCATGTATCTGCCTCCGGGGGGGGGGGGGTGTCCTCACCTGATTACCTCCTCAGCCCCTTCTCTGCCAGCACCTATGGGTCTCTGGTGAGCAGTTCTCTTCTTGGACTTTCCAGCTGCCTCATGATCCTTTCAGTTCTCACTGCAGATGCTGAGCACTTTCTTTCCCCAATCTATCCCACTGCTGCCACCTCTGAGGGCCTTTCTCTGCTACCACCTGTCTTTACCATAGGTCTCCCCCTGTTGCCTCTTTGCAGTCTCCCTTGGCCTCTTCCAGCCCCATTCGTTCTGTCCCTGGAGGTGTTGCACCATGTCGCTACCTTATCTTCATGCAACTATCTCCCTTCAGCCTGAACTTTCTCCTCGCCACCTCCAATCACTTCTCAGTCAGTCTGCAGTTGCCTTTTGACAGCTCTGTTGACTCAACTAGGTTCCACTCCTCCCAGTACCTGAGGTTCTTTCCAGCTTGGTCATCTTTCCCCCCAGACTCCTCTCCACCTCAACAGAAAGTGTGTTGTCAGCACGCACATAGAGACAATGCTTTTTTTAAAAAAAAAGTCAGGAAAATTCAACCCCCTCCACTAGGTTTCTGGTTTTAAGTTTTCAGATTTTTCTGCAAACTTGGGGTGTCACTCAAGTGACAGAGTTAGGTCCAAAGTCACTGACAGGCTTCTGAAAGACAAGGCTAAGTACAAAGCCTCACCATCCAGCATAGGCAAGCAAAAGTCCACCGGTCACTCCCCTGGACCCAAAGACTCCTGTCTTTGCTGGATTTAACTTCAGCTGACTCACTGTCAGCCAACCAGCCACTGCCTCTAAACAACACTGGGGAGCTCCAGGGGCCAAAGATGGGCAGCCCTCCATCGTGAACACAAGCTGGGTGTCATCCGCATATTGGTGACACTGCAGCCCAAAACTCTGGACCAAACTCACCAGGGAGTGCATGTAGATATTGAAAAGCATTGAAGAGAGGATCACCCCCTGCAGCACCCCACAAGCTATGGGATGATGTCTGGAGTTCTCTCCCCCCAAAGTCACCTGCAGTCCCCAGTCTTGGAGAACTGAGGCCAGCCAGCTCAAGGCTGACCCTTGGATTCCGATATCGACATTGAACGCTGTGGTGAAATCTAGCAACACCAGCAGCGCCGAACTGTCTTATCCAAGTGTAGCCAGAATTCATCCACGACAGCGACCAGTGCTGTCTCGATCCCATGGCCATCGCAGAAACCAGACTGGAAAGATCCAAGTTGGTGCATCCTTCTACTTTTTAAAGTTTACAGCCAAAAGCAAGATCCATTGAAATGGGAGCAGTGCCATGGAAGTAAATGAGAACAGATTTATTCCTTTTTCCAAGGAAAAGTTTTTTTAAAAAAAAAATTGGAAGCTTTTCACAGGAAAACATGTGTGTCTTATTTAAAATGTTAACACGAAGTTCTTATTAAGTTCTTCAGGAAAGAACAGATGTAATATGGAAGCCGTTGAAGGTACCTCCTGTTGCCTTGATTTAATTGAGCAAATAATATTTTAGCATGTTCATGCATTAAAAACTTTTTTTAGAGATATCGTACTATAAGTGTTCTTGGTACTTTTTATACAATTAAGATGCAGTTTGGTTAGCTATTAAAAAGCTTATTTTTAAAGCAGGGGTTTGTTGACATGCATCTAATTACAAAGCAAATCTATGTATTGATTCAAGGAGCTTGTACCACTTTTGTATGAGTGTCTGCTTTTAAAATTGTTGCTGAAGTGTAAGCAAACATGGGCCTTAATCTAGAGAAATTTATCTTGTTATTGAAGGCATTTAAATTCAGAATTAAATTATAATTAATTCAAAGGAACTGGCAGTGCAATCCTAAAGATGTCTACTCAGGAGTAATTTTTGATGAGGTCAGGGGGACTTCTTGATAAATATGCCTTGGACTGAAGCTTTAAGCATAGTCTCAGTTCTGTGAATTGCACTTTTTGGAGGAAGTCCAAAACTTCACAGGATCCTTCTGTAAACCATTTTGGTGCTCTGTATTGGAGAATGCTCAGTGAATGAAAAGGAAAATCTCAGTGGTGGTATTGGTTTTCATTAGGCTACAGTTCAAACTGTTATGAGCCACAAAGAATCCCTTTCTTGTTCCTGCTTTAATTTAATATGCCCTTTTCTACCTTTTCTTTGACAGCTGTTTCTCCTGATGCATGACACAAAGCCCATTGAACCTGATGGAAAATTCCCATTGACTTTGGTGAGCTTTGAAATGGGGAAGAGAACACAACTGGATTCTTTATTTTAACAGAAAAATCAATGTTATTTCCCCATGGAAAGAATCATTGGGATGGAAAGCTATTAAATATACTAGTTGCTCCAAGGCATCAAAGTCTGGAAAAGGCATTTAAGAAAAGCATTCAGACCAGGTATAGAAGCAATGCTGGGCTGATCAATCTCCTAATGGTTCCAGTCCATGTTATGTATTCCACTATTATTGGGAAAAGAAGTTCAGTTAGCATCAACCATGAAAATGGAATTCGTGGTACAAGTAATGAGTATTACTGAGAATATAATCTAGCATTACTGACTAGATAATAGAACAGGCACATTTTTTTAAAAAAAATCAAAAGCATCAGGAAATCACAGGCCAGTATAAAATAACTATGAAATTAACACAAAAGATGGCAATCTTGAAATGCTTGCCTCAGATTCTTGCCTCATAGATTTGTGTAGGATTGAGGGGACACTCCAAGTATTAGCCAGGCAAGGCATAACTCATTGATGTCAATGGGTTTAGAAGGACATAAAGTTGATTAGATATTTGTTTTGTAGGTTTTGTGTTAGTTTCAAGTGGGTTTTTTGGTATTTTATGTCATTTGTATATTTTTTACATGTAATCATATTTTTAGGTACAATGTACTTTCTTTAAACACGTTATATAGTATAATGCTGACTTATTGACACATAAATAACATTGAGAGTGCATACAATTTGCAAGAAAAATTCATTGCTAGGGAACAAGAAAGAGAATAAAAAATAAAATATTGTTGACTCATTCTGCACAAAGAAAAAGCAAAATGTGGATTTGGAGGTTAAAACATCATGGATAAGAAATTTAAAATCATCTCTTAAGCATAACTTACTTTAAGCACTGCAAAATGTAATATTAGGCATGTTGTTTCATATGCTTATTGGTTGTCTGGAATGAAAGCTGTGAATAATGAGGTGGAGGTTACAAATATGAATATTAGATAATGTGATGAATTTCAGAAGGCTTAATGAAGCCAAGTAAATGGGTGGCAAAGGAGGGTGACATTCAGCAAAAATAAATATGGTAGAATGAAGCACATTTTGAATGAAACCTTTCACATTACTTGTAGGCCTGGTCACATCTCCTAGGGAAAGGCAAGTTTTAGATTTAATTTCTGTGTAAATGATTTAAAGGTTTCACAAGCTCTTCTACAAACATTTTCCTCTGCATCTGGGGTTTCTAAAAAACTTTAAACATTCACAGCATGCTCTCATCCCAATGGATCTAAGACTGGTAACTTGTAGGAATGGATGTTACCATGCTATTTTGCCATGAAGCTTACTAGATAACCTCAGAACTAGTCCCAGTTTTTGTTGCTTCGAGTTTTCAGGCAGGTATGAAAAACTTTCCTTCTCCTAAAGGCAAGTACATTTTCACTTACAGAGCAGATTCAGAGGAAAAAAAGACTGCAAACTGCAAAACATCCAGCACAGTAAAATATCATGGGAGAGCAAGGATTGCTTCCCTTTTCCCTGTTTCTAGTAACCAAACTCAAATTTCCCTGCTCTGTTTTCAACATTAATGGGTTGACTAATGCACAATCAGGTTCCTTTAAGTCTACTTCAAAAGTCTACTGATATAGGACTGGTTTCTGATATAACCTTGCTATGGATCTATGCTTTCACTCTTTCAGCATGGAAGTCTTAGGCCCTTTCCACACGGGCCAATAAAAGCAGGGGAAAGGTGGATTACATGAACCCACCCTTGACCTGGCCCCTTTGCATGGCTGGCTGTCCCATGGAAAGCCAGTGCATTCGCCGGCATGTGCGCCTTCACATGAAGGTGCATCTTTTTGTCCTTCCCTGATGGCTTTTTCCCCCCTGCCTGCAGGCAGGCAGGCAGGCAGGCAGGCAGGCAGGCAGGCAGGCAGGCAGGCAGGCAGGCAGGACCAACTCCCCAGGCCAAGATACAGCCCATTTCCCCTGCATGGCTCCGCAGATGGGAGTTTTTAGAGAATCACATTATGTGCGATTCTCTTGTTCTAACGAGCCTGCAAGCTGCGTTAAAACAAAATAATTGCACATAACGCGATTCTCAAAAAACCCAGGTTGGGGGAGGAAACGCGGAACAGATTCACGTTAGGAATTGGAATCTGTGTGAAGGCCCCCCCCCCCCCGGGTTTTTAACCGGTGTTATCCTGGTCTAATTGGTCCATGCGGAAAGGGCCTGAGACTATTGTGGGCATAAGAAAATTGGAGTTTCCTTTCATTTTTGGTTATCCCAAGTGTAACCGAAGTGCCTTTGCCTTATAGAGGATACGAGCCTTCCATCTCCCAAAAGTATTGTGGAACTGAAAAAGACTTAACACTCTGCCTCCACCACTCCTGTCTAAACCAAGCATTTTCTCAGTTATAAAGTTAGGCTAATCCTGACATATGCAGTCTTCCAGGCAAAGACAATTCCATTTTATAAAGATGAAAATCATGCACCAAGCCAGTGAATCACCAATGTGACTAAAAACACACACACAAAAACATATCTAGAAGAACACTGTATGGCCCCTTCCGCACACGCAAAATAATGCATTTTCAAACCACTTTCACAACTGTTTGCAAGTGGATTTTGCTATTCCGCACAGAGCACTGAAAGCAGTTTGAAAGGGCATTATTCTGCATGTGCGGAATGAGCCTATGTTAGAAAAATGGTCTAAGCATTCTGGTTGGGGCCACTTATGCATGCACCACTTACTTCGCAACTGTTTACTTTTCCTGTGTTTTTTTGTTTGCACAGGGATTATCCTCTTGTGGAGTGTTCCTAGCTGTGTCACCATTGTGCCTGCCCACCACTTCCATATTTTCTCCATAAAACCTCCATGAGGTGGTTGCCTATTGCCTCCCTTCCCCGCTTTTTTTTTTGATTACTTTGTTAGACCTGGTCAATTTCATGTCAATTTCACTGGGTCTATCAATGTATTTAAAAACTCTTTCTGATTGCTCTGACATGGTGGCATGAAGAATGGGAGAAACTGCTATGGTGTGGGTGGAGGAAGGCAGGAAGGAACAGGAAAACCCAAAGAAAGCTATGTCCTTGCTACTGCTCCCCATCACCACCTTCAGGGAACTGGAAACATAAATATAGTGTAGCAATGTGAAAAGTGGAAATAGTGCATCCACACTGGTACCTAAAAAATCGGGTAGGTCTCATCTATTTGGTTTGGATCAAGGTCACAAAAAAATTTAATCGAGATTACTTACCATTCTGAGGTTAATGACTATTGCTTGACAAAAAGCACCACCCAAGACCACTGGCCTCTCCATCTGTATTCTTCCTGGAGCAGCTAATGCTCCTCCCTTCCTCTGTATCTGTCCATGAGCTATATCACATGATATTATGGCCTAACAGCAATCAAAATACATTGTTTGCAGAAAAAGTTTAATTTTTAGTGAACCCTTTTAGTAAACATATTTAGGACTGAGGAATTCATATTTTAAAAAAGTTTTCTTCCAACTTAACCTAGCTCAAAAAATGGCTGTCCTGGCCAACTGGATCCATGCCATGGTGACAACCAGACTAGATTACTGTTGGTCTTCCATCAAAATCAAGTAAAAACTTCAGTTGGTGCAGAATAGCGCACCTCAGCTATTATCAGGAGATAGATGAAGCATGCATATTACTTTCATTCTATAGTCATTTCAATGACTGCCCATCAGTTACTGAACTCATTTTAGAACATTGCCTATTACATAGAAAGCTCTTTATGGCCTTGAACTTTTATATATGCAAGACAGTTTCTATCACAACAGTTTCATCCATCTGAACAAGGTCTTCTGCAGGTGAAAACCTGCAAATGGTCAAAATCAAGAACTGCCTGCATGCCTGCCTTCTATGTTGTGGTCCCCATCTTGTGGAATGGCCTTCCTGAGGAGGTCAGAAAGCCTCCCACTCTTTTGGCTTTCCACAAACTATGCAAAATTAACCAAGAAGGCCTTTCTATGTGGGCAATAGGATAGTACTGTACAAAAGGCTTCACAAGATTACTTGAATAATTATTGGGGACTGTGGACTGTACTACTGCATATAGTTTTCTGTAGATTGGATTATATTGCATAATTTTTTCATTTAATGAATACTTTGCTGTGGGCTGGATCCTACTGTGTAATTTTTCCATCATTTAATAAATAGTTTATTGTGGGATGGATCATATTGTGAAATTTTATATCATTTAATGTGTCATGTTAACACTTATGTTTCGCTATAGTTCTTTTAGATTTCTGGTTGGTTCTACAATCCAAATCCTATTTCATTGCTTACTGAATGTCTCATCTTGTTGATTTTATTGACTCGCTCTGTGTAAGGAGTCCCAGTAAGTCCCAGTAAAAAAGGAGAAAGGAGTCCCAGTGAGAAAGGTGGATTATCAATAGCTTAAATAGCTATACGGTAAATGGAAGCGAGCAGGTCCCACAAGGATTGGTATTAGAACTAGTGTTAGTTAATTGTTCATAAATTATTTAGAATTTGCTTTCAGCCCAGGAACACCCCCTTTTGCTGCCAGCAACTTATGCCTGCAAAAATGAAGGCGTAGCCCAATGATGCATGTTAGCCTTGCCCTATGGTGTGTTTTGGGCTGCATGTTAATTTTTTCTCCCTCATTTCTGTGCCTCTCCATTCTTCTTTGGAAGGCAGCACAGCTATGCCATTCCTGGCTTCCACAAAACTGCCCCCCCCCAAATGTGTTGGACTATTAAATTTGTACTTAAATTTAGCTTAAATTTGTAAAGATTTGTAATACAGTCTTGCTTCTTACTGGTGTTATCCATCACCTAGTTACTGTATGTTATATCCAAACATATTCAATTAACAACCTTTGTCTTAAAAGCTAGTTCAACAAATCATAACTGAGATAACAAAAATGGCTGCAGGGGACCTAAACTTGAGTGCATAATAAAGCCTTTGGGTGTGGGTGGGTGTATAGGAAAGGTCCTGGAAAAATACCTGGCATAGGAAGGGTTAAGTGCTCTTCTCATGCAGCTTTTATGCTCTTAATTTGATTCTCCTGAAGCAGTTTTTTCAATAAAGTGGGCTATATTTGCATGTCTTTTGTGAGTATGCTGTTGTTCAGTGTCGTGTCTTATTGGAATAATAATTGACCTATAGATTTTAATTTAAGATCATTTAAATAGAAACAAACTCCTGTAACAGTCATATAAAATAAGGCTTGGTTATATCACCATCTTTATAGTATATCAAAAATTCTGTGCCTGGTCTTAAATGAATCACCCTAGGTTAAGAAAAGGCGCTAGTCAAAAATACAGCTCATTAGCTATGATACTTATAATTACCTTGATGCTGTACTAATGCTTTGGTTTAACAAATGCATATTAGGAAAATGTGCTAACAGGACATCTCATTATCACCCTAATTTTTGCAGTGCAGGTTTATTAGAAAATCATGCTACTCATCTGAACTGCCATAACAGCAGCAGCATCCCTAGGGCTTTTTCATATCAAGGTTAATTTAAAGTGATTAGCATAAGCAGTACAGATGTTGCTATGGGGATAGGAACCTCACATCTACCATGATGGACATTATATGACTGCTGTTGTCATTCCAGTGTGATTGGATTATTTGTTTTAATGTCATGTGAAACACATCACATGGTAACGATCGGAATCTCTTAATACCATTTCATATTCACCCAATCAATCACCTGCTTCATTCTTCAGTGTTAGAAAGAACAAAAGTCGTGTTTTTGCAGACTGCTTCTCTGTGTGTATGTTGTTATCATTTGCATCATATATTCTTCTTTAATAAAGTTTGTGGTATGTTTTACTAAAAATTCCATTTTAAGCCCTGCCTCTGAATGGTTTGGGATGGTGGTGGCTCAGCCCTAAGCTGAGGATACAGCAGTGCAGAATAACCGTGGTGCCATTATAAAAATTAGCAGCCTCAGAAATGTGTTGGAGTCCAATCAGCATCCTAAACCTTCCTTGCCTACATCCTACCCCTAGGAAGGTAAAAAAAATTTCGCCCAGCATAATAATTGGATGTATCCTACTTGGTCCCTAAGCCCCTGACCTTAGCTCTAAGTATCAGCTAAGACTGGAAGCCAGGCCAAGGCTCTTGTATAGCTCTTTGTGGGATAGGGATTCACATAGGTGGGGGGAATTCTTGGATGTGTGTTTCCCAGGCAATGTTTTCTGCACGAAACATCCTGCATCCTGTTGCCGGGGCTCCCAGTGATCCCAGATGGCCCCTGCACCCTCTGTGCAAACGGCAAGACAGGAACACTAGTTCATTTAACCTGTTTATGTTGCTTGTGCAGAAGGGACCTATGTGATGTGAATACCTCACTTGACCTGATAATAGAGGGGCTCCTAATAGTACTATGTACACAGCCAAGTGTCTCTACTGTGTGAATTAATGGCTGACCACTAGCATGCCAGTGCCTATCAGTGACTGTAATCTTATTAATGTGTCTATTTGAACTAGAATTGTCTTAATTTACTTATTTGCATGTATAGACCTGGAAAAAAATTCCACAATTGCTACTTGCTATATCTTTTAGAGGTCAATCTGCATAAAGACAGATTGGACCCAACATATTAATGCCAAACACTGCAGTCTCGTAGCTTTCAAGAAATAAAATATTAACAATCTAGTCTGAGGTCAGTAAGTTTTACGTTGTTAAACAGATCCTGGGTAGTAGAGATAATTAGTTTAAAATACTTACAGTAGACTATTCAGATACTGCCTCTTTCAGTAGCACTTCAGATCATTATTTTTATTATGATAGCTGCATAAGTGTGGAAATTTATTTAGCACAAAACATTTTATAGCTTTATTTTGTTTTTTAATTAAGCATTTATTAACCAAGCCTTTCCAACATGTGGCGTAATGAATGTAAGACAAAACCTCTTGAACCAATCCTTTGGAAAGTTCAATTATTTTTGTAATCTTTTTTTTTTCTTGCAGCATGAAGTATTATCTAAAAAGAAACCTGGAGAGAGTTCATGACTAAGTTATTTAAAATCAGGCTGTAATCTTGAATTAGGTTATTTCATTTATGAGTCATTTTTGTGTATTGGGGACAGAAATTTAAGAATCATGGAATTTAACAGTTACATTTGGACACACACACACATTGCTGTCAAGACACAGCTATACTTGTAGCAAGCCAGCATGGTGTAGTGGTTAAGACTGGTGGACTCTTATCTGGTAACCTGGATTTGTTTCTCTGCTGCTACACATAAAGCCCTGAGCTAGTCACAGTTCTTCAGAACTTTCTCAACCCCACCTACCTCATAGGGTGTCTGTTGTGGGGAGAGGAAGAGAAGAAGCTTGTAAGTCACGTTGAGACTCCTGATGATTGAGATATGCCAGGTATAAACTCCTCCTCCTCCTCCTTTTCTTCTTCTTCTAGTCATTCAGAGGTGTTCTGCTATTGCCTGCAGACCAACACAATTACCCTTCGAAACTTGATCTCTCATGGTTGCATAAATCACGGTTCCTTGGGTAAGTGAAATATGTATGAACAACATGCCCCAATTTCTCACCGACTCAGCCAACTGATGTCATAGGATTCACTGCCACAAGAAGTTTGTGGTATAGATGCAGTCTTTCTTTATATTGTCTCTAGCATTTAGTGCCTTTCCTGCTTCACATTTACTCTGATCCTTCACATGCCAAACAGATGCACAGTTCTGAATTCCTCTGGTCCCATATCCTTGCCCTGCACAGTCATGCAGTGTCATTTTATTTACTTCATTTATACCCTGCCTTTTTCCCCAGGTTCATTGGGGATCCAAAGTTACTTATATTGTTCTGCAATCTGCTCTTTTCCATTTTATCATCATAACAAATCTATGAAGTAAGTTAGACTAAGTGTGTGTGTGTGACTTGCCCAAGGTTACTCAGCAATCTTTTGTGGCACAGTAAGGATTTGGAACTAGATCATCACAATCCTAGTTTAACTCCAACCACTATATTGCACTGGCTATACTATATTAATTATACTAAGATCCTACCGCTGACATCCACATATGCAGTTGTTCTGGAGCCTATATGCATGTATTAAAATCTTTATACACAACCAGTATTCTTCAAAAATGAATTAATACATATAGAACTTGCATTTATTAGTGCACATGCTTCTGTAGCAACAGGAACTTTAATGTAAACAAATCAATGGATGGACATCAAACTGTGTTCCAGAACTCTTTTTGGATATTTATATCTACTGGATGGCGCCCGGGCTCAATTGACACCCCCCACCCCGTCTTTCTTGTAGATATGCTCCTGGCATGAGGCTGTTCACAGTCAGTCAGGACTTTCATTTAATGGTTTGTATTCGAGATTGTTCCTCCTGGATAAGACCCAATTTAAACATGACACTGACAAAGAAACGGAATGTGCTTGTGCAAAACTGCACAATATTTGAACATGTGCAAGCTAAATATGCCAATTTAATAGTTACCTGGTTTAACAGATCTTTGAGAGGCAAGAGATGACAGTGTAAATGAGCTACTAGGCTGTCATTACATCTTATGGCCAACTTCTGCTCTGCCAGTATCAAATTTCAATCAAGCCTGCCCAATAAACCTTTTATGACATTATAGCCAATAGCTTTGGGTAGAAGGAACTGACTGATCATAGAAACTTTACATAAGGAGTCGTTTTGTCATATGACTTCCTAAGTGGATTGTTTACTGGCCTATTATGTTTCCACTATAAAGAAGATAATATTAATATTTCTCATTGTTTAAATTGGGCACAAAAACATGTTTTGTTTTGCTTTGTGTTTTGCCTCAGGTTCTATTTGTTTTCCTGAAGTAATTATAATTTCAGTTGGGTGCTGTGTGGTTTCCGGGCTGTATGGCCGTGTTCTAGCAGCATTCTCTCCTGACGTTTCGCCTGCATCTTTCACCAGCCACAGATGCAGGCGAAACGTCAGGAGAGAATGCTGCTAGAACACGGCCATACAGCCCAGAAACCACACAGCACCCAAGTGATTCTGGCTGTGAAAGCCTTCGAAAATAAATTATAACTTCAGTTTGATAGAAGTTGTTGGTAATTTGTTTAGATTTCTTTTAGCAGAATAGTACAGTGTTTTTAACAACCATAGAGGATTGTCTGCATGTACTGAGCTTCGAGATTTCAGTATTGCCCATTAGGAATTCTAGCCACAATAATTAGCAGTAATTTTTTTATTATTCCTCTGTGCTAAGAAGGGAATACATCTTCACCTTGTTTGCTTGTCACAACTGAAAAAATCTAAATTAATTTTCATCACTGATTCATTCTGCCTGGGCAGGATAAATGCTAACAATTCAAGGTTTTGGAAGAAACTAAATGAGCAGATGTAAGTTAAAAATGTTGGAAGTGATTATGACTAAAAGGTTTTTAAATACTGATATCTAAAATATCATTATACAGCTTTAAGGTTTTGATGGTAAAATTGCTGTACGAGCAGTACTAAAAACATGTAAAAAAATGGAAGACTATTTTTCAGAATTAAAAGTATTTTCTAGAAATGTATTATCAAAGGCTTCCATGGCCAAAACCAACTGGCTGTAGGTCTATCCTCTTCCCCCAGGTGGAAGATTATTACTGCTTTCCAGTTTCCTATCCATTTTAAATTTTCCCCATTTCTGCCTTGTCTTTACCAGAGTTGTGATGTTGGAAAACATGGAGGAAGTCAGATTTAAGAGTGCATGACTGTGGCCAGTAAAAACAAGTTGGTTGGTTTATAATATTCAAACACTTTTGTTGATCATATTGTGCTAGAATTAGAAATGTCATGTTGAAGATGGCCTGATGCTTGAATGAGAGACTTGGAGGAGTACCTTTAATCAACCAATTATGTTTACAATTCAACTAGACAACTGATTTGCAATCTGTTGTTATTTGACTCAGGGAGTAACAGATAAATCAAGCTGACACCAATAAGATAGTTGTTAACAATTCAATTAGCTGTGTTTCATTTTGACCTCTCCCATTGTAGGATTCTCCATCCTCTTTAGGTGTTTTGTATCCAGTTGTGATCTTTTCTAGTCTTGCAGTCCTTTGCACTGTTATATTTTCATGTGTGTGCAGTTTTTAAAGACCATTGTTGAATTCTAGAGTGCCAACATCAGTTAAGTCACAGATTGGTTATGCTAACCATGGACCAGCAGGAACATAAATATTACATACCTAAAGTCTCTCAGTATTTTTTCTTCCACATGGAAGATTTTATTTTAGCTATGGAGGTTATTTTAATGAGGTCATGATGCAGCAAATGCTTTCACTGATGGGTCTTTTTATCCAATTCAGGAGTGACAAATTCAATCCCAATAAAATATTTAGTAATTTGCAAATGTAAAAGTGCATGAAACAGAAGCAGGGGTATAAGATTATGCAACAACAGTTTTCTTGGTACATGTTATTGTTGAATCTACCAAAAAGTAAGAAAAATTCTACAGACATCAGTGTTACAAGGAGGAGCCCACAAGGAGGCATTTCATTTTCCCTTCCCCCAATATATCCTCTTTCCCTTTCCTGAAAACTTCCCTTCTCCTGTTTCCTACCCAACAGCAAACCAACATTTATCTGCCCCTTGTAGCTTCCCCTGTCCCTGCACCCTCAGCAGACTCTACCTCGAAAAACTATGGCCCTGTTGTAAGATGCTGCTGACCACTGGGCTAGACCCATTTTTATGGTAGAGAATCATCAAAGACTTACAGGGGGCACCTCACTTTCCCCTTCTACTTTCTATTTGCCTCCTCCCAGTGAGTTGCCACTGCAAGATGGAATTCAAACCTGGGTCCCCCAGACCATATTGTGAAGCTACACACCCTGGCTTTTATAGGGTGGCTGAGTTTGAAGAGTAACAAGCAATCAGGCCTAGGTGAATCATGTAAATTGGGTGGTTGTAGTATTCCTAGCCCCAAACAGTCCTTCCATAAAGGTCAAAACAACCCTGGAAAGGACCTTCTCCCTTCCCCATGCTTTTTACTCAGAGAAACCAAGCCTAGAATTCTATAGCTGCCTGGCAACAGCCACCGAACGAGTCTGTTTCTCAAAACTGCAAGTGCTCCTTGATCATTTTGATTTTTTAAAAATCCCCTAATGTGTTTTTTTAGATTTCAGATTTTTCTGCACAAAGGCATTTTCAGGTTTTTAGAAAGATCTGTCTTGCCCATTTATAGCTCCAGTCACTAGATTTAAATATTCTCAGATTTGACTGACTTGGCTAGTAGAATATACATGTGAGACCCCCACAAGGACTTGTGGGCATCTCATTTTCCTCTCCTCCACTATTTCCTCTTTTTCTTTCCTGAAAGCCCCCATAGTTTCTCATTTTTCCTGTCTCGTCCTCTCATTTCCACCCAACAGCAAACCAACACATATCTGTTCATCTATCTTCAGTTTTCCCTTTCTTTCCCCAGCAGCCTCTATCTTGGAAAATTATGGCCCAATTGTGTGATGCTTACTATTTGGGCCAGGCTCACTTGCATATTATGGAACCCTCCAGGATTGTTGGGCAAGGGAATACCACTTTCACCTCCCTTACTATTTCCTGTTTCCCTAATTTTGAAGCCCCCTTTTCCCTACTTCCTTCTTTGATTTGAGTTCCAAGTTTGGGACTGGAGTCTTGGGAAGTAAGATTTGGGAAGGCAAGTGACCTCAACAGGGTCCACCCTCCAAAGCTGCTATTTTTTCCCAAGGGAATTAATCTCTGTCATCTAGAGATCAGATGGAATTCCAGGTGATCTCCAGCCTCCCTGGTTTCCCTGGAGGAAATGACTGCTTTGAAGGATTGGGTCTATAGCATTATATCTGAGGTCTCTCTCCTTCTCAAACCATAGGCTCCACTCCAAAAAAATACCCAGGTATTTTCTAGACTGGAGTTGGCAATCCTATCACCTTACCACCCAACAGCCAACTTAACTTTGTTTGCCTCTCTCCCTTGAGGTAATATTATTGCACCATCACTTCCTAAAAGAGTGGAACATTCTTCAACTACTGAAAGTGTTCTCAAAGTGCTCTCCCATGCTAGCTTGTTGCAAGAAAGGGTGCTTCTCCCAGTTTCCATGGGTGCAACTTTACAGCTGTTTGTCACCAACCATGCTGATCTAAGCACTAGACAAGCTTCAACTACTGTGTTCATAGAATTTCCATTTGTTGATTTTCCCTTCAAAATTGCCAAGAGCTTATCCTGTTCCTCCTCATTTCACAATTCCAAATACCTTTAGACTCCAAAGGACCCTCTGAGTGGCAAAAGCTTGGAAACAGGTGGTATTGTCTCAGATAATACATTTCCTGTAAGTCCAGTTCTTCTCCTTATGAATTTTTATGTATGAATATATATTTTTATATATGAATATATAATAGTTTGCGCATTTGAATTAAAATCTGCCTTATAGAAAATTGTCATTATGAGTTTTCAGCTAATAATTTCAGGAAAATTGTTTTCTGAATTCTGGAAAGAACTAACCAGCTCTCATTTCATATTGTTCTTTGTAGTAAATAGCCCATTCTCAAAATAAACACTTTTTATATCAAATTGAAATCTCTGAAGGATTGAATTACAGATGAGAAAAAACACCTATGCAGCCGCTTTTTGAAATATTGTGATGAGATGAAATAAAATGAAATACTATGGAGTTTCTCAATAGGCATTAATTCAGAAAAAAACGTTAAAACCCATATACCTCTTTAAAAAAACCAAATTCATTAAAACGTTTATATATTTAGACATATCAAAGAAAAAAATAAATCAACAATCTTCAAAATAATATTCAACTAATTTATTTTACTGCACCATAGCAGGAGTAAAAGACAATACAGTGACTACCATTATAAATTAGAGCAGTCCAGCACAGTAAGTAAATGAAAAGGCGACCAAGAAAAATTGAAAGCAATTCAACATTTAAAAAATTACCCTGAGAATATGATCTCTGCAGTGTGATTCACTTAGGTCTGTGCACTGAAGTTCAGACTTTGACTATGATTCCAGAAGCACAACTGTGCTGAGTGACTGGTACCCTTCTCTGGTCACAATACCAACACTGCAGAGACACCCACAGGCAAACTAGGGTTTCTACGTGCTTGTGGGACTCCCTAGTTATACAGATAATATAAATCATAAATTAATCCAAGAGACAATGAGTGAATGAGACCAGATCAGATTATGAAACATTTTGCAAAATGCAGTGGAAAGAAGGAAAAATTGCAACCTTCCTTTCTTTCTTTCTTTCTTTCTTTCTTTCTTTCTTTCTTTCTTTCTTTCTTTCTTTCTTTCTTTCTTTCTTTCTTTCTTCTGTCAAGTCACAGCTGACTATGGAGACTCTTTGGGTTTTCAAGGCGAGAGACATTCAGAGGTGGTTTTGCCTCCATGTGATGACTCTGGTATTCCTTGGAGGTCTCCCATTCAAATGCTTGCCAGAGTCAAGGCTGCGAGCATGTGACTGGCCCAGTCACTCAGCAAGTTTTCATGGCTAATAGGGAATTCAAACTGGGTTTCTCAGATCCTAGTCCTGCACTTTAACCAATACATCAAACCTGATTATGATAGTACAGACCATATCCAATAGTTCCTTTATTTCAATAATTGCTTTATTGTGTTTCAATTACGATTTTATTGAAAAATGCAAGCAAATTTCAAACTGAGAAAATGCTCACTTTACTGAGCTCTTGAAATTGTTCAAAATTGTATAGTGAATATTTTGTGCTTGTATCTCTTTGCACTATTTTCATATGGTAGTGTCTATCTCCCTTTCCTGTCTGCCCACCCAAATGATAATAAAACTGTTAACTTACAAAAGAGATGCTTTCCTTGGTTGTTTCAAACTTGTTGAGTGGAAATCTGCATGGCTCACCTCCAGCTTTGCAGCACTGACCATTTTATTTATTTATTTATTTTGATTTATTTATCAAATTTATAAACCGCCCACCCCCGAAGGGCTCTTTCCTGACTTTCACAGATGCTTTCCTGACTCTCACAGATGAGCATAATCATCAAATGTTCTAAATATACATATTCAATAACCCACTGGTTTGTCTCAAACCAGTTACCTGATGGCTGTGTCCACCAAGTATGACAGCACAAAAAAACCCGCTGTCAATCCATTGTCCAATAAAGCAGGGTGAAAAGGATAGGGCAATACAATTCAAGAAGAGCGAGTTGCAATGGTCTGCGGGGGAGAAGAACCTGATGTCAGAAGGGGAAGCCAGGGAGGCGAGCTGCTGGGGCAGGGAGATCAGGCAGCGAGGCGGGAAAAATAAACTGGCCCAGCTGCCATGGTGTTTGCATGGCAGCGGGATCAGCATGGGATATGTGAAAAGAACCGCCAATATGGGGATTTTTGAAAACCCTGGGATAAGGGCACTTGTTTGGGGCGCCCCTGATCTAGAACCGGGAATCGTGCGAAAATCTTGCACAAGCCTGGATAAGACACTGCGACATCTCAGGATATCTGGACTATGTGGAAAACACCTTATATTCTAAGTTTATAATAAATCAATGGATCACAGAGATTCTAATTAAAATAGCAAAATGTGATGTTCCAAAACTGATGTCAACCTGCCCGTCTTGCAGAATTTATCTGGCCATAGTTGTTGTTAGGATGCCATTTTAGTTTCAGTTAATTTGAATTTTAAAATGAAGCCAAAAGAGGAATTGACAGGTACTCTGGGAACTTGTGCAAAATATCAAGGTTTGGAATGTAACTGCAAAGGTGACAAGTAAATAACTAAAGGAAAAGGAGTTTAGGAAGGACAGAATAGCAGCTTGCTGCTCAAAGGGACCAAGATGAACTGAAAAGCAAAAAGCACAGAAATTTGTCAAGAGTAGGCTAGTTTCTCAGCTTATACAGAGTTCTGCAGGAGCTAAACTGACTCCTTAAGTTAACAACTTGGGTTGCTTTGCATCCCCTTCCCCCAGTCTGTATCTGAGCGATTGTGGAGGTGTGCGAGGCACTGCGACTTGTGAGAAATCCTAATTGCTAACTAAAAGGAATTACTCAGCTAGTCATCTTGGGTACTGAGTGAGAAGTTTGGGGAGGGACACAATGCAGTGCTTGTCCCAGGTGCCATTTTCTGTAGCTACACCTAGTTTTCTACTTGGTTTCCTGAACTAAACATAGTTTATCTTTCTTTTCATTAAAGGGGTGACACTATAAGGTAGGTGGAAGCCTCAGAAAACTCAGCCTGCATTGTTCTGCATTTACAGGTTTGACAAAGGACAGGATTATTGCATTGATAAACCAAGACACTCTCTATGGGAGAGGTTACCTGAGAGCATTATCAACAGAGGCAAAAGAGATGAAGGAGACCATATTCTGATTAATTATTTACAAGGCTGATTTCTGCAATCTTAACATCTGGTTCAAGTAAAAAAAGAATGTTTTAAAGAAGCATGCTTTGGAAATGCACGATATTCCAGTACTTTGATTTTGGATATAATTGAATTATTTGTTTAACATTGCTTTAACATTCCCATTAACTTCCATAAACAAAGTGAATCTTGAAAACACACTATGAAAAAAAATTCTTACTAGGTCTAATCAGAATTCTACTCAAGTCTATACAATGGGAATTACTCTCAGGTAAGTGTCCTTCCGATGACACTGTATCTCTCCATCAACTTTGTTTGTTTTAATGAGAGTCACAGTGTACCTTCTCGAAGCTCATGAAGTGACTGTGTCTATGTCAAAATTGTTTTGGTTCTGTGATATTTGTCTTGGTGTATTAATTGCCAAGTAATGCAAAGCAGGTGATGACAGAATCTTCCCAAATTGTGTTAGTTGTGTCTGTTCATTCACCCATATACTGTGACTGGAAAGGTTCCATGAACTGAGGTTGAGATTCAGCAGTCTCCTTTTTTTTACTTCTACCAGTCTTTCATATAGTTCCCAACAGTATTCTGTTTTAGTACCATATCAAAGAGATTCGCATCCTATCCCTAAATATTTAAAGGTATGAGCATTGTCATTGGGTATATAGCAGTATGTATCTATTTTAAATATATGGAGGCCATGGAAGAGTGCCTGATGTTAATTAAACAATTATCCATGAAATTTAAGTGATTCAAGATGGCACTAAATGTGAAGCATTACTCTGCAGTGTACTATCAGTGGATAATATAGCTCCTTTCCTTTGAATTCATTCTACATCTTTTCCCCACCCCGAGCAGCAACCGCACTTCATGGTGATTCATAAGCATCTTTATCAGCCACAGCCAGGCCCCACAGCTCTTTTTGGCTGTATGTGTGGAGACATGTGTGTAGAGACTTGAGTTGCATTGTACATCTCCAAACTCCCTGCACCTGGGGCATGAGCTGCCTGCGCACCCCCTCCTGCCCCTGCTCCACTCCACCCCTGAAACACCCCTGACATGCCACACCCCACCCCCGACACATGATGGCAATGGTGGCGCCCGGGACAAGCCACCCCGGATGTCCCCATTGCCGCTATACGTCCGCTGTTCAAAGAAGATTAGCTCATTTCTCTCAGCTTGCTGGTGTTTTATTTGTTTACGTTTAACAAACTTAGCTATCACACACGTTTAACAAACTTAGCTACCACACATGAGAATGAAAATTCAACAGTACAACTGCAGTTTTGAACTATTTAATTTTATTATAAGTTATTAGTAACAGTGCATCCCATAGCTGAACAGAAAAGGATGTTTTATATTTTAAACTCTAGGACATAGTTCACAGAACATGGAAAGCCCTCAGAACATAGTTGTACCATCATAATATAAGACTGGCTTCTTCCTGCATTTTGTAGAAACAATTATTCCTTAATTCATAGCCTCTAAAAATTAAATCAAGCAAAGCAAAACATGAGGCAGTGTTCTAATTCTGTGCAGTAATGCATAATTATAGTCACCAGTCAAATGGAATAAATACCTCCAATGGTTTCCCAACAGATTAAAATTGGAACCGGTCCAGTCAATCAACGTTATGCAAAATCCAGAATCTTTCACCCACCTAGTTGATGGGCTATGTTGACATATAACACAGGTACAGACATTGACAGAGCTAATAATACTATTTATATGTATAATTACTGAAATTACCCTGACCTGCTTGGTTTAATGGCATTTGCTAAATTGACATGCATAATTTAAGGCATCATTGCTGTCAAGCATCAATCCAAGTGACACAGTCAGGCATAAACTCAATTACCAAATAAAGTGTTTATGAGTTTTTCAGAACAAGATCACCATAAATGATGGCACAGGAAATGTTAATATCATTTCCTCAAGATCTGTAGTGCATTATTTTCAGTAGGCATTTGTCGCATTTTCAAAGAAACCTCTCAATAAGCAGTTTATCAGCCAGTAACTGCACTACTTTGCAAACAGGCCTCAAGGGCAGTATTTGTAGTAAAAATCAGTCTAAGGCTTCCCCCCTTACATTATGGGTTTAAATTTTAGCCTTCCTTTGGAATGTAGTTATTCTATAGAGAAAGAGTCTTAAATGTTAACACATTTAGTGCAATTCACTGCAAACCCATCAAGAAATCCATAAACTAATCAAAATAGTAGGGTTTTAATGTTTATGTAAAATACTAATTAAGACATTCCAAACTGTAGATGTATAAAAATGGATTTTGTAAAACTTTATTTTACTCTTATGAATAATGACCTGCATTCATTTTAATAGCCTGGAGGTATTTTAGAATTCACAGTATTAATCAAAATGGCAGAGGACATTATACAATGATTTAACTGTCCCAAATCTCATTACTTGGGATTTGCTACACTGAGATATCTGCAGTATGTTTACATTTCTACACCCAGAATGCCATAAACAGCTAATAGATAGCTAAGTGCTGTAAATTTCTTTTACAATAAGATGCCATGGTGCTGAAAAAGTAGAGATTAAAGTGAAATGAAATCTATGAATGAAAGGAAGAGCAAATCTCTGACCTACTTTTGCAATGCAGTATCAAGAGTACTTCCTGGGAACCAACCCTATATTTTCTATGCATATTCATTCATGATTCAAATAGGATGTCTACCACCACATAAGAACAGGACAAGTCTGGGCATTAGAATTCAGATCAGAGTGATCATTTTCTGTTAATCCTAGGTAGGAGAGGCTGTGACTTGGTGGTGTAGGACTGATTATTAGTTCCTAGGAAGTCCAGGTAGCATATGTTGGGAATACCTTTCAAGCTCTGCTCTTGGGTTCAAAGTGCCCAGAAAGAGACCAACTGTTTCTGATTATAGTGATTTTTATTACAATATTAATGAGCTGAAGAAGAAGAGCGGGTGTTTATACTCTATCTTCCTGTACAATAAGGAATCTCAAAACAGTTTACAATCAGCTTCCCTTCCTTTTTCCACAACAGGTACCTTGTGAAGGAGGTGCGGCTTAGAGAGTTTTCGAGAACTGTGACTAGCCCAAGTACACTTAGCAGCTTAATGTTGAAGAGACAAACCTGGTTCTCCAGATTATACTCTGCCACTTTCAAACAATATGCCATGCTTGTATGGTGTTACATAACAAAAACAAAGCAAGGAAAGTGTTCAGCATCCCTTCCACTGCTTGGGGACCTGTTCTTACCTTGCAGTGACACCCAGCCCTACTGGAGGCTTCCGAACAAAAGGCAAGAACAGGAGAGAGCCAAGAGGATGGCCCTGGTCCTGGCCGCATTGGTTTGAGAACAGCTCTGATGGGTGTGGAGCTCTTCAGCCTTGATCAGCCCAGGTCTCACTGCTGAGCAAGCTGCTGGCCAGGGGATGGGGCTTGATTAGAGCCATGCACAATAGCCATCCCATCTCAAAGTTTAAACCCAGGGGTGGGCCAGAGAGCTGGGAGTCCAATCAAGAGACTGATAGGCCCAACAGACAGACTGTGGCCAGTGTGGGCTTGGGGAATGGCCTTGTCCCAGCTGAGCCCAATTGGCAGGGTGAAAAGCTTGGGAGGATTAGGTCTAGATAGGACTAGGGATCTAGGTCTAGGGATTAGGTCTAGATAGGACGCCATCTTGATATATTATAATTGCTGTTTTATTATAACTTATGGATGTTTATGATGTTTTATGTGATTTTATGATGTACACCGCCCAGAGCCCTTCGGGGATTGGGCGGTATATTAAGTCAAATAAATAATAATAATAATAATAATAATAATAATAATAATAATAATAATAATAAAAGGGAGGAGGAGGAGGAAAGGGGGAAAATGGAGTGAACAAGAAAGAACACGAGCAGAGGAGAGGAAGAGGTAACAAGAGAGGAAGAGCTGATCAGAGAGGTGGCAACCCTTCTACAATGTAGAACTCAAGAGTAAATATTTTATTTCTTGCCCCGAAACATTTCATTTTGGTTGTGAGGAAAAGACCATAGATGAAAGTATAAAATAAATAGTTTCAAATTCAATGACTGGGCAGGAAACAATATAGTAAATCATATTATCAGCCACTTTAAAATGGCATATCTTTGTTGAACTATCATGATAATTTGTACCAATTAAACATATCTGGTACCATGTTTTGAAATATGTGTCAGTTTATTGTTAGGTTTTCATTGTTTATTAATCTTTGAGATAATTTCCAGCAAGTGATCTTGTTGAGAGTAATTACTGTAATTTTACTACTACATATAATGATTTAGATGCCTGCCTACTGTTAATGTCAGTAGGACCTAGGTGGCTAAATCAATGCTGTCTAGTTTGAATAGAACAACCCTAATGACTTTCCATGTGTTTTCAGGGGTTTGACATGGCTTTCTATTATACCAGGTTTTATCAGCTGCTTTCCATCTTCATTAATTATTCACCAATGAAGTGTGAAGTATTTTAAGTATAAATAATTGCAAGGAGGTAAACATTTCCATTATTTGAAGAATTTAACATCCTTGAATAACAATGAAGTAAGGCATATGTACTCAATGCATTTTCATGAATCAGAGCTTTGCTAAAATATGGAAAAAGCTCTTGACAGTTGAAATCTTAGATCAGATAGTATAATTGGGAATAGGCCACTTATTTCTTTGGCCGTTTCCGCACGGCCAAAAGCAGCGACGCGATGACGTCGCAAATTGCGACGCATCCCAAAAAAAGCGTTCACACAGACAGGCGGAGCTGCGGGCGTCCGCAGCCCCGCAGAAATGTGACGGTTCGCACGGAAGCGCTGCGGAAGCGGCGTCTCGCGATGTTGCGCCTGCGCACTTGCGAAGCCGTGCAGGCCCGACGCCATTTGTGACGACAGCTCCGTGGCGGCTGTTCGCACGAGTGCGGCGTCGATGCGTCACATGGGGAAAAAGAGTGGTTTTAAGCGTTTTCTGAATACACCGTCTTCGCGCCGGTTTAGCGTTTTCGCGACGGCGCGACTGCGCACCTCCGCCGCTGCGCGTGCGAACGCTCTCGCTCTGACGCTTCTTTTTCCGTTGCGACGACGTCATATTTTGCCCGTGCGGAAACGGCCTTTGAGTGCAGTTTTATGGGTATTTGTAGAGATCAGTGGCTGATCAATGGGAGAGTGGAAGCAGATAAATTCTGTTTTGCCACTGCAAAATTTAGTCTAAATCTAACCTATTTTCTGTCTTACTACAGTAGTCCTCTCTAATAGTATCAATGGGAGAACTGATACCTTCCCCTAAGACAGTGGTGGCGAACCTTTGGCACTCCAGATGTTATGGACTACAGTTCCCATCAGCCCCTACAATTGGTCATGCTGGCAGGGGCTGATGGGAATTGTAGTCCATAACATCTGGAGTGCCAAAGGTTCGCCACCACGGCCCTAAGATCTCAATGCTTGTGCCCACTCATTCCAGTCAATCTAATACAGTGTCCCTTCTGTTGTTTGTTTCCTTATTTTACTTTCCTTTTTTACATCTTCTGATGTGATAGTGATTCCCATAAAGTAGTTTCAGATTTTTCTTTTAAGGATACTCAAATGCACACAGTTCAGCTCACATCTTGCTTAGGTATCACAAGCAGGAAGGCCATTGTCCAGCATGTAGTTTGGATTCCTCAAGCTTGATCCTGTTAACCAGCTTATTTTCTGTGCATAGCAGTTTACATTGCGGGCAGATGTGTGGTCCTTGTGCTCGGTTAATCTTTCCACAATAAAACCCACACAATTTTGAGTGGATAAGAAAACTGGCCATAGCCAAATAATTTTATTAACAGAAAGCATATGAAACTAGATGGTGCAGCATGGGGGGTGATCCAAGCATCTGGGCAGCACGAGTGCTGTCCCCCAGAACAAACCTATTCCTCAGCCCAGCTGCTGAAGGAATACACCAAAGCGAAAGATTGGAGTGAGACAAATTCCAGACCGGCGAAGTGTCCATGACTGGAGGTCCCCTCCAACCTATGCTAGGGGCACAAGCTTCTTAGCCCCCCACGGGGCATCCCTACCGTGAGCTTGCACCACCCCACCTCTTAAGGAGGTGTATTAAACAGGGAAACTCCCCATGCGCAACCCGCCAATGGCTATGACAACAACAACATTTAAACATTCATAACATAACAGGGATCCGGTGGGCGGAGAAAACCTCATTGTCCTGGCGCCAAATGGGGCCTGAGCCATGAGGCAGGGCCTTAAATAGGCCCTGTCCCTGTTCAAAACGACGTGCTCTTGCACCGTGCAAGAGCGCGTCAGCCAATGGCCACCCGTCCCCCCCCCCACAGGCTCCGACCGAGCCAGTCGTCACCCGGTCCACTGTGCACACACCAACCTAGTGCGCAAGCACAGTGCCAGGCTCTGACGCTGGCCATCAGCCCGCGGCCAAGCAAATGGCCCTTGCCAGGTCCTTCCCTCCTGCAATGGTGGCCACGTGTCAGGTGCAGCCGTGTTTTAACTTCTTATCCAGTGCTACCAGCTTCCCATGCTTTGCCATCAATTGTTGGTGGTGGAAAGTGCTGTCAAATTGTCACCAAATCATAAATTTTTCAAGTAAGACACTTCCAGAGGTTGTTTGCCATTGTCTGCCTCTGTATAGTAATCCTGAACTTCTTTCATTGTCTCCCCTCCAAATACTAACCAAGGGGAACCCTCTTCAACTTCTAAGATCTGATGAGATCAAGCTAGCCAGGACCCTATAGGTCGAGGTTCCACAAATTATTAATCATGTATAAATACAAATTGTGTAAGTTTTAAAATCTGTTTCTATCTGATCAATGTTAATGGCTTCCATTTAATTTGAATCTGCAGCTATTTGCACATTTTTTTACACAGCCCTTAGTATTACTACCCCAGGGGCCTCCACCCCTGTTGACCCTGTGGGCATGTTTGTAATTCTAACCCAGGGCAGTGGACACAACATCAAAATATCAGGGAAAGAAGTTATAGATGATCCTAATAGTACCTGTTCAACATATCAAGAAGAAGTTCTGTTTAACAGGATGCCTTTTAATCTGTACAGCCAATCAAAAGCCCAGAAGCCCACCCAATCCTGTCTACCTCTAAAAACACTTAGTGGATGCCAGGAAAGGTGTCAGCAAGTGCCATGGTGCCCATCGGGGAAAACTGTACTACAGTATTAGACCCTGGTGGCATTCTGTTACCAGATCCAACTATCCATGACTCTACAGGAAAATTGATTTTACTTACTCAGAAGATGTAAAAAAAGTGACCACAAGAAAGAAGGAAATGAAACTCTACCACCACAACTCTACTGCACAGAGGATACCTGAGAACAATGGATATTTTAAAATGGTATGTTCAACTGCTGACCATATTTGTCATGAAATCTTCAGTATTACTAACTAAATGTGTATTGCAGTTCTACCCTTGGCTTTCACTATGGCTCTGATTGTACCATTTAACATGATTCATAATATTCTGTGTCAGAGTATTGAAAATAATTTCATGAAATAAAGCCAGACCAATTAAATCATTGTTGGGTCTATTTTATTCAATAGAATCACTTCCTCACTTTTAGGCAGACATTTTTTTACAAGTTATTGGCATAATGGTATAACATAAGGCAGAATAGTGTCATTTTTTTAAAGGAAAGTTTAGGAGCAAAAATTGCCAGACTGCCGCCACACAGTCTGTGAAACCCACCACAGCCCAAAGACAGTTTTGTTGTAAGTTTATGAAGGATGAAATATTGTATGAATGGAAACAGTTTCCAATGTAAATTGTAAATTTCACAACAATGTAGGTGGTAGCATTCAAGAACGGATGGAGAGAAGAAGAGAAGTTTTGGCATAAAGAAGCTGAGTGGGGAGCTCTGTGATACAGAGGGATAAGTTGCAATATTGCAAAGCTCTGCTCTGTTCTGCTCACAACCTGAGTTTGATCCTGATGGAAATCAGTTTCAGGTTGACTCAAGCCTTCCATCCTTCCAAGGTTGGCAAAATGACTACCCAGCTTGCTGGGGGTAAAGTGTAGATGACTGGGGAAGGCAATGGCAAACCACCCAGTAAGCGTAGTCTGCCTAGAAAGCGTTGTGATGTGATGTCAATCCATTGGTTGGTAATGGCCTGGCGCTTCCACAGAGGACTATCTTTAAGAAGGTTGAAAAAATGTATTCATGAAAACATGGAATGTACTGTCAAAGGCATGATTATGCAATGATCCTCAGGATTCAGGATTCATATTCAGTTCAAATTCTGCTGTTTTTTTTTAAATTCTACCAGAAAATTTACTCTCCATCTACAAAATAAAATTTGTTAAAAATGTTTCTTGACTGTGTTGAAGACCAGTGGTTAGAAGAGTGGTGATTTGCAGTAACTAATATTAGTATTAGCAACATTATTTGTCTTCATTTTATATTCTCCACAATGCATTTGCAATAACAGTGCCTTGTTTGACAGATAAGTGCCTAGGAAAAAAAATATAAATTGACTAATAAATCTTACTGCATTTAAGCAGTTCATTCATTTTAAGTTGAATTGTCATGGGTTATTCACTGTACTAACTAATGACTTGTTTAGGTTGCAGCTTAAATAATTTAAAACCTTTTAAAAAACTGTAACAATTGAAATTGCTGAGAATTGGAAACTATTATTGACAAGAGTTCTTAATAATTTCCTTAGGGAAATCCAGTGCTAGGAGGCTTAACTAGCAATAGTTTAAAAATTACAGGACCATTTTCATCCTCCTAGCTAATAACTGTTAATTCAAATGCAGAAAAGCAATAATTCCCAGTATGTCCTATTGTCATTGAAAGTTTCACTATGAAATCCTTCTCTCATATGCATATTCTTACACAGTTAAGTCTAAGACCAAATTTAAAACTTAGTATATTGTTTTGTGGATTTGTATGGTAGCCTGTGTATATTCATGCAGGACGTACAGAGTAGTTTTTGTAACAGAACATGTTTATTATTTGTATTATTCTTACTTACACTATCACGACACATTATCTTAGAATAAGCATATTCAGTATAGTGAAATCAGACTATGAGAAGGGGCAGTCTGAGCAACAGACGGTTGCCCAGTGTGAGCACCTGCAGACACCTCTGCAGGTGATATTCCAGCATCAGGAGGGCTTTGCACTACTCTTCATTGCACTATCCCAGCCAAAGGTCAGTGTAGTTGAAAGAGGCTATAAAGCAGGCCTCCGTAGAGGTAGGGGGAAAGCTGCAGCCCTCCCCCTCCCTTCACCCCTTTAGTCTTTTCCTTTCCCTCAGGACTCCGCTGCTTTCCCTGCTTGCTGCAGATTCTGACCTTGGTAAAACTCTGTCTAACTACTTGAGGGAAGTTAGGTACCTTGCAACCTGCACTACAGCCTAACAAACTCTATAGCCTATTTATCAACTCACCCTAATGTGTATTTGGTAGAAAATGATACCCCTAAAATACTAGTAAAGTATTTTGGGGGTACTTTTCAGCTTGGTTATACTGAATGTGCATCTCTAGATGCAAAACCATATCTGTCGCAGGAACAATTGTATTTGATTTTCATTATGAGCATAATAGTAAATTGCCTGTACTGTACTAATTAATTTCTTAGTGTTTTCCATGTGTTCACATTAGGGTTGCCAACTCTGGGTTGGAAGATTCCAAACAATGGGGGGGGGGGGATCAGGATTTATGGAAGGGAGGGAGTAGGGTATAATAATGCTGTCTGGAGTAGCCAAAAACTGCTTGCCTGTGAAATCACCTCTTGCAGTGGTATCCCAGGGTCAAACATGACTGAAGGGGAAACTTTACTTTTTTACAGGTGCAGAAATTGAAAGCATAAGAACAGTGAAACTGTTGTGTTCAAGAGGACATGGATATAAAGAATTATATGAGAGAAAATAAAGAAAAACTAAAAGAGAGTCAAGTCTCTGACTGAGTGAAAATTCTGAACCAGGATATGGCTATGAGGAAAATTTGGCCAAAGAAAGATGTAAAGAAAGGAGGGAAAGAGGTTTTAAAAGAACTGGACAGGGAAGGCATTCACCAGACCTTAGTAAGCTGCAATGGCATATCTTGGGGGGGGGGGCAGGTGGGAGGTGCATTTTGCCCCTTGCCTTATCCTCTCCCTTCCCAGCATCACCTGCCTAGCACCCGCCTGCCTGCACTGAACTTGCTGGCCCTCTGGCCACTCTTCTGTGCACCCCTCTAGGCCTGCTGCACCTGCTTGTTCCTGAAGACCAAGATCCTGTTGGGCAGCTTTCAGTGGGACCTGATGCATTGCAAGAAGCTGCTGTCTGGCAGCAACCAGGCCAACAGCTGCCTTTCTACACCTGAAATGTATACAAAAGCAAATTTAACCAAAAATGGAGTCAGAACACTTGGCACACATCTGGGAAGGTGTTCTCAGGTAACACTGTTCCTTTGTGGGACTCTTCAAGAGACACTGGGATGGTTGCTTCCTATCTGCTCAACAGTATGTGAAGCCATGGCGAAGAGCCTTTTCAGGTGAGAGGGAAGGTTCCTTAGCCTAAGGAAGGCTTTACACTTTGCTGAGGAGTGGCTGAATCCTACACTGAGGTCACACCAGAAATTCAAGGTTTCATTTCAATGAAATATATAAATGTTTTTAAAAACTGCTTTGTCCAGTGCTGCTATACCAGTCTTTGTCCAGTGCTGCTATACCAGGCACTTTGTTATCTTTCATTTTATTCGCAGATCATTTCCTAATGGTAGATGAATAGGCCTATGTCTGCAAAGATTACAACAAAAGCTCATTTCAGTAATTGTGAATAATTTTCCATATTTTACTCCAAACTGATTACAATGTGTAGTTAACTTTTTCCCCCAAAAGAGTTCAAAATTAGGTAGCATTCAATTGTAACTGAATTTGCTCTCCAAAAATAGCACCGTTTTCAAGCTTGACATTTCATTCCTTGATTGTAGGACCATGTTAACATTCTAAATGAGACAAAAATGAATTTCAATTACAAGCAGTTTCTATGAATAGGTTCTAGATATTTGTACAAAATATCATTGTTATTGGATTTTGTTACTGAGCCAAAGGCAAACATAGAACTAAAACAACCAAAGTAGAGTACCAGAAGCTGCTAAATATACTTCTCTAACCTTAAACAATGCTTAACAATAGTGGATTCCGCACAGCATATTTATAACAAGTTGCAATCGTTATAAATGAGCTTTCCTAAAGGGAAAACAAGGTGATTCATGATGATTGCAACTCATAAATATACTGTGCAGGTCCACAACAATCATAACATTTCTTTTCATATATTTCCTAATTTTATATTTGATGAGTAAATTCAGATTTTTAGTGCTTAGTTGAATGAGTATTAGGAGAAAAATGTTGGATTTTGTTATTTGAATGTAAGATACATTAATCACTCGGAGCCCTCTCTGTATGCATGTGCAGAGTCCCCCACCCACACACACATCTAGGCTGGCCTGGGCCGCCGGGCTCAATTATTAGCATTAACCGTAAGACCTAGTTCTGGGGAAGCAGTGTAGGTAACCCTATTAAGCGCTGTTAAACCCCACTGATTTTCATGCAAAGAACTAAAGCATGATCCTTTACCTGGGAGTAAGCTTGGTTGCTGGAATGGGGCTTGCTTCTGAGTAAACCCTCCTAGGGTCGTGATTCACCCATTGGAAGAGTTGCACAGTTGCTTCAACGCAAAGCCACCAACTACAACCAAGCTTACTCCTGAGTAACACACGCCTTGGAACCAACCGTTTTTGCTAAACTAAAACCTCAGTATTCAGGTTAAATTGCCATGTTGGCACTTTGCAATAAATAAGTGGGTTTTGGGTTGCAGTTTGGGCACTCGGTCTCGAAAAGGTTCGCTATCACTGCTAGCTTATAGCCTTTAATTTATAATTATAATTATAATTAAAAATTATTGAATACTATCTCAAAAGTCTGTTTAGAGCCTGTTAGATTTGGAGACCCATCAGAAAGCAATGTTTTAGCAAATACTTACAAGGAACATAAAAAGTTATTTGAAAACTGACTTTGGTCAGTCATGTCAGGATCCACAGCCAAGAACAGCTATGGCAGTAAATTCTAGGTATCTTAATAGAGTCTACATGTGTAAAAGTTTTTAACTGAGACTTTTGTTTGAAGCTGATTATTTATGTTAGGTTTATAATAAATTCTCTAGATGTATTAAGAATTGTGTAAATGAAATAGTGTTTGGTATTATAAAAATATATATGGATTATTTAAGAAAGCTTTAGTGAAAATTGTTTGCACATCATACTATAATGATGGTCAGAACTTGATACTTGTACTTGATAATTAATTCATTTAATCTATATATAATTTCAATTCATAAATATTTTAGTCACAAAGATAGCATTTAATTTAATTGATTTATGTTTTGTTTCAAAGAACATTGAATTACTAACATCCAAGGGTGCTAGAGTCAACTCTAATTTGGTTCGGCCTCTTAAAAGCATGGGATATATTGATCTATTATGCACAGCACAAATAAGCTGTCCTGGAAACAGCTTTAAAAAAGCCATCTCCTGATTTTTTGTTTGAACAGCATGGACAAAAAAGGCATCCAAGCAGTGGCATCTATAGGGACATGGGGTTACTGCTCTCCGGCACCCAAGGCTGGGCCCAGTTGCACAACCAGGAGACCTCTTCCTCGCCAAGGGATTGTGTCGGTGTACCTTGCCTCTCCTGCACCGCACAAGGCCTCTCCCCAGCCAGGTATTCACCACGGCACCCTTCCTCGGAGCCTGGCAAGAAAATTGTGTCAGTAGTTTCTTTGGGGGAAGCATGACCGAGCGGGAGGGCCACCAATCCACCCGCAAGTAACTCCAGATCTGATCTGCAAAATCTAGGACCTCAAATTCTGTTTGCTTCAGATAAAATACATTCTGAAAACCCATTCTGAAAACTTTTACACTACACCTGCACTGAAGGCATTCAAGTTTCTTTGAAGTCAATAAATGTTATATATCTGTACAGTTGAAATGTTTTATTTCATGCCCACTTTAGGGAGACCATTCCACAAAGGACATGCAAAAATAATCTCTGAAGCCAAAGCAGAATTTAAGATTCTTTCGCTACTTACTTGTGAGCAAAAGGTCAACCTGTTTCACCCATGAAAAAACCTGATGAATTGCAGGTGTAAACCAGACTAGATTATTGCTGAAATATTTTTGAACAGCTAGCTAACTATTATGTGAACACATTAGCATTAGATGTTTTTATTATCCTTTAGGCCAGAAGCTGCTAGAAGCTGAAGCTATGAAGTGGTGGGTAGGGAAAGGTTTGCATACCCCTATTCTACCTAGTCTCTCCACTCTCAGTTGCCTTCTTCCAGTGTGAAACAAGATAGGACCATAAGTCTGTAGTCACATACATTTGTGAGCCACAGATACTTTTGCCTGCAAAGCATTTCAGCACAATTCAATAACCATAGCAAAAGCATATTCGATCTCCAAAATAGTTTACAGATGATTTTCCTTTTTAAATTTGGATGCGTTTGACACAGTATATTTTATTATGTTGTATTTAATAAGTCTCTTTAAAGTCATATATAAATTCCTTAAATTTTATCTGATTGTAGTATTCATAGCATTTGTTAACTGGTGCCATAGAGAAGTGAAAACATTACAGGAACAATCTTTTGATAGGATGGGTTCATGATGTTAAAGCCATTGTCTAGCCCCAAGAAGAACATTATCATTATGAAGTAACACACATCATTAGGAAGGGCTTCATGAAGAACATTATCATTTTGTAGTGACACACATCATTAGAGAGTATCTTTAACTGTGCAGCCTGTTGAGGAGGGGCTATTCATAACATTATGAATCTCAAGGGCAACATATAAGTCACCAGTGTCATACCTTACAGCTAAGATACTTTTTTATCCTCTCATGGATTTATTCAGGAAGTTGCAATGTAGAAATTATTTAATATGATTCTAGTTTCTCTTGTGGCTTGTCTGAACATTATGAATATCATGCTAGGACTGCTACAATGGATGCTGTGGGATCACGTATGTCTACAGCCGTCAGGTGAGATGATGTCTCTTTTATAGTTCACCATTATGAGGAGCATCTCAGCACCACTTGTGGTAGCCTTGCTGGTATGGTATTCATGGTATCCAGAAGATGTAGAATTAGGAAGTGTAAAAATAGCTTCTGGATATCAAAAAAGAAGTCATTTCAGTGCTTTTCAATGTCTATTAAGTGACTATCAGCAACAAGACCTTGGTTTCAGATTTGTGCATATTAGTACTGCCAATTGGCTTATGACAATCCCAGTGAGGGTTTTTCAAGGCAAAAGGGTGTTAGATTTCGTTTAGAGTCATGGATATGCCCAGTAGTGTGTGTGACTGCAGTTTATAGAAAGTTCTCCAGAGACATAAATGTAAAAGGTAAAACTTACATTTATTCAATCATCTTCAGTTCACAACTTTGTTCCAAGAAAAGGTAAATAGAAAGAACCTCGGTCTTAAAGAGATTACTTTCCTTGGCGACAAGTGGGCACAACTAACGCTGGCCATCACGCAGGTGGAAGTGAGTGGATGCTGCAGTGGGAAAGGCCCCACTGAGCAGTAATAAGCTGCCACTGGACCATGCTTCGGGTCCGCTGCTGTAGAGCAGAAGTGAAGTGCTTAAAGTATGGGGAAGAAAGGAAGTTAGTGGGCGGTCTCCTGGCCCAGACAAGGAGGGCAAACAAGAGAGGCAACATCACAGAGTGAGATACACAGCACCCCCCAGTGTCCAGGCATGCAGAAGTCGCTTATTCCAACACTCCCTCTCGACACTGCATGCTTTCCAGGTATACAATGTTCAGTTTGTCACGCAGGCTTTGGAACTTGTCTCTTGGCAGTGGTTTGGTCAAGATGTCTGCTGTCATCATATCAGTAGGACAGTAGCTTAAGTTCTCACAGTTCCTTCTGCCTGTAAGAGTCTTACATATTGATCCTTAATTCCAATGTGTCTAGTAATCGTACTATTCTTTTCTGAAAGAGAAAGAGCTATACAACTCTTGGCTATCTTCTAGCATTTGTAAAGGTTCATCAATACCAGCAAAATCTTCTAACAACATTAAAAGCCATTGTAATTCTCTACATGCCCCAGAAACTGATACTACCCTGGATTCAGCAGATGAGTGAGCAACAACACTTTGTTTACGGGTTGCCCAACTTACAGCACTTTCCCCATAGAAAAACACATAGCCACTGGTAGATCTTAGATCTGTTTTTTCTCCAGCCCAATCTGCATCAGCATATCCCAATAGAGTGGGATCTTTTGTTTCGGGCAGTTTCAGTTTAAGAGTCTAAGGGTACCTCTTTAAGGTACCCTCACCACTCGTTTAACAGCAGTCCAGTCTCTTGTGGTGGAGTGCGCTAACCCTTCCTGGACAATATACCACAGCTGCTTAGCAATGTCAGGTCTGAGTTGTCATTGCTAAGTACAAAAGCTTGCCCCTATTGCAGGTCCACTGTAGTCATTGTTTGTCAGGTAGCAAGTCATCAGGTAGTACTCTGTCTGTAGAAATCAGAACTCATTGGGGTAGGCATTGGATTGACACCTTCCAGGTTCAGACTCTGTAGCAGTTCCAATATTTTCTGCTTCTTGGCTAAGAAGATAGCTTCCATCTGGTTACACGTTCGATTTGGATCCCCACAAGTAGAAGCTGTAGCATCTCCCAGGTGCTTGACTTCTACTTCCTTGTTGAGTTGGGATATAATCTCAGCACAGTCAGTTTCCATTTTCATGGCAAATAATCAAGTCATCGTAACATATGTCAGGATAAATGTCCATCTCCCGATTTCTGTGTCTGCTATAAAGACAGGGGGGTCTGCATTGCCTTGTTTGAAGATCCCTGACTTAAGAGTAGCATCTTGGCTAGCTTTATCTGACCAAGCTTTAGCTGCTTGTTTCAATCCATAAAGTCCTTTCTGGAAGTTTACAGACTAAATGTTTATTCTTTTCATCCTATGAACCCTGGTGGTTGCTTCATATATAGCTCCTGTTTCAATTTCGCCATGCAAGAAATGCCAGGTTTTAACGTCCAAAATGCTCCAGTTCTCATGTTTCTAGAATGCAGCAATGGCTTAAGAGCATTCTAATTGTAGAGATATTTTGGCAACAGGTGCAAAAGTCTGATTTATAATCTGTTCCATTAGATCTGAGAGAGATCGCTTTTAGCAACAAGTCTGGCCTTATATCTCTCAATCTGACCTTCTGCATCTTGTTTAGCTGCCAAAAAACCCATTTTACAAACCGATAACGTTCTTACCCTTAGGTAGTTCTGTGAGAGTCCATGTTTGGTTTTTATGTAGTGCAGCCGCATTTCTTCTTATTGCTGCCTTCTTTCCACTTCTTTTTGCTTCTGGTTCAGAACTGCATTCGCTGTAACCTTCCAGACCATAGAAGCTGGTTCATGCAATGGCCATGCCCTTTGCAAGGTAGGTAAGCTTCTGCGGCTGGAACTCCTCTTGTTCAGGCCGCGATGAGCGAGCCTCGAGGGCCAGCGCTGTGTCTGCCTCCGCCCCAGTAGTCTGTGACTCCTCTGCCTCACCTTGTCAGGTCTGGGATTTCCACCGCTAAGCTCCCTCTTCAGGTTGAGCATTTGCTGGCACATCTGCACGGGTGATGTCATCTCCTGGGACTCTGGGCGATGTAGGATCAGCTGGTTGCTATCACTATCTCCCTCTGAATGGTCATCCATCACAGCAGGCTTGCCATCTCTGGAATTCGCTCAGTCACAACTGCACAACTCTGCATGCATAGTAATTTGGTTGGTTCTGGATCAAAAAATCCTGTATCCTTTACTTTCTGGAGAAGCCAGCCCAAAAATATACCTGCTTGCGTAGTAGGGTCTAGCTTGGATCTCTTTTTCTTTTTTGGTATGTGAGCATAAGCTTTACATCCAAAGACTCCTGATGTGTTCTACATTTGGTTTCCTGCCATGCCATAACTCATATGGAGTTGCTTCTGTGGCTTTGGTTGGCAATCTATTTTGTAGGTAAACTGCAGTCATTGCTGCCTCTCCCCAGTGCTTGCGGGGAAGGCCTGAATCAATGAGCATGCACCGAATCATGTCCATTATATAACGATTTCTTCTTTCTGCCAATTCCATTTTTGTTCTGGCGAATCGGGCCACAGTAAGTCTGTGTTGGATCCCATGTTCCCTCAAGAAATTGTTTATAGATATGGAAATGTATTCACCTCCTCTGTCCATTTGAAAACACTTGGGTTTCCTATTAAACTTCTTAGATACCATAGCAACATAGTCTCTTAGTTTCTGTTCAGTCTGAGACTTTTCTCTTAGCAAATAACACACAGTGTATTTCGAGTAGTCATCAATAAAAGACAACAGATAGGTGTTATTACCAGTTGATGCTGGTTTGATTGGTCCACATAGATCAGAGTGAATTAAGTCAAGAGGCTGCTTAGAGCATCTTTGGCTTTGCTTTGGAAATGAAGGCCTAGTTCCCTTTCCTCTTAAACAACAATCACACAATTGGTTATCATTGGGACAGTCTTTTATAGAAATACCTGTTACCAAGTCCTTGCTTTTCAGCTTCAGGATGGCCTCTTTATCACGGTGGGCAAACCTCCTATGCCAGAGCTCCAAAGAAGTTATCTTGGCTGTGCAGGCTTGTGGTTCCTCACAGTCCAGTTCAAAGACTCCATTTCTTAGGGTACCTGTGGAATATAGCTCACCATCGCGTGAGATAGTGCACACATTATTCTCAAAGTGAACAGCAAATCCTTTTTCTGATAGTGTGGGGACGCTGATCAGATTAGCAGCAAAGTCTGCAATGTACAGGACATTTTCTGCCACAATCTCAGTTCCATTACCATCCAGTTGGCAATGTAAAGTAACTTTGCCCTTTCCATTCACTGGAATCTGTTTTCCATTGGCTAAATACACATTGCATCCAGCATCTCTATCTAATTCATTGAACAAAGCAACATCTGAAGCCATGTGCCTAGAAGCACCACTATCAATAATCCAAGGCTTATATTTTTCATTAGTTTGTATCATGTGGGTTGTGCAAAAGTTGAACGAATTTTTAGGAGTAAAATCCCTTTGTCTGTGTGAATAAGCAGTGTGAGATGGCTTGCTGCCAGTCTCAGCATTCTGCGCCGACACTCCCTCTGGAGGTGACCAGGCTTATTACACTTGAAACAGAGATGGGTGGGCTATTCCTTTTCCCTGTAGGATTGTACTTTCTGTATTCAAATGATTTAGTTCCCGCCCTCTTGCCTCTCTGGCTTCTTCAGGCAATGTAACTTGAGCCATTCTTCCCTCTGCTCTCAGAGAGATACTTCTGTCGCTGCTTGTAAATTCAGACCCTAGTTAGTCCTAGAATTTCCTCAAATGTGCAGGCGTCTTTGCCATTTAAGCAGTAGAGACAAAAAAAGCTGAATATTTCTCAGGCAATGAGCTTAAAAGCAGTCCAATTTTCAGTTCTTCCTCCAGAACTTTGCTAAGTGGGTTTGCCTTAACTTATCAACCAGATTCAGCAATTTCTCTATATGGCAATCAGCATCTCCATTTTCTTTGTAATTTGATTCAGTAAAATAGTTGTTTTGAATAAACTCACTTTGCTATTTCTGTCTTGCTCTCCAAAGACCCCTCTTTTAATGCTTCCTAGCATGTCTTTGGCATGAATCTTGTCCTTTAACATACACCAGTTGTGAGTTTTGTGAGAGAGTACTCAACAATTACATTCATGGCCTTTTCATCTGCTCTCTTGCCATCTAGTCTCTTCCATTTCACTTGTTTGGTTTTGGTGTAGTTAAAACAAAACCTCACATCCTCTTCCTCCTTACTTGGGATTTAATTCTGTAGAGCCATGAGTTAAAATTCAGGCTTTGTAAGCTTCTCAAGAATTGCCTATACAGCTGAGCCATTTTAATGCAAAAGAAGTGCTTTCTCTGCAATCTCAATGAGTCACACACACACAAGAAAGAGGAAGCAAGCTTTCAGGCTATGCAACCTTTTGTTACTTGCTGGCCTGTTAGAGCCAGGTGAGCAAGAAAACACAATAACCAAGGCAATGGCTGCTAAGCCATGCAAGGAAAAAAAATCTGCTCCAACTTTAAAACAACTGGGCTTCAAAAATAACCATCAATCTCTGCTACCATGTTAGATTTCGTTTAGAGTCATGGATATGCCCAGTAGTGTGTGTGACTGCAGTTTATAGAAAGTTCTCCAGAGACATAAATGTAAAAGGTAAAACTTACATTTATTCAATCATCTTCAGTTCACAACTTTGTTCCAAGAAAAGGTAAATAGAAAGAACCCTATCTAAAGAGATTACTTTCCCTATGACAAGTGGGCACAACTAACACGGCATCACGTGTGTGGAAGTGAGTGGATGCTGCAGTGGGAAAGGCCCCACTGAGCAGGCTGCCATTCACCATGCGCTCGGGTCAAATGGGGGGGGGGGGTGGGGGGGGGGGGGGGTGGGGGGGGGGGGGGGTGGGGGGGGGGGGGGGTGGGGGGGGGGGGGGGTGGGGGGGGGGGGGGGTGGGGGGGGGGGGGGGTGGGGGGGGGGGGGGGTGGGGGGGGGGGGGGGTGGGGGGGGGGGGGGGTGGGGGGGGGGGGGGGTGGGGGGGGGGGGGGGTGGGGGGGGGGGGGGGTGGGGGGGGGGGGGGGTGGGGGGGGGGGGGGGTGGGGGGGGGGGGGGGTGGGGGGGGGGGGGGGTGGGGGGGGGGGGGGGTGGGGGGGGGGGGGGGTGGGGGGGGGGGGGGGTGGGGGGGGGGGGGGGTGGGGGGGGGGGGGGGTGGGGGGGGGGGGGGGTGGGGGGGGGGGGGGGTGGGGGGGGGGGGGGGTGGGGGGGGGGGGGGGTGGGGGGGGGGGGGGGTGGGGGGGGGGGGGGGTGGGGGGGGGGGGGGGTGGGGGGGGGGGGGGGTGGGGGGGGGGGGGGGTGGGGGGGGGGGGGGGTGGGGGGGGGGGGGGGTGGGGGGGGGGGGGGGTGGGGGGGGGGGGGGGTGGGGGGGGGGGGGGGTGGGGGGGGGGGGGGGTGGGGGGGGGGGGGGGTGGGGGGGGGGGGGGGTGGGGGGGGGGGGGGGTGGGGGGGGGGGGGGGTGGGGGGGGGGGGGGGTGGGGGGGGGGGGGGGTGGGGGGGGGGGGGGGTGGGGGGGGGGGGGGGTGGGGGGGGGGGGGGGTGGGGGGGGGGGGGGGTGGGGGGGGGGGGGGGTGGGGGGGGGGGGGGGTGGGGGGGGGGGGGGGTGGGGGGGGGGGGGGGTGGGGGGGGGGGGGGGTGGGGGGGGGGGGGGGTGGGGGGGGGGGGGGGTGGGGGGGGGGGGGGGTGGGGGGGGGGGGGGGTGGGGGGGGGGGGGGGTGGGGGGGGGGGGGGGTGGGGGGGGGGGGGGGTGGGGGGGGGGGGGGGTGGGGGGGGGGGGGGGTGGGGGGGGGGGGGGGTGGGGGGGGGGGGGGGTGGGGGGGGGGGGGGGTGGGGGGGGGGGGGGGTGGGGGGGGGGGGGGGTGGGGGGGGGGGGGGGTGGGGGGGGGGGGGGGTGGGGGGGGGGGGGGGTGGGGGGGGGGGGGGGTGGGGGGGGGGGGGGGTGGGGGGGGGGGGGGGTGGGGGGGGGGGGGGGTGGGGGGGGGGGGGGGTGGGGGGGGGGGGGGGTGGGGGGGGGGGGGGGTGGGGGGGGGGGGGGGTGGGGGGGGGGGGGGGTGGGGGGGGGGGGGGGTGGGGGGGGGGGGGGGTGGGGGGGGGGGGGGGTGGGGGGGGGGGGGGGTGGGGGGGGGGGGGGGTGGGGGGGGGGGGGGGTGGGGGGGGGGGGGGGTGGGGGGGGGGGGGGGTGGGGGGGGGGGGGGGTGGGGGGGGGGGGGGGTGGGGGGGGGGGGGGGTGGGGGGGGGGGGGGGTGGGGGGGGGGGGGGGTGGGGGGGGGGGGGGGTGGGGGGGGGGGGGGGTGGGGGGGGGGGGGGGTGGGGGGGGGGGGGGGTGGGGGGGGGGGGGGGTGGGGGGGGGGGGGGGTGGGGGGGGGGGGGGGTGGGGGGGGGGGGGGGTGGGGGGGGGGGGGGGTGGGGGGGGGGGGGGGTGGGGGGGGGGGGGGGTGGGGGGGGGGGGGGGTGGGGGGGGGGGGGGGTGGGGGGGGGGGGGGGTGGGGGGGGGGGGGGGTGGGGGGGGGGGGGGGTGGGGGGGGGGGGGGGTGGGGGGGGGGGGGGGTGGGGGGGGGGGGGGGTGGGGGGGGGGGGGGGTGGGGGGGGGGGGGGGTGGGGGGGGGGGGGGGTGGGGGGGGGGGGGGGTGGGGGGGGGGGGGGGTGGGGGGGGGGGGGGGTGGGGGGGGGGGGGGGTGGGGGGGGGGGGGGGTGGGGGGGGGGGGGGGTGGGGGGGGGGGGGGGTGGGGGGGGGGGGGGGTGGGGGGGGGGGGGGGTGGGGGGGGGGGGGGGTGGGGGGGGGGGGGGGTGGGGGGGGGGGGGGGTGGGGGGGGGGGGGGGTGGGGGGGGGGGGGGGTGGGGGGGGGGGGGGGTGGGGGGGGGGGGGGGTGGGGGGGGGGGGGGGTGGGGGGGGGGGGGGGTGGGGGGGGGGGGGGGTGGGGGGGGGGGGGGGTGGGGGGGGGGGGGGGTGGGGGGGGGGGGGGGTGGGGGGGGGGGGGGGTGGGGGGGGGGGGGGGTGGGGGGGGGGGGGGGTGGGGGGGGGGGGGGGTGGGGGGGGGGGGGGGTGGGGGGGGGGGGGGGTGGGGGGGGGGGGGGGTGGGGGGGGGGGGGGGTGGGGGGGGGGGGGGGTGGGGGGGGGGGGGGGTGGGGGGGGGGGGGGGTGGGGGGGGGGGGGGGTGGGGGGGGGGGGGGGTGGGGGGGGGGGGGGGTGGGGGGGGGGGGGGGTGGGGGGGGGGGGGGGTGGGGGGGGGGGGGGGTGGGGGGGGGGGGGGGTGGGGGGGGGGGGGGGTGGGGGGGGGGGGGGGTGGGGGGGGGGGGGGGTGGGGGGGGGGGGGGGTGGGGGGGGGGGGGGGTGGGGGGGGGGGGGGGTGGGGGGGGGGGGGGGTGGGGGGGGGGGGGGGTGGGGGGGGGGGGGGGTGGGGGGGGGGGGGGGTGGGGGGGGGGGGGGGTGGGGGGGGGGGGGGGTGGGGGGGGGGGGGGGTGGGGGGGGGGGGGGGTGGGGGGGGGGGGGGGTGGGGGGGGGGGGGGGTGGGGGGGGGGGGGGGTGGGGGGGGGGGGGGGTGGGGGGGGGGGGGGGTGGGGGGGGGGGGGGGTGGGGGGGGGGGGGGGTGGGGGGGGGGGGGGGTGGGGGGGGGGGGGGGTGGGGGGGGGGGGGGGTGGGGGGGGGGGGGGGTGGGGGGGGGGGGGGGTGGGGGGGGGGGGGGGTGGGGGGGGGGGGGGGTGGGGGGGGGGGGGGGTGGGGGGGGGGGGGGGTGGGGGGGGGGGGGGGTGGGGGGGGGGGGGGGTGGGGGGGGGGGGGGGTGGGGGGGGGGGGGGGTGGGGGGGGGGGGGGGTGGGGGGGGGGGGGGGTGGGGGGGGGGGGGGGTGGGGGGGGGGGGGGGTGGGGGGGGGGGGGGGTGGGGGGGGGGGGGGGTGGGGGGGGGGGGGGGTGGGGGGGGGGGGGGGTGGGGGGGGGGGGGGGTGGGGGGGGGGGGGGGTGGGGGGGGGGGGGGGTGGGGGGGGGGGGGGGTGGGGGGGGGGGGGGGTGGGGGGGGGGGGGGGTGGGGGGGGGGGGGGGTGGGGGGGGGGGGGGGTGGGGGGGGGGGGGGGTGGGGGGGGGGGGGGGTGGGGGGGGGGGGGGGTGGGGGGGGGGGGGGGTGGGGGGGGGGGGGGGTGGGGGGGGGGGGGGGTGGGGGGGGGGGGGGGTGGGGGGGGGGGGGGGTGGGGGGGGGGGGGGGTGGGGGGGGGGGGGGGTGGGGGGGGGGGGGGGTGGGGGGGGGGGGGGGTGGGGGGGGGGGGGGGTGGGGGGGGGGGGGGGTGGGGGGGGGGGGGGGTGGGGGGGGGGGGGGGTGGGGGGGGGGGGGGGTGGGGGGGGGGGGGGGTGGGGGGGGGGGGGGGTGGGGGGGGGGGGGGGTGGGGGGGGGGGGGGGTGGGGGGGGGGGGGGGTGGGGGGGGGGGGGGGTGGGGGGGGGGGGGGGTGGGGGGGGGGGGGGGTGGGGGGGGGGGGGGGTGGGGGGGGGGGGGGGTGGGGGGGGGGGGGGGTGGGGGGGGGGGGGGGTGGGGGGGGGGGGGGGTGGGGGGGGGGGGGGGTGGGGGGGGGGGGGGGTGGGGGGGGGGGGGGGTGGGGGGGGGGGGGGGTGGGGGGGGGGGGGGGTGGGGGGGGGGGGGGGTGGGGGGGGGGGGGGGTGGGGGGGGGGGGGGGTGGGGGGGGGGGGGGGTGGGGGGGGGGGGGGGTGGGGGGGGGGGGGGGTGGGGGGGGGGGGGGGTGGGGGGGGGGGGGGGTGGGGGGGGGGGGGGGTGGGGGGGGGGGGGGGTGGGGGGGGGGGGGGGTGGGGGGGGGGGGGGGTGGGGGGGGGGGGGGGTGGGGGGGGGGGGGGGTGGGGGGGGGGGGGGGTGGGGGGGGGGGGGGGTGGGGGGGGGGGGGGGTGGGGGGGGGGGGGGGTGGGGGGGGGGGGGGGTGGGGGGGGGGGGGGGTGGGGGGGGGGGGGGGTGGGGGGGGGGGGGGGTGGGGGGGGGGGGGGGTGGGGGGGGGGGGGGGTGGGGGGGGGGGGGGGTGGGGGGGGGGGGGGGTGGGGGGGGGGGGGGGTGGGGGGGGGGGGGGGTGGGGGGGGGGGGGGGTGGGGGGGGGGGGGGGTGGGGGGGGGGGGGGGTGGGGGGGGGGGGGGGTGGGGGGGGGGGGGGGTGGGGGGGGGGGGGGGTGGGGGGGGGGGGGGGTGGGGGGGGGGGGGGGTGGGGGGGGGGGGGGGTGGGGGGGGGGGGGGGTGGGGGGGGGGGGGGGTGGGGGGGGGGGGGGGTGGGGGGGGGGGGGGGTGGGGGGGGGGGGGGGTGGGGGGGGGGGGGGGTGGGGGGGGGGGGGGGTGGGGGGGGGGGGGGGTGGGGGGGGGGGGGGGTGGGGGGGGGGGGGGGTGGGGGGGGGGGGGGGTGGGGGGGGGGGGGGGTGGGGGGGGGGGGGGGTGGGGGGGGGGGGGGGTGGGGGGGGGGGGGGGTGGGGGGGGGGGGGGGTGGGGGGGGGGGGGGGTGGGGGGGGGGGGGGGTGGGGGGGGGGGGGGGTGGGGGGGGGGGGGGGTGGGGGGGGGGGGGGGTGGGGGGGGGGGGGGGTGGGGGGGGGGGGGGGTGGGGGGGGGGGGGGGTGGGGGGGGGGGGGGGTGGGGGGGGGGGGGGGTGGGGGGGGGGGGGGGTGGGGGGGGGGGGGGGTGGGGGGGGGGGGGGGTGGGGGGGGGGGGGGGTGGGGGGGGGGGGGGGTGGGGGGGGGGGGGGGTGGGGGGGGGGGGGGGTGGGGGGGGGGGGGGGTGGGGGGGGGGGGGGGTGGGGGGGGGGGGGGGTGGGGGGGGGGGGGGGTGGGGGGGGGGGGGGGTGGGGGGGGGGGGGGGTGGGGGGGGGGGGGGGTGGGGGGGGGGGGGGGTGGGGGGGGGGGGGGGTGGGGGGGGGGGGGGGTGGGGGGGGGGGGGGGTGGGGGGGGGGGGGGGTGGGGGGGGGGGGGGGTGGGGGGGGGGGGGGGTGGGGGGGGGGGGGGGTGGGGGGGGGGGGGGGTGGGGGGGGGGGGGGGTGGGGGGGGGGGGGGGTGGGGGGGGGGGGGGGTGGGGGGGGGGGGGGGTGGGGGGGGGGGGGGGTGGGGGGGGGGGGGGGTGGGGGGGGGGGGGGGTGGGGGGGGGGGGGGGTGGGGGGGGGGGGGGGTGGGGGGGGGGGGGGGTGGGGGGGGGGGGGGGTGGGGGGGGGGGGGGGTGGGGGGGGGGGGGGGTGGGGGGGGGGGGGGGTGGGGGGGGGGGGGGGTGGGGGGGGGGGGGGGTGGGGGGGGGGGGGGGTGGGGGGGGGGGGGGGTGGGGGGGGGGGGGGGTGGGGGGGGGGGGGGGTGGGGGGGGGGGGGGGTGGGGGGGGGGGGGGGTGGGGGGGGGGGGGGGTGGGGGGGGGGGGGGGTGGGGGGGGGGGGGGGTGGGGGGGGGGGGGGGTGGGGGGGGGGGGGGGTGGGGGGGGGGGGGGGTGGGGGGGGGGGGGGGTGGGGGGGGGGGGGGGTGGGGGGGGGGGGGGGTGGGGGGGGGGGGGGGTGGGGGGGGGGGGGGGTGGGGGGGGGGGGGGGTGGGGGGGGGGGGGGGTGGGGGGGGGGGGGGGTGGGGGGGGGGGGGGGTGGGGGGGGGGGGGGGTGGGGGGGGGGGGGGGTGGGGGGGGGGGGGGGTGGGGGGGGGGGGGGGTGGGGGGGGGGGGGGGTGGGGGGGGGGGGGGGTGGGGGGGGGGGGGGGTGGGGGGGGGGGGGGGTGGGGGGGGGGGGGGGTGGGGGGGGGGGGGGGTGGGGGGGGGGGGGGGTGGGGGGGGGGGGGGGTGGGGGGGGGGGGGGGTGGGGGGGGGGGGGGGTGGGGGGGGGGGGGGGTGGGGGGGGGGGGGGGTGGGGGGGGGGGGGGGTGGGGGGGGGGGGGGGTGGGGGGGGGGGGGGGTGGGGGGGGGGGGGGGTGGGGGGGGGGGGGGGTGGGGGGGGGGGGGGGTGGGGGGGGGGGGGGGTGGGGGGGGGGGGGGGTGGGGGGGGGGGGGGGTGGGGGGGGGGGGGGGTGGGGGGGGGGGGGGGTGGGGGGGGGGGGGGGTGGGGGGGGGGGGGGGTGGGGGGGGGGGGGGGTGGGGGGGGGGGGGGGTGGGGGGGGGGGGGGGTGGGGGGGGGGGGGGGTGGGGGGGGGGGGGGGTGGGGGGGGGGGGGGGTGGGGGGGGGGGGGGGTGGGGGGGGGGGGGGGTGGGGGGGGGGGGGGGTGGGGGGGGGGGGGGGTGGGGGGGGGGGGGGGTGGGGGGGGGGGGGGGTGGGGGGGGGGGGGGGTGGGGGGGGGGGGGGGTGGGGGGGGGGGGGGGTGGGGGGGGGGGGGGGTGGGGGGGGGGGGGGGTGGGGGGGGGGGGGGGTGGGGGGGGGGGGGGGTGGGGGGGGGGGGGGGTGGGGGGGGGGGGGGGTGGGGGGGGGGGGGGGTGGGGGGGGGGGGGGGTGGGGGGGGGGGGGGGTGGGGGGGGGGGGGGGTGGGGGGGGGGGGGGGTGGGGGGGGGGGGGGGTGGGGGGGGGGGGGGGTGGGGGGGGGGGGGGGTGGGGGGGGGGGGGGGTGGGGGGGGGGGGGGGTGGGGGGGGGGGGGGGTGGGGGGGGGGGGGGGTGGGGGGGGGGGGGGGTGGGGGGGGGGGGGGGTGGGGGGGGGGGGGGGTGGGGGGGGGGGGGGGTGGGGGGGGGGGGGGGTGGGGGGGGGGGGGGGTGGGGGGGGGGGGGGGTGGGGGGGGGGGGGGGTGGGGGGGGGGGGGGGTGGGGGGGGGGGGGGGTGGGGGGGGGGGGGGGTGGGGGGGGGGGGGGGTGGGGGGGGGGGGGGGTGGGGGGGGGGGGGGGTGGGGGGGGGGGGGGGTGGGGGGGGGGGGGGGTGGGGGGGGGGGGGGGTGGGGGGGGGGGGGGGTGGGGGGGGGGGGGGGTGGGGGGGGGGGGGGGTGGGGGGGGGGGGGGGTGGGGGGGGGGGGGGGTGGGGGGGGGGGGGGGTGGGGGGGGGGGGGGGTGGGGGGGGGGGGGGGTGGGGGGGGGGGGGGGTGGGGGGGGGGGGGGGTGGGGGGGGGGGGGGGTGGGGGGGGGGGGGGGTGGGGGGGGGGGGGGGTGGGGGGGGGGGGGGGTGGGGGGGGGGGGGGGTGGGGGGGGGGGGGGGTGGGGGGGGGGGGGGGTGGGGGGGGGGGGGGGTGGGGGGGGGGGGGGGTGGGGGGGGGGGGGGGTGGGGGGGGGGGGGGGTGGGGGGGGGGGGGGGTGGGGGGGGGGGGGGGTGGGGGGGGGGGGGGGTGGGGGGGGGGGGGGGTGGGGGGGGGGGGGGGTGGGGGGGGGGGGGGGTGGGGGGGGGGGGGGGTGGGGGGGGGGGGGGGTGGGGGGGGGGGGGGGTGGGGGGGGGGGGGGGTGGGGGGGGGGGGGGGTGGGGGGGGGGGGGGGTGGGGGGGGGGGGGGGTGGGGGGGGGGGGGGGTGGGGGGGGGGGGGGGTGGGGGGGGGGGGGGGTGGGGGGGGGGGGGGGTGGGGGGGGGGGGGGGTGGGGGGGGGGGGGGGTGGGGGGGGGGGGGGGTGGGGGGGGGGGGGGGTGGGGGGGGGGGGGGGTGGGGGGGGGGGGGGGTGGGGGGGGGGGGGGGTGGGGGGGGGGGGGGGTGGGGGGGGGGGGGGGTGGGGGGGGGGGGGGGTGGGGGGGGGGGGGGGTGGGGGGGGGGGGGGGTGGGGGGGGGGGGGGGTGGGGGGGGGGGGGGGTGGGGGGGGGGGGGGGTGGGGGGGGGGGGGGGTGGGGGGGGGGGGGGGTGGGGGGGGGGGGGGGTGGGGGGGGGGGGGGGTGGGGGGGGGGGGGGGTGGGGGGGGGGGGGGGTGGGGGGGGGGGGGGGTGGGGGGGGGGGGGGGTGGGGGGGGGGGGGGGTGGGGGGGGGGGGGGGTGGGGGGGGGGGGGGGTGGGGGGGGGGGGGGGTGGGGGGGGGGGGGGGTGGGGGGGGGGGGGGGTGGGGGGGGGGGGGGGTGGGGGGGGGGGGGGGTGGGGGGGGGGGGGGGTGGGGGGGGGGGGGGGTGGGGGGGGGGGGGGGTGGGGGGGGGGGGGGGTGGGGGGGGGGGGGGGTGGGGGGGGGGGGGGGTGGGGGGGGGGGGGGGTGGGGGGGGGGGGGGGTGGGGGGGGGGGGGGGTGGGGGGGGGGGGGGGTGGGGGGGGGGGGGGGTGGGGGGGGGGGGGGGTGGGGGGGGGGGGGGGTGGGGGGGGGGGGGGGTGGGGGGGGGGGGGGGTGGGGGGGGGGGGGGGTGGGGGGGGGGGGGGGTGGGGGGGGGGGGGGGTGGGGGGGGGGGGGGGTGGGGGGGGGGGGGGGTGGGGGGGGGGGGGGGTGGGGGGGGGGGGGGGTGGGGGGGGGGGGGGGTGGGGGGGGGGGGGGGTGGGGGGGGGGGGGGGTGGGGGGGGGGGGGGGTGGGGGGGGGGGGGGGTGGGGGGGGGGGGGGGTGGGGGGGGGGGGGGGTGGGGGGGGGGGGGGGTGGGGGGGGGGGGGGGTGGGGGGGGGGGGGGGTGGGGGGGGGGGGGGGTGGGGGGGGGGGGGGGTGGGGGGGGGGGGGGGTGGGGGGGGGGGGGGGTGGGGGGGGGGGGGGGTGGGGGGGGGGGGGGGTGGGGGGGGGGGGGGGTGGGGGGGGGGGGGGGTGGGGGGGGGGGGGGGTGGGGGGGGGGGGGGGTGGGGGGGGGGGGGGGTGGGGGGGGGGGGGGGTGGGGGGGGGGGGGGGTGGGGGGGGGGGGGGGTGGGGGGGGGGGGGGGTGGGGGGGGGGGGGGGTGGGGGGGGGGGGGGGTGGGGGGGGGGGGGGGTGGGGGGGGGGGGGGGTGGGGGGGGGGGGGGGTGGGGGGGGGGGGGGGTGGGGGGGGGGGGGGGTGGGGGGGGGGGGGGGTGGGGGGGGGGGGGGGTGGGGGGGGGGGGGGGTGGGGGGGGGGGGGGGTGGGGGGGGGGGGGGGTGGGGGGGGGGGGGGGTGGGGGGGGGGGGGGGTGGGGGGGGGGGGGGGTGGGGGGGGGGGGGGGTGGGGGGGGGGGGGGGTGGGGGGGGGGGGGGGTGGGGGGGGGGGGGGGTGGGGGGGGGGGGGGGTGGGGGGGGGGGGGGGTGGGGGGGGGGGGGGGTGGGGGGGGGGGGGGGTGGGGGGGGGGGGGGGTGGGGGGGGGGGGGGGTGGGGGGGGGGGGGGGTGGGGGGGGGGGGGGGTGGGGGGGGGGGGGGGTGGGGGGGGGGGGGGGTGGGGGGGGGGGGGGGTGGGGGGGGGGGGGGGTGGGGGGGGGGGGGGGTGGGGGGGGGGGGGGGTGGGGGGGGGGGGGGGTGGGGGGGGGGGGGGGTGGGGGGGGGGGGGGGTGGGGGGGGGGGGGGGTGGGGGGGGGGGGGGGTGGGGGGGGGGGGGGGTGGGGGGGGGGGGGGGTGGGGGGGGGGGGGGGTGGGGGGGGGGGGGGGTGGGGGGGGGGGGGGGTGGGGGGGGGGGGGGGTGGGGGGGGGGGGGGGTGGGGGGGGGGGGGGGTGGGGGGGGGGGGGGGTGGGGGGGGGGGGGGGTGGGGGGGGGGGGGGGTGGGGGGGGGGGGGGGTGGGGGGGGGGGGGGGTGGGGGGGGGGGGGGGTGGGGGGGGGGGGGGGTGGGGGGGGGGGGGGGTGGGGGGGGGGGGGGGTGGGGGGGGGGGGGGGTGGGGGGGGGGGGGGGTGGGGGGGGGGGGGGGTGGGGGGGGGGGGGGGTGGGGGGGGGGGGGGGTGGGGGGGGGGGGGGGTGGGGGGGGGGGGGGGTGGGGGGGGGGGGGGGTGGGGGGGGGGGGGGGTGGGGGGGGGGGGGGGTGGGGGGGGGGGGGGGTGGGGGGGGGGGGGGGTGGGGGGGGGGGGGGGTGGGGGGGGGGGGGGGTGGGGGGGGGGGGGGGTGGGGGGGGGGGGGGGTGGGGGGGGGGGGGGGTGGGGGGGGGGGGGGGTGGGGGGGGGGGGGGGTGGGGGGGGGGGGGGGTGGGGGGGGGGGGGGGTGGGGGGGGGGGGGGGTGGGGGGGGGGGGGGGTGGGGGGGGGGGGGGGTGGGGGGGGGGGGGGGTGGGGGGGGGGGGGGGTGGGGGGGGGGGGGGGTGGGGGGGGGGGGGGGTGGGGGGGGGGGGGGGTGGGGGGGGGGGGGGGTGGGGGGGGGGGGGGGTGGGGGGGGGGGGGGGTGGGGGGGGGGGGGGGTGGGGGGGGGGGGGGGTGGGGGGGGGGGGGGGTGGGGGGGGGGGGGGGTGGGGGGGGGGGGGGGTGGGGGGGGGGGGGGGTGGGGGGGGGGGGGGGTGGGGGGGGGGGGGGGTGGGGGGGGGGGGGGGTGGGGGGGGGGGGGGGTGGGGGGGGGGGGGGGTGGGGGGGGGGGGGGGTGGGGGGGGGGGGGGGTGGGGGGGGGGGGGGGTGGGGGGGGGGGGGGGTGGGGGGGGGGGGGGGTGGGGGGGGGGGGGGGTGGGGGGGGGGGGGGGTGGGGGGGGGGGGGGGTGGGGGGGGGGGGGGGTGGGGGGGGGGGGGGGTGGGGGGGGGGGGGGGTGGGGGGGGGGGGGGGTGGGGGGGGGGGGGGGTGGGGGGGGGGGGGGGTGGGGGGGGGGGGGGGTGGGGGGGGGGGGGGGTGGGGGGGGGGGGGGGTGGGGGGGGGGGGGGGTGGGGGGGGGGGGGGGTGGGGGGGGGGGGGGGTGGGGGGGGGGGGGGGTGGGGGGGGGGGGGGGTGGGGGGGGGGGGGGGTGGGGGGGGGGGGGGGTGGGGGGGGGGGGGGGTGGGGGGGGGGGGGGGTGGGGGGGGGGGGGGGTGGGGGGGGGGGGGGGTGGGGGGGGGGGGGGGTGGGGGGGGGGGGGGGTGGGGGGGGGGGGGGGTGGGGGGGGGGGGGGGTGGGGGGGGGGGGGGGTGGGGGGGGGGGGGGGTGGGGGGGGGGGGGGGTGGGGGGGGGGGGGGGTGGGGGGGGGGGGGGGTGGGGGGGGGGGGGGGTGGGGGGGGGGGGGGGTGGGGGGGGGGGGGGGTGGGGGGGGGGGGGGGTGGGGGGGGGGGGGGGTGGGGGGGGGGGGGGGTGGGGGGGGGGGGGGGTGGGGGGGGGGGGGGGTGGGGGGGGGGGGGGGTGGGGGGGGGGGGGGGTGGGGGGGGGGGGGGGTGGGGGGGGGGGGGGGTGGGGGGGGGGGGGGGTGGGGGGGGGGGGGGGTGGGGGGGGGGGGGGGTGGGGGGGGGGGGGGGTGGGGGGGGGGGGGGGTGGGGGGGGGGGGGGGTGGGGGGGGGGGGGGGTGGGGGGGGGGGGGGGTGGGGGGGGGGGGGGGTGGGGGGGGGGGGGGGTGGGGGGGGGGGGGGGTGGGGGGGGGGGGGGGTGGGGGGGGGGGGGGGTGGGGGGGGGGGGGGGTGGGGGGGGGGGGGGGTGGGGGGGGGGGGGGGTGGGGGGGGGGGGGGGTGGGGGGGGGGGGGGGTGGGGGGGGGGGGGGGTGGGGGGGGGGGGGGGTGGGGGGGGGGGGGGGTGGGGGGGGGGGGGGGTGGGGGGGGGGGGGGGTGGGGGGGGGGGGGGGTGGGGGGGGGGGGGGGTGGGGGGGGGGGGGGGTGGGGGGGGGGGGGGGTGGGGGGGGGGGGGGGTGGGGGGGGGGGGGGGTGGGGGGGGGGGGGGGTGGGGGGGGGGGGGGGTGGGGGGGGGGGGGGGTGGGGGGGGGGGGGGGTGGGGGGGGGGGGGGGTGGGGGGGGGGGGGGGTGGGGGGGGGGGGGGGTGGGGGGGGGGGGGGGTGGGGGGGGGGGGGGGTGGGGGGGGGGGGGGGTGGGGGGGGGGGGGGGTGGGGGGGGGGGGGGGTGGGGGGGGGGGGGGGTGGGGGGGGGGGGGGGTGGGGGGGGGGGGGGGTGGGGGGGGGGGGGGGTGGGGGGGGGGGGGGGTGGGGGGGGGGGGGGGTGGGGGGGGGGGGGGGTGGGGGGGGGGGGGGGTGGGGGGGGGGGGGGGTGGGGGGGGGGGGGGGTGGGGGGGGGGGGGGGTGGGGGGGGGGGGGGGTGGGGGGGGGGGGGGGTGGGGGGGGGGGGGGGTGGGGGGGGGGGGGGGTGGGGGGGGGGGGGGGTGGGGGGGGGGGGGGGTGGGGGGGGGGGGGGGTGGGGGGGGGGGGGGGTGGGGGGGGGGGGGGGTGGGGGGGGGGGGGGGTGGGGGGGGGGGGGGGTGGGGGGGGGGGGGGGTGGGGGGGGGGGGGGGTGGGGGGGGGGGGGGGTGGGGGGGGGGGGGGGTGGGGGGGGGGGGGGGTGGGGGGGGGGGGGGGTGGGGGGGGGGGGGGGTGGGGGGGGGGGGGGGTGGGGGGGGGGGGGGGTGGGGGGGGGGGGGGGTGGGGGGGGGGGGGGGTGGGGGGGGGGGGGGGTGGGGGGGGGGGGGGGTGGGGGGGGGGGGGGGTGGGGGGGGGGGGGGGTGGGGGGGGGGGGGGGTGGGGGGGGGGGGGGGTGGGGGGGGGGGGGGGTGGGGGGGGGGGGGGGTGGGGGGGGGGGGGGGTGGGGGGGGGGGGGGGTGGGGGGGGGGGGGGGTGGGGGGGGGGGGGGGTGGGGGGGGGGGGGGGTGGGGGGGGGGGGGGGTGGGGGGGGGGGGGGGTGGGGGGGGGGGGGGGTGGGGGGGGGGGGGGGTGGGGGGGGGGGGGGGTGGGGGGGGGGGGGGGTGGGGGGGGGGGGGGGTGGGGGGGGGGGGGGGTGGGGGGGGGGGGGGGTGGGGGGGGGGGGGGGTGGGGGGGGGGGGGGGTGGGGGGGGGGGGGGGTGGGGGGGGGGGGGGGTGGGGGGGGGGGGGGGTGGGGGGGGGGGGGGGTGGGGGGGGGGGGGGGTGGGGGGGGGGGGGGGTGGGGGGGGGGGGGGGTGGGGGGGGGGGGGGGTGGGGGGGGGGGGGGGTGGGGGGGGGGGGGGGTGGGGGGGGGGGGGGGTGGGGGGGGGGGGGGGTGGGGGGGGGGGGGGGTGGGGGGGGGGGGGGGTGGGGGGGGGGGGGGGTGGGGGGGGGGGGGGGTGGGGGGGGGGGGGGGTGGGGGGGGGGGGGGGTGGGGGGGGGGGGGGGTGGGGGGGGGGGGGGGTGGGGGGGGGGGGGGGTGGGGGGGGGGGGGGGTGGGGGGGGGGGGGGGTGGGGGGGGGGGGGGGTGGGGGGGGGGGGGGGTGGGGGGGGGGGGGGGTGGGGGGGGGGGGGGGTGGGGGGGGGGGGGGGTGGGGGGGGGGGGGGGTGGGGGGGGGGGGGGGTGGGGGGGGGGGGGGGTGGGGGGGGGGGGGGGTGGGGGGGGGGGGGGGTGGGGGGGGGGGGGGGTGGGGGGGGGGGGGGGTGGGGGGGGGGGGGGGTGGGGGGGGGGGGGGGTGGGGGGGGGGGGGGGTGGGGGGGGGGGGGGGTGGGGGGGGGGGGGGGTGGGGGGGGGGGGGGGTGGGGGGGGGGGGGGGTGGGGGGGGGGGGGGGTGGGGGGGGGGGGGGGTGGGGGGGGGGGGGGGTGGGGGGGGGGGGGGGTGGGGGGGGGGGGGGGTGGGGGGGGGGGGGGGTGGGGGGGGGGGGGGGTGGGGGGGGGGGGGGGTGGGGGGGGGGGGGGGTGGGGGGGGGGGGGGGTGGGGGGGGGGGGGGGTGGGGGGGGGGGGGGGTGGGGGGGGGGGGGGGGGGGGGGGGGGGGGGGTGGGGGGGGGGGGGGGTGGGGGGGCGGGGGGGGGGGGTGGGGGGGGGGGGGGGTGGGGGGGGGGGGGGGTGGGGGGGGGGGGGGGTGGGGGGGGGGGGGGGTGGGGGGGGGGGGGGGTGGGGGGGGGGGGGGGTGGGGGGGGGGGGGGGTGGGGGGGGGGGGGGGTGGGGGGGGGGGGGGGTGGGGGGGGGGGGGGGTGGGGGGGGGGGGGGGTGGGGGGGGGGGGGGGTGGGGGGGGGGGGGGGTGGGGGGGGGGGGGGGTGGGGGGGGGGGGGGGTGGGGGGGGGGGGGGGTGGGGGGGGGGGGGGGTGGGGGGGGGGGGGGGTGGGGGGGGGGGGGGGTGGGGGGGGGGGGGGGTGGGGGGGGGGGGGGGTGGGGGGGGGGGGGGGTGGGGGGGGGGGGGGGTGGGGGGGGGGGGGGGTGGGGGGGGGGGGGGGTGGGGGGGGGGGGGGGTGGGGGGGGGGGGGGGTGGGGGGGGGGGGGGGTGGGGGGGGGGGGGGGTGGGGGGGGGGGGGGGTGGGGGGGGGGGGGGGTGGGGGGGGGGGGGGGTGGGGGGGGGGGGGGGTGGGGGGGGGGGGGGGTGGGGGGGGGGGGGGGTGGGGGGGGGGGGGGGTGGGGGGGGGGGGGGGTGGGGGGGGGGGGGGGTGGGGGGGGGGGGGGGTGGGGGGGGGGGGGGGTGGGGGGGGGGGGGGGTGGGGGGGGGGGGGGGTGGGGGGGGGGGGGGGTGGGGGGGGGGGGGGGTGGGGGGGGGGGGGGGTGGGGGGGGGGGGGGGTGGGGGGGGGGGGGGGTGGGGGGGGGGGGGGGTGGGGGGGGGGGGGGGTGGGGGGGGGGGGGGGTGGGGGGGGGGGGGGGTGGGGGGGGGGGGGGGTGGGGGGGGGGGGGGGTGGGGGGGGGGGGGGGTGGGGGGGGGGGGGGGTGGGGGGGGGGGGGGGTGGGGGGGGGGGGGGGTGGGGGGGGGGGGGGGTGGGGGGGGGGGGGGGTGGGGGGGGGGGGGGGTGGGGGGGGGGGGGGGTGGGGGGGGGGGGGGGTGGGGGGGGGGGGGGGTGGGGGGGGGGGGGGGTGGGGGGGGGGGGGGGTGGGGGGGGGGGGGGGTGGGGGGGGGGGGGGGTGGGGGGGGGGGGGGGTGGGGGGGGGGGGGGGTGGGGGGGGGGGGGGGTGGGGGGGGGGGGGGGTGGGGGGGGGGGGGGGTGGGGGGGGGGGGGGGTGGGGGGGGGGGGGGGTGGGGGGGGGGGGGGGTGGGGGGGGGGGGGGGTGGGGGGGGGGGGGGGTGGGGGGGGGGGGGGGTGGGGGGGGGGGGGGGTGGGGGGGGGGGGGGGTGGGGGGGGGGGGGGGTGGGGGGGGGGGGGGGTGGGGGGGGGGGGGGGTGGGGGGGGGGGGGGGTGGGGGGGGGGGGGGGTGGGGGGGGGGGGGGGTGGGGGGGGGGGGGGGTGGGGGGGGGGGGGGGTGGGGGGGGGGGGGGGTGGGGGGGGGGGGGGGTGGGGGGGGGGGGGGGTGGGGGGGGGGGGGGGTGGGGGGGGGGGGGGGTGGGGGGGGGGGGGGGTGGGGGGGGGGGGGGGTGGGGGGGGGGGGGGGTGGGGGGGGGGGGGGGTGGGGGGGGGGGGGGGTGGGGGGGGGGGGGGGTGGGGGGGGGGGGGGGTGGGGGGGGGGGGGGGTGGGGGGGGGGGGGGGTGGGGGGGGGGGGGGGTGGGGGGGGGGGGGGGTGGGGGGGGGGGGGGGTGGGGGGGGGGGGGGGTGGGGGGGGGGGGGGGTGGGGGGGGGGGGGGGTGGGGGGGGGGGGGGGTGGGGGGGGGGGGGGGTGGGGGGGGGGGGGGGTGGGGGGGGGGGGGGGTGGGGGGGGGGGGGGGTGGGGGGGGGGGGGGGTGGGGGGGGGGGGGGGTGGGGGGGGGGGGGGGTGGGGGGGGGGGGGGGTGGGGGGGGGGGGGGGTGGGGGGGGGGGGGGGTGGGGGGGGGGGGGGGTGGGGGGGGGGGGGGGTGGGGGGGGGGGGGGGTGGGGGGGGGGGGGGGTGGGGGGGGGGGGGGGTGGGGGGGGGGGGGGGTGGGGGGGGGGGGGGGTGGGGGGGGGGGGGGGTGGGGGGGGGGGGGGGTGGGGGGGGGGGGGGGTGGGGGGGGGGGGGGGTGGGGGGGGGGGGGGGTGGGGGGGGGGGGGGGTGGGGGGGGGGGGGGGTGGGGGGGGGGGGGGGTGGGGGGGGGGGGGGGTGGGGGGGGGGGGGGGTGGGGGGGGGGGGGGGTGGGGGGGGGGGGGGGTGGGGGGGGGGGGGGGTGGGGGGGGGGGGGGGTGGGGGGGGGGGGGGGTGGGGGGGGGGGGGGGTGGGGGGGGGGGGGGGTGGGGGGGGGGGGGGGTGGGGGGGGGGGGGGGTGGGGGGGGGGGGGGGTGGGGGGGGGGGGGGGTGGGGGGGGGGGGGGGTGGGGGGGGGGGGGGGTGGGGGGGGGGGGGGGTGGGGGGGGGGGGGGGTGGGGGGGGGGGGGGGTGGGGGGGGGGGGGGGTGGGGGGGGGGGGGGGTGGGGGGGGGGGGGGGTGGGGGGGGGGGGGGGTGGGGGGGGGGGGGGGTGGGGGGGGGGGGGGGTGGGGGGGGGGGGGGGTGGGGGGGGGGGGGGGTGGGGGGGGGGGGGGGTGGGGGGGGGGGGGGGTGGGGGGGGGGGGGGGTGGGGGGGGGGGGGGGTGGGGGGGGGGGGGGGTGGGGGGGGGGGGGGGTGGGGGGGGGGGGGGGTGGGGGGGGGGGGGGGTGGGGGGGGGGGGGGGTGGGGGGGGGGGGGGGTGGGGGGGGGGGGGGGTGGGGGGGGGGGGGGGTGGGGGGGGGGGGGGGTGGGGGGGGGGGGGGGTGGGGGGGGGGGGGGGTGGGGGGGGGGGGGGGTGGGGGGGGGGGGGGGTGGGGGGGGGGGGGGGTGGGGGGGGGGGGGGGTGGGGGGGGGGGGGGGTGGGGGGGGGGGGGGGTGGGGGGGGGGGGGGGTGGGGGGGGGGGGGGGTGGGGGGGGGGGGGGGTGGGGGGGGGGGGGGGTGGGGGGGGGGGGGGGTGGGGGGGGGGGGGGGTGGGGGGGGGGGGGGGTGGGGGGGGGGGGGGGTGGGGGGGGGGGGGGGTGGGGGGGGGGGGGGGTGGGGGGGGGGGGGGGTGGGGGGGGGGGGGGGTGGGGGGGGGGGGGGGTGGGGGGGGGGGGGGGTGGGGGGGGGGGGGGGTGGGGGGGGGGGGGGGTGGGGGGGGGGGGGGGTGGGGGGGGGGGGGGGTGGGGGGGGGGGGGGGTGGGGGGGGGGGGGGGTGGGGGGGGGGGGGGGTGGGGGGGGGGGGGGGTGGGGGGGGGGGGGGGTGGGGGGGGGGGGGGGTGGGGGGGGGGGGGGGTGGGGGGGGGGGGGGGTGGGGGGGGGGGGGGGTGGGGGGGGGGGGGGGTGGGGGGGGGGGGGGGTGGGGGGGGGGGGGGGTGGGGGGGGGGGGGGGTGGGGGGGGGGGGGGGTGGGGGGGGGGGGGGGTGGGGGGGGGGGGGGGTGGGGGGGGGGGGGGGTGGGGGGGGGGGGGGGTGGGGGGGGGGGGGGGTGGGGGGGGGGGGGGGTGGGGGGGGGGGGGGGTGGGGGGGGGGGGGGGTGGGGGGGGGGGGGGGTGGGGGGGGGGGGGGGTGGGGGGGGGGGGGGGTGGGGGGGGGGGGGGGTGGGGGGGGGGGGGGGTGGGGGGGGGGGGGGGTGGGGGGGGGGGGGGGTGGGGGGGGGGGGGGGTGGGGGGGGGGGGGGGTGGGGGGGGGGGGGGGTGGGGGGGGGGGGGGGTGGGGGGGGGGGGGGGTGGGGGGGGGGGGGGGTGGGGGGGGGGGGGGGTGGGGGGGGGGGGGGGTGGGGGGGGGGGGGGGTGGGGGGGGGGGGGGGTGGGGGGGGGGGGGGGTGGGGGGGGGGGGGGGTGGGGGGGGGGGGGGGTGGGGGGGGGGGGGGGTGGGGGGGGGGGGGGGTGGGGGGGGGGGGGGGTGGGGGGGGGGGGGGGTGGGGGGGGGGGGGGGTGGGGGGGGGGGGGGGTGGGGGGGGGGGGGGGTGGGGGGGGGGGGGGGTGGGGGGGGGGGGGGGTGGGGGGGGGGGGGGGTGGGGGGGGGGGGGGGTGGGGGGGGGGGGGGGTGGGGGGGGGGGGGGGTGGGGGGGGGGGGGGGTGGGGGGGGGGGGGGGTGGGGGGGGGGGGGGGTGGGGGGGGGGGGGGGTGGGGGGGGGGGGGGGTGGGGGGGGGGGGGGGTGGGGGGGGGGGGGGGTGGGGGGGGGGGGGGGTGGGGGGGGGGGGGGGTGGGGGGGGGGGGGGGTGGGGGGGGGGGGGGGTGGGGGGGGGGGGGGGTGGGGGGGGGGGGGGGTGGGGGGGGGGGGGGGTGGGGGGGGGGGGGGGTGGGGGGGGGGGGGGGTGGGGGGGGGGGGGGGTGGGGGGGGGGGGGGGTGGGGGGGGGGGGGGGTGGGGGGGGGGGGGGGTGGGGGGGGGGGGGGGTGGGGGGGGGGGGGGGTGGGGGGGGGGGGGGGTGGGGGGGGGGGGGGGTGGGGGGGGGGGGGGGTGGGGGGGGGGGGGGGTGGGGGGGGGGGGGGGTGGGGGGGGGGGGGGGTGGGGGGGGGGGGGGGTGGGGGGGGGGGGGGGTGGGGGGGGGGGGGGGTGGGGGGGGGGGGGGGTGGGGGGGGGGGGGGGTGGGGGGGGGGGGGGGTGGGGGGGGGGGGGGGTGGGGGGGGGGGGGGGTGGGGGGGGGGGGGGGTGGGGGGGGGGGGGGGTGGGGGGGGGGGGGGGTGGGGGGGGGGGGGGGTGGGGGGGGGGGGGGGTGGGGGGGGGGGGGGGTGGGGGGGGGGGGGGGTGGGGGGGGGGGGGGGTGGGGGGGGGGGGGGGTGGGGGGGGGGGGGGGTGGGGGGGGGGGGGGGTGGGGGGGGGGGGGGGTGGGGGGGGGGGGGGGTGGGGGGGGGGGGGGGTGGGGGGGGGGGGGGGTGGGGGGGGGGGGGGGTGGGGGGGGGGGGGGGTGGGGGGGGGGGGGGGTGGGGGGGGGGGGGGGTGGGGGGGGGGGGGGGTGGGGGGGGGGGGGGGTGGGGGGGGGGGGGGGTGGGGGGGGGGGGGGGTGGGGGGGGGGGGGGGTGGGGGGGGGGGGGGGTGGGGGGGGGGGGGGGTGGGGGGGGGGGGGGGTGGGGGGGGGGGGGGGTGGGGGGGGGGGGGGGTGGGGGGGGGGGGGGGTGGGGGGGGGGGGGGGTGGGGGGGGGGGGGGGTGGGGGGGGGGGGGGGTGGGGGGGGGGGGGGGTGGGGGGGGGGGGGGGTGGGGGGGGGGGGGGGTGGGGGGGGGGGGGGGTGGGGGGGGGGGGGGGTGGGGGGGGGGGGGGGTGGGGGGGGGGGGGGGTGGGGGGGGGGGGGGGTGGGGGGGGGGGGGGGTGGGGGGGGGGGGGGGTGGGGGGGGGGGGGGGTGGGGGGGGGGGGGGGTGGGGGGGGGGGGGGGTGGGGGGGGGGGGGGGTGGGGGGGGGGGGGGGTGGGGGGGGGGGGGGGTGGGGGGGGGGGGGGGTGGGGGGGGGGGGGGGTGGGGGGGGGGGGGGGTGGGGGGGGGGGGGGGTGGGGGGGGGGGGGGGTGGGGGGGGGGGGGGGTGGGGGGGGGGGGGGGTGGGGGGGGGGGGGGGTGGGGGGGGGGGGGGGTGGGGGGGGGGGGGGGTGGGGGGGGGGGGGGGTGGGGGGGGGGGGGGGTGGGGGGGGGGGGGGGTGGGGGGGGGGGGGGGTGGGGGGGGGGGGGGGTGGGGGGGGGGGGGGGTGGGGGGGGGGGGGGGTGGGGGGGGGGGGGGGTGGGGGGGGGGGGGGGTGGGGGGGGGGGGGGGTGGGGGGGGGGGGGGGTGGGGGGGGGGGGGGGTGGGGGGGGGGGGGGGTGGGGGGGGGGGGGGGTGGGGGGGGGGGGGGGTGGGGGGGGGGGGGGGTGGGGGGGGGGGGGGGTGGGGGGGGGGGGGGGTGGGGGGGGGGGGGGGTGGGGGGGGGGGGGGGTGGGGGGGGGGGGGGGTGGGGGGGGGGGGGGGTGGGGGGGGGGGGGGGTGGGGGGGGGGGGGGGTGGGGGGGGGGGGGGGTGGGGGGGGGGGGGGGTGGGGGGGGGGGGGGGTGGGGGGGGGGGGGGGTGGGGGGGGGGGGGGGTGGGGGGGGGGGGGGGTGGGGGGGGGGGGGGGTGGGGGGGGGGGGGGGTGGGGGGGGGGGGGGGTGGGGGGGGGGGGGGGTGGGGGGGGGGGGGGGTGGGGGGGGGGGGGGGTGGGGGGGGGGGGGGGTGGGGGGGGGGGGGGGTGGGGGGGGGGGGGGGTGGGGGGGGGGGGGGGTGGGGGGGGGGGGGGGTGGGGGGGGGGGGGGGTGGGGTTTCTAGCTAATACATAGTTCAGCTAACTATTTTCCATCACACTTACCATAACTGTTTGTTCATCTAGTGACTCTGTACATGCACATGTGAAACTACACATGTGCTGACCTGCCACCGAGCATTTGGATTAGCATTTTTAAGAGCTTATAGCCATTAGGTGAGTTCTCCCACTCCCCAGTCATAAGCCTGGGCTATCTGGTTTTCCCACCCAGGGTCATGTGACTCAGTGTAATCCAGTAAATTTTGTCACTAAGGGAAGGTTTGAATTCAGATCTCCTTAATCCTAATCTGTCAGTTTAAATTACTACTGTTGACTCTATGGGTTATTTTTGACATAAACTTTCTTAGGGTTACAGGCGAACATCTACATAGCTAATTCTGAAGTTTTATGGTATAACACAAAGCGATCAGATACAGAAAAGAGAGATATTTTTGAAATCTGGAGCAAGTCTCAGGAGAGGCCAAAAACTTTCTATACATTTCATTTAAAAATAAAATGAAAAAGACATTGAACACATACAGAATGCAACATTAAAAAAACCAGACATCAACTTACTTTTGTAGGAACAATGATATCTAACTACAAATGCACAAAATGTAACACAGAATCAAACAATACATTATGCAAAAGAGGCAATTTTTCTAATGTCTGAAATACAGGGACAAATTGTCATTCAGTGTCACAAATCAGATAATGAATCTTAGAGGACATAACTCATTGCAAATGAAAATAAAATCAAAGAAAATTATACATACACATTGAAAGAGAAAAATGCCATTTTCTGGATATTCTCTCAAAGAAATGTAACTTCCATTAGAAAAACATCTTTGTAGTAAGCTAATATAGGTGTTCCACTATTTTAAACATCAAGAATGCTTTAAAACTTTGCCATATTAGGCTTCTTCACTTTTATCAGGACAGGTCCTACTGATTATACATTGTGTAATGACTATGAATCCTGGTAGCTGAAAACACACTTGACTTGTGCCATCTTGTCTTCTCCATCCCTGAGGCCATATGAATATTTGCACTTCATTATCATCCAATTGATTTATTTTTTAAATTAATTTTAGTTTCAGATTGATTTAGGAGCCCCAGGTTTGAATCACTGTTCTGCCATGGGAACTCCCTGGATGACCTTGGACCAGTTACATTTTCTCAGCCTAACTTCACAGGGTTGTTGTGATGATGCAATGAATGAAAGCAGAATTATATAAACCACTTTGAGTTCCCATTGTGGAGATTCATCCCACTGTGGATAAATGAAGTAAATAAAGAATACATATAGCTGAAGAAGATACACAGGAGGTAGGTTGGTTGATGGGTGTGAAGAAGATCAAGAAAAGGGAAGAAGATGGGGTTTTCTAGGTGGAGGGTAAAAGAAATAGTGAAGGGGCAAAGATACAGGGGAAAATGAAGCACCTCCCATAAGACCTTGTGGGTTCTCCAATGCATAACCAGGCCAGCCGCTGTCACTATGCAACTTGAGCAGATTTTTTTCCAGGAAGAGGCTGCCAGAGAGAGGGAAGATTGGTCCGGTGGAAGAGATGAGTCAGTTGGCTTATGGGTGAAAAGGAGAGAAAACCACAAGAAAAGGAAAGAGGCATTTGGGACTGCCAAGGAAGAGAAGGGATACAGGGGGAAATGAAATTTGTTCCTTGCAGATAACTACATAATTACAGCTGAGATTTGCTAGTCAGACAGTACTAATGAAGGCAGTGAAAATCTACCAAATGATATTTGGTCTAAATTGGGGGAAAGAGTTTGAAGACATAATCTAATGGTCATTTTGTAAGCTGTATCCTAAAGCATTTATAAGCTGTATCCTGAAGCAACATCTTGATGTAACTGAGGACACAACTCATTTAGGTCTGCTACATAATACTCAAATGGCAAGACATGTTTGTAAATTTTCATTTCAATCTGCTTTTATTTCATCTGCACAGCAACTAATCTATATCTATAAACGTGAAACTGACTGACTCACTGACTAACTCATCAAAGGAACTAAAAAACCACCTAACCTACAAAGTTGATATTTGGCACACCGGTCCATTGTGTGGTTTAGGTACTCACTAAGAAAGGATTTTTTAAAATATTCAGTTTTACTTGAATTATTACACATTTACTGTTTTAACTGCGCATCTCTGGCCATCTGCGTGAACATTCTAAGGGAAAACCAGCCCCTCAGTCCCTTAGAATGCATGAACATTCTAAGGGTGACAGTTAAACACCACCAGCTTCAACAAACAGGCTGCAAAAAAGCATGCTGAATGTCACCCGGAAGTAAACAGACAGGCTGTGAAAAAGTACTCCTCCATCCACCCTCACGTTAACAACACCACTACTGCCAAATACAATCAAAACAGATTACAAACCACACTATCACCTTGAACTACTAAACATTTGTTGGGTTTTGCATATGGACATCAGATTGATTACTGTGCAGACAAGTTTTTTCTGCTCTCGTCCTCCAATCACCCTGTGCTTGGTGTTGTGCTCTGAAGTGGTGGGATGAGTCCCCAGGAATGTGCTGCAGTGGCGGTACAGTCCAGCTCCCTGCCCTTCAACCCTACCCTGAACCTCTTCACAGCCTTCTTACCCATCAGCATCCAATGGCAGAACACTTCCTTTCTGCATCCCGAAAATACAATAGCTGCTTCGATGTCTTTTGGAGCCCACTAGGTGAAAGAGAGCAATAACACATTGCATTATAAAAAGACAACTACAGGAAGCTGCTGCAAAATATGCAAAAACAAACCCATCAGTCCACAGACAGACTGTGAGGAAATATGCTGCATGTCACCCCAAAGTTCACAAACAGGCTGTAAAGAAGTATGCTGAATGTCACCCCGAAATTCATAGAGAGCCTGTGATGAAGTATGCATAGCGAAGTATGGGTGCCCTGCTAGTGTAGAATATCTTCCATGCCTTTATCTTTCCTGGAAAGCAAAACGTAAAGCAATTGCTAACCATTATCTTGTCTTGGGAGCCAATTTGGGAGCTGGTTATGAGTTCCTGAACATACACCCAGTACCTGATGGGACCCCCCAAGTTTGGTGCAGTTTGGTTTAGGGGGTCCAAAGTTATGGACCCTCAAAGGGGGTGCCCCATCCCCCATACTTTACTAAGGAGATGGGGGCTACCCTTTTGATGGTCCATAACTTTGGACCCCCTGACCCAAACTGCACCAAACTTGGGGGGGGGGGTGCCATCATGACAGTCTCCAGATGATATCCTGAAATTTTGGTGTTGATATGTCCAAAATTGCACCCCCTGCAGGAACATTCCAGAAATTTGCCCAAGAATCTTTGTTCTGCATTGAGTTTTCTGCATTGCTGTCAATGGGGGTTGCAGGCTGGGGGGGCACATTTCTGAAGGCACAGTCTCAAAACTTTCATGGTCTCATCGGGAGACTGCCCTAATGATACCCCCCAGGTTTGGTGCAGTTTGGTTCAGGGGGGCCAAAGTTATGGACTCTCAAAACTGTAGCCCCCATCTCCTATTAGCTCCCATTGGAAACAATGGGGGATGGGGGCACCTCCTTTGGGAGTCCATAACTTTGGACTCCCTGAACCAAACCTCACCAAACTTGGGAGGTAGCATAAGGACAGTCTCCTGATGATTTGCTGACATTTTGGTGTTGCTAGCCTAAAAACTGCGCCCCCTGCAGGCCACAAATGGAAAACCACTAAAATACCCAAAAACAAACCCTGCATTTTGATGCCCTCCACAAGGTGGTGCCCTGGGCAGCTGCCCACTGTGACAAATGCACTTATCCTGCATTCATGTTCCAGGGTGGAACTGCCCCTGAAAGAGTTAAGCCCTGGCCAGCCCTGATTGGCCAGAGAGAAAAACGCACAGACTATAAATTCTGTCAGCGCTAGTGCTGAGGGGTTCTTGCTTTTGGAGTCATTTGACTTTTTGGCTCTGACTGAGCGTTTGTGCCCTCGGGTACTTTTGCGACAGAGTGAGGTGAATCCACCAAGTTCTCTCACTGCTGTGTGGCTGTTGTTAGGAATAGCTGAGAAAGCTATTGTGTCACCTAAAGCCCTGAGTTTGGAGGTGAGTGTCCGCCCTCAGATGTTTTGTTTTATTTGTGAGGGAAACCTCTTAACAGTCTGTGAGTCTGTCCTCAAAGTGAACATCAGTCTTGGGAGGCCCAGCTCCTGTGGCAGAGAAGCCAGTCTTTGGGAGTGTGGGAGAGGGAGGCTGTATGCCTGAATCCCACTGGGCGTAGACTGAGTGTTGTATTTTTGGGAGGAGGAACAGCGGACTGAGTTTTTATTTTTAAGAGGGAGTGTGAAACCTCCAAAATAACATCTTTAAGAAACATCTTGTTCTAAAGTGTAAAACCTTCAGTGAAGTGACACCTGCGAGTGTCAATTGTGTAACTGAAGTAAAGTGCCTGAAACCATTAAGCTTAAGAACAAACTCACTCAGCAACTGTGAAGCGTACAAACAAACTTTATCTGTAACGGCTAAGCTTTAAGAAACAGTCTTTATTCAGTAACCGTTAAGCTTAAGCGAACTCTCTGCAACCAATACTCTTGTTTCCTCTCCAGTTTATCTGAGAAGCCTCTGTTAAGCAGCAATAAAAGCTTTAAGTTTTTGTTCATCTTATAAACCGCTCCAGTTTATCATTTCTGTCTGTGTCTGTGTGTTTCCCCAAACACAAAGGAGGTGTCCGTTTAAAATCAGTTTTTGTGGGCTTTAATATATTTTTGGTGGCAGCGAAAAGCATATTTTGGTGGCAGCGCAGAAAAGCAGAATATATAAGCGCCTTTCCTCCACACCACCTTTCCCAATGGGTATTATGCCCCTGCTCTCTCCTCTGACTAAAGCTTAGATATCCTAAAAAAGAAAGAAGCCCCACATGTTCAAACTAGAGCTGGATTGAGCCCCAGTCCTGCAAGAAATCAGATACACCAAAGCAGTGATCTGGCTCAGTGGTTGAAGCATGGGCCTCACAATTGACACTTCATCATTTGGTGTGGCCTTCTCATAGGCTATCTCTGTCACTCCTCTCCAGTCATGTCACAACCTGATTATCTGTCTTCTAGTCTACTACAGCTAGAGTAATCTATTTCAATGTCTGGAAAGTTGATAGTGTTGTCTTGAGTAGAGGCTTCAGGAGCAGGCTACTCATCTGAAGATGCACAGTTCAATGGTTCTCTGTCTGGATTCTCTGACAGATGTAGGAATTTCTTGACTCCTCTGATCTTCCCCCTGAATGGTCTCTAGCATCTCCTGTTAAGAGTTTTCCTCTTAATAGTTTCCAAAGTGAAGTTTGCCCAGGGTGGATCATGATACCACATCCCAGCTGTTCTTAGTCATATACATGCAGGAATGCACCTGTACGTTGAATCCTAAAACCTATACAGCTAATTCATACATTACATTTTTACTGTGAGAGACCATCTTTGAAAACAGCTAGATTTGAATCCAGTAGCACCTTAGAGATCAACAAGATTTTTGGGGCACAAGCTGTTGCAAGTCAAAGGTCTCTTTGTCAGATACACTCAAAAATTGTTGGTCTCTAAGGTGCTACTGGACTAGAATCTAGCCGTTCTACTGCAGATCAATATGGCTGCCCTATGAATCAAACTTCTTTGAAAACAATTTACATTTGCTCTTGTTTTAGAATAATGTTACTTGAATACTAAAAAGGCAGTAGAATATATAAAATTGGTAGAACCATTAATATATGAAATTGAAATGCTGTTGAATGGAAAGGTGATATGACAAAAGATGGGTTAGTTTGCTTTCTTATCTCTTTCAGATCCAGAGAGATTCACTGAAGTGTTGCAATAATCTAATTTTTCAGTAAGCGGTATGATGGACAAAAAACTAGTAAAAACCACTGCTGTTCTCTCACTAGCCAAAAAAAAGTAAACATAATTTATGCCTGTCAAGGGCATGATTAAACTTCAATTCAGACTTGTCCTGACCAGAAAATAAATTGCCTCTGCAATCTTGAACACGGTTTTCAAGACACTGGGTTGGGTTTTTTTTACAGGTAGTGTGAGAGAGTGCCTGTCAACATAGAAAAGTATGATTTATGAAAGTATTGATTTCTTTGTTAAATAATTAATTAGCTGTCCCACCGCAATATTATTTATCAAAGATTTTTGGCATATAATTAAATTGGCACATCATAGATTGCATCCATATAGATTCATTAAATATTAAAACATTCATATGACACTCTCCCCTTTTCTTTGGTTAACAACATATTTTCCCTGTTCTTTTCCATTAAGGTCAGTCATGAGAGGTCCCCACCCTTATTGTAAAAGGTTTAGTGGCTATTTGGCAAGATTGGAAAACTCATCAAAAGCACCTTCCAAAGGTTGTACATTTACTGTCTTTCAGCAAGTGACTTTGATCTTTATCATCAGCCAAAATTTCACAACCAGTCCTTTATAGCAGTGGCTAATGAAACTTTTGCCACAGAGCCAGGTATTCCATCAAGCATTTGCAGGTGCCTAAGTGTCTGGTGATTGTAAGGAAATGATCAAAATGAGATCAGTGCCCCTTGTTTTCATTGTATCAAGGATTTTATTGGGGCTTAGGTGTCTTAACAATCAAATAAAAGGGAAAAAGAGGTGAGCGCTGAATAACTGATAAGCATCCCTTTTGTCTTTTGAAGGAGAAAATGAAAAGATTGCACCAGGATAAAGAACAAAGAGGACACACTGTCTTTATTGATCATATTGAAAAGCAAAAAAAAAAATCTTATTCTCTGCTAACCTTGTAGCATCCAATAGAAGAATGCCCATGATGAAGATCAGAGAACACAAATAGTGTTTGCTATATATATATATCACTACCAATATTTATGAAGAAAGGAAAAAAGAGTGCTCTAAGGATGCTTTTGATCACATTGAATAATGTGCTTCAATCTACTTTCAATGAATTGTAGCCATGTTATTGTCAAAGGCTTTCATGGCTGGAATCACTAAGATGTTGCGGGTTTTCTGGGTTGTATGGCCATGTTCCAGTAGTATTTTCTCCTGACGTTTCGCCTAAATCTGTGGCTGGCCACAAATGCAGGCAAAACGTAAGGATAAAATACTACTGGAACATGGCCATACAACCTGGAAAACCCACAACATTGTAATTGTAGCCATTATTTGTTCATTTAAAAAAAATATTAGCTATCTTTCTGCCTCGTGGAACTTAAGGTGGCTTACAATATAAATAAAGCAATGATAAAAACACAATAACATGATATGGGCAAAACAACTATTATATAAATATGTAAAAGGTCATAATTTAAAAACTCTAGTTGGGACTGCCAAGAAATAAAACTAACAGGCCAATCCAGGGGAAAGGGTGGCCCTGTGCAAAGGCAGGTGTCCACCGCACTGGAGCAAGGGGCACATGTTCTTGTGGAGGGGAAGATATGTGGGTGGATGCCATGGGGCTCCATCATGTCCAACCCTGCCTCCATCATTCTCCAGCCCCACTGGTACAGAGAGATGTTCCGACATGGCTAGGGACATTCCAGGGGGTTGAGCTGACTGTAGCTGACTGTTCCCTCCCAGCCCCTGCATGCCAACAGAGCTGACCTCAGATGAATGCTGCATTTTTCATGGCATATGTCCATTGTCCTCCATGGATTGCAGCCAACCAGTGTTTTCCTGGGATGGGGCGGTGGACTTCCCACACCACCAGAGAGATCTGGATTGGGCTGTAAATCAGTCAAATGCAGTGTTAAATAAAACCACCTGTACTATTTTTAAATTTGTTGTTTATATTTATATCCTGCCCTACCCCCCAAAGGGCTCAGGGCGGCTTACAGTGTTTCACACAATAAAATCAAGTTGCAAAATGCATTATTCAATGGGTATGAAATTGTCCTATATGACTATTGGTGGTGGGGGGGGGGGGGAGGTGATTGTAAGCCACTTTGAAATTCCCTACAATAAAGAAAAGTTGAGTATAAAAATCAACTCTTCTTCTAATAGAATAAACAGTAGCAATGAAGCCACAATACTGCTCCATATTTTGTATGTGGTAGCAATCTACTGCTGCTATTAGATCCTCTCATCTGGAAGTAGGAGTTGTAGAGATCTCCTATTAGAAAGAAGCACTTTGCATATATTTGGAAACATTTGCATATATTTGGAAACATTGACATTAAATTAAATTCTAGAGTTGAAACTTCTTGGCTGTAACTCAATTGGAACTGCACGATTAAAGTAGGGCTGGAATTAGGTTCATACTGAGATTTCCTTAGAGCCTCACTCGTATCTCCTAATCAGTTGGGCTTTGAGCTACATGTCCTTTTCTGCTAATATTCATTGTGTGACAATTTAGCCATTCAGCTATTCCGGCCCTGATTTTAAAATGTTTTCCAGTGCTTATTATAATAGTATTTAGTCAGCTTTATTGCACTGTTTTATGATTTATTGGAAGCTGCATAGTAGGGAAATCACAACATAGGTATTTTAGGATGTACAGTATTTAGGGTCAATTAACACTCCACAATGTTAGTGTGTCCCACTGTAAGTGCTCATTTGCTAAATCATCCCATAGAAGTGCTTCTAAGTATTGAAATTCCTTGTCAACAGATTACTCACAAGCTGTGAAAGTCCTGAACAAATACTTCAAGAAAGTAATGGAATGGGTGAGTACAAATAAACTTGCAGTGGAGCCACTCACTTACCAATCCATTAATTTAGAAGGGTGTAACTCTTATGAGGATTCACTGTTTTTATCAAAGTCAGTATTGTCTGTCCTGACTGACAGTAGCTTTGCAGTGTCTCATGAAGATGTCTTTCCTATCACCTACTGACTTTGCTGAACAGATTGAAGATTGAACCTCCTGCATGCAAAACACATGCAAAGCACTCTTCCCAGGGTGTACTTTCTTCCTGTGTGCAGAGAAACCATGAAAGAAAATTGAACTTCTGGGTCAAAGCAGAGTTGTCACAAAATTGCATGAAAACTCTGTGGGAGACTGAAATAGTAAAGTACAAAACAATATGATTAAACAAGCTGTTGTTTGGTTTCATTGTATTATTTGGTTGTGAGCCACCCTGACAGGTCTCTCAAAAGGAAGGATGTAACTGTTTAGAATAATTACAAAACTAATGAAACAGCTTGAATTGCTGGCTACAAAATCATTTGCACTTTTGTGTAAGTGATACAAAGCAGCCTTCTGTACTTCATCTGTTTTAACAGTAACTGGAAAACTGGAAATCCCAGAAAATCTATAGGGCTACCTATAATAAGCAACTTTATTCAATATTTCTGTGGCTAATCTTCTTGTAGTACTATGTAGATGTCCTATCTGAACAAGGCAAACCACAAAGACATTAGTAATAGTATAGAACTGCTTTTATAGCCCGGTTATAAAGTGTTTGCCAGTCTAATTAACTTGGGGAGGGAACCTGGATCAGCCTTACAGCATCTCAGTGGCATCCAGAAAGTCTCAGGTTCAGTTCCAAGCATCTCCAGATAAGATAACATGTAGGATGTGATGCAAAAAGACTTCTGTCTGAGAACCTGGTCAGATACTGGTAGTCTAAGCATCCTGGAGCAGCCTTGATGGACCAATATTCTGTTTCACTGCAAAATAGCTTCATGTATGTTTGTTCTTGGGAACTTGTGAATAGGTCCTATAATTAGTGGATGTTTTAAAATATTGTTCATCTTCATAGAGTCTTCTAGAAGAAATAAATGTTTATTTTGGCTGTCTTTAAGTATGAATGATTGTTATACATTATTCTTTAGGGAATATAGTACTTCATTAAAGTACAACATTAAAGAAAAGTACATATAAAATAGTTGCTGTGTTTTGCTTATGAGCATTTGGCCAAGTATTTTACTAGAAATGTGCAATGTTTATAAAACCTAGTAAGTCAGATGGATGTTAAGCTGAACTAGACAGTATCTTGTACTGTTAAAAGCTCATGAAAAGCCTCTTACCAGTTTTAAATTGCATGCACAACCATTTTGAAAGAGGTTAAAAAGTGGGATAAAAAAGAAAAAGTCAAACTGCAGACTGAGCATGATGAGCAATGAGTCTGTTCACAGCTCGCTGAAGGTAGAGAAATCTGACAAGTAGAAGAATTAGGATCAAACTGTCTCTTTACTGGATGAATGGTTCCAACAGAGTCACATTAATCCTAAAAAATAAAAAAGAAAGAAAGACTAGACTTCCCAAGATCACAGTTCTCTGAAAACAAGGGGGAAACAATTTGTTGTTTCACAATTAAATTATAAAGATAGGTATGTTTATAGCTTATTTCTGAAATTTCCAAGGATACAGTTTTTCTGAATACTGTCAGTCCATGAGATTTCTGCTAAAGGTGTACATTGGATACATACATGATGAAATTATACGGACAATTAGTTGTTTTGGTTTGGTTCACAAACATCCAAAATGACACAAAATACTCAAAAAAATTTGTAATTAAAATTTCTGTCCCAGAATTTCAGGAGTGTTTGGGGACTTGTTGAGGAGCAGACGTGGGCAGAGGGAGCTGGACAGGGAACCAGCTCTTATTGGGCAACAGACCCATGACTATCCACTGATGGCCAAGTACACCTGGCTTCCATCCACTACCCTTAACATCCATTACCCTTAACAACCAGACTGGCCCTAGACTTACCATGGTCGCATTGTCTCTATTGAAAACTTCTCCCTGCTGCTGGGATGGGAGGAAGCAGAGCCTCCCCCACAATCAGAAAATGGTGGACACTCCTGGACTTCTTTGAGGATCAGTTGTTGCCTCTGCCTTTTTCTCTATATCTCCACAATAGAAGGAGCAAGAGACTTGGTTTTTAAATCTCATATGATGCATCAGCTGATTAAAAAATAAAAAGCTCTTAGTCAATGGGGGGGGGGGAATAAATAGCCAATGCAACAGCCAAGCATTGCAAGATCCAGGGGCCTGCCCCCCATTTTCCAGCTGTAAGGTGGGCTCTGCTGATGCCAATGCCAGCAGTAGGAAGAAGTCTTCAGTGAGGATAATGCCAGCATGGTAAGACCAGGGCTGATTTCCTCTCTTTTCCTCCCTCCTACTCTGCTCCTGTCCAGGTGGGGAGGAGATAATGACAAAAAATAGGACTTGAAAAAAATTCTGGAAGGGGGAGCTCTTTGCAGTGCATATCCCTAATTTCAGCTGATCCCCATGCTGCACACCATGCTGTTTCTGTGGGATCCTCAGCTATACCTGGAAACTGCATTTTAGCAAATACAGCAAGCTGCAGTAGAAAGTATCTTCTGTTTTTTGTTCATGTTCTATTCATGGTGTTTGTAGTTCAAGGCATTGCCCTGAAAATATAGGGGCTTTCCCCACTTACCATTTGCTGCGTGCTACTCCCAGCACGCTCCCGGTACGAGTGATTTATGCCGCGGGGTTGTGTTTCCCACTGCCCCGCGCTCTGCCGTTCCTTCAGTGCCAAAAATGATGCGCGCTGAAGGGGTGAAAGAGCGGCAGCGTCGGGGCGGCTACATGGTTGCTGCCCTTGCAAGTGGGGAGTGCCGCTGGACCCCGCGCTACTTTCCCGGAGTAGCGCGCAGCAAATGGTAAGTGGGGAAAGCCTGATAGCCTCAGGCTGTATCCCAACCATTCAATAGTCAAGATTTCCTAATTAACAGTTGAGAGAGACTTAGAGCCAACCCCCTGTTTGCATGCATGGAAGATTGTTGAATGATTTCTAGAAACTGGTGGGCATGCACTCCCTAACTAGCTTGACAATATTGTGGATATTTTGCAGTTTTTACTAGAATACGAAGTCCTGCTATTTCTGATGTCTGATCTTATACATTTAAAAAGCATCTGTAAAAAACTGAAAAAACTTCATTACATGTTTATAATATGTTTCTATATTTTTGATCTCTGGTCTGCAGCTTAGGGTTAATAACTAGTTGTACTCTGGGTTTCCTGTATTTGCCTGAGTAATTTACTGTACATTTTTCTGTCAGTAAAAGGAACGAGGCAAAGTAGGTCACTAGTGTAACCCTACCAACTCACTTGACCTACTTTCATTCTGTATTGCTATAGAACGCCACAGCAGCATTGCAGGCAACCTATGAAAAAAACCATACATATGCTAAGATGTTAGATGATCACAGAACTTTATTGTGCTTAAGGATAAAAATCTTGCAAAGCCAATAGTATTAGTTTCCACTTCTTCCTAGCTGCTAGGCAACCCAGTTCCCCTGCCACATTCTTTTGTTTCCAGTCTTTTGTCAGTTTCATACCAATTCTAACTCTGCACTGGAGTCAGGGAAACCAGAAGTATTTCCTTCTTCCCTCCTTTCTGTTTCCATTGGTGGAATCTGGGCAGATAAGAATGTATCTTATTCCTTTTCTCCCACTTTCCATGTATAAAGGGCCCAGTTTGGAAGACAGAGGATCATGGGAAGTAGAAAGATGTATTTTTGTCCAAGCTTGTTTGTAACAGTTTTCCAGTCACTTGGGCTTGTATGGTGAGAGTGAACCAATGTCCTTTACCAAAAAGAAATAGTCTTCTTCTTTATCCATTTAGTCGTGTCCGACTCTTGGATACTCTGATCTAAAACATTTAATAAACACTTTAATATTTGAGACTATATAGAATTATATAAGACATCATTCTTATAGAGGTAGTTGGTGGAACTTGGTTGAATATGGATTAGCCCAGTCCTGTGTGTGCAGAGGCGGACCTCCCATAGGGCAGAGGGGGCAGCTGCCTTGGGCGTAGCAATTGTTGGTCACGTGGGGGGCGACAAAATGTCCGAGCGGCCCCGCCCACTCTGGACCTGGCCGCCCGGCCCACAAGCCACCCGATCAGCCGACTAACCGGAAGTCAAACTTGTGGGATGGGGGAGAGCGCCGCCCTCGCGAAGTTCAGTGCGGTTGCCCTGACCGCTTCCCCACCATCTTCCCCTGGCCCGTCGGCCGCCGCCCCTTGGCCTGGAAGGCAGTGCAAGGATCGCTCCCTGATGTTCAGCCTAACGAACGAACATTTTTTCCCAGGTTTAGCAGCCGCTAACATCTTCCGGAGTTTAAATCATGCCGCTGCAGTAAATGCCGGTTGGCCGGCCCGCTTCCACAAGGCCAGGCCCAGTCGTTTGCCAGTCGTTGCCTTTTGATGATGGGCCCTAAGTTGGACGGCGGGCGGCGGCGCTCCAAGAACGGCGAGGCCGCCGCTCGCTTCCACCCCCTCCTGCTCACCTTCTGCGCAGAGCCTCGGGTAGCGGTAGCCAAGGGGCGCCTCCGAGAACCGTGAGGTCAGCTCACCGCTTGCAAGTTCCACCACCTCTTGAACTTGTAAGCCGGGCGGGCGGCCTCACGGTTCTGACGCCGCCACCAACTTAGGGCCGAGAGCAACCCCGGGAAGCGACTGGGCCGCGGGCCTCTCTGTGGAAGGGCCGCGCCGGCCGGTCGGCCGCCGCGAGCGGCGTAATGATCTGGGGACTCGCGGCAGCGGCAGCTGCTCCAGGGCAGGCCGTGAGTGGCTGCTTGCCCTCCTGCCGCGCTGCCCTAAGTTGGACGGGCGCGGCGGCCCATATCCGCAGAGGTCATGCCGCTTCCAGTTCCACCGCCCCTGCCCGGGCGCATGGACTTTGGCTAAGCCTGTGGAGCTGCCGCCTTCGCCAGTGCGCCAGCCGCCAGGAGTCAGTCAGAAGAGGAGGGAGGCTTGGGCGCCGGGGACGGGCGGGCGGCTCGAGGGTCACGCACGAGCGGGCGCGCCGACTCTGAGTCACGCTGGGCGAGTGCGCAGTCCGCCCAGCACCTGCTGCTTGGCTAAACAATCAGCAGGCAGCCCAGCACCTCTCTTTGCGCTCTGCTTTTCACACCTGTTCCAGAGGGGCTGAGATTCCCCCCCTGGACTGTGGCTTCTTTCCCTCTCCTTGCATCAGTGGACCCGTTTGCATTGGGGTGGGGGTGGGGGAGAGAAGGGGCTTCCCCTTTGAGGACCTGGAAGCAATTCAAGGATGCAAAGAGAGAGATGGGATGAATGACCTTGTCTCCTTCAAGCCAGGGATTCCTGGAGATTTGGGAGTTTGGAAGAGGAGGGAAACGAATAGGGATGGACTCCCCTAGAGTCGCCCCCCCAAGCAGCTACCCCGCCCCCCCCAAGGAAACTGATGATATCTGTAGTCTAAAAGAGGAGTCATAATTTGGAGGTTTCCAGGCCCCACTTGGGGTTGGCACCCTGCTGGGACAGGGTGGATGGAGTGCACAAGGATTATTTTGTTCTGTCGCACCAAACCTGGAGCCAGCGCTACCCCAGCTGTGTCAGAGTGGCAGATTAGGGGCTGGGTTAACGGCATGTTCCAAACAAACGTGAGCATTTCTGGGTAGAGTAATTAGCTTGTGTAACCTCCCTGCCACAGGATGTCAGGGGATCACCAGCTTAGCATAGTTCCAAAGGGGATTGGAAATCAGCCTGGAAGTGGGAGGTTCCTTTGTGACTCAGTGCCATGCTGATGATGATCCTACAGAAGAAACTCTAGTGTTCAATGGTCAGCAACTCATGGATGAATGATATGGTAGCTAAGAATGGCAGATAGCTGAGAGCATTATTCAGTCAGCTTTCTTTGCGCGTTTCCAGTGTGCTGCCCATTGGGAACTCTCATGCCTTTTCTGGTTGAGGTAAGCTTCCTGGTTTGTCATGTGAAGTGTAACAGTGATTCTAATTCTTTGCCCAGTTTAGAGGACCCCAGTGAAAATGGCAGCAGCATTGTTGTATTGCTTCAAAGTGATCTTGTGGACTGGTAGATGTTTTGTGTGCTCTGTGGGACCTTTCATTGAACTTTGAGAGATCTGAAAAAAAAAAAAAACGTACCCATAAACAGCAGCAAGGGAGGGGAGAGTGGAGAGATAAATGTCATCTTACCTGGCTTGTTTTGGAGATACTTAAACTATTTCTTGGTGGGGGCACACTAGCTCATTATGAATGGGCATCCATTTCTTCCTGAACTGTGTGTATTTTGATTTTAGGAGAGTGAGGGCAAACTGTCACCAAAATCTGTTTCTTTGGGGTAATGCGGTGTGTGTATTGCTTCATGCTTTCCAGTGAGAAGCTACCCCAAACTTATCTTCCCAAAATCTTGTGTTTTATTCTGAGTATTGCAAGTTGCTATTTTCTAAAGAGTAAATTATTTTAAGTTGTTCTAAGACTAAGTTTCTAATTTACTAAGTTATTTTCTAAAGCCAGTTTTCACAGTAGTAATAAACATTTTAAAAGCAGACTACTGCTGTCTCCCATTTGTGAGTTGGGGCATTTTCTATAATATGATGACAGATTTAGAAATGACCTGGTGTAAAAAATCATTGTTTGGTCGTGGTGGCTGGAGGGTGGGCCTGGCTGGGGCACCAACCTGTGGTTTTGCCCGTGGCCTGTGGTTTGCCTAGGGTAACGCCTCTGTGTGTGTGAGTGCAAAAAAGGAAAACTTGCATTTATTTCAAGTAGCTTCAGATCACAGGCATTGTTTCAAGTAAGAAGCAGATAGATAGAAACTTTATACTAAAGAGATAACTTTCCCTATCACAAGTGGGCATTCTAACACGCCATCACATATGTGCAAGTGTGATTTGCTTCTGTGGGAAAGCCCCAGCAGGAGCAGGTAGCCATTACCATTGTGCTTGGTACAAAGGAGAAAAAGAAAGAAAAAATGGCTGCAGGGGTGAAGAAGGAGGAAGTTGGTGGGCGGAGCCTAGACATGGAGAGCAAACAATAGAACAGCTTAGCGATACGTAGCGCCTCCCCCCATTGTCCAGGCATGCAAAAGTCGCTTATTCCAACAGGAGTATAGCTAAGTGGTGAGACAAAAAAAGGTTGAAAAAGGTTGAAAAAAGTTTAAAACAAATAGGCCCACATTGCTTGTTCACTTCTCCCAGCATCTATAGAACTTGCCTGTTTGACTAAGAACGGTTCCATATGAGTTAACTGTTCACAAATAATATATGGAAATAGTGTTTTATCAATGGGATAGATTTCTAGAAATATTTTCTTACAAAAAATTATTTTTCACATGTTGATTGACAGCATACACAGTGAACAGCATGTATTTGTGATTTTTTAATCCCATCTCTTTTGGGATGTAAGCACTGGTCTTCCTAATATATTGTAAAATTGTGTGGCACTCTTCAGATTCATAAACATATTTTCCTGACTTCATTTTGAATACCAATGGATCTTGTGAGATAGTTAAACATTATAACATTCATTGCATTTGCGCTGCACAGAATAGCAGGCAGTGTTCTGGTATGTTAAGATAGAAGGTATGTTCATTTTAACCATTATAAGTCCTGATATTTTAAACTCCTAAGGTATTGGAATAGAATTTGGACTTAGATCTAGTTTAGTTTTTTTTATTATTTAAAAGATTACCAGAATAATTGATTGTTGGGAACTAACCACAGGGATTATATCTCAAACTATGACAAATGTTTTATTAAAAGCATTCAGACCTAAGGTCATAATTTGTTGCATGAGCATTTGAGGCTTTCTTTTCTGATTGCATTTTTATTAAATTCAAATGGCCTGCATGTTTTCCTAGCACTTTCTATCCTGAAAGTTTTATTGAAGTTCTTTAGAAGTTTATGCATTTAATTTAAAAGCTATAGAATGGAATTTACCTTTCAGGATTTAAAAAAAAAAGAATTATCACATACTCGGTCTTTGATGACCACAAATGTCAAAAAACATGACTCAGATTATAGGTATCAAGAAATGGGTTTAGAAACGCATTTATTTGGAAGCTTCAAAATTTCAGGCATACTCCCATCATGGTTTCACATTTCATGTTTTTTTAAATAATCACTAACGAAGGAAGCCAAGGTTTTTAGATTTTTGACTATACTATGTAGACTTCATATAACAGCATATTTGCCATATGCTGTCCATCCCCATCTTGAATTTTCCATTTATATTTGTTTCCTTTTCAACTTTTGTAAATTTAAAAGCAATCTCTAGAAGCTCTCCATAGGGTGGTGTAAGTCTGAGGTACAAGGCACCACACTTCAGGCCGTAAATCCCAGGTGAGAGCCGACTAACACTGATTCCACTCCTGGGAATGCCCTGGACTCTCCCCCCACCAGTGGCCATTTCAGACACCAGTGAAGCTCTACTGCAGCCAGAACCTCTGGCTTTTGCGGTGATGGGGCTGAGGGATGGGTGGCTGCCAGGGCATCTGCCTTCTCCACTGGGGTAAGTGCCAGAGAGGGCAAACACACAAGACTGTGCTACTCCTCCAAACCCCTTTGTCCTCCTCTCCGATGCGACTGTTAGTAAAACAACTAATAAATTCCTTGTTTACAATGGCCATTTTATATCCAGTCAAACAATCTGTACGATTACAACAATAATATACAGTGGAACCTCGGTTTTCATTGCCTTCGGTTTTCATTGGTTTCGGTTTTCATTGATTTTTTCAGTCAAAAATTTGTCTCAGTTTTCATCGATTTGTCTCGGTTTTCATCAATTTGCTGTAAGGTGCAGGGGTTTGTGGAGAAAACTCACCCGGACAAAGCTGCTGCAGGCCGAGTTTGCAACTTGTTTAATGACAATGTTTTGCCCCATTTCAGACAAATCTTAAAGTGGCTTCAGAAACAGACCTCTTTGGACAGCTTTGTTTGTTACTGTTTTCAGCATTAAACACTATGTTTATTCACCAAAAAATGTGTTTTTGGTATGTTTTTTGGAATGCCTAGAACGGATTAATTGGATTTACATTGATTCCTATGGAAAAGTTTACCTCGGTTTTCATCGGTTTCGGTTTTCATAAATTCTTTTTGGACTGTTTACCAATGAAAACCGAGGTTCCACTGTATCTGCAGTTTAATATTAGTTTTGTGCTTCAGCAGTTGGCCGGATTCAATACAGTACATGGCTGAGACCTGCTGTTGGTACATCTTCATAATTCAGTGACCTGTTTAAATGACAAATGTCCCAGAATCCAGTTACATTTTGATTTTATGTGCTGCTTTAGCACCTGTGCATTTGTTTTTGTTCATCAACCAATGACATTCCACATGGGGGTAGATGCTCAGAATTTACTGGATTAAATTGCAGTTTCTGAACTACTTTGTGAGAATATACAAAGTATTTGCAATCCAATTTAGAACATATATTAATTCATGTTAATATGTTCCACCTTAAGAGCTGGGCATAAAATAATACTAGACAGGCATGCACTTTCCACCCACCCATATAGTCTCAAACCACCACAATCTGACATACTATCAGATTATATTCGAATTTATCAGGACTGCCTTGAGCCTTGGTCAGAAGCATGAATTTCTGAACACAATAATAATTGACTATACACTGGCTATAGTATAGTGTGCTGATCCAGAAATTGTTTTTTTGATGATGTGTCAAGATTATATTGTTGTCATAATAAGATAATTAGCTTTTCAAATAACAAATAACATCTGTCCCTTAGGGTATGTCATAATTGTAAAGTGGCCTTAGCTTAGTGGCACCCATACCACACATTCTTTTATGTGGAAGATTATTTTTATGCAAAAAGTCCTAAATTCAGTCTTTGTCATTGCTACTTAAATTGTAAGGGTGGGAAAGACTTCTGCATGGAGCACTTTGCCAGTCAGAGTAACAGACCAATTATGTGTCACATTATCAAGCAGGTCATTTCTTCCAGTGCTATTTGTAGTGCTTGTATGCAGTGAACACAAGTCAAGAGGGTGGTGTAAATTATCTTTAATGTCTAGAGCAGGGGTCGGCAACCTTTACCACCCAAAGAGCCATTTGGACCTGTTTTCCATACCCCCGAAGGTCTGCCGAGCTGGAGAGGCCTCCAATTCGGCCCCTCCACTCACCTTTCCTTCCAGCACTGCTCTGGAGGGCTGGAGGGACATGCCTACGCTACTCTCCGACATCCAGGCCATGCGGAGCCGCAATATAAGGTTGAAAGAGCTTCATGCAGCTCCAGAGCCACAGGTTGCAGACCCCTGGTCTAGAGGTACAAACAGAGTTTCACTGTCTAGTCATGAGGTTGGATCCTTTCACACACACAGGATTCCATCCTTACCAGCCTGCCATTTCCCAAAAGTCGAACTAAATGGTACAAGGCCTGCTCACTGCCAGAGACATGCCTCACATCATGGCATTCTGTCCTCTCCCAAAAGCAGTTAAACCACTCAGCAATGCTACCAAGTTACCCTTAAGCTGCTCTGAACGTTTTCCAGCAGTGACTGGACAAACACTTGTGAGGGAGTCTAGACTGATCCTGCATTGAACAGGGGATTGTTCTAGATGGCCCAAGTTAACCCTTCTAACTCTATGATTCTATACTTCCTTGCTGAGACAGATTCAAACTATGATCCTTTCTGCACAAGCCCCTGAAAACATTTTTCAAATGTTTTGCAAACATTTTCAAAAACCCTTGCTCGTCCACACCCACTCCCACAGAAACACTTCCTGGACATGATATTGCCCTACCCATTTATACCCTGACTGGCATCTGAATAGAAGTATCCTGGCCTGTTTCTTTTGTCTATGGTCATCCTGTGTTTGTGTGGAGCTGGTTTGACACAGTCTTGACCCTAGTATTTTTCAACACTGGCAGCCAAGTTCTGTTCATTTTCAGAGTTTCTTCCTTCCTGTTAAAATTGTCCATGTGCTTATGGATTTCAATTGCTTCTCTGTGTAGTCTGGACGAAAGGGTTTCTCTCAGAGTGGTCCAGGAATTTCTGTTTTTTCTAAATAATATTCTATGTCCAGGTTGGTTTATCATGTGTTCTTGCTATTGCTGATTTTTCTGGCTGAAATAGGTCTGTAGCAGTGCCTTGCAAGTGGTTCTTTTGATACGTACGGTTCAAAAGGCCAAGTGCTTGGTGGTTCCTGGTATGTAGACTTGTCCACAGCTGCATTGGTATGCGAGCTATAGATCCTTGCAGTAGCTAGAGGGATCCCCATATCCTTTGGGTTGAACGTAGCATCTGTTGGAATTTTCTTAGTGGGTCTGTAGATTGTTTGTAGATTGTGCTTCTTCATCAGTTTTCCTATGCGATCCGTGGTTCCCTTGATGTATGTTAAGAACACTTTCCCTCTAGATGGCTCTTTATCTCTTTGTTCATGTGGCTTGTTCTTGGTCTTGCAGCCCTTCTGATTTCTGTATTAGAGTAACCATTAGCCTGTAGAGCCCTGTTTAGGTGATTCAATTCATCTTGTAGGAGGTGAGGTTCACAGATGTTCCATATAAAATGTTCCATATAAAAATTAGCTATTACAGGGCTATATGGAACATTTTGAGAAGCAAGCCCTGAAAACAGCACCAAAAAAGCCCACCATATGGTTCCGTTATGTGGATGACACATTCACCATTTGGAGCCACGGAGAAGAAGAACTAAACAAGTTCCTGGACCATATCAACAAGATCCACCCAAACATCCAATTTACTATGGAGAAAGAAAATGAAGGAAAACTACAATTTTTAGATGTTTTAGTCATCCGCAAACCAAACCAGCAATTGGGACACACAGTATACAGAGAAACCTACTGCACACAGACAGATATCTACCACACAAAAAAAACTCCACTCACCATCCAGGGCAAAAAAAAGGAGCACCATATAAAAACCTTTGGTACATCAAGCAAGAAAACAGAATCTGTGAACTCCACCTCCTACAAGATGAATTGAATCACCTAAACAGGGCTCTACAGGCTAATGGTTACTCTAATACAGAAACTCAGAAGGGCTTCTGCAAAACCAAGAACAAGCCACATGAACAAAGATAAAGAGCCATCTAGAGGGAAGGTGTTCTTAACATACACTGCTGGAACCAATGGATCGTGATAGGGAAAACTTCAGATGAAGAAGCACAACCTACAAACAATCTACAGACCCACTCAAGAAAATTCAACAGATGCTACTGCTCATGCAAAGGATAAGAGGGATCCTCTAGCTACTGCAGGAGTCTATCGGGAGATACCACGCAGCTGTGGACAAATCTACATAGGAACTACCAAACGCAGCCGCACATTGTGACACGTGACATCAAAGAACATCGAAAGGCACTGCAGACCATTTCAGCCAGGAAAAAACTCAGCAAATTTCTCAGCAGAACACATGATAAACCAACCTTGGACATAGAATATTATTTGAAAAACAGAAATTTGGACCACTCTGAAAGCTACTCACCGGCCAGACTACACAGAGAAGCAATTGAAATCCATAAGCACATGGACAATTTTAACAGGAAGGAAGAAACTCTGAAAATGAACAGAACTTGGCTGCCAGTGTTGAAAAATACTAGGGTCAAGACTGTGTCAAACCAGCTCCACACAAACACAGGATGACCATAGACAAAAGAAACAGGCCAGGATACTTCTATTCAGATGCTCCCACCAGTGACCTTGCTATCTACAGGGTTACTCCCAGGCTATAGTCTTCATTGTTACTCATACTTCTATTTATTGGCATAAAATAAACATACAAAATCAGCATACAAAATTTGCCCATTATTGCTCACAATTATAGACACTGGTACTAAAATACTAAATACTAAAATATATACATGGTCCTTCTGTAACTATAGGACATTCCTTCAGCTAAGTTAACTCACTTAAACGTCATCGGATACTGACAGAAGCTTGAAAAAATTACTGCTGGCTATATGTGGTCATAATACATAGACATTGGTTGGTATTCATCTAGACTTACGTCTATTATTGTTAGCAGAAATTTTGCTACATTCTCACACACTGTGGGATCCATGTTGTTCAAAAGCATAGGTATCTTAAGAGCATCAGTTAGGATTGTTATACAGAAATGGGATAGAGTGCAGATTGTGACATTCTTGATTTTTTTTGCAGAACCTTTACACATGTAATGAAAAGAGGGTATGATCGAAAGGTGTCCACCTGACCCATATTGCAGTAATGGACATTAGCCTCCCTCTGTTTATCAATTTGTTGATATCTGCCATAGAGCAGCATAGAAGGCATTAGATTGAATCTTGGCCAGTGTTAAAAGCTCTTCTTAATTTAGGGTTGGTGATCCACTGTAAAATAATTGGCCATGTGTCCCTTGTTCAATTGGAATAAAGCAGGGTCCAGGGGGAAACAATTCAACGCGTTTCCTCGCAGCTGTTATCATATCCCCGATACTCTTGTTCTAATAGCTTAGTTTTCAAGCAGCTATATGCTTCTGATAGGGAAGAAAGAGGGGACTAACGACTCCTAATGAAAAAAGCCAAGAGTGTTGATTTTTCCCTCAACTAGTTCTTTCAGCCACCTAGAATTTTGCATAGTCCAGGAAAGCATGAGGGACTGTAACAAACTGGAGTGATCCTGCACCAAATAGTGGATAATGCCGTGTGAGCCAGTTATCTCGACAGTGTTCTCAGCCAGGCCATCGTGGCATATGATATTTGCCCGAAGTTCTAAAACATAGGGCTGCATATGAAGCACAATTTGGTAAGCTCCATAATTTTGTGGAAGAAACGGGACTGGAGCTGTGTTTATATTTTTGTTTATAGCTCCGATCCAAATAGGATTGCTCCATAGAGGAGCTGAGAGTTACATTTAGCATTGAACACCTTCAATCACGCGGATGGTATATACTGGTGGCCCACACAGTGAAAAAAAGAAAGCGGCTGGAATTGCTAGGGCATCTGTTGTTAGCTGCAGCGAAAGTGCTAATTTCCTATGTAAATTGCCCAATTAAGGTTGCTAGTAAAGAGTTATGCCCAAATATCTTTGAACTGGTTAACTTGTCTCTATGGGTCTGTTATTGATGGTCCATGTATGATTAGGGGTCTTCTCTAGCTAAAGGACCATTATTTTGGTTTTTCATAGTTAATTACCAGTTCGCTTCCTCTTACAATAAATATTCAGCGCACAGCAATTTAAGAGGACGCAAAGTGAGACCAACTTTAGTGTGGGGAAAGAAGAACGGTGTCGCCAGCATACAGTAACGCTGGTAAGCACGTGCGTTTAGTGCTTAGTTTGGGAACATGCCCATTGGCCTTCTGGAGGGTTGGCACCTCAGATCAACTCAAGTGAATATATATTAAAACAAAGCAGGGGCCAAAATGTACAGCCTTGTTTGACCCCTCTGGTTGTGATGATATTTTCTGTGAGCGGGTCCTTTTGTTGCGGCTCTTATTCTGCAGCTAGTGCAAGTGTGTAGCTGTTTTATAAAGAAAGTTTCCAGTAGTCTGGGGGTCCATGTGTAACTTGCCGTCAATTTTCTCCACCAGTAGGGCTCTATCAGATATGGAGTCAAATGCCCCTTTTAAATCCAGGAAGGCTGCAAACAGTTTACTGGTTATTATGAGTTATACTTTTGTTAGCTAAGTGTGCAAAACTGTTACATGATCCAGTGTTGATTTGTTTTTAGTGAATCCAATTCTGTTCGGTCCTATTACTTCTGCTCTGCTTGACCCAATCTTCCACTCTCCTAAGGAGTAGTTTTAGACATAGTTTCCGCCAATTACAGATAATAGAAGCTTATAGGACGAGTAGTTTGAAGGGATTAGTAATATCACCCTTTTTGTAGATTGGGACAACTATAGGACAGCCAGCCACATCTTTGGGATGCGTCTTGCTGTTATTTACATGGTTAGCTGGTAAATAAGGGAAGCCAAGAGTTGTAGCCCACCACTCAGTGGTGTGAGGATTTAAGAATATTTCTCTGGTATTATTGCATCAGGACCTGTGGGCCTTACCGCTTTTCAAACCACTGATTAGTTTACTCACTTCTTGAGGATTTCAACCCTAGAGCCAATCTAGGTAGCTCCTCTGGTGGTATTGAAGTGGAATCAGTGAATTATTCAGTTAGGGCTAGGGCATTGAACAGATTAGAAAAAATAACTGAACCATCGGGTCTAGCAGGTGAAATATGGGGCAACTGGATTACTTGCACGTTTGGAGTCTCCTAGTCTCATTTATGATCTGCCAGAAATTGCTTTGTAATGTTATTTGTTAAAGTGGCTTGATATAGGTGTTCCCACTGCTGTTCTGAATTGATTCTTTTTTCGCTTCCATTGTACCCATATAATTTGAAAATCCCTTTTTCAGTTTGGGTTATATTGCTGAGTAGCTTTTCCTCACCCTTGTGCTGCGCGTAACTTCTAGTATAATGATCGTGATTAAGATTGTTAAATTCAATACAGTAGCGATCAAACCATTCTCTATGACCGGGTTTTACAGCCTTAGATTTGGTCGAGGAGACGGCTTGAAGTTCCCTGCTAAATTTGAAACTAGTTGTTCAAAGTGATGATGTATTCCACGTTCTGGTGTGTGTCAGTCTGTAATATATTACTCTTTTAATTTATTAAATGTGAAAAGAGCTTAAGTAGTGTTTCTGTAGCAGCTGCCACCTGAGGTTTGACCATGTTATTTTCTGATGCCCTAAAGTTGGTGGGGGTCCCTCTGTATTAGTCTTTACCTCAAATGAAAAGAAGTTACTTTGAGTGGAAGATGATCACTTAGCAATAAGTCCCCAACGCTAAAAGATGCTGACACCACTGGTGTAGATAGGGTAAAGGATATTAAGAATGTAATCGATCACGCTTAGCACCGAGCGAGTTTACCAAGGTAAAGTTTCTATCTTCATTCCTATAGCACTTGAGGTCATTTAACCATAATTTGTTTAAATTTTGATGGCAAATTTGATTAACTTCTGAATTCCTCGCCTGCGATTCACGCAGAGAGTCCTTTGAGGAGCCAAGAGGCTGGGGTTAGGAAGAAGCTGTACAAAATGAGATCATCCCGTCCTGATTCAAATGGGCCAAAAGTGGTAGAAAGGTCCAAGTACTCCACTCCATACCATGCGTTAAAATCGGGCATCCCTACCAGGATCACCTCCGTTAGATGGTTGTTTATTTTTCTAAATTTTCTACAAAAATGATGATATCCCACTCACCATGTGTTGTTGATTAAGGAGTCTCGTGTCAATCCAGCAGGTATATACAAGTTTCACTTTATAATCATGTGTGAAGAGCTTCCCTCTACCAAAACAGCCTGTGCAAGAGGGGGACATGGAGTCGAGAGGAGGTTGCTTTGATGCTGTTGGCTACAAATAGTGAAAGTCCCTCCAGAATAATCGACCAAACTTGTTGGATACTCTTTGTAGCAGGAAGAGAGTATTGTTGGTAGCCACTTAAGGCAAGCTCTGAATTGGACCAAGTTTCCTTGTAAAGGCTATAAACGTAAAATTTTGTGGTGGCAGATAGGAGTGAGGAAATCACGATTATCACATTTCCTTTGATCCATCCGCTTATATCTCCACGAGATGAGGGAAACTCACATCTCTTCTCTGACTTGGATTTGGAGATACTTCCCCCCATGCTGTAAGTTGGTCCCAGGATTGGCTAAGAGATTTTTGATAAGGGTTGGCGTCACTGAGAGATTGTATTCTATGGTTTGTAATTTCGTGGTCATTTTGGACCACACATCCATTACCTACTGTAGCCCCTTAATCGGGTCTGGCAATAATGAGGGGTATGTGTATCTGAAGCCGTGGAAGAATAGTCAATTATAATCTCTTTTGGTGGAGCTTGGCTGGAGTTGTATTATTATCCAAAGAAGCTCTTTAAATGCATGTATTTCAATCGGTACTTTGAAATGGAAATCACAGATGATCTGTTATTATCTATAACCTGATCACAATGTCTCTCTGAGACTTAGTAACCTCCTTTGACAGAGAGGGATGCTTCTGATGATGTTTGGGTGGGCTTCTGTTGATTGAAGTGGGGTCATCCTCAGCTCCTTTCCAGTTGCCCTCGGTAGAACCAAGATTTCTTTGGAGTTTTTAGGAGAGTATCTTTATCCAGTGTACATTTGTGGGATTCCTGAGGTCTACCTCCCAATGTAAGGGGGGAGGTTCTGATGATATACATCTTCAAGTGCTAGAGAGGTAGCTTCGCCTGGATAGGTGTTGGAGTAAGATCAGTATTTGTTGGGGAACAGATGTGTTTCACATCGCGTGAGCTGCTGTGGGTGAAAGCTTTGATTAATACAGGCTCTGGCATTGTAATAGGGTGGTCTGTGTTCTTGATGCGCAGGTGCAGGCCTCAAGGCCTTTGTAGTAGGGCTGGTTGAATAAGGGTTGCCTTGAAGCCTGACTGGCAGTCCCCCCCTTTACTCTATGGGCACACAATTTGCTTCATTAGGAGAGTTATCTGGAGAACAGTAACTTTGAATCTGCAGGATTATAGGCAAGTAAGGTTGGGCAAGAAGGGGAATTTCCAGAGCATAATACATCCCCCCCAAGGCCTCTGGAACAGAACAAATTGGGAGCAGAATTGATTATTAAACATCCTCCACTTCCTCAAGGATATGTTTGGTGGGAAGAGTGGATTTCATTCAGGGACATCTCAAAGTTGCTTCCACTCAACCGCTAGATTCTTTGATTCCTTTGGTAAAAGCTTCTGAAGAGTGTCCAGTTTTTGTTAGGGTTTCCAACAGCAGTCGCTTTGTTGAACTCCCTTTGAATTTGCATTTCTCTTGTCAGGTGTGTAGCATGGGTGTCCCTCAATGAGTCTGTTGGATAGTGCAGTATTCCCTAAAGAGACGACATAATTTTAATATCATACCTTCTTGGAAAAAAGTGGCGATGTTTCAACAATAAGGTGAAGGCATTTTAGATGTGCTAAAAGTTGAGGGGCAATTCTTTTATAGTAATCCTACAGGGGGCAAGTATTCATATGAAGTCCAACTGAATCTTGTATGTGGAGCACACTCTAACAACTGGCTCAAAGAGAAACCCTAATTGCACTATAATTTGACCTCACCCTATTTTGGTTTTAGCTTGGAATGTCCAATATACAAACACCACTCCAGCTCTTTTTGCAAAATTAACGAATTCATATTAACCAGCTTTAGCTGCCGGGTGGAGTGTAGGGCCTTGAAGGCCAATGGGCAGTGTCTGAATAAAAGGGAGCTACCACGTCCAGATCCATTTCCTGAAGCTTGTGTCTTTAAAATTTGATGGGAGATCACGTAAGTCTTAACTCCTTAGCCCCCATAGGGTGGTAAAAATTTTGTTAAAAGAGTAGGCTTCAAGAGTTTTTTTTGAAATTAAAAAATCAACTCATTAGAGAAAAGTTCCTGTCGAATGTATAGAATTCGTCATGTGTTGTTAGTTCTTTATTCTTATTTGGAGGCTTTTTTGTAAACTTGGAATTAAAGCATCCTGTTTTCCTAAACCAGTTGGAGATGGGCTTGTTTGCAAAAAACTTCTTCTGCAGGGCTAGGGAAACATATCCTCCAGCTCCAGGTTAGCTTCCAATGGAGCAAATCTATTAGATAGTGTTAATCCCTCAATTAGGTGCCTCTCCACTGGAGAATTGTCGGTGAAAAAAAACTGGTCAATTTTTAGTCTGTTTACTAGACTTCTGGCATGGAGAGTGTGGGGATAAAAGGTACCGTTTCCTCCCGTTCTACATTTTTAGATAGCAAGCCGTAAATGAAACAATCAGACAATGAGTAAAATATTCGCACAGGAGCAATTAATTACACTAAGCTAAAACAGACGCTTAAGACGCCAAAGGCTGGTGCAAAAAATAACACTAAGTAGCTAAAAGTGTTTAAGAGCAAACTTCCCAAAAGTTCATTAAACTTCAGAAGTTCATTAAAATATATAATATAAAAACAGAACCTTAACAGCTGGTGTTAAAAAACCTAAAAAAACTTTAGTAGAAGTCTCAAGACTTTTAGCCTGAGAAATTGGGGAGAATTAGGCGTCTCCACACCAGCTGGTCAGGGGAATGAGGAATGAGCCAGCAAAAAAACCCTCAAACACTCTGGTTGAGCTTTCAAGAAAATAAAAAAATAAAAAGAGATAAACTAAAACCAGCGAGTTCAACCACACCTGGATGATAGGGGAAGCTCCAGGCTTCAAGGAAGTACACAACTTGTTTTAAAAACAAAAGGGAAACAGACTCATTAGTCAGCATTGCTATTATTAAAGTATTGTGGATTTTAGCCTGGTTTTAAAATATCAACTCAGAAGGTTCTTTAATATAGTCTCTCTCAACAAAATTGCAATAGAAAGCTCTAAATTAAAAGAAAGTGCTAAATACTAAGAGATAAAACTACAAAGGGTAGGAGAAATTTAAAACTTATCTTTAAAAGGTGGAGGAGCTCAACGAAGAGCGACCGCTCGGCACCAACCCCCCCTGTTCCATACTTCTATTCAGATGCCCTCAACTATTGACCTGGTTGCCGCCTTTGTTACTCACAGACAAGGTTTCCCCACCCACCCTGGACACTCCCCACACACCCTGGACAGATATATACTCCACTTGCTTTTCCAACATCAGATCCTCTGAAGATGCCAGCCACAGATGCAGGCGAAACGTCAGGAGAGAATGCTGCTAGAACACGGCCATACAGCCCGGAAACTACACAGCACCCAAGTGATTCCGGCCGTGAAAGCCTTCGACAATACAATATAAACTTACTTTAAAATTCAGGAAAATGAAACTGAAACTTACTAGCTCCCGCCCCCAACTGCTCACAGGGGTATAAAAATACAGTGCACCCCAAGTTCTGGCTGGTTCTTTACTCTAGTGCTAGCTGGCCGGCTAGCCAGCTCCTAGCGAGCTCGCTGGCTTTTGCTCCAGCTGCTGCTGTGTCAGGTTCTTAGTGCTGGCTCTACAAGCTGGCTCTACAAGCTCTCCATGCTCTCAATGCTGGCTCAAGCCCTTCAGGCTGGCTCTCCAGGCTGGCTCCAGCTACTGCTGGTCCCCACTCTCTATGCTAGCATAGGAATCCCTGCCTTCTTCCAGAACTTCTTCAGCTGAATTTAGGTAACGTATAAGTCCCCTGCTCCCCCTCCCAACCTATCATCCAAACCTATCTTTTTCCTTCCAGCTTATATCACTTAGGAACTGTGTATATGCTTCTCCATGTCTTACTGTGTGATTGTTTGCAACGAAAATTTATATAAAAATATTTAAAACTATAATTTGGTCTCTTGCATTCTCTGTAGAATGTTTCAAAAGCCAATTCTTGTATAGCTGTCTAAAAGATCCCACCAAGCCTGCCTCTTGCACTGCCAAGCTGAGTTATTTCCCCGATTGCTATTTTGAGAAAAACATTCATACTGTTAAGCTAGGTAACAGTGGTCATTCTGAGTTTTTAAAACTTCTTCTTATAAGCATAGCTATTTAGCTTCAAAGCCAAAAAAAATGCAAGTGCAGTGCAAGTCAGCTGGTGCAAGCTCAGAAAATGGTGCTGATGAGGAAATCTGGGGACTGTGGAAAGGTATGGGAAACATTTTAAGGAGATCACAGAGCAAGTGAAAATGTTTTTTTTTAAAAAAGAATTGCTAGGGAGCAACATGCAGATAAAACATTTTCAGGCAGGAAATAAAACATTTGGAGGTAAAAAACTATGTGGAATTTAATGGAGGAAGCATTATATTTCCTGCCTAAAAATATTTTATTTGGATTATGTGGAAGGTGCCTGTGACTGCACTGTCCTTGAGGAAGACCTGAACTAACTACTGCTGGATTTTCCCCTACATTCTGTCCCCCCACATTCCTCTGAAAAGTGATTGGATGCTGGAACAGCACTCCCATTGGCTTAAAGATGAAATGGCTATTTTTCTATTCAAGGACAGGAGAGCCTCCTGTCATAGTTTCCAAGTAGATAGAACGAGAATAAAATACATGTAATTTTTCTTAAGAACTGCATTTTTAGTATCATCCACCTTCCCTTTACTTTCCCAACATGCAAGAAGTGATCAGTGAAATTTTAGTTTTCAGTAATTAAATTCATGATATCAAGGTGTACACCAATATGCTAATAACTCCATTAATCTTCTTCCTTTATATGCAAATCTGAAATCCAGATGTTGCATTATTTGCAAATACTGCAATTAAAACATTTTATCACTTGCAGTTATGCAAAAGAGCAGCAGACTGGAAAATGGGTAAAATTGCTTGGCTAGGACATTACCACAGCAACACACTGACCTCTGTTGAATTAGTTTGAAGTAAAGATTCAGCTATTAATTATAATGGTCAGGAATGGCTGAAATCTGAATCTTCCTTTTACTTTTTTAATATGGACATTTCTCAGTCATCATAAATCTCAGTGTTTAAGAGTCAAGAATCTAGCCCTGAATCATTAAAAGCCATAATCCTTAAACACTGATGGAAAGAACAGGACAGTAGAAGACTGTGATTTATCAAGCCTGCTCTAGGTACTTGTTTAACTTTTTGTAGTCTAAGCACTCTGTCAGGCATGCTTCAAAGTGCATATTCATTATTGCTCATTTTAGCTATTGAACTTTCTGCATTACGTGTGTCAGCAATTATCTCTCACTTTAGAAAGCTATCATTAATTAGGGCCAAACTAATCACTGCAGGACCTGTCAAACAGATAAATGTCTTCCTTTGTCAGACTTTTCACATTTTTTGCTGTGACAAAGTTATTATTTTCTTGGCATTCCATCAAAGAAAAGTTGCTGCTTAATTATAGGAGACACTTTATATATTGACAGAAGATAATCCTAGACACACTCCTACAGTGCTGTAAATACAAAGGTTTGCTATGATTGTCAAATGGGGGGGGGGGGTGTAAACCGCCTTGCCAATTAGCAGCATAATCATTGTAATGTTTGATTCAGACTGTTCCATTGTTGATATGAAATTTCTGGCAACTCAGCATTTCAACTACCATTAATCAGGTTTTCTGCACCTATTCTCCAGCAACACATGTTTGAAATACTGCATATGTTCCAAAGCTACAGTTTTCAGTACATGCATTCTTTATTATTTTATATGTATTTTAAAAGTGTTTTATTAAAGACCCACACAGAAAATAAATACTTTAGGTATGTGAGGCACACCACCAACACCCTCCTTTTATTTTACTACTCTAGGTTTACTGTCAACTTAAGAGTATGTGAGGCATAGTAGATTTTTCTTTAGTGTCCCTTTTTTTTTTAACCCAGTCCGGGTTTCCTTAATCCTATCTCAGAAAAGCATCAGCCATAAAACAAAACCCTTCTGGTGGGTTTTCCAGGCTTTGTGGCCATGGTCTGGTGGCTCTTGTTCCCAACATTTCACCTGCATCTGTGGCTGGCATCTTCAGAGGTGTATCACAGAGGGAAGTCTGGTAACAATTAAATCCAGCCATGAAAGCCTTCAATAAGACCCCTTTTTGTTGGATACTGCAGAGTTTGTGAGGGGTAATGGGAGTCACATACAGCAAAACACATGTTTATTTAGTTGCGAGGTGCATTATGCTTGATAATTACAGTGTTTGTTCTTTTACCTTTTCAGATTTAAAGATAAAAATTAGACAGCTTTAACAATTCACTGTAGAGGGAAAGCATCCAAACAGTTTTTTATCCAAAATCATACACTACTAGGCTCTCTGTCTAGTTAGGATACCTCCTGTCCCTTCTCCCTCCAAACTCTTGCTTTTTGTTGTTGTTGATTGGCTGTTGGCTGTACAACTCTTCAACATTAATGCCCCCCACTTCAGCATTCCATTCAGCCTTTCAAATGTGATTGAGATGTGCTGAAAGGGAGAAAAGAGGGTAGAATCTGCTATCCATAACAACATTGCAGTCTGTTTGAGCTATTGTCAGAATTGAGAGTTCCAGGTACTGTGTTTCAGAGATAGAATGGACATTACTGAAAATATCTCCTAAAAAGATTGCTTGGGTGGCTAGAAACTAATAAGATCCTGGGTCCTGAGCAAATAGGGTTCAGGAAAGGTTTTGCGTGCGGATATGTGGAAGTTCACTCCAATAACTATTAACACCATTGTTAGTTGGAAAAGAATAGGCCGCAGCCCATTTATTAAACAGTATAACATTTCATAACTGCAACCAATAAGGAAGCTGGGCGAGGCATAAAGGAGCACATCCATGGCCCCCAGGCAGCAAGCACTGACCTGGTTCATGGGGCAGCCCCCAGCTCCCCCCCGGACCCTTCGGACAGCAACTACTGTCTGGCATGTCCCCCAAGGGACTGGAACAGGAAGTTACTAGATGTCACTTGAGTGCATACTCATTATGTGACACCCCTTCCTGCCGGGCAGCGAGATCTTGCATTGCCCCCAGGCATGCATATTGAGCTCTGCCCTGCCTCGGACCTCTTATGGAGGCCCCCAAAGCAGGAAGGTCCGGCACGCAAGCTCTGCCTTCCCAAAAACGGGTGTGCTCCTATGTCCCCACCGCCCGAGCTGCGACAAAATTAACAATAACCATTAACCCCAACAATATATTTGGGAGGGAGGGTGGATTCTCATGCGCCGCAGCCTCAGAAGAGGCTGTTCCTCCCGGCCAAACCCCCTATATGGGGTTGCTTGGCCCCTGTCATGTGCCGGTTCCTGGTCACGTGACAGGGGCTTCTCCGCCCGAAGAACGGCCGGGTGGTCGTTTCCCCTTCTTCCGGCTGCAACAGCACCCCAGGTTAATGCCTGGGGCGCGTCATACGGCCTTAGAACACTGTATGCTCATAAATCTCTTCCTCTCAAAACATAAAATAAAAGGGCACACCAAATTGTACCTTGCTTTTCTCAATTTAGAAGAGGGATTTGATTGTGTTTACAAAGATAGGCTATGGTCCCAACTTGATTCCTTGGGTCTGGATAAAAGACTCCTCCTTCTAATAAAGAGGTTACACCCTAAAAACTCCTTGCCAAATAAAATGCCCAATGTTGGGCACGCTTATTCCCAAAATCTCCATCACCAAAGGAGTGAAGCAGGATTGTGTCTTAGCACCAACCCTGTTTATTCTTGAATGATTTGGCTCCCACTCACAAGGATACCAATTCACACTCCCCAGTTATTAGTAAACTACCCTGCTGTATGCAGATTATGTTGTACTTCTTCTAGAACTAGAATCGGACTAAAATGTTTACTTGCCAAATGTTGTGCTTACTGTGCCAAAAATGCCCTAACTTTAACCCCTCCCACCAAAAAAATCATGGTGGCTTCTAATGTCTTTAGACCCTCTAGATGGACATTGCAGGGTACTCCCATTGAACAAGTGAAAATGTTCAAATACCTAGGAGTCTGTTTTCACTCTAATGCCCAGTGGACAGCGCACAGAAATGTCACAGTGAAGGGTTGTCATTCCACACTGGCGGTAGTTGTCCAGTACCTTCGAGACTGCCTTACCCCATAAGTCCCAGTTCAGCCTCTACGTTCTGAAGAGGCAAATTTACTGGTAGTCCCCAGCCCTGCAATGATGTAGCTAGCTTTTTCGGCCCTGGACTCCGCCTGGTGGAATGCTCTTTCTCCAGCTGTTAGGGCCCTGCAGGACTTGGTGAGTTCCACAGGGCCTATAAGACTGAGCTGTTCCACCAGGCCTTTGGGGAGGCTAGCCACGGATTGTCTTCCCCCTCTTGATGCCCCGTGTACCATCCAGGTATACCATCTGCGGCGATCTGCCGATCCCCTCCCAGGGAGGGTATGAAGCGAGGGTTTAGGTTTGGACGCCACCTTTAAACAATGGGTTTATGTGAGTTATGATGCTGCTACTGATTTTAATAGATTTTAATGCACCTTCTTGATTTATATTGTTTTATATTATTTATATTCTGCTTTATCACTGTTGTTGTTGGTGTTATTGCATACCAGCCTAAGCCCTTCAGGGATAGGGTGGTCTATTAAATCTAATAAATGATAATAAATAATAATAATAATAATAATTTACAACTGAAAATTAATCACTTTAAGAGTTGGTTATCACAGCCTAAGGTGGAGACCTGGCCAACCTCTGTCTAGCCTGATCACTGGCCAAAATAATAAAGCAATTAGTTGAGGGTTGTCTCTTTCAATCTTTCATAAGAATAGAATTTTTCCATCATCATTTATTATTATTATTGTAGATTTCACAGCTGCCAGATCTTTAGCTGATTGTTGGCCTTCATTACAATTCGAGCCTCACCCAGAGGCCTAGGAAGTTGTAATGTATCGGCGTAGTATTCGTGCGGATCCCAGCAGGGCTGTATTATTATTATTATTATTATTATTATTATTATTATTATTAATCCGATTTCTTAACCGCTCTACTCCTAAAGGGCTCAGAGCAGTGTACATGTAAACAAAAGAATAAAACAAGAGAGACTGACAAAAAACATTTTATGGAAAGAAAAAATAGAAGATATCATGAAGATATGGACAGTGTATGAAAAATGGATCGAAGAAGCCGGATTTAACAAAGAGCCATGGAGTAAGAGAATAAGAAGAATGAATCTCCTACTGCTTGCATGAAATAACCAATAGAAAGAAGGGGGGAGGGGGAGAAAATGAAAAAAATGTATAGATGAGAATAAAGATATTAAATGTAACAAATGTATAAATACTCTATAAAATAAAATTATATAAAAAAGAATAAAACAATAAAACCAGTGCACAAAGACAATCGAACAATCATTAAAATCCATGAAATCAGATAATTAAAATAGCAGCAGTATAACCCATTACCACTTGGTATGTGGTGTCCGATCCCAACTTTGGGAGGGGACCAGCAGATGTTACATGGTCATCGAGAAGGGGCAGTTACTCAGCGGCCAGCTCCCTCAAAAGCCCAGAACTCCTTGTTTGCAGAACACCTTGAACAACAGCTGTGGAATCTTGGCATTTTGACATTTCTTTTCTTGGTCTGTCATAGTGGTACTTTCTTGGCAAGGGTGTGAATCATAGTCCAGAAATGGGGTTGTGCTACTGGAATTCCACATACTTCTTGGGTGCTTCTGCTTCCAGATCTAAGGGTAGAAGTCTATCTAAAAGATGGATGCCAGGTGTTTGGACAGGGTTGCAATGTCAGTACTTGCCCTCAGCGCTATTTTCTATAGATAGGCCTCTGTGTAGCTGGCAGCGGTATTCTTCCCAGACTGTCCTTCATGCAGTTTCTGGGTTCAAGTCAGAGGTGGGATCCAGCAGGTTCTCACCAGTTCCCGAGAGTGGGTTACTAATTATTTGTGTGTGCCGAGAGGGGGTTACTAATTGGGTCTGCTTTTCTGTTAGAAATTCCATTAGGTCCAAAAATCATAAAGTCTGTTGTTTCCTATGTGGCTGGTTAGCAAAGGTAGAAAACGGGATAATTCTCCCTGTTGGGCTGTTGTAAAAACATGTTTTAGAAATATGGTAAAGTTCCTTGTTTAAGGAAAGTATCCTTCTTTTGATTTCTAGAAACGAAATTAAGTATTTGAAAGTATTAAGTATTTGACAGGCAGTCAATTAGAGGAGAAGTACCGGTAGTTGTTTCTGTTGGAGTAGACGATAGGATTTGCTATAATGAGTTTAAATTATGGACAGAAAGATACCAGCTGGAAATTAGGATTTTTTTTACAGTAAGAGTTTTTTACAGTAATAGAGAAATTATTAATGCCCTGCCCCCGGAATGCCTGGCCACGCCCCTGTCATGCCCCGCCCAGCCCCATTGGCGCTACGCCACTGTTTGAATCCCACCACCATGGGAACCTGTTACTAAAATTTTTGGATCCCACCACTGATTCAAGTCAAGGTTATTGTGTATAAAAACCTTCATGGCTTGGGTCCAGAGATCTACAGAACTTCCTGCCCTGCTTCAGATCATAGATCTGAATAAGACTCATTGTGGACCCCTTCCTGTAGCGAAGTCAGATCTGTCATAGTCTGTGCTTGGACATTTTCAGTTGTGATTTCTACTTGGTAGAAGCACTTACTGAGGAAGTTAAAATGACCTCATGCTTGTGTTCTTCTACAGACTTTGCAAAACCACTTTTTGAAAGGCTTTTTTATAATTTGAAATGCTGTTTTTAACATTGTTTTATAGATTTTGAATTGTCATTTTTTGGGTTTTAGCATTTTGTTGTGATATGTAGTACATCTTTTTAAGAAAGGTAAAATATAAATGTTGGAAAATAAATTTATAAATACATACATTAAAAAACAAATATCAAATTAACAAAACAGAATTCTTACTCTATTATAATGTATGTGTATTCATACAAAATACAATTAGAGTTATGATCTAAATGATGATATACCTAAGAGGAGACTAAGGAAGTCCAGCCTTGTTAGGCAAGGTTGGATAATATTGACCCAGATGTCTGACCCGATATCAGTTCTGTTCCACACTTAGCCCTAAAGGCATTATCAGAGTAATTTGACCTATTACATATTTAATTCATAGTGACATAATTAGAACATTAGCAAGTTTGAGTAGCTAGTTGGTAGTAGTCATTGTATTTGCATGTATTAAATTGTGCAGCAATTACCAGGATTTATGAAGAAATAAATAAGAATACAAAATTAAGAGAAATAAAGTGAAGATTGATTTATTAATGCATTATTACCACATGGAAAATCTCATGGTTGTTTTTGTTTTGCAAGGAATCCATGTTTGTTTATGTTGAGATCTTAGATACAGTTGAAGTAAAGCAAAGTAACCTTCTTTCAGGGCTGCTCCTTTTTATTTCTCACTATTAATTTTGTTTATCATGAGACCCAAGTTCTGCCACTATTGTACAGAAGTTTACCATGATAATATTTAAATCTCCTGAGCATTTGACCATGCAAAATGTGTTTTTCTGATGACGTTGCCAAATGAATTTATGAAGTGACCAGTTCACTAGTGAATTATCATCAAGAGAAAAGTAATTAAGGAAAATAAAGAGTCAGTGTGGGAAGTACAGTAAAATTATCAGCAATACTTTCCCCATTCAGGCCCTATCTCCAAAACATCATCTGGGGAATGCTGGCCTGGAAAGTCTACCTTTGCCTACTTTCTGGGCCTTTATTTCTAGCTCCTGATTGTCCTGTTTCACTGCTTTAGCAACACAGAGGGACTTAGGTGGTCACTTGCCAACCAATGAGAGCTGCCACCACTCACACTGGTGTCTTCTTGTTAGTGAAGGACAAGTCTGGAGGACTTGTGATAGTGGCCTCCTTCTCAGCTCTCCTCTACCTTTCTCTATTTCCCTTTGCTGTTCCCTCTCTCCAGCTTTCACCTCACAGTTTGCTGTCTGCATACAGCATTTGCTCCTGCATGTTTGGAAAGATTTGATGTATTTGCTGTGGGATGTACTAAAACAAATGACAGGATTGCCCTTTGTGCATTTTTATGTAGCTTCTGTTAAATTCTTTTTAATGTTAGCATGGTCCATGAGATTTAATTTTTATATTCTAAAGTATCGATCAAACTCTTTTCCACGTCATAGCAAAACACTGTCCAATGATTACCAGTGTTTACATTGGTTTACGAATAGCATGTTCTATTTTGGAAATAAAAAGTGGTTAGTGAGAACCACTTGATAATGATGTTAGACATGGATCTTTAATGTTAGTTATTTTAAATTTCATCACTCAGCCTTAACTAGGATTACTGTGTAATCTTGAACAAGTCACTATAGCTTTTTCTAACCTACTTCTCAGGGTTCTTTTGAGATATTTGTTTATTCATTTCATTTGTACCCTGTGTTTCTTCCCAACAGAGACTCAAAGTAAGAAATAGGACCCAGTTATCGGCTTATGAAAACCCAGAACCCAACATGCCTTGTTCCATTTACCCCCCCCCCTCCTTTGTTTTGTACTCCAGCCCAGTAAGGAATGGTTTGAAATTTCCTTGTGCTGCTCTGATATCTCTCTCTGAGTCTGCCAATAGGGTTTCACTGGTGAAGCTCTGTTTGTAATTGGATGGAACAATGGATGTTGCTTTATCTTCCTAGTAGTCTGTGTAACTTCTCTGCTCAGCTGAAAGGTTCTGACTGTCTTCAGCATCTTTCAGGCAGATGCTCAAGTTGGGTTAAGCAGCTTACGGCCTCCCCAGCTGCCAGCCATCTCAATGTTTGAAGAGGTTGTGTCAATTCCAAGGAAGGTATGATTACAGAATAGATTTTACCTGAGTGAGCTGTACAACTGCAACTAGAATGAGCATACAATGATCCCTCCTGCACAAATTTCCTAAAGTGCTTGTAAAACATTTATAAAACATTTTCAATCCCCACTTTTGTTTGCACTCACCCCCTTCAAACAATTCCTGGCTGCCATTTTCCATTTTCCCCTGTTTTTTCCCAGTGTGTGAACAAATTCGTGCTTCATGCTTCACAGTCTTATGCAATGGCATGTCTACGGGGACCAGAGGGGGCAGATGCAGAGGTGGGATCCAACCAGTTCTCACTACTTCTCTAGAAGTGGTTACTAATTTTTTCTGAGTGCCAAGAAGGGGTTACTAAAGCAACCTCCCTGCCCAATAGGGACTGGAGGTGCGTGTGTGCGGCGGCGCCACTGTTTAAATCCCACCACCATCGGAACCTGTTATTAAAATTTTTGGATCCCACCACTGGGCAGATGATCCAGATGCCATTTGCCTGGGTCACATGGGAGGCACATTTTGGCCCTTACCCCCTCCCTTGCTCCCCCCACCTTCAGCCAAACTTCCCCTGCCCTCCCCCACTGGCCTGTGCCCTTCCAAACTCCTCCTGACTGAAGTGCCATGAGTAGAGACGCAGAGTGCCAAGCACATTCCCCATGGCAGGCAAGGGATCTGGCTGCCTTTCTTGCTACCTGCCTGGCCCAAAGTGGTAAGGAGGAAACAGCGTCCTTTGTCTTATCTGGGAAAATGCCACCCATGGAAAGGGGCAGAGAGACTGCTGGCCAAGCCCTGGGCCTGCTTGCTGGGCACCTCTGGAAGCCAGCAGGACAAAAAAGCTCTGGGCCCCTGTAGTAATGCACCGCTGACCCAGCAGCACCGTGGTCGAGCGCTGGAACACCTACGCTCCTACGGCCTTCTGGTCGCACTGCACCCCCACTCCTCATCCCCCTATGAGTCACGGGTCATGAACACAATGTTCAGGCTCAGTCACCACCCCGGGGCATAGGGACAATGGTCTTGCCCCCAGGTGAGGATTAGGCTCAGACGCTTACGCTCCTCTCCGCACGTAGCCAGGTGAGATCATGCATCACATGATGATCTCCCAACCTCCCGCTCTCCCGGAACTCCCTCCGCTCTCTCCCTTCTACACCCCGATAGAATCATTAATAAAAAGGTGGCAGAAGACCAGCACACGCAGGAGAGTTGTCAGGATCACCGAAATCCTCAAGGCTTGCTGGCAGTTGACGCTCTCCACCAGATGAAACCTCCTCCAGCGTCCTGCGCTATTCCTTCATGCGACTTGACCCTGCAGGGGGGGGGATGACTACAAGCTGGTGCCAGAGGAACCCGGGAATCCTCGAGACCTCCACCCCTGCTCACCGTCACTGGGAAAGTGGGCCGCTGGTAATCGAGAAGTCGGCTTGATCGGCGCATCCAGGGACCACCAAGCTGGTATCTTCTGTCCTCTGGATCCCGAGCAGCATCCAGAGACCTCCGCCCTAGGGACACTCTCTGTCCGGGACGGAACACCCGGTGAGAGTATGGGAGCTTGGTAAAAGCAGGGGCTTGCGACCAAGCACGCGTTAATCCAACTAAAAGCGTGCGCATGCAAACGCTGCAGGAGTCTCCATAAAGAGAGGGGAGCTGGCGCAAATTGGTTGAGAGGAATTGTGCTCAATGTCCGCATGGTACCCCGAGGGGGGGACATTGGAATCTTAAGGAGTTAGAGGGAAACATCGGTAGCGACTTCTTCGCGACAGAGCTCAAGGCTACCGGGTGTGTCACTGCTACCGTGGACACGGTGATTGCATCTTCACGCATCAGTCGCTATCAGCCTGGTAGACCTATGGCTCCCTTTGCTGTAGGCCTCCTTTCTCGGATCTTTCACCTTCAATTTCACCCCGAATTTTCTATCCACTAATTTGGACGCCTGTCCTCCTTCTGCCTCACTGGCTGTTTCCATCGCCTCAAACTCTCCTCGCCAAGACTGCTCAAGGCGGCCGCCGCCTCCTCCTCTCGGCCTCTTCCTCAGCCCTGCCTCCCTCATTTCTGTCACCGCACTCTGGCCAGCTTAATGTATCGGCGCGTGATGGTTTTCAAAACTCCTGGTAGACAGCATGAACTACTCTATCTATGGAGAGGAAGGAAACCCTGACGGAAGATGATGCCTGCCTCCTCACCGGCGGAGGTTGTCCAATGCCTGCCTTTCCTCCAGTCCTCCTGCCTCTATGCCTTCACTTTGCAGATCTAATCTTAAGTTCAGCTGATCTAAATCTCTCGCTGTTCGCCTGCCCTCCTCTGCGCTTCCACTTCCCCAGCTCTGCTCGCCCCTGCGGCTTCCTAGGAAATCATGCCTCCGGCCAGTGCCGCAGAGATGGCGCTAAGATTTCAAAATCCCTGCAAAACCACTGATTTGCAGCCGGAAGGGGAATGCTGACGGAAGAAAACACCCAACATCTTGGCAATCTGCCCCGTCCGTCTCACTCAACCAAGAGGGACGGCTGCTGGAACCCTCCCTAGAATGTCATGCATACAGGGACAATAGAGGTATGGAGAGGGGAAAGACGCTCGCATCTATGGTCTTAAGCCTAGAGTCGGCTTCATAAAGAGGAAGCCCTGGCCGACTCCCAGCTGTAAGGTTCAAGCCAGATTTCATAGCTCCTGAGCACGCAGGCAGGGCCTAAAACCAAGCTCAGCACCCAGTAACATGCAAATCGCCAGTACGAAATTACCCCTCCAGAAGGAGCAGGGATCCCAGCCTGGGCGGAGGAGGAGCTGCCCTCACCCATGAGACCTAGATGGTGGAGTTTCTCGAAGTTTGGGTGCAGCCACTCTCATAGAGATTCAACACTGCAGCCTGCCTCTGTGGGACCCTGTTTGAGGCCAGTTTGGAACTAATGCCATAGAGGGACAAAGGCTTGTATTGCAATTCCCCATCGACCCCACCCAATCTTTTCTTCCACAGCCCAACAGGGAATGCCAGCCACCTCCTACCGGGGTCTGGATGTTTAAACTCAAGGTTATTTCCTCCAGGGTTTGTCTTCCAACTGTCTGTTCAATGAAAATGATCCAGTTTAAACACTTCCTATGGAATTAAGACAAGGACTAACCCCAATTTCCTTTTCACACCCCTCGGCTATATTGGATAAAATGCTCTCACAGAAATCCCAATCCATATGATTGAGTCAGCCTTTGTTTAAAATGCTCTCACAAGAAAACCATCTTCAGCAAGAGAGAGAGAGCAAGATCTTGAGTCAAAGTTGCAATCCCTCCCTCATTACATCCCATATAATGCTCAATGTAGTAGCTTATGTACATGTTCTGGTAGTGATGTACTTGCCCGCTTTTAAAGGACCCCAAAGGTTCTTCCCTCATGAGAGTGAATTTTCCCCATTGCCTCCTAAGCTATGCTGCCCCAGTAAGCCCAGATTTAAAAGTTTCTATAGCTTTGATTATATGTACTTGAAAGCAATGCCTTGAAGAAGTCACCCATTCTTGCCTCAAGTCCTCCATTTTAGTTCTTTAACCCTCAAAATTCTTCTTCAAAGAGCCTTTTCTTGAGAGACCTTTTCCTTTGTCTACCTGAGGCCTCACACTGCCACATTGGTAGCAATTGCTTTGGGTTTGTATGTAATTAAGGAGCCAGAATTACTCGTGTTCCCACATTTTCATGCTGCTGAGTGCCCCTCCCTGAAACAAGTCACAGTGTACTGGGGGTTTCAGCCACACTACCTATACACAGCTCACGTGAAGGTGGTAGGGCTAAAGTTCAAACCCGAGCCAGAAGTCTCCTACAGGAGGGGTAAGGCCAGTTAACTTCCAGCACCCCCAACCTCCCTTTTTTTTTCTTCTCATTACTTGCACCTTGTATCTCTCAAATGGGCTGACTCAATTCACCTCAACACCTAGAGGATTTGAAAAGGGGTTTCAAGTTGCCTCGCGTGTGATCAAAGGAAACTCAAGCCCAGGAACTTCAATTTTTCTTGTATCTTTCTCCTAAATCTTTCCTGTATGGATTGCTATATTCACTATATGAGCTATAATTAGTGAAGATTGTTTTAAGTTGTTTTGCAAAAACTCCACACCTGTAGACGGTGAATGGGATTGTTTTTACAAAACAAACATCCCACTCATGCGTGTGACCTCTCCCTCTTCCTAAGCCTTCGGCAATTCTCTTCCTTGTCAGCCTCCTAACGCTTTGAACTGTTGGTGGTGATCGTTAGTTGTGCGAAAGTGGGCCAAGCTGCACCTAAGGGAAAACTTCTTGGCCAAAACAGAACGAAAGAAAGGGGGACTAAGTTCCCCTATCTAGATTCAATCAAAGGTCCCATCCAGCAGACCATATATCCAAAGTACTCTTCCTCTATTCTCTATCTATCAAAATTGCCCGCTTCACTCAGGGCTCGCTGGCTTTCCACATCGCCATCTATAAGGACTAACTCCAGCCCAGCACGAAAACCCTGGGGAAAAGCGTTTCTTGTCTTTCTCTTCCATACAGGAGAGTCCAGCTCGCCCATGCCAGGCCAGCCCTATCCTGGGAGATGGAGCTGGGCCTCCCCTGGAGGATCCGGACCGCCTCAGCTGAGAGACCGCATCACCCCCCAGCCTGGGCCTGGCATGGGAGGGACCCTCTGGAACCAGTACACCCATTCCTTCCACGGAGATCGCAACCTCGCTGGGAACGGTGGCAGCCTGGGCCAGCTATGGCTCAGAGTTTGATACTGTGTGTCGCTGCCCCTCATCCACAGTCACCATTCTCTCTCCCTCTCTGCTGCCCCCTGGCTGAAACTTGGGAATTGCAGCCAGGAACATTCCCATAGATTAACCCTTGGAACTCTCCATTTCGTTTTCAGCCGCTTAAAGATAATATTGTTGGAACACGCCTTCATCTCACAACCTTGCTCGTGGAGAATCCACTGAAGACCTGTAATGCTAAAGACTATCAGTGAAAGCTCTCCCCACGTAGCTCTTGAGAAATCCATGGACTCTAACGCCATCGCCTAAAATGTAGCTTTGGTAAGTCAAACGCAGCAGGAAGCCATGCATTGGGATTAACGAATTAATGCAACCAATGGGTTGCCTTCCTTCCGCATTACATCATCCAGCCTATGTATCAAGCTTAGCGGACGGATGTTTTATTGCTTTACTGTGAACCAACCATTGCTGAAGTTAGCTGTATTGCTCCTAATTCTTAGAAGTTATGTTATTTGTTGTTGCTGCATTTCCGCCTGTGTCTGTTGAACTCTCTGCTACTACCATCGTTTCTGCCTCTTCAGGTTTCACCTCCCGAAGCTCCAAGCACAGCCGCCGCCTCGGGCTCTTCCCCCCCCTCAATTCCCCTTGTCGAGCTTATCGGGCAGTTCTAATAAAAGCCATATGGGAGTGTGTTTCCCCAATAACTTCCCTTAGCCAAGGGAGTCCCCGGACTTGTTTCCGTAACACTACATCTATTGGCCGGCTGGTCTGTGCTCTCATAAGTCCATCAATCCCACCTCCATTGCTCTGGATGCCCTGGCCTCCTGAAAGCAGCAGGGAACTTCACAAGCCGACACTTTAGATAATCGTGTCGCCATTGATTATTTGTTGTTATTGTATCACCAGGGCTGTGAGAATGTACATAATATGTGTTGTTTTAATCTCTGATAATTCCTGGTTGATTCATAAGGAAAGTCGCGTGAGTTGCAAGAAGTTGTATCCCAATCTGGAAATACGATGTATTGCTCCCCATTGGTGGTCAGCCTCTGGAGCTGGCTGCCGGAGGATGGTTGAGTGCTATCAGACAGCTCTGCATTGGTTTGATTGTATGCTCCCCATCGTCGGGTCTTGTTTTGTTCAATGTATTGTCTAATATTGCCCTTGTAACGTGTAAGAAGCCCCTCGACTTTCCCCTGCCCCCGAACTTGGTTCACAATGTTGTAATAAGCAGCTCGGTCAACTTCGACTAAATGGCATGGAGGGGACAAGCTGCCCCCTAAATGCGCCCTCAGCATTTCGCCTCCCCTCTAAATAAATGTGTGCGAGGAGATGTAGTACGTAATCATGACCCAGTATAGCACTGGTCGAGCTTGGAACACCTACGCCTCCTACGGCCTTCTGAGTCGCATCTCCACCCCCCACTCTCATCCCCCCCCCAAGGACAACAGAAACCGTCTGAAAGCTCGAAGTCACTGGCATAGGGACAATGGTCTCGCCCCTAGTGAGGATTAGGCTCAGACGCCTACGCCTCCTCAGATGCGTAGCCAGGTGAGACGTGCAACGCCATGATGATCTCCCAACCTCCGCTCAGGGGCTCCTCGGGAACCCTCCGCTCCTCCCCTACACTGGAGAAGTCATTATAATAAAAGGTGGTGGTGAGACCAGCACATCGGGAGAGTTGTCAGGATCAATGCAAACTCGCTGGGCTCTGCTGCCGGATTTTCCTCTTCACCAGGAGAATAGAAAACCTCCTCAAGCGTCTCGCCTAATTCACTTAGCTGCAGCGACCCTCTGTGGGATGACTACAGCCCCACAGTGATCCTGCATATGAGGCAGTCCCTTGTGGATCCACCATTCTCCTGAAGCCCATCTCAACCTGGCCTTGCTTGGAGAAGGAAAGTTTGTTTAATGGGGGGGGGATGTGTTGGGAGGAAGTTCGGCTAACCTGGAGCAAGTCCCAGATGCCATTTGGTAATGATACAGTGCTGCTTGTGCCACAGTTCCTGAATCTTCTGTAGTCAATGTGAAAATTAAGCTCACCAAAATATCAAAAATGCTCCTGAAACTGTGTAAGAAGCTTCTGCAGGCAAAGAGTGATCTCACAAATGGTATCTTAAAGGGACAGCACACAAATGGAGCCTTTTAAAAAACCTTTCAGCCAAAAAAAATCCACAGAAAACATTTGGGGCTGGAAATAAAAACATTTTGGGGGGGAAACCTGTGCAGAATTCCATCCTAAAACTCTTTTTTCAGTCCTGAAAACCTTTTATCTGTGCTGTGTGGAAATGACCCATTTTAGCTGATAAGTTCTAAAACTTTCTTTAAAACAAATGTTTGCTATGGACAATGCTATCTTGGAAGTAGGCCCATTCAAGTTTCCTGCTGCAATGCTCTTGATGTGAGCAAGCCTTTAAAAAAATTTCTGATTACATAGTAAAGGCCCACCTGCATCCCAGATGGTGACATCCATATGTATAATGTTCTAGAGATAAACTCGGAAGATGCTGCCAACTGCTCTCAGCTCAAGAAAAGAGATTCTAATAAGAAAATCAAGCCAGAATGTGCTGTGAAAATTGTTCCTTCTGTGGAATTCATGTAGGAAGTTCTGAATATATTATGAAAGCACATGCACGTTGGTGTCTATGTCATTACAGAGGTCAAAGTCAAAATAGAGAGACTGTGAATGAAATAGTGAGTTGATCGAACTCGTCCAAAACTTTTATTGATTTCATGAAGTCATCTGATATTAAGTACAATGAAAATAAAAATAGTACACAATATTTTTAAACATCTATGACTTAAGAATCAAATTCTTATGGTGCCAGAAAGATGTAGTTCATTTTCTTTTCTCAGTGCAATGTTTCTGTAATAAAGAGCGGCCGCGCCTGAAACGCGGCCGCCATTGCGGGAGGGGTTGGGGGGCCCGGCGAGGAGCTTCTGGCCGGGACTGCGCATGTGCAGCCCGCATCCACGCACTTGTCACGCCAGAAGGCCGAGAGCGACATCCGGGTTCCTTCCCGCGCAAGTGCCGGGAGGGCCGGAACCAGCCGAAGCCATCGAAGGCTCTCGCTGAGATCAGCCAGGGAGCGTGTCATCCAAGGGAGTAAGGGCTCCAGGGCAAGGGGAGCCCTTAAAAGGCCCTGCCTCGTGGCTCAGGGACCACTCTGCTGCAGGAAGTCGAGGGACTTTCCCACCCACCCGATCCCTGTTTTTTGGATGTTTAAGTTTAAGTTATTGTCATAGCCTTTGCGGGTTGCGCATGGGGGGGTGATCCCATGGCAAGGGGAGCTGGGGGAGCTCCCCTGCTTATTACACCTTCTTAAGAGGCAGGGGTGGAGCAAGCCCACGGTTGGAATGCCCCGCAGGGGGCTAAGAAGCTTGCGCCCCTGGCGGGGGTTGGAGAGGGGGCTCCAGTCATGGGCACTTCGCCGGTCTGGAATGTCTCACTTCAATCTCCCGCTTGTTACATTCCTCCAGCAGGTGGGCTGGAGGAATCGGCTTACTCTGGAAGACAGCACTAGGGCTGCCCAGATGCCTGGATCACCTCCCATGCTGCGCCAATTTTGTTTTCCTGTGCTTTCAGTTAATAAATTTTGGCTATGGCCTGTTTTTTCCCACTCTACATATGTTGTTTGTCGTATTTTCTGGGAACTGGGTTAACGAGCAAGAAGGGCCACACCTCTGCCCGCAAAAAGCCTGACTTAAGCTTTCAAGTGATCTGATTTGTGGAAATGTTACAGATTTGCTCTTAAGAATATATGAAAAACCATTTCCCTTTCAAAACAGTTTGTGTGCTATATCAGATATCTTGAGATGAAACATAAAAATGTACTTAAAGGTATGTAGTATGCCAAACATGTAAATCTATTTAAAATATTAAATGCTCTGAAAGCATGCCTGTTTAGTTAAAGCTTTACAAAGACTTTAGTGAATGAGGTTGGGTTTGACTACAATAATTATCCTTTTGGAGTAAAGGACTATTGACGTGATAACCCTTTCCTCTCATAAACATCACCCAAGGTATGAAGAGGATAAGTGCACTTCCATCAGCATTAATCCTACAAAAGAATAGAAAGAAAACCATTTAGAAACACTTTACATTCATAGTCCTACTGGAAATATACAGCACTAATTGCTGGCTTCAGAAATGTCCTTATTATCTATGATGGGAACTTTTCCCTTGGCATCATCTACCAGGCCTTCCTTAATTTGAAACTGTTATTAGTGTCTGAGATTGTTCTCTAATGTATCACTTGAAAGAGTCAGGACATATTTCATGATCCTTTTACTTAAAGCTGTATGAAGGCTGTGTTTCTTGCCTAGGGCCTTGAGTCACTTGATACTCCACAAAGCACTTGCTTCCTATTTCAGAGACAATTTAAATTTCCTATTTCAGAGACAATTTTTTTGAAAAAAAAGAGGAAAAAATTCAATAGTCTACAATGATGTTTTACTTAAAATGCTGCATAACCAAAATTATAAAATTGGACTCAATAATAGCTGGGATTTTGCAAACAAAACATCTGTAAGTGTACCTGGAAATACCTTCTATTTAAGGCAGGTTATGTAGCTTCTATTTAAGGCATTAAATAATATAGTATTTGTTGTCTAAAGAAGTGTGTCTTCATATAGAATATGAATATAAACTTATAAAATATAAATTTTAAGTAAAGCTCCTCAAAGGAAATTTGTTCAGTACTCCCCCAGCACAACTTTTGTGTGAGAAACTGCATGGGGCAGGAGTCCTTCTCTCCACACAGGACTTTTCTGAACCTATAGGGCGCTCTCTCTCTCTCTCTCTCTCTCTCTCTCTCTCTCTCTCTCTCTCTGGCCCCTTCCACACGGAGGCGGAAGGGGTTGGGTCGGCGTAAACCACGCCGACCCCACGACGCTGGGATCGTCCGCATGGATGGTCCCAGAACCGGCTGGGACGACGTCGCCATGGAGTGCCCGTCGCCTGGCCGACCTGGCTTGTCCCTGGCCCTCCGGCACATCGCCAAGGCCTGGAGACACGCCCCCGGCCCTGCGCGCCTGCTTGAGCGTCGCAGGGCATGTCCCCAGGCCTCGGCGACACGCCGGAGGGCCGGGGACCAGGTAAGTGAAGGTTGGGAGTGGGAGGGGGAGGACACCTTGGAGCCACTGCCGTTCGCACGACAGCGGCTCCAAGGTGGCATTTCCCAACAACCTCGCTCCCCGAGCGAGGTTGGGAAATGCCTGCTTCGCGCCGGTCAGGCGACACGAGGGCGGCGTGGCGGCGCAGCTGCTGCGCCCCCTGTGCAAATGGCTCCCTGGGGATGGCATTTTTGCCATCCCCAGGGCGCCATAAAACGCCCGTGCGTAAAGGGCCTCTCTCTCTCTCTCTCTCTCTCTCTCTCTCTCTCTCTCTCTTTTAAAGAAGCAGTTCCCTGCAGTGCTGTATGGCTGTGAGGAACACAGGAGAAGTGAAAAAAGAAAACATATTGTTGATTCTTCAGATATGTTCTTTGGGGGAGGGGTGGTTTCATGTTACATGAATGGATGCAGAGTATTGGATGACTAGTAGAGAGAATGCTCACAGGATTGTGTGGGGCAACAAAAGAGAGCAGAATGAATTTTCACAGCAAGTGAGGTCCCTGTGAAATTCCTTGTGTTCCCTACATTGATCCCTAGACTGCAATCCTTTGTCCACTTATTAAGCCTACTACGTAAACATACTATTCTTGCTGTCTCCAGTGAGGCCTGATGAAGCTATAGGCATACACTTTATAGTAACATTTTCCTATATGTATGCCACTCTTCCTTCTGATAGAACATGTGCTTGTATGCCTGTCAAATAAGACAGACATTCATGTATCTGATTCTCATGTATCATATCATATACATATCTCTTTTTGTTCAATAAATAAAATATATAGTTTCTGCATATCCTCCTTTCCTTGCCTCACCATTTGCTAATCCTGCTGATCAAAGATGTTGTATAAAACTTACCCTGGCTCCTACATGCATATGCAGGAAGTTTCTGTGAGATTCAGTGCTAAAGCTCATATCTAAATTTGGAAGAAATTAGCTCTTGTTGCTATAGAAACATCCAGTATGTGTATGTTTCTCACTCTTTTAAAAAGCATACGAATTGCTAAGTGATGAAAAATAACAGTATCAGTCCACTTGGTGGGGTAGGAAGCATTACAAATAAGATAATATAATCTAGGTACAGAATACGGCTTATTGTTGATAATGTAATTATGCGGAAAATGCTTCCAGGCGGCTCAATATATTGTTGTAATTCTTATGTGTGGCACATATGTTCCTTTGCATGTGTGTAGTGTGTGTATGATATAGGATCACTTTGTTTTGTGAAATCAGCCATTTCGCACAAATAATATAATGATTTTCTTTTTCTTGAAACTGCAGGAAGACTTTATAATAGCTTCATGCTCCTGAGTCTTAATTGGTGAAAGTGTTGATAGTGTCCCCTTATCTAAACTTATATTTGAGTCCCATAAATGAGGGACTCAAATATTGTTCTGCAGCTACTACTTTTTTAAGCAGCTCAGGTGGAAGAGACATTCAGCACAGCAGAAATAAGACATCCTGAGGATGGGGGGGGGGGGGAAGTGTCTCAAGGAGGCACTCCACACAGCTTTTTCCCAAGAAGTCCTAAGGGTGTCTTATTTCTGCTTGAGCCATTCTATTTTAAGGATACACAACTACTGACTCCCCCCCCCCAAATTATCTGCAAGTCATCTCCTCTTGCTGAAGAACTCAGGAGCTGAGGCGATTTCTCCCACTTGACAATTAAAGCTCTCTTGTCAGTTTCATCCGTTGCTAACACCTGGCATTTTGTGGTGCTGCAGGGATTCTCCATCCTTGAAGGTTTTTTTGCTTAAGGTTTTCCTGGAACGTTTGCTCTTCAGGCTCCAATCCTGGGCACCTTTTCAGCCCAAAAAGTACATGGTTGAACTCATTCCATCCTGCCAACTCAGGTAATATATCGTTTTCCCTTTTAAATTATTTTTTTATTTTAGAATCACAGCCAATTTTCATATCATGTGTTCATGTCTTCAAAGACAGCTCATCAACAATCAAAAAGGAGAAACTATATATTGCCAGAATCGACAGGATGAGCAGAGTATAACTATGTACTTTGGGGACTGAAAATGTGCCAAGATTGGAGTCTGCAGAGCAAATGTCCCAGGAAAACCTTAAGCAAAAAGCTGCATGCACAGAAAATCCCTGAAGCACAAATGTCAGGTGCCAGTGGCGGAGGAAACTGACAAGAAGCTTTAATTGGGGGGGGGGGGGCTCTTTCTCCTCTGATACCTGTTTTTGTTCATTTAGTTCTAGAAATGTCCCCAGTTAACTTTTTCATTGTTTTCACACACAATTTTATACAATGTTTTGCTGAATCTGTTTCCTGAAGCTAGATTTCCTTAAACATGCAATCATACTGATTCGGTCTTTATCTTTCTACCCAATCAAACCTTGGCCCTTATCTACACCCTTGTGCAATCACCCAATCTCCCCTTTAGCCATTTTCTTCTTGCCCTTGTCCGCCATTTTCAGGGTGTATTGGAACAGCTTTGTCAATTTCAGTAGAGCTCCTGAAGGTAATATTCAGGCAGAGATGCAAGGAGACGGCGTGGATCAGAGAAGCTTTGTCAATTTCACATAGACTGTTTCCTTCTCCTTGTAGCAGCCTATCTTCCTTTTCAGCCATTTTCTTTTTCCTCAGTCATTCATCCCTATCCCAACCATTTCCCCTCTTGCATTTAAAAAATTGGCATTAGATTAGCTATAGAGCACTGGTGCAAGTTGATGGGTCACTGCTATGCTAACATTGGCTCATTCCGCACATGCAGAATAATGCACTTTCAAGCTGCTTTCAGGGCTCTTTGAAGCTGTGCGGAATGGCAAAAACAGTTTTGAAAGCAGCTTGAAAGTGCATTATTTTGCGTGTGCGGAATGAGCCATTCTTTTTTGCCACTGTAAAAAGATAGGATTGCAAAGGATCCTCACATGTTTAAATCCTGAAACCATCATGATAGGAGATAGGCAAAAGTGCTGGGCTGGGGCTTGAAGGAGGAGAGGCTCTGCCTGCTTTCAGGTAGCAGCATGGCAGCACAGCCCTGCTTCCTCAGGCAAGTCAGAACAAGCAAGCAGGGATGAGCATGAAAGCAGAGCAAGGCAGCTCAGTTCTCCTTGGGTGCCAGTGGTTTCCTACTTGACAGAGCAGCCAACAACTGAAAGCTTCTTCTCTGACAGGAGACCATAGGCTGGGGTTGAAGGACAGCTGTTACTGAAGGCCCTTCATGTGGGCCCAACATCTTGTTCCAGGACTTTCAGCAGCACTGAAGCTGGCCATACTGGGCAGGTGACGCTGGTGCATCTTCTGGGACAAGAAGCCAGCTTGGAGGAACTCTGCAACAGGAACCAAGTGAATCAGGTGGCAGCAAGAGAGAATGGGCCAGGCAATTCAGGTGGGAGTTTTACAGTCTTTTAAAGGGATGGGGTTAGAAACCAGTAGATTTTTCAGGTTCTGATTTATTAGACCCCAAAATGTTCACAAAATCCAAATCTCCATACCTATAGGGGATTTCCCCCAGCTTTGTTTAAATACCTAAAAAATATTGGGTCTATTAAACCCTATGAGAAATATTTGTGGGGCTCTATGAGTAGCAGTTTTTGAGGTAGAACCACAAAAGTTGCAGTGCAGCTGCAAGTGACTCTTTTTACAAGAACCACAAAGTTTGGTTAGGATTGGGTCAGGGGATCCAATTTTATAGGTTTCCATTTTTTATCCATTGTTTCCAGTAGACCCCCTGATCCAATCTTCACCAAACTTGAGGGTTCTTTCAGCCCCAGCAGTGAAGGGTCAAAGAGACAGCTTTGTCCATCCAGCACAGCAAACAATGAAAACAGCCCAGCAACTTTTTGGAATGAAAATGACTATAGCTTTATTGATACAGCAACTGACAAAACCTTGGCACAACATGAAGCAGCAGATACTTGCATCAGCCTGCCAGTTGATATACTTTCCCCTGACTAAGCCTACCTGCTGGGTAAGGGAAAATTCAATGGCATGGCAAGTTTTAGGATTCCACATGAGCTAACTGCCACTGCATGGTTTCCCATGCCATTTGAAGCAAGGGCACCTTGACAGCCCCTAACTGGACATGTTCCCTGTAAGCCCTTGACCCAAAATCCCTAAAGGATTTTTGGGGGTCACCCAAAAAAGGATTTGGGGGTCCCCAAAAACAAGGGAAGTGGGCCCACAGACCAACATCACTTCTTCCTCCCACATACCCACAAAATGGGCCAAGGCAAATCTAGTGTCTATGGCTTATAAAGAGAGACACTAACAGCTCCACTGTAAATTTGGTGCCTCTACTAAAAAAAACAGAAGTTCTGGGGTCTTTCCCAGAACTTCACTGTTTTCCCAGTAATTAACATTCATGTTACCCTATGGTGAATCTTTCCAGGGTTTGGGGGGGGGGACTATTTTTCAAGGTAGAAGTTATTTTTCAAAACATAGAATATATAGAACTTGGCTAGGCATTTTGGTCAATCAGCAACTTTTCTTTAGGACAGGGGGTTTGTCATGCCCATAGTGACACTCTTGCTATTTTCTTTATTTAAGTCTTAGTTACACTCTTAGATAGATGGGTATAATTGTTTTTGTACAGTATTCTGTGGGAGGGAACCTTAGTTAAACCCTGTCCCTTTAAGAAGCCCCCTATAGGCAAAAGCATTATAGTATCTCTTATTTGTTAGCAATTCCTTTTTTCCAGTTTGTTTTAGTTTCAGTTGTCTGGAAGGCTGGAGACAGCAATATACCAGATGTCTAAGACGTTAAGCATAAGGTGATAAAGATCTATAGTATTTTGAGTAATCAAGTTACAACAGAATTGCAAGGAAACATAGTCGTGATAGAGGACACTGGGAGAGCTCAGAAGCAACACAAGCAGTGCAGACTTTCTTAGAAGCAGTTAAGGAAGAATTGGTGTCTGCAAGTTCTTCAAACAATCTCCAATTGTTTCCAGCGTCACAAATATTCTTTATTTAGTTAGACTTCATGGGAGGTCAGAGAGCTAAACTATTAAACCCTTTTTGAACTGCTGCTTATTTGTCTATGGGTCTTACACTCTGTTCTGGCCAAGTGCAAGGCACCTGATTTTAGTTTGCTTGGGGAACAGAACAGGGTTAACAAGAAAGAATATTTGCACATGCATTTACTAACAAGGGGCTTTGGACACTTGGCCTACTAACTAGTGACTGAACACTCAAACAAATGTTATTTTGCTTTTTGAGTCAGAAAAGTGTCTAAAAGACAGGCATGTGATTTGTAGTACAGCTTAGCTGGATGAATTTGTATATCAAGTTAAGTAAGAGCATCTAGAATTTGTCTTCAGACATTCTGATAGTCACAACCTTAGGGAAGTCAAAGACATAATATTACAAAGTGTTGCTTTTGTTGTTGATATGTTCAACAAAGGTAAAATACTGAATGGAGTTCCCTGTGCACTTGCACAACTCAAATGCTGCTATTTCTAAGAATAAATACACCAGAGTATATTTCAGATTAATATATTAATTCAATAATGATTCCTACTCTTCATTAGGGCATATAGAGCTGTAGTTGTTGAAAAAGATAGTTTTTTTGTCTTCCATTTGCTTGTTTTTGTACCAGGGAAAAGAAAGCATCAGCATTATGCCCCTGATGTGACTTTCAGGAAGAAGTTCTGCTTAGATCAAATTTAATATTTAGAACAGTTTAATCTAAATGTTAATGCAAGTAGATGTCATTTTTTAAAAATCTAGTACAATACACTATAAGAAAATGTAGTATATTAGGCCATCTAGTACCAGTGAGAATCATCTGGAATGTACAATGTTTCATTCAATGAAAACCAAGGTAAGTCTTTCTCTTTGAATGGATCTTCAATCCAGAGCTGGGGGCCTGAATTGGTGAGATGGCACAGACTCATACTGGTGAATTTGCCCTCCCTGGGGCCCTTACTCTTGGAGAGGGCAATCGTATCAGTGGGCAGCCGCCACAGGCCAGCTGAAGCCCCAACACTTGGAGGCAATGCCCAGTGCACTCTCACACTGCCAGTGCTCCACCAGCACAGTGGGGGCATGGCGGAGACATTCCCAGGGTGGAGCCAACCTTAGCTGGCTTCCACCCCAGGTTTGTGGCAGTTGCACCATGGCCCCAGCAATTAGACTTACACCACGCTCTTGGGTGGCATAACTCCATTAAGCCCTTTGAAGGGCTTTTCGGTTATGGGGATGGTTTTTGCATTTTTCACCCTCCCCATGCTGCCAGAAAGTCCTTTGTAGGTGGCAGGCCAAGGCTGCAGTGGTGATGTCTCTGGCCACCCAGAGCTGTGGATTGGACTGCCTGGCTATTTAGTGGTACCACAACTGTTCTTTGTGGTCAAGAAGTCTTTATGTCATGATAAAAATACCTAACATAAAGTACAGAAATACATCCTTATGAAATGAAACAGAAGTTGAAGGCATTATGAAGAAGAATGTATGTTTATATCAACAATTTGGAATGACACCAATATGTTCTTCCTGAAATTATTTGAGTTCTACAAACATTTGATGCACCATCATTTATATTGCTGAACACATTTGTGTTTTGTTTCTGTTGTAAATAAGCATGACAAATTCATTCACATCAAATGAATGAATTGTAAAGCATTTCACATTCCTCACATGAATAATTCTTGTGTCGACCATTCATGGGTTTTAGCATATTATGCCCATTCTGGGCACTGATAAGTTTGCATTAAACAGAATGAAGATATGAGTGTTAACACGTCCTGCTAGAGCTATATCTGTGCTTTGCAAGTATAATTAATTTGAATTCAGAAAATGACAGTCTTAAAGGAATAATGAAAGAACAACTTTCTTGAAAAAGATTCACTGGAGAAAATGACTGGGACTCTCTGATAACAAGGTCGTAGATTTAAAAGAAATAATTCTTTCCATCTCCTCACACTATGAAAGACATTATTTCAGTGTCAGGGGGCTTACAGATTTATCTATACCATTATCTACAAAAGAATAAAGATGAACTCTTGGGAAAAAAATCACTTTCATAAATTTGAGAATTAAACAATTAAATCCAGATAAAATTGCTTTTGAGATGTGCCTGATCTGAATGGTCAAACAAGATATTCTGTAAAGTGAGTAACTTCAGCATTTATCACTGATTTAAGTCTATGCTCAAATCCTGTGCTCAGACAAAAGATCAGATTCTGCAGTTTATCAGTGATCACAAAATTAACCAGATTAATGAGCAGAAAACAAGATTCAAGAAAGCAAGTATAATCATGCAAATGGTCACACCCAAAAGCATTCTGATATATCTTTCTACTGTTCCCCTCAACCCAGCAGTCCCATCTTTCCATGACAAAGCTGATTCTGTGGATATCAGGACTGTTTTCAGGATTGTGTGCATAGGCAGTTCTGAAGGGTGGAGGGGGAAGTGTATGAAATTGCCTTTCTTCCTCTTCTATCAATGGAGTTATGATGATGGGGAAAAACAGTTATTTCATCCCCTCATCCAGTGTATCTATTAGACCACAGGCATCCTTCAAATATGAGGATCAACGTTCAAAGGGTCACATGAGATTATAGGCTTTGTTGTGACTGTGACCTTGGAATCACAACTGTATAGACTCTGGTTATCATGTTGTGCATTTCTTACTCAGTGAGTATGAACTGGGCAGTCTAGTGACGTAGGTACAGATTTTTATGGGGGGATTCGGGGGTGAGGCTATGCCCCCACCTGCCCCTGGGGGCATGGCCACACCTCCCAAAGCCCCGCCCCTGGCCTCAGTGCTTATAAAAGCAGCTCTCCAAGGCCAGGGACAGCAGATTCCTCTGCCCTGCCCGCCCCACCAGCTGGGCTCCCAGCTGGTAGCCGGCAGTCCCTTCTCCCTTCCTTCCAGGCAGAGGTGTATCTAGGGAAAACAGAGCCCAGTGCAAAATCTGAGGTTTGCAGGGGGGCTGCTGTGATGCTGGAATCCACCCCCAAACAGAATCACTTTCAATGGTGTTTAAATTAGGGAGCCCAGATTCTCCTTTTAGATCCACCTTAAAGGGAGAACCTGGGGTCCCAAGTTAAAACAACATTGAAAGTGATGCTGTTTTGGAGTGGATTATCCCCCATCCTGAAACAGCGTCACTTTCAATGTTTAATCTGGGGGCCTCAGATTCTCCCTTTAAATCCATGCCGAAGGGGGTCTGGGGAAATTTGAGGGGTGCCTTCAGTCAGGGGTACAATTGTTAAGCTAGCAGCACCAAACTGTCAGGGTATCTTTAGGAGACTCTCCTGATGATACCACCCAGGTTTGGTGAAGTTTGGTTCAGGAGGTCCAAAGTTATGGACCTTCAAAGGTTTAGCCCCCATCTTCTTTTAGCTCCCATTGGAAACAATGGGGGATGGGGCACCCCCTTTGAGAGTCCATAATTTGGACCCCCTGAGCAAACCTTCACCAAACCTGGGTGATATCATCAGGAGTTTCACCTGACGATAGCCTGAAATTTCTGTGCCACTAACCTAAAAACTGCACCCCCTGCAGGCCAAAAAAACACTTTAAAATACAAAAAACCCACAAACGGGAGGTGGAGCTTCGGACATTCAATTGGGGGGTTGAATCCGAGAAACCCCCCTTTCCTACGTCCTTGGGGCTGTTCAATACAGATTTCTGAGTGGCCGGGAACAGTGTTGCTGCAGAGCTGTTCCAGAGGGGTTTCTGGTTGTGTGGTGAGGGAGAAAAATAAAAAAAACCCTTCCCATCACCAGAAAGTCCTCCATAGGACTCAATGGACTAAGTCCAAGGCTCAGGCTGCTGCACATATCCCTGCAAACTCAGGGTGCAAGTCGCCCCTGCCATGCCTCTGCTGTGCTGATGAGGCTGGCAGTAGTACACAAACACTGATGTCGTGTTCAGTGCCACATCTGGGCATCCAAGAGGAGCATGTTGGCCACCTGACAGCATATTTACCCCTTTACCGGGATAAGTACTTTGGGGAAGGCAAACCTGCCAGCGTGGCCCTGCACCACTTCCACAAGGCAGTTCTGCCCCACCCACCCCAATCTGGATTCGGCCATGAGTACGTCAACTCACAGTTGGGAAGATAAAAAGGATTCATCCCAGCAGTGAACTTTGAAGTTGCTTCAGGAAGCTGAGAGTGAAAGGGATTAAATTTTGTCCACACCTTGCCAGTTCAGCTCCAAAAGACAGTCCCTGGATCTCAATAAGTTTTCAGGGTACATATTTTAATGACTTCCAAGGCACACCCCATTTTGTGGACCTCTGTGTGTGAACCTATAGATGTGTTGGATTCAGGAATGAGTATGCACAATATATGCACAATGTCCTGAATAAAGCTGCACTCCTTATGAAAGACCAAGATCCAATTTGAGGGTACTCCTATGGTAAGTAAATGAATGCAGCAGCCAAAAAAGCCTTCTCCAACTTACAGTTCAATCCTAAGGAGAATTACTTCTATCTAAACCCATTCATTTCAGTGGGCTAAGACTGGAGTAACTGTGCATGAGATTTTACTGTTAGATTAGTTCATCACTTGTGGTCATTCCTTGATATGTACACATTTTGGCCCAGTGCCAGAATTAGAGATCCAATTATACTTGGTATACAAAGACCCTTACTTCTCACAACCCACATGTCCTTGGTAATATCTGAATTGGAAAACTGTAATATATGGTGCTGCTTTTTAAAACAGTTCAAACGGTGTGAAATTAAACATACCTAGAATGTAATGATAAGCATGTCTGCCAGGTGAACATACCTATTAATAGAATTGCGTCAGTGCTTCCAAGTGAAACTTAGTATAGCTTTGCATACATTATTTATTTATTTGAGTTAATTTTGCTGGCAGGTAGAAATTACTTGCACTGCGGTTGAAGCTTTCCATCCTTCCTTGTAGAAACATTAGCTGTGATAATGAAGATAAAACTAGATGAAACTTGTTTGTCTTTAAGTGGAACTGGGAACTGGGGAATCTGCTAGTTTTTGTTCTAATAATTTTATTTATAAGAAGAGTTGAACAGACAAACAATTTGGATTTATATTCCACTTTTCTCAACCAAAAAGAGGCTCAAACCAGCTTATAAAACCCTTCTCCCTTCTCCCCATCTTGTGAGTTAGGTGGAATTGCAAGAGTTCTGAGAGACCTGCCTATTGATGGGGAGTGATTCAGTTTGGAAAGTGCCAAGTCATTTGTTTTAATTTAGTTTCTACCAAATTATTTATTAATATATTTATATCCTGATTTTTTTCTCACAGGGTCCAAAAGTAGCTTATAATATAAAACAGTGCAATAGAAACAAACAAATAGGAGAAGTTGTGGCTTCTGAATGCAAAGCTGTGCTCTTACCCAGATCTTACTCAGCTTAATCTCCACTTCCTCCCTTGCCAGTAGCCATTTGTTTATTCTTAAATGTGTCCATCAGTTAAACCTACTGTATTGAAAGTTGTTAATCATGCCTGCCAAACAAGTTTGCAAACCGCACATGTGCAAATGTACTACCAATTAAAATGAATCAGCAACAATTATTGTCACTAAAAACTATTTATACAAAGTGGAATAACTTAATAGCCTACTGAGAGAAGCACTTAAGGACAGAGGGTAGTAGAATTCATGAGAACATGCATGTGTGAAAAGTCTACTGTGCCATATGTTATGGTTATGAATACATTGAAGCAAACTGCCACATATCCATGAATAGGATGAAGAATAGATGAAACAATCGTAGAAAAATTAAATCCCTGTTTGCAACCAGCAAACAGGACATGAGCCAGACCAGCAGGGGCCATCCCTGCTTGTGAATGCTTGTAGCCAGTTCAAGAACAAAATATCTAACTTAATGGAGAAATGGGGTCATTGTTTTGGGACAATAAACTGACTTGCCATGGAAGCGCTTGCAGTTCATTTCCTCTTTGCACCTGTGAACTCATATTTATCCTTTGAATGACACTGAATAGAATGCATTGCTTAGTTTTGGCATATGAACAGTGTTACTAAATACATCTAAACAACATTGGCTCTCTGCTCGTGACCTGTGAGCAGAACATGAACTTACCTAAAAAGCATACCTGTGCAAAATATAGAAGTTATAATATTAATTGCCCAATCCGGGGGGAAGGGGGAGAGACCAAACCCATCTCTGGCATCGGCACAACGGTGTGCCGACATGAGTGCCCACCCTGCTGGCACAAGTGCACCAGTAGAAGAGCCAAGTGCACTAGTAGTGGGGGCAGATATGAGGGTACCTGGGAGCCATGCATGTCCTCTGTGCTCAACCCTGAAAACAGCTGCCAGGTTTCAGTTCCGTCAGTGCAGGACACTGTGCCAGAGTGGGTGGAGACATTCTGGGAGCAGTCCTAGGGATAGAGCTGGCCATAGTCAACTTCCACCTGGGGTTTGGAGCCAGGAGTATAGCGTAAGTTCATTGAGCCGAATTTTAGGCTTTCTGGCAATGGTTTTTTTTTCATTATTGTTCTTTTCTTCCTCCTTGTGCCACCAGAAAGCTCTCTGGAGGTGGCTGGCTGCCCAGGGCTCTAGATTTGGCTGCCCAGAAGCTAGAGTAATGAATTAATGCATTGGAAGTGTTTTGTTGGCTAAATGGACTCAGTTCAAAATGCTGTTTTTGGCCTTCAAATCCATAAGTGAATTGGGTCCTAAAATACTGAAAGATCACACCCACCCATGTCAACTTGCTCAGGTCCAGTAGGCAGCACTCATATTTCACTTGCTCCAAGCTTATTTTTTCAATCTCCTGTCTCTTCCCTCCAGGTTGGGCATGGCAGCTTTTACTTCATTGTACCATTCAAGTCACCCTTCTTGTGCATACATAATGATGGAGCCATGAATAAATATCACTATATTGACAAACATTTACATTACTGTTAGATCTTTATGAAGACTTAACAATACTCAGGTCTTCCATTTGCCTGATATATACAGTTGTCTCTATCAAATCATGGTTTTAGAGTGAACTTACAGGATCCTTCTACATTTATTTATTATCAAACATTAAGAAGGAAAAGAGGAGAAGGAGGAGGAGAGGAGTTTGGATTTATACCCCAACTTTCTCTCCTGTAAGGAAACAACAAACTCCTCTCCCTTCCTCTTCCCATAACATTTGAAATACATTTCCATGAGTTCAAAGATAATGAGTTGGACTGTTAACATCGTAAGTGTGGAACTATCATTTCTCCTACTTCAGCTTTTCCAAAACGCAACCCCAGGAAGGTTGATGGATCATTGGAGAAGTCCAAAATATGGTTTTGCAGTGGGGTGGAGAATTGTGTAAATTCCTCACATGTGTGTGAACAGTAGTTCAACATAAATGGAAGAGTAGGATGTCATCCTTTGCATTTTCCCCCTTCATTAGTATTGAATCCTACTGAAAAATAAATATTTTAGATAAATATGTATCTCTTCCTTTTCATAAAGGAAAACTTCATATAGCCATAAGAAAAAATGTTCACTCTTTAACAGGAAAAATGCATATTCCACAGGAAAATTCTAGTTTTCTGGTTTGACAAAATCAAAGGAGAAAAGTTGAAGAAGTAATGTAACAAAAACATGCATGTATTAACTGTATTTTCTGGTTGTTATTGACATTTTTTTCCCTTAGTGACTACAGCGGTCTCTAGGGTATACTTTAGCAGCTATTAGCACCACACAGAGCAACAATCAGCTACCATTTAGGACAGGAGTAAAAAAGAATTCATTATTCAGCTGGAATGGAATGGAATGCTGGGGTAACTCAGACAGAATGTAATTACAGTTGGTGGAATTTGACCAGGTCAGTAGATTAACATTTCAGAATATTCCATAAGGATTCAAACAGTTCATCAGCAAAACCTTGTTGTCTTTAAGGGGACCACCAACTCTCCTAAAATGCCTTGAACACTAACAGTAATGTTTAGTCTAGCTTTCTCATTATCAATATAATTTTCTTTTCAAACAAGATGAAAAAGCTCTTTAATGATTTATACTAATAACATAACTACGATGAATGTTTTTATAAGTAAATATTGTAAACAGTTTATACATTTTAAAAGAAAATAGAAAAACTTTTGTTGTGTCCCACTTGTTATATCCTTAAATACAGAGACTAAAGCCATGAACAGACAAGGCAAATCTTTCTGAAAACCTGCAAAATGTCCTGGGTTTGCAGAAAAATCTGAAATCTAACAAAAATACATGATTAGAGGGGCACATAGGAGAAGATGGTCCTTCAGATATCCTGATCCAAGGTATGTAAGCTTTAAAATACCCCATGATAATAGAAAAAAACATTCGTACATTTAAGAAAGGAGATCTCATTAGCCATTGTGACTGTTGCTAGGCTACCATAACAATACTGCCAACCTTCAGGTCTTGGTTCCTGCCAGTAAAAGGAAGTGGGGCAGAGCCATTTCCTCAGCTGTTTCAGCCTTTGAGGAAAGACTCATTGGGACCACACCCAGCTACAAAGCAACTTACTATCATAGTAATTCATGACTTACCCAGCTTACTAGTATTCAACAGCAGTTACTTCACAAAAGCTGGTAGACTGGATCTGAAAGCGACAGGCTCAAATTCCCCACTCTGACATGGAAGCTGTGTGACTGATCTTGGCCCAGTCATACCCTCTCAGCCTTAAATTCCGCTCAGTGTTGTCATGTTGAAATGATAATATGGAGAGCAAGAGAATAATTGAACTGTTTTGAGCCCGCATTGATGAGGAAGGAAGGGGTAAATGAAGCAAAGAAAATATATATAGCTGAAGATGGGAGGCAGATGAAAGGTATCTTGTTTTGTGAGTGGAAAGGAAGCATTGAAAGCTGAGGATATGGTAGTTACCAGGAGGCAGAAAATGGAAAATGGAAAATAGAGAGAGATAGGAGAAAGTGAGGTACCATCCCAAGTCCTTGTGAGCTCTCCACCATGCACCATGCACTGGGCCAGTAGGCAACTCAATCTACATTTTCCCAGGAAGATGTTGCCGAGGGAGGAAAGGAGGAATAGCTAAAGATGGGGGGTGTCCTAGTGGCTGAGTTTATTTAATCTATTCAAGAATAATTTAGAACAATTTTAAATAAAGTTCTGTAAAGACAACATTAAGTGATCACTGGCTGGGACACACAGTTTTTACCAAGACTTCTGACCTCTTTCCAGTCCAAAGAAAGGTGCTTGTATTCAATTATCATTGGAGAGACTGGCCATTCTTCACACAGTCTTGTTGTTTACAACTCAATCCAGATGGGGGGAGCTCCACAGTGGCTGGTGCAAGGAAAGCACCTCTGCACCATCTCCAATGTAACTCTGGATGGCGCAGCAAGCAGCCCAGAAAACTGAACTGAAAAAAGTTACTTATGCCACATGCTTTTGTGGTGTAAGTTACAGGCCTGTACCGGGGGCTTTCCCAGGCTGAAAGCCCAATGAAAGCTGAGTACTGTCAGCTCCACCCCTAGGAATGCCCTTAGCCCAGTCCCAGTGACATCCTCCTTTACACTGACACAGAAGGCTCTTCTGCATTGGGTACCATTGAACTGCACAGTTCCAGTCTGCTGCCCTGCTTGCCCTCTCCATCAGCATAGGTGCCACTTCCACCAATCAGGTGGGCAAATGTGTCAGCACAAACCTGTGTGCTTTCCACACCCCATTTCCCCCCTCCAACGGGATTAGGCTGTTTTATTTATTCATTTATTATTATTCAAATTTCCTTTATTGGCATAACAATTGAATAAAACAAATAAGAAAATCATACTAGATAAAACTAACCAATGAAACCAACAGCATTATAAACAGAATAACAATATACTGTAAGACCAAATACAATTAGCAACTCATGCCAATACCTTATGTGGTTGCAGCTTTATGGCTTTATGGTGTGGTATAAAAACTGGGCCCTTATTTTGGTTATATCTAAGTTGCCATTATTTAAGAGGAAGGATACTTTTTGGACATTCAAAATTCCCTTCTTTTTAGCTAATAAAAGCAACAATAGGTTTGCTAAATAGTGTAGAAGGAATTGAAATGGAATCAAAAGCCCTTTAAGGTATAGAAAAGCAGCGTGTAGCTTCACATTTGTTTGCCTGCTGTATTTGTTAGTTAGATGGTTAAGCACAATACAGTGATCAAGGCATACCACCACCATTGCTGGCAAAATATATGAAACAGTACCATGTCTAAATCCAATTTGCTCTAGACCTAATATATTATTTTGAGACATCCAAAGACTTAACTAATTTTTAGCATATAATTATATATAGAGGACTTATGGGCCTGTAGTTTGTTGGCAACATGATCTGCCTTTTTAAATATGGGAACAATTATCACACTAGTTGAAGCAGTTGAGACTAATGCAGTTTCTTCTGAGATCGTAAATAGGGCAGCCAGAAGAGGGGCCCATCATTCAACATGTGCTTTAAATAATTCTGGTGGTAAAGCATGTGGACCCGGGTAAAGTTTCTGGATCTGTGGTTTAAGCTGATCAATTTTATGTGGTTTAAGCTGATCTATTAATAATACTATTTGTTTTGCTGTTACTGGGGGCCCTTCAGGAACATTCTCCACATGGAACTTGAGAAAATTCTAAAGATCTCTCTCTACATAGAATAGATTTTTAAAGTATTTGTACCAAGTATGAGTGAAGATACATGACATGGAAAAATAAAGTGAATGGAATGCTACCAGACTAGTGTAATTGGGCTGTTAATGGTTACTGTGTTACTTTAAACAGAAAAGAGAGTTTGGTTTTCTATGTGCCAGTTTTAAGTAATGTCCCCCAAAACAGAGGGATGCAAGAAAAAGGAGAGGCTATGGGAACTTCCAGCAAGGTAAAGAGGAAGTAGTGGGGAAGGAAACATGAGATGCCATCTAAAAGTTCCTCCAACCCCCAGTTACAAAAATATAATAGTGCATTTATTTATTTAAAAAATGTATCATAGGAATCAAAATGTAAAAGACTCCAAAACGATAATGGATAACTTTATGATGAGGAGATTATTTCACACTTCTGTTGTGTGTAATAAGAATGGAGTGATGTCACCTAATCATTTTTCACATTCCAATGTTTGTTGCTAGAGTAAGAAGGTCACATTTTATGTGCTTTCTACTCTGTAAAAGAGTCTAAAAGCAATGGACTTAGCCGACCTTTTCATTGAGCCATATGTTGATTGGTTGGCCATTCTACCTCTCTCCCACAGGTTAATGAAGCTATAAAAAGGATGGAATAAAATGGCAAACCAATCAAAAAGGTCAAAATGGCACAGCAGACCACTATCACTGACAAAATATATTTGGGTAGTTCATCCATAGTGACATATAATGAATGTAGTAAAGGTAGATGGTAAAGCCCACAAGTGCATCACGAAGAATGTAATGTACATGGAAAAATTAAAACCAATTGTGCTAAATTAAAACCAATTAGGCTACTTTAAAACCAGTTATGGGTTAAAATGTCTGGCATGTGGCACATCTTTTTTTTCCATTTTCATTTACTAAAGTTACATTTTGATCTCTATTTTTTCCTCTATTCCACAGGAATATTTGTCTCTGCATTGAATCCATCATGTTATAAGTTTATCAGATTGTGAAAGTCAAGTTAAACAGATTTTTGCTGTGAAGAAGGAAAACACAGCTTGCAGTTGGGTATTACCATGATTACATGCTGGCTAGTTTTATGTGTTTGTAATTTTTTTTAAAATTATTTAAACCCATTGTTTCTGAAATAAATAGAGAGAAGTGGAAGACATTATTAATAGTTAGTAAAGTACAGCTGAAATGCTGTTTTGTGCTACCCTTAAACAATTAACTGTACCAATTAAACAAGTATTTTGCCAGTTTGCAACCAGCACAGTGTCCTCTTGCTAAGACATGAAAAGATATCACCTCTATAGATTTCCAGTTTGGAATCTGAAATATTTCTGGATATTTAAGAAAGAAATGAATTTCTGGAGTGTATCAAGTCTATGATAGATGTGTGCTGAACATCAAAGTTTGTTCCATTGGTTTGTATTGGAAGAAGTTTATAATATGACTGCAGTATCAAATTTCAAACAGTAACATAATCATTAATACTCAGGTCTTCTAAGAAATCAAATAGTCTAATGGACAATGTAAAATTCCATCACTTCCTTGGTGACCACCCTTCCCTATTTACCTATAGTTGCTCATAATTAAATCTTATGTTGTGGTGACACTTACTGGCAGTGTAAATATTGCAACATGCTGGCAACCCTCATTTTGGGAAGAAAGTTGCTACTTAAATACTTTCCAGCATTAAAGTCTGCCAAATGACCTTCATTTCACACATTTGGCTGAAGTACAATATGGCATATGGGATTATATTAGTTTAATTTTATATGATGTCTGTAACTATAACGTTTTGCTACAAAAGTAAGCATGTCTGTTAATGACTAAGCAGATGCCATGTAGCATTGTGACAAATAGAAATGATACACAGTTCTATGCTTGATCTAAAAGCACAATACTTTATGTTGTCCTTGAAAACAGCATCTTTTATTTTCAATCAGAAAAAGTCAATTTCAAAACCTTCGTTCTTAAGGAAACTTCTCTCTGACCAGGATAAATAAAAGTGTGCCAACAGGTACCTTCTGCTACTTTTTATTACTGTCCATAAAGCAACAGACTGAAATATTGCCAACTTATCTAGCTCATATTTCTTCCATCAAAATCATAAATAAGCAAAAAAGAGGCACACAATTCGAAAAAAACTGTATATTTGCATTTTTTGCCTTTTTGGGTGCACAAATGCTTTCAGTGTGTTTCAGATTTTAATAACACACGTCTTCATTTTATTATTTATTCATTTATTTATTTTAAATTTATTTATTTATTTGACTTCTATCCCACCCTATCTCCGCAGGGCTCAGGGCGGGTCACAACATAAAATCAGTCATTTTGAGTAAGGTTTCATGTGAAAGCTCACATGGATAAATATTGTATTTGTACTTTTACAATCCCACCATCCTCTTTTTTGTGAGTTCTATATAATAATACTCTTTTAGAAAACAGAAGAACCTAGCAAAATGGTGTAGGCCAAACAAGATTAATATACTGAACCTGTCCAAATCAAACTGTGAGAATCAAACCAAGATACAGGTTACTTTGAAAATGATTAGTCTCACACAAATTGTGTTACTTTAAGCCCAATTCAGAATTAATTCCTTTTCATTTGAATTATGTTTTTTCCCAGAGAGAAGAGATAAATGGACAAGAAGATGCAATGAATTAAAACAGAATGGAGATAAGAATAAGAGAAAAAGTGAGGCAGGAAATGGCAAACCACTTCTGAACTTCTCTTGCCTTGAAAAACCTATGGGGTCATTATAAGTCAGCCCTGGGGGGGGGGGGTGCAGGGGAGTCATTTGATGCAGGCAGCATTTGCCTGAGTCATGTGAAGGGTGCATTTTGGCCTCTCTTCCCCCTCCAGGAAGGCAGCTGGACATACACACCAGCTTCCACACACAGACCAGCTCCTACCATTATGGAACTGGTAGCTTTGATATGATTTCTCCCCCCTTTCTTCTTCCTGGCCCCCCTTTTCAATCCCTGCCATAATATGGCATGTCTTAGAGTGACCTAATTGCAAATCGATGCTGTTTGTGGCCCAATGGGTATTTGCGAAGTGGTTTTTGTCCCACCCTCACATGCCTTCAGCAGAAACAGTCCTTGGCCTGACAGTACAAAGAAAGAGAAGCCAGCCTCTTCGTTCATGAAGCCTCGTCTGCTGGCCAGGAGGGTGCACTGTGCTCACCCTTTGCCACCCTGACGTGTGCATCCTGGATGACCTTGGCACAGCCCCTAGAGGTCTGGGCTGCCTCCCTCCAGGCATCGCCCCTGGCAAATTGGGTTCAAAGGGCACTGTTCATCCAGCTCCGCTCCCCCCTGTGGCTGTCATATCTGCTACTGCCACCTCCTCCCCTCTTTCACTCTTTTCACTTTTCCACCTCTCCTTTGCTCCACACTCCTCTCCACCACCCCTCCACTACCTAGCCCATCTGTGCCACTGCTTTCCCCCCCCCACTGCTGGACTCCTTCAAGGGGATGATGAAAGACACATGCTCAGTTTCCATCCTCTGCCTCCAGTCTGGGGGGGGGGGTGCAATTTCAGGGCTTGTCCCGGGTGCAGTGGTGGGATTCAGCAGGTTCACACCACTTTGGCAGAACTGTTTGTTAAAATGGTGCTGGTAAACAACCAGTTGATAATTATTTGAATCCCACCACCGGAACCGGTTGTTACATTATTTGAATCCCACCACTACCCGGGTGCCATTTTTTTCTAGATATACCCCTGTAAGTCAGCTGTGACTTGATGGCAAAGGGGGAGGAATTCCCTAACAAAAATGCCATGAGGGAGAACTGGCTGTGGTAGAAAAAGTTGAGCCACAACAGGAAATGGGAGGGAAAGAGGGGAAATGACATGAAAAGTTAAATTTGGGGAGGAAAGCAGAATAGAAGAGAAGAAATCATACTCCACCTGTCTTGAAGATAGTGTTGTTATCTTCATGGTGATTGGAAGAAGATTGCAGAAGGGAGTAATCTACAAATGATGAAGAGTTCAGGAAACCCTTCTTATGCTCCTGAATATTCTTTGGTGCCATTTGGGAAGAATTGCTGTTGCTGCAATGTTAGAATCTTTCTGTCATTGAACTAGAACTTCATAGCGTAATTGTCATTAATTTATCCCCCAAATCTGATTTGTGCTTTAGGGTCAAGTAGGCATGAGGAACTCTGAAGTTTCAAAAATGACTGTACATATAGGTTTATGCAAATGGAGAATACCTTTTATTAATTCTTTCCATTGATCAAATACCTCCTTTTGATAAGAAGAATGCATTTACACCCATATCTACTGTCCTATGCCCTATGCCCAAGCATTCTTGAAACAATTTTATTCCCACACTTTGAATATTTTCAAGTTAAGGGAAAATTTGGCGGGGGGGGGGAGGATGTAGTTTTACGTCAGTATATTTTTCCTCATGGGACAAATATCAGTTGGGAGGGTTAAACTGGAAAATTGTATTGAGAAACTAGTTTTTTTTAAAACCTCCTCGATACTGGAGTCTAATTTGATTTTGATTCTCCTCCAGCTTTCAGATATTTTGATCGCATATCTACATGTCTGTTTCCCAAGTGTGGCATCCATCTTTCGATATTTAAATATGTGACTTTGGCACACACTTATCCAAAACATATTTTTCTACAAACTTGGAGGGCTCCAAGTTTGCAGAAAAATCTGAAAAGTTGTAAAAAATTCATTGAGCGGATTAAATTTATATCTCCCCCCAACATTAATAAAGCATTGTCTGTGCATGCACTCACCACTAGGAAGGTGGTGAGGGGTCTAGCAGTGGTTATGGCAGCAGAGCCTTGGAACCTGGTGGTGGAGGAGGCAGCCTAGCAGCAGCTGTGACAGTGGGGAATTCCAGGATCCAGCCACAGTAAAGCCTGAGAGCTGCTCCAGGTCCACCAGCGGCAAAGCCAGGGAGTTGCTCCAGGCCAGGCCATATCAGCAGTCTGGCCTGGCCATAGAAGTGTCTGCTGTGTTGTCTCTGCGGCCAGGTTACGGTGACAAGCATCAGATGGCAATGGGGAGGAGATGAGACTCCTCCCATGAGTTTTGCATTGTGCCCCCCGCCCCGCTTGTTTATATACTAACTGCAAAGTTGCCTAAATCTAAGGATACTTAAATGTGGTGTCTGGAACTGTCAATAACCAAAATAGATTTTCAAAAGCCTGAAAATGGCCCCAAGTTTGCAGAAAATGTGAAATCTTAAAAGAATACACACATTTTTTAAAACCCTAAAATGATAAAAGGAGTGCCTGTAGCTTTAAACAACAGATTGCCTCAGTGGCCATTGCTAGGCAACCACAGTTAACAGGCTTGGTACTGCCAGGAAAAGGCTGGGGAAGGGGATAGGGCCCTTTCCAGAACTATTTTGACCTTTGAAGGAGGCTAGGATTGCCAGCTCTAGGTTGGGAAAGTACTCAAACTTACAATGGGGACTGATCTGAGGGTTGGGAGGCAGTTAGGATCAGTGCTAACCCAAAGTAGAATGTAATGTCAAATAAGCATACAATAAGTTTTAAAACTCTTTAATCTCATTTATGCCAATAACTGCTTATGGATGGATGGACTAAGTAATCTCAGTACAACTATAGCAGAATCTACAGTTAAAGGATAGTGAAGATCACCATACAAAATGATACAAATAAAAAGAAAATGTTTTGAGGAAACAATAACATATTGGCAACGAAATCTAGTACAGGGCCACAGTGTCATACCAGGTCTAAATGATGCCAGGGACATGACCTAGGGAGGGCAAAAGCTGACCTGCAGGGAGGGGGCAGGTGGCCTAGGCAGGTGCCACAGCCACCCACTGCTAAGCTCCATCCCTGTCGCCCTGCAGGCTGGCTTCTGCCCTCCCCAGGTCAGTGGGGCTCAGCGGCATGTGGTTTGGGCGCACGCCGTTTTGTACGGTGCCCCCACACATGACAAAAAGGCATGCACCCAAGGACATGGGATACCCCATGTTCCCATTAGCATTACACCACTGCAGGGGCAATATCTCACAGCAGCAGCAATAGCAAGTGCATACTGGCAATTAGTCATTTTCAAGAAAATGAGATACTATGGTCATCCCTATCTGATTCTTCTGGGAGATAGTCCAGATATAACTACTTATATGAGGTATCACCTGGAGAGAGGAACCTTCACTACAGTTGAGTACAAGATCAACAAAGCACACATTTTACTTGGACTGGTAATATTTTTGTAGATGTTTAAAAAGTAAAGACTAATTAAGTGGATGTTTAAAAAGTAAACACTAGCTAAGCATATGTCTACAATGTCCTGATTATTTTACTGATAACACTGGAAGAAATGTTGATTCTGAAAGTGAAAATAAACAAACAAGTCTTTTTTCTAAAGGGGAACTTCAGGCATGATGATTTCTAGTTGGGAATGCAGGTTTAGGTATGCAGCAAAATGTTGGCTTTCATAACTGATGAAGTTTAACCAGCATAGAGGGTTGACTCTGTGCCTGAACTGAAAATAAGCTAATTTGGTTATTGGCAATTGTCCATGATGATCTTTTGCCACTCATTCAGAAAATAGGAATTAAGTTGATTTGACAGCCCTCCAGTTTTGCTTTCAGTGTTATTGATTTCTCTCATCTAGGCCATACCATTACAAAGAACTGATGAGCTCACTTGTTCCAATCACATTTCATTGTATATTCCCTACATGTAATAATAAATTTGAGAATCCTGATCAATTCTGACCCCATTTCCACTCACAGAAGGCGAAGCGCTGATTGCTTTTCAATGCAACAATTGGGGATGCACTCTCCAAAGAAATAGCGAAGAAATTTTGATGGTCTGTATTTTTCCTCATTAATTGTGTTGCTCTTGTTCTGTTGTTGTTCATTACTTGTTTTATACCCAGTGATGATAAAGTTTCTTAACTTATTTTATTTTTCTACTTCATTTATACCCCATCTTTATTCCCAAGGGAGACCCAAAGCAGCATTTATGGTTCTTCTCTTCACTGTTTTATTATCACAACAGCCATGTGACATACCTTCTATGTAAGTAGCTGTTGCCACTATTTAGACATTTCCTGATTATGCAGCAAAAGAGGACAACTTCTAATTATATATAATAGGATAAATGCCTCATGTATTCTCTCTGTTTCAGAATAATTGGAATCACTTCTTTAGCTGATATATTTCAGTTAAATTATAGTCCCCAGCAGGGTGTGTGTGTGTATGTGTATATGTGTGTTTTGTGCCATTAAGTTACTTCTGACTCATAGCGGTCCTATGAATCAATGTTTCCAAAATGTCATATCGTTAACAGCTCAGATTTTGCAGACTGAAGGATGTGGCTCACTTTATGCATCTCATGTTGGGTCTTCCTCTTTTCCTGCTATTGTCAACTCTTCCTATCACTATTGTCTTTTTCAGTGGGTCTTGTTTTCTCACATTGTGGCCAAAGTAAGCCTCAATTTAATCACTTTAGCTTCTAGGGACAGTTAAGGCTTGATTTAATTTGGAACCCACTGATCTGTCTTTTTGACAGACAGTATCTGTAAAACTCTTCTCCAATACCACATTTCAAAGGAATCCATTCTTCCTGTCAGTTTTCTGCTTCGATAATCTTTCACACCCTTACATAGTAATAAGGAATATTATGGCATGAGTTAACTAGATTTGGATTGCCAGTGACACATCCTTCCATTTAAGAATTTTTTCTTAATCCTTCATTGTTGCCCTGCCCAGTCTCCATCTCCTTCTGATTTCTTGGTTCATTCTCTATTTTGGTTGATGATGGAGCCAAGGAATAGAAAATCTTTTAAAAATTCAGTTCTCTCACTGTCAACCTTGAAGTTGAACAATTCTCTAGTAGTCATTACTTTTGTTTTCTTGATGTTCAGCTACTTTGGCACTTTTCTAGCAATGTGGTATATCTCAAATAATTCAAGTTCAACCAATTTTCACTCCACCTTAATCTAATCAAGTTTCCTTTATATGTTCTGCATACAGATTGAAGAGATAGGAGATAAAATACATCCTTGTCTGATACTTTTGCAAATTGGAAACCATTCTATTTCCACACTCTGTCCTAGCAGTAGCCTCTTGTCCAGAGCAAAGGTTGTGCTGCACATCAAAACTATCAAATGCTGCTGTAACATGCCCATTTCATTTAAATCCAGCCACAGCTGTTCATGATCCACACAGTCAAAAGCTTTGTTGTAATCTATGAAACAAAGGCTGATTTTCTTTTAAAATTCTCTTGTCTTCTCCGTTAACCAATGTAAATTTACAATATGATTCCAAGTCCTTCTTCCTTTTCTGAATACAGCTTGAACATCAGGCATTTCTTGTTCCATGTATGATAGCAGTTTTTGTTGTAAGATTCAGACTTTTGATTCTGTTTCTGCCATCTTTTGCTTCTGCTTCTCATCTCTTTAGCAATTTTAAGAACTTCCTTGGTCATGCTTTTTTAATTTATTTTGGCTACAGGGATAGTCTTTGTTCATTCTTCCTGGATAATATTTCTAGTTTCAACTCATTGTTCTTTTGGCTCACATTCACTTGAACTTAGTAATGCAAATTTATTCTTTACATGGTCTTTCAACTCTTCAAGAATGTTGCTTAGATTGTATTTTGGCACTATAGATGTTCTGCTGCTTTTCTTCAGCTATATTCTAATTTTCAACAGGAACAATTCATGGTCTCTACCACAGTCAGCTCCTAGTCTTGTTTTAGCAGAGAGAATAGAGCTTCTCCGTTTTTTGTTTCCAATTATGTAATCCATTTGATTTCTATATTGGCTATCCAGTAATGTCCCTATATACAATTGTCTTTTTGGTTGCTTGAAACATATGATTCCAATGTACAAATTGTTGTCTTTTTCTCAACACATTTATGCAGAACAGTTCAAGAAAGAACCAAACTGCTACCATTTTACACTAGTTTATACTCCAGCTGTTTAATATAGAATGGGCATATGCTCAGACAGTTTTTATGGGTAATTTTAAAGGCCTAGTTGCCAACCAATTGCAGTTTTAGAAATGTTCTTTTTAGTCTTTCTATAAACCAAAAAGTGGACTTCTAAAACGTGAAATGTAATGTTGTGGCCTGGAAAATGCTAAGTTTTCCATGGCTACCACTCATTTACGTTTTCTGCACAGAACATCTAAAACATTGTGCAAACATTTTGAAAAGAACCATGTTGGGGTTTTTTGTCCATGTAGCATGGAAAAATAAAGCAGTTCAGGCAAAAATTGTTTTTTTCCTTTTTTAAAAAAGTATGTTGTTGGATCTTCGATGTTTTGGAGACTTGAAATCTGTGCAACCTTGCCGAATGACATGTCTGCATAATTGGCAGACAATACTGAGTTTATTATTGCACAGCAATGACAGAAATGACAAGTAGCCGCAATGCTAGATGAGAAAAACATCCATAGCACACTTCAGCAAATGGCAGACAGCATGAAGAATCACTGAAGTGGCAGAAAATGGTGGAGTGAAAGTGGAGAAGTGGAAAAGTAGAGAAGTGAAAGTGAGAGCTTTAAAAATTTTTGGGAAAAATAAAACGTTCTAACCTCTGCATAGCAAGCAGGAAACATTTTGAAAACATTTCAGGAAAAAAGATAACTTGTTAAGCATTTCCAAATAAAACCACTTTAGACTGAAATAAAACATTTTCAAAACATCTTGTGGAGAAAGCCATGCAGAACTCCTTTCAAAATGCTTCTTTTTCTATTCCCAATATGTTTTATTTGTGTTGTGTGGACATGGCCTTTCTTGCTTTCATTTTTTCCTTCCACTTCTGCTTTAGTGTCTATGATGTTCCTGAAGATCCTTATTCAGTTCTGTTCCCTGAGGCCCACCCTGAGGAGAGTTTAATATTACTAATTATTTCCCTTTCTTTTTTACAATTGCATAGTTATGGGATTATGTCCCTGAAAAATAAAAGAACATCATTAATGAACAATTACTTAGATGGTAAAGAGAAAAGTAGCAATTAATGCTTCATCCTTCAGGGAACAAGAGTGGATTAAAGATCAGTTCAGATCCATCTGAAGGCTGGTGGCTTCATGCGTACTTAGTAAACTTGTATTGGGACCATTGTATGTGCAGCAAGCTTGCTTCTATTCACTCTACATTGTCTTCTTTGCTTCCTGACACTTCATTTATATTCAGCAGCTTTCCTGCAGCTTTCTGGATTCTTCCCTCTTTTTACAAACCATTTCTAGACCCTCCTTCAAGGATTGTTTCTGTTCTCATGATTGTCTTTTTACCCTTTACGTTAAATAAATTTAGCTCCAGATTGCTAGGCTATGCCATGGTTGCCAGCTTTGTCTCTCCTGCAAGTTTCCTGAATGCATTCACTATCTTATATTATAGCTACAGATGTAATCATACCACTATCTCTAATAAAAAAAATCATGCTTAAAAATTGACTATGGCGTTTTTCCCACAGCCAACATATCCTGGAATAGGGAAGTGAACCATCCTGGTTTGGCCACGAATTCTGCATGGCTTCCGGGCCAAAATCGGCCCGGCCCATGAGATTTGCCTTATCCCACAGCTTTCAAAAATGATGAAATTGGCAGCTCTTTTGAAAAAGCCTGCACTGCTCCCACTCCCATGCAAACACTGTGGGAGACCGGCCAGTTTATTTTTCTGGCTTCGCTGCCTGCTCTCCCTTACCCTTCTGATGCAGCCAATCAGAACGTCTGAAAAACAGACTCTACGTAAACTACGTAAACATGCACAAACTACATAAACAATGTAAACTACATAAATGAGGGCCCAATTTGAGGAGGAAAGACATTGCAGCAATCTAATATCATACACTCCACTCTCAAAAGTTGCCATTTTCTCTAGAGAAACAGATCTATGTATTTTGGAGATCGGCTGCTGTAATTCTAGTAGTACTCCAGGCCCTATCTATAGTCTGGCAACCCTGGTTCATCTGTAACTACCAAGCTTAAACAGTTGTTCAGCTACTTTATCTACAAAATGATGATTGCACTTGTGTTTGGCTGAATTGAGTTTGAAATATTCAAGCTAAGCTTTGCTGGTTATATTCCAGGGCTATAACTTTATTTATGCCTGGTCTCTGAAGCTGTCAAATGGCATCTTTTTTCAATGAGACAGGAGCTTCAGGCAGTGCAGAAATGTCACTTGCAATTAAAAATAAATTTCACAGCTTATCTGTGGTGTTAACTAAGTAACTCCCTTTGTTAAATGATTTGAGTAAGATGATGTCAATGTGGTCCAAAATGGATGCTTTAAAATGAATAGAAAAGGTAACTGCACTTTCTATGTACATTCCAGTGTTGCTTTGGACATGACAGTACGCAATTTTCATGGCTAAGTGAAGAAGTTTTGGTATAAGACAACATAAATATGAACTAGATACAGAACACAAATCTGCATTCTTCTCCTTTCTTTGTAGTCTGTGGCCGTTTCTGCACGGCCCTCCAGGCGCCTCCACGCCGGCAAGAATTCTGCCGGCATGGAGGCAGAGGCCGTTCGCACACACGCGTGCGAGCGGCCTCCGGAGAGGCCGGCAGACGGCAGGCGGCTCCGCATGGAGCCGCCTCTTCCCCCTTCTCTGTCCCACTCACCTTGTCCCCGTCGTCGGCCTGCTGGCCATCGAAGCCCCGCCCACGCTGCCCTCCGACCTCCAGGGGTCGGAGGACAGCGTGGGCGGGGCTTCGATGGCCAGCAGGCCGATGACGGGGACAAGGTGAGTGGGACGAAGAAGGGAAACAGGCGTTCCCCGGCGGTGCTGTTCGCACCGCGCCGCCGGGAACACGCTGTTGCGGGAAAAACAACCCTTTAAAGGGTTGTTTTTCAGGGCGGCCTGACGCTGCCCTGGGGGAGGGGGAGCGATGCCAGGTCGGCGCTGCTGCTTAGCAGCAGCACCGCCTGTGCGAATGGCTCCCTGGGAACGGCGTTTTTACCGTTCCCAGGGCGCCATAAACAGGCCGTGCGGAAACGGCCTGTATAATTTTAGATCTGTGTTCTGTGATCTGTTATAACTTCTGAGCATAATGATTGATTTTAGGATAAATTGTACAAAATTATCATTCATCTCTTTCTTGCTGATGACATTAATGCACATTTTTCCGAAAGGAACATTCCACAATATATTGTTTTTAGGCACCTTACAGCTTTTTATGGTAGTTCATCTACATTTATTTCACTGTTAGTTTCCATGCTTGTGAAACATAAACATTAGTGGTGAATGCAGTATTGAAACAGCTCTGTGACAGCAAACTACATAGTTATATATATTTTTGTATAGTTGACTTTGGGGTATTTAAATAACACCTAGCAGTTTGGAATGAGTAAAATACTCTATAGAAACACAATCTTCTGCAATATAATGATCCTCCATTTATTTATTCCAGGATTAACTCAATGAATTTTGTAATACTTAGCAGAAATATATAAGTGAAAGTTTGCAGCACATGGTACATTCCCAAGAAAGCACCAAAAATTAGGTTAGGTTACATTATGGAACCAGTGATTGGGCATCATTCCTACTTAGTCCATCTAGAAGACAGTGATTGTAATTCCTAACTTTTCATATACTCTGAAAACTTGGGAAATTAGTCAACATGAGGTATGCAGCATTGGCCTTGTTCCTTCCCCCACAACCTTGCAATGTTCATGGCCATTCTTCCTTTGCTTTTCAGTATCATATTAGCACTTCTAAGCATGCCCCATCATTCATGAGATGTTCCAAAACTTAAGTCATTCAAAAAACAAATCCTCTTTGTATGTAATTCAGAGTATTGAGTTAAGTCCCATGACGCTGGTGATGTCTGACCATGGTGTTTAGGAGGAACTGATTGTCTTTAAAGGCTTGATGTAGTGCAGCTCATTTTGACACTGAATTAGACATGTTTATTTTAAATAGACTGTCAAGCTTTAAAGCAAGCTCTTCGAGCATAGCAGTAAAGGGGAAGAAAGAGGGAGGAGTAAAAAGATAGGAATTTGACAGCCTAAGTAGTGTAAACTAAATCTATTGCATTTGAACATTATTAAAGAGAGCTTGATGTTAGCTCACCAGTAAGATAGGAGAAGATGCGCTGTGTGCTGACAGGGGTAATAAAATGAATAACACATTTTTATGGGGAAGGAGATTAATAATGTAACAGCTGACTATTACTAAGGGTTATCAGCTTCTCCTAGGGGGATACTTGCCCCAGTTATTGAATGGAGCAGACAGCTGTATTACTTTCTCTGTAATTTATGGGTTTTTGAAAATAAACTTTGTGTAGCATGAATCTGTGTTTATATGAAATTTTAAAAATTCAAATGCTAACGCACAATTCACAGCAGATAATATTTGTACTAGTTTTGTGAAAGGAGATGTTTAGAATGCAGCCATTTAGAAATTAGAAATCCTGCAGGGATTTCACATACAAAGCTGTACACCTTTAGCTTTTGATGGTATGGTATTTCTGTGACTAAAGTGAGTTCTGAAAGAATGAATTGGGGACCTTGACCATTTATGCATGCACAACTTATCCTGCAACTGTTCGCTTTGTAGTGGGTTTTTCCCATGGTTTTTTTTTTATTTACACAAGGATTCTCCTCCTGCAAAGTCCCTAGATGGGTGAATCCACCATTTTGCCTGCCTGCCACTTCCCTTATTTTTTTCCATCAAATCTCCATTTTGGGAGGTTAATTGCCACCTTTTGTCTCTCTTCTTTGGTCTAACATTACTTCACTAGACCATGTCAATTTCAGAGGGTCCATTGCTCCAGCAATAGACCTTCAACATTATAATAAAAATAAGAAACCCCTTCTGATTTTTCTGAAATGGTGGCCTGAACAATGGGATAAAATTCTGTGATGTGGGTGGGAAAGAGCAAGAAAAATAAAAAATTCACAGTGATTCTCTTCACTTTTCCTGTAGTACTTTGAGAACTTTTGAAAACCATGGAGATTCATTGGCTCCTTCCGCACATGCAGAATAATGCACTTTCAAACTGCTTTCAATGCTCTTTGAAACTGTGCAGAACAGCAAAATCCACTTGCAAACAGTTGTGAAAGTGGTTTGAAAACACATTATTCTGCGTGTGCGGAAGGGGCCTCTGATTCTCTGAAACTGATGTAACTTAGGCTTGGAGATTCGGGTGCACCGAATCCCAGATTCGGCCAGAATCTGAGCGCATTCAGGCATATTCGGGCCAAAATCAGCCTGAATATGTCCTGCTCGGATATGAACGAATCTGAATGCAAGGCATTCGGGCTTTTTTGGGGGGTGTATATTTGGTGTTTTTTCATGTTTTGTTCTGCAGGAGGCACATTTTTAAAGCTAGCAGGGCCAAAATTTCAGGGTCTCATTCAGAGACTGTTCTGATGATGTCACCCAAGATTGGTGTAGTTCAGTTCAGGGGGACAAAGTTATGGACCCCCAAAGTGGATGCCCCATCCCCCATTGTTTCCAATGGGATTTAACAAGACATGGACCATTTGAGGGTCCATAACTTTGGCCCCCCTGACCCAAACTCAGGTGGTATCATCAGAACAGTCTCTGGATGAAACCCTAAAATTATGGTGCCAGTAGCTTTAAAAATGCACCCCTGGCAGACACCTCAAGAAATTTGCCCAGATTCTCTGTTTTGCGGTGCCTTGGCTCTATTGTACCCAATGGGGAATTTCTGAGTGTGTAAGCAAGCTTCACATTTTTGAAGATTGAGGCACCAGACTTTCTAGGTGGCTCCAGGAAACCCTCCTGGTAATAACATCCAGACTTGGTGAACTTTGCTTCTGGGGGTTCAATTTTATGGGCCCCCAAAATGCTTATTTTGTTTCCCTGCTCCTACACATTAAGCCCGCTGGCTGAGTTTTCTCAGAACTCTCTCAAATGCCCCCCTGCCCCCAGAAGCAAAGTTCACCAAGCCTGGAGCCTATTACCAGGAGGGACTCCTGGGGCCTCCTTAAAAGTCTGGTGCCTCTATCTTCAAAAATGTGCAGCCTGCACAGAAATTTCCCATTGGGTACAATGGAGCCAAGGCACTGCAAAGCAGAGAATCTGGGCAAATTTCTTAGGGTGTCTGCCAGGGGTGTCTTTTTAAAGCTACTGGCACCATACTTGTAGGGTCTCATCCGGAGACTTTTCTGATGATACCACCCAAGTTTGGTGAAGTTTGGGTGAGGGGGTCCAAAGTTATGAACCCTCAAAGAGATAGCCCCATCTCCTGTTAGCTCCCGTTGGCAATAATGGGGGATGGGGCACACTCTTTGGGGGTTCATAACTTTGGCCCCCCTCAACCAAACTTCACCAAACTCAGTTGGTATCATCAGGAGTGTCTCCAGATGATACCATGAAATTTTGGTGTTACTAGCTTTAAAAATGCTCCCCCTGTAGTCACAAACTCAAAAAACACCAAAAATACCCCCCAAAAACAGCCGGCCCAAATATTTGGGTTTATCCGAATTTGTTGTTTGTCTTATTCAGGCATACAGATATATTTATGCCCAAATAAATCAAAATCCAAATTTTACCAAATTTCCAGGGTATTGACCAAGCCTAGTAACTGTCAAAGAAAAGAAAATGGGTGCATAATTGAGAATCAAACCTGAAAGGAGCATATGCTCTGTGTTAAGGAGACCACACATGCATAAAAGCCCCTAGTTTCTCTAAAAATATATTCACAACCATACTTTAAGAGTATCAGTGTTGTGTTTAGAGTGCCTAACTAGGTTGCTGGAAAGCTGACATGGAATCTGGCTTGGCACACATGGGCCAGTCACACCCTCTTGACCTAACTTACTTTATAGAATGATTGTGAAGATAAAATTCAGAATGATGTAAACTGCTTTGGGTCCCCAGTGGAAGGAAGGAGGGGCATAAATGAAGTACATAAATGTATAAATCTTCCACTTGTACATACTTTTGGCATGATTTGAAAGGCCAAGAAAGAGCAAGGAGCAGGCAAAGGCAAGCAACAGCATGTTTCTACAAACAGTTGCATCAGAATGATTCCCATGGAATTCAGTTGGACCTGCTTGTCTGTACATATACATAGCATTAGTTATCTTTCTATGGCAGTGTATGGTACAGGAGAAGCAGAAATCGCAGAAGAGACAGGTAATAAAGACATCTGTGCAGAATTGCATAAATATGAGCAACTATGTGAGCAACATATTTGTTAAATGTCCCCTAATGAATAAACTGATCAAAATCAAAACTGAACCCTTTACTGTACCACATCCAGTTCTGTACCTCAGGAAGAGCTTGCTTATGAGTAAGAAGAAGAAGAAGAGTTGGACTTATCTCCCCCCCCCCTTTCTCTCCTATAGGAGACTCAAAGGGGCTTTCAAACTTCTTACCCTTCCACCCTGAGAGAGCTCAGAAGAACTGGGACTGGCCCAAGGTCACCCAGCTGGTGTGTGTTGGAGTGTACAGGCTAATCTGAATTCCCCAGATAAGCCTCCACAGCTCAGGCAGCAGAGCGGGGAATCAAACTCAGTTCCTTCAGATTAGAGTACACCTGCTTCTAACCACTACACCATTGCTGCTCCTAAAAAGGGATCCTGTATGCTAGCTATACCTTTCTCTGCTAGGCAATAATCTAAGTCTGATGCAAACTTGGTACAGGCAACAGTATTGTACAGAGCTGTAGGTATTAATGGGGAGGATTTAGCTATGGATGGATATTATTGAGAACAGACAAATCTTTACCTTAAATCAGTAGTCCCCCCCCCCAAAAAAAAATGCAGCTAGAATTTCCAGAAGCGCTGCTCTCCTAAAAGCTCCAAGGATAGTCACAAAGCTTCACTCTACTGAAGTTTGGTTGGGCAGCTCTGCTTGAGCAAGAATACAGTTTCAGTTCCCGAGAACTCCATACTACTAAAAGTTACAGTAAGACATTTCACTGAAACCTACAGAAACAAATGTAGACTATATTTTAAAAAGAAAATGAAAAGGTTTAATAACTATAATAAAGAAAAAATTAAATACTAAACTGAACCAAAAGCTAAAAGCAATAATAATTTATCTGCACATCTGTGTATACTGTCTTCTGATTAGGTTGGACAATGGGAAGGTTTGTGTGCCTCTGAACTTATCAGGAGAACTATTGGCTGTAGGCCTCCAGTTGGAAACTAATTGCAAGCACTGACATTTTCAAGAAATGTTCTGGAACAGATTTACTGCTGTCATAAGTATCCATATCAGCATTTTAAAGAGAAAAAACTGTTCAAACTGAGTAAAACTGAGCAGAATCCATCTTGACACTAAGATCAGTGACTTCTCGTTCATAACAATGAAAGATTACCCTTATATCACCCAAATAATTAGAAATATAATCCTCTTAAAATTTTAAGTGTCTGCAAGAGTAAAGATCGAAGCTCAATAACAGAGAAATGCTTCTAATACTTTCCTGGAAACTAGACAGGATAACTCTTAATAATTAAACATTTTCTGAAATTAACCATAAATACAATTTTAATGGCATGGTTAAATTTTTAAGGGAGCAGATGTATTCTGACATTTATTGGAACCATTGTACTTTACAAAGAGTGTACTTTACAATTTTACTTATGATTTGTGTCTGCATCTGCCAAGACGTTTTAATGTTTCGAGGCAACAGAATTCTCTCCAGAATCTGAGTTCAAAACTCAGCGTCGGAATGTCTTCATTTTGGGTATTATGATTTTAATTACATGATTTCTCTCATCCACTGAAGATTTTAAAAATGTAATCCATTTATCCAAGAAGGAATGGGAAATTCAGCTGTTTTTAAACCTGGGTGTTTCGCTATATTGTCGAAGGCTTTCACAGCCAGAATCATGGGGGCGGGGGGGTTGTGTGGTTTCCGGGCTGTAAGTCCATGTTCTAGTGGCATTTTCTCTCCTCAAAACCAGAAAAGAAAAAAGACATCCCTCTCAAAACAAAAAAAGGATTGCTAGGCAGAACAAACTTTATTAATCTACTATTTACAGTGAAACAGCAAACAGAGGAGCTGCAAGCAGAGGAAACCTCCATGGAAATCTTCATGGAGAATCTGCTGCAGCGCACAAAATGACATGCACCACTGTAAAAATGACAAGAGCTCCATGAACCGGGGGGGGGGGGGCGATCCATTTTGGCTGACAGTGCTTGTGTTTTCCCATGCTGTGGGAAAACAAAATGCCCAAACATCTTTTTATAATATCCTACAGATGTTTTATTTATGCTGTGTGGAATTCCCCAGTGTTCATGGGTCTGACCCATAGAAGACAACATCATTTAAAGTCTTCTGAGGCAATTTAAAAATTATGTGAGGGGACTGGGCCTACAATACAGCTCCCTGGAACAGTCTCATTCCTCACTGTTCCAAATGCTAACACAGCTGTGTGTGGGGGGGGGGGTGGCACTTGAAAAGGCATGGAGGCAAGGAACAGGAGCAATTCAGCCAACAGCACAGGAGGTGTCCAAACCTCTCATGGCATTTTAATCACCTCAGTAGGCTTTAAAATGATGGTGGCATCCATAGGTTGAACCCATGGATGCCACTACACGTAGTTTAGTCCTAAGTGTAGGCCCAGATGCCAACAAAATAATTGTAAAGAAAATCATGTAAATTAAAAATATTAAATCATTGCCCTCTTCTTTAAGCAAATGGGCATACAAAGTAAAAAAAGGAGTGGCAGGTTGGCGATCTTACTGCAGACCATTAGAACACTTGGAACAGGCAGGCCATCACTCGTTGAAGTATAGGAGTCGTCCAAGGATTTCAGCATCAAAGAATAAGTATTTTAAAATAAATACCACATTATGTTAAACATATTGTCAGTGGTGGTTTTTTTTATATTTCAAATTCCTGTACAAATGTATTGTCTGTTTTCTCTTGCAAAAGGCAAGGAGAGATAGCTCCATCCCTTGCAGTAGGTCTCGTTTTAATGGCTGGTGGTTTCTGAACTGTTCTGATCATGCTCAGCAGAACCCATTTTTGTTCAGTATTTTTATGGAAATACATAAAGCCAAGAAGCCCTCCACAGCAGCCCTACTTTCTGCTGACCTGAACTCATGATAATAAAGTTTGTAAAAATCAAGCTAATTGTGAGATGAAACAGGTGTTTTGTATTACAGCTAGCAATACTTCTGGCTTGAAGTATGTGAAGCGCACTAAGAATACTTTCAGTTCAGCATTGACTGAATAATCTGTTCATGAATTAGAGAAAGAGAGCTCTTTAATGGCCAAGTATTGCTATGCATTTCCAGAGCAGAGTATTTTTCCTGTTACATTTTTAATTCCATTATCTTCCGCCCACCCCACTCAACTGCATAAAGTAATTCATGTGAAATAATAGGGCTAAGGCAGATACCAAAAATATTTTTTAAAATATTGCATATTGAAAAAGGATGCTGCAGTACGGAAAAGAATGGCTTGTTACATACTTGTTACATTACGTTTTGCCCTCTCTGTTTCATTTTCAAATCAAATTTATTTAGGTCCTCCAATAATGCTTAGACTGCCCTGGTTTCTTCAAAACTTCCCCTACTTTGTTCTGCTTGTTAAATATTTTCCTGTCAATTACATGACAGTTTCCTGATTCATTTCTTTATATTTTCCAGTCTAGCTTACCTTATGTAGGATTATTGCCAAGCTTCGTGATGCAGATTTCAAACATATACATGGGTCAATATAATTCTTGGCATGTTATAAGGAAGTTTCATTTCCTGTGACATCAGTAGAGCATTACATAAAGGAGCGACGCATGGCATGAATTGCTCTAAAAGGGAGGTCTAGTGCAGGACTGAGTTGTGCAGATTTTGTTATTGGATATTTTTTAAAGTACCAGGAATAGATGGGAATGAGAGAAGAAACCTGAAACATCATTGAAACAAAACCTGCTGTAGAACTGTACCTGTCAACTATGAATGTGTTATCACAAGTGTGCTCTTGCTCCTCTCCCACCCTATGCTGCATCCTCAGTCTTCAGAAGAAAGAAAATTTTCAGTACAGCTAGGAATGTTAGCTAGGTGTCCTCAAACACAAACACTGTCAAGTTCAGTTCACATCTCATTTGCCTAGTCTGGTTCAACTTTTCTCTGATATATTTATGGCTGTTCAGCAGGTTGCTTCACTATATTCCTTCCTAGTCAATGCAATCAGATTCTGACACAGCCCAACTTAACAGTTCTCTCCTCCCAGTCATTTCAAATGACTACACACCTCAGCCAGCAATTGTTTGAATTAAATTTATCATAAATCATAAAATGAGTCACAAACAGATGCTTCTGTAGGTTCTGGTGGGTTTTCCGGGCTGTGTGGCCGTGATCTGGTGGATCCTGTTCCTAACGTTTCGCCTGCATCTGTGGCTGGCATCTAATCCTTCGACAATACAGATACTACAGTAGTTCATAAGTAATTCCTGGTAATGGTTGCTGGTTGGTTTGAATTGGCAGCATCCTCACACATACACAGCTTCACAAAAGCCTAATGCAAACCTGTTCTTTGCCATCAGTTCATGACGAACACCTTCATGACAAATACCTCTAAAACAGTAAGCTTGCAGCAAAATTCACAACTTTCCTAATGTTAAGGCAGACCAAACCCTTCCCAGCCCTCCCAGTTATTTGAGTGCTCTTCTTTTCCAGGTGAGGCTAAAACATTGCAGTCACCATAGTAACTGTAGGACCTCAGCCAGCTCAGTATCTCACAGGAGACATCTAGATGTCTCATGTAAAACACCAGGGCTTCTGTTGAACCTGGATGAAATGTGGTTGCTCTGGGGATGACAACTCCTTAGCCTCACCTGGGAAGCCAGAGCATTCCTCTCTCCTGGAAAGGGTCCAGAGGAGGGCAAACAAAATGGTAAAAGATCTGGAATCCATGCCCTATAAGAAGATACTTAGGGAGCTGGGTATGGTTAGTCTGGGGAAGAGAAGTTTAACAGATGACACACTAGCAATGTTTAAATATTTGAAGAGATATCATGTTGACCAACAGAGATCATTCGACTAGAAATGTCAGGGACTGGGCCTGCAACTTTCTATGTGTAAAAGTATGTGCACTATCAACTGGTTTGTGTCACTGCCCTGCCTTCAAAAAAGCAAGGAATGACAATACAGTCCCCTTTGGAAAAGTGTTAATTGGATGTGGAATGAAATACGTGAAACATCCTTCCCTAGACTGAGTTCTTTAAAAAAAAATTCCATTGGGTATACTACCATACTTTACTTGAGGTCATTTACAAAACCTCAACATAATGTTTTTCCACTTTCTGAATGAAGCCAGCATAATTAAGCTATTTCTTTCTTCTTTAAAAAAAATACAGAGCATGTTGTTCCAACTTCATAGTATTCTGAGTTGTACCTCTGTGAGATTGATAGCCCTAACAGGTGGCTAAAGATTATTAAGATTCAGGTTATTAAGAACACCCAATGATGCCTCTAGGGAATTTTTTTAATTCCCTGCTGTGTTTGTATAGTAGTCAGTAACCTGCTATCCAGCTGGTATATTTTTGTTACAGGGTATTTAGAAAGCCCATGATCCTATTATTAACACCCAAATGTGGGTGTGGGTTTTTCACTTCCAAATAGTAGGTGGTGGGTGGATTAAAGCTTTTGAACTGCATTAACATTGTGCTGTTTTGATCAACAATAGGAATTTTGTAATACCTGATGTCTATCACAACATTTCCTACAGGGGCTATTGTACTGCTTAGCCTAAATCTGAAATTGTTGCCAATAGGCTATAATTTGGGGCCATTAAATTACTATCATGATCAAAATATATGATGATGTATTCTGCTTTAGGATAATGGTACTGGTAAGTATTACAATTGAAACTAAATCTGCAATTATCTGTGGTTATGTTATTTCCTTCCACCATGTAATAGATGCCCTCTTGCAAATGTGACTGCCTTGCTTCTACCTTGTCTTTGGTTGTGTCTAATCTCAGCTAGAATCTGCACATGAGTGCCACCAGAGTAATGAGCATTATTTCTATGAAAATACCTTCTGATATGAGGTATCTTCTTGCTGCTGTCAAATAGAGAACATGTCTTCCACTTACTTTCAGCCTCCTGATTTCTATTTTCCTCCTTGATATACAAATCATTTAGCTTTGTGATTGTTTTCAATTGGTAGCCACAGCACATATTCATTCAAATCTTCAAGTTCAGATACTCAGCATGACAGTGAGTTCAGCCTTAAGACTCCAAGACAGTGACATATCTAGGGAGGACAGAGGAGGCAACATCATGGCAGGGGGGTGGGGGGCAGGCAGAGTTTTGGCAGGGCCAGAGTCTGGGTGCCACTGCTCCAAGATGACAATGGTTGATATAAATTGAAGCCAGCAACTTAGTATGTTTCATGATACCTCATAAAAATAGTTTGACATTCTAGAACCATGAGGACACTAAGAATAATGTTGCCTTTTAACCATCATGTCACACTCACCCTACACCCCATGTGCACAATTCCATCAGGATTTACTGAGTTTTAATCCTAACTGGCATCAGCCACTATCAGAAACTGAAACCTACTTCTAGGCATATTTTTGATTTTGGAATTAGTGAGAGTGGTTTCAATTAATTGATACATGTTTTGGGTATGTTTATATATGCATATATTTTCACCATCCTTTTCTGTGCCTATTTATATGCTGGGATTGTTACACCAATGCTTATACTAGTGTAAGTAAAAGGAAGATTGACAAAACACAACAGATCAACAAAACCAACACATTAATGTCTTGTCAACTCTGGAAGAAGTAAGATCTAACCTCACCTTGTAAATTGTAGTCATACACATAATTTTAAAATGGCTACATTTGGCTATATATAATTTATTTACTGGGAGTTTCTTTGGACACAAATTATTTTTGAAATACTGACCAAAGATCAACAGCTTCAGCAAAGCCTGAACAGAGTTTTCTGAACTTTGATCTCAGTAGTTTTCAGTTATGCTATCAATCATTGTTTAGGTGAGACTTAGAACCATATATTGGCATCAAATAGGTCACCCCTGCACACTGCAAATTATGGCCATATTTTTAGGGGAGTATTTTGCTGTACTAACTGTGCTTTCTGACTACCGGTAGGTTTGTTGTTTATGATTACCCATCAATACAGAACTTCAGTTACTGTATATACTGGCGTATAAGACTACTTTTGAACCCTGGGAAATCATCTGTAAAGTGTGGGGTCGTCTTATACACCGGGTACTCTTATATGGCGAGTATATCCCAAACTCTATATTTTAACTGGAAAAGTGGGGGGGTCGTCTTATACGCCCAGTCGTCTTATACGCCGGTATATACGGTCTCTAAAAACAATTGCCACTTGATAGCCTCAAACTGCCTGTGAGCAGGTGGCCCATATTTTCTGAGTGGTTGTTTAGGGTCATTTGAACAGTTATTATAGGCCAGCAATTGTTTTCAGGCAGCCAAACCCCTTTGCTTATTTTACCATTTTTATACTGGTATGTAACAAAATTGACTACCATCCAAAATTTATCTTAATAAAGTGTTACACTGCAAATATTAGTGTGGTGTAGTGGTTAAGAGTGTTGGATTAGTATCTGGAAGAATGGGGTTCAAATCCCCACTCACTGGGTGACTTTGGGTCAATCCCAGGGTTGTTGTGAGGATAAAATGGAAGAAAAGAGAATCTTATGAGCTTCTTTGGATTCCCACTGGGGAGAAAAGCAGGTACAAATTAATGTAATTAATTAATTAATTAATCTGTTTCTGAGTCATTCACTCTCTACCTTATCCCCCCTACACACATCTACACACACACACTTTTTCATGGTGCAAATTTTTTTACAGTACTCAAGATTACTGGGTATTATAATTTGTTAATTTCAATAGTGCTGTATTGTGCATTGAACTAATTGGCATTTACTGTGATGAGCGTGAGTTTTCTAAAACTGAACAGTGGATAGATTAAGCTGTCACTGGCAGTCATTTGAAGTTGTGACTTATCCATATGGTGGGCTGAATTTTTACAGGAAATTTATGACTGCTACCTGGAAAAAAAATGTATAAATTATTACTTGGACATCATAGATTCATAATTCAAAGTTAATAATATGGAGCCACCTGATCCAGTGCCTTATATGATTTGCTAATACTTCAAAGATGTTGGTGGAAGGCAATGACAAAGAGAATACACCATGAAAGAAAAGCAGGAGAATGAATAGGCATCACCACACTTATCACACAGGGTATGCAGCAATAGTCCAAAGTCATGGATCAGAATGGAATTTACAAATAGGAATAAGTGGATTTTCCTCAGCAGTTTCCTCAGACTTGAGTCAGACTTGCTCTCTGAGCAATTAATTTCAGTTCACCTTTACTCCAGTTTAACGGGGAAAATTTCTGAAGTTAATTCTCAATCTGGAATGTGCATAGTTTACTGCATCATTCATTTTCTTCATTGCATAGGTGTATTATTCTGTGCACATTACAGATGTACACATGTACATTGATGACACACTAAAACCCTATCTTGAAATAATCATATGTCCAGCTGTTTCAAGAAGTTGGGTTTTTTGGTTCTTACTCACAGGTAACACATTCTACCTCCTTGCCTTAGGGTCATGAGCATAGGAGTATGCTGGTTATGGTGGGTTTTCCGGGCTGTGTGGCCATGGTCTGGTGGATCTTGTTCCTAACATTTCACCTGCATCTGTGGCTGGCATCTTCAGAGGTGTATCACAGAGGGAAGTCTGTTACACACTGTGTCCATAAAGAAGGGAATGTTTAGTGGGGTATATATTGTCCATGTATTTATTGTCCATATATTTAGTGGGGTACATATTGTCCATGTCCCAGGGTGGGGAACCAATCAGTAAGTGTTTGGGTGGAACTTGTTATGCAAAGATGTGGTTGATAATATTGTATTGCGGATGGGGCTTATCAGTCCAGGGACTGATTCACATTTTCATTCCCTGCAGCAGCAGCAGTACTGGTGAATGCAAATCCTGTGTTTGGGTGGAGTCCATTGTTCATGAACCTAGCATGCCCTTGTGGTTTGCTTTTGGTGTTTTTAAGTACAAGTAGCCAAGCTTTGTTAATTCTCAGAGTCTCAACAGTTTACTGTTGAAGTTGTCTTGGTGTTTGTGAATTTCAATGGCCTCCCTTTGCAGTCTGACAAAGTAACCTTCTGAATTGTCCAGAATTTCAGTGTTGTCAAATAAAATGTCATGTCCAGTTTTGTTTAAGACATGTTCTGCAACTGCAGGTTTTTGAGGATGGTTAAGCCAACAATGTCTTCATGCTCCTTAATACAAGTCTGAATGCTGTGTTTTGTGGTTCCTATGTAGACTTTTCCACAGCTGCAGGGTATGTGATAGACTCCTGCAGAAGTGAGGGGGGTCTCTCTTTTCCGCCTATTATTTGAAGAAACAAATGTATTTAGTGGCTGTTGATATGCAGCCACAGTTATGGTCTTTCAGCGTAGACTCATCAAGGCCAGGTTCAACAGCAGCCAGTGGGAAAATGGCTTAACACCCAATTCACTTGAAAGACTCACCCAGACTCAACTGCTTGGTACTGTTTAACAGTGGCCACATCACAAAATTCAGTGTAGGGTAACAGTTTAGAGATACAGGCTAGAATTTGGAAGGCACTCTGTCATAGAAGTTCACTAGGTAACCTTGGGCCAATTACACACACTCAGCCTAATCTACCTCACAATCTACCTGTTGTGAAAATAAAATGGAGGAGGGGAAAATGATATAACCTGCTTTGTGAGAAAGGTGGTGTATAAAGCAAGTAAATAAATAATTAATGGAGCTGAATATGGGAGGCAGATAAAAGGTGGATGACTGTGTGGGCAGTAGAGAAGGAAGCAGGCAAAAGTGATGCAGCAGAGAATATGGGGGCTTCAGCAGGAGGAACAGGGAAGGAGATACAGCAGAAAATTAGGTATCTCATGGAAGTCTCTGCAGGTTGTCAACTTCACAATTGAGTCCAGCCTGGTGGTTACCAGCATATAATTGTTTTTCATGGGCAGAGGCTGCCAGAAAGAAAGAAAAAGATGGAGGCAGTTGATGTTAGACTGACTGATGTGTGGGAAGAACAGGAGGCAGTAGGAACTGCATATAATCTATGGAGGCCTTCAAATAAGAGAAAAAGGAAATAGTGAGATCCCCCCCCCCCCGTTCTTGGAGTTTTCCCACCTATAATGATGTACAGCTGCTTATCTACTTCAAATTTTAATACAAGCATTATAATGCTATGGTGTTTGTGTGAAGGTTGGAAGCAAAAAAGAGTGGTGAGTCACCATGGCAGCCAAATCAACCAGATCCCTGAGAGGCAATGCAGAGTTTCTGCAGAACGTGTGGAAAGGAAAAGTTGGGGAAAAGACAGAAAAAAGTATGTGGGCAACTCACATGAATAGAAGTTCAAAGGCCAACCTGCATACCTCCACATTTGCAGCATTAATGAAAGCAATTTGGAATATGTTCACTGTATGGAAGCAGCCTGTCCATTTACACTCCCCAGAGGCTTGATTTTGGGAGGTTGGGAATACACATATACATTTTCCTTTAGGCACCAGTGCATGTGTTAGACATATCATTCTTTTCCAAAAATCAACTATAAGTTTTGAACAAAGATGGAACACTGTGAAAAAGGCTGAAAAGAAATTAAAGTTAAAATATAAATAGATCATCAGCCTAAACGTTTTAGGTAACTGGAATAGAAATAGGTTTCAGTCATTAAAAACCTAGACTTTTTGAATCTACCCACTCATTCTTTTTCCATTATGCATATAGCTCTATAGTCAATTTATATAAACCACAGCATTAGTCACCCACACATTTTCTCTGGTTGTATAATGATTTAAAATTTCACAATTCCCAAAAGGATCTGTCAACAAGATTAAGCTTGACTTCTGTGTCCTAAAATGCAAACCAGAGTTCCCTCAACAGATTGCTTTTCTTTAACAGTCTTAAACAGCTAACCAGTCTGCTCCTTCTGTTCTATATCTCAAGACCCACGGATTCCACTTAGGGTGATTCTGCACTGGCCAAGTAAAATAGGTTGAGGCCCTTTTAAAAAATATTTGGGGGGAGTTCCCACAGAAACCCCCCCCCCTGAAAAATGCTGCTAACCCATTTTAGGCACCAGAACCCAGGTTAAAAGAAAATCACTGAATTAGTGGCTTTTTATCTCTAATCCAATTTGGAAACACTTCCCGCTTGCCTATGCAAACTATGGCAAGCAGGAGATATTCAATCTCCACCCACTTCCATCCATCATTATGGTGGATCCCCCAGGCAGCTGCCATTAGAGTAGATAATCTAATAGGCAGCCACCAGGTGGGGGGATTCTTGGGGGAGATTATCCAGTGGGGAGATTCTCAGGGAGGTAGATTCTCAGATGAGGGATTCTTGAATATACAGTTATGGAAACACAGCATTTCTGTGAGAACTGTGCTGCCTTCGGCATCCAGGATCCTAGCAATCCCAGCTGATCCCTTCACTCACCATGACAACAGCAACAGAGGTAGCAGAAATGGGTTCCATGAACTTGTGCTGGCTATGCGGAATTGTTCTCAGTGATCAGACCTTTTTCTCCCTGAACAGCAGCAGCTGCAGTTGATAGATCCCAGTAGTGATCTCCCCCATGGCTGGCCATTCAGCTTTCTAACATCGGCAACTTACCTTTGGACCCTTCTCTGTGCAGTGGGCTTACAGAGGGCTCTCTTTGTGGTTTTCTGTTTACACACGAGGAGGCATTTCCTCCTTTCTTTGGAGTTTTTCTGCAGAGAGCTCTCCAGGTTTCGTTCTCTTAACTCCACCCATCAAGTGATCCTTAAAGGTACAGATGTCATCACAACTGGTAGTTAAGACTGCTGGCTTAGCACTGTAAGCTGCATTTATGTCAATATTACTGTAATCCTCCCCCCTCCAATGAAAGAGGCAAAACAATTACTGGACCACGTGTCACTAAAGAAGGGGACAATCCTAGAGCAGATATTCTCTCCCCCTCCCTTTTCTCTCTCTTCTCCTCCACATAACGCTTCCTGTTGCTGGTGTTGCTGTTGCCAGAGGACAGACACTTGTTATTTCCAAGGTCTATTTATATTAACATCTCAAAATATCAAGAGAATTAGAGGTCAGTGTTGTATGAGTGAGCTTACTTTCTGTTTCTTGAAGCAGCTGCAGACATGAAAGAGGAGGTAAAGGGCAAGGAATGCAAAGCAGTACAAGAGAGAGGGAAGTCTCGCTGTGGGAAGAGGAAAGATCACCAGGACAAAGCTGTACTCACTGGCAAATTTCCCCACTCTGATGGCAAAGCAAATTAAAAGTTGTACTGAAAGTGCTCTCGCTTGCCTCAGAGAGAATGGAAAGTGAAAGCAGGGCTTGAGGAAATATGTCAGTACAAGAAATATTTCTGTGATAGACATTCATCCCTATCACGCAGCAAGTACATTGAGCATAATCGGCCATCCTTTCTTATTAAGACTGCCTATTCAACACTCATTACAGGGGATTAGTGCATCATAAAAGAAGGGCAAGATAACTATATATTTATTTATTTTATTTATTGTTTGGATTTTTATACCGCCCCATCCCCAAAGGGCTCTGGGCGGTGTACAGTATAAAATATTAATATAGGTAAATAGCTAAAACCTTTAAAACAGTGATAGCAACAATAATAACAGTAATAGAGGCGTCCGGCCAACCCCATTTTAAAAAATTCTCCCCAGAGGAGGAGGACGAGTCCCAAGATGACAGGCCCAGATGTGAAGAGCCAACTAGGGGCACCATTTCAGCAGCTGGTCCCTCCAAAGGCCCGGCAGAACAACTCCGTCTTACAGGCCCTGCGGAACTTACTGAGGTCCCGCAGGGCCCTAACAGCCAGAGGAAGAGTGTTCCACCAGGCCGGGGCCAGAGCCGTAAAAGCCCTGGCCCGTGTGGAGGCCAGCCGCATCATTGAGGGGCCAGGGACCACTAGTAAATTGGCCTCCACAGAATGGAGAGGCCGTGCAGGGACATATGGGGTGATGCGGTCTCGAAGATACGAGGGTCCCAGGCCGCGTAAAGCCTTAAAGGTCAACACCAGCACCTTGAAAATGATTCAGAACTCTACCGGGAGCCAATGCAGCTGGCGCAGTACAGGCTGAATATGATCATAAATGGTGCTGCCTGTGAGCAGGCGCGCCACTGCATGCTGAACCAGTTTTAGTCTCCGAATCAAACGCAAGGGAAGGCCCACGTAGAGCGAGTTACAATAGTCTAACCTGGAGGTGACCGTTGCATGGATCACAGTGGCTAGGTCCGCCTGGGAGAGGAAAGGAGCCAACCGTCGGGCCTGGCGGAGATGAAAGAAAGCAACCCGGGTTATATGGGCCACCTGGGTCTCCATTGAAAGAGATGAATCCAGGTGGACCCTCAGGTTGCGCACGGAGGGGGTTGGTGCCAATGTGACCCCCTCCCACACTGGCGGCTGGAAAATCCTGTCCTCCCCTCGCGGCCGAGCCAAAGGATCTCCGTCTTCGATGGATTCAGTTTTAACCTGCTCTGCCGCAACCAACCAGCAACCGCCTCCAAACAGTGCTGGAGAATGAGCTGAGTGTCATCAGCGTACTGGTGACTAGTCAGCCCAAAACTCCGTACCAGTTGAGCAAGGGGTCGCATATAGATATTAAATAGCAGCGGGGGTAGTAGGCCCCCCTGGGGTACACCGCAGTCAAGCGGGCACTTCCGGGAGGCCTGATCCCCGCACCTCACTTGCTGACTTCGACCCTGGAGGAACGAGGCAATCCACTGAAGGACGGTGCCCCGCACGCCAGAGGCGGCCAGGCGGTGGGTCAAAAGGTCATGATCGACCACGTCAAACGCTGCGGTAAGATCTAACAATACCAGCAGCGCCGATCCGCCTCGGTCAAGCTGAATACGGAGTGTCACAATATATGTGTCACAATATTCAACCAGACTGTTCCAAACTTCTTTGGAAGGAAAGCTTCCACTGCAAAAGAGAATAATCTTTGTGCTCTTCACAAAAAGAAATAGTTGATGATTCTTGAGCTTAAGCAGGTATATTGGAATCAGTAAGAGCAAACCTCCTCAAAAATATGAGGGGACTGTCCATTCTGAGATGCAGGGGGTTGTGGAGGAAGAACTGATGGAGGACCCAACTATTGCATCTTTGACTGTACAGGATTCCAGAAGATCAACAGAAATGCTAGTTGATATGGATGTCTACCAGCCCTTTCCCTTGAGTGAAGGTTCGCTGCCAGTTTGGATAAGGAGTCAGGAAACAAGGAAATTTCAACTATGCCCTTAACCTAAAAAAAATCAACCTAGAAGTGATATCAATGGTTATGTTACATATGATGGGGGTGCCAGTAATACTTGTGTTCAATATGATTTTAACCAATTGAGGTTGACAGACTTGAGAATATTCCCCTACCCACAACAATTAAACTTCTTTCATGGAACATAGCTGGGTAAAGGAATAAGGATAATGACTTTTTTTTTTGTTAAAGGCCTTGGTGTACATTTTTTTCAGGAAACTTGGATTGAAACATCAATATATCTTGAGGGAATTAATTCATATTCTTCACCAGCATTCAAGGCAAATCATAGAGGCTGCTTACAAGGCAGTTTATCCATCCTTGTCTCCTCTGACCAAAATCTAGAATCAACTAACCTTCAGAACTGCAATCCTATTGTGCAGCCAACAGGGTTGTTTTTGGAAAGCTTACATTGATTTTAATGATTGTAAATATGCCTCCTTACTTGGTCCCCTCTTGTGCTTTGGAATCATTTAATCACAAATATGGATGAATTGGAACAAAAGTTTCCTCACACAGAAATAATACTGTTAGATGATTTCAGTGCAAGGGTGGGTAATGATAGCTCATTTTTCATTAGAAGATTAGAACTTGACCAGGAGACATTACAAGTACTATTTTCTTTGTCTCTGAGGCAATCAAAGGACATTGCCTTGAACCCAGCTTGTATTAGTTTGGCCAGATTTTGCTTTCAAGTTCAACCCTAATTATTCTTTTTTATTTTATTTTCTTTTTGTCATCAAGTCACAGCTCATTTATGGCAGCCCCATATGGTAGAGGCACAGCAGGGCAAAATGGCACCCCCTGCATCCCCCGCACCATCCCTGCCCCCACACCCCCAATGCCCCCCACGCCCCATGGTAGCGACACACACCCCTGCCCCCCTGGGCACCTACGCTCTGTGGTAGTTATGCACCCTGCAACAACAACCCCTTCTCACTGAGGAGAAAACAGAGCCTCCTGAAAAAAAGGAGGGGAACTCTGTTTTTGGGGAATGGATTTTAAATCGTACAGGCACTACCCCTTTTTCTCAATCAGTCACACCCTGGTACTTGTTAAAGTTTAAGACAAAACTAAATTTTATTTACAGACTGTTTACAGACTCAGATGGAACAGAGAGGTTTCAAAAACATTTTTGGTTTCTTAGGTAGCTATTTCTTTCTCAGATGTTACAGCACAGTTTTCAGAACAGACTTATTCACCCACGGGTGCCTCTTGAGGGAAAACTTTCCACACGCAGTCAAGCACACTCCTAGTTCACCCGCCCTTTATCAACAAAAGGAAATGGTCACTGACTTAAGGAGGGCCCCCACGTGAAGTTTCCCTAATTCAGAGATCCAAGCTATCTAGTCTATAACAACCACTGTTTCTCCCTGATAGTCTGAGATTAGAGGAATCTGGCCACCTAGCCTTCCTGTCTTTCAATGGCTTCACTGCCACTAGACACAATCTACAGACTGAAGGATCTGTGGGCTGACACGATCTGTGTCTGACTCCTCAAAACTGTTTCTCTCTCCACACAGTCTCAATTTCCTAACTCCTTCTGACAGGCTTCTTCCTGCTTTTATAGCAGACAGCGCACCCTATCTGTGGCTACCAGCTATAGCATTACAGCCCAGCCAATCAGGTTGCGCCCTGGCTGTTACTGTAGTGTTTTGCTCTATCTAACTGCACCTTTGCAAATTAACCCAATAAGAGCCTAATCAGTCACACCCCCTGCCCCCCCTGCCCTGTGGTAGCAATGCCCCCCACACCCACTTACCTGACTGGTGCCACACAGCCCAGGCTCCAGCAATGTGCAGCCCAGGCTCCAGCTGGGGAGGGGGGCTGGCTGGCTTGCTGCTCCACACAGCCCAGGCTCCACCCAGGGGACAGAGCCTGGCTGGCTGGCTGCTCCACGCACCCCAGGTTCCAGCCTCTGGGTCAGCCAATAGCCTGGTCGGACTGGCCGAGGCCTACTGGGGGTGTGTGGAGGGTGGGTCAGAAGTGTGGGGGTGATTTCCCCCCCACGTGTCTCACCAGAGGGCATCCAAGGCATTTGTTCCCAGATGTCCCCATTATAGCTATGTGACTGCCATCTCAAGGTGTTTGTTCCCAGATGTCCCCATTATAGCTATGTGACTGCCATCTCATCAAAGCAAGAGATGATTAGAGGTAGTTTGCCATTGCCTGCCTCCCCATCAGGACCCTTGGAAGTCCCCCATCCAAATAGTAGCCAATGTCAGAACTGAGAGTGTGCAAGTGGCCCAAGATCACCCAGCAAGTTTCCATGGCATGAGTGGGGATATGAACTTGGGTTTCCCAGGTCCTGGTCCAACACCTTAACCACTACACCACACTAGTTCTGGTGATTCACATAATGATTAATATTAACACCCTGCTTGATGGCTTAAGAACCAAAGTTCTGAGACAACAGCTGAAGATTAACATCCCTAGTTTTTGCTGACTTGAACCAGAAGCCATGGCAAAGGAAAGGACTATATTATTTTAATATTGTTGCATACTTTCAACAGCTGCAAATTCTAACAAGATTCATTCTTAATACAGTGTAATGAACTGAATGAACTTTTCCTTTCCCATCCCAAGAACTAGTCCTCTTTTGATATCTAGAATGTATTTATTCATAATGGAGCTGGCTGAATCACCCTCTGATGTCTTCATATTTTGCATGTAGAATATAGGGTTAGTGCAATATACATATTTTAGCCACAGGCTGTTTACTAAAAGCCATGAATATTAGAGTATGTAGATTTCATTAAAGATAGAAATGACAAAATATGCATTTTATCATTGCATAAATAAGTTTCTATCTACATAAAATGTTGTTTTGCTTATAAAATATTTTTAAAATGTGTGTACATTTCCTTTAATTTTATATTTTATAAATACAGAAGCTAAAGGTACAGTAAAGGCCCAGTTAATGAATTGTTTTTTCCTGTCAAAATGAGCCTTTTCCACTCCCACACAGACTGGACCTGCTCTCACAGGGCTCTGGCACCCGGACCCAGACTGGCTACATCTGACCGCATGGTTGTTGAAAGGGCAATGGTGAAAGACAGAAGCTACTTGAACGAGGTGATACAAATCCTTCTGGCTTCTCAAATTCCATCTACTACGAGAATATATAACTATACCTGGAAGGTCTTTGTAGCTTACTGTAATCAGTGGAAGATCAGCCTGGAATTCCCAGAAATTAGAAACATTCTAGATTTTTACAACAGGGTTTCCAGGGCGGCTTACGTGTGCCCACCTTGAGGCAGCAAATAGCAGCCTTGTCCACAGTCTGGGCTGAGTTCCAAAGTTTTTCATCATCCAAGCACCCAGACATCCTGAGATTCCTCAAGGGTGTCACTCAATCACAGCCTACAGTAGTATATCTTTTCTCATCGTGGAACTTGCATACGGTACTCTTTGCCCTTACCCAGTCTCCCTTAGAGCCAATCAGATCCATTCAACTTAGATGGCTCAGAATGAAGCTATTGTTCCTAGTGGCAATAACTTCAGCCAGGAGGGTATCAGAAATCAGGCCATTGTCAATAAATGCTAACCTGTGTACCTTTAATCAGGACAGGGTAGTGCTAAGGACTGACTGCACCTTTAAACCAAAAGTTAGTTCCAATGTCTTCTTCCTTCTTAATTTGCTACTCAGCTGTTTAGAATATTTTGGTCTATTGTTTTAGTTCAGAGACATACAGAAGAAATGAGGATGAGAAAGCTGAATGTAATTGTGCATTCCCCTATGATAGTATGAGTAGCCCTCTCTAGAGTAGCCCAGACATTCTTTTCCAATCAACATCACCCTCTAGAAAGCATATATTTCTGTAAAGTTTCCTATACTTTTTAACAATCATCTGTAACTTTGTCTTTCTCTCATATAATTTTTTCTGTAGTACTTACTCATTTCTCCTATTCTATAAAGTACCTAGATACTTTAGAAAGAGTCCTCAAATGTATTGCGATTTATCTTTCATCTTTCTGTTTCTTTGAAGCCATAAGTGATGCATGGAAGCTAATCATGACTTCATACACTTTTATATTCTTCATACTTTATGGTGTACAGTGATAGAAACTCATCAAAGTCATCATTGTGATACATTTATCTGCACTGAGCAGTCATTGCCGTCTATTAATCTTTTAAATGTTCAGTGACTTGGTGTCTGATTATATACTTCATTATTTACTATGCATTTGTGCTTTTTTTACTAGCAGTACATTTGCTTTCTTCCAGATTTGCTACCATCTACCTCATATCTTTATTGGCAATACTGCAGAATATTTATCAATTGCCAAATTGTTGTCAGTTGCTTTAAGTGGACTTTATGAAACTTTCTTTTAAAACCCTAGCAGCAGTTTCTCATGCTGAAAATTGAACATCTATTTTAAATCATACTTTGTCTTTTTAAAAGCATGTGTTAGTCAAGAACAAAAGCATGAATGGCCATGAAAGTGTGAGTCTTGCTAACATAGGGTAGAAAAAGATCTGTTCTGCATTCCCACAGTATAATACAATGGGGAAAAAAATTTTTCAACTTCAATATAGATGTGTGTGTAGTTGAGTGTTCTTTTTCACATATTCCCCATATTTTATGAGGAAGCAAAAACCCACAGATAACAGACATCAGGTTTAAGTAATCTGATTTTTGGTATTAAATGCTTGGACTTAATATGGCCAGTTTTGTTTGCCTGAAAAAATTCCTGTGTCTCTATTTAGGTGGATGTAAGTGGCTTGTGGTTTTTTTCCTGAGACACCTCCTGGCCATGCTGAGGAATTGCATATCTTACCACACACATTCAACAAATAAAATTAATTAGGACTAAAGAATCACTGAATCCAGCCATGCTGTGAAAGACTACATTTTGATTTATGATATGTATCCCAGAGAAGGTTTCTGGTTGCCACCAACTAGGCAGAGGGTTGGAGCTTTTGACTGCCTCTGATAAGGATATAATAGGCAGACAGCAGACAGTTGTTACAACACTCCCTGCTACTAGCCAGTGATCAACATCAATGAAAATGGCTGTCTGCTCTTCAAACTATAAACATTTCATTCTCTCCCCTCTCTATGGGGAATGTGGCTTAGATTAAGAAAAGCAAATATAGGCTCTAGTTCAAATGAACAACCGCTCTGGCAATGACAATCTTTCATAAAACCCACTACTTGAACTCTGCTATTTCAAGAAGCCTAGTGTGGATACTATTTCTGTTTGGATTGTATATGCCTAGTTAGCTGGACTGTTCTACTTTTATGCAAAATCACTATTGCCCCAAAATGCTAGTGCATCTAGAAAGGCTTACTGCTACATCTCTTTGATGTAGGTTATATTGTTTGACTCCTACTCTGGAGTTGCAGCTATGATTCTGTTTTCCTAGTTGTATATTATGTGTATTAATGTACTAAGAAAATTATGGATATCTTTGCTGCAAAAAGTTTAAGTGCAACAGACCCCCTCACCTTCTTAACTACCTGAGGCAGGCTAAACACACTCTGCCTAGGCTGGCCACATTTCCCATCTTTTCCCAGGAATTGAACTGCTTGGTAGGGTAACATGAGGAGATTTAAAGCACCATAGCTCAGCCCTATAATTCCCCAGAAGGTGAAAGAGGCCTGTTATTTTACTTTTGTCAAATCCCCTTTTCAAGGCACCAAAGAATACTGAGGCAGATTCAACAAACAGAAGTAAATTTTACCTAACAGATGAGATGGGATAGGAGAAAACTTAGATGGATGGAAAAAGGGCAGGCGATAAATATATACACAACTTTAGCTAATATTTCAGCATTTAGTTTTCAGGTACTGGCACAGATCTTATTTAGGTTTTTAAGTTTCAGTTTCAGTAGCCTAGATGTTCAAAAGGTTTTTCTTCAAATGGTACAGTTCTGATGTTTCTGGCTAATGGGTTTTTATGGATCTTGGGTCCTAACAGGCTGGTACTTTTTCACAGTACACACTCACAGTCTTGACTTAGTTAGATACCCTGCCCATAAAAATCCAAAACATAAATCTCTCTCTTCAGGTAAAACATAAAGCAGAACCCAAATACATGAGACAGAATCTACCTATTGTGTATAATCCTGCACTAACTGGGTCAGGAAATCTTCTTGCCTAGAAGTTATATTCTTTTCCCCATTTATACTTATGACCACTTGTGGGAAAACTTTGCTCTTCCACTTCAGTGTTGGCCCCTCAATAAACAACCAGTTTATTAATTTGCTTTCTCAGGCTGACATTATATACTCAGTCAAATTTACACACTGGCTGAAATATAATCTCAGAGAAGATAAGTTTAACACACAGTCAAAGAGATTAGCTGTTAACTCTTAGGAATCAGAATCCAAAAGCATACTCAAACTTTTACTGAAAAAGAGATCTCCTCCTGCTCTGAATCAAACAGTTGCATTTGTCTTCACCCAAGAGGAGGTGAGGAAAATTCCTGCACCTGAACCATGCTTCTTGGGAGGCGAATCCGAGGAACTAGCGAAGATAGTAGTAGACAAGGAAGAAGTTCTGGCAGCCATTGATAAACTAAATGCTACCAAATCCCCTGGCCCAGATTGCATTCACCCAAGGGTTCTTAAAGAGCTCAAGCATGAAATTGCTGATGTTCTCACTTTAATATGCAACTTATCCCGGAAATCAGGCTCCATCCCTGAAGACTGGAAGATGACCAATGTCACACCAATCTTTAAGAAAGGATCTAGGGGGGACCCGGGAAATTACAGGCCAGTCAGTTTGACATCTGTTCCTGGTAAATTAGTAGAATCTATTATTAAAGATAAAATTATTAAACATGTTGAAAAGCAAGACCTGCTGAGAAAGAGCCAGCATGGCTTTTGCAGAGGCAAGTCCTGTCTTACAAACTTACTAGAGTTCTTTGAAGGTGTAAACAGGCATGTGGATAAGGGGGAACCAGTGGGCCACTGCGAGTAGCAGAGAGCTGGACTAGATGGACTCTGGTCTGATCCAGCTGGCTTGTTCTTATGTTCTTATGCTACACCAACCAGAGTGCAGGTTAGCATACCCAGTCAGGGTGCTTCCTTGTTCCTATGGAATCGATTTCCCCACTCTGAAATGTACACAGTATGTCTCTAGACAGTCCTGCACCTCTAGACTCTCATTGTACTGTGCAGTCTGTCACAGTAAGCACTTTAGTAGAATAGATGAAATTACAAGAATATTGATTGGATTTCAGTCCCAGGAAACTATCTATTCAAGGCATCCTAGTTCCAGGATCCCAGGAAATATAGTTTCCAGTGCCCCAATCATCCATACTTGGGATTTTAGACATCCTAGGAAAACCTACATTTTCTATGGTTTGCTGAGGTAAAGAAATAAGACTTTCCTTCCTGTCATTGGCACTGCCCCAGCCAAGGGGGCAAAGAATCATTCTTATCTAGAATAGACTATAATCCAGGCTAGAATGAATTACAGTCAGACTGGAATGCTTGCCTCAAATTGCAGCAAACGGTACAAGCACCAAGTTTTATAATCCAAACCCAGTAATTACAAATGTCAGCAACTTCACCAAGGAGAATGGATATTTTTAAAATTAATATTTTTTCCAAGTTAGAGTTCTATTATGTACTAATTTTACTCTTGAATAAGCACTTAACTGAGTGACAAAACATCACTCAAATTGTTTTGGTGTAATTAAAAGCCCAGAATCAATGAAAGTACAACCTGTGATAGATGGGAAAATGGAAGAATAAAAGAGCAAATGTTAAGCATTCATTTCGGCTAGGCATTTATGGTTAAAAACTCACATTGATATGAAAACCAGGAAATTAGTTCTCAATATTTAATAATAGCTGAACAACAGTAAAGTAGGAATTGTTTCTTATTAACCTGGATTTATTTATAAAGCAAAGTGTCTTTAAAAAATCATATTTTTTTGCATTTTGCATCCTATATTGGACACATAAAAATGCAACATTCCATATGTAGCATCCTAGCAAGAGCTGTGCTTTTAATCCTTTTCAGAAGTTCACATATTTCAGTGTCTGAGGTAAAAACAAAGTAAATAAAGATCATTTATCTGATAATTGGAGAAAGACTATGAATATAGCACAAGAATAGAATTTCCTTTTTATAAGAGTATCATGATTTTTCTTCTTAAATGCGAAAGAACTTTATTTTAAAAAGCTAACTGTATGACATTTATAATGGTAGAAAACAGTTATATTTTTATCCAGTATGATACAGTGGTTTGACTAGAGTGTTGGACTTTATAGTTAATACCCACCCAAAATGCATTGTGCAATCTTTTTACTGTATCTTATTCTCCTCTGTACCATGCCATGTAATGTAACACATCTAGAAAACTAGATTTTCTGGCTCCTGTTCTCTGGCATCTCTTTGGCCTAGCCCATATCAGTCATTCTGAGCCCTACTTTGCAGTGGGAAGGGAGGATATAAATGGCTTTGACTATAACTTCAAAGTTCTGATAAAGTTGGCTCTGGCTTACAAAAGCTTATTTGTCATTTAATTTTAAAGTGCAACGAGGTTTATTGTTCTTTTAGTAATGTGACTGGTGTTGCACCTGTAAAAATCTACAAGTTAACATCAAAATGAAAAACAACCCTATCATTTCTCCAAGAAAACTCATATGTCAGTTTGAGCAAGACAGAATCATACTACAAGCTTTCAAAAAGTTGATATATTGACCCCAAGACTGAGAATCAGCACCCCAAAAATGTCTCACGTTCTTTGTCTTACACTTAGGCCGTTTCCGCACGGCCACGATTGGGGTTGGGTCGGCGTATACAACGCCGACCCAACCCCCCTGGGACCATTCGCACGAACGGTCCCAGAAACAGCTGGGAAGATGGCGCCGTGGAGCGCTGTTGCCCGGCCGACCTGCCGTGTCTGTGGCCATCCGGCACATCGCCGAGGCCTGGGGACACGCCCCCACTGCCCTGCGCGACTGCTCTGGCATTGCAGGGCAGGGGGGCGTGTCCCCAGGCTTCGGCGACATGCTGGACGGCCACAGACACGGTAGGTGGAGGGCGAAAGGGAGGAGGGCGCCTTCGAGCCGCTGCCGTGCGAACGGCAGCGGCTTGAAGCCGCCGTTTTCTGAAAACCTCGCTGGGGAAGTGAGGTCGGAAAACGGCAGCTTCGTGCCGCTTGGGCGGAGCGAGGGCGGCGTGGCTGCGAAGCAGCTGCGCCCCCTGTGCCAACGGCTCCCTAGGGACGACGTTTTTGCGGTCCCCAGGGCGCCGTATATGGCCCGTGCGGAAAGGGCCTTAGAAAGAGTGGAAGAATAGTTTGATATTTAGTTTTAAACCGAAACACTTAACTTACAAAAGGGAGCCTGTTATGTAAGACTGCCTCTCTCCTTGAGAACTGTTGAGAGAAAGATGCAAGCACATTTCATTTATTTGAAATATTTACATCCCACCATTCTTTCTGTAAACATATACTCAAGGTGGTCTGTGAGAAGCATTAACAACAGGTTTTAAAACAAAGTACGGCAAACCCATGAAATTATAAAAACTGCCCATGAGCACCATCATATCCAAGACATTAGCTTGTGAATGGTCCTTTTTAGGACACTACTGCCTTCCAAACTTTCTAAAATCCTCTGATAACCCTTTCTATAAAACTGGAGTAATGGCTAAAAGAGCCCATAGTAAGGTAGCACAATAAACAGGAACAGCATGAAGACAGGAACTAGTACATGGGGAGTTCCAGATAATGAAAGGCTTCACAAGAAGAAGAGCAGTTTGGAATTACATTCCACTTTTTTCAAAGTTAAGAAGTCTCAAAGTAGCTTACAAACTCCTTATCTTTCTCTCACAGCAGACATCTTGTGAGGTAGGTGGAACAGAGAGTTCTGAGAGAACTGTGACTAGCCCAAGATCACCTAGCAGGCCTCATGTGGAGGAGTGGGGGGAAAGCCTGGTTCACCAGATTAGAGTCTACCACCCCAACCACTATCCTATATCTCTTACAAAAGTCTTACATGTAATCTTGTACAGAATAGGCAACATCAACAGAAAGGCTGTTATATTTGCACTGAATGAAGTTTCCAAGCTGTCTTTAAGGGCAGTGCCATGTAGGGATAATTCCAGTAGTAAAACAGTAGCATAGATCAAAAAGGCCAAATTGGATGTGTTCAGAAGGATAGTTTCCTGAACAAGATGTAATTAAAAGGACAGATACAAGTTTCTAGAGACTCCCAACCTCACTTGCATTAGGATCCTAGCAGGAAAAATTCATCACCATGTCTTTGTACATGAAGTATGCAAGGAAGAGTTTTCATGCTTCAGAACGGAGACCCTCTGTTCTTTCTGTCTGCAATTCAGAAGGTAGAGTTCCCTAGCTGGTTGCTATAATGTCATACTACAATGACAATTTCAGCCTATTATGAGTGGGAGTAAGTTATAGGAGGAAAAATGAACCAAAATAAAAGAAAAACAATAGAAGCTACATTTGAACTTAGATAAAAGTTCTGTGTGCATCCATTGAAACAGGATGCTACATTAATTATAGTAAACTGATATTAAAATATTATTTTATGTGAGATATTTTGTCTGCAATATTTATTCTTAAAAATCTTAGCATTTTTCAAAATACACAGAAAGGTAAAATTTACAGTATTTATAGTACAAGGTTCATTAGGGAACATTCTATTACTTTTTCCTGGTTTGAAAGTTGAAATGTCAACATGAGGAATATGGCATGGATCCCAATGTATTCTGACTTAATGCCTAAATAAATAAACTGCAAATGTCTTTGTGCCTTAGTCATCCAATTAGTAGCATCCCCAGGACAAGATATGATTAGTTATCAAGTGACATTGTACACTGCTATGAATGGGTGTTTATTCTGGACTGAGCATCCTCCTGTTATTTTGCAGGGTACAGCCACCATTTTATTGAACTGGATGGGTTTTCACTATTATAGTTTGAAAACAGAACTAAGGTATATACTCAAGTATAAGCCGACCCGAATATAAGCCAAGACACCTAGTTTTACCACAAATAACTGGGAAAACTTATTGACTCAAGTATAAGCCTAGGGTGGGAAATGCAGCAGCTACTTGTAAATTTGAAAAATAAAAATAGATACCAATAAAATTACATTAATTGAGGCATCAGTAGGTTAAATGTTTTTGAATATTTATTTCAAAGAAAAACAGTAAACTAGCTCTGTAAGTGGAAAAGAGGGTCAACAAAAACAATATGGTATCAACAATAACTTTAAAAGTACAAAAACCTTAGCTCAATCAGCAACCAAGCTAAAACACAAGAGTTAAAATCCTTCAAAACTGGATTCCTCATCATCATCTGTATGTCCAAATGTAACCCAACTAAGATTTTAAGAGGGACATTATCAGAAATGGAAAAGGAGTTCAGTGTGATCCCAGACTTACAACAAAAGAAACTTTAAAACTGTTTTCTGTTTCATAAACAATAGTGTGCAGTATAACAATGAAATATGGCAAAACAATACAGAAACAATAATCAACATATAATAGTTCTGGCCTTCTATGCAAAACAGACTAGCAGGTTCTCAGTTCTTTACAGTTCTCTCTAGCTGTGTCCTGTGGCACTGTTGATGGACTTGCAGCTTTGCTGTTCTTTGCTGACCCCTCTCTCCTGATTGACAAGCCTTCAACGGTAGCCCTGAACTATGCAAAAACAGTTCATAACAACTGAACTCTGTGAAGTTGACTGGCTCCAGCTACAGGCCTCTTAACAATTCTGAGGAAAAGAATACTTATATAGCACCCATTATAACATTTTATAATAGGAAACCAAAATACAAACGAATAGTTAATCAATATGAACACAATATCCCCTTCTCAACAATGAATACAAGCATTCTCATACCTGAAATATGCAAATACAGTTCAGTCCAGCAAATACAGTCCAGCTACAGGCCTCTTAACAATTCTGAGGAAATGGAGACTTTTCTTCCTTATATGGAAAATCTGAGCTCTTTAGCTCCCCCTAATGGACCCTGGATTACACAAACAGAGCTTAAGCTTGTATAGCTGGTGTGAGGTTATCAGCACAGACTAGGGCACGTACAGTTGTATATAAATACCGCATATACTTGAGTATAAGACCCAAATATAAGCTGAGGGGGGCTTTTTCAGCATAAAAAATGTGCTGAAAAAGTTGGCTTGTACACGGTATGGAGTATGCTGTAAATCTCCAACAAACATTATTTAGGGCAATTACTTTGCCAACTCACCCCCATTATGTTAACCTACTCCCCAAAGCTTTGAAGGAATAGGTTCAGTTTCTTCCATGAGTTTGTGGATTTTGCAAGATATTAGTTCCTTCTGCACAGCACTAATAAGACATCCTGAAGATGCAAAAAAAAGGCACCTGAGGCAAGAAAACTGCACTGCTTTTTCTCTAAGACGTCCTCAGAATGCATTACTTCTGCTCAAGCTGTCCTATTTTGAGGATGCTTTAAAGCTGCCTGTAATCCCCTGCCTGGTTGTGTAATGCAGAATTGAGGGGGCATCTTGTTTTTCTCACTTGACCATTAAGCTCTCTGGTCAATTTTACCCTCCACTTGCACCCAGTACTTTATGTGCTGCTGAAGGGATTCTCCCTGCTTCCATTTCTGAAGGTTTCCCCATGATATTTGCTTTGCATGCTCCAATCCTGGCCACCTTTTCAGCCCAAAAAGTGCATCGTTGTATTCAGCTCTTCCTGCCAATTTTGGCAATATATAATTTTCCTATTTTAAATAATTTATTTTGGAAAAGCTATATTTGAAGATACAATGGAACCTCTGGAGCCTTGGTTTTGTGTTGTCGGTTTTTGTCGGTTTTGGTTTTCGTCGATTCTTTCCCTGAAAATTTTGTCTCGGTTTTTGTCGTTTGCTTCGGTTTTCATCAGATTTTGTCAGCGCGTGCACGCTAATTTTGTGACAACAAATGGGGACCCGTGCAGTTCCATTGCTTTCCAGTGTTTGCCTCAGTTTTCATCAGCTTCGGATTTCGCTGAGGTTTCCCAGATGGATTATCAATGAAAACCGAGGTTCCACTGTATACAAACATGCCCATGAGAATCTTAGCTTCTCGGAGGACTCCATTGAAAAGCATTGGGACCGCAGACAGCAGCTTACCACCCATTGAGAAGAATTGGACATTAAGTCCCTTCCTTCCTCTTGACACCTGTGCTGTCTGGAAAACAAATAAGAGGCATGAGCTTTTTAAAAGACATTCCCCAGAAATCTTATTTTAGTTGTGTGGAGTGAAATTAAGAAGTCACCTCTTTTTCAGACATCCCCCAGACATTTCATTTGTTCTGTGCAGAATGGACCACACTCTCCTCTGCCTTATTGGCCCCTGCAACTTTCTATGTGTAATAGCACACCAAGTCTGCCATTCTTTCTTAAAAGTAGCTGTCACTGATTTTGATGCAACTTACTCCCCTCCCAAAATGTTTGAATTTTTACAGGGTTGTGATATTCATGTCCTTTTAATGGTGGGCTGGGACAGAAAAACTGCCCCTCCCTAAGCCTGCTCTGGCCTTCTCCCAGGGTAGAAGAAGAGGAGCCCTGTCTGTTCTATTCTGCACCCCACCCCCAGTCACAGAAAATGTAGGTTGCATAATGCCTTCCCCAGGCTAGGTACTTCCTCTAGGCTGTGCACTGACCCTGGGCACGTTGGGTGCCTCCCCTGGGTTGGGTTTTCCCACTGGGCAGGCTGGGTACTGCCTCCCCTAGGCTGCACAGGCTTTGGGGATCTAGGCACCTCCCCTTCAACACTGACCTTTTTCACCAGTGGACTGCCCTGGACTAGGTGAGGGCCTTTTAGGAGAAGCCCCTGTCCCTATAATGACCAATTTTTTCCTGTTCCTAATGGAGAGAGAGGAACCCCAGACTTTCCTTCTTTAGGGGGTAAGAGTGTCAAAGGTTAAAAATATGAAGTTGAAAAATAGTTAAGAAGTGGGAGATGTCATAAAATAGATTTTAGAAAAACTTCCAAAATTTAAGTGCTGACATAATTGAGATTTGAGTTGCTATCTCTAGTCTAGATATTCAAGCCCTCTAAATAAACAGCACCTACCTAAGTAGTAATAACCATCACTTTAAGCTTAAACTTAGAAAAGGACAGGAGGCTCTTGCTTCAAACACATTGTGGAATTGCAATGATCAATGAGGGGAATTGCAATGATCAATCATCCACATCTTAAAGTGGTTTTCCAAGAAAACTAAACGTCATTCACCACAGGGATAGCTAGGAAAAATGGAGCCCACTACAAAATCTGAGTTTTGCATGCCCTCCCCCCACCCCATGGGCGGCTGCTGTGATGCTGGAATCCACCCCCAAACAGCATCACTTTCGATGGTGTTTAAACTAGGGAGCCCAGATTCTCCTTTTAAATCCACCTTAAAGGGAGAATCTGGGGTCCCAGTTAAAACAACATTGAAAGTGATTCTGTTTTGGGGTGGATTATCCCCCACCCTGAAACAGCATCACTTTCAATGTTTAAACCGGGGACTTCAGATTCTTTCTTTAAATTCATGCCAAAGAGGGTGGATTTAAAAGGAGAATTTGGGGAAATTTAGAGGATGCCTGCTGGAAGGGGTGCAATTGTTAATCTAGCAGCACCAACATTTCAGGGTATCTTTAGGAACCCAGGTTTGGTGAAGTTTGGTTCAGGGGGTCCAAAGTTATAGACTCTGAAAGGTGTAGCCCCCATCTCCTATTAGCTCCCATTGGAAACAATGGGGGATGGGGGCATCCCCTTTGGGAGTCCATAACTTTGAACCCCCTGAACCAAACCTCAGCAAACCTGGGTGGTATCATCAGGATAGTCTCCTGAAAAATTCCACAAATTTTGGTGCTGCTAGCCTAAAAACCGTGCCCCCTGCAGGCCCAAAATTAAAAAAACACTAAAAATACAAAAAATCCCACAAATGAACCTGAATTTTTTGTGTGCCCTTAGGCGTGCACCCGGTGCAACACACACACACCAGTCCCCTGGTAGCTACGCCTCTGCCATCCATAGGCTTAGAATCAGAGTATTTTAGATCTCACTTTCAGAATCTCTGAACCCAGTTACAGTCGGCACAAATCCCCCTTGCTGTTTTCTAGCTCTGTTATCTTCACCACCTGGAACAGAGTACAGCCATATACTCTTCAATTAATAGAAGTGGAGCTCTGAAGAAAATAAGCCTAAATCACAAAGTAAGCTTTCTCTGACAGCATGAGCCCTTTGACTGAACCATACCAATGCTTTCTATTTTTATGGTTTAGTTCCTGTAGGCCATTAACTTGGTTTATGTTGTCCATTATATTATACTGGTTAAAATGGGCATGAAGAAAATTCACGGTTGGAACAGAGCCACAAAGTAAACACAGTACCTCTTCCTCTTTTAATGGAGTATCGTAAAATGGAGGGAAAGGTAATTAGAATAACACAACTAAATAATTTAGCACTCTGTCTGAACATTCGTTTTCAAACAGCAAATGTGTACCAGAAGAAAATGAAGCAAAGGAAAGTCTGGAAAAGGGGTTAGAAATCAGTGGTCAAAAATATGTGAAGTTTGTTACTACTGCTGCTTACTATCATTATTTATACTACCTGCTAATTCAACCATTCCTATCATGTTCACCAGATACTTGAAGAAGACAATGAAAAGCAACAAAATCAATAAGGACATAACACATACGTGTTGGTCCTTTTTGTTATAGTCAGTATGCTATTTTAATCAAAGAAATAGAAATGAGCACTGATGTTTTGTACCATTTTAGACACCCTAATGCTCATTCCTCTCAAAGTAAATATGCAAGGAATTGGACTACTCATCTCACTGGCCCATCACAACAAGATTTGTTGTCGGGATGTATTTCCACCAAACAACACCACACAGTAATGGCCTTCTGCTGCTGCTGCGGAGCACCTGGTCTGCTAAGGCATTTGCAATTTAAGTGAAATACCACTATAATATTTAAATGGCATTAATGTATTGATCATCAGCTGACACACTGTTTAACAAAAGTTAACTACTAAGTGATCAGGACAACTTCAGATTCACATATATTATTCCACTGGCACATTCCACAGAAATTTTAAAGTGACGCATTTTTTGTTGAATTGGCAAGCACTAATTCAGGGCTCAGAGCTTCACTCTAAGGTATTTTGATAATGCCGTAGAGCTTTTGTTATAATCTGTGCTAGCTAGCAATATTTGGCACCCATTTCCCTGTAGGATATTTATATTCCTGATTGCTCTGTAAGTAACTCGGCTGGTGGCTTTTTTAGCACATTTGAAGGAACATCTGAAAGGTACTTTGGTCTCCCACCATAAGTGCTCCTATTTATCTACAGTTTCCAGTAGTGCTTAGATCAAACCCATTGAAAAATTTCATTTCTAAAGTTAAATAGTAGATAGAGCAAATTAAACATGTTCACCTTTATGCAGCTTTAATTCTAGGAAATGGAATAATTTCATGACAGATGCCAAAAGATACGCATAGTTTCTAGTTGGTGATTTAATAATCTTCACTCTTTAATTATGTTCTTTCTTTTTTGATAAAAACCTGCCAGTGCTTAATGTTTTTAGAGTTTAAATATACACTTAGAGGTTGAAATTGAGCAACCTTTAACTCAGAACTCAGTTCAAAGAAGGAGTGAACAGACCCCTGGGGTAATAGAATGGACACAGTCTGCAAATGGATAATCATGATATTACTCTGTGCAAATGCTTCATTCAAGCAGAAAGCCAGCACAGCATAGACAAGCCTGGATTAGATGCTTGATTATTTATTTATTTATTTATTTATTTATTTATTTATTTCTCAGTCTTATAGACCGCCCAACCCCCGAAGGGCTCTGGGTATGCTATGATTACTGGGTATGCTAGTGTTCTCCTTACAGGGAGAAGTTTCTACAGGGAGGAATATATAAAATAGTGTCCACCACCTGCAATCAGAAACTATATCATCCACACTACTCCTGGAAGCCCCATCAAAGAGGCACCACAGCCAAACCCAGAGGCGTATCTGCCCGGTGACATAGTACCTCATGTCCCTGGGCACACACCATCTGGTCATGTGGGGGGTGCAAAATTGGCCCCCCACTGCAGGACTTCCTGTTGTCTTATCATCTTCAGCGCCCTTGACCCTGCCCATGTCATCATCAACATGGACAGGGCCAAGGGCACCTGGCTGTCTGCCTGCCCCCCACCTCACCCTGCCCCACCCCCCTTGCTCCTGGCTGGGCTCCCAGCCAGCAGTCCTTTCTGCCTTCCCCTCCAGGGAAGCCAGAAGTGACTGGAGTCTGTTGGCCTCTGAGAGCTGCTTTTTATAAGCACTGAGGTTGGGGGCATGGCTTGGGGGGGTGGCACCCAGGTGCCTTTGATGACAACATGGGCAGGGTCAAGGATGCCCGAAGATGACGAGACAGCAGGAAGTCCTGCTGACTTGCTGTCCTGCTGTCTTCCTGGTCACATGGGGCGGGGGCAGAGCCCCATCCTCAGGTGCAGGAGGGGTGCCCAGAGACAATTTGTCTCCAGGCAGCATTTGCCCTCGATACACCTCTGGCCACACCATACCACAACTCCCAAAGAGCTTCTTAATGGCATGGCGAGGCTTCAAAAGTGTAAAAGTCTCCCCACAGCTGAGAAGCTCCCATTGGGCTTACTACACTTACAGCATCCTAAAAGGTGACATGTCTGAATTCCCAGTCACTGGCTTAACACAGTGAATGGCAGAGAGGGAGCCAACTATTGGCTCCTCCTCTGGCCACACCCCTGGCCAACCTCTGCTACTCTGGTGGTGGCAGGGTACCGCGTCTTAGTGCCAGGGAAGGCTACAGCAGCCACACATTGGCAGTTTTGCCCCTCCACTGGGGCAAGGGGCCACACATCACTTCCACAAGCATATCCCCCCCTTGGATAGGTTCATCAGTTGCTTATGTACACAAGACTTCATATGTATTTCAGTAAAGTAAATTGTGTTAACCTATGTTTATTATATATTTGACTAGGCATTTTCAGTGCAACATACTCCTTATATGTAGCAACACAAAAAATAGGGTGGAATACCCAGAGATTCAGCTTAAATTTCTAATGATTAAACATGCCCAATGCATTGTGAAAGTTCCTTAATCGTTCTAAATGCAGATGCCAAAGTGGGGGATAAAACCTGAAAGGGGTCCATAAGAAACTTTATTTCACAGTTCAAAAATCTATGGAAAAATATTCCAAGACTTAAGGAAACCCTCTAATGTGTTTTTAAAGCAGTTATTTGATTTAATTAAATTATTGCATTAATCACTGATGAACATCAGTTTTTGAGGTATTATTTTAATAGCACTTTAGGTAATTGCTACTGAATACCCTGGTGGTGGTTACCTTTTTACCTTTAAGTGCTGTCCTTCAGATTAAACAATCCAAAACAAATCTGTGTAGGGATGGGGAAGTTCTTCATTTTAATGTTAAGATAATAACACACACCTACAATGAACCCCAATGGCATTTGGAAATGACTATTCCACTGGTATGTTTTTCTGGGGTCCTAAACCACGCCACATAGTTAGCTACTTCTACCAGAATTTAACCTTATAAGACAAGCTGCACTGGATCTCCAGAATTTTACTCATCTGGATAAACCTCGTTTAAATCTAGTTGAAGCCACAGTTACCACAGTGTGATAGTTAGGGCCATTGAAGAAAGGAATGACCTTTTCTGTAAGCCTTTTAAAAGGAAAAAACTAGACACATTTTTTTAATTGGCACTTATGGCTAGAAGATGTTTGATTAAATGAGAACTGATGGCTTACTATGGCTAAAGACCACTATCACGTAGATGCAGTATCCCCTGTAGGTGCAGGAGCTGAAGACAAGCTGCAGCCTGAAGCAGCTTCATTATTGTGTTTCATGCAAACAATTTTCCTGTTGATTTAGCTTGCTTGCATGAATTATCTTACATTCCTTACTATGTAGTTATTCTTGGAGTTATACAATGATTGCCCTCATGCCCAATGGTCTATGGAACTGATGAAACAATGGTTTTATGAAACAATGAAACAATGGTTTTATGGCATAAATTTTGCCTATTAACCCTGTTAGTGTGTATTGGTATAAGTTTATACTATTTTTCTATCAGCAGGATGATTATGTGGTGATAAACACATAAAACAATTAAAACTCTTGTGAAAACAATGAATCCAATGGTACATATGGTACATATGGTATATGGTACAATGGTATATATGGTACAAAGAACCAAACAAGTTATTCTTCATAGAAAATACACTTCCTAATGCTAGTGAACCCATAAAGCCTTTTGATTGCTTACAGTTCATAAGTCTTTGGTATGGATTTTATAAACAGATTAAAGGCTGATTCTTACATACTAGCAGCAGTGTGCTTGATTCATTGCCATGACTCGGTCCTACATTGTTCTGATAATGGTGAAATAGAAATGTGTTGGCACTGGGCTGATTCCTACTTTTTCTTTCATTTTTTTTCATCCTATAGTTCTCTTATGGTTTCTCCAGGCCTACACCTAGAGTGGCAAAGGCAGGAGCTGTGAGGTAACTGTAACTGGACACAACAGAATTCTTAAATCGTGAATATACAGGAGATCATTACTTAAGTGATTTTGTAGTGAAGGTAATTCCCTCATTTCTTTCTGATTCCACCATACTTAATTATAACTGCAGTGGATCCCTTAGGTGCTCTCATTATTACAATCTATTAATGCTAGCAGGTCACTCTGGAATGGCTTTTGTGCCTCAAGAGTATGCAGGTTTGAAAATTAAGCCTGGTAACTCAAATGATGACCTCCTTGGGGCTGAGTGCACACATAGCTGCCTTAGCACGTTAGCAACCCTGAAGTCATCATATAACAGTTATTATCTCCACAGTTAAGTCCTGCTGGGAAAATTTTTCAGTCAGTCTGGAAGACTTATTAACAGTTCATTTGCATAAGCGCTTGTCATTACCATTAAGTCCACTTGCTTCTTGACCAATTTTTAAGTCCTTCTTAACAGTTTAATGGCTGGTTTTAATATTGTACATTATTCTGCTCTTGAAGAAATGGCACATGTCCAGTTCTGTATCCCTGTTAAATTAAAACTGTGTTCATATAAACAAGATGCTTTGGTTTAACGTCCTTAATATGATTTAACTCTTGTTCTTTAATTGGTAGTGATGGCTTAAAGTTGACAAAATTATTTTTAAACCAAAAAACTAGACTCTTTGGGGGTTTAGTTATACTTTAAAAACTGAGGATTTCCTGAAAATACTCATTCACTGATACCAGTGGCTTTGAAATAATTTGTATCTACAGAACTGTAACTTGGCTCATAATTTAAAGCAATAGCTTGGATTTTATATACAAAATCTGCATTTTAAAAAAAAGTTTAGATTATATATTTTATTCTTCTTAATAATGTTGGTGGTCTTCTAGTCTGTCAATTTGTTGATAAATCATAGTTGATTTATTAGTTCTTCTTTAATTAAACTTCTTCATCAAAAACTCCTATGTAACCAGGATCTAACCAGAATCATTTATAGTCCAGTCCTAAACTTCTTTCTGAAAAAATGGTGGTCACATATACTGGGATGATCATGTGTGATATGTTCTCCTGTGTATTTAAAAGGATATAAGTGAATTTTGAAAAAAAAATTCTGGGTTTGCCATCATTAACATTAAAACATATTTGTTTGTTTATTTATGTATTTATGTTATTTTATATTGCCACTCCCTTATTTAGGCTCAGATCAGTTAGCAGCTTTCAGTAAAACAATGCATAATAAAACCATACATAAATCTATATATATAAAAAGCTAACCATCCGTTTGTTGGTGACTCCCTAACGCCGAAACGGCTGGATGGATCGCCCCCAAATTTTCACATGACGTCCCTCCCTGTTGTGGGCAGGTAATCAGACCTTCAAATCGCCGAAAGTCCATACCTGAGCCAGGTAAAATGTCTTTTTCCTGGCGCACCAGGCCATGAAGCTGGCTGTGTTTAACTGTCACCCTGTTCGTGCAGCCTGTCTGTCTGTGGCCTGAGGGCTTGGTATGAGGGCTTAGAATGTTCACGCAGATGGGCAGAGATGAGCAGTGAAAACAGTAAATAGGTAATACTGTTAGGTAATACAAGTGGAAGTGAAACACATACACACTTTGCTGTGTGAGACGTCAGGTGGGGTTCCCCCCCCACATACACATGCAGGTAACTTTCTCTGTGCCTCACCCACTACTACCACACAACACACATACTCTCAACCACATCCAGCTCATCCTCACACACCTCACTCTGCCCTCCCTTACATCCAACCACCACTTACCCACTTCCTCACCCATATTCGCCACAGCTCTCTTTTACTAAAAGCAAGCTGGAGTTTGCCTTTTTCTTCTAAGACAATGCGCGGGGTGGGGGCGAACCAACACTACTGCCTCTGCTTCTTTTGCATGTGGCCCTTTAAAAACCCAGTGAGCTGGCCTCGATCTGAGCACCTCACCACCCTGCCTCTGCTGCCTGACTGGGATAGCCTCCTTGCCCCAGTTCTGCCTTACCCAAGCCAGAACTGTGTGTGTCAACCAGCCTTATGGACAGTGGGATTCGCACTCTGGACAGTTCCATTGTGGAATGGAAAGGGTTACTTTATACTAAAACCAAGACAGCACCATATAATAATGTGAATTGAAAAGGGAAAGAGGGATTCCACTTGACCACCCTAAAAGAAGAAGAGGAGGAGGAGGAGGAGGAGGAGTTTGGATTTATATCCCCCCCTTTCTCTCCTGTAGGAGACTCAAAGGGGCTTACAATCTCCTTGCCCTTCCCCCCTCACAACAAACATCCTGTGAGGTGGGTGGGGCTGAGAGAGCTCCGAAAATCTGTGACTATCCCAAAGTCACACAGCTTGTGTGAGTGGGAGTGCACAGGCTAATCCGAATTCCCCAGATAAGCCTCCACAACTCAAGCTGCAGAGCTTGAAATCAAACCCAGTTCCTCCAGATCAGAGTGCACCTGCTCTTAGCCACTCTGCCACTGCTGCTCCCAAAAGGCTATGCTGGAGATCATTGGACCTGCATGGACATCTGTGTGGGTTGCGGACTGTGATGAGGACAATTGCCACAGCAACGTGTGGCCGGGCCCCGTTAGTACACTATAAATAATTTAAAACTTACAATTAAAATTAAAGCTTAAAATAGCATTGCCATTCAGTTTGGCAATTTGGTCTCATCCACACTAAAGAGCCTCACTTCTTAATGACATCTATAATTTAATTTGGATGGGGTTGTGGGGAGGGTCACTGGGGGAAACTAGGCATGAGTAAGGGAAGGAAGGCATAATGGATTTAGAGCATATACATAAAAAAATTGGGAGAGGAAAGGGAAGAAAACAAGGAAGGAAATGAAGGGGAAGGGGCAGCTGGCAATGATATAACCGTAGCTACCTCAACCATATGCCTGGTGGAACAGTCTTGTCTTGAAGGTCCTGCAGAATTGCATTAAATCACTCAGGGTCCTGGTTGCCATAGTAACAAAGGAAGAATGCAAAAATAAGTGAGTGGCATCAAAATGTTTTCTTATTCACTACCATTAATTAAAAAAAATAAGTTTCAAATGAAGGACTGTACTGCATTACCATGGTGATTTATGTCAGGAATTACTGTCTAGATGTATTGTCGAAGGCTTTCACGGCCGGAATCACTGGAGTGTTGTGTGGTTTCTGGGCTGTATGGCGTGTTCTAGTAGCATTGGCGATCAGCAGTGGTGTAGTGGTTAAGAGTAGGTGCGCTCTAAACTGGAAAAACCGGGTTTGATTTCCCACTCTGCCACTTGAGCTGGGGAGGATTATTTGGGGAATTCAGATTAGCCTGTGCACTCCAACACATGCCAGCTGGTGACCTTGGCTAGTCACAATTCTTCTGAGCTCTCAGCCCCACCTACTTCACAAGATGTTTGTTGTGGGGGGGGGAGAAGGGAAAGGAGATTGTCAGCCCCTTTGAGTCTCCTTACAGGAGAGAAATACAGTTGGATGTAAATCCAACTCTTCTATTTTTTCCTGACGTTTTGCCTGCCTCTGTGGCTGGCATCTTCAGAGGATCTGATGGTAGTAAAGCAAGTGGAGTATATATACCTGTGGAATGTCCAGGGTGGGAGAAAGAACCGTTTTCCTGTTTTAACAAGTGTAAAGAGTGCAATTAGTAAGCTTGATTTGCATGGGTTGAGTGAGATCCTCCCATTTTAGCATGTGAGTAACCATGAAGAAAGCATAATCAATTAGTGAGAACATCTGCATAGTAGTAGCCTGACCTTTTTGATCCCTTTGATTGCTGCTGCCTAGAGACATCCTTTGTCTGGGTGTATATACTCCACAGGTATATATATTCCACTTGTTTTACTACCATCAGATCCTCTGAAAATGCCAGCCACAGATCCTCTGAAGATGCCAGCCACAGATGCAGGTGAAACGAAATGCTACTAGAACACCACCATAAAACCCAGAAGCCACACAACACCCTACTATCTAGATGTTTAGACACAACTATATTGGCAGTGCACTTCTGAGCTGAGTTACAACCTTTTAAGACTTCAATGGATTTATAAGGTTCTGTACTTAAAGTTGCTCTGTGAAAATAGAAAACAGTTGCAGTGAATGTATTTGTTAAAACACATGCTCACAAAATCATCATAAAAATCTATGTTTTAGCACTCAATGATACCTTGGATGGTGAGAGCAAAGCACTTGTCCATAAAATAACGAATGATGTTTATGATGATATAACATTTAATACTGACCCAAATACCTGTTTTCATAATCCTTTAACAAACACTTTGGGGAATAATAAACTTTTGTCCTTCAGTATTTTATTATAATTGTAACATCAAGCAAAGAAGAAACTTTAAAAGTAGATCTCTTCAAAAGATCTTTAAAGTCCATTTAAATAATATGGTTTTTACAAACATGGGCTTAAAAATCCAAACAATTAAATTAATTGTTCAAATCTTCTTATTTCCTATTGACTATATTTTAAGAGTTTATTCAGAAGCATGCCTTGCATCTTGTTCATTAAATGTTAAACCTATTTGAGCTTAAAGCAACTTTTAAACAAATAAATATTAATTCATGACAACAGTCATGAATTTAATTTTATCCGCCTTGGTGTGTCATAAAACAGAACACTAAGCTTTGTCCTTAATTTTTCTCCAATACTGCAGGAAAATAACAAATTGTTGCTATCTTTTTCTACAACATTGTATTATTCTGTATTGCATATGAACAGAATGGTCGATATACAATTACTGTTCTTTGATGAATATTTTAATTATAACTTCTCACAATTCTATCTACCTTATTGGATAGTCAGATTATACTGCACTAGGAAAAAGAGAGAAATAAAATAGATATTTTATCATGGCTGATTTTTATCCCACTCTTTCTCCTTGGAGCTCAGTATGTTTTAAAGTAATTTCACAACTATCCTCTGAGATAGTGGTTGAGAGAAGAAATGACTAGCCCAAGGCTGTCTATCAACCTTATAGCTAATTGGGGATTTGAACTCTCAATTTTTGTTAGACCTTTCAACTTTCAAGACAGAATCTCTCTGAATATAGTGGGTAGTCATTCTCTTGACACATCCCCTTCAAAAGATGTAATTGTGTGGCCATTGTCAAAAAATTACAGCTTAAAGCAAAATAGCCAAAAATCAAGCATTGCCTATACTAATACAGTTAAATTTTCCTATGCTCTTATATAAGCAAAAAAACACCAATACATACATAATGTAATGTTATAATAACAGCAGCATTAATACAGAACGAACACGTTTAGGTTAGTGGCAAGTTACATTTTCCAGATACATAAGCAATATAATACCCATAAAATTACTAGGAAACCAAACTGTTACTCTGATTTACTCATTGCAACAACTTAAAGTATCAGCAACTACATTCTCCTTTCCCTTAATATGGAATATCTCAGACTGAAAATCTTGCAAGCTCAATGCCCACCTCAAAACGCTGACATTATTCCCTTTCATCTTGTTCAACAAAGTCAACAGATTATGATCACTCAGAATGAAAAAAATGTGTGCCAATCAAACAAGGCCTTAGCTTATTGATTGCTCATACTATTGCCGAACACTCCTTCTCAATAGTAGAATAGGCAACCTCACGAGAAAGAAGCTTCTTGCTCAAATAAGCAACTGGATGAAATTCTCGGTTCTTTGACCTTTGGGCTAAAAGATCACCAGTGCCCCTTTCACTGGCATCAGTCTGCACATCAAAGGGCTGCTGAAAATCACCAAGAACAGGTGCATTCAGTAAACTACACTTCAACTGATCAAAAGTTTAACAAAAGATTTCTTCCTACCAAATCAGTCAAGCGAACTGCAATTTGACTCAGGTTAGGTAAAAAAACAATGATAAAAATTTATTACATCCAAGAAACTCTGAACACCTTTCTTAGTAGCTGGAACAAGCCACTCCCTAATACTAGCCAGCTTCCAAAGGACAGATCCATTGGATACTCACCGTGAAGGGTCTTTCTACTGTAGGTAAGTGGGGCATCTTGTGTGGGTGTGATCTCGACCAATTGCAGAGAGGCAGGAAATGATGAAATTCTTCCCTGTACTTCCTGTGAGGTCTTGGGGTCAATTTGCTTCAGTATTTTCCTGCCTCTGCAGAGAGCAGGGCCCGAAGTTCCGCCACTCTTCTTGCCGATGTTATTGCGATTAGGAACAACGCTTTCATTCGTACCCATTTGATGTGTACAGTTTGTATGGGTTCGAACAGGGACCTAGTGAGTGCCGACAGGATGGCGTTCAGTCGCCAAGATGGAAACCTGTGGACTACCGCAGGTTGGGACAGTTTTACCCCTCTCAGGAAGTTTAAGACATCTGGATGTCTGGTAATAGGGTTGTTGTCCACACAAGGAATAACGGTAGCGAGAGCCGCTAGTTGTCTGCGTAAGGTGGAACACTTGAGCCCCATTGAATATCCTTGTTGCAGAAATTCCAGAATGACGGAGATGGATGGATTTGTGGGATCAAATTGTTTGCGGTGGCACCACCTGACATAGGCCTTCCATGAGGAGTTGTAGATGTTGACTGTGGACCTGCGTCTGGCTGTCAGGATTGTAGCAGCGACTTCTTCCGAATAACCTTTGCTCCTCAGGTTTGCCCGTTCAAGAGCCATGCGGTCAGCTTGAACCAAGTGGGATCGGGATGCACGATAGGGCCCTGTGTCAGGAACTCGGGAGTGAGTGGCAAAATCAGTGGTTCTGAGAAGGACAGTTCCAGGATGGTGGAGAACCAGGGTCTCCTGGGCCATCTGGGGGCTACTAAGATTACCGTGGCACCCTCTGATATGATCTTGCGTAGGAGGCGTGGGATTAGGGGAAAGGGAGGGAAGGCGTAGAGAAGACTCGGGGGCCATATCGCATTTAGTGCGTCCGTTGCCACTGCCTGCCTGTCAAGCGGGTCTTTGATGTTGCCCTCCCCCTCTTTGGCTACCAGTGCGCCGGAATGCAGAATGGACACAGGGGCATCTACTGGGGGATTCTGGAGAAGAACGTGAAACTGCGGAGGCATCAAATACTTCTTCTTAAAATTTGGGGGCAAGCCCTTATGGGCAGTGGGGTTAAGCCATTCCCTTTGGATCCTTTTAACAAAGCATTCGGGAACTGGGAAGTATTTTTCCCCCCCATTGTCATTGGGGAAATAAGATGATGTTCCTTTAGGATACCCCTTAATTGGCTTGTTGGACGTAGTGATGGAAGGCTGGGGAATTTGTTCTTCCGCGTCCTCTGGGTCGCGTAAATCGAGGGCGGAGATAGTCTTGGAAATTAAAGACTGGATTTCCTCTAATTTAAAGAATTGTATGGATTGCTCTGTAGCTGGTTTGGGAGTCTCCTCTGTGTCAGAGAATTTTTCTCCCCCCTCAGAGCCGTCTAGGCTAGAGAATTCTTCTTCCTCCTCATTGGGTAGGGCTAAAGGGTCCCTCCTGTAGGAGCCGGAGTCCTCTCGATGGGGACTGCGGGATCTATGGGACCGAGTAGCAGGGCGGGCAGCGGCTGTCCTTTGCTCTCTGGCATCGAGTGCCTTGTCAATTTCACGTCTGAGAAATTCAGCAAAAACAGCAGGGGGCGCGTTCATCCAGGACGAGGCTGGAGTCAGTTGCCCTGAGTTAGAGTCTCCCTGCGCAGAAGACTGTGGGTCTTGCCTGTTGAGTTCACAGGGAAGAGCCAGCTGATCAGAGTGCCCGCTTAGAGGGTCGCTTGACTGCTCCAATACCCTGGGAAGGCTGGAGGAGTCAGCTGTGGAGTCTCCAATTAAGGGCGCGCCCTGGGAAGGCGCTAAACTCCCGGTCGTTTTAGACTTTTTCTTTTTCTTGGCGGGCTGAGGCGGCTGCGCATGCTCGGAGGCGCCCGATTTTCCCGCACGCTGCGATGCGGCGTCTGTTTGGGCCGATTTGGAACTCCCCCCCCTCGTTATGGCCGCCTGACTTCGCGGAGCGTGTGCGCTCCGCCGCAGAGACCGCGAAGGATTCGCGCTCTGGGGAGAATGATCTTGCTTCCATGTTCTAAACGACCGTTTTTTTCTACTGGGGGAGGGGGGGGCGGGAGAGAACAGGTTGTTTTCAAGCGACGGTTGAACTACTCCCCCTCAATCCGGATTGTTTTTCCCCCGCTTACTCACCACTCTAAGACTTCAGACAGACACAGACTGAGACAAACAGAACACAAATAGGGTTTTTTTTGCCAGAGCCACAAAAAACGCGTCTGCTCTCTGCAGAGGCAGGAAAATACTGAAGCAAATTGACCCCAAGACCTCACAGGAAGTACAGGGAAGAATTTCATCATTTCCTGCCTCTCTGCAATTGGTCGAGATCACACCCACACAAGATGCCCCACTCCTACAGTAGAATGAACTTACTATCTCCAACATGGTGACCTAAGTAAGCCACTTCATCAGAGCCAAACTGACTCTTCTCAGATCTAAGTCCTGCTTCATACAATTTCTGCAAAACAATGCGTAAATGCTCCAGATGTTCTTCTCAAGGAGAAGAAATAATGGCCATATCATCCTGATAAGCATTAACAACAAAATCCCATTTAACACTCTATCCATCAGCCTTTGAAAAGTCTTGCTATCCCTGTTCAACCCTAACAGCATAGCTGTAAATTGAAAATGCCTGAGATGACAGACAAAACCTGTTTTTATAAAGCTTCTGGGCTCAAAGGCATTTGATAGTAGCCTTTACTGCAACCCATAGTAGAGATATACTTAGCCCCTGCCAACTGTCCTACCAACTGATCAATTCTAGGAGTAGAATGTGAATCCAATTCAGTCACTTTTTAAAAGCTTTCTGAAATCAATACAAAGTCTATACACTGGTGGATCACCTTCTACAAGCTTTTTCTTCTGCACTATCATGATAGGTCCCCCCACCCAATCTTGACTCACTTCACTTTATGGCTCCCAAATCCAACATCTGCTGCACATCCTTAGCAACAACCTGCTTCAGGGCCTCCATTCAAGGGATAAGAATTAACCTGCATAGGTAAATGGCCACCAGTGTCAATATCATGAGCCATCAAATGAGTTCTCCCAGGCTCATAAACATAGATCTGAAACAAAACAAAACATCTCTTAACTGAGTCTGCTGCTCAGCTGTTTAATCGTCACACATCTGAACTTCACTAACTTCAGCACTCCCTTCAAATGTCAATTCTAACTACTCATATTCTTCCTCTGACTTTGCCCTAGGGGGAAAAAACATACCAGCTCGCTCTCTGTATGGTTTCAATGTGCACAACCATAGGCTTATGACTGAAATTTAGTTTTTTGATGAGGTAGATGTCACGCAGCAAAACCTTTAGAATATACTAGCGAGGCTGTGGCTTATTGTGGTGAAATGGGAAAGGAACAGTAGCAGCAAATCAATTGCAGAGGGCAACAATACGTGCTCATGGAAACGCGCAGGCTGATACTGTGCGATGTCATTGATGTGTGTGACCGCATCCTCCCTCACTTCTCTTCCCTTGCATGGCACCCCTCCCCCTCCCTCCCCTTTCCCTTTGCTAGAGTGGGTGGGTCATATCCAGATGCTGTGTCCCCCCCTCCCCTCCCTTGCATGCCACCCCTCACTCTCTACCCTCTCTAACTTCTGTTCCCTTGCATGCCTCCCCCTCCATCCCTTCCCTCTCCCACCCTCTCTTCCCTTGCATGCCAACCCTCCCCCTCCCTCCCTTCCGTCTCCCTCTGCTAGGGTGGGTGGGTCATATCCAGATGCTGGGCCCCCTCCCTCCCCTCCCTTGCATGCCACCCCTCACTCTCTGTCCCCTCCCTCACTTCTCTTCCCTTGCATGCCTCCCCCTCTGTCCCTTCCCTCTCCCTCCGCTGAATGTGTATGAGAGTAGGTGTGTTGTGTGGTAGTAGTGGGTGAGGCACAGAGAGTGAAAGGTACCTGCGTGTGAGGGGGGAACCCCACCTGATGTCTCACACGGCAATGTGTGTACGTGTTTCACGTCCACTCGAGTTATTGCCTATGTACTGTTTTCACTGCTCCTATCTGGCCATCTGAGCGAACATTCTAAGGGCACGAACATTCTAAGGGTGACAGTTACACATAGGCAGCTTCATGGCCTGGGGCACCAGGAAAAATATGTTTTACCTGGCTCCGGTGTGTTGTCTGACAGCAGGAGGTATGTAAGAACACAGTCGGGGGAATGGGTAAGTGTCTGTGAAATTTTCAGAGCGTTTGGGCCAGCAGGTGCAGGGTTATTCTCGAAGCAACAAACGCATGGTTCCATTTTTATATATATAGATGGGGCTTACCAGGCCACCAACAACTTAGTTACATAATCATAGATAAAACCAAAACCTTGGGTCCAGCATAAACATCATAATAAATGTTTTGCTCTTCTTGGGCTTTCCTTAAAATTATTCCTGAAGCTTCTCTCACTTGCTCTAAAGTCTGCTAGAACTCAGACAAATAAGCACCCACACTCTTAGGACAAATCATGTTCACAACACCTTACCAGTTTGCTTTAGTCAGATTCATAGGACCTCTGACATTCTGCCCCAAAATTAACTCCTCTGGTTTAACTCTAAGCAGAAAAATCATGCCAACTCTCTCCCTGTACAATTTCAATCTATTTGCATGTACAACTATAGGCTTATGACTGGAATTTAGTTCTCAGAGTTCACCACTCAACACAACAATTTGTGGTACTGTTCAAACAACACATTGCTGGACATATCATTTAGCCACAAAATTTCTTTATCTTAGGGCACCTCCATCAAACGTGAACGAAATCTCATTTAACATTTACTTACGTTTGATTTGTTTCAACAACGATGGAGTATTAATATTGTTGGAATACACACATAAACATAATATTTTTAATCTAAGTCGCACAAAGGAAATTGTTTCATTTTTAGTCATTTAAAGAAAATGTCTTTAGCATTAAAAAAATTCTTAAGGCGCCTATTGTAGTATTCAATTTCCACTTCCAAATGTCTTCTTTTAGTTGAATGTCTACACTTTTATTCCAATCATATTCCATCAGGAAATGCAGATATAAGCAGTGCTAACTAAACCATAAAAAAAATAGGACTTGTTTTAAATACTAATGTTTTGCAGATCAGGTCGATGAAAACATAATTACATCACTCAGGCTAAACGATACTGATAAATATCTACTTGCAGTTAAGTACCAGAGGTGCAAACATAATCATTTATAAGACAGTAATCCGTGTCCCTAGATAGTATATAATGAGCTAATCTTGATCATGAATCTCATAACTGCTTTAGACTTCAGTACAATAACACTCTTCATACAAAGCTTACCATATTTTCATTTGTTAGGTCTTGTTCCTTTTTTACAATCCAAGTTTAAGATCTAACTTTGAATTACAATTACAGGATGCATCCTTCCAATTTTATCTATGAAGACTTACACTCAATGCGGAATTGTTATAAAGCACGCTATAAGTACATAAATTTCAATTGAGTTAATCAATGGTAGCAGCCAAAATAAGTGTGTGGGTTCAGCAGACAGGTTCCTGATAATATTGATATGACTTTTTTAATAACTTGGTGCAGTCAATACTCAGCAGTTTTGTATATAAAAATTAATGTCACAGGAATGTGCAACAAGATGAACAAAATGAAAATAAGTTGAAGATGTATGTAGACAGTCCTAGTTTTTAAAAATCTGAATTTTGTGTTTTATAATAAATTAAGTGGAGACCCGCAAGGACATGGAGACCCGCAAGGAATTCCCGCAAGGAATTCATCTCATTTCCCCACCCTCACTATTTCCTCTTTCCCTTTTTGAAAATGCCCAATAGTGTGTACTCTTTTCCTACTTCCTTCTCTCCTCATCTACCAGCCTACCTGCCTTTATCTGTCACCTTATCTTTGGCTATTCCTGCTTCCCAGAGCCAGCATGCTGTAGTGGTTAAGAGCAGGTGGATTCTAATCCGGAGAACCGGGTTTGATTCCCCACTCCTCCACCTGAGTGGCGGAGGTTTATCTGGTGAACCAGATGTGTTTCTGTACTCCTACATTCCTGCTGGGTGACCTTGGGCTAGTCACAGTTCTTCAGCACTCTCTCAGCCCCACCTACCTCACAGGTTGTTTGTTGTGGCTTACAGCAACATTCACCATACATCAACACAAACAGATTCTACAATAAAATACCTCTAATGGTGCCATAATCAGTTCTACGTAGAGGAGGGAAGTGAAAGGGAGGCCAGGTCTTAGCAGAGAGCAATCTTGAACAGGTCTACTCAGAATCCTATACAAGTCTATTCAGTCGGGTATACTCCTAGGAAAGTATTCTCAGGACTGCACTCTTCATTAAATGGGTTGGATTAGAACTGCATGTGAATGCACATAGAACATCTTTTGACAAAGAAGCAAAGCGTTTATTATTCTATTCAAGAATCCTTAATCATTCCTCTGTTTAAACCACAGAGTGGCTTACATTTTAAATGCAATCTCAAATACGCTATGCCTCCTCATTCACCCACTTAGTAGAAATCCTAATTTCAGGACTATTAATGTATTTGGGAAGGGGGGGAGAAGGTGCCATGTCTTCTAGCTTTATCTATTGTCCTATTCATTCCTGGGAGCATTCGCACCTAATAGAAATACTTTATTTGCAGACCCAAAGGCAAAGGAGCACACTATTCACAACAAATTAGGGAACAATAGACCACAGCTTTAAAATTAACACAATCACAGGAGGATTGGTGCAGCATGGGGATATACAGCATTGGGCAAAGGTAAGGCAGGTGACAATTAGGGATAAAGCATTTTCTGTGGTGGCACATCACCTCTGGAAAAAACCCCTCCCCTTATCATTTTATATAACAGGAGGAAAGGCACATGGTATAGTCCAATCTGATCAGATCTTGGAAGCTAAACAGGATCACTGCTTGGAAGAGAGACTACCAAGGGAGGTTCTGCAGAGGAACACAATAGCAAATCACCTCTCCCTTCTCACTTGCCTTGAAAGCCCCTTGAAAGCCCCTTGCCATAGGTCAGTGACAACTTGATGGCACTTTGTACACATGCATTTCACTTAAAATATTGTTATGCTTCATGCTTGATACTTCCTTTGCTTTCTCTGTAGGTGCCAGGACAAAAGACTTAATTTTATCAAGGTTTTTAAGTAGGAGTTTTATACAAGCTTTTAAAATAATCTGCTTCTATTTTATGGATAGCTTTTATACTGCCTATGTCCATTGGGTTGTTTTTAATATCTTGTTCTTCTTTCCTTATTTTTCGTTATTATAATAATTATTTATTAAATTTGGTATACCACCCACCCCCGAAGGACTCTGGGAGGTGTACAGATAAAAGCCAGACAACAATGAATGCAAGATAAAACCAATAGACAACATAGCTCAACATTCACATTAAATACATTAAAAATACCAAAGTTAGCATCATAAAAACCCATTTTTGGGTGGCATCCAACTCCTAATCTCCCTCTCCAGGAGGGGACCGGCATAAACAGCCAGTTAGATGGTATGTGGGGGAAGCAGACAATCAGTGGCTAGCCCCTTCAAAAGCCCAGTGGAACAGCTCAGTTTTACTGGCCCTGCAGAACTCACTAAGGTCCTGCAGGGCCCTGAAAACTGGAGGAAGAGCGTTCCACCAGTCAGGGCCCAGCGCAGTGAAAACCCTGGCTCAGGTAGAGTCTAGCCGCATCACTGAGGTGCCAGGGACCACCAGCAAATTTGCCTCTGCGGAATTCAGAGGCTGAACTGGGACATATGGGGCAAGATGGTCTCGAAGGTATGAAGGCCCTAGGCTGTGAAGGGCCTTAAAGGTCAAAACTAACACCTTGAAGATGATCTGGTGTTCCACTGGGAGCCAGTGCAAGTGGCGGAACTTGCACTGGCTCCATAACAGATGTGATCCCTAACAAATGTGATCCCTAACAGAGCCACCCGTGAGAAGTGGGACCACTGCTTGCTGGACCAGTTTCAGCTTCTGGATCAACCGCAAGGGAAGGCCCGCATAGAGCAAGTTACAATAGGTGACTATCACATGGATGGATCAATAGGTGACTGTCGCATGGATCACCATGGCCAGGTCAGCCTGCGAAAGGTAAGAGGACAGCCGCCGAGCCTGGAAGAGGTGGAAAAAGGCTTCCTGGGTCACATGGGCCACCTGGGTCTCCATACAGAAAGACTAATCCAGATGGACCCCCAGGTTGCAGGCTGAAGAGGTTGCTGTTAGAGAAACCCCTTTCAACACTGGTGACTGGAAACCCACAATCCCCCCCCCCAAGCCCAGCCAAAGGATCTCCGTCTTCTATGGATTCAGTTTTAATCTGCTCTGCTTCAACCAACCAGTGACCGCCTCCAAACAGTGCTGTACAGCTGCAGAGGCAGTGGCCACCCCGCCTCCATCAACAGAATGAGCTGAGTGTCATCAGCATATTGATGATAGATCAGCACAAAACTCCACACCAGCTGAGCAAGGGGCAACATATGGAGGTAAACAACAGAGGGGATAACAGGGCCCCCTGGGGCACAACGCAATGAAGCAGGCAACTCTGGGAGGCTTGATCCCCAAGCCACACTTGCTGACTCCGATCCTGGTGGAACAAGGCAATCCACTGAAGGACAGTACCCCGCACCGCAGAAATGGCCAGGTAGGCCGTGACTGAGCACATCAAAATGTAGTAAGATCTAAAAATACTAGCAGCGCTGATCCGCCTCGGTCAAGTTGTATGCGAAGTGTATCTGCGAAAGCAACAAGAATGGTCTCTGTCCCATGCCCAACACGGAAACCGGACTGGAAGGGATTGAGTGCTGATGTGTCCTCCAGAAAGCACTGAAGCTGCTTCAACAGCAATCTCTCAATTACCTTTCCCAGAAACGAAAGATTCTAAATGGGGCAGTAATTGGCCAGATCACTAGGATCTAAAGATTGTCTTTTTAAGAGTGGGTGGACTACCGCCTCCTTCAACCCACCTGGAAACACCCCTTGTTCAAGGGAGCGATTGATGATACTCAACAGGTGAGGTCTAACAGCAGCTAGGAGCCTGTCAACATCAGCCTTATTGTTAACAACATCATTGTTAAATTGTTTAAATTGTAAACAGGACTCTGTTGTTTAAATTGTCGAACATGACTCTAAAGAGGTAATATGGAAATAGCCTAAATAAGTTAACAAAAATATTGTTATATAATAACCTCTCTAAAGCTTTGGAATGGATCATGATTTAGAACCTTTGCTTGTTCAAATTCTAGCAAAAACTCTTTGTATGAGATTTGTAGGAACAGAATTTTTTTAAGTAATTGAGGGAAACCTGGAGAATAGAGGGAGGGGAATATTCAGTATTAGAACAGAATCAAACTACCTCCAGCATTAAAGAGAAAATGCTGGAACTGAGGGTTTGATTTCAGTGGTGCAGTACCTCAGCATGTAGGTCCTTCATTATAATTCAGCTTGCACCAGAACTCATAAAAACAATGACTAAGAAACACCAATTGTTAGTAGAGTGGACACACACTTAGCCCACCTCTCAGCTACTTTTCTCTGTCTGCAAAGAAAGCAGGTAATTTAGCAGGAAGAATTTCTGTGCATGCTGCGTTATGCCAGAAGCACACTTTGGCCAGCTGCCTATGCTAGTTTTCCTGCATCAAAACTTGCAGAGTTATAACCACATCATTTGCATTGGTTTGAATAGGCAGCCTTTTATACCTTGTGCCTTTAATAAAGCCCTAACCTGTTTAATCCCCACTGTCATTGTCTATCTCTTTATTTCCTTCCTGCTGTTCTTGAGAACTTTCACATTGACTTCATTGTACCTCGGATGAATATTTTGACACTGAATTCTCAAGTGACATTAAGGAACTCTTATGAAAAAGAACTTCAAAGGAAAATGTTTCTGCAGGTGCTGTCTTTTGCATGCTACTTGCAGGTTTTTTTTGGCAATACATGGAACTCTAGTTTTATTTATTATTTCATATAAAATTCACTACAATATTCTTGGAATATAAAGTGATTATGTAGAGATCACATATGAAATAAGAATTGAAGGAGGATGGGAAACGTATTTAATTCAAAACAGGATTTTATCTCCTAATTTTTTCCCTTTGGCTTGGTATGAATATAAAGTACTTTGACCTAATTCCATAAGTAAGTGGTTTGATTTTCTTTTTGTAGACACCTTTTCACAATCACTGAGTACTGTAGGTGCTGAAAGACAGAAAAGATCACTATATGGGACCTGTAATCGTTCATGGGAAAAAGATTTAAATATGATGAATAGATGACATTATCAATATCGAATAATGGCTGGCTGAATAAAATTCCTTGTGTGCTAATTTACAAAGATCATATCAGAGTTGAGAAATGTACACTGCTGAACTCACCTTGGAAGGCACAGGAACATTCAGTAGATACTATAATGATGAGAAGGCTGTAAGGTCAGGGGTGAGATGGAGAGAGTTCAGAGAGAAATACAGCCTTAGATAAAAAGAAAAAGAGTAGCGGTATTGCTTGAAAAGAGAAACATCTCATCTAGGCTTGATAAATTTTGAAGGTTTGTGTGAAAGAAAAAATTGGACCTGACAGGAACATCACAGTTTAAATAGCATAAACTAAGAATGGAATTTGGGATTATTCAAAGGACTAGAATGTACCTTTTAGAAATTCTTCTTTCATAATTGTGATATATAAATTGCTCACTTTCTCTTTGAGTTTGTGAGTTGTATTTATGTCACGTCACACTTTTCATGGCAAAGTATTTATTTATTTATTTTATTGTTCCACTTGTATACCGCCCTCCCCCGGAGGGCTCAGTAAAAAAGTTAAAAAAACCTGGGATCTGGTAAAGGTAGGGAAGAAATGATGCAACTGGACCAGTTTCAATTAACTGAACCCCATTATTTTATATAAGGTAAAAAAGATGGCAATCTGCAGCATTGTTGTGGGGGGAAGGCTACAATCTTTGTGAAATAAAGTTAGTCCTCTCCTTGTCACAATTGTTAGCCCACCAACCTCACTTGGCTTTCTTCCAGGTAAATTGAGCTTTCAAATGAAAAAAAGAAAAATGCCACAGTTGCTTACACTTTCCCTATCCACCTAAAAATGGTGCCCTATTGAGAGAAGGGAATCGCACAGCAAGGCAAAATAAATCCATGTGTGCAAACCTTTATTGATACCCCTCCAACTATTTGAAATATTTTGGCAATCAGTGTTTCTTGGATTGAATTTTGCTGGTAGAAATATAACAATGTATGAACAAGTTTATTTTTTTTTTGCATGTGGAATGGTGTTCTTGTGTTTTTACAGTGATAGAAGAAACTACTTCATTCATTTATACAGCTTCAAATTCTATAAATATCTTAATAAAATATGCATACAATACAGAATACTAGTTTTAATTATACAGTCATATCCAGAAACATCTGTGCATATATGTGGGAGTTTATACATACGTTGGAATTGTTTTTTACATCCATTGTTTGGTTCAAGACTACAAGCCATTTGAAAATAAAGTGTGTCAAAAATGTGTCTTTGCTAATATGGGAGAGTGAACCTGGGGACAATCTCTCATTGTGCCCAGGCTGGTGAGAAGTAGGTTTTAAGAGAGACTATTGTGTTAACACCTTAGGATTATGAATCCTCAAGAACCTACCAGATACAGCTCGCCTGTCAGAAGCAGGGAGACAATTTATTGAGCAAGTATTTTGAATTATCCACAAACAGCTTACTGAGTTACTTCCTTTGAATAGCAGTGCATTTTAAACCTCTCCATGTGCATTTGCTTTGTTTGATGTGGATTTGAATTGAGGCAGAATCAGATCTCTGTTTAACTTGAGAACCTCACCATTCAGTTTGTGCTGGCAACCTTAGTATCGGTTCTGGACAAAGATACTGGACAAAGGACACTATGGCTGAAATACCAGTTATCTTATGCAACCGGGATTTTTGAAAAGGACTGCTTGTTCAGCAACTGGTCTGTGTAGAAGGGGCTTAATCAAGTGAGCCAAGTTTGTTTCTTCTCACCTATACATGAAGCCTTCTGGGTGACCTTGGGGCAGTCACAGTTCTCTCAGGACTCTCTAAGTCCCACCTACTTCACAAAATGTCTACTGTGGGAAGAAGAAGAGAAGGAGTTTATAAGCTGCTTTGAGATTCCTTACAGTTTGGTAAAGTGGGGTATAAACAGACTTCTTTTTCTTCTTGATTCTGTGAATCTGGAGTGGCATCGGGACTCAGGGGACTAGACTTTAGGGGGGGAGCTAGCTAGCCCTATTAGTTGATGAACTAGTTTAGGATTTATTTCTGAAAATATAGCTGTTAGTTTTCTTAGCTGAAAAACTAGTTGAGATGTATTATCGAAGGCTTTCACGGCCGGAATCACTTGGGTGCTGTGTGGTTTCCGGGCTGTATGGCTGTGTTCTAGCAGCATTCTCTCCTGAAGTTTCACCTGCATCTGTGGCTGGCATCCTCTGGAGATGCATCTGTGGCTGGATCCTCTGAAGATGCCAGCCACAGATGCAGGCAAAATGTCAGGAGAGAATGCTGCTAGAACACACCCTTACAGCCCGGAAACCACACAGCACCTTGAGAATTGAAGAATTTTACAAAGTCAAAATGAAGAAATGGATATTGTTGTCCTGAAATCTTCATGGGTGTATAACGGCAATAAAGGATTTCGTCTGGTTCCTTTCAAATGAGATTTTCTTTCACACATGTTGAATAGTGCATTTTCAATTCACTTCCAATGCACTTTAGCAATCATTTGCAAGTGAATTTTGCCCTTTCATGTAGTAAAAACCAGTTACTAAGTATACTGAAAATGAATTTAAAGTGTATCATTCAGCGTATGTGGAAGCATTCATTTGCTTTTTTTCCTGTGCAAAACATTTTGACTGAAAGTTGAGATCATAATTGCCTTGCCGTATTCCATTGGGGATTTGCATTTGGTAGCGAAGCCAAAAAATTACCCAAAAATACTTTGCCTGTATTTTTGCAGAATTTTTTTCAGCCGAATACACATTAGAAAATTTCCAATGCTAGCAAATTATTCTGACCCCCATTTTTAAAATTGAGTTTATTTAGGATATTAAGGAATGTAAAATAGCACAGTTAAAGAGTTTCATAGTTGCCCTATGCACTTTTTCTGCCTTTGGACTGGTTTCTAGGGTGACAGGAGGTAGGGATGAGGTATATCATAAACAAGCAGGACTGCACATTAGGTGGAGCTGTACTGTTTGTCCAGTCATACCTGTTGTTTTTCAGAATGCTTGGTTTAAAATGTGAAGTCAAACAACATTGTCTTCCCCCACCCCTCTATTAGCAGGTTTCCCAGGGAACTGGAGGGAAGAACAAAAAAGGTAGTGGTAAATAGGATTGCACATTAGGGAACACAGTGCTCTTTGCCAAATCCTAGGAGTTTTTCCTGGCTAGTTTGCTTTCAAATTCTCCTAGGCATGAACAAAGGCCCTTTCCGCATGGGCCGTATACAGCACCCTAGGGACAGCAAAAACGCCGTCCCTAGGGAGCTGTTTGCATGGGGGCGCAGCTGCTTTGCAGCTGCAATGCCCTCACTCCTCCCCAGCGGCGCAAAGCCGCCATTTTCCCACCTCGCTCCCTGAGCAAGGTTTTTGGAAAACGGCAGCTTCCAGCTGCTGCCGTGCGAACGGCAGCAGCTGGAAGGCGCCATTCCTCCCCCCTTTCCCGATCGACTCCGGAGCAGTCGCGCAGGGCAGAGGGCGTGTCCCCTGGCCTCGGCGACGATGTCGAGACGGTGCGCCAAGAGGGAAGGCTCGTCGATCGAGACAACCTTGGCGCTCCGCAGGCCGCCCGCTCTTCCCCTGGGTAGTTCCCAGGACCGTTCGTGCGAACGGTCCGGGGGGGGGGGTTGGGTCAGCGTCATGTATGCCGACCCAACCCCCAGCGTGGCCGTGCGGAAGCGGCCAAAGAGCATAAAGGCAGACAGCTGCTTGGCTCCATTATAGTGAGAGGTTTCTGGAGTGTGCACTACTAAACTTGGCTTCAGCTGCTGCTCTAAGCTGCTGTCTGTCTGCTGCTCCTGCCTGCAAGTCTGCTGCAACTGGAGTTGTACTGGAACCTGCCTACCTGAAGAAGATCATTGGTCATTGATTGGTTTGAACAAATTGGTTCATTTTAAATTTCAAGTTTGTTAATTTTTATTAGTATTAGTTTTATTATTGTTAGCTCATTGGTTATCTTTACATTTGTTATTTGGCCTTGGTGCTGGGTTGCAGGAGAGTGGGTCTAGTGAGGCCCTGAAGACCTTTTCTTTCCTTCTGTTTGGTTCTTTGCTTCTGGCATTGTGTTGCATAGGGGACTTGAGGTATGTTTATTGTTGCCTTTCCCCTTTTGAATGTTTAGAGGCTGGTTTGGCAGTGGGGAGGAGGCTTCTTTCCTTCTTAGAAGGTTAGTATTGCAACAATGTTCTTTGCAGTTGGTTGAATTATTGTATTGTGCTCCTGTTGGTTTCAGTTAAGCTATTTATAACCGTTGAACTTCTAATAAGGTTTTAAATAAAGGCTAATTTTAATAAAGGTGTATTAAGAATTAATGTTCAACATTGGGGTTATGTTCCTTCCTAAAGAGCTGAGCAATTAAGAGGAGAAAGGTTGTTTGTCAAGCAGTAATTAGCATGGCTTAACTGTAAAAAAAACTTTTTAGTGTCTGTAATGAGCTCCAAAACAATTGAAGTCGGGTGGTTTTAGAAAAATAGTACTTTAGGCTGTTCTATATTTTCATTTTTCAGAATGGAGCTCCTGAATTTCATTTTTCAGAATGGAGCTCCTGAATTTTTGAAAAGGAATTAGGTGTGCTAATTGCAGAAGAGGCCAAAAACTGTTTAATACATTTCTTTTGCACTGTTTCAATTTTAAAAATGGGGTTGGTCGGACGCCTCCATTACCATTACTATTATTATTGTTATTGTACCGCTGTTTTAAAGATTTTAATAACTTATTTATTTATACCTCATGTTGTACACCGCCCAGAGCCCCTAGGGGATGGGGCGGTATAGAAGCTTTAACAATAAAAAAAATAAAATAATAAAACCTATCCAGGTTTTAAAGCGGAAAATCACTAGTTCTTTTAAAAAAACACTGAAGCAAGGTTATTTTTTGGAGAGCAGGGTTGAAAAAAAGTTTTCAGATGTAGGTAGCTAGGTTCCTGTCATTGCTCAAATAGACAAAGTTGTGCCTGAGGACAGCAATGAGTGGCAGGAAGGAAATGCAGCAGAATCCTAGAGGAAAGGCAGAGAAGACCACACACCTCTATATCCCACCCCAATTGTTTAAATATAGAATGAACAAAAACAGTCAGCCATATATAAATGACTACTGTGTATTTTTTAAAAAAATCCAACCACTTCTTCAATGGTGCTTTCCTGTTAATGGAAGATGTTAATGTCTGATCAATGTTAATGGCTTGTCTGATCTGCAGCAGTTTGCACATGTGCATTTTTACATAGCCTTGTGGGAGTTGCTTGTCATCCACCATCATTTAATTACCTGACCCACCCATCCATGACCTAGGGAGCAAAATGATTTCATCTACTGTAGAGGTGCAAAGATGCTGCAACTTCAATACTAAAGGGAAGGGCAAAGAAGGAGATTCAGGAACATCATTCTATTTCTTCTAGCTTTTGTTTTTTACAATTAAAGAAAAATATTAGATCATGTATCTATAGTCACTTGTTGGCCTTTAGCAAAAATAAAGCTTTTTTATTTGGGGAACCAAGCTTTGAGTAAATTTAGTAGAACAATTGAAATAATCAGTTTGATCACAGTTTTATAGTAAACCTCATTACTATAATTAGGTCTGAAGGAACTATGTATATATGTCTTCAGAACACGTCACACAAAGGAATCTTCCATTACCGTCTTTTCTTTAAATGTCTCTCCATACACATATAGCCTTTGATTCTTAGCTAAATATTTATTCTAGAAAGTTTCTGTCAGTGATAATTGTTCAGCTGTATGTATGGTTTGTTACAGAGCCAAACAGATTAGAAAGGAAATGTTTTAATATATATTAATCTTTCTTGTCTGTTTTCTCATGCCATAAAACTTTTGGCAATGCTTGAATTGATTTTATCCTAGCAATGCAAGGAAGCCAGATTATATGATGTATTAATATAATGTTTATTTTTCTTTAGATCAATTTGGTTTAATGCCATCCATATCATTAACATTTTGCAAAACTAAAATAATTGGGAATTATTGATTTTTTTCCATTCCTTTCTGTTTGATAATCATTATTGCATGGAATATGTTGATGATGCATTTTAAAAAGTGTGGTCATGAACTGAGTACTACAATTCTTTTATATAGATTCACAGAGCAAAAACTAATGAATCCAAACAATTCTATGTAGGGGAATCTATTCATTTTTAAAAATTATTTTGTTTATAAGTTTTTGCACCCCACCTCATATTAGCATTTCTAGGTGGCTTGCATAAATTAAAAACAATAAGACACAATAAAAACATCATAAATAAAATATAACAATTAAAACACAATAAAATAGCCTTAAAATAACCCCAACCTTAACTCCCCACTGCATCTTCTGAACCTGTAGAGGGGGTTTTCAGGAAGGTTAACCAAATGCCTGGCCAAAGAGGAAAGTCTTTGCCATGCACCCAAACCCATAAAGGGTAGGCACATGGCAAATCTTTGAGGGGAGACTATTCCAGAGCCTGGGGGCAATCACAGAGGAAGCCCTCCCAACTTCACCTGCCTCCCCACACCTCAGTTGGGGAAGGTACCACTAGCAGTGCCTTCCTTGTGACCTCAGTGCCTGGGCAGGTATGGGGTCATGTGCATGGGAGACTATATATCTCTATAATTTATTATGTATGTAATTATATATAGAAGAAGAAGAAGAAGAAGAAGAAGAAGAAGAAGAAGAAGAAGAAGAAGAGTTTGGATTTATATCCCCCCTTTCTCTCCTGCAGGAGACTCAAAGGGGCTTACAATCTCCTTGCCCTTCCCCCCCACAACAAACACCCTGTGAGGTAGGTGAGGCTGAGAGAGGTCGGAAGAACTGTGACTAGCCCAAGGTCACCCAGCTGGCGTGTGTGGGAGTGTACAGGCTAATCTGAATTCCCCAGATAAGCCTCCACAGCTCAGGTGGCAGAGCTTGGAATCAAACCCGGTTCCTCCAGATTAGATACACGAGCTCTTAACCTCCTACGCCACTGCTGCTCCTAGTTGAATATTTATCAAATTACATAAACATTGAAAAATGACAGCCCTGTAAATAACACCTAGTATTAGATGTTTCCTCTGAGGAGAAAAATGGTGCAAACAGACAAACTAAAATGACAATATCCTGGTGGTGGTGGGAAATGCCTTTAAGTTGCAGAAAACTTATGGAAACCCCTTAGATTTTCAAGGCTTAAGGCATTTAGAGTTGGTTTGCCACTGCCTGCAGCAATCCTGGACTTCCTTGGCACTCTTCCATGCAAATACTAATTCTGCTTAGCTTCTGAAATCTGATAAGATCACGCTGCCATGGGCCATCCAAGTCATGATTCAATATCTTACCTGAAATGAACTGCAATAGTCATTTTCTCAAGAATTTGCCTAAAGATGTCCTTTGACAGGTCTGCCTTGCAATAGAACATATTAATAGAATTTTTCTTATTCCCTCTCAAAGTATATGATACTTAATGTATTGTCGATATTATACTTACGTGATAAAATATTGTCGATATGATACTTATATGATAAACCTCTATATTTCTCCCAAATTTTCTGAAACAGTGAAAAAACTGTAATATACAGGATTCCTTAGCAGACATGGCACAGCCTTCATTTGAGTGACATATTTAGAGATGTACTGTTGAAGGCTTTCACAGAAATTGAGATAAACAGCCATCCAAAGGGAAGGTGTTTTTACCATAGATCAAGTGAATCACTGATCGAATAGGAAAACTTATCAAGAAACATAACCTCCAAACAATCTTCAGACCAACTAAGAAAATTTAACAAATGCTAGTGGAAAAGTCTACATAGGGACCACGAAACGCAGCGTTCAGACACAAATAAAATAACATGAAATACATTGCAGACTAATTCAGCTGAACATGTTATAAACAAAGCTGGACTTAGAATGTTATTTGAAAACACAGAAATTCTGGACCACTCCGACAGTCACTATGTCAGACTACACAGAGAAGCCACTGAAATCCACAAGCACGTGGACAATTTCAACAAGAAGGAAGAAACTATGAAAACAAACAAAAATTGGCTACCAGTACTTAAAAACATTAGAATCAAGACAATGGTTAATGAACACAGACTCAGGATGTCTCTCTGCAGGAAGAAATAAAATGGACTGTAAATGAATACTTAAATGCACAGGCAAACTGCTATGCAAATGCCCGTACTAATTGATTATGCAACTTCAGTGTTACATACAAATGCTAAAATGGGGAGATTCCCCTTAACATTTACAAATTACACTTGCAAACTGCACCTTTAACACTTTTAACAATTGCAAATGGTCTTTCTCCCACTCTGTGTATTTCACAGGTACCGGTATATATACTCCACTTGCTTTACTGCCAACAGATCCTCTGAGGAATCCAGCCACAGATGCAGGCAAAACATCAGGAGAAAATACTACTGGAACACAGCCATACAACCCGGAAAACCCACAGCGGCCTAGATTTAGGGATCATTCAAAAACCTACAGAACTGGCCCTGCCCACATAATGAGTGGTTGTACATGTGAAGAAATGAGTGGTTGTGCATGTGAAGAAAATGTATGTGCTGAAATTTATGAACATATCTAATTTTTAAAACGTTTCACATTAGCTGGATGGCCAGATCCAAATCGAGGCTGTAGAGGTGATGTTTAACCCATTCTCTCCATGCCATTCTACTCCTCCTCACTCCTCACTCCTCACTCTTCACTTCTCACCCCCCCCCCCTCCCAGTCGAGGCTACTATTTTATCCTCAGTGAGGCCCCATGGAGACAACTGAAGTTTGGAAAATACAATGGAGAAAAAGATTGATTAACCTTATCCTACAGTAACCTGTCTCCATGGTTACTGTTTCCCCATCAGGCAAGATAACCTCTTCAGTTTCTCCAGTATCTCTCACCAGCACTCAGTGGTTATGTCAGACAAGTTAGGTTCTACCACTCCCTAACAGCAGCCAGTGGGACCTGATGGAATGTTAGTGAGCAAGACAGTTGAAAACAGCAGTTAAGACAGTGAAGGAGAACAGTTAAGGGAACTGAAGAGAGCCGTTGGGGAGTTGCTGATGTGTTTGGCTGAGTGAAGCTGTGACAACAGGCAGCTTAAAAATGACTGAAAGATTCAGTGTTTAAGAAAAGATGCCAAATGCTGGAAGACAGAAACAGTTCAAAAGTTTAATGGAAAAGAAATGTTGTAACCTCTGCCTGCCTTTCCTCAGTGTTGTGTTTAAAACATAAATAAAAGTTAATTCCTTCTTTGTTTAACCCTGTGGGCTAGTTAGGGAAAGAAACACAGAGACACACACAAGCTAATATCTCATTCTATATATATTTTAGAATATGAACAAATAGTGGCAACATATGAATGGGACATTGTTTTAGTTCCCAACCCCAATAAATCTGTGCAGTGTCTGAGAGAGGGGTGATTGTTTAAAAGGGATGGACTGTCCTTTCTGCTGATGTCTCTGAGCAAGAGAGGATGTGAGATGTGAAATGGTCATGTTAGCTATAGATTTTAAAAGAGGCTAGAAGAGGAGCAACATGTGTTGGCCTGCTTGTAACTCTGAAGCTGATGGAGGTTGTGAAGGGTGAGAAAAGGGTGTTGCAGCAGGGTGAAAAGAAAATGGTGGAGGGAACAGCATGCAATACCATAGTGTCATTTCTAGCTGAAAAATCAGAAGTGATATTGTATCATGCCATTCAGAAGGAATATTCTAGAATTCAATGATAAAAAATAATAGAGCATTTCCCAAGAGCATAGCATTACAATGTGATGTCACTTCCACTTTCTCAGCCAGAAATTATGTTGTGGCATCGTGAGATACCAAACTTTCCCTACCTCTGCTTTCTCAATCCTCCTACTAGTTGCTGAGTGCTGAGATAGAGCAATTTGCACCGATAAAGGCTGGCAATCACAAAACTGAATTTCTTACAAAACTTGGAAATACTTCACTACTATATATAGACAAAATAGACCTTTGAGGTTTTAGCACAATATACAGTCATGTAAGACTTGTTCCTCTGTCTACACTATAGCAATTGGACAATTCAAATATAGTATACAAGTATGTGGGACTTACCTCTCAGTCTTCATATAAGAACATAAGAACATAAGAACAAGCCAGCTGGATCAGACCAAGGTCCATCTAGTCCAGCTCTCTGCTACTCGCAGTGGCCCACCAGGTGCCTTTGGGAGCTCACATGTAGGATGTGAACGCAATGGCCTTCTGCGGCTGTTGCTCCCGATCACCTGGTCTGTTAAGGCATTTGCAATCTCAGATCAAAGAGGATCAAGATTGGTAGCCATAAATCGACTTCTCCTCCATAAATCTGTCCAAGCCCCTTTTAAAGCTATCCAGGTTAGTGGCCATCACCACCTCCTGTGGCAGCATATTCCAAACACCAATCACACGCTATGCTGAAGAAGTGTTTCCTTTTATTAGTCCTAATTCTTCCCCAGCATTTTCAATGAATGCCCCTGGTTCTAGTATTGTGAGAAAGAGAGAAAAATTTCTCTCTGTCAACATTTTCTACCCCATGCATAATTTTGTAGACTTCAATCATATCCCCCCTCAGCCGCCTCCTCTCCAAACTAAAGAGTCCCAAACGCTGCAGCCTCTCCTCATAGGGAAGGTGCTCCAGTCCCTCAATCATCCTTGTTGCCCTTCTCTGCACTTTTTCTATCTCCTCAATATCCTTTTTTTGAGATGCACGTGACCAGAACTGGACACAGTACTCCAAGTTAACGGTCAGCATCTCACTGCTTTATATAAGGGCATGACAATCTTTGCAGTTTTATTATCAATTCCTTTTCTAATGATCCCCAGCATAGAGTTTGCCTTTTTCACAGCTGCCATGCATTGAGTTGACATTCCCATGGAACTATCAACTAAGACGCCTAAATCCCTTTCCTGGTCTGTGACTGATAGCACTGACCCCTGTAGCGTGTATGTGAAGTTTGGATTTTTTGCCCCTATGTGCATCACTTTACATTTTGCGACATTGAACTGCATTTGCCATTTCTGAGCCCACTCACCTAATTTATCAAGGTCCGCTTGGAGCTCTTCGCAATCCTTTGTGGTTCTCACCACCCTACATAATTTGGTATCATCTGCAAACTTGGCCACCACGCTACCCACCCCTACTTCCAGGTCATTTATGAATAGGTTAAAGAGCACTGGTCCCAAAACGGATCCTTGGGGGACACCACTCCCGACATCTCTCCATTGTGAGAACTTCCCATTTACACCCACTCTTTGTTTCCTGTTTCTCAACCAGTTTTTAATCCATAGGAGGACTTCCCCTCTTATTCCTTCATTGCTGAGTTTTCTCAACAGTCTCTGGTGAGGAACTTTGTCAAAAGCCTATGTCATATGTCATTTTATCATACCAATAATATTTACAGCAGCATAAACTTAACACAAAAACTTTAGGTGTGCTGCAGATTCTTAGATTTGAAATGAATGTCAAGTTAGCCCCTATGTGATGCCTGACCTTGTTGTTTTCTTCACAGGCTTGAAATATTCTTAGTGTTCCCAGAGCCTCTCACATATAACCATTTTACAGTATTTTGGACAGAATTCGGTTGCAGAGTCTCTAGCTGCTGCTTCAATGTCCTTTACCTGGCTACTGCTGCCGCTTTGTGTCTATTGTCAAGCATGAATAAAAGTGAACATCTGAAATTTTGTCTTTTTCAAACCTGGCCACTACGCTGTTTACCCCCAGCTCAAGATCATTTATAAACAAATTAAATACCATATGTCTCATACTAAACCTTTTGAGACTTCACTGGTTACTTCCCTCTGTTACAAGAATGGTCCATTTATTCCTACTGTTCCAGTCATTTAACTACTTTTTAATCCATAATAGAACTTGTCTCCTTATCCCATGGCTGCTAAGATTATTCAGGAGTCTTTGAGGAGGTAAATTGTTAAAAGCCTTTTGAAAATACAAGTATAAAATGTCTACTGGGTCACTGTTGTTTTTGTGCTTGTTCACTTTCTCAAAAAAATTCAAAAGGTTGGTGAGGCAGGACTTCACTTTGCAGAAACCATGCTGATTTTTCTTCATGTGTCTAATAATTCCATCTTTGATTTAACTTCAACTAATTCCCCTGGGATGTATGTTAGCCAACTGCTCAAAAATTGAAATAATTGTGTGAGCAGTTAGGAGATATTGCTTCGCAATAAACTATAAGGGATTACCTTTCAATTGTTTTAAGTGTGGTTGATAAGAGAGGTATTCCCTAACAGTTCCCTGATTTATTGTCAAGCAAATCCTGTATACATATATGGATTAACTAATCAACAAACTCACATTTGAAGTGTGAGGAAATCAGCAGTCAATTCCTTACTGCATTGCTGTAATCAGGAGTGGCTGCAGTTGTATTTATAGCATTGTAAGAATTATACTTTTATTGTTATTGTTAAGAGTGAGTTGTTTCAAAATGAAAAAATGTGATTTAACATTGTATTGCATAGTATTTTTTTTCTTTTTGAAATGAAAATTATCTTTAAAAAAGGAGAAATTACTGCAGTTGTCTCCAGGTACTGCCTGGTTTATACATTCTTCCATAATGTTGTGAACATGGTTCAGTAAATAGACTAAAAAGGGGTTGACTCTGTTAACTAGCCCTGAGAATTCAAAAATCACTGTAAGGCATATTTTTGAGTGGCATGAAATGTTGACATTGTCCTGCAAACATTGGCTGTTTCTTGTGGCAAAGATGTGAGGGGCCTCACAGATTCCACATCAGGCAAATATAACAGGTAAAGGATGCAATACAAACCATTTGGGAGGGGGACTTTGCACAGGTCCTTTCCCCAAAATGAGTCTGCCCCATTTTATTTCCCACAACCTGGGATTTTCAAAAATCACTACACCACCAATCCTTTTGCAAAATGCCAGGTTGGAGTCAGTTCTGCATGAATGGCCAGGCAGGAGGCACTTTATTTACTTCCCTTCCACCGCACGGTCCACAGTCAGGGAGAATCCACCTGCCACACCATTATTGCCCTGCCATTGCAGGAGGACCCCTTTTTCTTTCTTTTTTTTATTGCACATGTTGCACATATACAGCTATGCAGATGCAGCCAATCATATTGTGGGACAATTAGCATGTCTGCAGAGGTTCATTTCTGTATGCCTGCACAGCTACGCATGTGTTGCAGGAGATTTAAAAGAGAGAGAAGTGTCTCTATGCAAAGGCATGAAAGCAACCCAGATTGTTTCCATGGGCTCCAATCGCAGCCTGCACAGCACACATATGAACAGGAAAAAGGAAAAAGGGTTCCTTTATAACGGCTGCAACCCATCATACATTTGCTGTGTGGAATCGGCCAGAGACACAAAAAACCATTTCAGTAGAGGCACAACAATTTTCCATTAGACTCAGGCTGCTTACTCTGGCAATCACATTTCTGGCTACCTGTGACTTTGGTTTCTGATGGAAGAAAGAATCTTGGAGTAATAAAGTGAGTATGAAGTCCCAACATTCTGCTCTCATCCCTCCCCATTTAGCCCCCAAAGGTTCTTGAAAAATGTAGAATGATTCCAGTCTCTAGCAACTGCCAGCATTCCATTTTATGGCCCATGCTGTTTCTGCCTCCACATCATCCTGAAATTAAAGTAATTCCTTTGTTTTCAATTTTTCTCAGTGTGATTTTCAGAAATATCACTAGACTAAAACTTGTATATATTTTAGCGATGGGGAGGAGTTATTTTGAATTCATTTGTTATAGACAAATGTCTCTGTAGGAATGAGCTTAGTACTTGCAAACTGACTTCCTTCTGCAAATTACCTTCAGTAACATTTTGAAGACAAAGTCAGCAATATTGCCAGAGAACTTTGTGCTTGGCTTATGTATCAGTAGGATTATGGCATTTAGCAATTTTAAACAAATCACAGTGGAATCCATTTGCCATCTTCTGTGTCCACAGATAAATAGACCTTCATGTGCATTTCAAAGAGTTGTTTTAGTAAAAGCAAAAGCTGTTCTGCTTTTACTGGAAGCTCCATGAGACTGCCTGATAAAAGGGTTTTACTGATACACAGATTGGCTCAGAAGGATTCAGCAAAGGATTGTAATGATAACGATGAAAGGTAGTTCTGAGCCTACTTTTCTATGAGCATTAGGAGTCTGGGCCAACCTAGCCAGTGTTTGGAAGAGGCTTCTACTAGTTAAAAAGTTATGTTTATTATTCTATTAAATTATCCACTGATCCTCATTATAAGATAATCATATGGCTTGGTTTCTTGGCAATTTAAAAAAATAATTTGAATGCATTCTTTTGAATATATACTAGTACTAAAAATAAAACATCAGCATGTTTTGTTTTGTAAGCTAGCCAGAGAACAATTCTTTTGAGGATCAAACTAATGTTTTTGAAGGACTGGGATTATGTGCTAGAACTTGTTTCCTACATGTCTGGGCTTAAAAAACAGATCAGATTTTGAGTTAACACAATATTAAGTATTCTTAATAATAGTCAAAATGGTCATGCTAAGTAAATGTTAAGTAAATCACTGTTACTCATAAGAGGGATGCTTTATTTCCCTGTTTTGACTACTGGAGTTACAGCCGATGCCAGGTTTTTCTGGGAGAGACAATTGTTTCAATTCACTCAAGCCAGCTTCTGCCCCTCATCCTTGGATCATATAAGTCCAATTATTGTGCTTTCAACATTATGATTTCATTGATTATATTACTTGATTCCATGTTCAGTTCAAAGAGATATGTCTGGTTTTAAAAGCCCCGAATTGTCTGGGTACCCCTTAAGAGCATTGTTCTCCCAAACAATCAGGCCATTTTTTCATGGCGCAATTACACCGGAGTTGAGCTGGGATCATATATACCTGACTATTTTATCTCAATTTCTGCGTATGCACGATTCCCCACTTCTGCCCAGGAGCAGACTTAGTAATGCTCCAGTTTGCTCCGCACGACCCAGACTTCTGTATTTGCTTCAAAAGCATTTCTGCCCTCAATTGATGTTTTTGTGTATGTGCTGTGGGAATGGAAGAAATTGATCTGTATTTTTAATGGTTTAAAATAAGATTTTGCTGTCAGAGGAAGAAAACTAGTGAATAGGTCTCCCAATTGATTTAAAATAAAGCTTGTACCGAGGAAAATATACCAAGTGATTGTTCTGATTGGCTATTGCTTTTGAGTGGCAGCTACAAGCATCTGTGAGCTTGCCCGGTATCCCGCATTCTGATTGGCTGCTGTTTTTTAGTGTCAGCTTGAATGAACATCAGGTGGGGAGATCAGCTGGCTGAGTGGGAAAAATAAACTAGTCTTGCTCCTGATTGGTTTTTGTACAGCACAGGCACAAGCAATGTCACATCAGAATTTTTAAAAAGAACCTCCAGACTGGCGATTTTTGGAAAAACCTGAGCTAAGGTAAATATCACAGGGGGACACTGGAGCAAACCCTGTGCAGCTTTGGAACCAATGCAGAATTCCCGGCTGAACAGGGATATTTTCTGTGCTCACCCTGGGATATTTTGACCATGTAAAAATGGCCTTAGACTCTCATTGAAGTATCTGAAGCATCTGAGGGTGAAAGAATCAGAATATGGCAAGTCCTTTTCTGTTGTAGAATTGCAGCTATAGAATGCCTTGGCCCATCACAATTTGTTTTCAGCAAGTGGTAAAAACAGGCTTATTTTCACAGAACTCAGGAATACTGTTTGCTGATTTTAGATTTACTTCTATTTTTTGATGTTCATGATTGTATGTGGGGTTTTTATCTTAGGCCCCTACCACCCAGCAGAATAATGCACTTCAATCCACTTTCACAATTGTTTGCAAGTGGATTTTGCTATTCTGCACAATAAAATCAGCTGCAAAGCACATTGAAAGTGTATTGAAAGTGCATTATTCTGCATGTGCGGAAGGGGCTTTAGGTTATTTTCATTAGATGGGTGTAATTTTATGCTGCCTTTCTATATTTTTATCTGCTTTAGCTAACAGTGACAATGCAGGGCATATAAAAATTACTTTGCAGTTTGCAGGAAGAAACGGCCTATGTTTCTTTGTCTCACAGCGCATACGGGTTTTTCTTTTGTACCTGTAAGATCGATTCACCTTAAGAGGTGAGTGCCTAGGCCACATGTGGGCTCACATGTGCCTAAGTTCTGTAACTTAGGCTCATTCCGCACATGCAGAATAATGCACTTTCAAACTGAGCCGGCGTTTCCAGAGTGCTTTCAGTGTTCTTTAAAGCTGTGCGGAATAGCAAAATCCACTTGCAAACAGTTATGAAAGTGGTTTGAAAACGCATTATTTTGCGTGTGCAGAAGGGGCCTAAGTTTGAACTAGAATAGTAAGGATTTATTGTGTTTATTCCATGTATACCCTACCCTGATTTAGTTAAGTAAAGTTTCATCTTTTATAATCACATCAAAAGTCTCCTGGTCTTTCCTCTGCTTATTACTCAAACAGGGAAGCAATTCCCCAACAAATTTTCTGACTGAATGAGCTATTACATTTAGCAAGCATGGTAAAATAGTGGACTGTTTTGTTCAAGGTAAAACATCCATGTCTATAGTCTAAGTAGGACACTTTTATTTCTATTCTTACAATAATGCCTTGATACTGAAAGATGTGTCATGATTGTCTTCTGTTTTGTGGCTCGAACACAATCTGTCAGGTCTTTTAATAGAAACAAATGTCACTTTTGGCATAAAAATAGAATTAATTAGAATGTGTAATGCATACAAGATTCCAACATACATTTACTGCTAGTCTTCAATTTTACAGTGATCTGAAATCAGACATTTTTCACAGAAGACAATTTACTTGTTATATGGAAGAAGTAAAGACTTTTCAAATTTACTGTATAACTTACAGTGTGCTGCAAAGCGATTATTGACTTTTAAAGATACCCAAATGCAAAGTGATTGCTAACCAGCTCTATGGATACAATTATTTTTGTGTTAAGTAATCATTATAATTATTCATCCACTGAATATACTATTTAACATTCAAGACACAGGGAGCAAATCTGTAAATTTGTTGAGCCAAGCAGATATTGTAGTGGAACTGGATACTAACATAAAGTAATGACTTCATTGATCTTGGATGAACTTTTGACAACTGGAATTTTAAACTGTCCACATATTTGAAGGGAGTAATTGACAGAATGACTCATTGACAGAAGTTGCAAACACTTGATGCAAAATAAAATGGCCATGAGAAGGTGCCAAAATATCAGATTTCTGCTGCCTTTGGTATGTTCTCAACTTTGTAAGATCATGGTACGATGGTTAAAATGCACATAGACTAAAGTAGCCACATGAAAAACAGTAATGTTTGCTCACTCACAATCCATCAACACAGTTTATAAAAAGTGCAAAGGTTAAAAAACCCAGCCAGAACAGTTTACCCTCCACAAATTAAAACTATCTGACCTATCTTCCTAAATATGGTAAGTGAAGGCATACTTCACGCCAACTTTAGTAGGCCATTCCAGAGAAACGAATGTACCACAGAAAAAGGCCATGACATAACTGTTCCCAAATAAACAATTCTTGGCAGTGCTTTTTTCATGTGCACAGTTTTGTAAAAAGACAAAAACAAAAAGCATCAGCTCACAACTGATCAGTGTATCTTGAACACTGTAAGTGACTTTAGGCCCATAATATCTCTGAGCCTGACTTTTCATACAGAGAAGCTATGAGGCAAAACAGAAAAGCTATTCCTTGCTGCTTGTCGAAATGCAGTGTAAATGTGTAATTAACAAAAATTATGTAAATGAACCACTTAAAGAATACATTCTCATAAAAAAAACAGCAGAATTGCTCTGTAATGAATAAAAGTGCCATCTTGTTAGAAGCAAGGATATGCAGAAAACTCCCAAGTTTGAGGGTCTTGAAATGTTAATATAGCTGGTAGTAGTTGGTGCTGAGTGGACCCAATCATCCCAAGATAAGAAGACATCTTTGCTTACAGGCCAGCAGACAAAGGTATGCTGTCTGATTGCCTTTCAACATGAGTCTTTAGTATTGCTTCCCTTACGTTTCTCCAACAGATGTTTTAATTAGACCTATGAGAGCCTGGGAAAGCTAGCTGGCAAAGACATACATTCACTGTTTACAAAACAGCTTTTCTAGTTCATGAGCCTTTGGAGAGATTGAGCAGAGTATAATTGAAAGAAAGAACTGATAAAACCTGTTGGAATGAATAATTATAATTAGAATGCTGTTTTAAAACAATTGATCTTCAACAGACCTAGAAAATGTGCTGAGAGCACCTCATCCCTTCCCAGTAAAATCTAGTTTTTAAAAAATCTGTGTTATGACATTATGATGTTGAGAGTTCTCAATCACTACTTCATCCCATGGGTCAATTCCACACAGCATAATTGTAATGGGTTACATTCAGTAGTTAAAAATCCAGATTAATTTTATCCCAGTTTCTCCTTTTGCATGGCTGCCCATTTCTGTGAAGAAGTTGAGTTAAAACCAGGAAGAAATACTCCAATTTCTTTCGCATGAGTTCGTTTTGTTTTGTTTTTTTACAATGTAGATTCAGCTCGTATGCTCAAACTTCCCTGTTGTGCTGCCTTCTGATTGGTTCTCCCCCCCAAAGGCAGGTGCTTCCCCATGCCTCCCCTCTCCTCCCAGGATCCCGTTGGGAGCATGAGCCAGGACCTGCAATACTGGGCTGGCTGTGGCTCTGTTAGCAAGCGGCACTTGGCGAGAGCGAGCTGGAACAGGGTGAACATGATGTAAGGCAGGGAGATTAGGCAGTGGGGTGGGAAAAATAAATTGGTTTTGCTACCATCAGTTTTGGCCATCACATGGAAGCGATGCAATGCGGGATTTTTGAAAAAGATCAACATTTTATTGGTTTTTGAAAAACTCAGGATGAGAGAAATATTACAGGACAAACCCACTTTAGGATTGGAAACCATGCAAACTTCTTGGCCAAACTGGGAAATTTCTCTTGCTCAACCCGCAATGTTTGGACTGTGCAGAAATGGCCATGGACTACCTTTTGTAAAAGTATCTAAACTGTGATATCAGATTATTTATTCTGTTCTACTAGCCATTACTAGATGAGAAGGAGGATAGAAAAAAGATGCAAGTTAGCTGTTTTTGATGCCTCTAATGGGTTCTCATATGATATGATTCTATTATGGTAACACATTTTCATATAATGTGATTCCGTTCAAGAAGAATATTTCATCAAGCAATCAAAGAAATACTTCCGTTTTTAAGACTATTAATTTTTGAGAAGCTACTTAAGGCTTTGTTATAGAAATTATTTGCTTGCTCAGATTAACTGAAAGTACAGAGTCAACTTCTGTTTATTGTAAGTTACTACAAAACAGCAAAAAGTTGTCTATTTTACAGTCAAAAGTTGCTCAACTATGTAATTATAGTAGTAATATGTATAAACATGCTCCTCACTTAATCTGAAACATTCTTCAGCCATTGGGATCTTATATTATACTATGTATACAAAATGAGATCACAAAGTATTTATAGCATAAACAGATTAGCTCCTAGATCAGATCTTACCCATTTTTCTATTGGCACAAAAGTGAAGGAGGTGATAGTACTTAATTCCTCTTCCTGTGTCTCTCATCCTCCATGCCTTTTCAAGGACGTAGGTATAGATTTTTTATGGGGGTGGGTTTCAGGGGCGGGGCCCTTTGTCCATTTGGACCTATAATTCCTAGCCTTTTAAGACATCACAATAAGTCTACTTTTTCATCTTGGATAAGCAAAAAACCCCTGGTTAATTCAACCTTGTATCATAATACCATTTTGAAGAAGTCATGTAGGTTAAATATTTTCATATAGGAATGTTAGAGAAACAAGGCATCATGATAGTGTAGATTCTTTTTTCTCATATCAGTGACTAGCATGATATCTGAGTCTTCCAATTATTTAAAAATTCTATGGCAGAAAGGGAGAGAGTACAGATCAACAAGGTGTAGAGGCATAGCTGGGCCAAACTGCACCCGGTGCACAGTGTGTTTTTTCTGCCCACCATGGCCCCCTGTGGTGCCCCCCATAGCACCCCCATGGCACACACACCCCACACCCCTTCCCAAACTTACCTATGTTCCTTCTCTATTTCTAGTACTTTTTGAGGCTGAAAAAAGTGGCCTCTTCACAGTTCAGGGAAAAAAACTGCCTGACGAACTATATACTTGGGGCTATGTGAGCCCTAAGGTCTCCTGGGAACTGTAGTTCCTCAGGCAGTTTTTAGCCTGAACTGTAAATAAAGATGTAAAATAAAATACTAAAAATAAATACTGCAATACTGTAAAATAAATACTAAAAAAAGAAAAGGAACATAGGTAAGTGTGGGAAGGGAAGCAGTGTGTGTGTGTGTGTGCCATGGAGGGCGCTGTGGGGGGCTGTGGGATGGGTGTGGGGAAAAGGGGGAAGGACGGGGGGTGATTTTCCGCCCCCCAGGCATGCGCCTGGTGCCCGATGCACTTCCCCATCCCCTTGGCTCTCCACCACTGACAAGGTGCATGTAATATGTGTGAATCTTCCCATTGTTCTACTGTTTATAAGCTCAGTGGGTAGAGCACAGCTTGCACCTGAAGAGGATGAAGGTAGGTTCATATTCATACAATCCCAGAACTGTGTACCTATTAAATCAAAACCATGCCAGTGAAGACCATTTTTAACAACTACCGGCATCTACCTGTGAAATCATACTGCTATGATCTACTGAAAATAAAGGTATTTTAATAGACTGTATATTTATTTCAACTTAAAATGAAAGATGACATACAAAGGAATATTTTTATCAGGAAGAATATTGTATGACAATGAAAGGGCATTTATTAGTAAAACAAAACAAAGGCAGTTTGCATGCGTCTGTGAGTATCTGCCTGTGTTACAAAAATATATGGAAGAGAGAAAGTGATAGTGATTTTTGTTTGTTTTAAACAATTTAACAATGATATACTATCAAGATTTTTAAAATGTACAGTTGATCTGATTGGTTACTACTAGAAATACAAAGCAGCTGGAGAATTGTAAAAAAGACTCATGTAATGGAAAGTTATCCTAATAGCTATAATGGGAGTAACTGGATCTAATTTACCCTTGAACTTTGTGGTTATGTGACTGAGTTTATATTAAAATGAGACTGAAATTTTACGATGAGTCTGTTAATAGTTACAGAAAATGAGTTGGGCAAGAAAATGCCCAAAAGTTGTGTATTAAATACCATGAAATATGGTTACTGTCCTAAGAGGAAATTATAAAGAGTATCTTGTTTGTCAAATACCAGTCTGTTACAATATAATCCATGCATTAAACCTGATGAATGAATCAGTGGCAATTTGCATCTGATATGTATTCTAATTCTTATCAAGATAAAATAATTAAAATTCCTTCTAAGTAAACACATAATTGGAAGTTTTTTAATTCATCCTTTCCTAGGTTGTTTCTGCACAGCCCAATAACAGCACCCCAGGGATGGTAAAAAACGCTACTTTTGAACCTCGCTGAATGAGTGAGGTTTATCAAAAGCGGCATCTTCCACCTGCTGCTGTTTGAACGGCAGCAGGTGGAAGGTGGCGTTTTCCCCCTGTTTTCCCTCTTACATGCCTCCTGGCCTCTGACTCCAGAGCCGTTGCACTGGCCACGGGGACGTGTCCCCTGGCCTCCACAACGCGATGGAAGCCAGGAGGAGGTATAAGAGCCATTTGGGGATGGCGCAGCCTGTGCAAAGGCTGCACTGTCAGCTTCACACCCACCAGGACCATCCATGCGAATGGTACCAGGGGTGCATCGGCATAAACTATGCCAATGCACCCCCGCTCAGCTGGCCATGCAGAAAGGGCCTTAGTCTAGATTACTCACATCTCAAAGAAACTGAAACAGCAACTGAAATTTAGGTCAGGTTAAAAATTTTAATAGATTTGATGGTTCTGTTTAAAGTGATCATTTAAACAGCTTCCCAATGAATTTTAAAACACTTTTATCTGCTGTAAAATTGACCAGTGAACTCCCATATCCAGTTGTCCCTGCGTGATAGAATTCATTGCAACTGAATTCTTTTGGCAATGTTTCTTCAACCCCAACTGTTTTCATTCTTAAAATTAACTGACTGTGTATAAATATCTGGAATATAGATGTTATTTCCTTCCCTTTAATAAAATACTACAGTCATCTTGGGTCGTTGATAGGTATTCAGATGATTAGAAACATCACAGTTCAGCTCTCATAAGAATACCTACTGATACATTTTATTAACCTCCTGCTCTGCTTCCTGATTAAATAATTAAAATAGGTAGGTTACCTTCCCTTCCTCAACACAGCATAGTTTAAGCTAATCTATCTGTTCCTTCTGATAATGATTCATCACATACTTTAGCTGGACGAATTTATCCCTAGGTTTCTTTCAGTGAAATTGTACGGTTCAAAGGAAAAAAGGATATGTAATATTTCAGCTTTTTAAAATTATTATTAAGAAGTATTTTAAAAAACCTGTACTGCGAGTGAACAGAATCATTTGTATTTCTTTTTGTTAGCCTTTCCTGAACTTTATCATTGAATAACTAAAGAAGTTTGTTTTTGGGGGGAGATTTTGTGGGCTTTCTCATCATTTCCCTGAACACTCAAATCATTGCTTATGGCCATGGGTACTGAGGATCTTTGGAGGACATTGATTAATGTGGCTCTGGAATGCTCAGCCCATAGCAAGAAGGGGGTGGGGGTGGGGGACAAAACACTTTTCCTGAAGTTCAAGAGAAGGATATAACAGTGATGGCGAACCTTTGGCACTCCAGATGTTATGGACTACAATTCCCATCAGCCCCTTCCAGCATGGCCAATTGGCCATGCTGGAAGGGGCTGATGGGAATTGTAGTCCATAACATCTGGAGTGCCAAAGGTTCGCCACCATGGGGATATAAGGACTCTTCTAAGATAAGCAATTGGTCTCAGAAATAAGACTTAAACTGACAGAGTTTTATGGAGGGAGAAGGAATCACTGTAATAGTCATCAAACCAATAATACATACACATTTTAATGAACATACAGTTTTATCTTTTCCATTTCTTTCAGCAGGTCTGTTTAAAGTAGCTTCTTGCCAGGCAGTTTGCTCTTTAGATCATAGTATTTCCATATAATAGCAATTCCCCTTTTGGGTTTTCCCCCTGCTGGGCTATTTGCATTAAAAATGCATATGCCTGAAAATAGATACAAGTATGTTTACTGGAGCAGTCAATTTTATGAGGCTACAATCCTCAAATCCTTTTCTCCAAGAAACTCAAGAAGTCAAGGAGGTCTCCATAGAAGTGCATTAATTGTGGGACCAATTTAGATATTCAAAAACTTCTCCCTCAATGTGCAGAATTTAGCTGGGATACATTTCAAAGAACACAACATATCTGCATGTAGAACCATGCCTTGCTTAAGCTGGCCTCCTACACTTTTTCAATTGGCACAGGGATTTTCATGCCCTTTGGAAAATAATACATACTGGATGATTAACTTTTTCTATTTCCAAACGAGACTTTGTTTTTCAAGTCAATCTACTAAAGTTTGAAATTATATGGGATTTGAGAACAAATATGTTTTTAACTACTATTTCTTCATTAAGGTTTGTACAGTTATTTTAACAAGTCCTCAAAGGCAATTTCACAAAAGGATGAAATTCCTGTAAGATAAGCAATGAATCTGGTAATATTAGCATGGGTCTTTGTGATATTTTTTTTTAAAAAAACCTTTCTGCTTTAAATATTCTAAATAGCTTAAAATATTCTAAATACTCTAAGATGTTTTCTCCACGGACAAAATATCCTGGGATAGACCTGGGATCATATATCCCAGGGTGTTTTTATTCCGGTTTCTCCCTTCACGGCTGCCCATCACTGCGTTCAGGTCGGGAGGAAGAACTCCAGTGAGTTATGCATGAGTCCCGGGTTTATTTTAATTTTCCACATAAACGTTTACATCATTTACGAAGTTTGCGCATGTTTACGTAGTTTATGTCGATTCCGTTTTTGGAGAGAGCAGGCAGCGAACCCGGAAAAATAAACCAGCCTGTCTCTCGCATTGTTTGCATGGGCGCAGGATGGGCACAGTCTTTTTCAAAACAACCACCAATTTCATCATTTTTTGAAAGCCACAGCATAAGGCAAATCTCACAGGGTGGACCCAATTAAGGCCCTGAAGGGATGCGCAATTCATGGCCAAACCAGGATGGTTCACTTCCTTATCCTAGGATATATTGGCCGTGGGGAAAATGCCTAAGTGTGATCATTGGCAAACTCAATTTGCGTTTCTATCTTTCTCGTTTCTGTCCATCTAGTTCCTGCTCCCAAATTTCTGTCCTCCTAGTTCCTGCTCTCCAAGAATTCAGAGTCTTGTGGGGGTGAAGCCTTTCCCAGGACTCCACATGCAGAACAAGAAATAGTCATAATGTACCTAGCAGATTCCTGGCTATATAAATCTTTATCAGAGAATTGGGGAAAAATTTTAAATCAGTAATATGACAACATCTTGCTGCTTGCTAAGCATATTTGAAATTTCTTCAGCAGAGCAACGGACATTTAATATGAACACAACAACTTTACAACAATTTAAACTAAATCATAGTGTCTGTGAATATAGCACAACTCAGATATACAGAATCTTCACTGTCCTTCAGGAAAGGCACTCAGAACAATAACAGATACCAACAGTGCCCAGTAATAAAAGAAAAGGGGGGAGTCCAAAATATTAATTAGAAGTGCATGGCATTTTTAAAGTGTGGGATTTTTCCCACCAAAATAAAATAGTTACTCACAAGTCTCTCACATATCCTGCAAATATCAACCCATTCTGCCATCACAGAAAGATTTCTATTAAAGTCTGCTCCTTATAAAGAGAAGCAGCTGAGCTGTCCTTCTGTGACTGTTCTTCCTGCCTGCCACCTAGGATTTTTCGGTTCAGAATGGTGCCTTATTCTAATTTAATTGTTAGAAATGGAAGTAATAAATATTCTTGTAATATATTCTTTTTACTGCATTGCAAAGAAAACTATGGCCGTTTCCCCACGGCCCTTTTATGGCGCCCTGGGGACAGCAAAAATGCCGTTCCCAGGGAGCCATTCGCTCCCCCTCCCCCAGGGCGGCGTCAGGCCACCCTAAAAAACAACCCTTTAAAGGGTTGTTTTTGCCCCAACAGCGTGTTCCCGGCGGCGCGGTGCGAACGGCACCGCCAGGAACACGCTGTTTCCCTTCCCTTTCCCACTCACCTTGTCCCCGTCATCGGCCTGCTGGCCTCCGAAGCCCCTCCCTCACTGTCCTCCGATCCCTGGAGGCCCTGAGGCCGCTGAGGCCGCTTGCACGCTTGCATGCGAACGGCCTCCGCCCCCACGCCGGCAGAATTCTTGCCGGCGTGGGGGCGCCTGGGGGGCCGTGCAAAAACGGCCTATGCTTCAAAAATAGACAATAGCAGGCACTGTGTTAAATTAATATTGCAAGACTGAAGGCATACTGTGGCCAATTAAAAAATAGGCAACCAGTCACTGTGTAAGAAAACCTGTGTAATAATAACCAAAGATACTATCTCATGTTAAAGGTATCAGTCCCATTATGTTAACACATAGACCTTAGAAACCTTTGAGAAAAAGCTTCATTCCTTGTGACTTCAGAGGTCATAAGAAATTAAGGCCCTTTCCGCATGGGCCAAATACAGCATCCCAGGGACACTAAAAACAGCGTCCCTGGGAGACCGTTCGCATGGCCGGTGCTGCTGCATCGCATCATATCACATGGCCGGTGCTGCTGCTGCATCACAACTGCCAAGTGGTGCAAAGCCTCTGTTTCTTTTTTTTTAAAACAGCGGCTTCCAGCTGCTGCTATGCGAACAGCAGCGGCTGGAAGGTGCCATTTCCCCCCCTTTCCCAAATGCTTTACCGTCCCTTCAGCTTTCTGGTGTGTCTCACAGGCCAGGGGACACACACACCCTGCCCTGTGACTCCAGAGCTGTTGCGCAGGGCAGGGGGCGTGTCCCCTGACCTGTGCAACGCGCCGGAAGGCCGGAGGGACAGTAAGGCGTTCGGGGGATGGTGCAGCCTCAGTGCAGGCTGCGCCGTCTTCCCCACCCCTACCTGGACCGTCCATGCGAACGGTCCCAGGGGGTGCATCGGCGTCGTTTACGCTGACGCACTCCCGCAGCGTGGCCGTGCGGAAACGGCCTAAGTAAATTTTGACATTCCAGACACCTAAGATTTATGAACGAAGGTTCATGTAGCATTTTGGAAGTCTAAATCTTTGCAGGAGAAAGGTTTAGGTGATAAGTAAAGATTTTTAAAAAATTCTATGCATTGTGAGATTCTGTCTTCATACTAAAAACATGTCTTGTTATATTAAGGTCTCTACAAAGGATCCAATTAGATGGTTCACTATTCTGTTTTGCATTTTTGTTAGTGTTTAGATGAAAAAGAGTTTAGGTTTATATCCCTATTCTTTCCTGTAAGAAGTCTTAAAGCAGCTTACAAACTCCTACCCACAACAGACAGCTTGTGGGGTAGGTGGGGCTGAAAAAGTTCTGATACAACCATGACTAGGCCAAGATCACCCAGCAGGATTCGTATGTAAGGGCAGAGAAACAAATCCAGTTTACCAGGTAAGAGTCTGCTGTTCATGTGGAGGGGTGGTGAATCAAACCTGGTTCTTCAATGAGAGTCCACCACTCCTAACCATTACACCACACATGTTAATGACCTTTGTAAATCTTTCTCAACCCCTTCCCCCCAAACTGAAACACTTAATGTGTTGTCATGTAGGTTTGGGAGGAGGGGTTGCTATCATTTTTGTGTGTGTACATACTTCTGTGCATGTCTGTGCGCAAGAAGTATGCACAGAAATATTATTTGTATTCATTGATAACTTTGTTTTCTTTATTAAAGTTATTGCATTTTTTAGCTTATTTTGTTACATTGATTTTAATGGAATTTTGATCTGTAACTTTTCTGTTTTCTAGCTGTTTTCTATTATCCACCAAATTGGAATGACATTCTCAGGGGCTGTACCACTTTTCCAACAGATCCTCGATATCAAATTTCAGACACATCAAGAAAATGATCTACATTTTATAGGCAAAATCCTCACTTTTAGGCAATCACAAACAAACAGTCTTCCACTTTGGGATGGGAGTTCACTAGGGAAATCTTATTCCCATCCCAAACTGAAGCACTCCCATCCCAGGTTCACCAGAGAAATCTGACTGTAAATAAATAAATTAAACAAAATTATTTAATAAAATTAGCTAAAGTAAATTAAAAGGCTTTCCTGACCTGAGTTACACCCTTTTAAAGCTTTTAAAATAAATAGTCTTAACTTTAATGGGACTGTGATTTTTTTTTAAATTAACCTGCTTGGGGGCTTTCTACTGTGTCACCAGATGCTGGACTAGGTGGGTCTTTTCAGATGTTGTATGACTCTTCTTCTGTTCTTGAAATATGAATAGATATATCATCACACAAGCTATACCCAAAATTTTACTATGGTCCTTCAATGTCAAAATGCATATTGGAGGTACAATACAATTCAAAAACAGCACAATGTTTAAAAGCTGCTATTTTATTTTCTTGAATAAAATTGTCTGCCAATGAATCTGAGAAAGCAAAAAGATCTATAGATATCAAATCATCATTAAGTGTAGGCTATTTGCCTGCTAAATATGACATGTAACTTGGAAAAGGAAAGTTAGAGTGCAATACAATTGCAGCACTCTCAGCTAAGTCATTGATTTTACCCTTTATTTTGGTATACACAAAAAACGCAGTGATAAGCTTTACTGAAAATATATGGATTTTTAGGATTTATCTGAATAAGAGCATGGGGCCAATCCACTCTGAATACAGGTGCAACATCCATTGTTATAAGATTCACAAAGGGCTCAACAGAGTATTTTCTGCTGTTGGTACCTGAGGTACACTGTCATATTTAAATGTTTGCAAAACAGACTATTGAATGTGTAAAATGCATTCCATTAAAAGCAAGGGGCTTTTTAAAAAATCAGAACATTTCTGGATAAAGTAACAAAATATGGTGATGATTATGTTCCATTATCCTGGCCCACACAGCTCTGCTTACTCCTAGTTCTGAGTGGAGTCTTCAGTATAATTCTTACCCTTACTGTGTTTCAGTGGTTCAAATACTGTCACTACCTCCTTTAGCTACTATGACTGTAAGAATGATAGATGTTTACAGCAGGAAAAAAGTAACTCTCTCTATATAAGTAAAGCATTAGTTATAACTAGATAAATGGTTAAAATAACTATTCTCATTCAGCTTGAAGATTTTTGACATCATCAGTTCATGGACATTAACATGCACAAGGACACATGAGTTTGATATGAGATTTCTCACCAGTTCTGTTGGTTCTGGTGGAAGTGATGGTCTTCCACTTATTACTTTGAAACTCCACTAGGAAACATGATAGCCACATCAGTGGAAAAAACCTGGTCTAAATATCCTGGGTTGAGCAAGAGAAATACCCCATTTTGTACAAGAATTTTGCATGGTTTCCAGTCCTCAAGTGGCTTAGCCCCATGATATTTCTCTCCTCCCAGGGTATTCAAAAATCACAAAATTGGCAATTCTTTTCCAAACCCTGGGGTAAGCCTGCTACCATGCAAACACCACGGGAGCAGAACCAGCAGAATTGCAAACCAATGCGGCAAAGCCTAACAGAACCAATGTCAAACCAGAGAATCACAGCACAAAAGAATGAAACAGGAAGGCACTTTGCCAGCCTGGACTGAACCAAATGAAATGTGCCAATATCTACCAGAACCTGACAGTGCAAGTAAAACAGAATATGTCAAAACACATTATACAGCATTTACCTTTTTACAATTGTATCCAGCAATTCTGAAACTCCCCCCAAAAGCCAATTTATTTCTGTCTTAGTCAGATTGAGATTGCCAGTTACTTGTTTCTGCATTTTTAAATTTATTTTTTTTCCCAGTAGAATACCAGTTAGGTGTGGGGAGGGTTTTTACTATTTTTGGGACTGGCTTTACCAAATGCACACCTCTATTCATTACAGCCTCCCAGTCTGTTTCTCTAACAGAATATTTTATGATCAAATGAAGTGAAAAGGGCTCACTTGCATATCACTTCAAGTAACTCCTTAGGTGTGTATAAAATATTTATTTTAAAATTTAAACAAAGAAGCAGGCTACAGAGGTTATTCAAAGAGAAAATAAAGCAGAGTTCCCAGTGATTTGGATATGGGCATATGAATCATAGAGGAATATCCAAATGATCCTCTGAAGATGCCAGACACAGTTGCAGGTGAAACGTCAGGAGAAAAGGCTGCTAGAACATGGCCATACAACCCGGAAACCACAAAACAACCCAGTGATTTTGGCTGTGAAAGCCTTCGACAATATCGAAATTGTTTAGCTGCTCCCGGAAACACCTCACAGCACTGCCCCATCTTTTCCCTACGATACCTAAAATAGAGGTTACTGCACATTTAGTATAGTTACAGGGTATTCAGAAAAATATTACATTGTAAACTAGAGAAAGAAAAAAAGACCACAGAAAACCAGTTGATAAGAACTGACAAAGCTAATTGTTCTTCAGGAATGTTCATGGCAGTTGATCATTATTGCAAAAAAATGAAGCAAGCAGAAGAGGATGGAGACATTATCTGGGTCAAGAACCTAAGACTATATATAGTATATAAAAAGATAGAGTTGCCAGCTCTGGGTTGGGAATTACCTTGATATTTTGAAGATGGAGGCTTAGGATGGTGGTATTTGAGGGGGGAAAGGACTTGAGTGGGGTATAATGCCATATAGACTACTTTCCAGAGTGGCCTTTTTCTCTATGTGAACTAATCTGTCATCTGGAGGTCAGTTTTAATCCCAGGAGATATCTAGCCACTACCTGAAGGTTGGCAACCTGAAGTGGAGATTTGGTTGGGGGGACATGCAGGGTGGGATGGGAGGGGAGGGGTGGCATGCAAGGGAAGGGGGAGGGAGTAAGTGGTGGCATGCAAGGGAGGGAGGGGGAGGAGCCCTGCATCTGGACATGGCTCACCCACCCTAGTGGAGGGAGAGGGAGGGGAGGGAGGGGGAGGGGTGGCATGCAAGGGAAGGGGAGTGAGGGGAGGGAATGAGGGGTGGCATGCAAGGGAGGGAAGGGAGGGGTAGGGGACCCGGCATCTGGACATGGCCCACCCACCCTAGTGGAGTTAGAGGGAGGGGAGGGAGGTGGGGGTGGCATGCAAGGGAAGGGGAGGGAGGGAGGTGAGGGAGGGAGGGGTGGCATGCAAGGGAGGGGAGGAAGGGGAGGGGCCCTGGCATTTGGACATGGCCCACCCATCCTAGCGGAGGGAGGGGGAGAGGTGCCATGCAAGTGAAGGAGAGAGGGGGAGGGGAGTGAGTGAGCGATGTCATGCAAGGGAGGGGAGGGAGGGGGCATGGCATCTGGACATGGCCCACCCACCCTAGTGGAGATAGGGGAGGGAGGGAGAGGGGTGGCATGAAAGGGAAGGGGAGGGAGGAAGGGGTGGCATGCAAGGGAGGGAAGGGAGGGGAGGGAGGGGGAAATTCATACTAAACTTCCCAACTATTGCTGTTCCTCCCCATGTGAATCTTCATAGGTTCCCAACTTCTTTATGATAGATTTTTAAAGAAATTTTATTTATTTATTTATTTATTTATATTTTAGATTTATAGGCCGCCTCTTCCCCGAAGGGCTCGAGGCGGCTCAACAACATGGCTGTTATTAACAGCAACTCAACAACATAACTTAAACATTAAAACTCCGGCAGCAGTTACATATAATGTAAACAATCCAAGCCATTCAAACAGTATAAAACAGTTCAAACAGGCGCCCGTTCCTAAGGCTAAAAGCAAGGGAAAAGAGGAAAGAAGAAAGGGAGGGAACAGGTGGGCCCAGATGGAGTCACAGCAGGCCCCTTGAATTTAACCGGAAAGATGACAACAAAGATGGAAATTCAGCAGAGTTTCAGTGGGGGGGCAGTAGAACAGCAGCCAGCCTCTCCAAGGCCCAGTGGAATAATTCATGTCTTACACGGGCCCTGCGGAACTGCGCCAAGATCGCGAGGGCCTGGACTGATGGGGGGTAAGGATTATTCCCACCGGAGGCTGGGGGGGGGGGGCCAGAGCCGTAGAAGGCCCTGGCCCGTCTGGTCGAGGCCAGCACGCATCGTCGGCGGGGCTAAGGGGTCACCAGCAATTCTGCTGCCACTGCCGCGCGCAGTGGCCTATGTGGGACATAAGGGGTGATGCCGGTCCCGTAGATATGAGGGACCAGCCCCATGCCGCTGTAAGGCCATAAAGGTTGTTACACCAATACCTTGAAGTCGATCCGGAACTCCACTGGGAGCCAGTGCAGACGGCGTAGCACAGGGGTGATATGGTCTGAGTAATCACCACCTGTCAGAAGCCGTGCCGCTGCATTCTGGACCAGCTTCAACTTCCGGATCAATCGCAAGGGAAGGCCCGCGTAAAGCGAGTTACAGTAATCTAACACGCGAGGTGACTGTCGCGCATGGATCACAGTGGCCAGGTCAGTCTGGGAGAGATAGGGAGCCAACCGCCGTGCCTGGCGAAGATGAAAAAACGCAACCTGGGTAACATGGGCCACCTGGCTCTCCATTGACAAGGCAGAGTCCAGGCGGACCCCCAGGCTACGAGCCAGGGATGCCGGGGCCAAAACGACCCCCTCCAATATAGGCGGCTGGAATTCCCTTGGTTGATACTCTTTTGCAGAAGTCTTGATATTCGTCAGAGCTAAATACGCACGACAACGTATTACAGTCCCTATTTCCTAATGGTATGTAGAGCCACACACAATTTGACCTGTGTGAAATTCTTGACCTCTCCCTTGCAAACCTATTCATTACAACTGCCATTAAATTTGTCATCCATTGGCCTCACAAATCATTCTAATTTTATAGCTGTTCTTTTTTTTTCAAATCCTCCCAAAACAATGCATGCTTTTGTGTCTAAGGAGCATAAAGGCAGAGCCAACAAATACAGTTAAGGAATGTATAGTAAATTGTAAACCAGTACCAAATTAACAAGGATTTTTAAAGATGCCAATTTACCATGCATGTGGAGCAGCCAAATTATCCATGGATTTAGAAGTCCCTCAGTACTCATTCATGTGATACACCATAATGGCTCTCAGGAGCTATTAAATCCTTCAGGTCAAAAACAAACCTTCCTGCAAACTTTTACACCTACATAAAACTGCCAGGTTGACTTCTCCATCAGACATGTTGCAGCATGGGACAAGATTACACAGTTCAAATGCTGTAATAACACATAAATCAAAATATGATTTTTGTATTATCACAGACAATCAAAGTCTATACTTACAAAACGGGACTTTTTAGAATTAAAGTCAAAGCATTGCATTATGTACAACAACCAACATATTGTTCAGTATTGAAAGCATATAATAGGCTAACTCTACAGCTATCCATGTTTCTCCTCACAACATAAAATCATGGCCAAACATGGGGTAGTCGGTGAGAGGGGTCTCCTGTTTTAAAAATCTATTTGAATTACTTTTTAACAAGCTGCTTCCCTCCCAAACACATGCTTTCTATCAATATTCTCATGTTTGAATCTGTTTGCAGTTAGGTGTTCATAATGGAATGCAAAAGAATCACTGCTGCTGTATTGCTTCAATCTCAGCAAAAGCCACAAGTTCTGATGGCAACTTATCCAGTGTCTGAAATCCATTTTGTTCACAAGATGTAACTGGGCTGTAACTGGGGCAATCCAGGGCCCAAAATGTACCAGATTAACCAGATTAACACATCCCTTGTGTGTTCCATTGGTATGATTTACACATCCACAGAAATACATCTAGTTTCAATCCACTTGCTATAATAAATTCAGATTCATACAATCACCTTGATGTGGCACTATATATGCATTTTTAAATATTTGCACTACTTTGTCAAAAATATCTTCAGGTATGGTGGATATTGAACCAAGGATCTTGGACTGTTCAGTTCAATGGATTGAGAGAATGCATTTTAAATATTTGCACTACTTTTGTCAAAGTAGCACTTTGCCACTTCCTGAAAAAATATCTTCAGGTATGGTGGATATTGAACCAAGGATCTTGGACTGTTCAGTTCAATGGATTGAGAGAACAGAGAAACAGGTGATCACAAAGAACATAACCAAAAAATTACTTGTTTATTTATCCATGTCATTCTCTTTCAGTCTGGGAAACAAACATTGTTTGACTACTTCTCACATGATAGCAGTGGCCCTCTTTTAGCTTCAGGTTTATAGGATGATCACTAATTTAATTCAACTGTTCTGCACAGCATCATTAGAAAATGATTCTCATCTCCAATAATGGAAATCCATGTAAGAATAATTTAAATGACAGAAGAGAAGGTGTATGAATATTTATGGATTATTAGCAGCCAAATTGGCATTTTCTGTGTCAAAGGAATAAAAAGTCAACTGACATACAGAGGGAATGACAGTAAAGGGAAAGGTTAGAACTATTATAAACGTTTTCAAAGAAGCCACAGTCGAGAGAGGAAAATATGTGAATCTCCAAAAGGAAGGGTAATAAATAACCAAAGCTCTAAAATGTCTTTTGAGAACAGGAGACAAGAAAAAGAAAGAAAACTGTTCTAGCAGCATTGTCACTCTTTTAGACCTATGAGACACATACTGTATATCACAGCTTGGAAAGTCTTGTACTGTCTGCCTTTTTGTAATTTCCACATTGAGTAATGTGATAGCAAGCAATGAAGGGTCAAAGTGGAGTGCCACTGATAGCACTGCTCAAGGCTAATGTAGTGATAGTATTCTCCAAACAATATATACTTGAGCAGGAACTGAGAGAATAACACAAATCATTGGCACCATGAACAATGTGATGTAGAAATCTTCTAACACATTTATTGACTATGATATCAAAAGACTGGGTCAAAGTGTCAGGGCTGTTCTAATTAATCTGCCAAAAAAAGAATATATATATCCTAATAACTAATTGAATAAAGAAATGAAACATGAGTTGATTGCTCACTTCCAACCTATAAGGGCATCAGACTCACTTTTGACTATGGAAGTGAATCCGGTGCACCTATTGGTGCTCACCTGCTTTCCCCCACAACCCAGGAACAAGTCAGGCTCAATGGGACAAAGGCAACAAGCCACCCTCACTGCCAATCTGGCAAAGCTCCAGAATCCCCCTGCCCTCTCCCACCCCCCAGAACAAGCTATCAACTTCCCCAAAAGGCCTCTGGAATTCCTCCTCCATCCCCCAAAACAAGCTTTGCCCAACAGGGCAAAGACAACAAATCGCCCTCCCCGCAAGCCAGGCAAAAGCCCTTGGAAACCCCCCATCTCACCTTCTCCTACCCCCCCCCCCACCAGAACAAGCCTGGCCAAAAAGGCCTCCAGATTCCCCCCGATCCTTCAGAACAAGCCTGCCCTGCTGGAGAAAAGGCAAAAAACCCACCCTGCAGGCCAGTCAAATGCCCACCATAATTCTCCTGACCTCCTACCACCAAGAATAAGCATTCACACTTCCAAAAAGCCCTCCAGAATCCCCCCATCTCTCAGAACAAGCCTGACTTGGGGGCTTTCCTCACTTACCTTCTGCTGCGCACTACTCCGGGAAAGTAGTGCAGGGTCCAGCGGCGCTACCCACTTGCAAGGGCGGCAACCACGCAGCCGCCCCGACGCTGCTGCTCTTGCACCACCTCAGCGCGCGTCATTCCTAGTGCTGAAGAAACGGCACCTTTTGATGACCCCGCGCAGCTGAGGAATGACACGCGCGGAGGGGGCGCGAGAGCGGCGCGCAGCAGAAGGTGTGTGTGGAAAGCCCCTTGGTAGGGGAAAGTTGACAAGGCACCCTTCCCTGCAGGCCGGCCAAAATCCCTCTAAAATCCTCCTCTCCCATCCCCCAGTACAGACGCTCAACCTCCCCAAAAGGCCTCTGGAATCCCCCTCATCCCAAATCTCCAGCATGCCCTAATCTCTCCCTCCTCCCCCAAAAAAACCAGACCAGGCAAGCTTTCCCAATCCCCTCCACACACTCCCTCACTGTTCCAAAGAAGGAGCAGACAAAAAATTGCAACAAATAACACTTAGAATCATAGGCCCTTTCTGCACAGGCCAATAACGACGCCCTGGGGACGGCAAAAACGCTGTCCACAGGGAGCCGTTCACACAGGCGGCGCTGCCAAAATGCAGCAGCGCCGACCTGGCTCCCTTCCCCCTCCCCCAGGGTAGCCTCAGGCCGCCTCCAAAAACCTCCCTCCTGGAGGGAGGTTTTTGGCACAACAAATGGCACCGCATGAATGCGTTTGTCAGTCCGTCCCTCTCCCACTCACGCTGCATGCCGTCGCCGCAGCTGCTGGCCTGCCGAGGACCCTCCTCGCTGTCCTCCCAGCCCCTGGAGGTCAGGAAGAGCAGCCGTGGGTGATCCACGGAGGCCAGCAGGGCGACGACGGCGACGAGGTGAGTGGGAGAGGGACGGGGACAACAGCGCATTCCCGGCGGAGCCGCCTCTCCTGCATCGGCCTCTGCGGAGGCCGCTCGCACGCTTCTGTGCAAACGGCCCCCACCCCTGCACCGGCAGAATCCCTGCCAGTGTGGGGGCGTCCGCATGGCAGTGCGGAAAGGGCCATAGAGTTGGAAGAGACCCCAAGATCCATCAAGTCCTACCCCCTGCAATGCAGGAACACATAATCAAAGCACTCCTGACAGATGACCATTTAGCCTCTCTTTAAAAACCTCCAAAGAAGGAGACTCCACCATTCTCTGAGGCAGTGAGTTCCACTGTCGAACAGCCCTGGCAGTCAGAAAGTTCTTCCTAATGTTTAGGTGGAATCTCTTTTCCTTCACCTTGAACCCATTACTCCTGGTCCTAGTCTCTGGAGCATCAGAAAACAAGCTTGCTCCCTCACCAACATGACATGCTTTTAAATATCTAAACATGGCTACTTACTAATGGACTCCTCAACACTCATCAATGGCAATTGCTCTCAGGGCCCAGCCTTCATCCTTAGTGAGACAAGGCAGTGAATTTCCAAGCTTTCTTCTCTTCAGCAGTGTTAAAATGTGTAAAAGTGTAAAAATATGCTGTCATGTGCATTCAAACCTTTCCTTGCCAATCTCCAGGTCTCCTGGAGGTCACTTTGCCATTTAGATACATTCAATTTCCGCAGAAAGCCTTACAGTGGCGTAGGAGGTTAAGAGCTTGTATATCTAATCTGGAGGAACCGGGTTTGATTCTCCGCTCTGCCGCCTGAGCTGTGGAGGCTTATCTGGGGAATTCAGATTAGCCTGTACACTCCCACACATGCCAGCTGAATGACCTTGGGCTAGTCACAGCTCTTCGGAGCTCTCTCAGCCCCACCTACCTCAAAGGGCATTTGTTGTGAGGGGGGAAGGGCAAGGAGATTGTAAGCCCCTTTGAGTCTCCTACAGGAGAGAAAAGGGGGATATAAATCCAAACTCTTCTTCTTCTTCTTCTTTTATGTGCATAAAGACCTTGCCTTGCCAACCCCCAGGTGGAGCCAGTAGATCACTTTTCCATTTAGATACATTAAACCTCCCATTTGAAACCACGAAATGATTATTTGAGTGAATATTATTTGAGTGAATATAAAGCCTTACAGTGTGCTATTCTGTGCATTGACAATTTAGCTTGCCGACCTCCAGGTGGGGCCTGGAGGTCAATTTGCCACTTAGAAAGAATCCTCTCAGGATCTGGCCAGCAGTAGCGGTGGTTCTCATGCCTTCATCTTTCCTGAGGTGAACCGATGAGTTTGCCACTATTCTCCAGAAAAAAACTTAGAAGTTCTGTAGTGATGGTGCCAATGTCTCCTCTTAAAGGAGGAAGTCTTAAGGCTTGGAATCAACAAATGAAAAATGAAATGAAATTCAGCCTCCCATTCTGGAAACATCAATGGATGTTTGTATGCATACCATATATAATTATCCACAAAAAGTGTAAACATGTGCTGTTACATGTATTCAGACCTTGCCTTTCAAACTGCCAAGTGGGGCCTGGAGGTCACTTTGCCATTTAGATACATTTAACCTCCCATTCTGGGCCCATAAAATGAATATTTGAATGTATATTTCCACAGAAAGTTTTACAATGTGCTATTCTGTGCATTGAGAACTTGGCTTGCCAACCTTCAGGTGGCATCAGGAGATAAATTTGCCATTAAGGTAAATTAAATTTCCCATTTTGAGACCATAAATGAATATTTGTGTGCATACCAGATATATTTCTCCACAAAAAGTGTAACAATGTGCTGTTCAGAACTTGTCTTGCCAACCTCCAGATGGGGCCTGGAAATCAGGAATTACAGTTCATCTCCAAACCACATAACACAGTTCTCTACTGATTTAAGCAGATGCTGCCTTGCTGCTGCACCCTCCCCCAACAACTGTCTAGAGCCTGTTGTATTGTTAACACAATGAGCTTTACTGCTAGTGTTAATATATTTCTCCTGCATAAAATTAGGACTGTTATGTAGCTCCTAAGATTAATCAATTTAAAGACAATAATGAGTGAATAGATTTCATATGTCGAGAAGAATAGTGATTTGTGAAGGCTTTTGAAAAAAATTAGCTCACATATGAAGTTACTTTATACTGAATCAAACCATTGGTTCATCAAGATCAGTACTAACTATTCAGACTGGCAACAGCTTTCCAGCATCTCATGGTCTTTCACATCATCTCCCATTTAGTCCTCTTTTAACTGGAGATGTCAGGGATTGAACATGGGACATTTTGCATTCAAAGCAGATGCTCTGTGTAAAGGATCAGTGCTTCTGGTAGAAAGGATTCCTGGTAGCTGTTTTCAGGAACCTTCCTTTTCATTAACTTTTCACTGCCACCATTTAATTCAGATAACTAGAGAACCCCACACTGTTACTAGTCACCAAGGCTTTAAAGATTCCCACCTCTCTCCCACTCTGACTTGAGGGGAAATTACTTCAGAGTCCCTTTAACTGTTTTGGAGGGAACTCCTAATGGTTGGGGTTTCTAGCCAGTCACCCACTCTAAAGACACACACACAGAGACTCTCACAGGCACGAGGGAATTTGAACACGGTAATTGAAATGTATTTTTAAAACAAAAGAAAGGCTTCTTTAAAACTGGCTCAGAGAGGTACTAAAGCTTGGCGGTTACAGAGAGGTTCTTTTCACTTAGGTTTCAGAGATGTTGTTGGCACTTTAGTTTCACACAGACACACGCAGGTGTCTCTTCAGAGAAAGGTTTTACTTTAAAACTAGCGTGGCCCGGCCACGCGTTGCTGTGGCTTATTGTGGTGAAATGGGAAAGAAACAGTAGCAGCAAATCAATTGCAGAGGCCAGCAGTACATGCTCATGCAAACATGCAGCCCTGATACTGTGCGCATGTCAGTGATGTGTGTGCCCGCATTCCGGGGGGGGGGGCGAATGGAAAGGCACCCCTCCCACACATCTAGGCTGGCTGGTCATGATCCTTTACCTGGGAGTAAGTTTGGTTGGTGGCAATGGGTGTCGGCTTCCTGAGGAAACCCTCTGATGGGTGCGGCGCCCAGCCATTCAAAGTATGTCATGAAAGTTTGCTGTACTGAGCTTACTCCTGAGTAATGCGTGCCTGGTTTTTCTTTAACTGTAACTTCGCAGTATTCAGGGAAATCCCTGGGGTGCCTGGCCCCTCCACTCCCGTCCCACTTGCAGAGTAAGCCCCTCACTCTCTTCCCTCCCTCCCCTTCTTCTTCCTCCTTTGCCCATGCCACCCCTCCCCCCTCCCTCCGCTTCCCTTTCCCTCCGCTTCAAGGTGGGTGGGTCATATCAAGATGCTGGGCCCCTGCCTCCCCTCCCGCCCCGTTGCATGCCACCCCCTCACTCTCTTCCTCCCTCCCTCAGCTCCTCACTTCTCTTCCCTTCAGCATGCCACCCCTCCCCCCCCCTCCCTTCCCTTTCCCTCCACTTTATGGTTGGGTGGGTCATATCAAGATGTAGGGCCCCCTGCCTCCCCTCCCTTGCATGCCACAGCTCACTGTCTCCCCTCTCTCACTTCTCTTCCCTTGCATGCCTCCCCCCACCGTCCCTTTCCTCTCCCTCCCTCTCTTCCCTTGCATGCCACCCAGTGGTGGGATCCAAAAATTTTAGTAACAGGTTCCCATGGTGGCGGGATTCAAACTGTGCTAAGCGTATGGCGCCAATATTAGGGCCGGGCGGTAGGAGACACGGCGAGGGCGTGGCCGGCCATTCCAGGGGCGGGGAATTACTGGGGCGGGGCGCTAAGTGGCAAGGATTTGTAGCAGCTGTGCCGGTCCTTGGGTGGGAAAGCAGATACGCTTGCGCTTGAGGCTAGGCTGCTTACACGCACGCTAGTGCACCTCCTGCTAGACTGCTTCAAGTTCTATTGGCGCTACTTCCTACGAGAGAGAAGAGGGGCGTAACTCAAGGCAAAAAATCACGCGTGACAAAATCACCAATTAGTAACCCCCCCTCTTTCGGCACACCACAAATAATTAGTAACCTACTCTCGGGAACCTGTGAGAAACTGCTGGATCCCATCTTCTGGATGCCACCCTCCCTCTCAGTGGCAGTGGAGGTTAAGAGCTTTCGATGGTATCTAATCTGAAGGAACCGGATTTGATTCTCCGTTCTGCCGCATGAGCTGTGGAGGCTTATCTGGGGAATTCAGAGTAGCCTGTACACTCCCACACACGCCAGCTGGGTGACCTTGGGCTAGCTGCTACAGCTTCGGAGCTCTCTCAGTCCCACCTACCTCACAGGGTGTTTGTTGTGAGGGGGGAAGGGCAAGGAGATTGTCAGCCCCTTTGAGTCTCCTACAGGAGAGAAAGGGGGGATATAAATCCAAACTCCTCCTCCTCCTCCTCTTCCTCTTCTTCTTCTCCTCCTCCTCCTCCCCTCTCCCTCATGTGTATGTGTGTGTATGTGTTTCACTTCCACTCGAGTGACTGCCTATGTGCTGTTTCCACTGCTCATCTTTGGCCATCTGAGTGAACATTCTAAGGGCACGAACATTCTAAGGGTGACAGTTACACACAGGCCCCTCCCTGTCCTTCACCAGGGAGTGCCAGGAAAAAGGCATTTTTACCTGGGCCAGGTATGAAATTTCAGGTATGTGAACATCTGAAAACACTCTCGCCTGACTGACTATAGTGGCTAGGAATTTTCAGAGGAATTGGCCCAGCAATTACTGAGGTACCCTGTCATCAACACATACACGGAAAGCTTTTTATATATATAGATATCAAACGCCTTTACTGACAGACGCTAGTCTTTTGCTGTACCTCACCCCACTGAATCAACACACACCCAGTCCATGCCCTGTGAGATTCTGGCATCCAAGCCTCCCTCTCCCACTGTCCCTAACTGGCCAAACTGCCACTGGACTGGGCCTCCCAAGACTGGTGTTGAACTGGGTAGGACAGACTCTAGGTCTGGACAGTCTCACTGTCAAGCCTCTGACTGGCGAGTCCCTTTCCGCCAGCCTCAGGGCCTCCACCCTCTAGCAAGCCTCCTCAGCTCGTAGAGTTATCTGAATCCTGACAGCTAACACAGCTGAGTCAGAATCCTTCTCTCTCTCAACTGTCAGTTTCAGACCCCAAACTCTGACTGATCTTCAGTCTTGACTGCTCTCTGACAGACTCTGATTAGAACTGTCCTCACTCTAAGTGCTGCAAGTACACTAGCTCCCCCTAGCTTTGGCCAAACGTTATTGGACCTTTTCCAACCAATCAGGTGGTTCTTTGCTTGTGGAGCCTTTTTCTTTACTCTGGCTGTTGCTAAGGCCTTCTTAACTAGGCCTGCTGTACGCCAGCCCTTCAGGGTGGGGCAAGTTCGTTACACTCTGCTACTGAGATGGCCATTTCATCCCACCACCATTGGAATCTGTTATTAAATTTTTTGGATCCCACCACTGGATAAAGTTAATTAGTTCCTTTACAGCTAGTCACACCTTCAGACACTAATCATTATATGGTCTACTGTAATGTTTGAAAAGACCTCTAAGTTTTTCTTTATCCACAATGAACTGAAGTAGATATCATACTGATTTAAACTTACTTAAAGTTTAAATGAAAGGTTGTAGTTAAAGCACACATTTTTTCATATCATCAAATGGTAGATTACATAAAGGTTCATAATACCAATATTGGATTATCCACTAGAGGATCACTTAGCATTTCAAATGGGTCACATTTTCTACCCACTGCAAAGCTATTCAGGTAGGAGATGACCACTGGCCTTTTGTGAGAGACAATTATGTAAAATATAATGTAAAGTATTTTACATTACTAAGCAGATCCTTCTTTAAAACATTCCTTGGTTATGTATAACCTTGACTTTTCCAAACAGAAAAAAAATCTCAGTTTTCTATGTGTGTCTTACCATGCACAAATGTTGCAATTCTGCTAAAGTTAAGCACTTGAGCCCTCCGGGGATAAGGCGGCCTATAAGTTCAATAAAATAAAATAAAATAAAAATAAAGAGGGCGATTGAGAACCATGAAATCAAACGGGGCTTATAAATATTTAACTTAAGTTGAATCTTTCCATACATTTCAGTATATTTATAATTCTATATCATTCTAAAATCCAGAATGATAATTTATTTACAAGGCTATTTTTATTAACCTAAAAGAACAGCAACTTTTGTATGGCATATTCAGATAATTCTTGTGGTATAATGCCATATCTAGTTATTTAGGATGGCAGGAGGAATACATGGAAACAAATGTACTCGGTGCACTTTTGCATGAGGGAATTAGGAACATATACAAATATGGATTCAGATTCAGTTCTTGTATTATTTTAAGCACAAATGGGGTATTAAAACCCACCAAAAAGATCCAAATCAGGCAGGTAGAAGAATGAGAACTAATTTATACAAACCTAGGACACATGAGCAAGGGTAGGTGAATCATGCTCTCTTTCATACTTTACATGACTGTGCTCTATTTCTTTCAGCATTTTTCCTCAGCCAAGCAGAGCCTGGCTGGAAAAAGAAAAAAACTGAAACAGAAAACCATAGTAAGAACAATTGGGTGGTGGTGGAAGGGACTCAGATTAAGTCATATTTACATGTTTTTTCTTGTTAATAAAATAGACGTGCATAAAAACACAAATATTTCATACACTATAGCTCCCTTTTTATTCAATTTAAAAGAATATAGGTGTTAAAGAGTTCTCAGATCTTTTCTCATCCCCAATCTCTCTCACATCTTTTGTGTGTATGTGTTTGCTTTTCCTTTTATATCATGAGGGGGAAGCCTTAATCTTCCACCTTCATGTCTCTTTCCAGTTTCCAAGAGAGGTCAGCTGCCTATCACCTGAGAAGCCTGTCTTCAACCCTCTCCCCCAGTTTCTGTAGTTCTCCCTGTCTTCCAGTAACTGTACGCAAAGCCTTTTGAGTATACTCCAATGCAGGCCTTCAAGAACCAATTGTCCTCCACTTCGTTCTTCCTTAGTTAGCAACGTGTGCAAGCTACCTCATGGACAGAAAATAGGGAAGGGAAATCATAAGCACTACCTCTCTGCCACACCATCTTTCCTGCCTGTCATCTTTGTGTGCCCAGCAGAATATACATAATAAAATCACCCATAAAACAGACGACTCAAATATATGTCTAAAAATGACTTAAAAAAAACCCTTTCCCAAAATCAACTAGACAATTTGGTAGGAAGAGGAAATGCTTTTCAAAGAAACACCAAGGCCAAGCATATTTGCTTAGAAGAAATATGTGGATGAACAATGTCTGTGTCAAACAAATATGCACTGAGCTGCTCTGTTCCATCACTACTTCTCCTACTTCCCGCTTCTCACAGAAATAGAATTTACACACAATGAAGCACTAGATGAAAAGTTTTTTGAAGACTTGGAACAGAATGAGGTTGGTGTCTGAACATGCTTATGTAAAACAATGATACTTTCCCCCCTTTCTGTCTGAATCTACTAGGGAGACACTTAGGATAAGAGGTTAGGAATTGTGGGACTGTTGGAATTCTGGTCTCAGGCATCATCATGTACCAGAGCCTAATTTGACTGAAGAACTTTACTTGGCCTCAGACAAAAGGGAGAGGATATGGTGCTATTTCCGCAGCTCCTCAGCAACAATTTCATTCCAAATAGTTAGGAGAGGGAATTGTAACCAGACTCTCCATTGACCTTAATTGACTTAGGAGGGTATAACTGTGGTTAGGATTTCACTGTAAAGTAGTACCTTTGCTAACAAATTTAACTGAGCTTAATCAAGACTTTTTTAAAATCTACCAAAAACAGATAATGTGCATTGAATATTGTCAGGACGAATGTCCAGTATAGCAGGGGATTTTAATTCTGCAGCCCTGGTGTGTGGTCAAATTCAAAGTCTGCGTCCCTTTTTTTCAAACACGTGCAGTATCCCTGATTTCCAAAGTAGGCAGGATCCACATATCATTAGATTTTGCATTATCAGAATCAATGATCACCCAGTTGACTGATCTCTTGATTGTAATAAATGTTGATTGAATGAATTATTGATTCATAACCTGGATCTTCCTGTCCACATGTGAAAATCCTGGAGTTGGAATATTATGATAGTGCTCTGTCCATTGAGGTATAGATCCAGTCTTACTTAGTCACTAAATAAGTTATATTATCCCAACAAATTATTTAATGTAACAGATGTGATTCTGAACCATTTGCTTCATGAACAGGAAATTCATCCTTAGAAATAATCCTTAGGTGTGTGGGCTGTTCATAGCACAATTTGGCTGTTCATAGCACTATTTAATTTTCGTAGTTTTCCCTACATTACCAAGTGTGTGATGTCTAATTAATTCTTGTCCAGTCTTCCTATACTGGAAAAAAATCTTTGTAAATAGTTAAATGTTTTAAAATATTTTAATTTTTTGTTTCAGTTTTCCAAAGAAAGTCAACATTCCTTGTATATGGCATAAAATGCAGGGATGAAATATTTATTTATTTAAACATACAGTCCCTATTCTAAAGCCGCTAATCTAGTAGAACATCCAATTTGAAAGATGTGCTTTTGAAATGGATGTAGCATAGTTGTTAATATTAAGAGTGTGCCCTTGACTAACTTTATGATCAGACAGAAAAAAATGTGACCTCTATGTTATACTCTGTCTAAACTATTTAGGATTATGTAGAAAAACAGTACTTTGAATTGTGGCAGAAGTTGTTAAACTTTAGCCGCAAATATTTTGATATTATGGCTTTCCAAAGATGCAAGAAAAACACTTATGTGGGCCATTATATAGATTTTTATACCATGACCTGGATTAAAAGCAACACTGGTATGGGATAAATTGGTAGTCTATTGTGTTTAACAGCCAGAATGCACTGTAGTTACAACTGGTATACTACAAATAACAATGATACAGATAGTCCATGCTGAGTAATTTCCAGTCTGACAACAATGCCCACAGGTTACCTACTGCACAATTCGATTTAATTGTGAGTCACAGGAAGTTCCAGAGTCAATTGCTATAAGGTCTTGTTATGAATTGCAGATTAATGGGATTTCTACTATCTGTTTGTTCAGGTTTAGCATGGGAGCAGAGACCATAAGTAAGACAGACAATTCCAGTCTTCCTTCTTGCAATCCAGCTGCAAAACTGAGATATTTCTTTTCTGGCTTCATTGTCATCCCAACTTTATGGAACTATGGAGTGGTTCTAAGCTCAGAATCCTTCATCCTTTTTTACTGAATTTCCATCTTCTATGCATCAAAATGTGTTAATCGCTAGAAATATTAGATGAATGTAAGCTCTCAATAGGAAATGATAAAATTTATCAAAAAAGTGTTTGTCTTCATTTGGTGTGGTAAGAGAGAAACATTTTTAAAATAAAAACTGCATCTTTCAACTGACAGTTCTGGTTCCTCAAGACATCAAGTTATATTTTAATATAAAAACTAGTGATATCATTGCGCAGTAATAGTTTTGTAACATTGGTGCCATTATGTCCATGTATTTAATCCCTTTTGGGCATACTTCCTTAGTTTTGTTCCAATATATACACACTGTGAAGTAACCACAAAGTCAGTAGAGTTATATTCAAGTAAATGTGTTGGACTTTTTCAGGCTTTTGAATGGTTTTAAAAATGAATTAGAAGCTGGAATCTTCAATAAGGATTTCATTTCTTATATATGGTCAAAAAATATAGCCATTCTCTGCATGTATATGCCATTATGTGTAAAAGAAATTTACAAGGAAGCCATTCAATGTCAGAAGTGAAGATTTATTCCAAGTTGGATGTTCGCCAGAAAGGAATGGTTTTACAAGCAAACATGGTTATTTCACTGTTAAATGTCAAAATGTCTGCAACAAATCTTCAAACGGCAATAGTGAAAGCACCAAAATCATGACATATGTGAGAAGCAGATATAAGCTTCTGATTTAATATAAATCATGCTCAGTTGATACAATCTTTGTCCCACTCTGCCTACATAAACTCAGTATGCACAGTCCAACCAAAGTTCAGTACTTTTAAGTCTCATGTGTTTCTCTGGGAGACTTAAACTTGGCTGGATAGTGCCAAATATTTGTAACATCTTTATAAATATTTTAGCTTGTAAGTAATCCATGTTTCTAGCTCCAAATGTTAAGCAGCAATTTATTCAAATTATTTGCTAAATTTCTTCTTAGACCTGGTTCTGCAGTCTCAATGAAACAATATGTTCCAGAACAGGAAGGAGCAAAATGAGAAAAGTTGTTCCTGAAATAAGACAGTGACTACAGCTAACCATTTTTAGATACTCGTCTTTCACATCATGTACATTCTTTTAACTGGAAATGCCAGGGATTGAACCTGGGACTTTCTGCATGCAGATCACATTTCAGTAGGAATGAGACTGTGATTCATTCACAGAGACCCTGGGAGCTGTTGGAGAATGGAAAATTTTGGACTTGAAAGAACAAAGATGAACCAAAGATCTCTATAAGGCAACTTCAAGAATAGGACTTATACTTGCCTGATTTTCCAATTGTAAAGGTCATATAAGTCTTCCGCTGTCAGTAGAAGTACAACTATTTGGTTTTTTTAAAAATTATGATTGATTTCAGATATTGTTTCCAAGGGAACCCCAAAGCATTTTGATTCACTGCTTAATATTCTTACCAGTGTAGTAAGAATATGAAGAATATTATTTCTTACTACTAACAATCAATGGAAAAAATGTCTAAATTCTCTCATATAGGCTGATGCAAAGACTGAGCAGGCTCAGATATACACAAGGAATGATATAGTGAGTGGCATGGCAACCTTAAGTGGGCATTCTATCCAATGTCTAAACATAGTGAATACTGAGAATAGAAGTTGCTTACTATTGCATTTGGCCTGCAAGGGAACGTTATTTCATGTTTGGAATAATTTGGAATAATTTTGCATGGACTTGAGGTGGTTTCTGCAAGATCAAAGAACAGATTTGTGCAAGAACAAAGACAGATAAGCATGGACTATGGCCATTTCCGCACGGCAGCGGAAACGGCTGGGTCAGCGCTTTTCGCGCTGACCCGAAGACGCTGGGACCGTCCGCACGGACGGTCCCGGGAAGAGGCGGGCAGCCAGCGCCGCGGAACGCCGGCGCCCGCCCGACCCGGCTTGTCCCTGGGCCTCCGGCATGTCGCCGAGGCCTGGGGACACGCCCCCCTGGTGCTGCGCGCCTGCTCGAAGCCGGCGCAGGTATGGGCGTGTCCCCAGGCCTCGGCGACGCCGGAGGCCCAGGGACAAGGTGAGTGCCGGGTGGGGGAGTCGGAGTGAAGCTGCTGCCGTTCGCTCGGCAGCGGCTTCACTGCAGCGTTTCCCCAAAAAGAGAGCTAGGAAGCGCTCTGGGGAAACGCCGGCTCCAGGCCGGGCGGGCGGCGCGAGGGCGGCGCGGCTGTGCTGCAGCTGCGCCCCTCGTGTGAATGGCGGCCTGGAGACGGTGTTTTTACCGTCTCCAGGCCGTCATTTTCTGCCCGTGCGGAAACGGCCGGAGTTAAGTTTCCCAGGGAATGTGCTGACAAGCAAGATCAGCCTGAAGAATCTGCTTTACTCCAAATGCCTTCTTTAATTTTTGTAACATCCAGCCTGATAAAGAGTTATGGGGAGCAGCATGTTTTGTTTCAATTTGGTTAGTCTTAATAAAAGGTGTTACTTGAATTATATTCTTTGAGGCTACTCTATGGCCTGCTGTTTTTGAGACTACTCTATGGCCTGCTGTGAAAAATCTGTCTCCATCTGGCTGTCAGTGTAGCAGTTGCAGTGGAAAGCAGCTGACCATCGCATTATTACACAATAGCCAGTTCCAGCTTTGGCCGGGGCAGGAGAAAAACAGCTGCCCCTCAGCCTCCCGGCATCAAAACCCAGAAGTGGCCAGCACATTCCTTGGAGTGGAGCTGACATTAGTTGGCTTCCACCCCAGATTTGCAGGCAGTTGTGCCGTGACGCAGGGCTTGGACGTACGTCATACTTTCACAAGATAAGCAAAAACAGTTTTCATTAATTCTTTCTTTGCCCAGAAGGTTCCTCTCTAGCCAGCTTAAGTTGCACATATTAACACATAATTTGTTTTATAATAATATTAACACATAATTTGGAATAATGTGGATGAATGCACTTCCCCATCCATATTCTGTTCCAACTAGTTAGTATAACCTGACTAAATCAGGGAAAGGTAGAATCTATTTACTTGTCTTGACAAAAGTTCTTTCACCTATCCCTCAAATGCCAACATTCTTTCAAACAGTTTCATACTCTCTCAGAGATAGTGAAAATCCAACCCCACCCCCCCTCCTTTCCACGCAGCACTACTTGAATCCATAAAATGAACACAGGTATCATGCTGTTCCACACTCCTTTTCATCCCAGGAGGCAGTCATTTGTATAAGTCTAGGAACAATTCTGATTTGCTCTTTTCAATGTTTCACATACCATTTCAAACTTTGGCAATCTAATGAAGTGGCTGTTAGGTGAATTTGTTAATGTAATGCAACTTTTTATAAATAGAAACATACAGAATCAGTGTTTATTCATCTCTAGCAAGTGTTATAATAGTTTGTATATAATGGATAACTATGACCTTTAGTGCATGCTGTTTTAATTACTTTCGGATTGCTTGCAAGCATTCATGTTGCAGGCAACACTCTACTAGGCAACAGAACACCGTTGACAATAAAGTGAATAGTTGTTTTTAAAGTGTTTACAATCAAGGAAACATTAGAATTGTGGCTGGTTTGTCATTTACCTCCTGATGTTTTCAATCAGAACTATGGCTTCCACAGTCTACTTCATTCCTTCCCTAAAATATTATTTTTCACTTTTTTTCAAATTTCTTCCCTGATGCTCTAGATTCATCCCCATTTATTGTGTCCAATTGTGAGAATTTTCAAGCCTCTGTGTATTTTAGAGAGCTAATACAGCTGCAATATAGATCTTGTTTCCAACCCAATCTGATATTACTTCCCAAGAGTTTGAGTTCAGAAAGTTACCAAGATATTTAATTTTAACAATAAATGAAAGGCAGCTTGTTAAGTGTCATTAACAGGAAGAACATATGGATTGTTGTGTATTTCCAAAAGTGTGAATTCATCTGAAGTCTCGCTTTGTCTTATCTAACAAAAATAAATTTCGTTTCAGTGAGATTTTATGCTTTATTTTTAAATATTTCTCAGTCTTTAAATTCTCTCCCTTATTGTCTTCCATCTGCATTTGTATATACTTACTCTTTATGCTGTGAAATGCATAGTTAAAATACAATGAAGTACAAAATATTTTCAACATAAATGCAAATTGAAGACATGGAAAGAAATTGTTTCTGTTTTTTATAAAGCAGTTTTATCTAAATCAACCTTTCACCTTGCAGTATTTTTACTAGCACACAAATTTTGTTTTTAAAGGTCAGATGCACTCTTCTTTCAGTATGCCAGTTGATTAATTGTTCATTTTTCCTCAGTAATCATCTTGATTCACAGTACTGATAAATTTTCCAAAACGTCCAAAATCTATTGTTTCATTTTAAAGAAAAGTATATATTTTAATTCAGTTTACGTTACCAAAAAAAATCAGGTAGGGCCAGGAAAAACTTCAATCATCTTTGGAAACGTTAAATAATTTATTGATGGAGACCAAAAAGGTTTGTGTCAAAGACATAGGACATACAAGTTATTTATATTGAGGAGGAATTCATTTTTTTCCTTTTGAATTTTTGAATTATTTGTTTATCAATATTCAAAAATGATCTATGGGTTGATAAATTGTGATAATAGACTTACACCACCCTTGCCCATTGCCTAACATTGTCTAACACTATCTAGCAATGGCTTCATCCCTGAAAGCACCCCCACCATGCCCCCGCAGTGCTGATGGGGTGGGGACAATGTGGGAACATTGACATGGTACTAAGTGCTGCACACAGGCATTCCGGGAGGTCGCAGTGGCTAGCCACCAGCATATTTACTCTTCCGCTGTCGTAGGCCTGCGGCTCCTCCAGGAGTCACCTTGCCCCCCCCAAAATTGGAGCAATCTCCCTATTGTCCATTTTCTGCTACAAAACATCACATTCAGCAGTTCTTTGTACAGTATCCCAACCATTTACCCCAACCTAAATTTCAAGGTGATTTCAAGTCTGTACATTATGATAGCTTCTTGTTCTTTTTAAGAGCAACACTACCATATTTCTACTTTCCCAGTTAGCGTTATTACGAAAAAATCGTTCCTCTTTACGCAATTTATACCTGAAATCCAACAAGCCATTTTTTCCCCTTCTTTTAGCAATCTGGAGTCTGTTTTCAATCAAATGTGTCTCATTCTAAGATACACTTAAAGAGAGTAGGAACAAAAATGTCAGAATTTCACTCTGCAGATGGTCAGGGAGAGGAAGTATCTTACCAAATTTTTCTGTCCTCCTGCTAGAGACCTTGCTGTGGCATGTATTGTTAAAAAAAACACCTTCAAGGGCTGAAGTTACAAAAATGTGCATAGAAGTCCAACAGAAAATGAAAAAGAGAAATGCTTCCTTTGAAAGAAAAAACACAATAAGAAGAATCAATAGTTATATCTAAAAAGGGAATAATTTCAGAAAATAAATTCTGCTGCTCAAAAAAGTTAGTCCTGCTTAGTATAGAAGTAGTGAAAGTTTTCAGCAGCTGGTCCCCTCTGGGGATTCTTTAGAAACCTGGTTAAATCATTTGCTTTGCCCTATGGATGCCCCATGGACCCAATTGTGGTGTGTTATAGTACACTAAATCTCTACCCCTGAGATTTATAGGGTGGGACTAAATGGGACCTGGTGATGTCACATTTAATAACAGTAGTAATGGTAGAACTTTTACACACCGCTAGGTATTATACCACTTGGAATCTGTAGCCTAAATGTAATATGTTTTTAAGCCTCTTACTTAAAATTTACATATGCACTACTGAAAATAAGCAAGCATATATAGAAGTACGAGAAGACCTCATATTTCAACTTTTAAAAACTCCAGAATATGAATCTCAGAGCCAAAAAATAGAATCTGGTCTTGGAAGAGAGGGTAATATCAATACACCAAAGAAGTTTAATACGATGTAGGGTTTTGAATTGAATTGAATTGGGCTTTTAGTTCCAGGTTCCCAGTGTTCACGTAGATGGAATAATCTAGGGTGTTCACAGACTGATATTGTTCTCAATACTACCCAGTACAACACTAACTGATTAAATATTTTTTTCGCTTAAATCCATAAAGCTACAACCTCATGAGGAGTATCTGTCTTAATCTTTACTTTTCTCAGCATTAGTGTACTTTAGAGTGTGTGATATTTTACAGAGCATTTTTTTCCCAGATTCCAGTAATGGTTTTCAACATGTGACCAGAATGATTGGCAGTAGATGAAGTTGGCTGGGAAAAGATGCCTACATTTTGCTACTTTTTCAAAGAGGGTGTGGGGTTTTTTTTGCAATCTGTCATAGCCTCAGTTTCTTCTTCATCTGGTATCCAGCAGCTGGAGGTCATAGAGATTGGAAAAAATGACCATATGTTGGCAATATTTGCATTCACTAGACTTAGGAAAGTCGAACACTCTTTGAGCTTTTATAGTACACTTTTAGGCAGCTGTTGATACCAAGTTAATATATACACAGTTTTATTACCAGCATTTATTCTTATTCAGACAACAATGAAAAACTCTTTTTTTCACATCATCAACATTCTCTGAATGCACCTTTGCAACATCTACTGATGAGTTTTGACAGGCTGGTCCTGAAAAAACTGATGACATGAAAGAACAATGAAGCTTCAGGCGACTTTCCATATCAAAATGGTTTCCTGTTTTAACTGTGTAATTACATTTGTCTTTTACATCAAATTTAAGGAAGTCCACTTTCTAGTTCTAAAATTATGCCTTCAGAGCTTCAGTTAATTATCACCTTTTTTTTCAGTGGGAAGTCAGTTTTTAGATCCCACAATTTACTTGAGGGTTAGGAAGATAATGTTTTAATTGTATATGATTAAAAGTTGGCATTTTATCTAAATTAATATTTTTCTAGTGTCTCTGGGTACCTTACTCTCTTCTCTCTAATTAAACTCCATACTCTATCTTCTTTTGCACCTCTGTCTCTCCCTTCCATTTAAAGAAACAAGTTCTTTTGCTTGGAGGGAAGTTTTGAATGGGATTGGTGTGTGGTTGCTTGCGTGTGTGGTTGAAGTATTACTCCCTTTTATTTTCTGAACAATAGCAATGAAGATTCTCACATGCCCATGTCTTAAGATGGACAGCTAAATATTTTTTCATAGTTTTAGGTGTAAGAATAGTTTATTGAACTATTGATTGTAAATATAATGGTTAACTTTGCACCAGTTTGTCTTTAAATGTTTCTTATATACAGCAATGTGATGTAAGTTGTAGCACCCCTTTAGTTTCCTGTTATCTGGGAAACCACATAATTTTCCCTGTCACTACTTTAGAAAAGAAAAACTGTGTTAATGAAATTGCCAGAAAATCAGGTCTCATTCTGGATGTCTCAGCTCATGCATTACATTTTTACCACTGAACTTTGAAACGCATAGGCTAGGATACTAAACATGCATACCCTAACAAAAATAACCTGTCACACTAAATTACAAAAAGCTATTCTTCCTCGCTCCACCCCTTGAGTTTGAAATGATGTGAGGACAGTGAGAATTCCTCTTAGGGAAAGTGATGTTTTCACCAAAACCATTCCAAAGTCAGATAAAGATAGGTTCTGGAGAGATCTGCATTTTCCCAGCACATGTGGCCTAAATTTTGGATTAGGACTGAGGTGAACAGAAGATGAGGGTTCAGATCTTCCAATTGTGTCCCCTCCCCAACTGAAACAGCCCCTGGGCAAGGTTGTTTGCCTCATTTGAGAAATGTTCAACAGTACAAGTAGAAATTCAGTGGGGCAATTAGCAACTACTCAGGTCAGTGCAAGTTGGAACCACATCAGCCCAAACATCTTGGCCTGTTCTGGACACCTCTTAGGAAAAATGTAATGTGAAGCTGGAAAAGTTTGTATTCTTAGAATGATTTGAAAATCTCCTGAGGACCTGAAGCCGTTCCTGTGCAGCACACGAGGAGAGAAAAATGAGTAAGGGAGTTACTCAAAAACACAAGTTGTAGAACTAATTGGTCTCTTTATTTACAAGGCTATTTTATTAACCTAAAAGAACAGCAACTTAATGCCATTTACATTTGTATGGCATATTCAGATAATTCTTGTGGTATAATGCCATATCTAGTTATTTAGGGTGGCAGGAGGAATACATGGAAACAAATGTACTCGGTGCACTTTTGCATGAGGGAATTAGGAACATATACAAATATGGATTCAGATTCAGTTCTTGTATTATTTTAAGCATACATGGGGTTTTAAAACCCACTGATCATCTCAGTCCAGATGAAAAGGTTGTGAATTTTCCATAGAGAATTCAGAAGTATACAGATTATTTACAGCCATAACAATATTCTATCATCTCATACAAAAGCAAGCATAATTTTGCCATATAGAGAAGTTGATAACTGCATTATCCTCACATATTCTTTGGATCCTCCCTATATCATTAAAAAAGGAAAATCTATGCTATTTACAATATATTTGTTCTAAAAGAACAAATCAGTTCAACAATATAATAGGCAACAAGTTCTTAATGTTAATGTTATAACCATAGCTTTGACAGTCAATGAATATGTGTGCAGAATTTGTATCAAAGACAACAGCATATTTGTGAAGCATATGTTTGACAGTAAATAAAAACTGCATTGGTAGGAAGTATTCTTTACAGATTCCACAAAAGAACTGTTGACAAGCATTTTGTCTCTACCACAGTTCAAAGATACAGTCTTTATTTGTGTCTAATACAAATGAAGCAAAGGCTCATGAAAGAGATGGCACAACATTAAAACCCAGACGGAAGCATGTGCAACTAATTACTGTATATTCTCTACAGCTAGCAATTAAATCCCAAACAGACAAAAATGAGTGATGTTGCTTAGCTGCCTCCTGACAACTGTTATGTAAGACAAGAATCTTTGTATATCTGGTTTTGTGGCAAAAAATAGCCTGTACATCAACTTGCTAAAAAGGCACTCTTTGTTTATAATCATAGGCATGCCCCACCAAACATGTTGTTAGCAGGACATTCCTTCACAGAACTGAATAGTGAAATAAAGTGTTTTTGCTTTCAAAAGGAGTAATTGTTTGAGCTTGTTTCTGTTCTAAGATCCAGATGCCAGAATAACACCATTGCTGTTGGCTGGTATTCTGTGCTCACCTAGCTAAAGTAATACTTGTGAAAGAAAAATCTATTGCCAAGGTGCAGACAGGATAGCAATTACCAAGAGTCCATAGTGGAGACCCAAAGCAGCTTACATTACCTTCCTTCCTTCATTTTATCCTCACAATAATCCTGTGACAACCCACCAGCCACAAAACAGCATACTAATGACATCACTATGACTGGCAAATGTAAACAGCCAACCAGCACATGCCAGCACAACCACTAACCCCAATATAAGGAAAACCTTACTGACATCATTCCCTCATATAGGATAGCTGAAGTCAATTATGACCATGTGGTAGGAACCAGGTCCGGAGTGAAGGGGAACTGCGCCTGCAGCACGCGTGCGCCCTGTGTCCCTGCTACAACCTCTCCTGCCCACGCCCTGGAACACCCATGCCACACCCTCTCCATGTCTTCACCACACCCCTGCACTGGCGCACACCCAGTGCATCGTGCACCTTCTGCCTCCTTGGCACTACACTACTGTTGGGACTGCAAAGGCTGGATTTTGAATGACATGTAAATACAGGTAGTGTTATGTGACATTTGACCAGTGTGGTCTCTACTATCCCAGCTAAGGAGGCTTGAAAATGGTATGACAGAAGGGAGGGGGACTGGCAGAAGTGAGGAACAGAGCTGGCCAGACCTCCTGTCCCTCTCCGCATTGTTTTCAAGTATAGAATAGTTTAAATAAATGATTGAAAACTGATTATTTTTTTAAAAAAACCCCCCTTCAATTTCTCTTGAATTCCTAGGATCCATAGCTGGTAGTTGCTCTGTCCATGTATCATACAGGAACTTGGTGACTCACAGAACATGGCAGGATCTCTGCTTATCCATCACAGGAACACATACCTACCCAGCAAAGGGATTACTCAGAGATGTAACTAAACCAATCAACACATTTATTGAATAGCATTAGACATGCTTAGAGAAAGTAAGATGAAGATGTTGATAACTCTCTCATTCCAGTTTGTGCCTTTGCAAACAGACTTTGGCCCAATCCAGATTGGGGGTGGGGGTGAATTGTCCTGTGGAGGCAATACAGGCCTGCACTGGTGGATTTATTATTGCAGAAAGGCAAACATGTTGGTAGGTGATTATTGCAGCCCTCAAGGATGCTCGGATGTGGTGCTGGATGCCTCGTCAGTATTCCTGAGCTACCATGGGCCCCATTTCCAGAGGTGGAGTCAACATCCATTGGATTTCCATCAGAGCAACAGGGAGGTTTTTCTGTCCTTTCTCGCTCCCTATGCTGCCAGATAGTCCTCTGGAGGTGGCCAGGGCAGGGCAGCAGAGGTACCATCCCTGGCTGCCTTGGGCTGTGGATTGCGCTGCCCGAATTCTAAGCAACTGCAGAAAGTTCAGGATTGATTGAGGCTGATAAAGAAAATATGTCATCTTCCATGAAAAAAGAATTGGGAAATAGATATGCATGTATAAGAGATTTCATGAAGTTCTCAAATAACAGGGTCTTCTATCTGCCTAAAGAATTTTTTTCCACAAGTGTGATAAAACAATTCCTGTAAGATAATTTATATAGTAGACTGGAATTTTCATAGCATTAGGTCAATCAGAATATTAATAAAAAGAATTTAATATTCCAAGGGATAAATTGAAGATGAATATAGTGGTAGAATTGAAGGCCAGTGCTTTGGATCCCAGCCAAAAACACATTTTTTAACCATCCAGTGGACTAGAACTGTTTGTGCTTATTTTGCCAGCCTGGATGAAATAATTCTTGTGATCGATGAAGCAAATCTCCAGGAAGGTCATTGATAGTGGATTAAATTTGAGAAAAGCTAAAGCCATCATGATATTTGGCAGTATCATCAAGTGAATTTTCATGTAGCTCACATTCTTTCTTTTGTTCTTTCGTTTTTTGCCACAGTTTCTGGTCAACTTTCTCAGCAATTTATAGTACTCAAAGAATTATGGCTAAAGTAAAAGAAACTCCCCAAAACATGACTGGAGCTATTGCAATAGACATTTATACAATTGACAATGAGGTACTAAGGGCTGCCTCTATCATGGGGGGGCATGCAAATCATGAAACCATTAGTCTGCTCTCTAATTATTTTGAGCAGAGCCTAGCAGCCGAGTACAAGAAGTGGGGTCATAGAAGCTGCATCCATATCAACGTCCCTAGCAACCATGCTACTGAATCTCATACAGGTCACAAGGTCCAATGGCAGGGCTGTGATGGACAGGGCAGACAGAACCAATCATGGGCTGTTAGGACCAGGGACCAAATCCTGTGCACATCATAGAGGGGCAGGAAGGGGTGGACCAAGGATGCCAATAGACTTGTATTGGCCCATTGCAATATATTACAACACACCAAAGTTCCAATGAAAATGTAGAATGGATTTTGAGATAGACTGCTCTGGAACTAGAATGATAGCCTCTAGAGTGAAATGACAGCTCCTTGGCATGTATCACAATAGGGTCCACAGTCCAACCCCCAAGGGGAGGGATTTCACTTCAATCCCCTTTTGAGACTAGATTACCATCATCATATGAAAACATGTTGCATTTATCACACTGGGACTGACTTCCTAGTAATATGTTTAATATTGTAAGCCATTTTGATGGGTGCCTATTGGCTCTGATTTACACACTCAAAAGTGTTAATGTTTACCATTGCAATAAAAAAATAACATACTGTCAGAAAGCTGCAGTCCAAACATATTAATGCTCCAAGAAAATGGGGCTAGCTATCCTTCATGTTGTGCAAATAGTTGATCTCCTCACTTTTGAAAACAGAAAAGTAGTGAAAAATCATTTATGTATCAGGGCCAGCTTCATCCATGTATATATATATATGAACTTTGATGTTTTAAAAGTACAGCTAAGCCCAGCATTTTTAGTAACCATTGGGTAGGGAATGCATAGAACCAACAAGTTTTGTACTTCAATATCTGGACAATGCAATTCAGACATACTTCATACTTCAATATCTGGACAATGCAATGTTACTCCATCTAAGCCCACTATGTCAGTGGCTTAAACTGGAGGAATGCTGCATAGGATTGCACTAATAGTCCCTCAAGCTAAAACATGTGTATCATTTCTCTTGTAATAAATATTGGGGCTTCTTTTTTCTTTTTTTCCTAAGTGTGCTAACTTTGAAATATATTTATTACTTCTAGGTGAATATATGAATTGTTCTAACATTTCCTAGATGTTTGCAGATGTTTGTACCAACGTTTGTAGTAAGAACCTTGTTATGTAAATCATGAATTATCATGTGGAATCAACACTAATATTGTGGCTTCTATGAAGCCTGTAAAATTTGCTGTCAGTCTTTAGTGTGTCTGTGCAGAGATAAATTACAAACATTGGTTCTCTTTATTTGGTGGGGAGTGACACAGAGTCCAGTTAGGCTTTTTCCAAATGTTTGACACACTAAGCTCAAAAGGTTCATCATCACTGGACTAATCAACAGCTATTTAGAAACAAGCTTGATTGATGGGAAGGAATAACTGTAAATTAGCTAAGAATGTTGTTTCTTCATTTTTAAAAAAGCTTTGTTGATCATTTCCACTTAATGCAACCTAAACGCCTGCATCTCCTCTACTTTCCAAACATTTTAAAAAAAATCTGGTTGCTTTCTAAATTCAATAAAGCATTTTTGTTGCCTAACTTATGAGGACAAAAGCTATAACCCCATTCATGTTTACCCCATTGCTTTTTCTAATCTAATCTAAGCAGAGGAAAGAAAGGTATTTTCCTGCTAAACAATTTCTGCTACAGCTGTCTTTTGTTGTTTATAACCTGCCAGCATCTGGAAACAAATTGTTTAAATTGCCCAGCAGGTTTGAGACTACAGTAAAATGGGATTCGATAAAACAGAAAACAGAATTCACAGGGGGCTAACTAGTAAGGATACTGGTGTCAGACTAAGGCAAAGCCAGTATTTAATGCAAAATTCCATTGTACTGTGTAAAAAAGTGTAGTAAACAGTAACATTATTTGGGAGAGATTAAGTATACTTTTTGTGCTGCAGCACATCCTGAATCAATTTGCATTCTAATTTCCCAAATCTGTAATTGCTCTTTCAGTTTTATTATGTTCATATTATATATTAACACTCATATCATAAATAAGCAACTGTTTTGAGTTTACTGATTTATTAATATTTATAAATGCAAAAACAGGAGGATGTGGTCATTAGTTTAAAACTATACATTTACAGGGGGGGGGGGCATAAGAACTTTTGTGGGGCATCTCCTTTTCCCTGTATTCTCTTGCCCACTATTTCATCATTCCTTTCCCGAACAGTGCCCCATAGCCTCTCCTCTTTTCAGGGATGTAGGTATAGATTTTTATGGGGGGAGGTTCGGGGGGGCCACACGCCCACCCACCCCTAGGGCATGGCCACACCTCCCCAAGCCCCACCCTGGCCTAGCACTTATAAAAGCAGCTCTCCGAGGCCGGGAATAGCAGACTCCCCTGCCCTGCCCTCCCCTGCCCCCACCAGCTGGACTCCCAGCCGGAAGCCAGCAGGTCCTTCTGCCCTCCCCTCTGGACAGAGGCATAGAGGGAAAATGGAGCCCAGTGCAAAATCTGAATTTTGCAGGGGACCCAGCAGGGCAGCCGCTGTGGTGCTGGAATCCACCCCCAAACAGCATCACTTTCAATGGTGTTTAAACTAGAGAGCCCAAATTCTCCTTTTAAATCCACCTTAAGGGGAGAATCTGGGGTCCCTAGTTAAACAACATTGAAAGTGATGCTGTTTTGGGGTGGATTATCCCCCACCCTGAAACAGCATCACTTTCAATGTGGCGTCGTGGTTAAGAGCAGGTGCATTCTAATCTGGAGGAACCGGGTTTGACTCCCTGCTCTGCCACTTGAGCTCTGGAGGCTTATCTGGGGAATTCAGATTAGCCTGTGAACTCCCACACACACCAGCTGGGTGACCTTGGGCTAGTCACAGCTTTTCAGAGCTCTCTCAGCCCCACCCACTTCACAGGGGGTTTGTTGTGAGGGAGAAAGGGCAAGGAGATTGTAAGCTCCTTTGAGTCTCCTACAGGAGAGAAAGGGGGATATAAATTAAAACTCTTCTTCTTCTTCTAAACTGAGGACCTCAGATTCTCCCTTTAAACCCATGCCAAAGTGGGTGGATTTAAAAGATCTGGGGAAATTTGGGGGGTGCTTGCTGTCAGGGGTGAAATTGTTAAACTAGAAGCACCAAACTTTCAGGGTATCTTTAGGAGACTCTCCTAATGATACCACTCAGGTTTGGTGAAGTTTGGTTCAGAGGGTCCAAAGTTATGGACCCTCAAATATGTAGCCCCCATCTTCTATTAGCTCCCATTGGAAACAATGGAGGATGGGGTACCCCTTTTGGGAATTTATAGCTTTGGACCCCCTGGACCAAACTTCACAAAACCTGGGTGATATCAGTAAGAGACTCTCCTGATGATACCTGCCAGGTTTGGTGAAGTTTGGTTCAGGGTGTCCAAAGTTATGGACCCTCAAAAGTGTAGCCCCCATCTTCTATTAGCTCCCATTGGAAACAATGGAGGATGGGGCACCCCCTTTGGGAGTCCATAACTTTGGACCCCCTGAACCAAACCTTGCCAAACCCGGGTAGTATCATCAGGAGAGTCCCCCAAACAATCCCTGAAAGTTTGGTGCTGCTAGTCTAAACAATGTGTCCCCTGCAGTCCAAAAACTGAAAAAATACTAAAAATGTTTTTAAAACCCACAAACAGATGGGCAGAGCTTTGGACATTAATGGGGGGGTTTGAGCCTGAGAACCCCCCCCCCATTACCTACATCCTTGCCTCTTTTCCTGCTTTCCTTCTCCAGCCAATTTACCTTAATCTGCTTCCCTGTCTTCAGCATTTCTTCCCTCCCTCCCCCCTGGCAGCCTCTTCCAGGAAAAGTCTGACTGAATTTTTCAGTGGCCGCTAGCACTCGTTGAGGCCCAGTTGTGTGGGAGTTGATCCTGTTGCATGATGCACCCAGATGCACAATGGTCCAGATACACAGTGGTTGCAACTGATGCAAAGGACTGTCATTGAAAGATGCACCAGATTATTTACATTTCTATTATTTCCAAGTTATTGCAATGTTTATCTTTCCAAAAGTAATTTAGGTGCTAAGATAAAATTAAAAAATATATAAATCAACAAAAATAAGACATATTTAAGCTAATGGATCTCAGGAGACTCTCTTTTTAAAACCAATGGACCTTACGTTGGCGGGTTAGGGCAGGGGATCACATTGTTTGGGGAGAAAATCGAGCTGGATTTCTCCATGATTGGGGGCCTCTATAAGAGGTTTGGGGTGGGGCAGTTCTCATGGCGCAAGCTGTGGAGGCTAGGCAATCAAGCCCGCTACCCCAGCACGGGTTGGGTGTCACGAATAGGGTTTGCGCCAAGGTGGCACCCACTAACTCCTTGTCCCATGCCCCAATAGGAATTGGGGACAGTTTTAGGGGGCCAGCAAGGGTGCTGGCCCAAGGCTCCAATGTGATCCCTTCTGCTCGCCCTAGCTTCTTATTATAATAAAACAGGCTGCGGCCCAATTTTATTCCACAAGTGGTATTTGTGTGATTTTTGGAACCCAGAAGCAAGCTCTCCCCATCCGCCCGCAAATGAAGTTTTCAATGAGTTGTTCATAACTCTGCAAAGGACTGTCATTGAAAGATACACCAGATTATTTACATTTCTATTATTTCCAAGTTATTGCAATGTTTATCTTTCCAAAAGTAATTTAGGTGCTAAGATAAAATAAAAAATAAATATAAACCAACAAAAAAGACATATTTAAGCTAATGGATCTCAGGAGACTCTCTTTTTAAAACCAATGGACCTTGGCAGTTTCCAACAACTGGGAGGATCATATCCAATTTTATTTCATATTTTTTCTCTGATCACAAAAGACTTGTGCTAATAGTTCCTTCTGCTTTGTTAATAAACATAGCAGGAATATCTGTATAGCAGTCACAGTCTTAAAAGATATATTCTTCCAGATGGTTCCACTATGAGGTGGTGATTAGGTAGCTCAGTGTGTTTCTTCACATAAAATAGGAATACAATCTTGGAAGTGTTTTGTGGAGACAGTCCTGAGACCTCCACAGTTTGCTTCTATAAAATAAATGTTTTCATACGGTGAACAATAAAACTATCCTTTTCTCACAGGATTTGTGTAATTCCAAGATCATTATCCCATATGTGTATTTTTTTTCTTTCCAGTTTACATTAATAGCACTATTTTGCAACTTAATGTTTTTCGTTTCAGTCTTACAGCAGGTGAAAGCATTCATAAATCTGCCATGAACAGTTGCCAATGAATATTCATATTAGATATGTCTGATTGCTATACTGTGACATTTTTATTTGATTCTAGCAGAAGAACTAGCTTGTATCATAATGTATCCCATTTGGAATTTTAGCAGCTTATTGCTGGCTATGTTAGAATCGCTGGTGTCAATATACAACTAATTTGAAATACAAATATATGAGCCATACAGGGAGAAAGACTGGTACAGGGGAAACTGAGGTAAAGAAAATATAAATATATAGTTTGGTGCTTGACTGACAATATGACAATAATAGTTTGAGGAACAAATTGAAATAAATCTGCATTGAGTATTATACATATAGTATAAGCAGTAGTCCCTGCCTCAGGACCCAACCAATTACTGTGTCCCCCCAAATCTAATTCATCTGCTTGGCAAATTAAAGGTGGGTTTAGGCTTATCCCAGCTTAACCTGAGCTGGTTGGAGTTTGGGAGCTAAGCAGGATCAGCCACAGTTAGTAATAGGATAGGAGGCAGCCAAAGAAAACTGGGATTGCTAAACAGGAGAAAGCAATGGCCAATAACCTCTGCTCCTCACTGTCTTAAATACCCCAGGATCAAGTTGAGATTTATCGTTTCTTCTTACTATTACTATTTTTAAACTATTTTTATTGTTTTATTGACTATTAAACTATTTTTACTATTATTGAATGAAAACAGGGTCTTCATTTATGCTGCTCTGAACGTTGGTAGACTATACTGATGAAAAAGAAGACTGATCCTGTTCAAATAGCATTTGACTGATTCTTCTTTTACCAGATTCTATACCTTGTCGATATGTTCCTTTGGTCTCTTTTTGAAATGAAAGAAGTCATGTGGGCAACTGAGGTCAGTGTTAAACATTATGGGAAGGACAAAGTTGCAAAAATGCAGCAAATATATTCTCATTCCATCAGTGACGTAGTGCCCACAGGGCAGGGGGTGCGACACCCCAGGCAGAGCATCAGTGGAGGCGTGGTTGGGTCATCAAGGGGGCATGGCGGGGCGTTCCAGGGGCATTCCAGCGTGGGGCAAGGGCAGGCAATGTTGCGGCAGGGGCCCCAGGCGCGGTTTCCCCTTGCTCCGCCCCTGCATTCCATTAGTAAAAGCTGTAAAGCATCATGTATCATATGATGTTGTGCTCCAACTCCTTAAGCCACAATCAATGAAACTGGACATAGACAGGAAAGCCAAAATGTTACATATCATAAATGTACCATAATATCCTTGGTTAATTATATTTTTTCTGGGAAAGAGGAGGATATGTGAGTCTGCTATTTTTTGGTATTTAGTGTACAGTAGCTGCCATACAAGTTTCTAGCTGGGTTACCATTCTATGGCATAAGAACATAAGAACTAGCCTACTGGATCAGACCAGAGTCCATCTAGTCCAGCACTCTGCTACTCGCAGTGGCCCACCAGGTGCCTTTGGGAGCTCACATGCAGGATGTGAAAGCAATGGCCTTCTACAGCTGTTGCTCCCAAGGACCTGGACGGTTAAGGCATTTGCAATCTCAGATCAAAGAGGATCAAGATTGGTAGCCATAAATCGACTTCTCCTCCAAAATCTGTCCAAGCCCCTTTTAAAGCTATCCAGGTTAGTGGCCATCACCACCTCCTGTGGTTACCATTCTATGGCATCTCTGTAATAATATTAATAACAAGTGAAATAGAACTAATTTTTTTTAATGCTCAGCATCAATATAAAAGCAACTTTTTTTCCTTGTCATGGACTTTTGTTCGTACCACAGAATTTAATATCATTTTTAATGTTAATGTTACCTCTTAGCTTTCACTGGAAAATGCACTATAGTTTTTCAGTGTAGTCTTTCTTTTAGGCTTCACCAAGAAAATTGAGCTGTAATAGCTTCTTGCTATACCTAAAAACTGCCTAGAGGCTACATGGTTCAATCCATTTAATCCGATCAAAAGCAAAAAAGTTTTTCCAGTATATTTCCAGTGTTTTCTCTAGATTTTACTTGGTGAGAAATTTCTCTTATTTTTTAACCATTTCAGTTTAATCTAGTAGATTTACTATGAGCACTATCATTCATAGCATTATATCTAATTGTTCTAGCACTATTTTCAAATAAAGACACCAGCTGACCATACTTGGTGTTGTTTATTCACATAGATTACCTATAACATGTCAAGCCTCATGGCGATTCCTCAATATGTTACACAGAAAACTAAGGGTTTGGTTGATGCTTCTCCACATCAAGGATGTTTCCTTCCAGCCCATCTTGGCATACAATGAATGACTGGCTGTTGCAGGAATGGCCCTTTATCATACGATACTTCAGGAAGTTTGCTATTTTGCTTACCTATCACAAGCAAACTAGACTATTCCTGCCACACAAGAAGGTTAGATTAGCCCCAGTTGCTGAATGTGTCAAGTTCCATATGCTTAGTCCTCATGTTACGGAGTAGTGCCTGTTGGAGAGCCTCAAACACAGTTTCTAAGAAACTAAAAGCAGTTCAGTTGTACCAACCATGCTTCTAAAGACAAGACATGAGGAACTGGGAAGAATTACACAGAAAGGTGCAGAAATTAACCATCTTCCAGGCTGGCTGTTGTCAGTTACAAAGCTTAACCCTTATACATAATTCGACCATTTTTGGATGGGCTCCTAAGAAGTGGGAAAGATTATTGCTGTGGTATCCCCACTACTGAGAAGAAATGGTAACAATAATATACCATAATCCAATCAAAGTTTAGTTTGTTGATCTACCCATGGTGGCGAACCTATGGCACTCCAGATGTTCATGGACTACAATTCCCATCAACCCCTGCCAGCACGGCCAATATCAATTCCCTATCCTTTTGGGGCCTTTCTGTTATGGCAATTAACTGTCAAATTACTCTAAATAATTGTGCTAGATGTGAGCTTGTGGACATGATGTTGGCTGTAAAATAATCTTTTCCCCACAACCGTCATCAATATCTTATATGCTTTCATAAGCGTTCTGTAAGATGTTCTTGTCAGACTCACTCTAATCTTCTGAGCTCCCACTTATTCCTTCTCAGCTCTAAGGTCTACCATGGAGCTGACCTGGCCAGGGGGCACAGAGAGCATCAGAGAGTGACCTCATCAACGCCAGTAGAGAGCCAGTTATTCCAGTTGTCCACTAGTCCATTGAATGAGTCACTGGGAGACAGTGGCGTATGGGGGGAATGGCACAGGGGGCAAAATGGCACCCAGGGCCCACTCCCCGCCTGCCTGCCCGCCCGCCCGCCCACCCACCACATTTTTCCCACCCCTCCACTTACCTTAGTTCAGCCAGTTGCAAAGAGCAACTGCCTGAAAAAGCAGCTTCAGCTGGGCCTGGCAAGGCAGGGGTAAGAGGGAGGGGTGTGGGGGCAATTTCCCCCCCATGTGACCCCAACAGGACACAGTGCCCCTCCCTGCTCCGTGGTAGCTACATGACTGCTGGGAGGCATTGGGTCCCACAGAGCATTCTGGAAATCTACAGCTCACCACTTACACAGGAGGGGGGTAGTATGTCCAGATGGGTCTTAAGGACATGGTGTTCTAATCACAACATCAGAATAGTAATAATCAAAACTTTCCCTAACCCCACTCTAAAAAATAAATCCAGGAAATGGCCTGCTCTATGTTTGGGTCAAAGCATCAGTAATTTTTCAATGGATATTTGTTTTTTAAATGTTTCAAGAGCTCCAGCAACTCACACTATTAGAATTTACCACAACAAAGAATATTCCACTGAAATAGATGTGGAAATAAATGTGTAATTTAAAACATAACCCATATTAGATCAAAGTGTGGTTGTCATATATCTGTAATATAAAGATCTAATTTGCATCATTTAGGAAGAAGGGCGTAAGAGCAACTCTACCATATTGAGTTTGTTTACAACCAAATTCTGATACTAATTGATTTTTTCATGCTCTAGAACTGTAATTATGGAATTCTACTCAGACATCAATTCAATATCAGGTTTATACAGCACACAGAGACACAAACAAGTACTCAGTGCAATTATAAAGGTGTTGACCTTTAAAAGCTGTTAATCTGCATGTGAATTATAATTAATCAATTCAAAAATTCAATCTAGTACCAACATAATTAGATACAATTGTACTACTGAGTACATTATGAAAGCCCTACCCAGAGGAATACAGCAGCCATTGCTTTTCTTACAATTCATTTGTTTCCAGGTCAACAAAATACCTGTAAGATACACAATGCTTACCTCACAAAATGGGATTTATAGGCATTTGAATGGCATGAAATACCAGTGGCATGCATAAATAAACTGTTTTGATGGTCTCTGAAATAATGTTTCTAAAATGTATCCTGATGCATCCGCTGAATAAAATAAAGGGTAAGCTAACATATGGCTGCCGAGTGGTTTTGGAGAAAACAATTGCCAACAACTGTATTGGAATGTTTTAAAAATTATTTGAAGGATCAAGCATAAACAAACAAAAAACTTTTTGCTGTAATTAACCATCATAGCTAATAGTCTTTGACCTAAATCCTGTGAGTATACATTGTGATTAAACACACCTTCAGGATGATAATTACAGACACCTAAGGACGAAGGCAATTAATATAGGACTGTTCTCCAGAGGAAAGGGGCATTCTTTTAAATACATTTTTAATAGCCATGTGCTTGGAAAGAAAATCCATATTGAGCTGCCCTATCATGCAAGATTTCTTAGTCTGGTTTGCACATTCTGAAGGCAAGCTAACATACAATTAGATTGGGATTTGCTTATTTCTTTGTTTCAGCCACTTGACAATGTATTGTAGGAAAATGGAACTGGCTTCTCTTGCAGAACACGGTAAAACAATGATGGATTCTGCACAGGTCAAATATAACTGGTGTATGATGCAATACAAACCATTTGGTGTGTGTGAGGGGGGGACTTCGCACAGGTCCAATTCCTAAAATGAATGTGCCCCATTTTATTTTGCTCAGCCCAGGATTTTCGAGAATTGCTAAACCATGCTAAACCATGCTAGCCTGCACCAAGGCTGGGGGATGGGCTCGGCCCACATGGAGGCTGTGGGGCAGGACTCAGTGGCAGGCAGCCCCACCTCAAGCCCTGCCCCCATGCAGCCCCACCCAATGAGCCCAGCTCCCATGCAGGCTGGCACGGGCAGGGCTTGTCACCCCTGAGCCATGCCCTCGAGCACGGGGGCGCTGGGGGTGTCCCAAGAAAGGGTTGTCTCTGAGTGCCATTTCCTCCCAATACACCTCTGTTCCACACATTCACTGTAAGTTCCATGCCACCCACCGTCAGGGAGAATCCACCTGCCTGCCATACTATGCACGTTGCCCAGCAGGTTGTAGGCAGATTCTCTGAGGGCCACACAGCATACAAATTCCCCCAAGTATGTTTTCTCCCCTTGAGTATGACCAATCTACAGCAACATGTTCATTATTGCCCTGCCATTGCAGGAAGGTCCTTTTTTCTTTTGTATGTTGTACATGTGCAGCTATGCAGGTGCAGCCGATTGGATTGTGAGATGATCAGCATGGTTGTGGGGATTCATTTCTGTATGCCTGTGCAGCTATGCATGTGTTGCAGGAAATAAAGAAAAAGAAGCATCTCCGTAACCTGGATTGTTTCCATGGGCTCCAGTCACTCCAAAGCACGGCAGGCATGTGAACAGAAAAAAGAAAAATGGTTTCCTTTAGAACAACTACAACCTGTTATACATTTGCTATGTGGAATCCACCAATGTGCCAGGTGAGATGAAATTCCCATGCTAACAATTTTTTTTTGAGAGAGACAGGTTTTGGGGCAGACTCAACATAGCTGGGTTTTTATTTTCCTATATGTTCAAGATCATTGAATAAAAGTGAGAACGCTAAGTAGGTTTAGTCAGCTAGTAATGGTAGTTGCTGTCCAAGGAGGGGAGGAAGTGGCGCTTGGGCGAGAAGAGGCACAGGATGGCCCGGCCTGCCTATATAAGGCCGCGACACCACCTCTTTCAGGCACATTACTCGCTCACGCTGGCAGCTAGGCAGCCCAGCCCCACACTGGACTGGATGGCAGCTCTGAGCCTGCCCCTCTCCCTGTCCCAGCCCCAAGCAGCAATGGCAGTCAATAAATATCAGCTGCTCTTTATGCTAAGGATACCTTGCGATCAACCTGAGTTCTGAGACTCTGATAGGTAGAGAAGAAGAAGAAGAGTTTGAATGTATATCCCCCTTTTCTTTTCTGTAAGGAGACTCAAAGGGGCTTACAATTTCCTTTCCCTTCCCCCCCACAACAAACACCCTGTGAAGTGGGTGGGACTGAGAGAGCTCCAAAGAACAATGACTAGCCCAAGGTCACCCAGCTGGCATGTGTTGGAGTGCACAAGCTAATCTGGTTCCCCAGATAAGCCTTCACAGCTCAAGTGGCAGAGCGGGGAATCAAACCCAGTTCTCCAGATTAGAGTGCACCTGCTCTTAACCATTACACCATGCCATAGGTAACTATGTTTGTGTATGTAAAGTGCTGTCAAGTCACAGCTGTCTTACGGCAGCCCAAGTTGGGATTTTGCCTTGCTCTGCATAGCAACCCTGATATTCCTTGGTTGCCTCCCATGTAAATACTAATCAGGACTGACCCTGCTTAACTGTTGAAATCTGACAATATCGAGCTAGCCTGGGACATCTTGGTCAGGACAATAGATAACTATGGATATTCATTATTTCTTATTTAGGAAATATAAAACTAAAATGGGTAGGAGGTATTTAAGAAGGATAAGATTAGGCTTAAGCTCCTAAGGGATTGATTTTTTATATGCCATTTTTACAGTGTGTTTTTAGCTTCAAAAATGTTGTTCATTATAAATTGCTTAATGATCTATAGGTTTCTACTCTAGCTGGGGTCATTGTCCTGCAAATCTGGATTATTGCTTTTGGCCATTAGTGTGAGGAGCTCTGGAAGGTCAAACATTAATGTACCATAAAGGCCTTGATTAATGTACTCCTGGAGCTTTCAGGCAGTCTCCTTTTGTGTAGGAGAATGCTTACCTTAATCATGTGACCTTGTTTTGATATCAAACTGGGTACATCTTCCCAGGACTTAAGGCATCTGAAGGCCAAGAAGGCCTTGTGAAGGATGTTGGAGGGCAGATAACAATGGGGTCTTGGTGGGAGAGTGAAGTAACCGCAGATGGCAACACCATCCACATCACATATATTTATTTGTTTGAAAGCACTCATTGCATAACATTACCTTTGTGTCCTCTTTATTCAATGAACTGAGTCCTTTACCATCTATATACATTTGCATTGGAATTCCAGTTGAACAATGCAATGTGGTTAATTAACTGAATTTCAGCACATATCCATTTATAGCTTAAATATAAATGCAATGAAAAATACATAAAGTTTGTCCAGTCAACAATATTTTAAAAAATCTTTCACTAATAAATATTGTGTAAAGTAAAGAATATAAAATCTAGGTAATATCCAAGATAATTCAAGGCTCACACTGTGAAAAGAAACACTTGTTTATACTTTCTTTGATGCAGTTTCATTTCTGAATGAATTCCCATTCCACCACCTCATGTTCCGTATGCCCCCTTACCAATTATTTGAATATGGCTGCTGACATCCTTGATGCAATGATGAGAAAGTTGAAATATTCATCTACAGGCTTTTTAAGAAGCGTTGTTTTTATGTCAAATTTAAATCCATTGAATCTTTTCTGTTTATAAATATAACCGTATTTGCCCAACTTAGGCATCTGACAAACATTTTCAGCAATATATTGCATACATGAATTTAATGTGCAGCTTTCTGATTTGCTGCCAAATTCTAGCCATGCTCCTATTGCACTCCAGTTGACAAGAAGATGGGTTTCCTCTGTTTGGCTGAATGGATTCATTAGTTTTAAACACCAAAGCAAGGCATAAGGTTTAGTGGTGTTAACTGAAGTTATTTATATGAATGAAATGAGAACCGATGGTCTCCTTAATCCATTAGATGAATTAGTGCTATAATTCCATGTCTTTCCTCTTTTAGATGTGTTCACAAATTGAACAATGTACATGCAGTTCAAATATAGTAGATATACTTAAAAAGTAATGTGATAAATACAACCTACAACTTTTTTAAAATTTGAGGACAAGTTATATACTAGCAACTTAATTGGTAGGTTCCAAGGCATATGGAAATGGAGCACATTAGAGGAAGATTTTTAGTGCTTTTGCCTTCCCCCTGGCCCCCTGTGCTCAAAATCTTGTGGGTCTAACCAGAAAATCAGACCATGTTGTCTTGATGCAGCAAGAAGGAGCAGTTGATCAATATTGCATGTTCTTAATCTTTTATGAATGGAGAAAACTTCCATATGAGTGAGGTTCCATCTTATTTCCAGTTCTTTATGCAGTCCCCATGCTGCATAGATAGACCACTCAACTTTCAACAGTGACATTTTGAAGAACAGAGAAAACCTTTCTCTGTTCACAGCTTCCTATTCAATCCTACGTTGGTGGACGTCAAGACTATCATGTCAAATATTCTAGTGAAAAGTTGCTCATAAATTCAGCTTAATGGAGCTCAAATTAGGCAACTTTTAATTTAAGCATGAACCTCAAAAAAGTGTGTCCAAAGCAAGTTTAGAAATATTGTCCACTTACTACTTGTATTTCTGCAATTCCATGTCACCATTAGTGGTGAGGAGGCATTAAAAAGGACAGTGGTGGCAATGATCAGCAAATGAAAGACACAAAGTGGGCCAAATTAAATCAAAGCGGATAAATACATATATAAATATATATAACCTTTATCATATGCCACAATATGAATTACAACTAATACTACCAGTTGATGAGATGAATTTTACTATACATTTTTGCCTCATAGAAAATATGGGGAACTGGGGAGTAATAGGAACAACATTACAAACAATCAAGCGGTTTGATTCATACCTTGATGAAGTACCTGCCGGTAAATGGTTGTCTCAATATTGTGCTCTGTCTTTGAATGATTGCCCGTAGGATTGTCATACAAAAGCTGAAGTGTGATTCAACTGGCTAAATTCTGGCCTGCTTTATTTCAATATCTGCCTGTCCTGTTTGACATGAGTGTTTCTATGACTGACAATTAGCTCCCTGCTTTTGCCATGTTTTGCAGACACAGGCAGCAATCCTATTGCTAATGAATGATCTGGTTTAATGTAGAGCTCCTTGTGTGCACCTGTGTGGCTCTTCCAGTGGTATCAGCATAATAGAATAGTTGAAGAAAATTGCATAGGCTGGGAAAAGAGGTCAGGGCTGAAGCTGGGAAAGAACATCAACATTCCCCCCTGGTTTTGTTCAATCATTGCTCTGTGCTGTGCCCATTTTCCTTTCCTACCCACAGGTTGTTTTGGAATTCAGCTGTCCTGGTTAACTTCACTAGGGACATAATCTATTGTGTTAGCAAACAGGATGAATAAAAAGCAAATGTAAGACCTATGCTTCCAGTGAGCTGAAAATCTGCACCAAAGAGATTTAGATAATTACTTCTTATGTAATGTCTGTCGCATATTAATAGGAACATTTGAAATTGCATGTCATTAGAGTTAGTGTACGGGTTTCTGATGATAGCTGCATGCCAACACAGTCTGATCACCTAGGGCATGGCTGTGATTTTAAAATGACATCATATTCTTCACAGTTTATAAATCACCATCTGGACCTCTCTCTGTGTGACTACAGAAAGTGCTGTTGTCTCTTGATGTTGGGGGGAAAAACCTGACTCCATTTTTAATTAGTACCAGAATATGTGGAGACATTGATTTATTAGCTAGTTGTTGAATGTGGATGTTCATGCATCTGTCATATTTAAACACTTGTTATTTCTGGTTTCAGGAAACTTTTCACTCATTCTTTTAGTCATCCCCTGATCTTTCAGTATTCTAGTATTAGACAAGAAAATATACCAACAAATTATTTTTGCTCTGAAAGGGCAGACTTGGTAGAATGAAAAGGGTGGTCTATTCTTTACTGTCCTACCAATATAACATCTAATTTGGCAGTGATTATCTGCCTGATCCTTTGCATGTTTTCTTTGATGAAAATTGTACTAGGTTCAGTGGAACAAACCCACATGTCAGGATATATAAAACAGCAGTTTAGACAGATTATAGTTATTTAGACACTCGAAAGGAAAGCCGTTTCTCCAGGATCTCATTCTTGTTACAGAAATGCTTCTGTGGGGCTCACAATCTGTTTATAATTTGATCTTCACACTGGAGACCTAAGCAAAATTCTGACAAAATGATCCGTGTAACCATTTTGATAAATCGTTTTTTTCACCCATTTGTAAACAAACCAAAGATCTCTGTATGGACCATTGATTCTGTCCACATTCAACAGGTTCTTTCATATAAGTATTTGGGCTTAATCTTTTAAGCGACCACCCAAAGAATATCGATGGAGCTCAGAATTCTGCAAAAGCACAAATGAGTGTTGGGATGATTCAAATATTTTATTGGGGTAGAGGAGGCTGGAAAGCAGCAGAAGCTATTACACTTTTCTATCAAGGTTCTGACTCAACTTCTCGATGGGGCACTGCTCTGCATTTCGGCTAACAAGATTGTTCTTGAAAGTGTTCAAAAATTTTGAAAACAATTTTTCAAGCACCTCCAAGTGTTTTAAATGCTGCCATTTGCTTAGAAGTGGGTGTGGTTAATGTGGAAGCAAGACTTTGAATCACTGCCTTTTCTTTATGGCTGAATGTGACTTTTTTTTTACTAACGGTCTTGCTCACCTGATCCTTGCTCATTTTCCCACGGTGGAGGGCACTGGAACAGAAATGGCTGACAGATCGTGCAAAATGAATTTGTGAACCTCACCTCCTCCCTGATGAAATCAGTCATCTAGACTGGGCTCTGCAGGTTAATGGCTACTCCACAACAGAAATCAGAAAAGTTTTAAGACCAAGACAAACCCAGATGACTGAGGAGAAACAGCCTACCATAGGAAAAATATTTCTACCCTACATCAAGGGATTCACAGATCAAATAGGGAAATGATGAAAAAACATAACCTACAAACCGTCTTCAAACCTGCCTGGAAAATACAGCAGATGCTACATTCAGCAAAGGACAAGAGAGACCCCCTCACTTCTGCAGGAGTCTATTATCGCATACCCTGCAGCTGTGGAAAGGTCTACATAGGAACCAAAAACTCAGCATTCAGACTCATATTAAGGAGCACTGTCAGCTTAACCATCCTGAAAAATCAGCAGTAGCAGAACATGACTTAAACAAAACTGAACATAACATTTTATTTGAAAACACTGAAATTCTGGACGATTCAGAAGGGAGGCCATTGAAATTCACAAAGGCCAAGACAACTTCAACAAGAAAGAAGAGACTTTGAGAATTAACAAAGCTTGGCTACCGGTACTTAAAAACACCAGAAGCAAAGGCCAAGGACATGCTAAATTCATGGACAATGGACTCCACCCAAACACAGGATTTGCATTCACCAATACTGCTGCTGTTGCTGCAGGGTATGCAAATGTGAATCACTCCCTGGACTGAACAAACTCCACCTGCAATACAATACTATTAACCACACCCTTGCATAGCAAGTTCCACTCAAACACTTACTGATTGGTTCCCCACCTGGGGACATGACAATTTATACCCCGCTAAAACATTCCCTTCTCTTTGGACACAGTGTGTAACAGACTTCCCTCTGTGATACACCTCTGAAGATGCCAGCCACAGATACAGGCGAAACGTTAGAAACCAGATCTACGCATTGGTGTGATTGGTGTTTGGAATATGCTGCCACAGGAGGTGGTGATGGCCACTAACCTGATAGCTTTAAAAAGGGCTTGGACAGATTTATGGAGAAGTCAATTTATGGCTACCAATCTTGATCCTCTTTGATCTGAGATTGCAAATGCCTTAACAGACCAGGTGATCGTGAGCAACAGCCGCAGAAGGCCATTGCTTTCACATCCTGCATGTGAGCTCCCAATGGCACCTGGTGGGCCACTGCGAGTAGCAGAGAGCTGGACTAGATGGACTCTGGTCTGATCCAGCTGGCTTGTTCTTATGTTCTTATGTTCTTAGATCCTAACATGGCCACACAGCCCAGAAAAACCTCCACAACCAGTTACTGAGAAGGAATGCTTAATTACTGTATGCAACTCGTCTTTCTATTTCATGGCCTGAAATACACTGTGTGGCTCAGAGTCATGGAGAGACCGACGTTCATCTTTATAATATAACAATGTATGACTGTATTCTTAGGCAAGGTAATATTTTAAGCAAACCTATTATATACCACTTACACACAAATTCCTTGAATTAGCTTCATCTGACTTCATGCCAGGAATCTGGCAACATTCTGGAATTGAGCTGTTTGCCTAACTGTGTTATTTCTCCTGTCTGGAATAGCACAAGTAATGGTAGTTCTTAAAGGGCAATAGGAATAATTAGATTCCTGCTGTTCCATGTGTTTATCAAGACATTTTTGCCAGATGTAAGACATATGCTACAAGGAGTCCTGCTTTCTTTGGAAGGGGAAAGATGTCCTTAGCTTATTTATCCTTGCAGACATGTTAAATAGCACTGGGACTAGTGCAAGAAAGTTTGTTTTAATGTCTAAAATACTGGAACTTTCAAAGGATTCACTCATTAAATGATAATTTGAAAAGAGTTATCTGCGCAGGAACAAATGCAAGGAGGAGGGAGAAAGAGAGACAGAGCAGACTGTTCAAGCTTCTTGATTTTTGGAACAGAAAACCACAGCAGAAGTTGGCTTCTAACTTATATTCAGATTTGCCAGACTTCATATCTTTGTGGCTATATTTTGACAGTATCAGTTTTAGAGCACAGAATAAAATAAAACCATATATGTAGGAGGGCCACTTTTCAATAAATTGGGCCACAAAACCAAAGAAATTAGCAACGTCAATAGTCAACATTAGGAAAATGAGAGCATGTCTCTTTGTGGTCATGAATGCTGTTGCTGAGTTATATTTTGGCACTGTCAAAATCCCAAGCCATTCTCTAGGATAATGGAATATTCAGTGTTGGGAACTGCAGAGGAAACCAAGAAGATTTTAAAGCAATCCCTGACAAAGTATAATTTGACTTTTTGTCAAATTTAGAACTAGAGTTTTAAAAAGACAAGTTAGGCATAGCTATACAGAAGGAGCAAAGAGAGATGGGTCTTTCCTTCTCTCTACTATCCACCAAACCACTGATCATCGCTATTGTGGCTGGATCACGATTTGTAATGATTTGTGAATACACGCAGCCCTGTTTGCTGCGTGCACAATCCCTCTCTTCCCATGCACATAACTTATCATATTTGTGGGAGTAGTCTTTAGAGAGGAACAAGCCATTGGATTTTCCTGTGAAAATCAAGGGGATGCTTTCTTCAATTGGTAACAGCTGTGAATGTTGCAGTGCTCTGGGCACAAGCACAGTGCTCACCGCCAGCAAGTGCAAAGAGCTATGGATAATCCCATCAGGATCTCTTAATGTGTAGGAAAAGAAAGGACACATAGAGGGAGAACATATTTCCCTAAAAACCATTTATGTGTTTCCCAGTTCAAACATGATGCTTAATGCCATTTTTTCTCCTTGAACTATGAAGGGTAAAAGAAATATGCTATGCTGCTGTATCCATAGTTCAATGATATCAATTTCCTTTACATATTTATGACCCATCTTGGGGGGGGGAGGTTGTGAGAGTGGCACAGCCTCACACCAGTGCCTTTGCTCCCTCCACTGCATAAGGGGCAGCCCTGCCAGTTCAGGGAGCAAACGTGCCAGTGTCCGGTTGTCCCTCATCTTTGTAGTGGTGGAACCCAGAAATGCCTGCTGCTGTCGTGCTACACTGGCATCCAATAGGATGCCAGTGTTAGGGGGGCAGGACATTCCCAGGGATGTCATAGCCTGTGCCCTCGACTTTTTCCACCCAAAGGGGACTAGCTCAGGTACCTGCCATAGATGGAATCATTGCAATACTGTACAATAAAGAATTGGTAACTTATTATTTTAGTTGCTCAACTGATTAACTTTATTTGACAATTGTGGAGTAGCTATCCTGTCTCTTTGGCCCTGTTTTCTTGCAGCTTATAATTGATTATCCATATGACATTCATTACTTTCTTAAGTAACAGTTCTGTCTTAAAGCAAAAGTTATCTTAGCATCTGCATTAACTGCATGTTATTTGCCTTGAGCAAGAGTTAATATATGAAAGGTTCTGTGACACGTTCATGTAAACTTTTAGTAATATGAGCTAACAAAGTTAAGATCTAAGTTGAGACTATCAAAATTATTTTAATTAGGATGACTGACAAGATTTCTGCGAAGGTTCCAAAGCACATAGATTTTTATGTTTGGTCACTAAAATTTATAATTGCCTCCACAATTTCATTACTGTGATGTTGTATTGTTCTTTTTTTCTTTTCTATTTTTTCCGGTAATAGGAACGTAGACAAATTTATATACATACTAAAATGCTAACCACTTTCCATTATTTCAGTACTGACATATGGTGTTCCATTTTTACTTCCCAGCAGAAAAGCAATTCTGCCCTTGCCTCTCATTTTCACTGAATGGTATTTTATTCTTAATGAGATTCGGAGAAACTGCATCTTAAGGCACATTATTACTATCATAATAGGAACTAATAAGAAATGTTATTTATCCAATTTATTGTTAGGTAGTTTTTCAAAGGAATTTCTAGTAAAAGTGATTTCTAACCCATGGCTGATTATTTGGAATTGAAAGTTGTATGTGTTCATGTGCAAAAGAAGCACCTATGAAACAATCAGCTCTTCAATCAGAGTTCAAAATGCACATCCAATTCTTAAAATTGCATTGGTGTTACATTTCCTACTTGAAGGGAGGTATATTTTAGCAATAATTTGCATATTTTGTTAGATCAACAATTTACATTTGAGTTCCTTAAGAATCACCAAGTGTATGTCGTCCAGATCCAGTTACTCTTTTTAATTTAAAGGGTTGGTAATTTAAAGTGAATAGAAATGGGATGCAACTGGGAGTTTTTCTTCTTTGATCTGGCAATAAGTTGCTACAACTCCACATATTTCCCTCCTCTCTCACAGGTAAGCCTGAGCTTGACATTTAAGAGGTGGCTTATGATATAGGCATGCACCAAAGGACAAGAGCTCTTGACCTGGGGTGCATAGCTGGTGCTCTTGACCTGGGGTGCATAGCTAGGACCCAAGTACCGCATACAACAAGGGAAGTTCCGAACCACTGGAGAGAGAGATACACCAGTTACTTACCTGAAAACCAGAAGACATGTTGCCATAAACCAATGGCTGTTCGACAATTCTAATCTTAGCACATCTAGACTATGCCCCTGAAATGTTACATGGGTTTTTTATGGATCCTAGAATGTTATTTGTGGGAAGTACGGTAGATTTGCCTTTAGCAGTTGAGAGAAATCATTACCAGGAAAAGAATGCTTAATGAATGTAGTATTTCAGTGTAAATAGGAGCTGGTAGGAATAGGGATTGGATTGTATTGGAATGGACATCCAGTTTTTGGCAAGGATTCTCACTGCCTGTCTAGCTGGAATTGATAGTATGTTCCTTACATTAAGAACTAAGGATTGACTAGGCATTCTGTCATAGGTCTGCCTGCCAATGCCTCCTCTGATGAGGAAGAAATGGAGGAAGCTGGCCCCAACCCTCAGATACTACAGGAAAACCCTCCAGACAAGGTACAGATTTCATCAGGTGCAGAGGGGTCGTTTCAGGCTGAAGTCAGTGCACCATGATCTCAGTCTGGCAGCCCAGGATCTGAACATGAAGTAAAAGCACTGCAGCTGTGAGCCTCACCCCCAGAGCCCTTGGAACATCAAAGAAGGCAAGCCCAGAGTAAGGCACAGGATTGGTGCCATAGTGCATAGTTGGCAGACCAGCACCCCTCAATCTATGCCTGTGAGCTTGAGTCATCACAGGACTAAGGGTTGACAGCCATGTAGGCTGCTCAGCCATTGATGTGTTGCACCTATTCCTTAGCAGGGGGTTCCTAATAAAAGCTGCCAGGAAAGCATAAACCAGCAGGGAAGTTACTCATGCACAACCCTTGAGTTCCTGCTGTTGTTCCAAACCTCAATGTATTAAACCTACTAGACCATCACCTGCCTTGTGCTCTTCAGATCTGCCCTTCTGGTTTTGTGCTTGGACTGTGTTTTGGACTACACTTGTATTTTGCCCCAGGTCCCTGCCTGAATCCAGACACATTTTTGTCTACTGACCACCCAATTCTCCTGTGAGCACACTCAATGTTGGTAGAGGTACTCCTGGATATGGTACTGGAAACTCCTAGACTGATGTTTCTGGGAGATTTCAACATTTATACAAGGAGGCTTCCTTGGGGCACACCCTACACTTAATCTTTTGCACTGAGCCTTTGAGGAAAGGTTTGGTTTTAATCAGCCCTTAAAAGAAGCTTTAACCTGGAGCTGTTGCCTTTTGCTTGGGGAGACTCTGTAAATTAAACATTAATTATTCTATGTATTGCAATGGTATTTCATACTTGTAAGCTGCCCTGGGTGTTCATTTAATCAAAAAGGAGGTATATAAAATAAATAAATTAGACAAACTACAGATAGAAAAATCCACATCTCATGAATCTTATGGACTTCTAATTAATGAGAAGCATTTTCATATTGAAAGTCAAAACCTATTTGCTGGCTTGAGCTCTGGTATTATTATTTTAAAATGAACTCAACTGAACTATTAAAGGATTAAAATGCATTTATCCATTAAATCTCAGCTAAATTTAAAGCTCTTTTGGACATAACAATGTTTGGGCATTTTAATGTTTCATTTTATCTATTCCCTAATGCTCAGCACATAGTCTTGCATCTCTCTTTGATGCTACTGAATTGTACCAAGAGGTCAAATTTGACATCAGCTCTTCCATCTAAAGGTCAAGTGTGTGCACTACTTAGCCAAAGCACTGCTAAGTTCTACAGTGATGCTGTCTCCAGAGTTCTTTGTTCAGACCCGCTATTCAGGTGAAACTATCTGTGAGCAGACAGACTCAAAACCTACTGAACAACTGGAAAATTTTAATGAGAATATCCAATTGTTTTTTTGAAACAAAGTTTGCCTATGACTGACTGTCATCTGAATTCACAACTGATTATATTCAAGTAGCAAGGATGCCATTAGAGTTCCAAGTTTATACACATTGTGAATGTCTTCCTAATTAACTTGCAGTGGGATATGGTGTTACACTGATATCTTTCTCTGTTAGAAAATGCTATTACTGGGTGTACAGTAGTTTTTCTCGATTTATTGTGCATGCCTTTGTGTCAAGAATCCTCACTGTCAGGATGTATCTTTGTATTCCTGTTATCATTAGTTTTTATTTTGTGAACAAGGTTTACCTTAGTTTGGGGTAGGATGTGGCAGTCCTCAACAAATCAACGAAGTTCCAAAAAGTTAGCACATCAAAGGGAAGGTGAAATGGGAGAAACAGGATAGCAAAGATATATGTTAGTTAAAACAAAAAACAAGGAGCAGCAGTGGCATAGTGGTTAAGAGCAGGTGCATTCTAATCTGGAGGAACTGGGTTTGATTTCCTGCTTTGCTGCTTGAGTTGTGGAGGCTTATCTGGGGAATTCAGATTAGCCTGGGCACTCCCACACATGCCAGCTGGGTAACCTTGGGCTAGTCACAGCTTTTTGGAGCTCTCTCAGTCCCACCCACCTCACAGGGTGTTTGTTGTGAGGGGGGAAGGGAAAGGAGATTGAAGGCCCCTTTGAGTCTACTACAGAAGAGAAAGGGGGGATATAAATCCAAACTCCTCCTCCTCCACCACCTTTCTTTATTTTTATTTTATTTCTGTAAATGTGTTTCCCACCCATCACCAAAATCCCTGGCCAGGGTACAATCATAAAAGAACGATTTAAAAATACAATTATATAGAATACCATTATAAAATTATTTTTAAAATGTATAAAATATTATCTAAAAACGAGGTTAGAGCTGGTACAGATTCTCCTCCCCCCAAAAAACAGGACTTTTTGAACTAATCTCAATGCCAAGATGCAGGTGATAACCAGGACAGGAAGCCTCTGATCCTCATCAGAGCCCAATGTGCACTAGGACAAGCTCTTCTACATAAACCATGATTAATTTATTCAGTAGCTTTGTGCAAACAATGAAGCAACCTAGGTTTTTTTTACTTTAAAAAGACATTGAAACCTATATTTTTAATTTATTAAAAATATTTTCTGCATCTTAATCCATGCAGATGGGCTACTATTTCTGCCATCAAGCTTGTCTTTCCATGTGAAATGGGCTGCAAGTTATTTATGAAACAATGCAAGTAGTTACAAAGAATGACACAGACCTCAAAGATATTTTTTTTGGTGGATAAACATACCACATTCAACAGCATCGATCACCGGTGGACCGAGGACTCAAGCAGCTACTGAACAACTTTGTGGCTACAAGGAAGCTGTAGTATTACAATTTAGTTTTATTTTGCTTTGCAAATTGCTGTTGCATTTGCAGGTGGATTTGATTGTCCCCCAAAGTTGGATAATTAAACAATGTTGGTTGTTTTTATTATTGTCATCTGAATTGTTGTAAGCTGCTCAGAGCCTGTTAACTTAAATGCCAAATGGTAAAACTTCGTTTTGTTTAAATATAAATGTTTATAATTACTGGCTAACTGATTAATTCATTCCCTCTTTCTTTATGTAATTAGCTCCCAATGGGAAGCAGCAACACTTGGCTTCTGAAGAAGAGGAGAAATTAGATTTCCAATAGGGCTGTGTGTAAATGTACATGTGTGAACTACTGCCAAGAGGGTTGCCAGCTCCATTTTGGGAAATTTCTGAAGATTTGAGGGTGGAGCCTGAGGAGTAGTGTTTGGGGATGAGAGGAACCTCAGTGGTGATGTAATGCTGTACAGTCCACCTTCCAAAGAAATCATTTTCTCCTGGATAACTGATCTATGTCATCTGGAGATTAGGTATAATTCCAGAACTCCAGGGCCTACCTGGACGATGGCACAATAATACATAAAATGTATTAGAAACAGTATCAGGCTGTTCACAAACATCCAAACAAGCTATGAAGAAACTAGAGAGCAGAATTTGAGCAGAACTGGTGCATGTTTGAGCATATCCAGTAATTAGTATTTAAAGTGTCAATGCATCATTTGGACTTTTCTGTGGACGTATGAATTGCATGTGATTTTTGTTTTTTGCTTGTTTATATTCTTGTGCTGCAGTCTAAAAGAGTCATTCTTCTTGGGAAAAAGTACTGTGAATTTGTGGTTTTGGGGGACTTGCTGCTGTTCATATTTATTTATTGTTCATATTTGATTCTGTTATTCTGTTTTGTTGGTTGTTAGCCGCTCTGAACCCTATGGGAGAGAGCGGGGTACAAGTCAAATAAATGAAATATATGAATAAATGAAAAGAAACAGAATTGTACTAGGCACTTGTGGATGAAAAAAACCCCCTGCTCCTGAAGTACCATCCGCAAGGTTTCTTTAAGATATTTTTCAATATTTTAAATATTTTTTAAAAATACTGTGTACAATAGAATTGTTCTTGTGCCTTAGATGATTTGTTACCTGAAAATATGTTTTGTTCTGCTCAGTTTATAGGATCAGATAAGCCATTACAGCTGGGGTTGTGATAAGACAAATGCATTTATAAGCATGAAATGTCAGTCAATAAAAGTAGCCTGTGCAAGGAAGCTGATTTCGAGCTACTGGTTTGAGGTCAAATCTAAAACTTAGCAATAAGGAACTAATATTCTCAGTCCATTTCTTTCTGTTCATTTCATATAAATGGTGCAATTCAACTTGGAGAAATTCTGGTCTGGAAAAACTAAAGCATTCTGTATATAGTTGTTATGACAATACTAAGGTTCCAATCTCTGGCTTATTGCATTCTCATCTCCTCTGACAAGATATTTAGGTATTTATAGGTGTAATTACATTAACATTAAACAAAATTAATATGTTTTTATTTTGTTTTAAAAGATACCACCAAACAACCAGGAACATTAGCAGGGGCCCTTGCACTAATGACTTGAACAATCTTACCCATTTCTATTTGAAACTTTCTTTGATACCACAAAACAACCAACCATTATCTCAAAAATAACAGAAACAAGGAGGGACCAGGTGCATGTAACCATGAACATACAAGATGACATGTAAATTAACTTTTGAAGAATTTCTTCCCTTGGTCTACTAGACTTGCTTATTATCATTCTTGACAGTTTTAATGAGAAAATGGAGTGGACTCCGCTAACTTTCAACCACCTCTATGTTCAATTAGCCCGTTTGGGGGCTCAATTTTTTACTAAATTTCTTTTATGCCTGTAATAGTAATAGTCTTTGCTTTTTTTAAAAAAAAATCAGCAGATAATTCTACGCATGCCTGAGAGCAAAACCTACTGGACTCAGTTTACTTCCAAGTAAATAATCATATGACTAGTATGAAATGTCAAAAGAGTCCAGGGCAGGGGGATCTCTTTCTGACAGTACAATTCTATGCAGAATTGTGTCTAATCGAAGCCAATTAACTACAGTGGACCTAACATTGGAGAACTCTGCGTAGAATGCACTGTAATGATCCTACATGTTCTGGCAATGTTCTAACCAAACATATAAGCTTTCTGTTTAAATTTTTTTGGAGACTGTACACTTTGATTACACATTTACCTGCCTTTACATTTGTTTAAAAAAGCCTACCATCTCATAGGTAGATGACAAACTAATACTACTATTCTACCATAAATATAGACATTGCTTAGCAACATAAAAATCAGCAGGAAAACTTAAAAAGTCAGACTTCTGCCCCAAGAAACAAAAAGAGGGCAAGGAAAAGAGTTCATATTTCCAGTGTGCTCATGAAAGAAATGTATAATGTTGTACATTTTAAAAATTCAAAATCAAAAGCCATGTAATACCGTACTGTACTACCAACCTAAATAACCAAGCATAATATGTCAGCTTTCAACCTCTTCAGGATTCTTCAACTGGCTAGATGTTAAAAAGTGAATGGAAAGTTGGATGGGGAGACTTAGTTCATCCTATGGGGAAGGGTAGAGAGATCTAGAGTGCAGTCCTAAGAGTGTGGCTGATTCAGAAGTCCAATTGAGCTCAGTGGGGCTTTTTCACTAGCAAATGTGCTTAGGATGGCAGCATTTATTTATTTTTTTTATTTATTTATTATTTGATTTCGTATACCGCCCTATCCCCAAAGGGCTCAGGGCGGTGAACAATATAAAAGCATATATAAACATAAATATATAAAAGTTTAAAATTTTTTCATTCCTAAAAACAGTATCCACGAGGAACCCATATGCAACCCTTCCAAGAAGAGTGATGGGTCCCGATGATGTTAGGGACCCTATACAGCAGGGGGAGGATGAAAGCAGGGCACCCTCAGCGGCTGGTCTCTCCGAGGCCCGGTGGAACAATTCGGTCTTGCAGGCCCCTCACCGGAACTCTCCAAAGGTCCACTTGGAATGACCCGAGGACAGCTGGTGGTAGAGTGTTCCACCAGGCAGGGGCCAGAGCCGTAAAGGCCCTGGCCCGAGTGGAGGCCAGCCGCATCATTGAGGGGCCAGGGATCTCCAGTAAATTGGCCTCTGCTGAGCGCAGAGGTCGACTCGGGACATATGGGGTAATGCGGTCCCGAAGGTACGAGGGTCCCAGGCCGCGTAAGGCCTTAAAGGTGAACTATATTAAGAGGGAAAGTAATTATACAATGATTACTGCAGAACACCCCCCCCCCTTCCTCTCACCATATTTCAGTTAAAGTTTTCTGGCTTTAAAAAGTAACAGTCACACACACACACACTCAAAGTCTGCATCAATTCAGTGTCTGTTATCTTCACCTTTATCATAAAATTCACACCAGACCCTCTTTCTTGCCTTCATCAAGCCAAATGAGTCAGGAGGAAATAGTCAACTCCACAAATCAACAAGAAGAAGCTCCCATTCCCCCTTCATCCCTTACCAGACAGCACAGCAAAGACCCCCATCAGATTTGTGTATCCAAGCAAGGGTCTCATGTGCTTTGAGCTTGTACCAGCTCTAGCACATTGTGAACAATGATTTTATAAAATCAGTGCCGTGGATGCTGAATAGATTGTCTCTGTCAGGTTAGACGGGATGCTTGGCATGGAATGCCCAGTTCATCCTTGGGACCTAATCAAAAGGCAAGGCAGTCAGTGTCACCTATAGTTTACACAGGAGGTCTGTGAAAAGAAAATGATTAAAGATGATAGCTATCCATTATCTTCAGGTCAAGGTTGATGAAGAACCACATAGCCAGGTGGTGTAAGCTGGGATAAGACTACTTCATCATTTCATCCAACCAGGTCTGTGTCACACAAACCAGTTCTCCTCCAGCCATTCAGACAGATGAGCAGTTTTGTATTTCACTGTCCTTGCATTGCACAATATAAGCAGTGATGCTGAGAATGAAGCATCCCTCATAAACAGATGAAGATAATGCAAGCTCTGAATTCAATTATGCATTTTCCTCCCTGTTTCAGCTCCAGTACCCCAGTATCTCCCTGCTCTCTTTTGTACACCATAATGCCTCTATCACAAAATGGTTCTTTATTTTCCTGTTATTGTCATACTCCATCTCAGTAAACCTTTTCTTATGCTGCAGTTTTTCAAGATGTTCTTGTAGCAGTATTGTTGCTACAATATTTGCTACATTTTTTGTTATTTAAATCATACATTTTAATAATTATAATGCATAATTTTCAGATAGGGAAGAAAAATTGCCATTTTGAATGTTAATGTATAGAAATTGGGTATGCCAAAGCAAAGTCTTTTAAATAAATTAACATTTCTGCTGAACCTTTGATTCAATCATAATATCTACCCCGCTGTTTTCAAAACTGTTCAATGAAATATAAAAAAAAACATTGTGCTGTATAATAGACCACAGCCTACTAGGATTACTTTTTAAAATATCATTGAGGAAAGGGAGAGGGGCAGTTCACATTTTGTTGAGAGTCTAAAGGGCACATTGAAGCACACTGATTAACTTAAATATAAACAGGAAAGAAATTCGATAGAAAGGCTTGGCACTGCTCCATTTCAAGACTAATTACTGCCATTCAAGCAAATGTTTGAATTAAGTAGTGGCGAGACAGTGGAATGGAGAAGAGTTGTAGCTTATCCCTTCAACTTTGACCTTCTTTATAGCAATTCACATCTTTCTGTTTCTGTTCTATAAAACAAATGAATGGAAGCTCACTGAAGAATTTGAAAATATAAATTGTGAAGACCACTGTTAACTTAGACCTTGAAAACTTGAGTTCCCCATAAATAAAAGAGTCAACAAGAAAGAGTCAACAAACTGAGATCCACTCAAGGATCATTTGAAGTAAAAACAAACTACCTTCCTGATTGCCTAAGCAAGCAGCTCTATGTCTGGCTCAAGTATTTGGCTTCAATGCTTTAGACAGTTTTATACCTGAATCCAAAACAATTCCAGCCCAGCTTTTAGAAACAGTTCAGCCTTTATCAAGGTTGCAGCTGTTTCTGGCTAGCCTCCCTGTACTCTTGTGTTTTTATCAAAATTATTTTACTAAAACCTGCCTTTGTTGAAATGACTGCTCTTCATCCATTAAGTGACCAATCATGTAAATGTTCCATGATTGAAGTATCTTATGTGCTTCAAACAACTTCACCAAATTATTAGCAGTAAGCATGCAACATAAGAACATACAAGGAAATGTGCATTAGCAGGCAACTCAATTGTTTATTTAAGGGTGACACATTGGTCAAGAATAAAACCACAAAGTGATAAAGTGTGACACCTCACAACCCCAGGGCAACATGCTGCCACCAGAGCCCTTAACTAAACCACCAGCCTAATAGGTTGGTTGGTGGGAGAAAAGGAGAGGAGCAAGTGTTCAAGTGGCTGCCACATCCATTGACTCCTGACCATAGAGGGGCAGAATTGTAGTGATTATGTACTTTTAGGGATGGATTTTCTGTGACCAAACCTCTTGTTTTAATGTTACACAAAATTTTGTGGGAACATTGAGAGTCAGCAGGGAATCAGTCAACAAGTTTTCATTTTGTCTTAGGTACAGCAAAATGAATGTGACTTACCCATTCTGTTTCTTGCGGAATTCTTATGGCATGATATAACTTCTTTCCTACCTTTTTCCCAGACAAAAGTCTTATAAACAGACACAAGAAACTAGTGGAACCATATCAATCTGTTACACCATTACTGAATAGTTTATGCCTAATACATTAATTGATTCCATCCAAATATTTATAACCTTTAGCGGATTGGTTCTGGTAGGTTTTCCAGGCTGTGTGGCCGAGGTCTGGTGGACCTTGTTCCACCAGATCCCACAAGATCCAGCAGACCATGGCCACACAGCCCAGAAACCCTACCAGAACCAGTTGAATCTGGCCGTGAAAGCCTTCAACAATACTTTAGTGGATCATTTAGTGGGAAATCTCATCTTGTTTCAGAGTTCATGTTCCATAATGTTGATGCATCTACAAGGGTGTTGCTGCACATTTGTATGTTGTGTATAGCTGCTTTTGAAATGGTGGTTTCCAGCAGTAGTCATAAATGCTTAACAATTCCAGCAGTAGTCATAAATGCTTAACAATTCAACAGTATTGTACCCAAAACATTGCAAAATTTCAGATGTGAGTGGGCGATAGCAAGCAAACACATCCATGGCTGCAATAAATGGCAGAACTGACCCACACAGAAAGGAAGTGCTCATATTAAATGGTCATAATAATCCTTGAAAAGATTACCAACACGGAGGGATTAACATAAAAGAATTTCTGCCAATATGCTACAGATCAGTTGGTTTTGTAGTTCCCTGAATTACCAAAGTTGTAACTGAAAGTTAATTAAGAAACAGGCCTATCATTAAATAACCTTTCTATCTGTAAAAAGCCTGATCAATTCAGAATCTAGGTTCCAAGCCAGAGAAATGAAGTAGAGTTGCAGTACAGTCAAATATTATTGGCTTATTAAACTCATATTTTGAATTTGGTCAGTATAAACTTTGGCATTTCTATCAATAATTCAATGGCAGAAAACACCTCAGTTCATTCCAATCATGATTCCCTTTGAAGTGGGGGGAAAAATGGGAACAATCCAAGTTGCATGTCAACCCCTGCTAAATGTTCCATTTTGCATGGCTCTAACAACATTTCAGGTCCCCCTTCCAATGTAACACAACTATAGTTTTCATTAAAAGTATTCATTTTACAAAATATATATATTGGCATTAATTTCTTTTCCCTTATAATAAATTAAATCATACACGCATAGCAGCCTTTCCTTTAAAATGTTTCTTCATAAAACAAAAACTAATACATTTTAGATATCTAACATCTCTCTCAGGAGATAAAGAATGAAACATATTGCAGCTAATAAAACAATTTCAATTTTGATAATAAAACTAAAAGGGAAACTTTTACTGTTGTTAGAGATGTCATGGGAATATTTGGCTGCTAACAAATTGTTATCTGTGTAAAAACTTGTTGAAGTTAATCCCAAACAGAAGAAAATCCAAGTGCTTCCAATATTTCTTTGATATTTTATGAATCAGTTGGTCAAAGTGTCATGTCTGTAAACTAAGAACATCAAAGTTTCCACTCATTTTGAACACCATACATATTTTCATTTGTAGCAATGGGACCCGGAATTTGCACATTTGTGGCACAATAACAGAGATTTCACTCAATTTCTTTAACACACACAGCCATGTGCACCTTTTACATGTCATGATCATAGTGATACATTTTAGTGAATTGTAGAAATGTATGACAGTTCAAAGCTTGAGACTTAATGACATCATTCTGGCAGTTTATTTCTATATTTTCAATATCATCTTGTGTTCCTGCTGTTTTGAATGTTATAAATAAGAAAAAAATAGTCCACCTGTTTAGACCATCAATATGTATGCTTTTGTACATAAGTATCACAGACAAAAAAAGCTATATAGTCATTGTGCAGTCTATGTCAACATATATTTTTAGGATAAAACCACCCATCCAAGAATAAGAACTGGACATGAAAACCCCAGTCATATTGCCAGCAACGGCACTAATAATGGGAGTAAGAGGGAGAATGCAGGTCTTCATGTATCCCTGTCTCTGTACCGGAAAGATTCAGTACTTTGAAACTATGTTGGGCTGTGAAGCCAGGGCGTATCTTCTAAAGATGGCACCCAGGGCAGGCACTGCTCAGCACTTGAAATGCACCTTGCCCTCAAACTCCATGTGGGATACAACGTCCCTGATATCCAGATTTGATATCCAGATCTGAAGAGTGCTGTTTTTCCCCTAGGTGCACATCCTTAGTGTACATGGCTCTTTATTTGTATTTATTTATTTATTTATATTTATAATCCGCCCAGCCCCAAAGGGTTCAGGATGGCGCACAACATCATAAAACATAAAATCCCCATGTTTAAAACCAGTAAAACATTCCAGAGATAAAACAGATGGCAACACAACCTACCCCCTCCATATCCATAGGAAGCCAAGGTAGTTCTATTTATTTTCCTGGCTGGCCAGGTGGAAATGTTAGGTGGAACAAGGCTGTCTTACTGGCCATGCGAAAACCCTGTAGGTCCTGCAGGTCCCTAACCTTCTTTGGCAGCCTGTTCCACCAAATGGGGAACAAGGCCATAAATGCCCTGGCCCTTGTAGTTGCCAGTCAGATAGTTCTGAGGCCCGGGACCTCTAGCAGGTACTCAACTGAAGAACGGAGGGCCTTGAGGGATGCAATATAGGAAGACGTTGTCCCACAGGTATGTAGGTCCAAGACCGCTCATGGCCTTAAAGGTCAAGACCAAAACCTTGAACATGATCTGGAACTCGATAGGCAGCCAGTGAAGATGGTACAGGACTGGTATAATTCGGTCCTGGCTGGATGCTCCAGTTAGGAGCCTGGTTGCCGCATGCTGCACAAGATTAAGCTTCTGGATCACAGCCAATGGTAGGCCAGTGTATAGCGAGTTAAAGTAATCCAGCCCGAAGGTGACTGTTGTATGGATCACTGTGACCAGATCAGAGCAGGAGAGGTATGGGGCCAGTTGCCATGCCTGCTGCAGATGGTAAAAAGCCGTCTTGAGCTGTCTGGGTGACCTCCAACAACACCACTGGGTCCAAGATCACTCCCAGACTATGGACAACTCCAACAACACCACTGGGTCCAAGATCACTCCCAGACTATGGACAAATGGGGCTAGTTGTAAGGCCTCACCATCCAACATAGGCAGGCGAAAATCTGCCAGCCTCTCCCCCCAGCCCAACCACAGGACCTCCATCTTTTCTGAATTCAACTTCCGCTGACTCGCTCTCAACCAACCAGCAAAAACCTCTAGAAAGTGCTGGAGAGCACCACGGGCCGAGGACAGGTGACCCTCTATCGTGAACACGAGCTGGGTGACATCAGCATATTAGTGGCACTGCAGCCCGAAACTCCGGACCAACCCTTTCAGGGGGTGCATGTAGATGTTAAAAAGCATTGGAGAGAGAATCGCCCCCACGGCACCCCACAATCAATGGGGTGATGCCTGGAGATCTCTCCCTCCAATACCACCTGCAATCCCCGGTCACGGAGAAAGGAGGCCAGCCAATGTAAGGCTGACCCCCACGCTCCCATATCACTGAGGCTGAGAGTGAGATCTAACAACACCAGCAGTGCCACAACAGCAACCAACTCCGTCTTGGTCCCATGGCCAGTGCAGAAGCAGGACTGGAAGGGATCCAATACATTTGTGTCATCCAGGAACTTCTGGAGCTGAACCGCCACTGCTCACTCAATTACCTTACCCAGAAACAGTAGATTCAAAACTGGGCGGTAATTGGCTGGATCCAATTGAAGTCTCTTCAGGAGTGGACGGACCACTGCCTCTTTAAACTGACCTGGGAAAACGACTTGCTCGAGGGAGCTATTGATGATATCCAACAGGTGACTCTGCAGCTCTTCCCCACTGGCCTTGACCAGTCAGGAAGAACGTGGGTAAAAAGTACAAGTGCTGCCAGCATCCTGTCCACATCTGTCAGGTCGAGTAGGCTGAAGTGGTCTAAACAAGGACCAAAACACGGCCAAGGGGCCTCCAGTTCCCTTACTGCATCAATTGTAGCAGGAAGAGCTGGCAGAGGGACAAGATCTTATCTGTGAAGGAAGTTGCAAAAGCCTCATAACTAAATGCCAATTTCTTTAATTTAGGACCCAACGAAGAGGTTGTATGTGTCCAAACTAACCTAAATAACAGAGCCGGGTACGAACTTGCTGTGGCGGTAGAGGTAGCAAAATAAACCCTCTTCTCCTCCTTCACTCTCTCATAGGATCTAATAAGCATCCTATACAAGTGTGTTGTCCCCTTGTCATGAACCCGCCGCCACACTCACTAATATTGGCTGGGAGCTTGCCTCATGACTGTTCCCAAAGCCATCACTGCCACTGATGCTGGGGGCTCCCTGCCACTGACCCCCCCCCCCGTTACTCATTGGCCGGCTCATTTAAAAAACTAATTATATACATATCAGCGTCCACATATGTATGACAATAGGAGGGCTGAAATTATTGGATTTACCAATTTATGTTGCATTTCATAAAGCATCTGGTTTAGTAACACATTAAAAAGTGTTCTGCCACCACATGTGCCTTATAATAATTAAAATATAGGTATTTTTATAGTAATACAGTAATACAGTAATTACAGATTACAGTAATAAAACATAAAACAGAATCAGTGATATTTCTTTTGCTCAATAAATTAATTCTGGTATCTAATGAATAAATTATTCTTCCATAAAATACTTTTTAATCTTTTATCTAAGAAATCTAAGAAAGCTTGTCAACAGTCCTAGTATTTTAAATATTTTCTGGGGATTTTTAAAAATGCTATTTCAAGCACTTTCTCTCTACAGACAATTTTTATGTCTGCTGTAGTTAATTTAATATTAATTTGATATATACACTTTGATATAGTACACTTACTTCCTAGCAAGCAAATAATATTCTAGTATGTCTTTGTGATTCAGTAGGAGCAAATATGAATCCTTGAGCTTCTTCCTATGGACTATTTCCAGAATGCTGCAATTCTTGCGAACTGATTAACAATTAGATTAATCTGTTTTTGTGTCCCCCTTAACACTGTTTATCTCAGAGTTTTAGACACCATACAAATACCAATTGATTAACATTTTATTTCATATTTGATGTGATTGTATATGATCCATTATGTCTGGCAGAATTCCTAACAACGCTTTTCCTGGGAGTAAACCTCATTGAGTGATGGGATTTCCTTCCAGTCAGATCTATTTAGGATTAATCCCATAATCTGTTATGTTAATATTCTGATAACACTTCTTTCATTCAAAATTAATGAATTGAAAAGTATGATTCCCTTCACTGTGAGGAATCTACCATTTACAGAAGACTTATTTAATTCACAGAATGATTTATTCCATGAAAGGAACTCCACCTGTGAACAGAAGATTCTTTGCTTAGCAGAAAAGAACCTTGAATTCCCACCCAACTACCTTCTCCGATAGAGAAACATAAATAATTGTAATTTCATTGTTACATTTACATTTGATGGACATACTGTCTATTTTGTGACTGTTGAAAAAACAGCAATGTTTACCACATTTTTGAACACATATCATTATGCAGATATATATAGCCCAATCCAAGACACGTAATCTGGAAAAACGATGTAAGACTATTTTAACTGAAAAGAAGCCAGTGTGGTATGAAAGCAACAAGAAATCTCCTTGACTCATTAAAAACTGTGGTTTCTGGCAAACTTCTCCATCACTGTGTCAAATTCTAAAATAAGTATGTTTAAGTGCATTCCCAGGGAAACACTATCCTCTTTGTTGAACCTGGAGGGTGGGGACTGTTTCCAAGGCTCAGTTGTAAATGCTTACTAAATCCTTTCAAGTAACTTGCCAGAACATTAGGCAGTTTAGTACAAATTAGGGCCATAGAATAATCCTTAATAAATTACCATTCAATTGCTTTTTTAAAAAAAGCTCAGTAGTTTCTACATCAGACACCTGAAAGTATGGTTCTTCTTCAGGGTTTTAGAATTATGGTGTACTTTCCCCACAGGCAATGTGCCAGGAATCCAAAAAAATGCATTCCCTTCCAGGTTAAAGCAGCAGTGACTTTACCTTGTTCCATTTTCAACAGATGGGGATAGGTGAACTAGTTATATAATCATTCACATTTTCAGTGCCTTTCCCCTCAATTCAAAGTGATTTTTAAAATATGCAAAACAGTTTCAACTACCTCTGAAGCTTTTAACTGAAGTGTAGGGCATTGGGCGCTTTGATACAAGACAACCAGCATGAAACCATATTTTATGTGAGCTGATTTTATACTCTCACATAAAACATTCACAGCAGGTCGATTTCAGTAGATTTTCTATGACATTACAGGTAATGAAAGACAGACATTTATTAGATTCATCTAAGTGAATGGTCCAAATAGTGGAGCCAAAAGAATGGTCTGATGACTTTACAGGCAATTCTGTTGTAATTTTTTCTGCTTTCATACTTGTTGGATGAAACTGATATATATTTCCAACCTCCATTGCCCACTGACTGCATTGGTTCCGATTAAACAGGACTGTAGAAACAAAAACTGCAATCATCATAATGAATTTTCTGCATGAATATCCCCTCCATGTATGAAAAAAATAAGTACTGTTGTGTGTTTACTATCATGTGTGTTTGCCACCAAAGTGTACACAATACCTCAGCTTGGGGGGAAGGGATTTTGTGGTGTTTTGCAGATTGTGTCAATTTTATGTATATTACTATACTTTAATGTTTGTTGTTTTTAATTATTATGGCAGGATGGTTCAACATTGAGTTTGATACATTGCTAGAGTGGAACTATATAACATAAACTTGATTGAGGTGTACATCCTTAGGGAACTTTCTAGGTCTCATTTGTGAACTTGTTTGCCACTTTGAGACTCTTTTATCAAAAATATATTCTCAAAGGAAGGTGCAGTTAATAGTAACAATAAAATAACCCACTACATAATAAATTAGGCAATGCCACATTGTGAAATGTTGCCCAAGGCCAGGTACCTTACCAGTAACATACCGAAACCAGGGTTCTTTATCCAGATACAGCTGAGATTTTAAAATTTTATTAAAAAAGAATGGAAAAGAAATAAAAAATCAGTTCTCTCTCCTTGGAAGGATAGAACAACAACGAGAAAAATCTTAAGAAGAATCCTTTATGAATCTATCTAAAATGGTGTCAGGGGTTTTATAGAGTTAGCCCATCTAGACCATTTGATCAGCAGAGGCAGAGCAAGGGGAAACTACGCCCAGGGTGCGCGCACTTACTGCCACCCCTGCCACAGTGCTACCCACCCTGGAATGCCCCAGCCATGTCCCTGCCCTGGGGCATGCCCAGGGAGTAAGGCCCCCCAACCCATGAGTGCTATGCCAGTGTTGATCAATAATTAACCAATTGGGTGTCGAATACAGCCGAATCTTCTAGATGGTGAGGAAAATGACCACCATATGAGCATTCTTGGCAATTAAGCCCTATGTCCAGTGCAGAATGTGGTCTTGTAAAAGCCAGTTCCGTTATCTAAAGAATAACATCACTTAGACTAAACACAAAGTCTACAGTTTACAACTTTAGCAAAGCCAAATGGTTGCATTGTAAACGACCTAGCAAAACCAAATGGGTGCCTGATAAAAGGCCCAATATACAAGATAAATTATCTCTAAGTAAATGTAAAGGAATATATACACTCTCTCCACACATATAATAAATAATATAATAAGCAGTCAAAATAAACCAAAGCGATAATCAATTCTGATTCTGTAATCCAATCTAAATTCCAAATGGGATAGATCCTACCAACTTTTCTACCAACCATAGGACTGCAAGAGAAAAACACTATCTTTTACATGGGCCACTGTGAAGAGAGAATTAGGTGATATCACTCCTTCCCTTTTGGTTCCAGCTGAAAGGATCCAACCCATTATAACTAATGAAGCATGAAGAAAGAACAGGGTCTTGAAGGCCTTTTTAAAGCACCCAGATCTCATGAACTGTAACCAGAGCCAGTTCTACAGTCAATAAACATCAATGGAAAATGTTAGTGCAGCTGTAACCATGAATGTCATATCAGCAGTTATTTCTGGTATATTATCTGATGACCAATCTTGTTGAGCAATGAAAAATAAATGGAAAAAGACACTCCATCTAGTAAACCAGGATGAGATATAAAAGGTTTAGAAGTAAATACCAGCATTTTGAATGGGGACTGGAAACCTATTGATTACCAATGGAATTTCTGCAGAGCAAGCATTATATTTTCTATACTAATACCAGAGACCACTGTGCCTGCTGCATTCTTGATCAAAAATAGCTAATTCCAAGGGCAGACCCACAGATATCACATTATATTAGTTCAAGTGGAATCACATAAACAACAGTGGCCAAATGCAGGAAAACACATATAGTTTGTGAATGAGACAAAAGGAATTCCAAATGAAGAGAATGATCTTTTGGTGGAAGCAAAATCAGCATTTAAATTGCAGTCAACATTTAAATTGCTAATCGTGTTTTCAGATTATCTGTAAGAAGCAACTTTATCTTGTCTGGATTAAGTTCAAGTTTATTCACCCTCACCCATTCTATTAGTCACTTTAGATAGGTTACTTCAGCAATAACTCAATAAGTAGTTCAGGAAAGCCACAACTGTAAAACTTCAGCTCCTATACGCACAATACAGGCCTTTTGGAAGGATAGAAAAGATATTATAATTCTGAAATCCTAAAATGGAGACATCAAGAACTTTGTGGAGAATATTTTTGATAGGCAAATATATTGCACTAAAAAGCCTTGATCATCACAAGCTGAAGCTCTATCAGTTTGTTTGCCATCTGCCATGAATGACTGTTGAACTGCTTGATAGCCATACAGAAACTGTAATGGTGTAGCTTTATTTTCTTGTGGTGGTGAGTTTTGTTCCCATTCTTTGAAGAGATGTGTTAGGTGATGATTGATTGTAACAGGAATTATGGATGTTTTAGTCATTTAGGTGGAAGGGGGACTATGCCTTCCATAAAACTACCAGAAAATACACAATAATTCAATAATGTTGATAACCTGAAGTATGACTCTGACTGGGCTGCATGTGAATGTAAATGCATGAAATACGGCCTGTAGCACAGCACTGTATTACAACATTTGAAAGTATCCTAATGAACAGGTCCAAATATTGCAACCAATGAAACTGATGTAAAAACCTTATTTGCAATGGCAGTGTTTTTTTGATGATTCCTAATAAATATAGGTCACACTTTTGACTGTCCTTGAAAATCTTGCAAGAAATTTAATTTGATACATGAAGTATGGTCTACACAACTGACAAACCAAGTGTTCAGGTGATTTTGGTACAAGAATACAGGTACTGTAGCTGTGTTTTAGAATTAGAACCTATCTGGTGTGAGTTGATTTGGATTGTGTTGCTTGGAGAAGTTTATAATACAACCACACAACTTTAGACCCATAAGGAATAGAATACGCCATGTATAAGGATAACAAGTTTCCACAAGTTGCTGCAATCATTTCATTCCAAAGAGCTGCAGAAATATTGGTTCACATTATATGCAGTCAAAGTGTCTTTGCATGCAGGCACAGGTTTTGCAGCTCTACCAGCTTTCTTAGCATGTGAAGATGAGTTCCAGCAGGGTCTGACCATCTGCAAAACATAGTCCATAAGAAGATTAGTATCTTACATCCTTTTGATAATATATTTGATAATGATCAAAACCAAGGGAAAGTATGATAAAGATTATTCACACTTTTAGTGAAGTTTCAACTTTAATTCTACTCAAGCATCTATGTTGGTGACTGTCTATTAGTGCTGTGTACTTGTTATGCCCCCAGAGAAGCTTTTATTTTCTCATTAAGCATCAGTTATCCCTATAGTTATAATGGGTTTAGTTCGTTGTATAGTCTTCTAAGGTAGGGAATTTTAGTGGACCCTGTCCCTTTAAGAAATCTCACTAGAGGCAGTCTTCCTGTTATTACCCAGTAATCCCCCTGGTCAGCCAGTCAGTCAAAGGTGCCTACAGTAGTTGGAAGGCTGCAATATATGTTACATCCAAGGTGTATAAAGGTAGCATAAAGTTAAGGTGTAGAAACTAGAATCCAGATAAAGGACACTCAAGGAACCCAGAACAAGCACATACAAAGTGGAATTTCTTGGAAGCAGTCAAAGGAAGAACAAAAGTCTCAATCTTCAAACTGTTCCAGTCAAGCAAGTACTTTATTTTAGTCAGACCCTGGGGGGAGTTAGGTCTCAATTCTTCTAAACAATAAACCTTGTTTTTGAACTATTACATCTTGCTTGTGTGTCTCCTACTCTGTTCCACCCAAGGACAGGGCACCTTTAGATTGTTTTACTTGGGGGACAGAACAATACTCCTTGTCAGAGGAAAGCAGTTAGGAAGTTATTTGTACTAGGTCTACTATGTAGGCTTGTAGCTCAGATATGTTGTTTGGTGCTCCCCACCACCTGCAGACACACATCTTAAAAAACAGAAATAGAACTGGGTCAGAAAGAACTTAAGTGAAAAAAAAGTCACTGTATGATACAAGATATTCATATTTTTAGTTTTGACGAAAATACTCTACAAGGAAAAGTGGACATGGGTTTCTTGCAAATACATATTAGTGCAAAAAAAAACACCCAGGCAAACAGAAGCCTCAGTGATAGCAAGGCAAATAAGTTCCCACTCAATCTCACATACAGGATTTTCTCTCACACTGCAAGGGCATGCATTATCACCTTCATAATCACCTTCTCCAAAGTATACTTGAACAAAGGGGACAGCCAGCTTACAACTTTTCCTGACTTCTATCTAGTCTCTGTGTCACTAATAGCTTCCATTTGGACTACTGGAAAAATGACATAATGGAATGTCAGCAAAATGGGGTGGTGCCATAAATGTAGGCTGATAGAAGCTCAGAATGAATGACAAGTGATGGACTATTCCATTAGGGATCTTGGGAGAGGTGATACTGCCTACTTTCAGAGACAGGCTGCTTTGCTAACTAGTCTGATATCTGATGCTTCAAAGAGATTGTATCCAAGCATGTTACATTTCAAAATTACTTTCACTATCTTCAATGATACAGAGTACATTAAGTCTCTCAAGTATTGTTTCTAATTTGTTAATAATGCTGGAAAACATAGACTAATCTGCTATGTCTGTTTACTCATCCATAAAACTGGTAGACCTGTACTACACAGGGAAGTTGTAAAAATGCATAGATAGCTTTCAGAATACTTTGAGATGAATGGATGTGTCCGTAGCAGTGCTAAGCATTGTTATTTCCTATTTGCACAAGGCACCCATTCAAAGAAAACACGAAACACAAACACAAAGAAAAGCTTGGGTTTAACTGGATTATTTAATGGAATAAACTGATCTCTGTCATATTTAAATATCTAATATTTAAATATGTGGGCTGTGCTAAGGTTGTGTTTCCTAACAGACTCACCCTGATTCTTCTGCTGGTTTTATTTATCATCACCTGCACATCATTGCAGAGAGGTGCCTATCCCCAGCTCCCCACTTGCTGTGTCACATAGCCACGAGAAGGTTTGAAAAAATGTTGGTCAGCAGCAAGGGCTGCACCTTCCCAGCTTCACACCACCACACTGTCAGTGATGTGCTGTTCCAGATACTCCTTCCATCACATGGATGTCTTGGGGGGCTTATTGACAATCTCTCTTGTGATCCGCCTGCCAAAACTAGATACTGCTCACATAGTCAAATGTTGAGGTTTGTTTAAAGAAAAGAACCCCTATCACCCTGACATCATAAAGCAAGGTACACCCACTGGACAATTAGGGGGAACTCCAAAAATTCCTGCTTGGCCCCAGCTGACCATCTGACCCAAGCAAAAATTCCTGCTTGGCCCCAAGCTGAAGGGAGAGTAGGCAGGAGCAGCCAGCAGGAAATATATGTAGCCTCCTTTCCTTGCTTTCTGATTTGCTGCCAATACCTCCAAAAGCCTAATGAGACTTCATGCCTTCAAATTCACTGGCCTTAAGGGCCTTAAGGAAGTTCAACCTGGAGAAAAGGAGGTG